>NC_133286.1:13312456-14730977 GCF_005239225.2 Populus alba | reverse complement strand
TCACCATTAATGACCTCCGGTTTCTCTTTTTTCATTTTGTCCTTCATTCTGTGGGTTGCAAGGCTCACAACTTAAAGCACCAACAGGGGAAATAACTTTCTAGTCCATAAATAACTGCCAATTCAAGACTCTATTTCATACCTCTGCTGTTCTGCGAGGCATATGCTTGAGATAGTGTTCTTTAATAGGTTCTTGCAAGTACTCTAAATTATCTACAGATGGCTGGTTCAAATAGCCATTGAAATGCATCTAAAGCACTGGTCATTCTTGCCATTTGTGCACACCTGTAACCCCTCCTCTGTTTTCTCTATTGTGGAATATCGACATACATTGATTGCTAATAAATAATTACATCCTCTCTTTATTAAAATTTTTAATCTTATCATGCTATAAATATATCCTCTTCTCTGAAACAAACTCTCAATCTAGTTTTTGTTGCTTATTTCTTATGCAGTTTTACACATTTCTCTTGACAACTCTTGTCACTTTATCCTTATTGAGGCTGTTTATAGCATTTTTCACTGATGGTGTAATAAATGGAACACCGGGAACCCTTGTTGCCACTTTTGTCACATTTGGTAAGTTGGAGGGAAATCTGTCTATTTTGTCCATTTCCATTTCTTTTTTTTCTTACTTTTATCATTTGATTATTTCAGTTTTGAACTTATCATTTGCATTGAGTATTATGGGCTTCCTGGTTATGCACATATCGTTGGTATTAGGCAATACCACCACCATTGAGGTGATGCCTTTTGCTATGTTTGCTTCTTTTCTTTCCTCTCATGTTACAAAGGTTTTCATCTGGTGCCGCTATTAAAAGTTCATTTTCTTACTTTCAGGCATTCGAGAAGAAAACCAATCCTAAATGGCAGTATGACCTTGGTCGAAGGAAAAACTTTGAACAGGTTATTTTCGGTCCTTCCCATTAATCTTTATCTAATCACTGTGTATGTGTGCTTGCTTCTTCATCACTTCTTTTACCCTTCAATTTATAACCATTTCATTGTATAATGAGGTTTTACACTGCACTTGCACTGCTAGAGCAGAAAAAAACCTGCGCAAGTTGCATGCATATTTTTCAACTTTCACGAAGTAATTCCAAACCTGCAAGTACCATACTGTTCCATGAAATTGAGGTTTGGATCGCAATGTGGTATACACTTTGTGTTCCCATTACACATTTCCATAATCAGTTCTGCTCTCCATCATAATTGATGATTTGATTCCTTAAATGGAAGACAGCTTGTTCATGTCCCCATATGTACTGACATTCGTCCCAGCCTGTGTTCTTATTTTGTTGAGGTCACCTTTCACTGGGGAAATTATTAGATTAGTATCTGTTTATTGCAATTGGGATGACGATGACATTTCCCAAGCTGCTGGCACTTGCATGTCAAACTGCACATAGAAGCAGGTTGCACTCTTGTAAGATTCAAACTTGGATGGTTCTATGCTTTACACGGTTCTAAAGCTTCCTCATTACTGGCTTTCCATACCATATGATCACAGTTGAGAAACTAAGAGTTATTTGTGTCTGTCCCTGAATAGACTCTTGGTATTCAGATCATGTTTGCTATGATTTGTCACGCTACTTGATATGTAGAGGAGAAAAGCTGATCATAATGGCGAGTTATTGTTTTCTATGCCAGGTGTTTGGGGTGGATAAGAGATGCTGGTTCATCCCTGCTTATTCAGAGGAGGATTTGGAACGTATGCCAGTGCTTCGAGGTTTTGAATATCCAACAAGACCCGACTTGGATGAGCTCCAGCAGCTCTAATGGCATCTATCAGTTTGAATGGCATCAATCGTCTTTTAGTGCTTTGACAATCTTACAAAAAGGCTCACTCAAAGCGGATCTGGGCGAGGAAGATGATATAGGTATATTCATGTAGAGGTGCGTCAATTTTGAAAAATACGTAGTGCTTGGAAGGTGTCTGTGTGCGGTTACCAACGTTGTACTCTGGACTAGCCAGTCGGAAAATAACATGAGACTATTTTGGATTGCTATAAATTCTCTTGTTTTCCCATTTTAAAATTAGTTACAAGCCTTTTTTCTCTATCACCGACACTAAATGCCAGTTTCGTTCCGGGGCAGGCCTGCAACGGTACCCCCATCCCTCTAATTCCCCCCTCCAAAAAGAAAAACAAAGACGAGCAAGCATTGAGGAAACCTGAAAAAGTTTCACGCATACCTTTAGAAGAGACGACAATTAACCATTTTAAGAACGGATTGATGGTACCTAATCGTCTCATAAAAATGCAGTTCCCACGAGAGAGAGAGAGAGGGGCGGGTACTCTCATGGAACTCAGATCAATTTTACTCAGAAGAGGTCAATTAGCTCAATACAAATTATATACAAGGCTGGACCAGAAACAAGAGAAGCCATGTCAAATTTTGAGGGAAACCTAAAAAGACTGCGGTCGATATATAACCAAGAAATAATGAGTGTATTCGGGGAGGGGCCAACTACCACATCTGGCACTGCTGTTCTAGAAAGGGCGGCCGTTAAGGAAAAGAGAAACGGAGCAACGGAATCTCAGCCTCCATAAGACTCCCGATTTTGAGAATTATTGCAACTCCGCCTAGGGTTACACCATCGGATGATACAACATGCCTGAAAGCATAACCTGTACACACGCACAAACAATTGAATCGAAATCCAGGACCAGCAACACCTTTATGCATTCAAAAAATAAATGCACTTGTGAAAACCATATTGCAGTTTCAATCATCATAACAGGCTTTCCTAAAGGATGCATTCTCCGTAGAGTAAGATTTAATTTTTTTCAGTGCCATAGTGCAATATAGCAAATCAAAGCGAAATGGGGCGATTACCATATTTCAACGAGATAATGTAGTAATAGCAAGGCAACATTGCATATGGCATCAAACAAGCTTGTGCCAATAAGAAGTTATATTTCCTACTATTGATCTTAAGTAACTGCGGGTTAGATGAGACCACTGCAGAAAGCTGGCTGCATTGAGGAGAAAATGTACAACAATCCTGACCCTGTATTGTCATTTTTTGTGTAATGACTAAAGGCAATTGCAACTACGCCATTTACAACGATTAATCTGAATAACTGCAACTGTATACTCCCTTTCAGCTCCTTTTAAGCAAAAATCAAGCCAGGTACTTAAACATGTTTGGGTTTTCCTTGTCTCTTTCTAAATAATCTCGGGAGATCAGATCTTCTATCCGCTTCTTGATAGCTTTAATGTCAGGCTGCATATTACAATCCATGGGTTATCATACAAAGATATGTAGATTACATAAAAGAAAAGGTCTTCCAATATTGAGGATACCCCTCGATATCTTTTTATTGACAACAGCAATGCTACTAGCCTCCTAATCCTCACCCGGTGAGATTTAGGTGGTGATTTTTTTTTCAAAAAAGGCTAACTACGCAGATTCAGAAAGAAGTATCATAGCAGAGTAGAAAAACTCATGTTCTATCTACAGGTACCATGCTTGCAAATGTCAGGGTTCTATTAATTCATAAGAGCATCCACTCTATCTAAGAACCAGAAAGTAAGATTTTCTTGAAAGCAATCCCCTCACCGGACCAACAGGGCTATAGCATAATCTTGATACGAGTCATAAAATTAAACACAGGCCCCAGATCCTCCCATTATATTTGTCAGTTTCTCTAAACTTCATCTGATAAATTTGAAGGGAAGTGTATGCCATACCTTGAACATTAGATTCAACTGCTCAACACACTCCAAGACAAGCTGTTGATGACCCAACACTTTCCGACTCTTCATGATGCGCACAATTGCAGCATCAATAGCATACCGTCTGTCTTTGTCGACGTCTTCAACAACCTTCTTTCTTTCATCAACAAGTGGAAGAGGAACCTAAGTTGCACCATTTCAAGTATTTAATATCCAGAGTATAAACCTCAGCCCCAAATGTGAAAAGGCAATAGTGTCAATGACCTATTTCTCACGCAGTTGATAGTAAAACATCAAAATATAATTGACAGTAGAGAGTGTTAAGAGAATATCAGACCTTGATCCTCCTCATCCTATCATTGAACTTGTGATTGAACTCAAAGTAATCATTTTGGTTAACAGTCTTTGTGTTTGGCTCCTTGCTAAGGATTTTATACTTGCCACATGACAGGGAATGAAGCAATCTAGGCAAGTCATCATCACTCAAGTTTGACTGGGTCATAATCTCTGAGTAACTGAGTTTGTCTGAAGTATTAAAAAGCATCAGGAGACAAGCCTGTAGAAGATAGACAGGAATCAGATAATCAGAACCAAACATCACAATCCAATAATGATGGAACAATATATGCAAATCATCCCTCCACTATCCTACAAAGGTAGGTTTGATACCGTACCTGGTAGGTCGTCACAACCAGCTCAATAGTTTTTTGGTCAAACTTGGCATTAATGTGGCAAGATCCCAAAGAGTAAATCCATGTTAGTTTTCTGTGCTTGCTCTTCAGATCATAGAACTCCTTGAAAACTTCCACTCCCCTAGCCTGAAACAAAAGGTTCCAAAATGTTCATTTTGAAGAAAAAGGAAAAGAAATTCTGTTTTTTATTTTCTGCCAGATTACCATTACGTCACAAATACAGAAAAAACCCTACTGTCTAATATGCAAATGTAAATCCTTACCATTTCTGCAGGTAGGTTGATATCAGAGGATTTATACGTTGGCCAGTACCCAGTTGTGAGAACATTTACTTGCAAATCAATCCCCGGACGTGTGGATGGGTTATTGGCAAGATACTCGTCAAAGCTGGACTGATGTTCCTTTGCCAATTGCAAATCTGTGACCTGGAAAAGAAACACAAAAGAGACAATTTATCACCACAGTTACATGGACACATTGACAAACATTATACCAGTGCCCCCTGCTCACCATTCCTTCCATCTTTGAGGTAAATTGTCCACCACATTGCTGCTTCAATTTTGACAGTATACTCCTTTCATGTTCATCGTTAGCACTCCGATCAAAAAGAAGTCGACGGGCTAGTTTTTTCCTGGAAAAAGAAAAGGAAGGAAATAAATCAAGTACACTAATGACTAAATAAGAAACGGTACAAACAACAAACATATGAAATGAAAGGCAGAGATCAGTCCTACCTATAAAATTCAGCAAAAAGGTCCTTGTCACTAATAAATGCAAGCAGCTTAACCACCTACAGAAATCAACCACAATTCAAAGCCATAATCAGTAATAGGTCTCAATATATCACCCTGAAAAATCCATCACACTACATTATAATGATTTACAAATTAATTAAAATCCTTTGCAGGGTCACCTTCTCCAGTGTTTCTTCAATGGCTTCGTCACTTAGTTTCTCACTTCCACCCTTTCGGAGGATAGTGTCACAAAAGGTTGCCAGTAGTTCAGCACTTGAGCTCCCAGCAACTGTTTTATTGCAAAAGATCTCAAAAGCCTCTTTCATGGCCTATTTAACAACCCAAAAAGGAGAACAAACATGTTAGACAAAATGACAAAACAAAACTTGAAGAGCCGGATTATGTTGTCTGCCACCAACCTTGTGAAACAATGTGTGGTTTTGAAAACAAGCAGTCACATAAGTCATGTATTTATCATGCAGCTCAATTATCTTTCGAATGAGAACCTGAAATCAATCCATCAAGTCAATTATTTGACCTTCCCAATTATCAATAGGTATCTAAAACATAGAAGGCAAAAGATTTACTTGTTCCTGAACACCACCATTTGCAGCCTGTGGAAGTACAAAACCACCTTTAGCACCACAATTAACAATTGAAAAAAAAGATACATCTAACTTATTTCTATATATATATATATATATATATATATATATGAATCTGAAGTTGCATTATTAAAAAATAGCTGTGGAAATATGGAGTCGGCATTACAACCTCAAGAGTAACAGCTCTAAATGTTTTCCCGTGTAACCATTAAAACGAGTCAGCGGAAATGTAAAAGACACATTATTATAACTAGAAGACTAGTGTTTTCCTCCCCCAAATACTATAGTGCTGATAAGAATGGTCGAAATCACATGAAAAATGCAAAAACTCTTGGTGACCGCGCATAATATAATTTTAATACATGTAGCAAGCAACTAAAATGATGCTAAAATGCCAATTTAGATCAAGCAGTGCAAAGAATAAAATCACAGCAACAAACCTGGCTACTCGCAGCGTCTTCTGCCTGCTGGATCAAGGCTGTTCCTTCAGCAGTAATATGCTATCCAAAGCAAAAAAAGAGGGTAGGTTGTTGAGAATTGCGGGAAGGATCAGTAATAAAAAAAAAAAAAAAAAAAAACATGATAAAAGGGCTCTTTTGGTAGCAAAATAGCAAAAACAGAGGATGTCAACCAACCTGCTTGAATACATTAGAAACAGGTTCCAAGCCACGGGTAACCTTATGATAAAGCCTAAACATCCTGGATAGATCTTCCACCTGACAAGGTGTAACCGAAAATATATTATTATTTGCAGTATATGACACAATGACCACTAAGAATCAGGACTTGAAGCAACACCAAACCACCATTTACCTTGTCATCTCTGAGCAATGCACGAACTCCAGAATTTTCCTTCTCTAGCAGTTGATTTGCATTGACCACCAATAACTCATGTTGAACTTTCTACATAACATGTCGCTATTTATTAGTCTGCAATCTATTCATAAAAAAAAAACCCAAAACAGTAAGGTCATGGCATCCAAGTAAAAGTAGCAAGATTCCTGTCCTCCCCAAGTGTGCTAAACAGCAAATACAGGGACAGGGAACAAGATGAGATAAATTTTTATTTTATAGCTTCCTTTAACAGTTTAGTTAGCTGATTACCATTAGGCAGAGACACAGCATGTAATCAAAAACAAAAATATGTATTTGCATAACACATGGTATATGTGAAAACAGGTATGATAAATGAGCAAATACATATTTTCCAGCACAGAAAAGGAAGAAACCAATAATCCTGTGCATGTGATATGTAGCCAACTAACCTCCACTAATTTTATCTCACTGCTTGAATGCAAGTAGTGAGAAACTCTATCTCTCTCTCTCTTCAAGCATTCCTCAGCCTGCATGTCCACAAACAGTGTTTAGGATAAAAAAATGTTAAATCATAAAACAACTAGAAAGACCCATGCAAATAAGTTCTTGCCTTTATCATGTAATCTGGACAAGAATCCTCTCGAATCCAGTTTGCTGCTTTGACAGAATAGTAAGCACCAGTACCTTGAAGCATGTGTGCTTCAAAATCATCTGCATAATGATCCATTTGTGACATTCCAATCTCAACGTATATATCTAAAACATTCTTTAGCAGTGCTCTGTCTATCTGTTCCCCATCACGTTCTTTACCAATCTGGCCAACATACAATAATTTCAACTTTGTTACTAGAAAGAGGAATTGAATCTCACTGCCTAAAGAAGCAAAAAAGTTCAAGTAACTTACCACATCAAGCACAGCATCCTTGGCTTGACTATGCACTTCCTGATAAACCTGAAAAAATGAAAATTGAAAAAAAAATCATTTAAATTATCACTGAAACAGGAAAATGAGTGATCCAAATGATGGTTAGAGAAAATGAAGCAGTCAAAGGAATTAGCAAACCAGATCACGGAAGCAAGCCAGTCCAACTTCATTAAGTGGTGGAAGTGACCTCCGAGCAATGAAGTAACGGTCAAGATAATTGAAGAAGCGTGACAACCACCTAACCATAATTTTATGATTAACCCATCTTTTTACAAGCTCCCTCAGCATAAACTCATCATGTTTCTCCCTTATTGATGGTAATACCTGATAAGGAAAACAGAACTATGAATGTTAAACAGTAAAAAAGGCCAAAAAGTTGAATTATTCATTTAGGATAAGCAAAACAAACTGGCCATTGATAAAACGATACTGCTGAAACTGAAACTTCTTTAATAAATAAAACTAAAACCCAGGGATACACTGCAAGAACAAACCACCCATACCCCACCCTCAATTTACAAGATCATTGAACTGAAGAGAGTTTTATATTGCAGTGATAGATGCAACATGGCATAACAAAATAACTAATTGTACACTGCACCAAACAGCTGTTGATTTAGAACTAACATCACCAGACATCATTGTTTTGTAGCTTTAATTTTTTGCATTGTAAATGGAAAGAAAAGACCTTATCCAGCGAATCATACAATGCAGACATTGGCAATAACAATGTCTTGAGGAAAGCAGTTATACTTGCAAGATGATAACTGATAAACATGGATCAAACAGCAAATTGAAGAGAAAAAAAAAACAGATGCCAATCCTCCTCACCGTGGAGTTAATATATACTTGAAAAGCTTCCCTGTACTTGTCATAAAGCTGTTGAGAATAGTCATTTGGTGGCTTCTGAGTACACATATTGTAGATAGTTCTGAAGTGTTGACAATAAAGAAAGATTAGAACATTTGCAAGAATCTTCTAACCATTTCATCAAAACAACTTTAATAAAAAAGAAAAGGAAATATACGTGTAAAGCATCATATATTCTTCAGAGCTGAATTGCTCTAGTGATCCATCCAGGATCCCCTTCAGCTTTGAGATCCCATTCTGCATATATTCCCATCCTTCCTCAAGTTCGGTAGTCTTGCGATCCTTACTCATAATGAATATTCTGTTAAAACATAAAGAAGATTATCAAAACCCTCACCCACGAATTAAAAAGTGAAAGACTCGACCCCGCTCATCATAATGCCGATCTTTTCAATCCTTTTTGCAGAACAAAAACATCAATCCAAGTCCAAACCAGTAGTTACAGAAAAGGGCGTGTGCAGTTTAGCAGTGCTGAACAAAACAAAACAAACAAACAATCAAAAAATAAAAACCCCAAGATATTATTAAATCAAAACACAAAAATATTAACAATGGTTCATAGCCATAAACCATCCAGAACCATAAAATAATGAAAAATCCGCAAAAAAAAAAAATCAATCAAGACGCAGGAACATAAAACCTGGGATTGGAATTAAACAGTAACACTAAAGAAACAAACAAACTCTAAAATCAAATCAAGACTCTAAAAATGGAAACCTAAGATGAAAAGCTCGACTGGAAAACAAATACTCCAATCACAACCAATATTGCTTGTCAGAATCGGTAAAATCATTCAATGCATAACAAAAAAACAACACAAACAAAGCCGGCTAGTAAACCCTAAGTATTGAGAGGGGCGTACCAGACGGGGATTGAAAACAATGGCGAGAGAAATCAGGTTAGAGTTTTTTTTCTTATGATAGAGAGAATTTGAGAGACAGAAACCCTGATAACCTGTACTGTATAGAGAGAGGAATATTGGAGAGGGGAGGGTTTCCTGGGATGTTTTCCTTTCTTTCTGCTATGGAGAGAGGAAAAACAAAATGAGCAGGGATGCATGTATAAGCGGTATGGGAAGTTTTAATAATCAGTGTACCACTCGGGGTTTTAATCAGAGTACATCTCGAATGGTATTTTATTATTTGTTTAAGGATTTTACCAATTATTTATATATTTTAAATCTTATATTCTTATGATTTAATCAATTTGTCAATTAAATGTTTTTTTTTAAGATAAAGGACTTTGAAAAAAAAAAAAAAAAACAAGTTGAGGATGGTTAATGCTCGTCAGGAGACTTTTTCAAATATTTTATTATAAAAAGATCAATAAATTAGTTTTGATGGCGTAGAAATACTAAGTTATAAATCACTCTTTATTATTAATGTGATATTTTGGAGTGGAGTAATATTTATTTTTAATATCAATACATTAAAAAAAATAAATATTTAAAAAATAATAATTTTAAATAAAAAGTAAATAAATTTTGCCCAGTCACAATAGGGGCTGAGTTTTTTGTTTGATAAAATGTTGATTTTTGACAGGAAACGATGATCTAAAATGTATTGTCATCAAACGTTTGAGGTTTTATTATGTTTTTAGTTGGACTGTGCCCTATAGATTTCAGTCTGTTTGATCTATCTCCTGATTTTTCCTTTTTTTCCATTTTTCTTATCAAATATGCATCTTTGTATTTGCTTGATTGTAGACTTGCTGGCATGTTCGATTTCTTTAGTATTAAGCAATACTCTAAGAGGCTGTTTGGCACTGCGGTCCAAACAGCTTTTTGCAAAAATTCAATTTTTTTTTTTTTGCTAAAATTGAGTTCGGTTTGTACTTTCTGGATCGTTTTGATGTGCTGATATTAAAAATGATTTTTAAAAAATAAAAAAACATTATTGGCATGCTTTTCGGCACGAAAAGTTATTTGAAAAGCAACCGCTCTACAGTAATTCAGTGCGTTCACCTTTCTTCTTTTTTCTGTGGTTTTTTTTATTTATAAATGTGTGAGAAAGCACTCTAGCTTTCGTCATATGTTACTGTAAATTGTTACACTATTTTCATAAAATTTTCTTTGTTGATTTTATTTTTTTAATATTGAACCGGTTAAAAATTTAGTTTTATAATTTTTTTATTTAAAACACTATGAATTATTATAGTGTTTTTCCACGTAGTATTTTTTTATTATTTTTTTCAAAAATTTTATCTATTTTATTTTTTGGTTTTTTTTCCCTCAATTTTTTTCTATTTTTGTCGCTTTTTTTTCATAAAATTATTTTTGTTGATTTTATTTTTTTAATATTAAACTGATTAAAAATTTAGTATTGTAATTTAAAAAAAAAACATTGTCAATTGCTATAGTGTTTTCCCACGTAGATTTTTTTGTTATAGTTTTTTTAAAATTATTTGTCGATTTTATTTTTTTTAAATATTAAGTTAGTTGAGAATTATAGTTATAGCTTTTCTCACAAAACATCGTGGATTGTTACAGTGTTTCCCCGTATGGTTTTTTTTTATGATTTTGTTCATAATTGTATCTGTCATTTTTTTTTAATAAGGAGTTGGTTGAGAATTTAACTTTGTAATTTTTTTCTTTAAAACATTGTAAATTATTATAGTGTTCCTCCATATAGTTTTTTTTTTTTTGTTATTTTTGTTTTTTTATGATTTTTTTAAAACTATCTTTGTCGATTTTATTTTTCAATATCAAGCTGATTGAGAATTACAATTACAATATATGAAAAAAGCATTGTAGTTTTCCTCATAAATTACTGTGTATTGCTATATTATTTTTCATTTTTTATGTTTTTTTTCTAAAATTATCTTTGTCGATTTTATTTTTTTAATACTGAAACTGGCTGAGATTTATAATTACAAGTAATGCTAAATTATGTGGGGTAAGCACTGTAGCTTTCCTCGCATAACAATGTGAATTGCTATAGTGTTTCTCTACATGTTTTTTTTTTTGTTTTTTTTTTTTTTTTTGTTCTTATTTTTTCAAAAAATTATATTTGTCAATTTTATTTTTTTAATATTTTTTTCATAATTATAACACCATCAAGCATGTTTGTTTCTTAAGCCCATGGTAGCGCACATGCATGCCATCTAGTTTTTTAATATAATTGATGGGGCTCGAGCTATACTCAGGGCATGTCTGGGAATGAATTTCTTTGTTTTTTATCATTAATTTTTAAGTTAATTTTTTAATGTTTCTATTATTATTTTAATATGCTAATTTTAAAAATATTTTTTTAAAAAATAAATTATTTTAATATTTTTCTAAATAAATTTTTTTTTTAATAATTGCTATGAAAACATCCTCTCACATGCACGACTTCTGGCCGGATGAACTTAATCGTGCCCAGGTGATTGTTAAAGCCATCTTAACTATGGCCTGAATCTCTCTCGGGTTTCTAAGACCTAAACTAGGCTTGCATCTCCATGCCATTTCAACACAAGTCAAGGGTATCCTGGTGGCCTAACACCCCTCAGAATGATGACTAATCGGTTCAGCCCTAAAAAGGCATAGATGACCCCGTAAAAGCATCTCCAACCGTAGAGGCAAATGAAAAGGCAAAATTAAAAAAGTATTTTTTTAGCTTTTGCTTCTCTAATTAGGCATTCCAATGCAGCAGCCAACAAAGAAACCAAAATGGCTATTTAGCTTGAGAAGAGCTATTTCTACATGTTCCTGTAGAGATAGCAAAAAAAAGAGTAAGTATTTTTTTTCTTTAAAAGCAAGGAAAGAAACTTGTTTTTGTTTTAAATTTTTTCAAAGCATGAATTTTTTTTTTTTAAAAAAATGAAAATGAAAATTTAAAATATTGATGGTTTTTTTAAAGTTTGAATTTAAATTTACTTTTAAAAAATTAAATTTTTAACAGTAAAATATAAAATTGAAAATTAAAAATATTCATATAAATAAATTTTAAGTTTAATTTTAAATTATATCTTTTAACTTTCATATTATTTCATTAAATTTTTTATTATTTTTATAAATTACTCATATTAATTATATAATTAATAACATCATAATTATATTATATAAATATCTAAATTAGTTACATAATTATATAAAAATGAATTTAACATGAAATATATTAAAATATAAATGGCTTTTCTAAATAGCTTTTTACCATTGGAATGCCATAATCAAAAAAAGCTATATTTATACAATTCAAAAAGCCATTTTATCAATTTAGCTTCTCAATTTGGCTTTTTTGCATTGGAGATGCTCTAAGCCTAATGCATACCACTCCTGGATTAGATTGGGATTATCTTAAGGTTTGGCACAATGATACTTTTAGATAAGTACTGTTTGTTTTATAAAAATTATTTTTTAAATTTTACAAAGATTTGTCAATGAAAAACACTTCATGGTTAAAAAAAAAATTAATTTGATTTTCAATAAAATATTTTTCTTCTGTCTTGGGCTAAAATACTTTTGAGAAGTTATAAAAAATTTAAAAATATTTTGTAATTTATTGATTATATCAAATCTAGCCTTTGATTGTTTTGATCTATATATATCTTGTTTATAAATTTTTTTCAATTTATCCCTTTAAAATTTAAACTTTTTATCAACTATAATTTTTATTATTATTATTTATTTTTCTCTTATTATTTTCTTAAAAAAATTTATCTACTATTTTTGGTCTCTGATTTTTTATTGTTATTTATTATATTTTTAAATAATCTATGATTTTTTTTAATTTCATCATGTTTCAACTTTTTATCTTTTGAATTTAGTTTTTTATTTTTTTATTGCTATTTTTTTTAATAAAAATAATTTATAAAATTATAAGTATTTTTATAATTTCACATTCCTTCAACTTTTGTATATGTTAGATTTTGTCCCCAATCTTTTAATAAACTTGAAAAAAAGTTATTAATAAATTATTTTTTCAGCTTATTTTTAATTATATAGTTAAACACTGTAAAATATTTTTTAACTTATTTATTATAATATTATCAAATATAAAAAAAATAATTTACTTTTTATTAATCTACTTTCTATTAAAATACTTTTCTTAGAAAAATATCTTCCAACAAATAAAAAGCCTTGATGAAAACCCATAGGATAAATCAACCACAAACAAAACTCCCATACCTGTATATTCTATCTACTTGCCACCAACAATACTACAAAAGGCTCTCCACGTGTTCTCCATGGCAAAACTCAGGGGTTAATTATCTCAGACATCCTCCTACTTTTATAATTGTTTTAATATCACCCCCCACATCTAATTTTATTAGCTTGACCCTCCCGCTTGAAATTCATTACTTACAATCAAGTCCCTCTACCGGTCTATCCAATTTGAGACATTAAATGCTCATGTAGACTGATTTGGTAACTCACCGCTCGTCTCTCTCATGTTTCTTTTTATTTATTGAACCATTCTTAATTTCTAGTTATAAAATGAAAATAAAATTTTAAAAACTACACATGAAAATGGTAAAGAGAAAACAAAAGAAGAAAATCGCAACAACAAAAATAATATATTATAATCAAATAAGAACTTGTCATTCTATAGTCGAGAGATTGATCAAGAACAAACAATAATATATTTTCAAATAACCCTGTAAATCAATCAAAAAGCTATTTTCAAATAGTGAAAGATGAGACCCGCATGTTAGTGAATGGTGGGAAAAAAAAAATAGTTATTCAGTAAATAAAAGTTTTCCTTAAGAGTTTTTTTTTTTATTTTAAATTATTTTTTTAATGCGTTAACGTTAAAAATAAATTTTAAAAAATAAAAAATATTATTTTAATATATTTTTTAACAAAAAACACTTTAAAAAATAACATTCACTACACTTCCAAACATACTTTTATAATTAATTACCACTTTTTTTTTTCTAAAAGAATTTCTTAATTACAAGTCCAATTTTTGTGTTCTTTTTTTTCTATCAATAAATAATAAAATTGGACTCAACATCAAATCTCAATTTTATAATTAGATACACATGAACAAAAAATAAATGATATCGGCAAAAAAAAATAAAATTGAAAATAGGTCAAAGAAAAACAATAAAATAAATAATAAATGTGAAAAGGACTGACGTCAGAGCCACGTTAGTATGACATCATAGTAATTAATCACGTAAAGTTTCAGGTTGCCAGCAGATCAAGCATGCAGGGACGTCTCACAAACACAACCACGTATAAATTAATATTAACTAACCTCCACACGGTACTTGACAATTTGACATATTAATTCTATCGGTCTATTTTAATTTCAACATATAAAAAAACGAAGCTACCCTGTTTATAGCTTCATCATTGATCAGATATTTCCTCGGGAGCTTTTATACCGAAAATAAAATTAGTATACCATACAATATCACCCTTAACCTTAACCATTAATTATTAAAAAAATACAAATAAACAAAATATTCTAAATATCGCATGCCCCGCCAAGTAAGCTCACGCAATTCAAATTTCATAAACTAAATTAGAAAAATAAAGTCTAATACTTTTTAAAATATCAAACACATTTATGAATCCCAGGCTTGCGATATTCAATTAAGCCTAGGTAAATCCACCTGAGATTAATTCTATTACGCCCTTAATCCTCATGTTTCAGCAAGAGAAACCCGTGGCATGGTTTTTATGTTCGGAGATTTATTTTTACTTGCATGCCGTATTTTGATATTAAATTAAAAGTTAATTTTACAAAATAAAATTTTAGGTTATTGTTTTAAAAAATTAAAGAAGAAACAAACATGTCCTTTTCCACCTATACTATTCAAGAAATAATTTAAAATTATAAAAAAATTAATTTAAGAAATTAAAATTTTTTAAAAACATTTTTTAAACAAAAAAATTTACTACTTCCTACTTAGTTTTCAAATTCTGGATATGTTTAAAAATGTAATTGTGATTGTTTTTTAAAGTATTTTTTTATCTAAATATATTAAAATGATATTTTTTTTTAATTTTTTAAAAATTATGTTTGAGATTAACGTATCAAAATATTTTAAAATATATTAAAAATTAATTTTTAATAAAAAAAACTTTTAAATTTTTATGAAACGAGATTTATACTGCATATTTAAATATTCTTTATAATTTTACTCACACAACTCATAACTGAACTTTTTACAATGAAGAAGGGTTGTAACGGAAAAAATGAAAAAGAGATTTTTCCACAAGCGACACAAGATTTTATAACAAATTCTAATAAATATTTTTCTCAACTAAAATCTTATAATTATATTTCTTTCATACCACCTTCAAAAGCAAAATAGTTGTTTGAAGAACAAAAATCTGACGCCCACCAAAGAAATTAGAACAGTATCAAGAGGCTATTGGCATTTATTAATTAATGAAATAATTTTTGATTGACTTGTAAATAAAAAATTGATAGCTTGTAATTAAAAGAAAAAACATTACAATTAACATAATAATAGGAATAAAAGCCGTACAAAGATGCAGAAGAAGAAAGGCATGGATTTGCAACGAAATAACGAAGTTGACACGGAAAAAGTTAAAAATAACAGAACCGAAGTGTAGTTATTTTACAACTGTAGCGCCTACAATGTACTTTCACTCATAATAATTTCTCAGGTCATCGCGGGCATACTAGAACCTTCTTCCTCCCTTCCCTCACATTTCCAGAGTCAGTTCAACATTTAAATTCACGAAAAACTTTATCAAAGAGTTCCTGCTTAGGATTTGATTCTCTTCGAATCTCTCCAATTTGTCATCATTAAACCTCTTTGAAGGTACTCTCTCCCCCTCTCTGGTTTCCAGGGTTTTGTATTTTGATCAGTGCCTTGTTGTTTTTTTTTTTTTTTGCATGAAGTGCCTTTTTCTTTCTTAAACAGAATTAAGTGCTAATTATGGTAATTATAAATGTGGCGATGGAAATTATGATCGCTGTACACTTCGATCATTCAAAATTCGGATTTTTTCTTTGAAATTGAATAGCGTTTTACTATTCTTTTCAGGTGTTGTATTGTGTTTGTTTGAAAATGCAAGGAGGCAGGGTTAACAGAGATCCTTTCTTTGGTAATGGTGGCCCTTTTAGTGGTTTTGGGAGCCAGAGAAGTTTGCTCTCTGGTTTTTTCGGTGGAAGGGATCCATTTGATGACCCGTTCTTCACGCGTCCGTTCGGAGGTCTGCTCGAGTCGAGTTTCTTTGGTTCCAGTGGAAATCCTTTCGCTAATATGCATCCATCTCCTTTTGACAACATGCATCCTTCTGGATATATCGAGCAACAAGTTCCAGAGCCGAAGAAATCAAGGGGGCCGATTATTGAAGAGCTAGATTCTGACAACGAAAAAACTGAAGGAGATGAAGAGAAGAAAGAGAATCCTAGAAAACATGGTAGGCGGAGCAAGGAGCCGTTTGTTGAGGATCCAGATGATGAAGCTGAAGGTGAGATGTCTTCTTGTATTATGTGTTGTAGAGCGTGGTATCTTATCTATTTTGCTGCTGATAATGTTGTCAGAGTGCGTAAACAAGTATATATGTTCGTTCTTCTTGTTGCAGTGAGAAAGAGCAAGCACTTGCAGTATAGAAATGATTATAGTAGATTCAATGGCATTGAGTCACAACCCCAAGGACGCAGGTTCACTTTTCAGAGCTCTACTGTCACTCATGGTGGTGCAAATGGAGCTTACTACACTTCGTCCATTACAAGGAGGGCAGGAAGTGATGGAGTGAGTAATTTTATTTTGAGATATGTTTGCAGTTGTTTCTTTAGTTCTGTTATTTATTTGTCCTTGTGGAACAGGTGACTTTCGAAGAAAGCAAAGAAGCTGATAGTGCTACTGGCCAAGCAACTCACAGAGTGTCTAGAGGACTTCACAATAAGGTATTTGCTTGTTCAATATTACAGCTAATGATCGTTTTGATATTCCTACCTTCAACATTTTGCATTTTTGATGTATAGAATGTGTTGCGACATTTTGGATTGATTTTATAGGGCCATAGCTTTACAAGGAAGCTTAAATCGGATGGAAGGGTGGATACAATGCAGACATTGCACAATCTTAATGAAGGTATGTAGTCACGCTATCTATCCTGTCATGATTCATATTTAAGCACCCAAAATGACCAAGTTGAAGCTTGTGATCTTTGTGTTACAAGATGAGCTCTCTGGTTTTGAAGAAGCTTGGAAGGGAAATGCTGGAAAGCATTTGCCTGGATGGACTGGAAGTTTCACTGGCATTGATAACACGGGTAAGTTGCTTTGGCTGCTTTGAAATGCACGCCTTTTCTTGCATGATAAGATGTCTTTCGTCTTAAGATCCCCCCCCCCCCCAATTTTTTAGCAAGCTACTTATTTGCTGTAATCAGGATGTGCAATTGAAGTTTGACAGACATGTGAACATTTTTTTCACTGTATATCGTCTTTTGTGATTCATGTGAGTGGCTGCTGAATAGATGCAGCTCTATAAAAATTGAGTGGCAACTGTGCACATAATCCACATGGGCGTGGTCTTTGATAGACCGGGCATACAAAACTGCCCTCTAGAACATGAGGGTGGGTTCATTTTAGTTTTGTTCCAAGAAGAAATTTGTGCTTGTGCATGCTAATATAGTTCATCTGTATCAGGGTGAGGGAGAGAAGTTCACACTTTACCTCGGTAGTGTAAAGGTATACAAGATCTTTGTCAAATTTCAGCTAGTTCTTATTTTACTGGCTGATAAATCATCCCAATCCATGAGCTTAGAATTATGTGTAGGGTAGTTGTTGTGGTTGAAACCGCTGGGGATATAATCCTGTATATTTAGGTATGCATTTGTACTTGAACTTTGCTTTTATCTTTGTAGATAGTCTGTGTTTGTTCACATGTCTGTTTTCAGATGTAGAAATGCACATAAAAACGGCGTCCCACCAATTAAATAATATGTGCATGTGTTAGATGAATTTGTGAATGTAGCCAACCGATTGTTAATTTGGACTGAGCGGGGATGACAACATTAACATTTGTGGTGACTTCTAACATACATTGGCTGTCATTGCAACAGAGCAGAAAATCTTTTGTAGTTGCAGTGGTTTGGATGTTGTTATATCATTTTCTTGAGGTTTACCTTGCTGATTCGCTGTATAATTTTGAGATATAGGGACTCGCAGCAGTGGACAGAATGCACAGGCAAGAGGAGGAGGCTGGGCTCTTCCTTCCTCCGAAGGATCACAGCACTCTAAGAGAATAGTGCCAGACACCACGGTTGGGGCAGGATCTTCACACATACAGAAGTCGGGAAGGAGGAAAGGTTCATCAGACGTCAAAGACATGAACAGTTATCCTCGATGGAAACCTAACAATTAAGAATCGAGGAGACACATCAAATATGCTTCTAGTGCATTTCCCACTTTTCCATGCTCGTCTACCTGTAGTAGAATGGGGGATAGGAAGTGGTTGTACCTTTTCATTAATCAGTTATATGCATCAGCCGCAGTAGATTAAGATGGTGATTAAAGTTCATCTTACATGATTGCCATCGGTGATTTCTCTATCCATGCATTATTGTATTGAGATATTCACCTTTCTTCCATATCGTATTTTACCTTAGCTTTTGATATGTTAATGATAATATCTCAAAACACTTTTGAGATGATTTCATTGCTAACGAATTCTTCTCAAACTCGTTGATGAGCAGCTTTTGTTTTTATCTTACCACCTTCGTGTTCTGACTTCTGAGATGGGATTGCCTCCTGGCGGAGTCTCAAAGCTAGATTCATTTTAAGGAGTGAATTGCACTGCAAATCTGAATTTTACAAATAAATAAATAAATAATGAACGAAAATATGGCTCCCCGAAAAAAATGGTCAATGTTGCCACGTCGAGGAGGCCTGTGGTCAATCTGGGCCGCATAGCTGGTGAGAAGGCCACGAGCCACTAGATCTAAAATTCAAACACGGCCACAAATCTCACATGTAACAGGTTTCACTCGCTTAAAAAACCAAACAACAAAAATGGCAGTTATCAGAACCTCAACCAACATGATCCTCAAACAAGTTTTCCTCGATCATCTGCTAATACCACCAGTGCCTTCCTCTTCTGTTAGTAGAACATTAGGCAACTTGCGCTGGGCTAACCTTAAAGTACCAAATCGGGAAATCAGCTTCAGCCGGATTAAATGTGCGGCTTCCGATGACAAGAAGGTATCCTCTCGGCTGTCTCAGGTTCAACAGTTACTGCAAGAAGCTGAGGAGCGTGCCAGCGCCGCTGGAAACGAGCCGCCTCCAAAAATTACACTTGGTATTTTCAATCATTCGCTTTGTTTAGAAATCACACAAAGGATTAATCACTTTTTTTAAAAAAAATCTTTTTTAGTTTACGTTTAATTTTTTTTCCTCTAATCTGCAGTTTGCTTTTTAACTGTAATAGACTGAAATAATGAAGACATTGAAGAAATGAAAAGCAAATAGATGGTATCTAGCTCAATTTACTTGCTCTAATTCATCTATCTGGTTAAGGGTTTTTTCCCCGCTTCATTAGTCGTAATTAACCCAGTAGAGCTTGAGACGAGCTTAATTCAACAATCTTAAACTTAATTATTGGTGAAAATAAGTGAATCAAAACTAAATGATTATATAAGTTTAGTAGGGTGGGTTTTCTTTTTACTGTTTTGACTTTATGGGCTCTGTAAAACTCTGGTGATGGCCAGTGCTTTAATTGAAGCACTGTGATAACTGGTTATTGTGGCGTACTAATCATTGATCCTACTTTTGGCCTTGCTGAATAAAAGCCATGCAGAAATGTCATTGGAGCTCGTTGTAGCAAGGTTTCATTGCCTGGCTAAAAATTTTGTTGGTGAAAAAATTATATCTACAAGGAATTTGTTGCCTGGTTAGTACTAATTAGCTAGACTATTGATAATTCATTAAATCTTGGATGAGAATCTACAATGAGAATCTACCCTTCTTGGATTCAATATTAGCTTGATGCTGATTCTGTTGCTTTTTGTAAGTGTATTAGAGTATGTTAAAGAATTATCATTTCAACTCGAAAACTTAAGTTGTTGGGTGAAATCCCAAGATATAATTTATATTATTTTTTAACACATTACCTCAAGTAAAAGCCCTTTATATCTTGGGATTTCACCTAACACCCAATCTTTATGATAAATTCCTGTTCATTGTGTTATGAGTAAATTTTTAGCTCAACTTATATGTACATGCAGACCATGTTAGTGTGAGTTTTGCAAGAAGTGGTGGGCCTGGCGGTCAGAACGTAAACAAAGGTCTGTTCTCTTCCCCTCTGATGTCTTATGATCCCTAATCCTGGGTGTCCTGTGATTCCTAATCCTGGTTTCATAACTGTATTTACAGTTAACACCAAGGTGGACATGCGCTTCAATGTTAAAAATGCATATTGGCTAAGTGAAAGGATCAGAGAGAGGATTATGCAAATGGTAATGTCATCAACGTGTCTGGTTTCACTTTTGTGGTCAGGCAGGAGCAAGATAGTCAGCTCTATATAAGGATCGGTAGGGGTACATGAGACCACCTTAGTACACCCCCCTCTCCCATTGGAGAACTTGAAATTAAATAAATTAGATAAATCCATTCTTTTGGAAACTCAGCTGTGCCTTCTATTAATTCATCTAAATCATCAATGCTTTGTGGTTTTGGTCATGCAGTCTTTCTTCAATATTTGTTCTGTTTATGAACAGGAAAAGAATCGCATTAACAAGGATGGCGAGATTGTGATTTCTTCGACAAAGACTAGAACACAGAAGTTAGTTTCTGTTCCTTGTTTCTTTTCTGTTATCCCTTTTTCCTATTTGCCGCTATACAATTGGTTTGATTCTGCTGCTTTTCCTCAGGGGCAACATTGATGATGCTTTGGCAAAGCTACAGGTATCAAAGATTCTGTGATAGTTTGCTGCTTTTAAATGCAAAACAATCATGCATTGCTTTCTATCATAAACACTATTCATGAGATCGCAGACCTATTAGTGTCTGACACATAAATGAAAGGAGCTTGCCCTATGTTTCAACAATTCTGAACTCGTGCAGTTGATCTAAGCTGTATCACCATGTAACATGCTGTTAAATATTTCCTTTCTTGATATTTCCATCACATTTTCTACCACTGTATTTCTTAGTTGTTCCTGGTTTGATGAGCTAACAGGCAATCATTGACGTGGCTTCTTATGTTCCACCACCCCCTTCTGAAGAGCAAAAGAAGAAAATTGCCAAGATGTAAGTGCTCTGACCATCTGTATTTTCCAATTGCATCTACTCTTTTGCTCTGCTACCTTCTTCCCTTATTTATTTTAAAACCCTTGGTGGTTTCTGAGAAACATCTGGATTTCTCTATGCAACATTCCTTGTTGTCTAATTTGAGTCAGCGTGATTAGATTGTGAAAGCATCAGGATTGACTTTTATTAAAATCTCCATGTTTCAATAGGGCTGCTATCGGAGAACAGAAGCGACTGAAAAGTAAGAAAGCCCTTTCAGACAAGAAGGCTTTTAGAAGAAGTCGGGACAGCTGGGACTAATTTGTTTATTTGTAACCTATCAATCTTGGAGCAATTTTAGTCGACGCCCTGTCACTTACTGTTGTTTAGAGTTTAGGATCATCAGTGCGGTTACATGTTTACTTTGCTCCTTGTACATGTTCCATGGAGGAATATATGTAAAGCATCGATAAATCTGTGTCGTGATGAAAATAACTATGCCAGAAGGCATCAGTTGCTTTGATGACTGGCCATTCTAGGCTATTGAATAGATACAGTATACACACTAAAACTTTTTACAGCTTTAGATTTTGATTCTTGTGGAGTGGTTTCACTGGTATGTTTTCCTGTTCACATTGCATTTGCTATTCGATATTTCACAACTTGCAAAGTCATTAGCACGCTTTCTTCCTGGGAAGAAAAAAGCTAAGCAAATTTATTCCCCACCCTTTGTAGTTCTTTCTCTCAGATAGCTGGTGCGCACGTGTCTGTTTGACATCAAAATTCTTGCGATTCAAAACGACAGTTAATATAAAATTATCGGGTAACAGTATGGAAGTTCCTGTGTAATTTCATCAGAAAATCCCTGCACTATTTAGCGGTGGGGTTACAGAGGAAGGAAGAGGGTGAAAAGAGACAACGAGGCAATATTAAAAAAGAATCAAAAGTAATTAATTTCTCTCTGCTTTTTCTTCTTCAAAGTTTTATCTGTACAAGTAATTGTTTGCTAAGGAAATGGAAAAGAGGCAGGAAAAAGGGAAATTTCTATGCACAAAACTGAAGAACATCAAGATCATTTCCATGGGGATCGATCACTTTCGGATAACGTACTCCTCTCCTGATTGTCTATCAACATGCTTGATCCATCGGCTTTCATCCTTGCCTGAATTACTAGAACTGCCCCCGCCGGTTGCTACATGTGCAATATCCAATCCCTTCCCTACTGGAAGAAATACAGAACGCACAAGTCGTCGCGATCCATCATCAATGACATTTCTCCATATAAAACTCGATCCGTTCCTTGAACTAGCATTCTTGCACACCAAAACTGCTCCCCTGCTGCTCAGCTTTGTCAGCCTCAATACTCTTGCATAATCCCTTTGCCGTGAATCCACCACCAAGAAGTCGATGCCCGACAGCCCCTCCACCACTTCTTCTGCTTCCCCGACAATAATTTCCGGTGACATCCCAGCCTCTGCCATGGCTTCCTCATATTCTGATCTTGATAGCTCATCAGGCACAACACAAACGTGTCTTCCACCTGTGTGGCGGCTGGCTATGGCTAGACCAATACTTGTGGCAAGAATTCCACCTTGTGACCATGTTTCAACTATAAGTTTGGCGTTCCATCCTGCAGCCGTGGCTGAAATAAGCTCAGCCACACTGGATTCTTGGAAAACCTCACACTGCAAACAGATTAAAACCCATGAATATGAATTGCAATTAATTGTGTAAGATAATCAAGAGAGTTGCTTTGCTTACAGATTTGACAGTATCGATGTAGGCCTTTAACGCCGTTTCAGGTGACCAGACTAGCTTCATTCCGTATTCTCTGTTCAAGTTGTGTTTCGCTTTGCAGTTGACCTTGCAGAAGAATTTGATGTATGGTTTGGCCTTTCATGCCTTTTTATTTGAGACAGAACGTGTCCAAGGAAGTGGTTTTCATTGGACCGTTGACATTAAACCGCGCAAATCCAACGTGTGGTGGATTAGGATTAGCATCATCATTAGAATATTACTAATGTAAATTAACCTTGGTATTGGGATCTTTCAAAAGGTCATTTGCTCAGAGGAACGTCTTTTCATATTGTATTTTTTTTATATAAATTGAATTTTATTATTTAATATAGATTTATTATAAATTGTTTTTTTTTATTTTTATTATATAATAAAATCAAAAAAATTAATTCTGACCAATTTATTTTTAAATCATAAGTTTAATGAGTTAATTAAGATAAACCTTATTTGTTACTTTTTTTTTTCATTTGAACCTACTCAGTTAATATGTCATGTCGGGACAATCTCAAATAGTTTAATTTAAAATTTAAGCTAAAAAAAAAATTAAATTTATAATTTTTAAATTTGAATTGTTGTAACAAATTTAATAACAATACTAATGTAAATTAACCTTGTTATTGGGATCTCTAGAAAGGTCAGTTGCTCAGAGGACCGTCTTTTTATTCAGAAATTACTAGTTGTTATTGACAGGTGACATTATTTTTTCCTTTCTTTCTCTCGAGTATTAACACTAACAAAACGCGTAATGTTAATTTATGAGAGGTTGCGGGTTCTAAACGTGGGGCCCAGCACGCGAGATTGTCTCATATCCAAGTGCCCCGTCCATGCCTTTTTTTAATAAGCCATTTAGTATTTTTATTAACTCTTTTTTTTTTTTAATTTCACCTTTTTCATATTGTATTTATATATATATATATAATTTTATTATTTAATATAGGATTATTATAAATTAATTTTTTATTTTTATCATATAATAAAATAAAAAAAATTAATTCCAACCAATTTATTTTAAAAATTATGAGTTTAACGAGTTAATTAGAATAAGATCATCTCGTGCGCATCTACAAGATTACACGTATAAGTCATTAATTCAAAAAGGGTTTGAGTCCCCAGCTGGCAGCCATTGGATTAGCCATGTTGCGCTTTTTTTTTACTAAGCCTATGAAATTTGACAGAGGTCGGGGAAATTCAAGAGGGATAGTCGGTATATAGAAATTATATTTTAAAGTTTTTTTTATTTGATAATATATTAAAATAATATTTTTTAATTTTTAAAATTTATTTTTAATATTGATATATTAAAATGATTTAAAAATATTAAAAAAGGTTTGTTTCTGCTGTTCAATTGTATTTTTTTATTTTAAATTAATTTTTATATTTTTTTAAATTATTTTGATGTGTTAATATTAAAATAAATTTTACAAAATAAAAAATATATTTGAGAAAAAAGAATGGGTGAAAATGAGACTGGTTTCTGGTAGGGAGGGAGGGGGGCTGTTGTTTTTTGAGAAAAACAGAAAAAGGAGGCTTCCAGAAGATGAGGCCAAGGAGGGCAGGTAGCCGTGTCCGTATAATCCCAAAGACAATACGATTTCTTAAAAAAAGTCTAAACACATTTCTTAACGAGTACTGGCCGCCAATGATGTTGACCTCAGCATTTAATATCAAGTCATCATGATGATGTCGGTTCGAATTCCACGTCATGTATGCACCCATTCTTGATGATCTGATCTGGACATTGATAACTCATAACAGTAAGTATTTTCTTCTTGACCACGATTCGTTCATTTGCTAGATCGCCTGTGACATAGTACGAAGTCTGATTAATTTTTTTAATATAAAAATATATTCCGCCAATGTTAACGTGTTTTTTTTCCCTTAAGTTTAAAATTATTTAAGGTTTATCTATGACTTGGTGAATTTAATATATCCACTAAAAATATAGTATGGTTTAAAAAATTTCATTATGATATCTTTCTTTAAAAAATATTAAGACGCTAATTTATTAAATTCGAGTTGATTAATCATTAAATCATGATTTGAGTAATAAGATCATGATAACTTTATAAAAAATTCAAAATAAATTATAAAACTCAATTCTAAATCAACTTAATATTAAATATTAAAAAAAAAAAAATTCAAACAAACTAAATTAACTTTCAAACCCAAAACAGGTCATGAGACTAATGACTTTATAGAAAACAAATCAAAAAAAATTATAAAACTCAATTCTTAATAAACTTAATCTTGAAAATAAAACTAAAAAAAAATCATCTAAAAAGAATACAAAAAAATAACCTCAATTAATTCAGGTTAACCAGCGATCCAAGTCATTAGAAAAAGATAACTTTATAGAAAAAAAAAAAAAAAATTATAAAGTTCAATTCTCAATTAATCCAATTGTTGAAGGATAAAATTAAAAAAAAATTAATTAAAAAAGGACCAAAAAAACTTAAGTTATAAGATTAGGATAACTCCATAAAAAATAATTTATTAAGATCAATTTTAATAACCCAATATTAAAAAAAAAATTAAAAAAAAAAAAAAAATTAATTTATGACTCGAGTCATGAGACCTGGATAACTTATATAAAGTAAATTAAAATAAATTATGAAACTCAATCTTTAGCAAACAATATAAAAACTCAAAATGAAAAAAAAAAAATAAAAATTGTATAACCATTTGCTTTTTTCATGATCAAACCAATCACTTTTTTTTTTGTTCTTGAAGTGTAAATTTAACAAAATCTATAAATAAGAATTGACTGTTATATTTTTATAATTTAAAGGCTCGGACTCCACGAATGAGATACAAGAGCTTGATGGTCTGGACTTCATGGATAGTAGTTATGTCTTGGAAACTCCCAACACTAAAGCCTCCTGTAAAGATTCTGTTTTAATTAGGAAGAAGAAGGGTTGTGAACCTTTTATTAGTGACTTAACCAAGGATGAAAAGAATGATACTTTCACTAAGGATGAAAGGAATGATATAAAATATAAAATACCTTATAGATTGAGTTTTTGAGAAGTAACACAGGATAAATCTATTCATTACTGTGAACACTTAGTTTTTTTAAGAATGATAAAATCATAAAAACACTATTTTAATCCGTAATATTTTATGTCCTGGGCTATAGTGTTTGAGTGATGAATCTTAGATTTTTTTTTAATTAATGTTTGCTTCTCTTCCCGTTTGTCCTGATAACCTGAATGTTTGCACCAGACATGATGTAAATTACCAGAAAGCTATGACGAGCTGCCGGAAGAAAGAACTGCTTCAGACCAAGGATGGTGGCAGGTCGCCTGTAGATGCATGTCTGTCTGAGCCTCTTACTTTCAAAATCACAAGAACACAAAAGTATTTGTTTATTTACACTCGATAAATAATTCTCCATTCCCGAGCACGTAGGCATAGAAGTTGAATGCTTCCTTGTTCTAATCATCTTATTTGACAGAACTAAAATTATTAATAATAAATATATTTTACATGTAAAAAATTAGTGTTATATAGAGCATGTTCACTTACAATAATAGAAAAATGCTGGGAGATATACTCAACGGTAGTCTCTCCGGTGATGATAACAAAATACTCTTTTCCATAGATGTAGTTTACAAGGCGCTATAACAGCTTCTTAGAGAGCTAAATTAAAAAAAAATAATCAGGTTTAAAATTACAGGAATTTTTGGAGAGACTCTCATCAACCAACTCCATCTCTACAGGGAACCATCTTTTCTGATTTCTGGTACGCATTCGTCTCCAATCAAAGGACAAAGTGCAATATCGGCGGTATTCACAGGAGCTGCGCTGTTAAGGTCTCCTTGGTCACATGATAGAGTAATTTATGTGTTATACAGAAACATGGCCGTTAAGAACCAGCATTGCTTAGGTTCAGCTCTTGAATCACTTCCTTCATGGCCAGCCTATGGTCAGGGAGCTCGTCGGTGCAAGCCAGTGCAATTTTTGCCAGCTTAGCTGCCTCAGATTCAGAGAAGTTTCCTTGGAGACTTGTGTCAACGAAGTCATCGTACATGCAACATGCAGCAGCCAATCGCATTGATTTGGAGTACAGCATCTGTTTACCGGATAGGATTTGGAGGATGATCACTCCAAATGCATATATATCACTCTTTTCCGTAAAAAGCCCCGTGGTTACATATTCTGGAGCTAGGTATCCCATGGCAGCACTGGTTTTGATAGTTGAGAAGACAACGTCATCTGCTAGAAGCTTGGCGAGGCCAGAGTCTGCGATTAATGGGTTGAACTGCTCGTCAAGGAGGACTTTCTCAACAGATATTCTTCGATGAATCATGACAGGTTTGTTCTCTTCACTGCTGTGCAAATATCTAATACCTGATTGAAAATAAAGGACAGAATAAGTGTCTAGAAACTCAAAGTTGGAAGGAATTTTAATCTTATATCGCATGTGGCATTTCATTTGAATCTGCAGAACAAGATTCAAGATTTGATTTAGTATTTTAAGGCAAACCTTTAATGGGAAGATGCAGAAACCTAAGTTTTCACAATTGAACAAGGCTACAAAAATTAGAGATGGAAACATGAACGTCAATATTTTCCATTGCACTTTTTCATCTACTAAGCATTTCTTCTATCCACCTAAATTTCTGACTTACTGCAGCTTTTGAGGCAGAATACTGTAGAAATCAAATAGAATAACGAGTAGCAGCAGAAAATGAGAATAAAACTGACCTTTCGCTATGCCATTGATAATATAAACTCTTGTAGACCAGTCAAGAACTTGATTACTTCCATCTTCTAAATCAAGATATCTTGACAGATCTCCCCTGGGAGCAAAATCATAGATAAGAAAACATTCACCCCTGCCCCTAGAGCAGCAAAAACCTCGCAGCCGAGTGAGGTTATTATGTCTCAAGGATGTTAGCAAGTCTAAACCTTTCACAAACTCAGCTTCTTCAGGTTTACAGCTGGTTAAATTGATGCTCCTAATAGCTACAAGAGAACCATCTCTGAGAATTCCTTTGTAGACAGTCGAGAAGCTGCTCTTTCCCAGTACATTCACCTCAGAAAAGCACTGGGTAGCAGACTCGATCTCCTCCAGGTTGAATCTAAAGTTATTTAGATGCTCTCCAGAGATTTCAATGCCATTTCGACTGTCACCTAATGGGTCCCACCCATTAGAATACTCGAGACTTACAAGTGGAGAGGCACCAGCCCTGTGGAACTCCTTAGCCTGGTGGGTGCTTAGCCGCCCTTCAGAAAAATCAGATGTATTCCCAATCTTTTGTTTCTTCCGGCGATAGAGGATAATGATCAGAAATCCAGCACCCATCAACGTGACAGTGACTGTAATAACCCCAGCAACAATGGCGGCCTGTGGAAGTTTTGATGAATTTGAACAATGGGTTTGGTGGCAATGTGCCTGAAGAATTTCAGACTGGGGGATAACTTTTTGAGCAGTATTATTTGCAATAGGTCCCAAGGGGCCAACTTGGTTGATATCAAAAACAGCATTGCAAGCTCTCAATAGAGGAAATCCAGTTCCACATAAACCTGGGTTGTTCTCGAACTGAAATCCTCCATTTAATCTCTTCAAAGCTTCATTTTCAATTATCGTTAAAAACAAAATCAGTCTGGCTCAATATGCATAACAAAAGAATACGAGGAACGAAAATGCATACAGAATGCCATTGGCTATTACTTGGAAGATGAGACACATGAGAAACAAAAAAATTGCAGAAGTAAAGCATAACTACGCAAAGGTTAGACAAATATGCTTACCAGAAGGGACAATTCCAGAAAGAGAATTGCTTCGGACATCCAGCACCTCCATCTGTGGAATGTTAGCTATTCCTTGAGGAATTGACCCTGACAAGTGATTAAAACTCATATAAAGCATTTTCAACATTCCCAGGGTCCCTAAGCTGGCAGGAATTTGATCAGTTAGTCTATTATACTGCAATGCTAGGACGCTTAGCCTCTTCAAGGACCCCATCTCTGGTGGTATGTTCCCTGCGAGCTGGTTACAACATAGCTCTAAAACTACAAAACAAAGAAATACCCAATTAATCAGAACTGAAACAAAAGAGATGAGCAGGGCCATCTTAAATAATGAGCAGCAATTAGGATTGTTCTACGCCATTGATTTTGACTACTAGGTACACAATATAGACAGCCAAATCTAGTGGTATGCTTGTTTTATGATAAAATGTGAGAAAAGGAAAGTTAAAGTATGGCTTATCGATTGATCACTTTGGTGAACTGGAAGACGATCATCTAAGAAATCCCACTCAGTTGTGTCAAATGCAATATCTAAATAATTTCTGTTAGCAAGCTTTCAAATTATCTATTCTTAGAACAGTTCTTTTTCCATAAATGTCTAATTGCCAAAAGAGTACAAACAGGGTGCGTGCTTGATAAAAGATGAGCCAGGTGAGCTAACTTTTAACTATCTTCTCCATAAAACTATGCTGCCAAAACAAAATAATTTCTGCTTAATTGTAGCATTGCTTCTTTCAGTTTTTTTTTTTTGACATACCAATCAACCGAAGAAATGAGTGCTTACTTTCTTTCATGGTCAAAGACATTCAGATTATGGAGCCCAGAAATTTGCAAGCTAAACTAAATTCTCTCTCTTCTGCATCTCACGTATGAGATACCATTGACTCGATTTTTATAAGGTAAAGAGTCTGTGTGTACAAAGCACATGAACACACACACAAAAACAAAAAAAAACCAGGACAGAAATATAGAGACCTACTAATTCTTCGACTAATCAAGCTGAAATTCTTTCAAAAAATTAAATATTATTCACATTGAAACCAACCTTGTAGAGAGGCCATGTTGCCCATCTCAGGAGGAATACTCCCAGAAATATTATTCACATTGAGATAAAGATCTGACAGCTCAGTCAAATCAGCAATCTCCTTTGGTATCTCTCCAGACAATGAATTATAATGCAAGTACAGACCAGACAAGCTTTTCAGTTCTGCCACTGCAGGAGATAATGTACCGGACAGTCCCTTTCCCTGCAATGAAATGTTAGCGACATTACCATGCTCATTGCACGCCACACCCTCAAATAAGCCACTGCATGGATCCCCATCACTAGTCCATGACTTTAAATACTTATTTGTTGGGTCTAAAGCAGACTTTAGCTCCATTAAAGCTTGAAGCTCTGTATTGTTTCCAGAAACTTGTTGTAGAGTTAACAGTGCAAGAGATAGAATGAAAGAAGAGAAAGAACAAAAAGAACCCATCTTTGTTTCTGTCTCAAATTTCTTCATGGCTCTTGTTCTCTCACTGGGAAATTGTAAATAATGGTGAAAAATCCCATTTGTACGTATAGACTAGATTCTCTCTAGCTCCTTGGAGGTTTTGCACAAGACTGTATATTTCTCTTTTCTTTTATGCTCTCAAATGACAAATCCTCTCTCTCAAATTTGACATTGCAAGCTAAAAGGTGAGAGAACTGTACATGTGATTGACTCGAAATAGTCAGTCCCTCCCTCTCTCTCTCTCTCTCTCGGATTCTTGGTGATTTCTTGACTTCTCCAGACATACACAATTGGGGGGGGGGGGGGGGGGGGGACTGTTTGAAATGAAACAAGGAGCACAATTAATAACGACTTTTCTGAAAGACTTTCACATTTGGAATTTAATGTCTGTCAGCTGGCTAAAGAGGGTGAAGATGGACTATGATAGCTCCGACCAATTGAATATTTTTCTACATTGGATTTCAAAGCAACAGTGCGATGTGATCCATCATGGTCAGTTCATACTCATGCATTAAAATTCCATGTGACAAAGATGAGCAAAAGAAACATTCTGATGACGTCCAATAAATGATACATCTGGTCCCCATTCAAATTTCAAGATTCATCCCTAGGGTTTCCCTCATCTTCTTCTTTCTTTCTTTTTTTTTTTTTTTTTTTTATGAACTAGAGGGTTTCCTTAGGGACAATTTTTGAGTATTTTCAGTTGGATAGCTATATAGAAAACCAAAAAATGATAACTACTAAAATAGTTTTTTTTTCTATTGATTTTGGGTCTCCAAGAACATAGCAACATGGGATGCTAAAACCCCTTTTGTCAAAATAAAAAAGGCATTCCTGTATGTTTTTTTAAAGAAAACCATAAAATAAAGAGAAGATTTTAACTACCTTTTCTCTTTAAACTTTCCCTCTCTCTTCACTCATTCTATAAAAATATACAAAATAATTATTAAATTTATGTGTTTGATATTATGGTATAAAATATTTTTTTTATTTAAAAATATATTAAAATAATTTTAATTTTTATAAATTAAAAAATTATTTTATTATATTTTTAAATAAAAAAACACTAAAAAAAAATTACTATACTTTCAAACACTTACAAAATACCTTGAAGGACACCTGTTTAGTAGGACAGTCTTAAACTTTCTGATCATTAGGTGTATCCTCAACACGTACGAGTATTGTGTTTTTTATGGTTTAATTTAATGCTTTTGGCTAATAAAGATACCACTTTGGATTCCATTGTAGAGTTAAACTTCTATACAATAGAAAAAAAGTAAGTTATTGTTTGACTGGTTTAATACTAATTAAGCTTTTACGTTGTTGAAGAATCTCTTTAGGACAAATTCTAATTTATCAAAAACAGCTCTTAATGAAACAAAAAACCAACAATAGAGACCTTTACACTTTGAAACACTGGTTAGATTTGATAGCTAGGTGGGGCAAAGCCATTGAACATAAAGAAGATCCGCATTAAAAAGAAAGTTCTCGGATTAGATCCTTAATTGCAGTAAAAACAACTTGGTTGCTAACTTTATAATTTGATTTTTTATTAAAAAATTAGGTTTTATAATTTTATTTGAATTATTATTATTTTATGACTTGATATGTAGATTGATTAGTTAATCTGAGTTAACATTAAATCGATCTAATATGTTTTTACTTGTTGTCAAAATTATTTTTTAATATATCAAGTCAATCAGATTATATCAAGACAATTTTTAAATAGTTTAATTTTTTTATATAATATATTACATGCAATACAACTCGGACTACACAGACTAACAATCTAGTGATTGTCTATGGTGATAAAAAAAAGGATGCCATTGAAATGATAGACTATGCTTTTTCAAAAAATATCTCTACCATTCTCCACTAGAGTATGTTATCATGAAAAGGGATATGTGTGATAAGAAAATCAGCTCAAATTTTCAAATGTGGTGAAGCAATATATGTTTAAACTATACATTAATTGCATGCACATTCATTTTCCTCTATTTTTGGCTTAGATTTTTACCTTTATCTCTCACATTTTTAGAAATGAGTGAAAGGTCTCGTCCTCTTTAAAAAAGGAAGCAACTTTTCTAGTTGAGATCTCCTCCTAGTAAGGTATATGATGATGAAAAGTGATGCATATATGACCTTCAAATTTGGCTTTTGCTAGGCCGAATAGGAAGTGGAAGTTTTAGTTTGCTTTTACTAAAGGGTAGTAAAAGCCGTCTTGCAAGTTAATACTCGAGAATTTTCAAGGCATCACAAGGTCAGTGCTATCATGGAAAGTGCAAGCATCCACTAGCAAGGTCTCTGCCATGGGCTCTCACGTGGAAGCTAATCTTAGCACGTGCAAGCAAGCTGAGCCCAAGACAGGTTGGTTTTTGTTTATCTACTATTTCTTTCTTACCAGGACTCTTGCGTCGTGGGCTCATTCTGAACCATCCTGCACACTTTTATCATTTGCTCGAAATTAAATTTGCCTAACCACACATTACAAGCTGTGCTTGTAATTGTTTTAAAAAATATTTTTTAATTATAAATATATTAAAATAATATTTTTTTATTTTTTAAAAAATATTTTTAATATCAACATATAAAAATACCAAAAAATATTAATTTAAAATAAAAAAAATAAAAAAATTTAATTTTTTTCAAATACATTTTTAAATCATAAAATAAACAGGCCAAATTAAATCGCGCGCAGAGTTTTTTTTTTTCTTTTGTTTGTAAAGTAAGGGATCGGAGCCCAAAAGAAAAGCCCGGAGGGCTACAACCAAGCTAGTTACAAAGCCTAACTCCTCCCGTGGCTCAAAAAACTTATGACAAGTAGAGATGGTCTATATTGATCACGGGTCCGGATTTGTACTAACTCAATGAGGTATGGATTTTTAATACTCGAAACTTGACTCGTTGAAGTATCCATAACTCAAATCTAACTCAGCTGGATTTGAATGCTATGATTTTATAATTATTTAGAGCAAAATTTAGTAAATTACTAGTTATGTGAACTGTATTTCATCAAAAGTCATATATTTTTTTCAATTAAAAAAATTAAATATATAACTTTTCCAACATGTTTTTGGATATAAAAAATTCACAATGGAAATGTTTATATATGCATTTAATTAAATAAATTAATATTTGATAAAAAAATAATTAAGATTTAAAATATTTAATTTTAAAACATGAGTCATGTACTCAATTATATTTAGTAACTTGTTTCTTATGATAATTTTTATGTTCAATCAAACAAGTATCTATACCAATAAAAGAAAAGAGTCATCAATGAAAAAAAATTTAATAAAACTATAAAGCTTGTCAGTGAACTTTTTATTTTTATTAATATTTTATATTTATTAAAAAACTAAAATATCCCTTAACCCTTCCAAGAATAACAAAAAATCCAAGATTAAAAGATGAAAAAATCCCTTAAGAAAGCTTTAATTTTTTTTTTTTATTATCTTGATGGCAGTTAAGTTATTTCACTCCACATTAAAAATTGAAATTTCAATAAAGCTCCTCTGATTAAAAAAAAAAAACTATTATGAAAACACTAAAACATCCATGACTATTAGTGAGTAAGACTTAACTTTTTAAGTGTAATTTAGACATTGTGTGTATGAAATCGAAAAGATAATAATAGCACTAGTTTTGAAAATTTTGATTTTAAAGGTATTGAGATCATTTGCAAAATATATGCAAAAAAAATAATCCATATCTCATAAAACGACAATAACAAATGAACCCTGTAAAATGATAAAAACTCCCCTATAACTTTTTTAATTAGTTATTCTTAAGAGGATAAATAGGAAAAACCATTGTTGATCATCCACGATGTTTTTTCCATGCATTATACATTTACGCTATGAAATATAACTACTAGTAATTTTAAGATTCCTGGGTATGCGTATATAGCATGTTCATCGATTTAGGAAGAATAGAAACCCAAGTTTAGACGCTATAAATATAAATATAATTATAAATATAAATATAAATAATAAAAACTAAGATAATTAGAAGGTTTAACATTTTTTCTTGTTCTGAAAAGAAAACTCCTAGAAACAATTCCCAGCTATTAAGAAAACTAACATACTAAATTCATAAACTATTAAATATAAAAATAAAATAAGTATATAGTATGTAAGTTGGACTGGATTAATTGGATTTTAAATATTTTAACCCATGATATTTATTTATTTGAATAGATATTTCTCTTTATATATGTCATGAAAAGTAATTTTAGGCCTATAATATTTATACTGACTTGGTTAAATTTTGATATTTTAGAGTCATTATACACTCTTTTTTTTTTTTGGAATGAGTTTATTAGGGTTTTTAGAATGCTTCTAAGTGTTTTTAGATAAAAATAAATTAAAAATTTATTTTTTAAAATCTCAAACTCCAACCTCAATTTTCTAACTATTAAAAATGGTTAGAAAGTTAACTAGAAAATAATATATCATATGATATTTAAGTAACATTAAATTAGATAAATTATGTATCATATATTTATAAAAAACAACAACTTGATACCTGGGCTAAAATATCAAGTCCCATACACAATTGGGCCTTTTTTAGATATACCTTTAGTTTTTCTTTTCTAGTTTTTAAATTCTTAACAAAAAAAATATTGAAATTCATTAATTAAAATAACATTTAAGCAATTATCCAATTATAGCATTGCTATTAAGAAGATTATGATTTTTATGATGATATTATTAATTTTTTTATGAATAATTAAGAGCTGGTCTAATATGTAGATTTTTTAAAAATAATCTTCTCATTAACATTTAATAAGAATAAAATATCTATTTTAAAAATTTCTGATTATTTTTTAACAATTTCACCATTCTTAAAATTTTCTCACATATATATATATATATATATAAAGTAATCGATTCATGATTTTTTAATTAAAACTTAGAAAAACACTTATTATAATTTTTTTTATAAAACATAAATAATTAAAAAGATTAGTTTTTTTTTTATAAAAAAAAATATACGTTTTCCCTTTTATCGTGCAGCTCCACCATTCCAATGTCCAACACAGACAGCACGATTATACAAGACTTTGTAGTCCCACGTCTGACCCCACCCACTATAATTTCTTTCCCAAAACGCTGTCGCTGATAACCCAACTTTAAACACTATTCTCGAATCGACACCGTCTAGCTCTAAAAAAAAACACATTCCCTCATTTTATTACAAGAAAATAAAAAACAGCAACTCCCCTAGCAACGTTTAAAGAGGGTGTGAGACAACATTCCAACCAAAGAGAAAATCAAAACGACCCGACCCGAATCAGAAAAAAATGGGCAAGGATTTGAGCGACGATCAGGTGTCATCAATGAAAGAAGCGTTCACGCTCTTCGACACAGACGGTGACGGAAAGATAGCCCCATCGGAATTGGGGATCCTTATGAGATCTCTCGGTGGAAACCCGACCCAAGCTCAATTAAAATCCATAATCGCCGAGGAGAACTTGACTGCACCGTTTGATTTCCCTAGATTCCTTGATTTAATGGCAAAGCACATGAAAGCTGAGCCGTTTGATCGGCAGTTACGTGATGCATTCAAAGTGCTTGATAAGGATAACACAGGGTTTGTTTCTGTTGCGGATCTGCGTCATATTTTGACCAGTATTGGAGAGAAATTGGAGGTGGCGGAGTTCGATGAGTGGATCCGAGAAGTTGATGTCGGGTCCGATGGGAGGATCCGTTACGATGATTTTATTGCTAGAATGGTTGCTAAGTGAAAGTGAATGATTTGGATTTTAAAGATTTGTAAGTGTTTGTGCGTTTGTTTTGGAAGCAAATTGTGGTTAGTTTTTTTTTTTTTTTTTTTTTTTTGGGGGGGGCAGTAGTGTTTGCTTTGGGTTTTGTTTGTAATGGATGGTGTTGGTGTTTTTTTTTAATAATTGAATTGTTGAATTAATTGTCATTTTATTTTGGTGGTTAGCGTGTGGATGCTATTGTTGAATCTGTAATTTTTTACAGATATCTGGGTGAAATATATTGTAAGGAACTATTTTTTAGCTATGCTTCCGTCCGCATTTAAGGAACGTTTTGTGAATCTGGGGTTCTGGCAGATTTTTGAAGAAGAAGAGTTTGTCAAGCATTTGAGAGGGATTTTACAGGTCCATGAATTTCCTGGTTTTGAGAGCTTTTAGGTACACGGTACCGGAAAATTGTAAAGAGCAAAAAAGAGATTGAAAACTACCATTATTTGGTTTGCATGGTTTACAGCTCTGTGCTTAAAGATGGGCATGGTCTTTAGATAAAAAAAGAAGAAGATGGGGATGATCATGGGATTGGGTATGTGGACCTGTCGAGGTTAATAAAATAGGTTTGGATTAGCATAAATCATCGGTGTTTCTGCCAAAAACTTGCTTGATAAATAATGTCAGGTTGATGAAACCAGATTTAATGCTATAGAAGAATGAAAGCTCCTGCTTGTTGACAGTTGTTGTATGTGCTTGTTTTCTATGTTTTACTTTCCGTGCTTGATTGTTTTTGGCAAAGTCGAGTGTGTTCGCGAGTTACAGGTTTAATTTAGGTTATAAAGGTTTGAGTTTTGGAATTGTATCCTTGGGAACACAAGGTGGCAGTGGGAAGGTCGATGAATGCTTCCATTAGACAGTGCTGAGCTTTGAGATATGAATGGGCTTTGAACATAGCGTTCTTATTTTGAGAATCGGGCAGAGTAAGTTATTGAGTCTGTGCTTCTTGTCTGGCAATTGATTTCAACTGGGACACCCTCTGTTCTTCCCTAGTTCCAGTATGCTTCATGTCTGGGTTTTAGGTGGCCAGACTCCAAGTGGTTCTGTTTGTCATGATTTGTTGCTGTTTAGAGTCTTCTCCTCAAAAAGCCAGCTCGAATGGATGATCGTGTTTATTTCTTTCTATACCGGCCGGGCCTGGCAAAGAGGAGCTGGCCCGGGCCTTAGCAAAGTTTTCAATCGTGCTATGAAGTTACACACAACTTGAAGCTGAGGCACCGAAGGGAATCATGGTTTTGAAAGAACATCCGTTCCCTCATAGGAGGAGGTTTAGCTTGCCGACCCAGTTGAATGGATGACCAACTTGCAATATGAGATTTATAATAAACAAATAATTCACTCGATTAAATTGAAGCATCAAACAAAGGCTTCGCAATGACTTACAAAACATTTAGCAAGAAAATGTCCTCAGCCTCAACAAAGAGCCTCAAGTAATGTTACAGTTTGCAGCAATTTCGTGTTATTTTACACAACCATGTGCAAATGTCTATTTCACACCGTTCACCTGCGTTTTTGCCCAAAATATGAAGTGATGTACATCAACTTCCCTCGAGAGGGAAGCAAGTCGTAAGAAAATTTCCAGAGTATATTGCAAAAAGATTTCAATAGCTATGACGTGTTGTTTTCTCAAAAACCAGAGATGAATTGTGTCTCCCGGAGCAATGAGGCAAAGCTGTGCATTACTTAGAGGCTGGTCGTGTGAGGTATGTGATTCTGAGCTTTCCGGAGCTGGACACAACTGATTTTCCTTGGATTGTCCTTCAGAGCTTCCTTCTTCATCTTTGGGCTCATCGTCTGGATCTTCTTTACCATCTTTCTCTTCACCATGGCTCCCACCAGCGCCATCCTTTGGGATGCCCCTGACCATGTCTGGCTGGGCTTCTAACCCAACTCGTCGCAGGTGTAGCTGCATGATTGGAGATGGCCAATCAAAACATACTGTTTATGAGGCAATAATACTAAACAATGCATATCTATTGGCGAATATAGAAATCAGCTAACCTGAAGATGCAAGTTAACTTCATCTGAGCGTGAAAGAAATGGAAAGTCACCTCCACTCTTCAAGTGAGCACACCGTGCTTCAGGATATCTATCACTCAGCTGATCTTTGAGTTGTTGAGGAATTGCACAGTAATCATTAGTCTTCGAGAAATGCGGCAACCGTGTCAAAAGAACATATTGAGTAGTTAGCAATTTTTTCTTCTTAATTTCCTTCTTTCAGTTACAAGTTACAATTAAATCTGTAGGCTATCTATCCAAGATCAGTGACAACTTATGACAGATCATAAAAGTTAATTAAAAAAGAAAACAAATCATCAAAGATTCAAGTATTCAAAAAGTCAAAAGTATGTGTAGTAAAAAAAAAATAAAGAGACATTAAAGGTATGATACTGGCATGCAACATGGTTTCTAAATGTCTGAACGTCAGATCATAAAATATGCAACTAAGTTGAAAAAGGCATAACCAAGAGACTATTATTTGTCTCAGAATCAAATCTCGAATATGAGCATTGATATCCATCCGTCTGAAATGGAAGAGCATATTGTTTGCTTGGTAAAAACATTACAAAAAATATAGGCTGCGATTTTTTTTTTTCCATGACATTATTTCCCAGACAATTAAATCTCCATATTGTCAATATATCACACTTATTTTTACAAAATATTTTTCAATCCACACATACAGAGACAAGTTTGAAATAACTTACATCCATTATAGTGATACATGAATCTGAAAGTAGAAGAGATCCAACTGAAGCAGCATCAACATTCAGAGTCAACCTGGAGGCCAAGTCATCTCTCGAAAGCGTTTCAACCTGAGTTACAAATGAATGAATCAACCAGGTTCTCTAATGTAGCGAATGGTTTGCCCAAAAAACAGAAATGCAGAATAAATTGCTCTATGGAAGATAAATGATCACATCGTTGTTAATGGACTATAAATGATGAGACTGCATGGTAGATTTATTATTTGTTCTTTCTTTAAATGATCTCATTCTTGTTGATGGTCTATAAGAAACAATGAGACTGCACAGTAAATTTATTTGTTTGTTTATTTATTTATTAATATTATTATTGAAAAATAAAGGTAGAACAATGATTACCACCAATTCAGCCTTTCAAAAAGGAGAAAACAGGGGGTAGAAAGCCAATTCAACCAGAAACAGGATGCACTACACAATACTAGGGTTACAAAATAAGATAAAAGTAGAAGCTACTAAGATAAATGGAACACAATTGAATGCACAAATCAAGTTAACTACAAACTACTTATCCACGTTATGGACAAGAAACCTTGGTCTTGAAAAAACTTAAGTCAACCCTACAGCAACTGCCAGCTAAAAAGGTACAAGCAGATTGGTTGAGAGATTATAATCAAAGCTGTGAGAGAAATTATAATCAAAGTTTCCACCCCTCCTCACATGCAAAAGAAAGTGGTTGTTGAAGCTACTCAACATAGGAACCATCTTATCAGATGATTTTTATATAAAATTCTAGAGTTACTTCTAGAACTAATAAAACTTCAATTAATCTAAAGAGATTGTTTCATGGCATCATTGATGCACCAGGATAAGTTAGATCAGAGATAGGCTTCATAGACTCTTACCTGAGAAACAACAAAATCCACTGAATCTGCAATAAATGGTTCATGAGGACCATCGCGAATTCCAGTTAAGACATACCTTTTCAGAAGAAAAGATGGGGTCCAACTTACACTGCAGAAACAATACAAAAATTAAGACTATTTTGGAGAGTGCAAAATTAACACATGATTGCTAAGAGCACATCAGGTAAAAGTACTGATACAACTCTGAAAAATTTAATGCAGTTAAAAAAAAGAAGTAAAAAAGGAAACATGATGACCACATACACAGGAGCCCATGGCATGGCAGATGCAAAACTGCGAGTCTCCAAAAACGTATTTGATAGTATCAATGATCTCACTCGCCTTGGACGATGCTGTGCAAAAAGCTGTGCTAAGAAGCCCCCTAAAGATGTTCCATAAAGATGTATCTGTAAGACAAGACTAATCAGTAACAAGAGCAAATGGTCGAGTAAAACTACAAATATATGCACTGAAATAAGAAATTCAAACACTTCCAGTTTAAGATATAAGCTATTATTACAGTTAGCACATTGCTTTATGAATCCTACTGAGGTGTTCTCCTTATGTGGTAGGCTAAACTGAACCGCACACCTGCAACCAGTTATTCTTCAACCTACAAGTAATGTCTGTAACATCTTGGCTGGGTAGTGGACAAGAAAAAAAGATCAAACCCTACTCCTCTACTACTAATTGAGTCGTACAGGATCTAAATTCATGCTCAACATTTTCAGCCACAAAGATCATCGTTTTTTGTTCCCTGCATGTAAAATCTGAAAAATCTGCAGCTGGAACAAGTAAATCTTGCTGAAAAACTGTACAGCTGAATTCAGTAACATTAAATTATCTACAGATATCATATGGAAATAAATGAAGACTCGCTGGTTACTATGACCAGGGAAAAGGTGAAACTCATGTGTTTTGAAGTGATACCAACTTAAAGTTATTACTTCCTGACTTTGCACTGTACAACCAACATATATAACCACTCAGCCAACTGAAAAAGGATTGCTTCTGTTGTTGTTTGCTGAACCTAACAAGCTTCATATAGTCTTCAATAAAGGCCCTGATTCCTTAACACCAAAGTTCTCTTTGGTAAATTAAAAATGAAGAATATGAAGCCATAATGAATGGCTTCATAACAGATTCTTAACCTGGTATCTGTCAACAAATCTTTACCACCGAGGCAAAGTGGCAATGCTATTCTTTACTAAAATTAAAAGGAAAAACACATAATCTTGCTGGCTGTTCAAATGGTATTCCTTCCAATATTTGAAGCGCCAAGGGAATTAAAGCCTCATGAAATGCAAAGACAGCTTCTATAGCAAAAGTACCACTTTGGAATTCAATAAAAGGTGCACCAAACAAGCAGTAATTTGGTTTCCTGCAACATTATTTTATATAATTATAAGCCACATGCAAATGAAGGTTCTTACATGATGAACATCGATGACATCCAAAAACTTTTCAAATGCTTGGATCCACTCATGATGATTCCACACGCGTGGAATATCAACAGAAATAACTCGGTACCCCTGAAAATTCACAGAAGTCATGCTACACGACCTCAATATCATAACTGGCAACAACAGAAAGGAGAAAGAACAAAACTCTAAACAAGTAATATTTATGGCAACAGACCAAGAAGTTTAATTTCCACAAGAAAGGACAGCAGCCAAAGCAGTCAAATGTACTTCAATTAATGAACCCATTCAACTTTCAAAATATAAAGTTCCAAATCATATAAAGATAGAGGAAATGAAAAAAATATGACATTCAAAACAGCCTAACAACAAATTGCAACCTCAGTTTCTCCAATTCAGGGTTTGACAAATTTCTATAGTTAGGAATTTAGGTTCTACTGAAGTATGGATTGTTCTCCGACTCTCTATCAAATAAAATCAACCAGGATTTAAATCTGACTTGGTGAATCAGACTGGATGAAAGGAGGAAACGATTGAAGGAGACAAATGCATCATAACAGTTGAAGCTCGGAGATCATGCTCAACACAGAGTGCCAAGTGAGTTGACATTAATATAATTTTTTAAACGGCTAAAACTCAATATGTAGAGAAAAGTTTTGAATTTTTGCATCTGTTTGCAGCTACAAAAAAGCAGACTCATTCACGTACTGTTAAAATTTAGTCAAGTCCCCGATAAAGCTTGTTTTACAAGCCCCCACACCAGCAATAGGGAAAAGTAAACTTTGCTCCAAAGCAATGAGCTTTAAGGATCCCAGTTAAGGAAAACACAAGAATGACAAACCCAGCACCTCTTTCTATTCAAATGTTAGAACAACAAACTTCCTAGTAAATCCACTCTAGATTACTGTAAATAGTAAACCCTTGTAAACAGAAGTTTAACATTATTTTTACCCTTTTTCTTCTATTCTCTTTAAGACATAAAAGCCCTGAAACTGAAAGAATACAACTTATCTAGCATTAGGTCCACCATCATAAATCTATCTTTCAGGATATGACCATGAAAAAATGGGGAGTCCTAGACCAAGCCTGTAGATCTCCTTCAGTGCAATGTGAAAATGAAAAACTGACCACAACAGATTCAATTGAAAGTGCAAGAAACAAAGAGAAAAGTTTGAATCCCTTGTATCTAAGAAACTATGATATCCAACAAATTACCTTGGTGGACAATGACATGATCTGCTTATAGTAAACATCTGCTGTCCCTGCTATTCCAGGAAGACAAATAAGTGGAGGAACCGCTTTGGGACCAAAATCATAGTATCTCCACTGCTTTGTCCCGATCTAAAAAGAAATTCAAATGAAGGAGACAGCAAATGAAAAGAATGATATCAGAGAGGGAAACCATCCAGCCACTTCTTTGTGCTTCAAGAAAAAAGAATAACAAAATAAAAGAACAACAATCGTGATCTCGTCGATTAAATCGACGCCCCATGGTTTGAAGCTTCGTACATAAAAAAAATAAATAAAAGACCAACTCATCTGTTAAAACCTAGCAGGAAAATAGTACGGGGAAGCTAAGGGATGAAATTAAATATCAGTAGGGCCAAGATTTGAGTGATTCAAGTACTGCACAAATTGAAGATACAAAGTATAACCCTCGATCAATTACAGTTTGAAACTTACGTACAATTTTTTTTTTAAAAAAATTATTCAACCCATTTTTGATTGAGAATTCAAAAAGAACCACGATAATAGAATAAAATTCAAATGAAAGCCTGAGCATTGACTCAAAACAAGAGCTTGTAAGTAAAGCAGGAGCACAAACAAGTAACCAGAGTAAGAGCTAACAAGTAAAACTCCAAATCAAGAAAACCCCGATCAAGAGAGAGCATGAAACGGAGACAACATCCGATGATTGACTCTCAGACAGGGGAGACCAAATCATACTTGAAAATAAAACAAATACAAAGGGTAAAAGTAAAACATAAAACTCATGATTCAATTCATAATGAAAAGGGAGAAAGAGAGAAACCTACGGGAATCTTGTGGAGAGGGACTTGCGACTTGAAATGAATATAATCACCGGGCGCCGAGAAGACGCCTTTCATTGTATATAGAATAGATAGGGTGGGATAATTCAGATCAGTCAAGGCCACCTTTTGATTTTCCAGCTGCAGACCAGAGCTTTTGTTTTCGTTTCACAACTTAATTAAAAATTTGACACAGGGGGTCAATTATTTCATCAGATGACAGCATAATTATAACCTGTCATGGTCTTTTCAAGGATTTTAAAAAAGATTTAAACTTGAAAAGGAAAATCTAAAATTTGAGCTGAAAATATTTAAAGCTCAGGTGTTGATGAATTTCTGTACTACAACACCAAAATTATAAAAAAAATCATTCGTGAGAGTAAAATGCAGTCGCGCACACAATGTAAATTTGTCATAAATATGTAGCCATACAATTAGCAATATAATACTCTTTCTTGGAGATTTTTTTTTTAAAAAAAATAATAATGGGGCTGATTTTCGTTTTTAATTTATGTTATTATTATTATTATTATTTATTTTTTTGTCTTTCTCCCTCTTTCTAGCTCTTAGTTAAATAGTGTTTTTGATATTGTTGTTATTTATAAAAATAAATATTTTAAAAAATATTTTTAATTATATTTTTAAAAAAGTAAATTTAAAAATATATGTTCATTAAAACAATTATTAAATAAATTTATATATATAAAATAAATAAAAAAACAAGTATTCATGAATAAAAAATAATTTCTATAAAACTAAAGTTTAAAATACAATTATGTGTTGATTTCCATGTAAAACATATAAATTATTTAATTAATCAAAAAAAAATTTATTGAGTGAGAAAAAAAAAAAAAGCGAGGCTAAATAGTGAATTTAAAAACTTTGTTTTGGTTTATATATATATATTAAAATTGAATATTCAAGCACATGAGTCTCAGCTCCGCCTAATCTCACACTAGCTCAATTATTGACCAAGTTCAGATCCAAACCACTGACACTACAAGCTCATCAGTGTTTGCCTTGTTTGTCATTGTGTTTTTTTTTTTTTTTTTTTAAATAAATTTTAGTATTATTTTTTTTATTTTTTATTTTTTATTTTAATATATTGATGTGAAAATTAAATTTTAAAAAATATAAAAATATATTATTTTAATATTTTTCAAAAAAACATTTTAAAAAATAATTTTTACTACACATCTAATTTTTTTTATATATGTTTGAGATCAAAATACAGTAAGAAATTATTAAGGTTTTTTATATACAATTCTTTTAAAATATAAATCATGTATCATTAAAAAAAATACATATTTTTTTATTTTTTATTTTTATAAATTTTACCTAAATAATCCAACCACACATCACTGCACCTGAATCTAAGGCACCGTGCTTTTAGTTTTGGCGCAAGAGTTTTCCAGAATTTTCATTTTTTTTTTCTTCAGCGATTTCAAAATTTCGCAGTATCTTTCTAAAAAATATTTTTATAAAATAAAAGTTTATGGGCTGAACATGGGCTTGTAATACCAACCCATTTATACCCTGTTGGACTCAATAGCCTAAACAGCACCCTAATATATTTCTCATCATCAACGTCTCAGCTCCACTTTCACTGAAAAACCCTAGCTAGGAAGGCGCCTCTGCAGATCCCTCGCTGCTTTTGATTACGGTACTCAACCTATTCTTTCTTCTTCTTTTTTATTTCCGATTTTTATCTCCACTTGTTCCGATCTGTCTCGTTAATATATGGAATGCTTGTATCTTCTTTTTATTTGTTTCTCATTCTCATTCTAGCTCTATAGACCCATTCTTTGTTTTTTTTCTTTGTAAGATTGTAAACGTTTCTTGGCTTCAAAGTTTTTGGGCTTTAGCTCAGTGATTTAATTTCTGTTTGGTTACTGGGAATTATAGAAAAACATGGAGAAGAAAAGGAAATATTAAGAGAAGGGGTTCCAGAGATTGATTTGGTTGTTTCTCGTATAGCTATTTAATGGGCTTTAAATCTTTTTATTTCTGTAATGGGTTAACTATGACTCTGTTTGCTGGGTGGCCAAAGATCAGTTTGTTATTTAAATCGATTTTATTGTTTTATAGTTCACTAGCTGTTTGTTGGCTTATAAACGCATATACCATGAAAACCTAGAATGTAATGGTGCAACATTGTTCAATATCCGCCCTTTATTGAACAACATTATCCAAATGCTGAATAGCCATTTTCGTTTGAATGTTTATTTGTTATTGTGCACCATATTTTTGTGCATCCAAGACATCTGCTGCTAACAATATCTGCAATGTATTTGTGTTGCAGCAACAATGGTGCGAGTTAGTGTTTTGAATGATGCTCTGAAGAGCATGTACAATGCTGAGAAACGTGGGAAGCGTCAGGTCATGATCAGGCCCTCCTCAAAAGTGATCATCAAATTTCTGTTGGTGATGCAAAAGCATGGTAGGATGCCATTTTAACCTGCTTTCTACTTTGAATTGTCTGATTACTTCAAATCATAACTCTTTTTTTTTGCCTTTTGCTCTGCAGGATACATTGGTGAATTTGAGTTTGTGGATGATCACAGGGCTGGTAAAATTGTGGTTGAATTGAATGGAAGATTGAACAAATGTGGAGTCATTAGTCCTCGCTTTGATGTGGGTGTCAAGGAGATTGAAACTTGGACTGCAAGGTTGCTCCCTTCAAGACAGGTCAGTGCCAAAAAGAAAATTTCAATTTCAATTCACGTTTAGAAATTCTGCTTCTATTGTAAATAATGAGCTATTATAAACCCGTGAATGGGATGTGTGGTATATTTGGAGTGTCCTGTCCACCGCCAAGCAACCTCCTTGCAGCTTTGATTAAGTTTTAGCAATGTCTATTTTGTCAGGGTGTTGTGGTTTTATTCATTTCCCTAAAATCGTTGCTCTTAGAAATACTTGTCCATATGGGTTCCATCACTGTAGTTTCTTTTGATGGAATAGCTTATGGCATTTTGCATGACCTCTGCAATATTGGCTGATTCTTGCAGTTTGGATATATTGTCTTGACAACCTCCGCGGGCATCATGGACCATGAGGAGGCCAGAAGAAAGAATGTTGGTGGCAAAGTGCTTGGTTTCTTTTACTAGGCTGGGATTAGCTGCATCGCCAAGGAGTGAGTTGTTCTTATAATGGGAAGGTTTTTGCTGTACCCTGGAACTTTTTTTTACAGTAGGATCATTTCTATGCATTGTTTTATCTATGATCTCTTTTTGTTAGCGTTGGTGGTGGCTCTTTATCCACATTATTTGAAGACATTGATGTTTCTGTGGTTCCCATTTATCTGAAAGCAACTTGATTTTGGGCATCTAATGCTACGTTTCTTTCCAGGTTGAAATTACATTACTGAAATCAAGTTACCATTCATTATTGAAGTAATTCATTAACTAAAAACAGTCTCGGTACGTGATTAAGGCATTATAACTTGATTGTTGCAACCAAAACAACCAGATTGTGAAATTAGATGTATTTCCTAATGAGCTTATATATTATAATTATATTTATAAAAAAACTTAATGGCAGCGGTGCTTTACTCTGCCTCCAGAAACAAAAGCGCAATGGTGCTTTACTTTACTCTGCCTCCAGAAACAAAAGCCCTAACTCTCCTTGTGTTCATGCCCGCCCTTATTTCAAATCCCAGGCAGTCGGGCTAGAGGTCCATGGAGAACAACAAGTCCAAGGGCACTCTACTAAACGCCTCGTTGACTAGGGGTTCCACTCTTGTACAGTGGAGCGTACAAGTACATTGATTGTAAATTTGTAAGCCACATAAACGCTGCAAAACTGATAATCAGATGGGTGCCCCGTGGATGTTGAAAGTTATCAATAGGCGTAGCATTTGGTTTATTGTCATGTAATAGAAATAGAAATAGAAATAAAATTATATTTATTAGAAAAGTGATTATCTTTTTATCTTTCTTGATTAAGATGGATAAAATAAAATAAAATATGATTTTTTTTTATTCCTTGATATGTATTATTATTAAACTTGTATATTTTAAAAAGTAATTAAATATTTATTTTATTTTATTTTATATTAATTGTAAAAATTAATAATATTATGAAGATTCTAATTATAAAATTAAAACTAACTTGATGGGTTAATCCTGGAATACGGTCAACTCCAGGCTTAGATTGATTCGAGTTTAAGAAAAAATCGATTAACTTGACCTGAACTAGTTATTCAGGATAAAACAAGAATAAAAAGCATGTTGATTTTTTTTGAAAATTTATTTGGTAGAAGATTGTTTTAATTATTATTTTTTAAAATCAACAAAATTGATCTTTCCAACCCTTGACTTGAATATTGTATCTCGAGTCGGATTTTAAAATTATGACAATAATTATTTTTATTTATATGTTGAAAGACAAGATATAAATCATGGCCAAGGTAAAAAATTTCATTTATATATATATATCTTTTTTTTTTAAAAAAAAAAGATCAACTTCTCATTTATAATTTATTTGTTTATTGATTATTATATATTTGTAGTTACTTGTATTCACACACATATATCTTCTTTATGTCTATGATGATTCATAATATTGGTTTTTATAAATGTTTGGTTCAATTCTTGTGATAATAATAATTTTTTTGGCCGAATGGAACATAAAAGTTGAATTGAACACAAGGTGGTTTGGCCCTACAAGTTTTAAATTTAAATTGCTTTTATTGAGATTATATATTAGAAAATAATTATAAATTATATTTTGAAAACTCATCTATTAGTTTAATTTTCTAGGTTGAGAAGGTTTTTGGTCAGGTGTGAGCATGAATCTATATTTATTGGAATGAAACTTTGATATAAACAAAGCTAAATGGACAACAAGAAATTATAAAAGATTTAACTAGTAAAAAGTATTGCAAATATAAATTTTAAATTAATAGTTTTATTCTTTAAAAATAATGTTATGAAAATCTATTTTTTAAAAAAAGGTTTACAATAATTTTAATCAGACCATAATACTTTTACAAGAAAACAACTAAGAATTCAAAAACATAATCTAAGATAAAATAATAAATCCAAAAACACAAAGAAAAATAACAAAATTATCTTAAACAATGCTTTCTGAGCATAATTTTGGAAAAACCAGTAGTTCAATGAGAACATACTTGTTTTTATATAAAAATTGCTTATAAAATCACCTAAAAAAGTTTAAGTTCAAACCAACAATTATACCTATTATCATCTTCATTTTAAGTTGCTAATCTAGTTTCGCATCATAAGATCTTTTTTGAATCTAAACTTATGCCACTAATCTATAAAAGCATTTATTAGGTCATTTATATAGTTTATTTAGATTATATTCTCATCTTTTTATTATAGATCCTTAATCAGTTATAACAAGTTTTTACTTGAATACTTAAAATTTTTAATTTTTACAAGTTTGACTATATCAATCCTGACACACACAAAAATAAAATAAAAAATTTATGAAAACTTTGTAGGAATAATTGAGAATGCTTGGGTTTAATATGTTGTAAGCTTATCACTCTTCTTTTTGAAGAGCCAGCAAGTTTTTAAAGAAATGGGTTTAATATGTTGATCAATACTTCAACATTTCTTCATCATTTCCAAATTAATTTACTTAATCTTTTTGTAATATAAAATATATTTTTTATTTTATTCACCGCCAAGATAACAAATATTCACTCTATTTTCTAAATCACTATCAAATATAATCACGTCTCTCCTTTCTATTTGTTTCCATTTTATCAACTTTCTCTATTTCTTTTTTGCCTTTTCGAGTTCTTGTTGATCGAAGAATTGAAGAAAGAGGTGAACGGATTTTGACCAATTCGAGGAAAAAAAAACAAAGAGAGGATTCGAGAAAGGTGAAATTGGTCGTTTTTGAATTATGGCTGTTGTTGTAATATTGCAATAGCCCAAATTTTCAGGTCAGTCCACCATATACATATACAAGCCCAATTCTACAAAGAGTAACGAGATGCCCTTTTTTAGTCACGGCAGCCGATGGTCTTCTGCAAAGTCGAGTGCTCATGACCTGCAAAAACTTCCCGAAGCTTTGCAAGCAACCGAAGAAATGTCTATAATCCAAACAACATAAGCTAGCCCTGTACTCTCTCTCTCTCTCTCTCTCTCTCCATATATGAAAAAGTTCCCGTTTTTAAGACTCTCGGTTGCTTTGTATCAACAAACACCTCTGCATATGCTCATGTTTCTCAAATTTCGAAACTTTTCCCATTCAATAAAATCTACACGGCTAAAAAACCAAAACCCGTGTTTTGAATTGTTTAGATTCTGCCATTTTGATTCAAAACTGGGTTTGGGTTCTTCAAGCCTAACGCCGACTTTATCACCTCAAAAAACCCAAAACAATGTTGCAATTTTCTGGGATTTGGACAACAAACCCCCCAAAACTGTCTCTCCATTTGAGGCTGCTATTAAGCTTAAAACTGCTGCGTGCTCATTTGGGTTTGTTAAATACATGGTGGCTTACGCTAATAGGCATGCATTTAGTTACGTGCCTCAAGTTGTGAGAGAGGAAAGAAAGCAGAGAAAGTCGTTGAATCAGTTAGAAAATAAGGGTGTGATTAAGCCTGTAGAATCTTATTTATGCAGAGTTTGTGGAAGGAATTTTTATAATAACGAGAAGTTTATTAATCATTTTAAGCAAATTCATGAGCGTGAGCAACAAAAGAGGTTGAATCAGATAGAATCAGCAAGAGGGAAGAGGAGAGTTATGTTAGTGGGTAAGTATGCAATGAAGATGCAGAAGTATAAGAATGCTGCTAGGGATATTTTGACTCCAAAAGTAGGTTATGGTCTGGCTGATGAGTTGAAAAGGGCTGGTTTTTGGGTTAGGACTGTTTTGGATAAGCCACAGGCAGCGGATGTGGCATTGAAAGATCATATGGTAGATATGATGGATAAGAGGAGAGCTGAGTGTTTCGTGCTTGTATCAGATGATTCGGATTTTGTTCATGTTTTGAAGGAGGCTAAATCTAGATGTTTAAAGACGGTTGTGGTAGGGGATGTTAATGATGGGGCATTGAAGAGGGTTGCCGACGCAGGATTTTCTTGGCAGGAAATTTTGATGGGGAAGGCTAAGAAGGATGCAGAAACGGTTGTGGGACGGTGGAAGGACCGTGATGTCTTGAAGAGATTGGAGTGGACATATGATCCGGAGGTAGAGAAAAACTTGCATGGCATGGTTTATGAGTTTGATAATTATGAGAGCAATGATGAATGTAATGGCAATGATAGTGAGGGTGGAGACATGGATAATATTCTTGATGGTGATGATGTTGGTTGTTTGCAAAAGGAAGATGCCAGAGGTTGGTGGGAGCTGGACTCTAATCCTGAGGTCACTTCTTCACAATCATGCTGATGTTAATTGGTAGTTAGGTGTACAATCAGTTTTATGGCTTGGTGGAGTTCACAATTGTCCTGGATAGCTTTTAGAAAATTGTATAAGCAGACCACCACAAAGCAAACATGATCAAACACGTATTGTAAGCAAATGGAGCTATATAGATCTGTTAATCTCTAGTATGTGTTTTCTGGAGTTATTTTCCACCTTATATCTTGAATAGTCTTGCAGCATAAATGAATTGCTTCTTGTCATTTCCCCCCTTTTCTCTGCCTGATTAGTGTTTGTTTTTTCCATTTCTGTTCTGTAATGTTGAAATCTGTCATGTGTCATTGCTTCATTAAGTAAATGGTGAAATTCTTTCTTGCCGTACTTATTTTCTGGTTCTAATTGTCACTTGCTGGACCAGAGAAAGGAGGTTGTTAGGCAACTTCCAGCCTCACGAAGAAAAAAAAGCTCATTTATTTTAATGTTTAGATCTTGTCAATTGAGATGAAAATCTTAAAACAGAAAGAAGAATTTGTATGCTGTTGCAAATAAGGGACCTTTTAAGCTCAGTAGCATATAGTCGCTCTAGTACCGATGGTAATTCCCAAGTAGAAATTTTCTGCTTGTTCTTGGTATGCATCTTAACTTGCTTAGGCTGTTAGGTTGATGGTATGGACAATAAAACCATGGATTTTCGATATTAATGTGTGATTCTGCATGAATTGTGAGAAATCTTGAGTGGAATAAAGATGCTAGATGTCAAGATGGAAAAGCAAGACTGTCAATGGCTGCAAAGACCATCTTAGTCAAATCAAAAGAAATTCTGAAAGTCTTAACTGTTCTTGGGCCAGGCAATTCTCTGCAGCTCGATATTTTCTTGGCGAAGTAATACAGAAAAAATTGCAGACTAGTTAAGAAGAAAAAATGCAACTAAGTTGTATAGATAGGCGCTGCAAAAAGCAAGTCGATCTCATGCTTGAGTAGGATTGGCAAGTTCAGTTTCTTTTGCAGTCAATTTTCTGTCATTTTTTTTTAGGTAAAGAAATTGCTGATAATTGCTTGATGTCCAGGAGCTTTGTACAAGGACATTAATTGTTACTATGTTCCCGTTGATTTAAAGAATTTCTCTGGAACAAAATGCAATATGTTCGTATTTCTTTACTCGTTTTCTTGTAGTTGAAAATTACATGAGAAGGTGTTTGTTTAAGTTCCAGTTTGAGGATTATAGATAGCGTTGAGCAAAATTACTGGACAAACTGTCTGTGTTACAAGTGCTTCAAGGAATATATTTTATGTTTAGTTTTTCCTCTGCTGTGAATTGAATATTGAGTAGCTTGGAGAGGCTCTACACGCCATCGCCACCAATTGATTCGTATGGAGAGGTTCCGCGTCTAGATAATGTCATGGTTGAGAATGAGGCATGATGAGGACAGAAGAAGAATCTCAAGACGTGATTTCCAGGATGGAGGCCTATCAGTAAGCGTGAGGAAGCGAGCTATCAATAATGGAACTAATCAGATGTAGTTAAGTTATTAGATGTAATTATATATAATTAGATGATATTATATGATTAATAGACCCATTTATCAAAGAGAAACGTTTATCATAAAGTATATTTTGAGTTATGCATGTAGTTAGCCACTCTTATATTCCATCATCTAAATTTCTCTAATTAAGATGCAATACTTCCTTTTCACTTAAATTTATTGCATAGCCATGGAACCGAATTCCAATAATATAACTCAAACCCCTCCATTTTTTCACAATATTGGGACAGTTGAATTAAAAAAACCTAGAAGTGCACGTCGGGCTGATAGCACACCAGACCTGAACGTTTATCTCCGCAGTCCAACCATGCTCTTCTCAGATTTTATTTTATTATTTTATATTTTTTAAAATTATTATTTAATATTTTTTAAATTATTTTGATGTATTAATATAAAAAATAAACTTAAAAAAATAAAAAATATATTTTAATATATTTCCAAGAAAAAAACATTTTAAAAAACAACCATTATTGTAAAACTAAAATATTATCTAATAAGTATTCAAAATGTTTTTCACTTGAAAATATATGAAATAATTATTTTTATTTTTTAAAATTTATTTTTTATATAATGCATTAAAACAATTTAAAAACATAAAAAATAATTTCAAACTAAAAAAATTCTCAAAAATACAATTTAACTGCAATGTCAAAAAAAAAAAAAAAAAACATCAAGCCTAAATTGATTTGAAAGCAATCACTGCGAGATGAATTTCGGATTTACTACCTGTTAAAATTAGGTTGCAAATGAACAATCCACAAGCTTTCAAATAATTCTGCATTCTTAATACCGCTGATAAATCTTGCATAACGGAGCTGATTTCTTAATGTTTCATTGATGCTCCAACATGCCATAGATTATAATTTATAACAAGATTTCCCTTGCCAATTGCCACAGGTCATACCCAGATGCTACCGGGTTCCAGGGCTTGACATCACACCTAGGTTGCATTCCGAGAGTCCAAAGACGTCTTCAATATATTGGATGACAAAAGGACAGCAGGTATTACTTTCCAGCAAAATCCCCCAGTTCTCTCATGTTCTCAACGAGCATAAGCATTAAGCAGTCGTTTATTCACAAATCAAGAGTGATCCAACTACAGTGAAGCAACGCAAATTGGCTTTCTTCCCAATCTGATCAACGAAATACAAGTCTTATATGCACTCAGGTTCAGAGTGATTAAGGAAGACAGCAGCGGGAATACAAGACACTCTGTTTTTCGAGAGAGAAGAAGAACAGAAAGAATGTTAAATCTCGAGAGCCAACCAAAAACTAACAAGAACGATTAGTTTGCGCACAAATTACTATTCAGCGATAGAATCAAGAAGGGTCCTGGACGAAAGCGTCCACTAACAACAGCTCGAAACTTGCGAGAATAACATCGGAGAGTGAGGTAAAAACAACAAAAAAGAGTGCATGCCAAGCAACGTACACGTACTTGCCTAACTTGAATTAAAATGGTCCCAAGGAACACAAATCTCAAACGACCTGCATAGTTGAATGCCTTGCTAGATTAGCTACTTTTTCATTGATAAAAGAAGGCAATGTCCATGACATGAAGAAAGGCTGCTCAAAGGGCACCAATCCAAAATCAAGAGCAGAATAATTTAACATCAGAACTCATCTTGAAATTATTTTCCAACAATAATTTCATTTTCTAAGACAATAAACCTAAATCAAATGAAGTAACCTGTGGAAAAAAAGAGAAAAAAAAAAACAACGAATAAAACACTTCTACTGAGACGATCAGATATCTCATGCAAAGAATATGCTTCCACCTAGCATATCAAATGCATTGCAAGACAAATAGTCCTCCTTGTATCATAAGCAATGACAAGTTGGCAAAGTATATTTCAACATGATAAAATTCAAATTCAAAGCAAGTCATGTATAATTCACCAGGATTTCTTCTTCTTTGAACCTGAAAAATAACCAGTATACCATCTCACAAACTTCTTGAGCCCCGTCTCCAAATCTGTTGCTGGCATATATCCAAGCTCCCTCTGGGCAGAACTAATATTGGCATGTGTAAACTCCACATCCCCATTTCTAGGCAACGGCAACACCTTCTTCTTAGCCTTTACCTTCAAAAGTTTCTCCAATATGCTCACAAGCTTACTCACAGGCACCGGCGATGTATTCCCCAAATTGAACACCCTCAATTGCGCCGGTCCCCTTTTCTTCCCTCCGCTCCCAGTACTATTTTTTGCTGTATCCAACGCTGCTAGACACCCCTTCACAATGTCATCAATGTAAGTAAAATCCCTAGCCACGCTCTTTCCATCAGCAGTCTCATATACACCAATCTCCTTACCCTTCAAAATATTCTTAGTAAAAAAGAAATACGCCATATCCGGCCTTCCCCAAGGCCCGTAAACTGTAAAAAACCGCAACCCAGTAATCGAAAGACCATAAATATGATTATAACTATGCACAAGCGCTTCACCTGCCTTCTTAGTCGCTGCATATAAACTCGCAGGCTGATCAGTCCTATCCTTCTCTGAAAAGGGTACTCTTTTATTAAGCCCATAGACAGAACTCGATGACGCCCACACAATGGCAGGCTGTGGATCAGCTGATTTACAAACCTCGAGCAAGTTAACAAACCCAGCAATATTACTGTTCACATAAGACTTAGGATTCTGCATCGCATAACGCACCCCCGCTTGAGCAGCTAAATGCATAACATGAGTAAAATAAACAACATCAAAAAGTTTCTGCAACAACTTAACATCATTAATATCTCCTTCAACAACGAAAACCCCTGATCGTTCAAGTACCTTTTGTCGGTCTCGTTTTAAATTAACATCGTAGTAATGATTGAAATTGTCAAGTCCAAGAACACCATCGCCGCGCCGCTTCAGAGCAACAGAGACATGGGTGCCTACAAAACCGGCGGCACCGGTGACAAAGACGGTGAAGCCGGCGCGTAATTTGGGACGCGCCGATTTGAGGACTTTTTTCTCCCACTGAGAGCCTCCAGGGAGGGAGTTGGTGATTTTGCTGCGGTTGGAGGGGGAGGAGGGGGAGGAAAGGAGGGAAAAGAAGAGGAATATAATGAGAAAGAAGAAAGAAGAGAGAGCGAATTTGGAGAGTGAAGAGTAGAGGCGGAGGGAACGTTGGTGGTGGGTTTGGAGGTAAAGTAATGATTTTTCTTGTTTTAATTTGCCTGGTGTGGAAGGTCGGGTTGTGTCAAGGAGTGACATGCTTTAGAGATTCTAGCCTTCTGTAGAAATAGGTTTATAGTTGTGGCGGCGGCGGCGGCGTGCTGCTGCTGCTGTGGATGAGGCCGATGGTTTTTTGGAGGATTGGGATTGGGGTTGTCTTTTGGGAAAAAAGTGGAGGTGTTTATAAGGCAAGGTGTGGTGGGAAAAGGGAAGTTAGAAATTTCGCCCGAAAGAGAGACAGAGATAGCCGGGCAGTGCTCGGAACGGGGTTAAAATCGGTTTATCAAAAAAAATTGATTTTTTAAAATGATTTAAATTTTTTTTAATTATATCGATGTGAAAAATAGTTTTCTTAACAAATAAAAATATTATACACACACATACACACTTAAAAAAAATCAATATCATACTCACAAACATTCTCTTATCTGTATTTTAAGTTTGAGGTTCTTCTTTAATTTATTATTACATGAAGTACTAAATTTTTTATAACCAGTGATTTGCTAATTTTCCTTTTATTTTATTAGCAAAAGTGGGAAACCACGGTCATATAAAAAAAAAAAACAAAGCATTTAATTGGCTGAATCCAGCTGGGATTTCTGATTAAATTGAAACGGAAAAATGGAATATGATTTTGTTTTGAATGTTTTTGATGATTGGACGGCAGGGATGCAGCGACTTCCATGTATGTGTGTGTGTGTGAGACCTTGCAATTTGAAGAAGAAGAAAAATACTTTTTGTTGGGTTCGATAAGATAATCCCCGTGTTCTGCACAAAAGAATTGACATCATTGGTCAAGAAAATCCTTATTCAACGAAATCAATAAAATATCTCATTTAACGACAAAAAAGAAAATTAAATTTCTCATTTAAGATTCTTTGCTTGAATGCTTTGTTTCCTATAAAAAACAATTAGTTTGCCCCTATAAAAAACTTCTTAAACCCACAAATTATTTGAAGGATTGAGACATGAGGATTTTAATTCATCCTATTCTCTTTTATGGAATTTCTCAATATATATTCCATAAAAGAGAATAGGATGAAAGGTTTAAGAACTTTTTTATAGGACCCAATTTCTGAGTATGATAACTTTTCTTTTCATCAAATACCATTTGGGTATTTATTATTTAACTTGAAAAAAACTGATTTTCTGTTTTGTTTTTAGCCAATCAGTATCAGAAAAACGTGTCATGATGCGTTCTATGCCTGTCAAGGGGCAAACTAGCAATGTGTCCAAATAATTGTTTTTTATAGGAAACAAAGCATTCAAGCAAAGAATCTTAAATGGTATATATATAGACACACACGGACAATATTCTTTCCATTTATTTTTATTATTTATAATTTATTATATACTTTTATACTTACAAGACATTCTTAATTTTTTTTTTTGTTAAACTTATCCTGATAAAATTAATTTAATACTCAATCATTAACTTGTTAAGTGTCAATATAGTCAAATTCATATATATCTTGTTCTGTTATATGTTATTCTTGATGTTAATTGATCAACCAAATAACTTATAAATCACTTTATATGATAACCCCAACTATTTAAATACAATTTCAAGTAACTACTCTTAGAAATAAATTAATATACATGGAGTTTTCCTTGTACTTAGACTATGCCAAGTTATCAATATCTTCATTAATATTTATATCTAATAACATAATTATAATCCAATCATCCTAAATCTTGTTCTATATCAACACAGTTCAAGAATGGTATATAAATTAGGCATCAACGAGTGGACTTTGGTGTGAGTGGAATTTAAAAATAAATTATTTTGTTATGTTAAAATATAGTATAATCCTATAAGAATTAAAACTTATTTATGATCGTATAACTCACTAGATTGACTTGAAAACAATTATAAGCTCATAATTTTCCAACCCATGTACAATTCATGCATATACTTTACCTTATACGATATGTTTAATATCATGGTAATTAGACAAATTGATGTCACTAGCATATTATATAACACTAGCCTCATTACACTAGCCTCTCTCTCTCTCTCTCTCTCTCTCTCTCTCACACACACACACACTCACTCACTCACTCACTCACTCAACACATTACTTTATGTTTTGGCAGTCTAACATAAATTAAACATGATTTCCACTGTTTCAATCGGTAATAGATCATATATCAAATCTCGCCAATATAGTTGATAATAATTCTTGCATTGCAGTTCCATTGTTGTGGTCAAAAGTAATACATACAAGTTTTTTCCATCGTTATGGTAAATCACATCTTATAATATACTGCATATTATTGCCTGTGTGATTTAACTACGAATTGCATATCAATTTATACCTTGTAGACATGTGCCTTCTATTAACAAAAACAACAATAATACATTATACAGATGGTGATGGAATTAAAGATGATAGTAATGCTTAGGAGAGATGTGGTAATGGTAAGGATGTAATAATGAAAATGATGATTATGATAGTTCTGATAAGGATAGTGTTATTTTTTTTTTTTTTTTGGACTGATGCATTGAAGGATGGTAATATATATATATATATATATATATATAGAAACCTATTTTTCTAGTATATAAAAAAATCTATTTTAATTTACAAAATTATTCATAAAAAAATAAATCTAATAATCCAACAACACTTGTTTCCTACTTTCATAAGAGCTACAATGAAATAAAAAATAGCACTTTGATTTTAAGTTTTGTATTTGGGAAGTAAGCTTATTTTAAATATCACCAATCTTCACTTGGAAGTTGAAATCTAAGAAGAGATTCTTCACTTTCTGTCCATAAACTTTGCATTAGAATGTGACAGTTCTACATACACCACATAATCCATCCCATTCTCAGTATGTAACTGATTGAAAACAGAAACGATTGTCAGCTGGAATACTCATTCAAATACAAGGAACACGGTCAATGTTGAAATTAAACTATTTGCATAATACCCAATTGACATGCACCACAACAGTATTCAACTTTCACTGACAGGTTCCAAAAGAAATTTTAACACGGTAAGTGCTTGCCATGAGAATTGCAACATTGTCTATAGACAGAAGCAATCAGTGTACCAAAATCCTAAATGCACTATGACAGCACAGCTTACATTCTGAAAATGGCAATTAGTGTTTGGTTTATTTGGACCACAAAAATGTAAATGTCTCATCTATCAAAACCCACATTTAGGTTGGAATCATGTATAACACTTGAAAATTTTTCTTCCAAGAAAGTCTACTTATCTGCTGAATTCTGTTGCTGCTTAGCTCTGCGAACACATTCATAATAACTCTTAGTGAGGGGGGCACATTTCAGAATATCATCAGCATGCTCCTTGTAGCATGCCCTGCAAGCATTATAATCAACCAAACATGGCATAGGCTTCTGGTTTGGAAGCTTGAATTCCTTATCACGGAGATTCTTGGCTCTTTCAGTTACTTGCTGCACCATGTTATCCTCCTGCTTCTGGAACTTTTCCAGAACCCTCTCACTCTCTTGAATGACTGATCGGATTGCATCCAACTCGGCATTTGCAGGATGTACAGGTTGGGTTATTGGCAAGTACAGTGGAGGTTGAACTGGCCATCCTGGAGAAGCGATCCGTTTGTGCATTTCAGAATCATCATGCAGCTGTTTCTCATTCACCTTAGCTTTGAGCAGGGGAGTTTCTCGTCGGGTCTTAGGTATAGTCTTCTTTGCTTTCTTCTTTAATTTATCCCCATCATTAGCAAACCGATTAACTAGTTCAGGAGTAATTTGAACTGAAAAATCACCCATAACAGCAATCCCCCTCCTCTAAAAAGAAATACCTGAAACATCAATAGGAGTTTGAGCAACATTAGAATAAAATAATCCAGAGCACCAACCTACTTGTTGTACACATGTAGAAAAAACTTTCTCCATGCCATTGATGTTAGTAATAGGCTTGTTCTTACAGCTTACAAGGAATTGCACTGCTTAAGAAATATTAATAATCCAGTATACATATAAAGAAGATGGAATAACAGAAGAATGCGTATCTAATCCGAGTCTCATTACAGAAACCAACAGTAGATAAGGAGCAGAGTAGACATTATGGGAATCCCATCAAATTTATCCCCTTCCATTGCTAACAACACCTACACCCCTTCCTACGAATTACAATGGAGAATGCGCAAAACACACTTCATTATTATTATATATGTGACTTCGTAAATTAAGGAATCAGCATTGAAGCAGGAGACAAGTAGGCAATTGGATAATCATGGTTAATTCTAGGGTTTTGAGTTTGTGCAATACTAAGGTAAAACTATGATATTAAGAAAATTAAATAAAGAAAAAAGAGTCAGAAAGAAAAACACCTGCGAGAGACAAAATTAATGTGGGGAATCGCCACTTGATTCGATCACGATCCACCTCGCTTTGCGATCTTTTCTTCTTCACTGGAATGGGATGGTCTGCTTCGTTCAATATGAAAGCTATGTCGTGTCCTTCAATTTTCAGGGCTTCTGAAACCTCCAGCACTCTCCTGAACGACTCGTCCTTCATGTCTTTGGTCATTTTGAGAGTAAATGATAATGTAGTCTTTTTAGTTTAACAAATTTTAATTAATTAATCCTTATACTTTAAAACAAATTATATTTTTTTCATCTATCTTTTGAAAATTTGTTTATGACTTGGTCCATGCCAATTTCATATTTCTTTCAAATTTTTTTTTCCTGAAATAGAATAAAGAAAAATAGAAGAAGGTAAGATATAAAATTTAACTGGGAAAAAAAAAACTAAATTGAAGCTGATTGATATTTAATAATTATGATACTACAAGGATTATTTTTTGTAAACTGCACAAATTGAATGATAATGAACTATAATTTGATTAGATAAGAGTACCTTTTTCCTAACCAAATATGATTTAATTATTTTTCAAATAAAAAAGGAATCAAAATTTTAATGCATCATCATCTTGTATCAAATCATCAAGTAATTAGAATCATTTAATAGGTGATTAGTAATAAAAACTTGGGATCAAGAAATTTATTATTTTTTGTAATCTCGGGTTTGAGTCATGTGATTGCTAATATGATAACCACTAGAGACTTACATAATTGTTAACTTCAGAGCCTGTAGAATAAGTTGAGATGCACACAATCTCTTTTGAACATTCACGTTAATTAAAAAAAATATATTCTTGGAACGAAGAGCAAAAAATAAACAATTAATTTTTTAGCTTTTATTCCAGAAAAACCATTCTTAAAATATTAAAATAGATTATTTAAAAATTTCTTCTTTTATCAATTGAACTTTTCTATGAAAAACTGAAAATAAAAATATTATAAATGGGCTGTAAATTTTCTCTGTTAAAAATTTATATTTATACTGCTTAAAAACTCGTATCGACAATTTAACTCTTTATAACGAGTCCTTGTTAATGGTAAAAGAAAATATTGTTTACATGTTTGCTTGGAATCGGATTAAAAAATCTAAACAGCATTATATTAACAAATTATACAGAAGACTATACTATGATTATCAATCAAATTTGTGTATAAATCATAGCTATTAAATAAAGTTTCAAACTAAATAAGATTAAAGATTTTAGAGCTTATTTGAAATTATTGTTGCTGGCTGTACTTTTAATTTGAAAATATATTAAAATAAAATATTTTTATTTTTAAAAAATTATTTTTGGTATCAATATATTAAAGCCACCTAAATATATATATATATAAAATTATTTTTAAAAAAATTAAAATTTTTAAAAACATGACTTATACGGTTATACCTATTCCATAACACTGTGTTGGTGTCGGAAGATCAATCCATGAGTTAATAAGTTAATAACCACGCACATATTTGTGCCAGTATGGATTTGAAAAGAAGCGACAGCTTTTAAAATTTAGATCGGTCCAGATCTTGATTGAATCAATGACGTGGATAATCCAATTAAATGTCTTAAGCCCAGGTTCCTACTTCTGGGACAGACCGAAGCGGGCTTGGGAACTATTGTAGAGCTTGTAGCGCAGCAGTGGAAAGGGCCTTGTGTCCTTCCTCTGCACCAATATTCAAGTCTTATTTGTGCACGCCTGTCATCCTTGTAGTGCTTTACATATTTATTGGGCTTGTAAAATGTTCAATGAGTCTAGAGATTAGTCGTGGTGCGCATAAACTGGCCCGAACACCTCGGGTTAAAAAAAAAATTATTAAACAAAGCTGTTTATTGAAAAACAATGTAGATGCAGATTAAAAAAAAAAAACTATTTATTGGAATGGTATAATAACGATTTTATCATTCACACCACAAAAATTAAAATACTGGAATCAAAGGATAATTTGATATTTCTAAAATAATTTTTTTATTATCAATATGTCAGACCAGAGGTAATTTTATCTTTGATTAAATATAAAAAATAAAAAATATAGTAAAATAACCATAATATCTTTAAAAATCAAAATTCTAAAACTTGTGGCAAGGGACTTTTTAGTATTTTCATAGATTTTTTGTTATTACTATGTCAGCTCAAGAACAATTTAATATTTGGCTAAAAAAAGTCAGGCATGTGTACGCTATTTATAGGCGTTTGGGAGGTGCCAACGCATTTTAGATGGTCCATGTGGCATCTTTCGGTGTTCAAAAACACCCTTGTACCGTGTTATTAGAAACTCATTTATGAACTCTTCTTGTTGGGGTACTGTTTATAGGCGTTGGGTGGCCGGTTTGTTGCTAGTGAAACTTTCTTTCCCCCCTTTCTTTTGTCTCTTCTCCTCTTAAAATAATAGTTTGTTCCTTTCTGTTCTTGGTATTTTAAATTCAGTTTTTATTCTTTTGATTTTTAATTTTTATTTGTTGGCTCTTTTTCTAAAAAAATTATTTGTTTTTAATTTCGTTCATCAATTCTAATTTGACACATATATATATTTTTTAATTTCATCATTATTCATTTCTATTTTTTTCATCGACCCTTTTGTATAAATTTTATTGGTTTTCATTCTCATTTTTCAATCTAAATTTATAGTGTTATGTTTTTCAATTTGGTCCTCATTATTTTGATTTTTTTAATTATTTTTTAAAAGTTTTATTTGCTTGCAGTTTCATCATTCAATCCAAATTTATAGTATATTATTTTTATTAATTTCATCCTCATTCTTTTGGTTTTTTTTTTCCGGTCCTTTTGCTAAATTGATTTTTCTTTTCAATTTCACCCTTCAATCAAATATAAGATTTATTTTTATTGCAATTTTGATTCTTATTCTTTTAATTGATATATTTTTATAATCCTTTTGTATAATTAAAATTATTTCTTCAATTTCATTCTTTAATATTTAATTGATTGGTAATTAAACTTCATGGTTTTTTCAGATATGGTGCTTCGAGTTTAATGACCTGAGTTATGAGTTTAAAAAGTTAACATAAGTTGATATTAATGAGCTTTATAATTATTTTTATTTTTTTATCGGATTTTTCTAATCTCATAATCTAGACCGTGGGTTTTACAGAATATCCTAGATTATCTCAGCTCTAATTATCGAGATTATAAGTTTATCATATTAACTTAAGTTGACCAAGATTGATTTTTTTTTTATATCCTCTTTTTATCCCATTTGTTCTTGCATATTTGATGGGCTATTAATTGAGACATATTGTTTGTTTTCTTTTGAAAAAATGTTTTTCCTCATGTAATAACTTTTCTTTTAAGATTTGATTCACCTATAATTATTTATTTTTGTCTAATTAAAATAAAACTAATTTATTCAAGTTGGTTTATAATCCGAGTTACATAATTTTTTAAAAAATTATGTTGTTTTTTAAAAGCATGTCAAGACCCGCACATGATTATATCTCATGATTCAACATTCCACTTTGCAATCACTCGTTTTTTTATCCGAAAAAAATAATGACCCTGCAGCGTAGCGCAGAAACAGGAGCTTATATGTGCGTGTGTTTGTAAAAATGGTCTTCCTACATCCTAAATTCACAACTCAAGCATATAATAGCGTTGCATCATCTGGTTTTGGATGAACTTCACTCATTTGTCAATTTAAAATTAGTGAAAATTTATTACCAAATTCTACCCAGGTTTGCAGCCCCAAGATTATATTTTTTTTTTAATTAAAAGCTCGTGCTAGAGACCCACATGTCCTGAGTCCTGATTCTAGATTCTAGCTGTTTACAGCAGAAGGTCATTTTCCTTAACTATCATTACTATTTAGTCCAAATGACCAATGATCTTGCAAAAAGCATTACCCTATTACCCTAGCTAATTAATCGCAGCAGTAACGTATGAATGTACCTCAGCATATATCCATTTCTTTAAGGTAGTATTGTCATGGGTGTTTGTAATTCTATATCATGTTCTTTATGATATATGTTATTGGTCTGACAATATACATAAACTTGTCCATTTCTTCAACACATCAACATGCTTTTTGAACACAACTTATCTTTCTTTCATGGCTCTTTTCAGTTTTCTGCAATGTGCAGTACTAACCATGCATACCTTTTTTTACAAAAAGCTTTAGACTCTTCACATATTGTGGAGCTCCATAACTTTACATTTAGATGGTACACACACATCAACAGAGATAGGGAATGGCCACCTTTCTCTCGTTATAATTGGAGTCTTGTTTTTATTTTTTATTTTTTTAAAAAAAAAAAAACACTCGAAAGCTGCAGCATCAGCTAAATTGTGTTGTTTTTTAAAAGCATGTCAAGACCCGCATATGATTCAACATTCCACTTCGCAATCACTCGTTTTTTCAAGGCCGTGCCACTCACAGCACTGTTCGATGGAGCTTGAGAACCTTACGTGCAGTGTCTTCACATCTTCCACGCCTTTTTTTAAGCACTCACCTGATTGTTTTCCTTGAAAATCTTCTTATTTCTGCTGAGATCCTACTCCCTTGCTCCAATTCCGTAAAATTAAAAAAGAAAAAGAAAAAGAAAAAAAAGGTTCTTGTCATGAGGTTTATATTCTTATGTACCATGATTTTCTAACGAGGACCAACGTTTTTTTCCCCTTATCTTGTCCTTTCCAAGTTTAAGGTGTGTTATTAGGGCTAACGCTAGTTTAATTATGGGGCTTCATAGATAATCTTTATATTGCAAAATTTGCCTTGCCTTGTTTCTTAAGAAAACTCACATGGACACAAACCTTAGTTTCATGATTGTGCAATTTGACGGGAAGAACATCTTGCTTACACTTGATCATGGCTTTCAATTTTCTTATCATATGAATAAAATTTTGAAGTGCCTTCATGATAATAAGAAAATTTAAGCTCATTATCAAACATCTAATCTTAATTGTTGCAAATGTTGAATTTAAGGTCTATTGAGATGTCATAATCTAGACGTCAAGATTATGGATTGATCAAATGGGCTAATTTTTTTTTATTTGCCAAGAGATTCTTTCAGAATCAATTCTTCTCAATCAAGCTCAAGATGACATAAGATCTTTGGACCTTGGCAATGTTCTGACCAATGGTTGCAGACACACTTAGGTTAGAATCTTCACTCAAAATCATGCATTCCCTGTCATGGTCCATGTCCGGGTGGGTTTTGTTTCCAATCTAACTAATTAGTTCGATCAATTCTAGCTAACTTTACATATCAAGAAGTTAGATCGTCCTGCAAAAGGAGTGGGTATTCCCTGGCTTTTTTATTTCTAGCACAATTTGTGCTCTATATAAAGGGCTAAAAAAACTAAATAAATAATGGTACAGCAGAAAAATTTATTTATCAAGAGAAGCAACTAGCCAAATTCATTGTTCTGAAATGAACAGAATAAAAAAAAAAGATTAATTAAAGAGGCCATTAATCCAATTATGTTTTGGGAGTGAGGGGGTGCTTCCAAAAGAATCCTAAGATCAGTCGGTAGCCTGTTGGTAGGTTCTAGAGTGAATATATTGATCAAGTAGTGCTTTTTAGCTCCACTAAAGAACTCATGCTGAAGGGCATATCCAGATGCGAGGTATCATGATTAAGACTGTTGCTTAAGGTGCAATTATATTAGCGAAAACATCCTGATCAGGTGCACTTTTTTCTCCAGAATATCTGTTAAAATAATGATGATGAGGCGACAAGTTCATAGAAAAGAAGCATTAATGGAGTTTATGCTCCTTAAAGTTTCATTATCTTCTCAGCTTAAACTATGAACACATAATATCTTTGCCACGCCACATGTGGCTCGATCCGTAGCAAATGAATATACATCATTCTTGGATGCTTTGGGATATCCCAGCTATAATCTAATATCATCCACTTAAAAATTGCTGATTATTCTGTATCAGAATAATCTCCAAGACATCAGCAACTTTGAAGAGGGCATCAAGCCTTCAACACTTCAGTATTAATAATAAAAAGTACACAGCTGCTTTTGTGTAAACTAAAGTTGGCACCCTTTCTACTTTTCACGAGTGCTGGCACTTTAAACAAATGAAAGTTTCCCTCCCCCCTGTATTTCAGTGTTTAAAGTTTAACCTTTCTGTACATCCTGCATAAAGGTAAGAGTTCAATGTTTTTTTTTTTTTCAATGACAGGGGCCTTGCCTTTTTTTCCTTTTCTGCCTGACCTGAATCTTTTGAACTTTAATCTATGGAAGTCTCTGTGTTTGAATTCGTAAAATTTGAAAAGTTGCACAAAGGCATAGCTGCTTGATGAACCACCTACCAACCTGCAGCAGCAACTTGAAAATCTCTGATAATAGAGAACTACTTGTTCTGTACAAAGCAGAGTGAATTTATACAGTGAGATGTATGCTACAAAATCATGAGCCCTGTTTCTTGTTTGTTTGGTGAGCTATCTGCTGAAGCTGAAAACCTCGATTGATATGGGCAGAAATGAAGTTTTTGATCCTGCAAGGTAATGAAATTCTGCTGAGACCAGTCGCTACAATTCAAGGAAAATCAGAGCTGTCCATGCTAGTTAATCACCACGGATTAAGAGTGCAATTATTGGAGTAATCACTCTCTTAATAGTTACAAAAAATAATCCATAACATCATCCACTTTATTTCCATCGTATGTACATCATATACAAACAATTATAATGCTGTAAACAACCCCACTAGACAACATCTGCCAGAGCCAGTCCCTATCTCTTACATATGAGATCACAACATTTGTAAAGCACAAAGTAATGTCACATTTTAATGATTTTGGTTTGATATCACTGTTTAACTGGGTTGGTGAGAAACCTCTGAAGAAGACGGGTACACTTCGACCCACCCAGCAATAATTACCATCCGATGAAACATGCAAGACAGATAAAATTCAACCTGACAACCTAACTTCAACAACACATGATACTTGGTAACATGTTCACATTTGAAGATGTAAGATTTTCTCAACAGCACTCTAGCATACACTCGTGTAATCTAGCGATTGAGTTCCATCTCTAGTATGTTAAGTGCGCTTAATTCAATGGTGTCGAAACAATCGAATCCGAAATCGTGAACGCCGAAATCTTGACAATCCGATAACCCTGTGTAGTTATCCTCCCATGATGGATAACCCGTGTCATAGTTAGTATTTTCTGCGGCCGGAGGAATAATTTTGTTCCATGATGCATCAACTAGCGGAGGCTCATCCATCCACAGGCTATTCAGTAACATTTCATCATTGCAAATACTATCTAACAAGAGCGAATCCTCGGTACTGCAAGAATTTTCAGTCGGTGATCTTGAATTATCATCCGAATTAATAACGATACCATCGTTTTCTTGCATATCATTGTTGTTGCTGGATTCTGGCAAAAGATTAGCAGGAGATGATGAGCTTTCCTCAGGCTTGGCTTCTTTGTGTAAGGGTTCATGTGTAACAGGATCGATTCCCCTCTTCAGAAGCTTCTTCTTTATATGAGTGTTCCAGTGGTTCTTAATCTCATTGTCTGTCCTTCCTGGCAATCTAGCAGCAATCTTGGACCACCTGAGTGAAAGGAAAAAATATCCAACTCAAGTTTTACTTCCATTCCAAAATCAGACGCCGTAAATTCATTAAAAATTATTCATCACTTGAATCTTAAGCAAGCAGTAATAATATATACCTAGTTTGTGAGCTCATTTGAAAAGCAGGCAATTAATGAACTATTAAAATGACGACTAATTTATAAAACCACGATCGATGGCATAGTTATTCTTGCACTTTATAGCAACTTGCAGATCCAAATGACTGTTTTTGTTGAAATTTTGTGGCCCTGTCTTATGCCCCACCTTTCTATCTGCTCATATGATCGAATATAAGAACAAGAAGAAATATCTGCAGGTTTCAAATATTATTAATTTTTCAAAATCATATGTTATTAATTACAATCTATCACGTCGCATACTCGGCAATCTAAAGACTTGATTACTTGCATTTTCTCCTCAAATGCAATCGACTACAAGTTAATTAATTACCTTGTCAAACACTTCAATTCAAAAAACGCATTATATTGATCTTTCAACACGGCGATACAAGACATGCTTAACCTTCACATTAGTAATATTTTAACATACTCCACAGACGTTAGCAGAAAACCATGTCCATGAAGACAACCACCCAGACACCATTAATAAAACAACCAAAATATTTAAACAATATATATGCTTTGATGCAAGTTCGTCACCAACAATATATATGTATATATGAATGTAACATGGAGAAGAGATTTAACCTATTGCCAAGACGAGCATGGAGATCAATAACCAGCTGTTCTTCTGCTTCTGTAAGAAGCCCTCTCTTCAAGTCAGGGCGAAGATAATTAGTCCAACGAAGCCGGCAACTCTTGCCGCATCGTCGGAGTCCTGCGAGCTTAGGGACAGCTCTCCAACAACATTGGCCATTGGTGAGAATGAAGTTAATGAGTTTTTTATCCTCTTCAGCTGTCCATGGACCTTTCTTGACCCCGAGTTTGTCACAGCAAGGTTGCCTTCCCATATTGCACAGAGTAGCTAGCTAGCTAGCTGTTGCTAAGCTTACACAAATAAATAAATAAAGTCTCGTCAAATATTGCTACCTGTGAAGACTCGAAAGCCCCATCAACCACCTTTATATAAAGCTCTTACTTTCCTCCCTAAGTGTTTATAAATACATAAAACACATCCATTTATGGAGGGAGGGAGGGAGATTCCAGGGTCCACCATTGGTTTGTGAAAGGGAGATGGGAACTAGAATGGCTTGGTCTTGTTTATGTGGGTACAAAAGAATAAGTGAAAGAGAATATTGATAAATGAACCAAGGACAGAGCTCCATCTAAACACCCAAAATAAATTATTTTTTTTTTAATGAAATTCTTTCCATTTTCCTACACAACCCCACTCCCTGATTGCACTCTTACTCCACCATTCCATCAGCTATTTCGTCATCCCCACGTTTAAGTGTCCCTGTAATATCTGTACTCTATTACACCATTTGCTAATCAATAGGTGACATGTCTTAATTTCCATCAATGACATTAACCGTTGGATTCGTACACAAATTAATTAATCTCTTTTTTATTTTTATTTTTCTTTTTAGCTTTACCAAAACCCATGTTTGTACCGTGCATCGGAGCCTTTGGGTGAAAATTCAAAAATCCAGTCACGACTATGATCGGATGGCAAACAATTCGATCATGAACGGGAATATTACGTTGTCATTAGTTACCGATAGATTTATATGTTTGTCTAATCAAAATTATTATTAAAATCAACATGAAAACTCTAAATTTATATAAAAATCAACATTGGTCACCGAATTTTTTTTTTTTTTATTTAAGTCCAGTAAGTGCTTTGGTTTGTTGAGACAGAAAAAGACTTCCTGGATTAAATAGGATTTATGTGACAACCAAGAACATCACAGAAAGAGCTCTAGTGTTATGTATCTTCACTTTATTGAGTTTACATGAGCACGAGTGACTATGTTTAAAGCCATTAATGTTCAAGTCATTTTGTATTGATTAATCTTTCGACTACAAGTCACAACACCGATCCATCTTTTCACAGCTTCGTAGCATTTCGTGATATGTAGGATGATAGAGTTGAATGAAGAAATATGATCCTGTGCCTTGTTACTGGAAAGCACAAGTAGCAAAATCAAGTGCCACTTCCAACATATATATATATATATATCTTGGAGGCAAGATGATATGATTGGGGGGAAATCACTTCAATTGAACATTGAAATCCGACAAAATAATCTCTGACCTGTGGGGTTTGAAGGGCTTCGAGCAGAAAATCTTCATTTGTAATTCGAGCAATGCCGCCTTTTTTTTTTTTTTCTCTCTCTTGTTTCATAATTAGGAGGTTCATTAATATATATATTTTTAATCAATTTTATAAGAAAAATAGATTAATGGGAGGACAACTTGAGAGATACCAATAAAATGACTTTATGATAATATGTGTACCTTGATTTGGTAACGTATCCGATGCCAGTATTTGGAAGTTGAATCGATGAGGGTACTTTCGGATCACTAGTTTATAAATTCAATTACTGATTCATCGATTCCGCCAATCACATCGACTATATATATAATTAATTCCTCTAATTTTTAAAAGCAAAAAAAAATTTTAAAAAAAAAAAGTCCAGGTGGTGTTCGTGTCAACTGGTTGATTGAATCAATATGTAATCTTTTTCAAAAAATCAACCGGGCTTAAGACAATGGAAAAAAACATTAATAATTTTGGATGATTGAGATTTTTTTTTTTAATTTTTTTATGTATTTTTTATAGGAAGAGTTTAAAAAATTAACTCGATTTAATTTTAAATTTTTTTTAGGTTTTATTTTTAAAATTGATTTTTTTTAATTTCTTCCTTTAATATTAGATTATTTAACCTTTAGCTTCATGATTTTTTATGTTTTTTTTATAAGGTTATCCTGATATCATATTCAAAATCATAAGTTAGTGGAGCTAACCCATGTTGACTTATAATTTTTTTTATGTTTTTATGATTGATTTTTTTTTCACTTTTTATCATTTAGTTTGCTTGAGAATTGACTTCTATTGTTTTCTTTAATTTTTTTTTTGGACAGAGTTATCTTAACCTTACAATTGGACCATGAATTTAGTATGCTGGAGGTTTTTATTTTAAAAAAAATTTTTATTTTTTTAATTTGTTATTCAGTGTTTGATTTATTAATAAATGAGCTTTCAAGTTTTTTTTCATTATCTTCTTTATGAGATTATTCTATTCTCATTCAATTTTTACTTTATTATCAAATAAATTGTTGAAATCTTTTTAAAAATATTTAAAGGGTATTTTTTTATAATATTAGCAAGTATTCATTTTTTTTTATCAGTCATTGTTATTTTTTTTGTTAGCGTTGACTTTTTTATAATTAAATTAACCAAATTTATTGAATCTATTTGAAGTAATGACCTGAAGTACTATATTTTATTATTTCTAAAAAAAAAACTATTATTATTTGGGTATCTTTTTATATTAATTTTTTTTTTGAACCGGTTTATGATGTAGCGTTAATCTATATGCTAAATAGAAAAGGAATCTTATTTTAAGTTTGAGGAGAGAGAGAGAGAAATCATTTGAGGTTTGAAAAATAGTGTTACTTTTGTAAAGATAATGTCTGTGTAAGTGAAAAATGTAATGAAACATATTTGTTTTCATTCTAATTTCTACATTGATTTGCTCTTTTATCAAAGCACAAAGGTAATTAGCAACTTGCCAAATCTACTTATCTTCTAAGTTCTATAATCAACAACTTGATGGCACTCGGTAATTAAGAAAAGGTTTGTGTACGTTGTACTCATGCTTCTCTTTTCTATCTAAACATTTATATCTTCTACAATTTTTTTCAATATAGCAAATTGAGAAAAATCATTTGTTTAACTAAGTTTACGTCTAACCTTTCCATTTGTTTTGTTTAGTTTAGGTGATTAACTATACATTCCAATAAGATAATTACTTAGCTTACTTAACTAGCATTTATCAATGCTCCATTCAGGTGATCATCACCATTGTAGATATAATCTCAGAACTTTAAAAGATCTTAACCTGAAATTATCTGCTAAGCATGTTAGTATCCCTCTCATTTTGATAAGACATCGTAGAAATGTTTTTTGGCTAAAAAAACTCAAAATCCCTACCGTATGTTATGATTTTGCTCTTATTAGTTGGAAGAAAAATCAAAAGATCACAAGAACCAAGTTTAGTATACGAGTCTTTTGTTTGATTACGTGACTAATTTGGCCAGGCTACGGCACGCTTGTCTTTTCCTTGTAGAGGAACATCATGTCAAACTTTAAATCGTCATCTTGACCTTGTGAAGTCTAAAACAACTTTTTATAGTCTTATTAAACGTTCATGTAGGTTAGATTTTAGGGTTTTTGACTTCTATATCTTGGCTTAGGTGATTATAGTTCAAATGTGGACCCTTTACCCTCGATAACGCCTCTATAAAACTCTCTAGGTGTCATTAACGATCAACATCCTATCTTTCTTTTCTATTTTTATTATATCTCATACTGCCTCCAAGAGTTTCTATTTTATAGGTTAATCTCAAGTTGTCAAGTAATTGGTGCCCACAATCGTGTGATCATAGTAAAAGACTCGATCTGAATCTTGCCCTTGGTCTAAGAACTGCCAGGTGTTGAAATCCAAATGGAAAGCTTCAAGAGACTTGCGAGGCAATACGTAAACCTTTAATTCAAATGTTTTGTCCTGCGCACGCGTGATGAACATTTGTTTCAAACTTACCTTTTCCTCCGTAAGAAAAAGGAAAGTGATGAGGGAGGGCTCATATGATCTTAGTTATTAGCTCATGCAAGTGTGAAACTTGCTATGTGCTCGTGATCTCCCAACTGTCGAAATATAATCTCCAAACATCGGTTAAGTTCTCCCACAGCAAGAATGCAAGATATTCTTTGCATGTCAACGCACTTGCCTGTTTTTAGGTACACCAGAGGTATAGATTTTTTATATTTGAGGTAGGTAGCTAGAGATACAGGTATTAACCAGAAAGAAGAAGAAGTAAGCACCTTAAGTTGTGGTTAATAATATAATAGTTATTAGAAATTTATATAGTTGTTAATTTTAAAATTTTTAAAATTAATTAAAATGCAAGTTAGTTTAAACACTATTATTAATAAATAAAAAAAAATACGTACCAACTTACTGCATGTGGTCAGGTAGCTGAGGGTGATATTGCTTGTGTGGTTGGGCCTGTCTGGTTTAAGCGTAGCGACACAACTGTATCCTATTAGCAGTTGTGAGTTCATGATCCCGTCAATGACCATAGCTCCTAGTCCAACCGTTAGGACATTTTACAATTCCTCCATGCTGGTTTTCCTCTTTGATATTGTGCTTCTTAATGATTGTGCACGCACATGATCTCGAAGGTTTTCTTGTACTTGCAGTATTTTTTCCTTTTAATATATTGTTTGATTTTGTGTTTTAAAAATATTTTTTTAAAAAATTAAATTATTATTATTATTATTTTTGCTTCAAATTAATATATTTTTTTGTTGTTTTTAAATTATTTGATACGCTGATATTAAAAATAATTTTAAAAAATATATATTATTTTAATATATTTTTAAATAAAAAATACTTTAAAAAATAATTATAACCATATTTCTAATTATATTATTAATCAATGGCTTCGAGATTAGGAAAAATAAGCTTTAAAGTACTGCTTCTCCAGTGCATCCCCCTGGATCATAATTGAAGACAATGGTCATATATTATAACATTAACAAAAACATAAAATAGCTAAGTTTTGACTATATGCTAAGACACATGTAACTATAAATTGAAAAAAAAATGAAATAACCATTTTGCACTTCCAAAAAAAACAGATTGAACTTTTGATTGATGGTATTAAGATTTATCACAAGGACCCTTTATTCTTTATTCATTATTCATTATCAATGAATAATGACCCTTTATTCATTTAGCCTGCAAAGAAATGTTCAAATCATATGTGCTACCTTTATATATTTAGGTTGTGCATGTGGTCAATAAATCTCTAATCTGATGTTAATAATATTTTTTTTTTAATTATCAAACTTAATCCTTTAAATTTTCAAAACAACCTTTTAATTTTAGTATATGAATTTTAATGTTATCGGCACTATCAAAATTTATAGATGATAAAATTTTGGATCACATGAATTAAATTTTAAAAAGCTCTCATATATATATATATATATATATATATATATATATATATATATATATTACTCAATTTTAATGTTCCCATATTTTGTTTCCTTTTTTCTTTTTCTCTGTTGTTATTGAAATGTTCCCATATTCTTAAAACTTGACTTTTGAATCAACGGGCAATCTACGAAATTGAAAGGGTCGCTTTTATTAAATAGAAAACAACCAATGAATTTACACTATAACTAGTTTTTTCTTCTCTTTTTTAGAAAAACTCTTCTTAATAATCTCGACTTCATTGGGCTCGACCAGGATGAGTTCTCACCGAGGCCATCATCTAGAGGAGATGATGATGTTTTCAAAAACATTAGTCTTAAATGATTTGAAAGAGAAGAAGAAAAAAACATTGTCTTAATTTAAAAGTAACGCTAAATATTAATTAAAAAGGTTATTTCAAATTTATTAGTGCGGTTGGCATATTAAGTATACATTTTTTTCATAAGAAGAAAATGTACATTGCTATTCTTGCTCATGGGTACATGCAATAGGTTTTTCAGTATAGTTTTGAGTAATCCCTAGTTGGATTTTAATTATAAATCACTAGGAAGAAAATCAAACGGTAACTTTTATGGTTAAGGAAACTGATTCCCAAAACTAATAATAAAAAAAAAAATCAATACCCTAAGTAATCCATTGATTAACAAGATGGAAAAAAAAAAGAGTGGTTTTCATTTCTAATTTTAGATGAGATGAAATTCTTAGGTTAGTTTAACCAAAAAAAGTATAACAGCTAGGGAAGAAGGACATTTATTCCACAATTATCACTCTGTTTCAGTCTCCAAACAAATAGAATTTTCAATTTCCTCATCTATTACACATAATTAATCGTAAAAAAAAAAATAGTATCTATTTGCCCCAGCACCAATTCTTATCCTAAGTTCTAAGTTTTAATGGTGGGGATTGATAGAAAACCTTTACGGAAATGGACTTTTTGTGATTGATGAGTTTTAGATCTGAAGTTGTACCTGTAAAACAAATTTGTAATGGAATAAAAAACACTCTTAAGTAAGGTAGTATTTGAATTTTGAATGCTCAAGTTATGAGTATAAAATTCAAGAAGATGAAAGATGTAATTTTTATATATAGAGAAGAGATTTTTGTTCCTTGTGTGTTATCTATGAGAAAATATTAATTGGATGTCTTTTAGTATTGTTGAAATGATCTCTCTCTCTTTCTTCTTTGCTAAACCTTTAATATATAGTTGAGAAAATATCTAGAGAATATCTGTAAAATATATTTTGTACAGCTCACTATGAAAGGTTGCAATTTTTTTTCTTTGTAATTTTTATTAGTTTGTATTGGGTAAAGAGGAAAAAAAAAAAAAAAAGGAATAACTCGGTTAGACTATGATCTTACCAAGACAAAACAACTAGATTGATTAATTGGGCTGCTTTTGACTTTTTTAGTAACACAAACTAGACTCCTATGATAGCGGAGGGTGTCCTTGCACACAAAAAAATTATTAATTTTGAAGTTTATAAAATAAAATCATTGAATTATATATAAAAATGACTAGGGTGTATGTATATTTGGTTTTGAGGATTTAGAAGCATAAATCAATTTAGATTTCCAAATTAGTAATAGTAACGATTATTGTATTATTTTTTTTTATGTATTATCGGTGCATCAATCTTCTCTCCAAATAATTCTGAGAATATATTTTTTTATATCAGTTTAATATATTCATAAAATTCTCTAACGGCTATAATGAGATTTAGAATAAAAAATTCAAGAAAAAAACAAACTTAATTAATCATTTTTTTTATTTATATAGAATATCCAGATTATTTTTTAAATATCTCAATTAATTTTCACATACCCTAAAGTTAATTAATTACTTCATCTACTTCTCTGGAGCTAACAATAGCATCATACTAAAAAGAAAACAGAAAGTAAAAATAAAAAAGAAAAATACTCCAATTATGACCATTAACAAAACCATCCATATTGATTTGACACCAAAACAATTTTTTTTTTTATCTTTTATCTTTGGCGATGCTGAGTTCATATAGACGTAATTTTGAGATGAAGCATTTGGTTTATCGCATTAATATTGTTATCATTATTCTATGAGTATGAATTATTACAATTTTGCTTATTCCTCTCCTTCTCTAAGTAAATAATATTACATGTGGTAAATCACATGTTTGACTGCCTTAACTACTTTAAGTTATTACAAATTACATGTCGGCATCCAATTATCCCACTTGTGTTGATGACGAGGGTCCAAAGAGAAGAGCACAATTATGCCTAAAAAAACCATCAATCACACATCACAATGACTTGTGAACTACCGATTAATGGGAATAGTTAGGAAACATTGAATTAATTACTTCCAGCATGATTTGTGTAAAAAAAAAAAAACATTGCTATTAGGTCAAGACAGCTGAGATATTCATTAGACTGCCTGATTACGTAATTATGGAGCAATTTCCCCGTCATTAAAGTAGATAACACATTAAATTGAATATTAAAAAAAAAAAAAGAACTAGCTAAAACAAAGCCTATGTATTGAATGACAGGCTATGGGTGTTAATGGAATACAAAGTAATTTGTTTTCAATATAGCATTAGAGAGAGATCCTTGCTCAGTCCACTGAAAGGTTAGCAAATACGCATCGAAGGGTCTGACAATCAACTTAGTAATTAGTGATATAATGACCTGTGTATTGACTATATCCCAATCCTACCACCATCTCTTGATGGGTCAAGTTCAGCTAAATTATTGTTTCCTTCTTTTTCTTCAAAGACACAGCAAAAACTCTTCCAAAAAGTCGATTGTGGTTGGTATTGAAATACTTGTTCAAAGTGAGCTTTGGTGAACGCCCGCTCATGCCGACTAATTCATGAGTTTTTTAATATATATATATATATATATATATATATATATATATATATTAAAAATAATTTTTTTTAATTTATCATATCAATATATTAAAATCATTTAAAAACACCAAAAAAATACTAATTTTATTCTTTTTCAAGTAAAATACAATTTATTTGCGAAAATAAAATTAGCCAAACATGAGCTCCGCAATGAGATAGGTGTCCACACTTTCTATAACATAAACTCTGGCTATCCTTCGCTCATGGATGATTGCATAGCCACGGGTTAGCTAAAACATGGATACTGGTACCCGTACTTTATGAGAATTTCTATTCGAGCTACTCTGCTTTAATTTTATTTATTCGAGCTCTTGTGCGTTTAAAATAACCATCAAGCAATTAGACCCATCCTGATAATGCTATTTTGATTACAGTACTCTTATCAAGTATACTTTTTTATATATACAAATATACTCATTGATCCAGTCTTGATGGTATAGTAACTCAGAAAATTTTCAGTGTAAAGTACATTTATATTTATCTTCATAATTCATAGAATAAGACTGGGCATGTGTTTGAGATGAAAATTTCCAAGATGTGAGATTGACTAGTCTATTGACGCAAAAAGGACCAACAACGGGTGGCGGATCATTTTCCTTGTCTGCCTATTTGAAGTAAAAATATGTGCAAGGGAAGGTTCAGCCCGAATAATGGGGCTGGACTAGCTTCAGGACTTCTCTAATTTTTAAATGTTTTTTTTTTTTTAGAAATATATTAGAAAGATATATTTTTTTAAAATTTTATTTTTAAATCGATATAAACATAAACTAAAAACACAATTAAGTTTTCTTAAAAACACAGTTAACCCTCAGATTGTAGAACAGAAGAATTTTAGGCACGAAACTATCGAAAAAAGGCATCAAATTCAATGGCCGGCCATTTCCAACCTTTTTTCGATGGCAACAGTTCTCCTAAACCATGAATCTTCGTAGTTCACCACCAATCACCTAATTTTCTAGGCCGAACTCGAATTTGAGTGGTTTTACCAGTCCTCCATTTCATCCTGTTTTCTGTTCACAGGAGAGGTGACTTCAGAGATTAGAAGACTAGGGCAGCCCTTATGCTTCCCTGTAACCTTGCAGTTCACAAACCATAGCATTTTAACGCGGGGAACAGCTACCAGATCGTGCTTTTAAAACACGTCACCGCTCATGAAAACCTCGCAATAAAATATAATCTCCTCTGAATTCTATGAGATGGATGGTAGTCATATGAGAGAGAGAAAACCCCATCTCAGCAATTAGTGGCTAAGTAACTCGGTCCGTGCCAACACAGTATTGAAAAACAAGAGCACAATACAAGATTTATCAAGCTGTGACGCTGGAACACACAGGGACTAACCCAAGCACGATGTCAAATTCCACAACCACTCACTTAGGTCCGGCAAATTTGCCCATCATCTTTGCAATTATAGGAGCCACCTTGGGGTTCCCTTGATGCTTAGCAAGATTAGCTGGGTTCGTCATTACTGCAAAATCATCAGCCAAGAGCATGAGAACCATTGCCATACATGTAAATTAGAATTCTACAGGAAAAAAAGAGTAAAATTTATCAAAGCAAAGAACTCAAGTAGCCATGCAGGCTGCGTAGGGGTAAATGGTGAATTAATTATACAACATTGTGCGAGTTGCTAATCTTCTTTTCTCAACATCCTTAAATTCTGTTTACTCAGGCACATGTTTCACATGGATATCTTTCTGTTACCCAAGCTAGATGAACATGATTACATGAACACTCACGAGACCAATCAGAATCAACTACCCTAGCTAGATGAACATGATTACATTTACACTCACAAGAGACCAATCAGAAGCAACTAATTTGTCAAGACAACCACAAAATACAGAAAAAATATAAAGTGAAAAATTCCTACCATCTTGAAGGGCAGCCATTATTTCCGGGTCACTAAATGCAGCCATCAATTCAGGGTCCTGCCAAAACATCATCCAATAAAATACACTGTCAAATAGCAAGCCAAACCATAGAGCATTCACTGGCTAAGTGATTGAATTGTGCACTGTATGCCTTACATAAAAGCATGTGTACAAGTACATTTGAGTATGGGTGCCGGAGCTGCCAGTGTGGCAGTGGGTGCAGAAAATGCAATCATATCATCAAAGTAAAATGCATAGCTAATTTTGTTTGTACTTGCAAAAAAATAAATTGAAAAGAAATTTTACATGGGAAATAAAGATGTTTTTATTTATACCTGGCCAAAAAGAAAATATGACAACACACTGCATGTCCTTGGAAGCACTGTAAACTACTATTGTATATGATATAAAATGGCAAATCGGTGAAAAGTTCAATAGCACTTACATTCAATATTTTGCTGAAATCAACATTTCCAGGCATCCCTCCTGGCATACCCCCAGGCATACCCCCAGGCATTCCCCCAGGCATACCCCCAGGCATTCCCCCAGGCATACCTCCAGGCATACCTCCAGGCATACCTCCAGGCATTCCCCCAGGCATACCTCCTGGAAATCCACTTGGCATGCCTCCAGGTTTTCTACTGGAAGATGATTGCTCTTGCTTCTTGGCCTTCTCATACTCAGCCTTTAAATAGGAGAAATTAGGTCACATGATGAGAGCAAGCTAATATGTCAGGATGATCATGATCATAGTTACCTGAGCTTTAGCACGACGACGTTGTCTCTCACGCTCAGCCTTTCTATCCTCCCTCTCTTTATGTAGCCTTTCATACTTCCTGCGGTGTTCCTCAATCCTATGTGCATTTGGTTCAACCTGTGTAACATAGCAGTTGCAGTGATAAGGCAAAACAAATATTAAACAATGCACAAATGAGATTTTTCTTTTAGCATCCCAGTCATGTGAACTAAAAAAGCAAGCAACCACACACATTACAAAGCCATGGCCCAGCTCGTCAAACAATTAAGTTGTTGGTTCCTAATTTACATGGTTTGGTGAATTCATGGCATTGAAATTAACAATTCTAAAATTGGAAGCTGTCAATTGCACACTTGAACCCAAAAGATGGATTGAGACTGTCACATGTTCAAAAGTCTACGGTTACTACATTATCTCTAATGAAACAATAAATGCACATATGAAACAATCTCGTTCCCAACCAAAACTAAATGATCTACAATTACTAAAATAGTCGAGTTCATCAGTCCAGGGGCTAGCGAGATTTAATTGGTTCACTCGCAGTTCTTAAAATTAAATTAAGGGTAATTTTATTTCACATCATAATTATTAATTCCAAAGAGGGAAGGCACGCAAATCTCCTGCATGTATGCTCCACATTCCAACTACATTCAGCATGAAATTTAACATGTGATTAGCATTTGTCTACTACGCTTGAATATCAAGCATTTCATATACATGGAGAACAAAATGTAAAAGTTAATATCATACTGTATTTGAATGTTAGCATTTCATAAATAGTTTCCATTTCTTCCATCATTTTAAATTTGAAAGTACTGAAAATACACCAAAGAGTACAAAACGTGCACGGAGAGAGAGACCTTCTTAAGTACAGCACTTATCTCCTCATCGTAATCTAACTTTGATGCCAAGTGGAGATCCTTAGCAGCATCTTCCCACTGACCAAGCATTGCTCGTGCCATGCCACGGGACTTGTATCCCTTAGCTGAATCCAGGTTAATCTGAAGTAACTCTTATAATTCATAAATACTATAAAAAGTATCCTCTCATACAAAAACATGCACAAGTTATATAAGATGCAAAAAGTGTAAATAAATAGGGAGGCAACAACCTCAAGAGCAGCATTAGCATCCCGGATAGCAGCATTGGGCCTCTTCATTTTGATGTAAACAGTAGCTGTAGAGCATCGAGAAATCACAATATTAACAACATTGAAGAAAATGTACAAACAAATCTAATGTATACAATTTCCACACTATCAACAGGAAACCTTACAAAAAAAAGAACACAGTGATCATGTACCTCTTGTTGCATACATGATTGCAGATGTTGGATTGAGTGAAATTGCTTCTGTTAATTGCTCAATTGCTTCCTCCAATTTACCTGCATAGAAGGAAACGCCAAAATTACATACACGAATCTCACCATCAAATTTTATTAACTTAAACTAGATGGATGCTTGACACGCATGGAATCAAAATTTCAGCATATTATAACAAGCACGCATGAACTCATAGGCAAAGCTTGTACATGATAATACCTTCAGAGATAGCTTCCATGGCCTTAGCCTTGGCCTCTTGAGAAGCATCACGACTTTCTTCCGTAACCTCTACAGATGGGTCCCCCATCTACAAGTAGTCAAGTTCATTATCAAACAAAACAGCCACAACAAATAGAAATAAGAAAAACTAAAATGCAACCAAAAAGACACCACACCGTATGATAATTCTTAAAAAAAAAAAAAAAAAAACCTTCTGTGGAGGATCATTATCAGGCTCAACAGTCTCGCCTTCGAGCTCAACATCGGATTCAATTATCTCCTCCTCCTCCTCCTCCTCGACTTCAGGTTCTCCTTGTGACTCTTCCTTCTCCATTTCCTCATCACTCTCCTCAACCACATAACTCTTCTACGTTCAATCCAAACAGATTTCAGTTAAAAAGCATCGAAATAATTAAATACAACAAAAAAAAAATTGTACCGATTTGGAGTCGTCGTGCTTGTGAGCAGAGGCAGGGAGCTTAGCACCAAGACTGAAACGAAACGTTTCGAGAGGAGGGGAGAAACACGATGAGAGACATAGAAAGTGAAATGGTTAAAATATTATAATGAGAGTAGATATTATAATACCTTTCGAGGTAGTCGTGGAAGAAGGAAAGAGAAGGATCGGCGAGGATTGAAGGATTGGATTTGCACTGTTCAATAAATTGCTTCAGTTCTTCTAGTTTTGTTGCATCCATCATCTTGATTTGGGGAGTGGGTGTCGAGGGTTTAGATCTGGGGTTTCTAATTCCGAGAATTGAAAGAAAGAGACGAGAGCAAGTAGTCTATACTATAACTGGCTTGACTTGGATAGCGTTAGGCATCATCTGAAGGGCGCGGGCAGTGGGCAGTGGGCCTGATGTCTCTCTAGGATATTACGAACATGGCCCACCCGTATTGACATTATTATCTTGTCCTTTAACCACGTCATGTTGTGAATGCCTCCTCTGTTTACACGTGGTTTTTCTTTTTGAACGGTTCGAAAAAGATAATTTTGATGTGAAATATTGAAACAGAAAAAACAAGAGATAGAAAGAGGAAAAAAATCTGAATTTCAAAGAAAAATATCACTGGATTGATCTCAAACACTTAGCAATATGTTTGAGAAGGAGCATAGCATAGAAAAGAAATGCAAGATTATTAAAATTACAAGTAATATTATTCAACGATAGCTTGATTACTTGAAAATTAATCTTTATTATTTATTAGTAAAATTACAATTATTACAATAACAATTACAAGTAATACTAAACAAGACATAGATAATTTTTTAAAAAAATTTAGCATCTAGTTTATTTGAAAATTTAATTTTATTGTTTTATTTAATTTTTTTTATATGAAATTATTTTTGGGGCGTAAATCTAACTTACTAACTCAAGTTAGATTTTTTAATTTTTAATTTTTTTAATTTATTCTTTAATGCATAATTAGCTGATAATTAAGCTTTAATTTTTTTTTATTTTTTTTAGGTTAATTTATTTTCATTTAATTTTTTTTATTATCAAATAAAATTGTTAAAATATTTAGAAAATATCCTTAATAAGGGTTTTTTTCATTAGTTATATATATTTTTTTTGTCAAGTGGTTTTTTTCTTGTTCATTTAAGAACAATACCATGAATGAAGAAATTTGACCCTGCAACAAGCTTATTACAAAATTGGAGTTTCTTTTCCAACCTGTGTTCCGACTTTTAACTGGTTTTCATGTCATCTGAAATAATTTTATTTTTTTAAATTAAAATAATATCATTTTAAAAAAAAAAAATTAATGAATTATAATCAAGTTTTTAACCAGGTTAACTGATTTTTTTTTCTTTATTTTTTTTTTAACCTAATCCGGTTTCAGTCCTGAATTGGCCGAATTCTAAGTCCGAATTCTAAGTCAACCCACCGGATTAGACCGGGTTTCAAAATTATAATTCTTAGAGCCACATGCACGTCATATAACCTTATAACTTGTTTTAGATTATAGTTATGATTGCTTCTAACCTATTTAAAAATGCATTAAAATAATATTTTTTTATTTTTTAAAATTAACATATAAAATGATTTGAAAATATATATAAAAAGTATTTTTTAACAAAAAAATTAATTTTTTTAAAAAATATGAATTATACCTTGTTTCCAAAGGAAACGGTTCCTTACACCTGTTCCGGCTGAGGATGCGTTTTTTGCTTTTTCCTGTCCCATTCCCTTGACTGTAAAAAGACTAATGGGGCAAACTAGGATCGTACTGCAAACAGAAAACCATGGCTTCAAAGTATGGACTGATTGAAATTAGGCATTCAGACTCATTGCTGATGACTGCTGTTATCTATGGTTGAGATCGAACAAGCAGCTATTCTAAAAGACAGAGCTAACTAAGAAATCATAACCATTTATGGATGCAATCCAGTTTTGCAGATGCAAGTTTGGCAAGCATTAACATACAAATACGATGGCCATCGAAATTCAAGTCTCACATAAGCTGAATAAATTAAGAGCACACAACACCAGCAATGTTTATATCAATGAGATATCAAATTCAGAGAGCGAGAGCGAGTTAAGAAAATCCATAAATGGAGGATTTTCGGCTCCCTACCACACAATGCTCACGAAATTGTCAACTCTAGCAACTCCATCCTGATGGTTATAAATAAGAAATTTAAATTGCTTAATATAAGAGAGAAGCAGCCAATAAGACGAGCAATCCTGAAAACCCAGCCCATGCCGTCCTCCTACCACCATTTTCATCCTTTCCAGGAACTCCTGTAAAGGTTATGACACATCAATAATGAACTTGATGGAAAACTGATATAGCATGTATAAAATCAAAATGATCCAAGCTTGCAAATTTTAACCACTGTTGCACAAGGATCACCAATCCTTGAGTGCCAGTTTTTCAGTTCAGTTCGTCGATCCATTCTTGCAAGCATGTTAGCCGAGTTATTGCTTAATAAAGTCAATTAGCAGATCTACCCTACATTTTAAAATTAGTCATCTGGCAAATTAAAGAGAGTAAATCAATGTACACCAGAAGCAATATCGCAAAGCGCGCGCGCAGACACTTTCATCTCAATTTCTTTGTTCTGCCAACACCAACCTTGAAGCAGCGTAACTAAATCCTTCATCTGGATGCTAAAGAGGGTTAGATAGGAAAAGGAACAGCGTAACTAAATCCTTCATTTGGATGCTTACAAAGGGTTAGATAGGAAAAGGAACAGGCATGTTGAACACAACCAACAAGGCAGCAAATCTGGTTATAACAAAGTCTATTGTTCTTCTAACAAGTATCATTACGGCATTCAAGATTTTACTATCTTCTTTTTCATCATCCTCGTAAACTGATTGGCAACCAATAGAGAGAAAATATGAGGAGAGCTCCTCGAAAACGCGTGTTTGGTGGGGTATAAACGAAATACAGTCGAAATCGGTGGAACTGAAAGAGCTCGCTACGCATTATCATATGAACTCACCTTACAGTATCCTAAAGGATTCAATTATGACACGTTAATTTAGCAGCTTAGTAGGCATACTATTTCACCAAAACAGCATAAACGTGAAGGCGCTTTCACAAATTAATTACTGGCCACAAATCAGAGACAGCCTGGCACTAAAAAATCATAATCTAATATCTTTTTACTTTCGATATTATCACATTTCAGCCACAAAATAAGTCACATTACCTTGAGGCGTGCCGGTTGGAGCTGGAGCTGTAAAGAGTTGCAAAAAAAAAAAGGAGGGGGGGGGGGAGAGAAAATAATCAGTTTCATGATCAAGAACGTCAATTGAAAAATAACATAATACCCCCCAGATGTGTAGATGAAAATGACAATATTAAGGAAATTTGAAGAAAATGAACTGAAAGACAAGAATCAATTTTTATTTTTCAGTTTATCAGAAACAAAATTAGCATGATAAATCAAGTTGGGATTTCTTGAACCCCAAAGAATCAAAACTATCAACGTGCGAATTAACCCCATAACTCAACAACTCTCAAGTCTTAACCCAAAAAAATGGAAAAAAAAAAAAAAAACAGATCAAATTACTTTAAAAAGATCGCTCAAACACAGAATCCGACATACCACCGCAACTAGTGAGATTCGTGGTGACACCGCATCTCTGGCTGAGATTGACAGCCTGAGTGACATTTATACCAAGACTCGGAAACAAATTGGGGTCATTATAGAGTTTGCAAAGGCAAGGAAGCTCCTTTGCAACTGCTTCTTTGATGGGGTTGCAGCAAGTGGCTGGTGGAGTGGTTGTGGTGGCAAGGAAGGCTTGACATGGTATTAACTTTGTTGCACAAGATGTAGACGATTCTTGTGCTTTTGTTAAAGTAGTTGTGCATGTAGAGAAGACCACTGCCATCATCACCACCATAGAAATCTTGACAGAAGATGCCATTTCGTGTTTCTTTTCCATGCCGGGATGAGAAACTGATTTGTCGGTGCCTTTGTTGTATATTTATAATATCCTTGTTATGTATTTGATAAGATCATTAAATGCAAGACGCGTAAATAAAATACGGAATACTAAAAAGATAGTGAAAGTTTATGGATTTTTTTTTTCTCAATTTTTTTTTCCTTGTTTCTTTCTTTCAATTTCATTTTTTTTTCTTTCTTAATTTCATCACCAATTCTTTTTTAATAATTTAGTAATTAGAATGGTGATATAACCTAAAAAAATAAGTTAAAGATCATTTAGTGATATAACCTAAAAAAAAAAATAATTTAGTCATTTCTAGTTTTTTATTTAGAGTTTTTTTAACATTTCAAAAAAAATATATATGTCATGGTGCTTGTAATTGCAGTTATCACTCCACCATGCTAACAACACATATATAAGGTGCCTATAGAGAAAAGATTTTATTTAATAATCAAATTAATATACAACAAATCAATAAAATATGGTATGAGGTTTTTTATCGTCGGGAAGGACGATTTCATATAAAAAGAAATGATAAGTTATGGTATAAAAACTTTATCAAAAGGAAATAGGGATTTTATTTATTAAACAGTCAATAAATAAGGTAATGATAAGGTACAAAACCTTGAAATCCCCCCGGGGGGGCATAAGATACCTGTAGAGTTTTTTTTTTTAATTATAACAAAAAATAAATTGCATAGGAAAATCGCATTTTATTAGATGGCAATAAATATATTTTTTATGTTGTTAACAAGATAAGCTTAAGAGACATGCTTAATTACTCAAAAGACAGCTTATTTTATTAAAGGACAATGTAATTGGATGGCTTAGATGATAGACTCAAATTATATAAAATATTTTTTATATTTTTTTTGAACATTTTAAAAAAAATTATCTATCCCCTGCAATCGCAGGTCATTATACTAGAATGTGTGATGTATGTAGAAATCAGCTAATGTGGTCAATAATTTTATTTTTTTAAGTAGAGAAAGTTCAATGCGCGTCCATTCACATTTCAACTGGAAAGCAGTCATACGAGAGTCTGAACTGGATCAAAAAATAGCGGGTTGAAAATTGACTTGTGGATCCGTTTTCGCATTGCTGGGAAAAATCGTTGAAAAGCAAGGAAAGTCGTTACGCAAATCGACAGTTCTAGCTGACCATTGCTGGATTGGTTAGGTGTTATGACCCCCTCAATTATTTAGATTTGTCACAATATTCACGATCGACGAAGTAAAGAGAAAAAGCCAAAGAAAAAGAAAAAGAAAAAGAAAAAAGCAAAAGCAAAAGGAAGGGACAGGGGATGGCCTCATTGCAGATAACGCAGACACGGAGTGCTATAATTGTGAATAGAGATATTGACTCTACTCAGATACTGCATTACATTCGAAGTAGGATTCTAAGTTGATTTTAATGCAAAACAAAAAATAGACATTGTATCATCAAAAATTTTAATTAAGAATTAAAAAGTTGATATATATATATATATTTAATAAATTAAATAGAAAAATTATATAATAAATCATAAAAAAGATGTGAAAAATTATACATGCAAATATTTATTCTTATATCACGAGATACTCTCTAAATTTTGTTATATAATTATATGAAAGTAAAATATAGTTTTATTAAAAAAAAAAAAAAATTAAGTTTTATTAAAAAAAATATTATTGTTAATATGCACGAAAGCTTGGGCTGTGTGTCTTTCGAAGACAGGTAGTTGCAAAAGTCGCCACTCGCAATCACATGCTCTGCGGAACCGCCGATCTGTTTCACACTTCAAAGCCGCGGACAGGCTTAAGATTTTTTGTCCTGTTGTTGTAGTGGAAAATTAGCAATTTAATGCATCATTTTCGCTTTCACTATAACAAACTAATGATTTTCTCGTTTTTAAAATGAAAATTTAGGTGTTAAAATTTTATATTTTGTGCATGAAAATGATTGATTTTAATAATTATAACACCATATATATCACATCTAAGAATCATAATTGTTTTTTATTATTATAATTGTTTTTTATTATTATTATCAAATTTATTATGGCTAGTTAAACTTTAAAAAATTTTAATATACAAATTTATGGGGTTTAAAATAATTTTTTTAATTAATAATATGTGAAAAAATTAATATCAACTCTCTGTCAAATTATTGGATTCAATAATAATAATTTTTTAATTTAGTTACATCATAATAAAAAAATTGCTTGAGCCTTTTTTGAATAATTATAAAATCCGTTATATTCCAATATAATATTTACAAACATTTTTAAAAACAAAAAAAAGACAGAAAAAAAAAAAAAACTTAAAAATGGAACAAACATGGACTGGACAGTGGGGTAAAAAGAAGAAACTCCATTGTCTTTTCAAAAACAAAAGTGGCAGACGTGGTCTGCTGTAACCCAGTTCCGGCGATCACTGGTGGCTAGAAAATTATACGTTATTTTATTTTTATCAAAAACTCATTTGTCCATTATATTTTTACATAAAATCACCTAAATAACATCTCTAAGGCATTAAAGAAACCTACCAGCAATAAAAAAAAAAAAAACCTTTGAAAATATAAAATTAAACCGACCAAGATTTTTCTTTTATAGCTTTTTTTTTTTAGAAAATATTAAGACTTAAAAATAACTATCATCAAACTTTTATCGTCAAAAGAAATTTGTAGATATTAAAATTATTTTTTTTAGTGGTCGAGATCCATGTGAATCAATGATTTTCTCTTTTTTTATTGGATTATAGCAACTTTCTGGCTTTTCTTTCTAACTCAAAGATTGAAAAATAAAAAAAATAAAATTAGAGCTTTCACTCGGATCTCGTTATTATATTAATTTTACTATTAAATAATTCATTAATTTATGAATGCTTTGAAAAATTCAGTCTTTTCAAAACTCTCAAAAAAAATAATTATATTTCTTATTTATATAAATGATCTTTCATTAAAAATATTTCATTATACCCACTTAGTATACTTAGATATGAGAATTATTAGTAGCACTACTCACCATTTATCACACTATAACTAGCACATTTGTCATCATAGAAACAAGTAAAACATAATATTTTTTGAGTATTACTAAGAATGTTACATTACATAGTTTTTTTATTTGAACCTAGATCGTGAGATCTACAATCAATTAAGTGTAGTTATTATCATTATACTTTTTCATCTTTAAAGACTTCGAGTTTATTCCTCTTGATTAATTATACACAAGCTTTTTTGATAAATGTTTGATTGGCAGGTTAGATCCGTAATATTCTCTTTTGACTTTACACATGGTTAATAATAATTCTATTTACTCAACAATGATAAGAGAAAGCTTAAAAAATAAATATTCTTAACCAAGCAAGATTATTTTAAAATACTATCCAATTAACATGCATCATACCATTTTAATTTTACATATAGAAACTAAACAAATAACTTGAAGAATTATTTGATAGGCTTAAAGAAGTTTTTTTATATTGTTTAGTTCACAGGAATACCTTATATGCATCAATTTAAAAACATATAAATCGACAAATAAATAAAATTACAACACAAAGATTTAACTATTCCTCTAGTTATCACAAAGAATTGTAAACTAAACAAAGACTAATAATTAATATAAGATAAAGCCTTGGAATTATTATCCAAAATTCACAAATAAAATTATACAAGTGAGAAAAAATATGTATAGTTTATAAACATGCATATAATAAGAATATGACAACTTGCAATCATAATGAAAAAACTAACATAGTTATTAAAAATAAATATAAAATTGCATAAATTAGTGATGAATCACAATCTTAGCATGCATACTAATGCATAAGATCAAACAAAATAAAAAATAATACTTGTTGAAATACTTTAAAATTGGTCAAGTTTTGTCATTTTCAATAATTAATCATTTGTTTTCAAGATTTTATTGCTCATAACTTGGTGCAAAAAAACTTTATTTAATAAATCTATCAAAATTCTAACAACACCACTTGTTTAGATGCACTACCAAACAATGCTCAATGAACCAAGAAAATAGTACTTAATTATCCATCAACAAGAATTGAACCTAAGCTTCAAGTAAGGAGAAAATTTAGAGAGGAAACAAAGTTTTAAAACTAGAATAGCAATGTTAGAAAACTATGTGAAGAAAAGTGTCAAATTTTGTCAAAACAATATAGAAATAAACAACCTTCAAACACTCTTCCTCAACTCATTTTTATAAAGAATTTTAGAAACCAAAAGCTGATGAAATTCCTCACTAATAGATTTGATTACCCATTATAAAACCATAATTAAGTTTAAATAATTTTGGATTTAAATTGAATGACTTTTAAGCTATTGAAAGAGTTCTGAAAAAACTGATCAGATTCTAATATTTTTAGATTAGAAGAAATAATTCTTTATGTTCTAAATCCAAGCCTAAATTTTAGTTGGCAAAAGAATAATATTTTATAGTACAAAATATAATTTTACAATAAACCAAGGTCTAACCCGAAGCCCAAACTCAAGTCACACATGAGAGTATGGGTTTTAACTCAAAATCTACTTTGCTCAGGCCCTCTCTCTTCTAAGAGCTTTGATAAAGTATCATGCTATGGACCTTGTGTGTTTCAACAATGGGCTGAATAGATGCGGGAGAGGCTATCTACTGAAAATAATTCTGATTATGGAAAAGGATGGAACCTTGCTGCTTCTGTATAAATAGAAGCAACAATAATTTTTAGACATCTCACTTCTGCCCAGGCGCAGGTAAATTGCGGAAACAGGCTTGCCGCTTGCCTATCTAAACGGATACAATTAGTGCAAGCCTCGACCATTTTTTTGGCACCAAGGTGTTTCAACACAGTGACATTAACATGCTGCTTATGGACCTATATGGCTGATGGTGGGTGATGTGGAGTGGAAGGAACATAAACCAGGGATAACTCTGGGTGAACTTGTGTTTTTTCTGGTAGATTATATCAGAAATATTTAATGCAAGAATCATCCAGAACCCTCCAATGGCATGTCTGTCTACATGATATGTACGGTTTAATGCATGGGTTTATTTTTATTTAGTTTCTCGAATATAGAATCCTCAACTTGCTCCTTTTCACTTTCTGAATCAAGTGGATGTTTTTTTCTTGGTGCGTTGGAACTGAAGTTGATTCCTCTTTGGAGAATTGAACACGCAACCTCTCCTTAAAGGAGGGTTGGTACTAGTGGAGCTTGAGCCTCGTTGATAAAGTAGATGTAGTTAATTAGCATTCTTTGTTCATATTAGGAGGTTAGGCAAGCATGTTTTGAAAAATATCTTCGTTAGTATGATGGACTATGGAGTATTTGAAGAAAGAGAAGAATTCGAGGTTTTCAATTCTTTGGAGCTGCATAGTGGAAAAGCATGGCAGTAGTAATAAAGAATGAAAAGACCAAAAGGTGCAGAAGAACAGAGGCGATCATGGGCATGTGACGTCCTTTTTTTTAATCCTATAGAAGATAGATAACACCTCTTGAACTCTTTATAACAATCCCATGTTTTCATTCAGTTCATTGAAATCATTTCATTCTCCTCTTCTTCAAAGACATGGCAAAACTTGTCTCTTTCTTAACGTTGCTCTCCTTTGCCCTCTACATGGTTGGCACGGCAGGGTCTGCCTCCAGCCCCACAGATTTCATCAAGTCCTCGTGCAAGGCCACTCGCTATCCAGAGTTATGTGTCGGATGCTTGTCTGGTTATGCTAGTGTCATTCAACGAAACGAGAGACGTCTAGCTCTCACTGCCTTGTCAGTGAGTCTAGCCAGGGCTAGGTCAGGTGCAGCATTTGTGGCCAAGATGACTAAAGTTAGGGGAATTAAGCCTAGAGAGTACCAAGCGGCGAAGGACTGCATAGAAAACATGGGTGATAGTGTGGATCGACTTAGCCAGTCAGTCAGAGAGCTTGGTCATACGGGTCGAGCTGTTGGTCGAGACTTTTTGTGGCATGTGAGTAACGTGCAGACTTGGGTTAGTGCTGCCCTAACTGATGAGAACACCTGCCTTGATGGGTTTGCTGGCCATCTAATGGATGGAAATGTGAAGGTTGCCATCAAGCGCCGGATCAACAATGTTGCTCAGGTCACTAGCAATGCACTTGCATTAGTTGATCGTTTTGCATCTCGACACCGTGCCAGAAATCCTTAGAATTCATCTGAAGCTGGTGGTTCCTGTCGTGTGTAATCATCATGAAGCCTTACAAGTAAAGGTTATATGTGTGGCCTAGTCTTGTGTTTGAGCTTTGCTACTTGTATGTAAATGTAAGATAAATAACCTTAAGTTTGTAACAAGCTACTTCTCCTGTTACTGTTACCTCCTTCCTGTTTCTTGTAAATTAGTACTACTAAGCATCACCCATCTGTCTCTTTTACGGTCCATGTAACTATAACTTGTCTTGCTGAATTGCAGCTTTCACCGTTCATTGGAAGATTAGGGTGAAGAAATCAACCTGCAGCTTGAATTTGCTTTGCTAAACCACCTTTCACAATCGCTAGTTTTTGCCATCTTCAAATAATATTCAGCTATTGGACGTGAATCAGAACCCCTTAGGATTTAGGACGCTTATTTTGCATGATGTCTTCATGTTCACAAGTAGCGTAAAATTTTTGTGAAATTACTGGTTGATCGAACCTAAAGAGAGTCATTTGAAACGTTATACGTTATCAATCTTGCGAAGTGAAGCTCTGCCTAAAAATCCCTCGATTCTATAGCAGGTTAGCTCCACGTAACCGGTTGAAGTTATTTATATATATATATCTAAATTGGATTTAAAAGTTGTTTCGGAATTTTCTTTGTTATTCTTATTATTTTTTAATTTCTTTTTCTAATTAGGTTTGAAAGTTTCATCTAATTGGGATATTAATTATTATTTAGGTTGGTTTAGTTTATTATTTAAATATAGAAATAATTGAGATTTAAAGTTATTAAATTAGAGTTTTTTTTAAGTGCGGACTGTTTGTTTTTGTATTTTAAAAGAATTTTAAAAAAAAATTAATTTTTTTATTTTTTTATTAACTTCAAATTAATATATTTTTGGTATTTTCAAATCATTTTAACATATAAATATTAAAAATAATTTTTTTAAAAAAATATTATTAATATATATTTTAACATAAAAAATTATTTAAAAAAATAACTACAGTTAAACAAATCTCCTCAATCCGGTCACAAGATAAACAAATCGAAGTTAAAGCAAAAGCACCATTATTGATTTGAATGTAAATTAATGATGCTACTATACTTTTGACTTGCTTTGCCAGCAGGGAGAACGAATCCGATTCTGGTTGATTTTGCAGAACACTAGATGCAATCTTAAAGCATTGTTTGTAAAGTAGTGAACGTCTCTTTGCAGTGCTTATCTTTTAAAATTATTCAAATTGTTTATGGATTTGTCTATAAAATATTCTGCCACACACAGTGAACTGAAACTGACAAGAGTAAAGCAGGATTAGTAAAGTCCTCGATGAAGGTAGGGTTCAGAAGACTAATACACAGCTAGGACCAATCAGAAGTGGAGCAAAATAATTATCTCAAAGTTAAAAAAGTTTATTCCTCATGCCGCGGCCCATGATGTTTCCAGTTTTGTTGAGATTTTCAAGTAAAGCATGTGTTAAGCTTGAGATTTTCAAGTAAAGCGCGTTAAGCTTGACATTGTCACTTCCTACAATAAATCCCCTTTAAGTTGTCAAGGAGGGACGGGGAATTGACATGAGATGAGACGATGAGGTTGCGACTTGCGTGTATTAATTATCTCATAATGGTGGCAAGGGACGCAAAGTATAGTGTAGATGAAACCAAGGTTTTTGAATTCCAATTCTAATATCATAATCCTAATTTGTAGAGAAACAGGTAAAGAAAACTCTAATATTATCTAGAAAGTATGAAATTTAATAATTTCATTAAAAGAATAGCTATTTATATAGAGATTAAACCCAACCTAACCAAAAGAATCCAAAGTTAAATATAAAAAATAATTAAACTATAAAATTAACTAGAAAAATAATTAAAACATCAAAAATATATTCTAGCCTAATTCCAAGGTTTTTTAGACTTTGACTAGTTAGTGTTAGTCGAGCCCCTTATAGAATTGAATATGTAAAATTATTCATTACAATTTGAGCCCAATCTATAGTCGTATATGAAATTATGATTATTTTTATTTAATTGTGCATTTGACACGTTCAAGCTTCTTCATAGGCATTGTCTTGTTTATCTATCTGGTTAAAAAAAAACTATTTTCTAGCAAACAAACAAGATTTAAATTTTAAAAATTATAATGAAGAGAGTGGAAAGGAAAAAAAAAAAGTTTGAAATCTCAGAATTATATTGAAATTCTAACTGTGATACTAAAAAAAATCACCATCAATGACCCTAATAAACTACACTTGTCGTTCAAATGCAATTGAACCACCACTCCTCTTTGGACAAGAAGTATAACACACTTCTTGATGATTTATTTTAATATTATTAAATTCATCTTGTAGAGATTTTTCTCATAATACATGTAGTGTCCTAACCAGAGTTTATGTGTGACTTCATCGTGTTTTTATCTCCCTCTCATTGTACTTCTTGTAGCCTATTTAACAGTTTTTTTTAGTTTCTAAAAGTAAGGAATTGAATTCTTCGCATTTTAGAATGACACGCAATATATGTTATTTTGTAAAACATAAAAAATAAACTGTGTTATTTTGTATATATTTTATCAATCCTAAATTCAGTGTTATAATTGTATTACAAGTTCTTAGAAATATAAAAATTTATTTATGTTATTTCTCTTTTACCTGATTATCATTAAATGTTTATTTTGAGGGAGCAATAAGAAGAAGAAGAAAAGTGAGTGAAAGGCTGTAATAATTATATTTTGATATTATATTTATCTAAAGGACTGCCGAGCAGCATATTTGGCACGTTTGGGAAAACCCATGGTGATGAGCAATACAATCCTTGACCTTTTTGAAAGAAACATACTCCATCAGTGTCTTATTTTCCTTCCCTTTTTTTTTAACAATACAAATTTAAATGTCTTTAGAAAAGTCAAAATATAGCAGTGTATTATTACAGTAATAGTTATTTTTTAAAGTATTTTTTATTTAAAAATATATTAAAATATTTTTTTTAAAAAATTAATTTATAATATTAGCACATAAAAAAATCAATAATAATTTAAATAAAAAAAATAATTTTTTTTTTTAAAAACACACTCATAATAAATATCTCACTTAACTTCTGTAATTTGTACCCTTCATCATGTCCTAAATTTACTAAAAAGAAAATGGAAATGTAAATACCCTTTGGTGAATTACCCTTTAGGACATTTGATCCAGAACGGAGAGAGTATATTATTGGTTGTGAGCTATCAAAATTCAAAACAAGGCCCGCCCAATCAATCAATCAATCAATGTTGTTAATACCACACATTTCACAGGGCCCACAATCAAGTCGGTCTTTGATGTTGCCTGTTTCAGATCTGCATTTGATGTCAGAGGTGATGTAAGAGCAGTGTTTGATATTATAATTGCAATTGTTTTTTATTTTATTTTTTAATATATTAAAAAATTTAAAAATAATTTAAAATAAAAAAAAATCTGTTTTTTTTTTTAAGACACGGTAATACCGGAAAAGCAAACATTGAAACAGACAGGAGAGAAAAAGCTTGTGGACAATTTGACGGGTTGCGGCAGTTTTCAATTAAATACACACAGGGTTTGGTTTTTTTTTTTTTTTTCATGATTTGATTGAGACTAGCAATCGGACGGATGATATTTGTCCTCTTTCCATCACAAGTGATAAGTTCTTGTATACAGTATGGCTGGTTCATGAACTTTTGATATTGTGGTGAGATAGAGTTTTTCAACTTTTCTAGAAACAATACCATTGGCTAGGAATTTCTGACTGGGACCAAAGGCTAGAAAAACCTCAAAATTTAGGAAGAGATGATCATGGGAACAGATAGGCTAGAAAACCTAGGCAGGGAACTTAGCTGAAAATGGTAAACATTCATTAAAATGTCTCTTGTTGATTAATCACGAGTTTTAACTTCTTAACGAAGATTAAATTATAATCTAAAAGGTGCTTTTAGTCCCGGATCTATGAAATTTAGTCCGACAGCACCTTCCTTGTCAAACATAATAAAAAACGATGAAGTCAAATCCACAATAAATAGAGATGAAAGGCTGCCAATACAGTTATAAAGCAACTTGGTTATGATCTTGGAGGTGAGGTTTTTAATCTCCTCAATCTTGTTTTTGAAATAGACTCGCTACGTGCAGGACGCAAGAAAACAGAGATTTCTCAATCAGAACATGATTTTCTAGTGTGGAAATAAAGCAGTGGCATAACCTATCTAGTGCTTATCCATCCAAAGGCCGTTCATATGCAACTTCATCTTGACTAAGCCATTCTAACGACTATCTTCATGATCTCATCATCCTCAAAATAAGGCCCCCCCCCCTCCCCCTCTCTTGAGGAACCCTACAGTTGAGCCTCTATATAATTGCGGCCTCTGCTCTCTCTCCCTTCTCATGTTCAGTAGAGTCTCTCTGGTTTGAGAAATAGGACAGAAATGGAAAGCTCGTTTTTAGGCCTTGCTCTAGCGGCTGTTCTCATCCTCCAAATCTCTACCCCAGTAAACTCTTCATGCTCAGCCACCGGATCCTCACCAAGAAACATAAGATATATCAAAACATCATGTTATGATACCACACTCTATCCTAAATTATGCTACCACACCCTTGCAATCTATGCAAGCACAATCAAGACAAACCCTAAACTACTAGCTAATACTGCCCTTCATGTGAGCCTTAAGAGCACCAACTCGACATCAAGGTTGATGAAAAGGGCGTCCAAGACTCCTGGTCTGGATCCTAGAGTGCATGCGGCCATGTTGGATTGTGTAGAGGAGGTTGGTGATGCAGTATATGAGCTTCAAAGGTCCATTGAAGAGATGGATCATGCTGGTGGGTCAAATTTTTCTATGGTAATGAATGATGTAGAAACGTGGGTTAGTGCAGCACTAACAGATGATGATACCTGCATGGATGGATTTGATGAAGGGGCTATGAAGAAAAAAGTGAAGACCACTGTTAAGAGACATCTACGAAGAATTGCACGTTTGACTAGTAATGCTTTGGCTCTTGTCAATAGATATGCTTCAACTAAAGCTAACTTATCTTAACTCCTTGTTCTGTCTCCCTCTATTGGAAATTGTAAGGAGTCCAATCCTAAGCCAGCAAAGCTCGTGCATACAGTAAAAATTAGCCTGAATTATCTTGTCTTCTGCGTTTTCTCAGGATACTTGTTTTCAATAGATAGATACTTGGCAAGTATGATTTTGGGTTATATTCTATACAATAGTTATTTTGAGTTCAATTTCCCCAAAAGTCAATTGGGATGCTGTACAAGTCGGGTTTGGTTTCAGTTCCTTTCCTGCCCTCTGGTCTGAAACCAGCAAGCATGTTATTGGACTGCACTCTGTACAGGAAATACTTTCTTATTTGACCCATGCCGCGAGTAATGTATTTTTTTTTTAATAAAAAAATTAGATATACTAGCAGTTTTTAACATAAAAAGTTCTAAATATAAATAAAAAGGCAAGTAATTAAAAAAAATCATAATTATATGTGTAAATAAATAAATAAATAGTATTTTTAATATTACTAAAAAAACAAAAAAAAAATATGTATAAATTAAGATATTTAATCTCGTAATATAAAATATTTATCTAATTGTGTGTTTTATTCTTAAAATATTTAAACACGTAAAATTAGTTGAGTAAAAAAAAAAAAAACATATCATGCAGCATATAATAGAAGTATAATATAAAAATAAATATTTTTTAACTTTAAAAATAAAATTCACCTATATAGAACATAAAAAAAATATAGATGAATAAGAATAATATTTTTAAAAATTGAATACATAAAACAAAAAAAAAAAAACCTTTAGAAGCATGAAATCTGATTTAAAAAAAAAATTAGCCGGAGTTAACTTTAGGTGTAGTGATGTACATGCAATTTAGGTAATAAAAAGCGAGTTAACCCAAATTAACTTGTAAAACTTGTAGTAAAGGTCGTAAGATAAGGATAACCTGATAGAAAATAAATTAAAAAATACCATAGAAAACAAATTTTTTTTAGAAAAATTAATATTGAATGATGAAATTTAAAAAAAAAAAACTTTAAAAAAGACGAACCCATTAACATTAAAATGATATTTTTTGTGATAAAAATACTAGGGTCAAAATCTTTCTCTCCTCTTTCCTTTTCAATGACTTTCTTTCTTATCTCTCATAATCTAGTGACTAAAATGTGATGAAAATAAAGCTTGGGAGTTAAAATGTAAAATATATAAAACTCCATGGACCAAATGAAAAAAAAAAAACTACATGAACCAAGTGAAGATTTTCAATCATGGTTCCCTTACATTGGAGTCCATAATGTCTTTGAACGTAAGAAAATAGTATATTGCCTGACTTTGTTAATATATTTTATAATTATAGTATGAATTTGCTATCAATCATGTGGTGTTTTTGGCAATTTCCTAACTGAATCCCAGGGGGCAAAAAACCATAATTGATTTGGAAGTTTGATGACTCAACTATCGAAATTAGCTTATAGTTGATGGCTAAAATCATTTAATACATATTCTTTTCTGGACTTGGGAAATCATCTATGACTTTTTAAGTTTGGGATAATGGATGAGGATTTGTTTGTTTTTGTATTTTAAAAAATTTGAATTTTTTTTTATTAATTTCAAATTAATATATTTTTAGTATTTTCAAATCATTTTGATGTGCTGATGTTAAAAATAATTTTTAAAAAATAATAAAATATTATTGACATGAATTACAATAAAAAATTATTTGAAAAATAATCACAATCACACAGCCAAATAAACTAACAAATAACTGCACAGCAAAAACAAGTCCCTGATTGTGTCTAGGGCCTTCCAGTAAGTATAAGAAATGAAGCTTTAGAGGATGTGAGGTGTGTTTATAGAATGTAAAGAAAATTGTTTGGAAGAAGAAGAAGATTAAAAGAGAATTATTAAGCTGAAGATGACTTATGCTGTGGTTAAAGGTTGTCTACATGCCTTGAGCTCAGACGTGTCCGTGTAAAGGGTAATATAGTATATATACATATGCCCAAGTCCAATAGAACGCAATCAATTTTAGATGCTACATGCTCGGATGAGCTTTTTGGGCCTTTAGGGCTTTCTTACGGTGCTTCTTGTGAGCGTTGCCTATAGCTCTAAAACGTGGGCCAGGTGTAGATATGCCCTTCAACGACAAAACCATCTTTAATTGGGCTGTTACTTTCTAGAGCGTGAAAACCCAGTCAGAATTGAATGACCCAAACGGTAAAGACAGACTTCACAAACTACAATGTGGGCAGGTGGATGGGCTTTGTCTTTGGGCTGAGCTATTTGGTTTTGATGCTTAAAGTGTGTGAATCCTGAGAGAGCATGCAAACACGTCAAACTGGCAAATACGATTATATGGGCCTGAATAAGAAGCCCACGTGACTGGGCATATTTTAGGCCGCATGGCATGATTCTTAGCCTTAAAAATAAAAATAAAAATGGGGGTATTAAATTGGTAATTTAGGAACCACATACGAACGTAAAGATTTTTGGGGGCTAATATTTCCCTAAAACAAGAGAACAATTGTGTTTTTTTTATTTTTTTTATTTTTCCTCTGTGAACTAAGAAACTAATCCTCTTTTCATGAGAATAAGAAAAGTAAGACCTCGTTGGATCTGGAGGTCAGGAAATCAACAAGTCACATGCGAGCTCTCCACTCCAGGCTTCAAGTTTGGATAGGCTATTTTACGTTGGCCCACCCTGTCACAAACACCCACGAAGAGATATTCTGAGCTGCGTGGCCGCTTTAAAGCCTCTATATTTTATAAAATCCTGTATTTTTTAAATTATGTTTTTTATATATTTTTAGATTATTTTGATATAAATGCTCTCTTTTATAATTGAATAAAAAAAATAATTGTGTTCAGTGACATTTTTAACCAATATAATTTCCGAGATTCTTAGAACTGCCACGCTTCAGATAAACAATATCTTCCAAGCCTCCTCCTCCTCCTTTTTTTCTTCCCTTCAATGGTTGGTGTGTTTTCGGATAAGGTTTTGTGCAAGATCCATTCATTCATTGCGTGCTTCAACACATAATTCACATATAAACAATTAATTTGTTGAAATCTTTACGTAAAAATATCCTTTTTTTCTTACCTTCTGAAAATCCTTTATCTTCCTTGATCAAAAAAAGAAAAAAGAAAAAAAGAAAAAAAAAAAAACCTTTCTTTTAACAGTCCTCGACAGATTATGTTGGATAATAAAATGTCACATATTTTCTTTTCAAGTTAGTCGTCGGAAAAATAAGCCCAAAAAAAATTGAGTAGTTTAGGTAATATCGTTAATTTCTTCAAATAAAGGGGCAGACAATACGCAAGCTCAATTTTAAGCAATTACTCAAAGGAAAAGAAGAAAATTAAGTGGAATACAGAAGCCCGAGCCAAAGCAGAAGTGTTTCGTTATCCCCAAACGAAACAAGCCCAACCACAACACAAAACCAGTAGAGAGAGACTCAAGGTAGGTCTCTTAACACACAGGAAAAAACCAATAAAAATGGCAGCGGAGACAGTGAGGCTAACAGGTTCAGCCTCAGGTTCAAGCACACCCTGCAATTTCAATGGGTCTCAAAGAAGACCAACTCACTTTCTTGGTCTCCCTTCTTCTCGTGCTTCAATTTCGATATCTTCTTCTCTCTCTCATTTCCTGGGAAGCTCTGCGCGCATTGGCTCACACTCTTCTAAGTTCTCAACTTCACGCCAACTGCGAGAGAGGAGGAGAAACTTTTCCGTCTTTGCCATGGCTGCTGATGGTCTCTTTCTGTTTCAGTTTTTATTATCTGAATTTCTTTGTTTTGGAGTTAGTTTGGTGTTGTGTGCGGGAGTGTTTTTTGGGTTTATGAAGGAACCCGTCTGTGAAATACTTGTTTGTTGTATGTGTTTGATGATATCGTGCTTGTCTTTTCTGTTTTCGCTACATATCTGGCAATGGAATTTGAGATAGGAATTACTTTTATTCTGTTCCTTTGCTTTTCTATTTTTCAGTGATTTATTAATGGAGTTTCTTCTTCTTCGAGTGCATTAACATTAAAGCTTGGATTTTTTACTGCCATGACAGAGGAAATGAGTTGAGTATTCGGTTGGTTGAAAAGAGGTTGCTTGTTTTTTTTTCCCTGTTAAACTTATGAGCCGTTGGATTGTGGATATATGAAAGTGCAAGGTTTATTTTTCCTGCACATGGCCTTCGCTTTATATTTCTTTCTTATCACAAAGGCTGCTCGGACTCTAGCCTTTACAGTTTATGTTATCTGTATCAGTGTCAGAAGTCACATAACTATGCTGCTTTGTGGGTTTAGGTGACTGATAAGGTTCCTTCCTAGGATAGCTTCGTGATTTTGATTGATTGTAGAAGTTCTAGTTGCATACTGTCTGCAAGATTCAAATTTACTTTATTGAGTACGTGAGCTGAGGCACATGAATTTTAAAAATAATCTTTAATCTAGAATATGAATTTCCTTGTGTCAAATGATTGGTACTTGTTGTAGTCTCCACATCTGGCTTAACATGTTTTCTACTTTACCTTTTTCCAGAGGCAAAGCGTACGGTGCCTTTGAAAGATTACCGGAATATAGGGATTATGGCTCACATAGATGCAGGAAAGACTACCACAACCGAACGGATTCTGTACTATACAGGAAGAAACTACAAAATAGGGGAGGTACATGAGGGAACAGCTACAATGGACTGGATGGAACAAGAGCAAGAAAGAGGGATCACCATTACTTCTGCTGCAACTACCACATTTTGGAACAAGCATCGCATCAACATTATTGATACTCCTGGCCATGTTGATTTCACACTTGAAGTGGAACGAGCTCTCAGGGTTTTGGACAGTGCTATCTGCTTGTTTGACAGTGTTGCTGGTGTGGAACCACAGTCTGAAACTGTGTGGAGGCAGGCGGATAAATATGGAGTGCCCAGAATTTGCTTTGTCAATAAGATGGATCGGCTTGGAGCAAACTTTTTCCGAACTCGAGACATGATTGTGACAAACTTGGGTGCCAAACCACTTGTTCTTCAAATCCCAATTGGTTCAGAAGATAGCTTTAAAGGAGTTGTTGATCTTGTGAAAATGAAAGCTATAGTCTGGTCAGGAGAAGAATTGGGTGCAAAGTTTGCATATGAGGATATTCCAGCTGATCTTCAAGAGTTGGCTCAAGAATACCGTGCACAGATGATAGAGACCATAGTTGAGCTGGATGATGAAGCTATGGAGGGCTATCTAGAGGGAGTTGAGCCTGAGGAGGAAACAATCAAGGTATTAATTAGGAAAGGAACGATTGCAAGCCTTTTTGTCCCTGTCTTATGTGGCTCCGCTTTTAAGAATAAGGGGGTTCAGCCATTGCTTGATGCTGTCATTGATTATTTGCCTTCGCCTATTGACTTGCCAGCAATGCAGGGTTCTGATCCTGAGAACCCAGAAGTGACAATTGAAAGGGCTGCAACTGATGATGAACCATTTGCTGGACTAGCATTCAAGATCATGACTGATTCATTTGTGGGATCCCTCACATTCGTGAGAGTGTATTCAGGGAAGCTAAGTGCAGGATCTTATGTAATGAATGCGAACAAAGGTAAAAAAGAGAGAATTGGAAGACTTCTAGAAATGCATGCCAATAGCAGAGAGGACGTTAAAGTAGCTTTAACTGGTGATATAGTTGCTCTTGCTGGTCTAAAAGATACCATAACTGGTGAAACTCTTTGTGATCCTGATAATCCTATTGTGCTTGAGAGGATGGACTTCCCTGATCCTGTCATTAAGGTTGCAATTGAACCCAAGACTAAAGCTGATGTTGATAAGATGACGACTGGTTTGGTCAAACTTGCACAGGAAGACCCTTCTTTCCACTTCTCACGTGACGAAGAAATCAACCAGACTGTGATCGAAGGAATGGGAGAATTGCATCTTGAGATTATTGTAGATCGCCTCAAGAGAGAATTTAAGGTTTGAATTTCTAATTTTCAAGTTAATTTCAAGTATTCTTTCACTCTAAATCTTCATCAACTTGGATTTTGAATGTTCTTTGACTTGTATGCTACTTGAAAATATTGTGTTTGCTGGGTACGGCTAAATACTTAATTTTGCATTCAGTCCCCTATCCATGTAACAATTAAGATGTACAATCATAATATGCTAGATTACATGCCCCGCACGTCATGCTATTTTATTGGCTGGCAAGTGTAGATTCAGTAAGAAACCAGACTCCACTTAATTATCCGAGAGAGAGAGGCAGGAATCTGACAGACTGAAACTGGATTCTTTGGTCACAGTACTTCTATGGATTAATTTTATTTTGATTAAATTGTTTTTAGACAGTTTCCTGCAGAACAACTAACAGAGAAGCTCTGTTCAACACTTAGTTTTTGAAAATCTACTGAGAACAAAAATACTGGTTGATGTTAATTTGAATTGTGATGGCATGGTTGCTTTCCTTAAACAGGTAGAAGCAAATGTTGGTGCACCACAAGTAAACTACCGTGAAAGCATTTCCAAAGTAGCAGAAGTGAAGTACGTCCACAAAAAACAGTCTGGTGGGCAAGGACAGTTTGCTGATATAACAGTGCGGTTTGAGCCCATGGAGGCAGGGACTGGATATGAGTTCAAAAGTGAAATCAAGGGAGGTGCAGTGCCAAGAGAATATATTCCTGGAGTGATGAAAGGACTCGAGGAGTGCATGTCTAACGGAGTGCTTGCTGGCTTTCCTGTTGTCGATGTACGTGCTGTTTTGGTAGATGGTTCTTACCATGATGTTGATTCAAGTGTGCTGGCATTTCAACTGGCGGCCAGAGGGGCTTTCAGGGAAGGGATAAAGAAAGCTGGTCCAAGAATGCTAGAACCTATAATGAAAGTTGAAGTAGTCACACCTGAAGAACATTTGGGTGATGTTATTGGTGATCTCAACTCAAGAAGAGGTCAGATCAACAGCTTTGGTGACAAACCTGGTGGTTTGAAGGTATGTGATGCCATGTGAGATGGTCCTGTATTATTTTTCCTTGATCTTTGCTGAGCCTCATTTCCAATCTCTTAAACGGGTTGGTTTGGGATTAATGCAGGTGGTTGATTCCCTTGTTCCACTGGCTGAGATGTTCCAATATGTTAGTACACTTCGAGGAATGACGAAAGGGCGTGCATCCTACACCATGCAATTAGCCAAGTTTGATGTTGTCCCTCAACATATCCAAAACCAGCTTGCTGCGAAAGAACAAGAAGTTGCTGCTTGATTTTGTTTTTCTGATTCCCTGAAGAGGACGGAGCATTGTGTTCTTGTTAAATGGATGCCTTTTGTTTCAAGTAACCAATTTTGTTTTATTTTGTACCATTCTTATATGTAAAATGCAAAGGGATTTACTAAAAAAACAGAATTAAGGTTTGACAAACGTGGCATTGTTTCAACCTGGAAAATTATTGTTAAATTTGACTGAACCTGTAGAGATGAGGGAGTTAATTACGAGAATATGAGATTAAGGGAAGATTGACAATACCACTGACAAAAAGGAAGTTGTTGATTGGGCAGATTGCAAGTAGAAAATTTTGGTTGCCTCCGTAGAGAATAGTAGAAGCAGATCGGAACATGGATTCAATTAATAGCATGGTTAGAAAAACTCAGATTCTTGTAGTAATCTTGGGATAAAACTTGTAGTTCAAGGACATAACTCGGAATTGGTGGGATGCTCCATGAAGAAAAGCTTGATGTACACAGATTCGATAGAGGTGATTAGAGGTACGTTTTAGAAATGGATGGAAAGGAAGCACTGTTTGGCATAGCTATATTAGGATGTGTTTCTGATAATTTTGATGTCCTAAAATACAACACCCTTGAAACCCTTTCCGTGCTGCGAGCGGACAAGGGAGCAAATACGAAGTAAACCTAATAAAAGTGCGTTACGCGTGTAAATAGACACATAATCCTGGGAGACGAAGCAGAATTGAGAGTACCATCCCTGTTATTCTCTATGCTCATCGCTTCTTTGTTCATTCATTGATGTGAGCGAATCGAGGAATCTAAAGACAGTCATTTTTGCATTAACTGTAGCTTTCTCTGATTTCCCTGAGTGTGGCAGTTGACACACAGAAATAAAGCAATTCCAAAGGATCCCGCCGTTGGACTTGCTCATGCAAAAGCACCACGTCCTGCAGGGAGGAACCACTGCACATGGCTAATTTTTCATATCCTAGAGGAGCCTTGTCGCTATCCAATTAAGGGCAAGCACGACTCTTGAATGTGTGTCCACACGCAAGCAAATATAAACAGATCAAAACTTTTCCAAATTCGATTAATTTTTACCACCTGGCCCACTCAAATTCACATTGGAAATTACATTTCACTGGTGAAAAGGTTCAAAAAAACAAAAACAAGAGAGTTTCGCCCATTTAACTGCTTTTTTCGATTCATATCTATCTCATCTGGACAATTCCAGCTTGGACAAGCTTCTGAATCTTGCTCATCACCATTGGGTTCTTCGTGTGTTCCTGAGCAGACTTCGGATTCTCTTGGAAGTCAACCAACACCTGAAGATTGTGACAAAATGTATTATTACTACCACGCACAGTTGCAACCATCTTCGATTTTGCATTTGTTCTGCGGATCTAGAGAAAAGGGTGGAAGGCAGTTTAAATCCTTACCTGTCTCATGACAGGATCTGAGAGAATGTTCTGAATTTCCGGGTCCTGCATTCCCTTGGCCTGCAAATGGAAGTCACAAATTCAAGACCAATGATCCCGCCAACACTCAAACTTTCTGAGCATTAAACGTGTAATTCATAAAAAAATAAAATTACCTGTCTTTCCTTTAGCTCCTCAGGGCTTAGGTCACCACGGCTGGCCTTATTGAGCTGTTCCACACATCTGTAAAAGAAGTGAGAGCACAGTTCAACTCTCTCAACCATGTGTACACTTAAATGTAAACAAATCTAGATAAATAAATACCTTCTAACACCATCTAGCAATTCCTGGTTCCGAGGGTCATGTTTCAGACCCTCCTGATAAGTTTCCAAGGCTTTATCATACTCTTTCATGAAGAATTGAACAGCACCTTTTCTTGTATAACCCTTTGAGAATGTGGGATCAAGTTCAATGCACATCTCTGCATCCTTCAATCCCTCAGGAAGAGCCCCAAGTTTGGTGTAGCATGCAGCTCTGTTACTATATGTCTGTAAGCAGCAACCAGCCAAGCATTAGAGCGGAACAACTGAAACCAATCACATACATACGAAAATGTTTGGGTGACTGTTACTACCTTGGGATCTTTAGGATTCCTTCTCAAAGATTCTGAGTAGTGCTTCACAGCCTCTGGATACTTCTGCTGCTTGAAAGATTCATTGCCTGCAGAAAGTGCACACCATCACACCATACACATATGTAACAAAATGGATTAAGTGACAGAATAATATGAACAGCATTCAAAGGAATAACCAGCAACTAAACATGAACAAGGAGTAGCTACCTTTCTCACGCTCTTCCTCAGCCAATTTTGGATCAAAGTACTCTTGTTGCTCAAGATCCTTCTTTGCTTTCTCCGCCTCATTTAGTTTCTTCAGTGTGTCTGGATTGCGATGCTCTGTAAGGGCCTTTTGGAAAGTCTCAATGGCAGGTTCATAGTCCCGTGAGCATGCTGCCATTTTCACCAAGGCAGTTCCTTTCCTTGTCAATGCTCTTGCTATCATCTTAAAGTCTGATCTAAGCTCTCTACCTCTTTCAACAGCTTTGTCACAATCTTTAATACATTCATCATACTGAAAATTGTAATTGGATCAGAAAGGGGTACAAGTGAAATCAAATAGTAAAAACAGGTGATAATTCTACTCCTATACAAAACCATGGTTAGCCCGTGTGAGCACGATAACATTAAGAACTTTCATCGAAGCAGAGTAAGCTAGTCAGACTGCGAGTGATCACCTGAATTTCTCTCAATAGCTATTACAAAAAGCAGGACTAATATACCCCAGATTCCATTCAAGTATGATCATCATAACCCGACATCATTCTATTCAATCCATTTCCAGACGAATTTCAAAACACTTGAATCGGAGATCCCTAGTCAATGTCTTCCTCGCATAATGCAGTCCACTGCAATAGTTACCAAAACTTGCAACTCCTTTTGGACCCAAACTTACGAAGAGAAAGGTGGGAGACAACCAAGCGTTATTACTTATTTACAGTTTAATAAAAGGAAGCAGAAAGAGCGAGACAGAAGATTTGTTATCATGCTTATGTTCCCCTAGTCTCCATTTAGACTCTTCTCAAACTATAATCTGAGCTTTGTGTGTACATGATAGACTCGTCCTTCAATAAACAGAACTTCTCTTTATTTCTATTAAGATAAAACGTCACTAGAATACTCTCACCCTTCAAAAATAGTATGTGCAAGGAACTTGGTCAACAGCGTAATGTTACACAGCTTGGGCGACTCCTTACTAAGATCCAACAAAGAGTGCATTGTTTTAAGATAGTTAACATTAAACAAGAACAGACAGCCTTAAGAGTTAAGACTATGCAATCATTCCAAATCTAACACACACAAAAAATCTTTTTTGTCAGTAGCACAAGTAACAGCATTCAAAAATCATAGAGCCCATAAAATTAAAGCCAATATGAAGCAAATCAAACCAAAATAAACAGCAAAATATTAAATTTACCTTTCCCGTCTCCAAATAAACAGCAGCACGATTCGTCAAATACGAAATATCCTCATCATCAAGCTCTGTCGCCTTCGTATAATGCTCAATAGCCTTCTCAAATTCCTTCTTTTTATAAGCTGCATTCCCCAACTCCTTCTCTTTCGCTGCTTGAGCTTTCCTCTCCTTAGCCTCCTTCTCCTCCCCCGTTACCTCCATTGGCTCTGGCTCCGCTACCTTCTCCTCCTCCATCTTCTTATCTTCCTTCCTCTCCGACGCAGAGGACTGAGGAGTGAACGTCTCCTCCGGAATCTCCATATCGTCCCCTGAATTCGGCCCTCCAAGCTTAACATTCAACAAAACCCCAATAGCCTGCATCACTCTCTGATCCTTCAAGTAGAGATTCAAATTATTAGGGTTTTTCTGAATATCTTGCATCATCTTAACGAAATCCGGCTGCTGCAAATAAATTCTCGTCGACGGATCCGCTGTTAACTTCGCCCACATCTCCGGACCGGAGAATACATTACCAAACGGACTAGGCGGTGGCGCAGCGCGGCTCCGGGAGGCAGCTGCTTGAGCATCCGCCAAACCGGATTTTAATCCTTCATTATTAGGATCAATCTCGAGTCCTTTCTTGTAAGCAGAGATAGCGTCTTGGATTTGGTGCAAGCCGAGATGAGCGGCGCCGAGGCGAGAGTAACCTTTCGACCAGTCCGGATTCAGCTCAACGGTTTTCTTAGCGTCTTTTAAAGCATCAGCGTAGTGGTGGAGAGACGCGTGAGCCGCCGACCGGTTAGAGTAGAGAACGTGATTGGTTGGGGAAAGGGCGATGGCGTCGGTGAAGTGTTCGACGGCGGAAGCGTAGTCGCCGGCTGAGAACGCCTTGTTGCCTCGGGATTTGGCTTCTTCAGCCATGCTGAACGGTGCTGGGTGATGTCGTTTAGGTAAGTGAGGTTTCTGAGAGATATTTTATAGAGAGAGAGGAGAGGGGAAGGGGTAATATAGGGAAAGAAGAAGACGAGAGAATTCTGGTGACGGGAGAAGAAGAGGAAAGTGGGTTCTGGAATGTTCTTTTTTGTGATTTTTACTAAATGGATTCGGATTCGCATAAGGGTTTGGTGACGGGACATTGTAGCGGGACGCTTTGGTTAAGCTGTGTTTTTGTTTGACTAATTTGACTGCCTAGTCGTGAAATCATTTTGGAATTAAAAATGGTTTTATTTTAAATTTTATAATAAGAGTTCAAGTTTTTTTAAACCAAATTTAGGAATTTAGATTATAATTTTCAGATGAGACTTGAAGCGTAATCCGATTTAAACCCTTATCCAAGATCGGGTATCAACCCACAAAATTAGTGGGCTGATCCAATGAATTGATTATAATAAACTATTATATTATTAACTTGTATTCCGAGTTAAATCAAATTTTTTTAACTTAAAAATAATATTCAAGTATTGATAATTGATAATATATTTTTTTAATAATTCATTTTTGATTCATCAAGACGTTAATATCCATTTTAGCATGTACGATGACTTTTTAAGATTAGTCAATATGTTACTATATCAAAAATGTTACCATAACTTTTAGCATTATTGTTTACATGTTTGGACAAAACACCTCATAATCCAAAATAAACTTATTATACATAGTTTATATAAATAAGATAATAAGGTATATCTCTTGTGATTGTGATGGCCTGAAAATATACAATAATCAAATATCAACCAACATATTAATATAACTATAACATTACATCAGTTAACATATAACTAATTTTTTTTTATTAATATGGATGTTCGGGTCAGCTTGCATTTATTTTGACTAATTCTACGGGTCTTGAAATTAACGACCATATAAGTTTCTAGTGGTTCTGAGATTTGTAAAATTTAAATTGATGACTTTTAGGAAAGTTCTTTTTTCTTTATTCCATATAGATGAATACAATCTTTTATCTCATTTACTTACTATAATTTTATTTTTTACCCCAATTTCCAACATGTTATCATTGGTCACCTATCACCCGTGTAAATTAATTGATATCACTGAATTTTATTGATATCATTAATCTCCCAAATCAGAAATAATTAATCAAATTTAAGAAATGTCAATACCAATAAGTTACAATGTTACTCATTGGTATCATTAGTCTCCCAAATCAAGAACAACTAATAAATTTTAAGAAAGGCTGATATAAATGTAACCTATTAATATTATTAGTCTTCTAAATTATAAATGGCTAATCAAGTTTAAAAAATATCGATATCAATATAATTTATTGGTATCATTAATCTTTCAAATTAGAAATAACTAATCAAGTTAATTTAAGAAAATAATGATACCAATACAACTTACTAATATAATTAATCTCTCAAAACAAGGAACGGATAATCAAGTTTAAAAAATATCGAAATAATATAATTCATTGATAATTTTAATCTTCCACACTTGAAATGACTAATTAAATTTACTTTAAACCCCTTCATTTCATAATCTTGATATCAAAGTCAATGAACCCTACTGACATCACTAGCGTATATTTCTTTTCAAATGAATGCCGATAAAATTAGCAAGGGCTGGCTGAAACGGCCTGTTGAAGCTCGGATTAATGACGCTTGGATCCTCGTGAGAGTTTATGTAATGCTGTATTTGGTTTGGCATCAGTAGCTAATGTCCATTTGCAGAAGTCTCCTTCATTAGCTGGAACAGTCCCAAGTGAGGCTCGTTGATCAGTCCTTCTTCCAGCTGTGTTTGATCCTAGGCTGGTTCGAGGAGTTCTGGGTATTTCGCCTTTATGGTAACAGTTGAAATTAAAGTGGTCTTCACGGAGGGGGAGATATACTAAAAAAAGGTTCATCATCTTCATCCTTCGAATCAAAATTCATGTTTTTGCACGTAATTGGGGCTCGCAGATCCCCATTAACGTGGTATGCGGACATGGGCAGGATAGTGATTCATCTTCCTTGTATAAAGTTGGATCGTAGTTTCAATTTTCTTTCATAAGACATGCTTGGTCCCTAATTCTTTTCGAACTACAGCTAGTGAGTTTCAATTTTCTTTCATAAGACATGGTTGGTCCCTAATTCTTTTCGAACTACAGCTAGTGATTTTCAATTTTCTTTCATAAGACATGGTTGGTCTCTGATTCTTTTCGAACTAGAGTCAGTGAAAATGCACATTTGCAGTACCTTGACTCCTTGGAGATTGATTGTTTTGGCTTATCTAACTTCAGTGATTAAAATTCAAGTGGGGAGGTATTCCATGGGAAATCTATTCCACCATCCAAGAAAGGTTGTCGAGTGAAAAAAAACGCTAGAGGAAGGGGTCGAACCTCCGACCTTATGGTTAACAGCCATACGCTCTAACCAACTGAGCTACTCCAGCTGGTTGACAGTTGCGCATAAATTTAGATATGTATCGTAGTTAAAATATCCAAGGGGTCTACAAGGGAATAATGAGTTTGCATCTCAATCGAGTCAAGCTGATTGAGAGCAGTCGACACGTTACAGTTGCAAATCCAAAAACATTCCAGTTAATATGGAGAAATGCTAGGTAGAAGTAAGAATAAATTAATTAATATTGGGCTGCCAAAAAAGGAAAAAAAAAAACTAATTTTGGGATTGAATGGCTGGAGTAAAAAATAGAGGGCCTGATGTTGTTTAATATTTAAGTGACTAAATTAAGAGCACATACCCCCTGCTACCGGTCCAAGGCCAAACTGAGTTGCTAAAATGGGAGGTCGGTGCATCATAGGTTTCAGATATTCTCAAACAACATATGGCAAAAGTCTGTCATCCACTTACTTTTGTTCAATATATATATAGTTGAGTTTTTTATATAAGAAAAAAAAATAATTTTCCATTAAATTCAGATTGTCTACGTTAAAGCTTAAAGCGAATTCATGAAAACCTAGTTCTTATATATCGTGTAATGTTAAATGCTTGAATTGTATGATCGAAGGAGCTGTGACCAGGAAAAGACAGAGAATACATCTTCCGAGGTTGCTATTTTTTGGGTTGAAAAAAAATCTGCTCTAACTTTCGACGTAACATGAGGCAGTAACCTAGTTTTAGCTGTCTTTCAAAACTATTTGAGGACAAAATCAACAAGGCCCCTGCTCTAAGAATCGAAACGAGAAAACCCCTCTCCTTTAAACAATTAATTAACACAGCTCCAAAACACGAAAACAGCACAGCACAGCCCACTTGCATATAAACCTTAGCATTTTGGGACCCCCTGCAGGTCTTTCATCATTGCCCCAACGTGTCAGCCCCTTACTTCGCATGGCATCTCGAATTCTCACTTTATAACACCTTCACCGATTCTCTGCAAGTCACCTAGCTTTTCCTAATTTTCTCTCCAGGTTTTCTGTTTTTCCTTGACCAGTTATTGTTTTTGACCATCGCTGCTAGTTTGATCGTTTCCAGGAAAGGTCGGCTTTCCGATGGAGACCCATAAGCCCTATTTTCTGTCCGCTATTTTCGTACTTGTGATGCTGTCGTTTTTACATGAACAACGTAGCCAGGCCGCTCGGTTAAACCCGGTTGATGCGGGAATTCTTATGCCAACAGAGAAAGATGGACCGGAAGTTGATGTTGATGATGGTAAGGAAATTGGAACAAGGTGGGCAGTTCTTGTGGCCGGTTCAAATGGTTATGGAAATTACAGGCATCAGGTGAAATATTAACTAGCTAGCTAGCCCCCTCTTTTTTATTCCTTTTTTTTTAGAGACCAGGTGGCTTATTTATCTTCTTGGACTTGATTTGTTAGAGCTAATACGCTTGTGTATGCTATTGATTAAATCATCGATGATTTAATTGTGGATATGCATGTGAAATATACACAGGCGGATGTCTGCCATGCGTATCAACTTCTAAGAAAAGGAGGGATAAAGGAAGAGAACATAGTGGTGTTTATGTTTGATGATATAGCTGAGCATGAGTTCAACCCAAGACGTGGAGTTATCATCAACCATCCTCAAGGAGATGATGTTTATGCCGGTGTGCCTAAGGTAATTACTCCACATGTACTCCTATTATTAAATTATAATATAAATTCATTTTTTTTATTGTTTCAATGTTTAGGTTTAAAAAATACAAAGAAATATTATTATTTTTATGGGTTTTTAATTGAAAAGTGTATTTTTACAGCAAAAACACTCATGTCTGCCATGTTGAAGGTTTTGGGTGGCATATTCCATCCCAAGTTCGTCAATGATTGTTGCATCTTGTCATTATTGGCTTCTATCACTACGTGTCATCTTTATTTTAGTTGCAGACAACCTTGGTCCGTCCAAGGTGCGTTCTTAGTAAGATCTATATTTCAACCTTATTGGTCTATCCTAGAAGATATTCAAAACTACCGACAGGATTTTATAAATATTTATTAAAAATGAAAAGGACGGCCATTTTCATATTGATTTATAGCATATTAAACTATGAATTAGTAAACTGGACTTTTCCTCAAAATATCTCTTCTTCATTTACAATTTTATTATTGTTCACATAGTTGCAAATCAATTGCATTAATGTTTATTTTAGCTGCTGCTATTCTATCCGATAGAGCATCCGATCATTCCTTTTTTTTTATTTTTTTCCCAGTTGGCAACAAGTTGATTATGAAATATTAACAGGTAATATGTTCAGCAATAGACCACTAAACAACACGGTTTTCTGAAGGAACAGAAAAATATAATCAAAGGATTGCGGATGACCTGTCAAGTGATTTAAGTCATTTTTTGAGCACCACATCATATTTTATTGGTCACTTGATTGCATTTGGACAATAAGGTTTATGGCCGAATTTGAGATGATTATTTATTGTACTAATTTAACTATAAGCCATAATTTGGCTTTTAATGGTGAAAGTTTCACGGAAGCTGTTGAAATACATGGTTTATCGTGGTAGGATTACACCGGCGTGCAGGTCACCACTGAGAATCTGTATGCAGTACTTCTTGGTAACAAGAGTGCTGTCAAAGGTGGAAGTGGCAAGGTTGTGGATAGCATGCCCAATGACAGGATCTTCTTGTACTATTCTGATCACGGAGGTCCTGGAGTTCTTGGTAAGTTTTTTCAGATTTTTTGATCATGTGGTTCTGGTTCATTTCTTAGGCCTAAATATACCAGTTGCTATCCCATCCATAACAAGAGCACCCTTTCCCTCCAAATTTGTTCCCTGTTTTTTAATCAAGGTTTTGGAAAAAATGCCACACAGTTTTGGGAGAAAATTGAAGCTCACTGACTTGTACCATGTGAATATAGGGATGCCAAATATGCCTTTTCTATATGCTATGGATTTCATTGAGGTTTTAAAGAAGAAACATGCATCTGGGAGTTACAAAGAAATGGTAAAGAGGCCATTGATTTTTTCCTCACAATTCAGTAATTCTGTATACTGCCATGGAAATTGACAAACATTTGATTGCTGACAAGCTCTTGTGCGCGCGCAGGTCATGTATATAGAAGCTTGTGAGAGTGGGAGCATCTTCGAAGGGATCATGCCCGAGGACATAAACATTTACGTGACAACAGCATCAAATGCGGAAGAGAATAGCTGGGGAACTTACTGTCCTGGGATGGAGCCATCTCCACCTCCAGAGTATGTCACTTGCTTAGGGGACTTGTACAGTGTTTCTTGGATGGAAGATAGGTGTGTACTATAATGGCTGCTTCCTATCCTTATCATGTACTACGCAAACCAATCTCAGTTCATTCTTCTTCGATAGTAGTTCACAGATATTGATGAAGGTCCCTTTCTGAGGAAAGCTAGAATTTGTTAGTTTTAATTTTTTATTTTTTATCAACTCTCTCTTTTCCTGCAGTGGAAAACACGATCTCAGAAGAGAAACAATAGAGCAACAATATCACGCGGTAATGACGACAATTATCATTAAATGAGGATTTCTACTCTCAGCTTAATATAAATTGGCGCTGGTGTAATGCAAGATTTGTTTTTTGTTTACGCAGGTGAAGGACAGGACTTCCAATTACAATACGTTCACTTCCGGATCCCATGTGATGCAGTATGGGAACAAAAGCATCAAAGGAGAGAAGCTTTATCTGTACCAAGGTTTCGATCCTGCTAGCGCAAACTTCCCTCCAAACAATGTCCACATTGGTGGGCGTATGGATGTTGTTAACCAGAGAGATGCAGAGCTTGTTTTCCTCTGGCAAATGGTAAGTGCAGATCTGGGAATGAAGCAGTACTTTTGGGACGTAACGATTTATCTTTCCTGATGCGCTATAATCTTGTTTTGTTCCCTCCAGTACAAAAGATCCGAGGATGGTTCAGACAAGAAGACACAAATCCTCAATCAGATTAAAGAGACTGCGAGGCATAGAACTCAGTTGGACAGCAGCATGGAATTGGTCGGAACACTATTATTTGGACCTGAAAAAGGTTCCGCCATGCTTAAATTTGTCAGGGAACCCGGTTCTCCCCTTGTAGATGACTGGATATGCTTAAAATCGATGGTAACATACAAATGCTAGTTCAAGTCTTTTCCTTGCTGCGCATTCACTGTGTTATTAATTACTAAACTTCGAAAATTCCAGGTTCGACGGTTTGAAACACACTGTGGATCATTGACGCAGTATGGGATGAAACACATGCGAGCATTTGCTAACATTTGCAATGGTGGTGTCTCTCAAGCCTCCATGGAGGAAGCTTGTATCGCGGCATGTAGCGGCCACGAATTCGGGGACTTGCGTCCTTCAGACCAGGGTTACAGTGCTTGAAGTACTGTAGAAGGAGCTCGAGCGTGTTAGATTAAGCATAATGTTAGATGCTTTAATTATCCCTCTGTGGTCGCATTTCCATGCCCAGGTGTTGTAAGTTGGTAGTATTTGTTACTTCAGGTCGTACAAATTTCCAACTCATCTACGTATGTGGCTGGAGTGCCTTGTTTCCCATAAAACCGTACTCGAGATCTGTATCCGGACTCACCTTGGAGATTATACACTCCGTTAGTTGTAAGTTGTTAGTGTTACGAGAGGAATTGTTTGTTAATTTATAATTTAAGCATAAACAAGTTTGATTCCCAATTCTATTATTTGTTTGGTGACCTCTCCCGGCAACCATATGGTAGATATTAAGGCAAAAGCACCTCTCACTAGCTAATATTCATCAATAACATTCATGACCAACCATGACATGATTACATTAATCAAATGACTAGCCACACAAATGTTTTTTATTTTTATAACCCAGGATTGTCCGAATTAATTTACATACATCACAATTAATTTCCACACCTATTAAATATGCAAACCTAGTAGGCAAATAAAACATTACGGAATGACATGCATGTATAAAAAATAAAATCAAACCCGGATGCAAAGAAAACATTCAAGTAATAAGAGTAGATTGATGTGAGTCCCTTCCCCACTGGTCCACTAGCTCAAGTATTAAAAGCAGTACATTTTATGTATAATCTCGAATGATTCTGAACCATTATTGAGTAAAGGTGGACAGAACAGGTAATGAGAGTAGATTGATCATTGATGTGAGTCCATAATTTTTTTATCTATGATTTCATAGATCTAGAAGCATGTTTAAATACACTGCAATTTTTTTAGGAAAAAAAAAATCAATCAAAGGCCATGAAAAATAATTTTAAAATTTTAATTATTTTTGTTGTTGTATTTGTTTTGATAAGATATGCTGATATAAAAATAAATTTTAAAAATTAAAAAATATTATTTTAATATATTTTTAAAACAACAACACATTTAAAAAAACAACAACTACAAAATCCCTTTTAATGTCAAACCTATCAACCCAAATTTTTCTTTTTCACGACTTTTCGCCACTCGCCTGTGAGAGTCGCCAGCCGGTGTAACTGAAGCAGCTCAGATGCACGCATTTTGAAAATCGGTATTCTTACAAAACTATGACTACTTGATTTTTTTTAAAAGAAAAAAAAAGGGGGGAAACAGAGAAGCAGTGTTGATAAATATCACGAAAGTACCATTTGGTAGACTATTCATGAATAGAAACAAGAACACGTCTCATGATAATTTCATCAACTTTGCCTTGATCAAGTGTCAGAAATTTAGAGTTTGATTTTTTCCACGGCTTGCTTTGTATCAACTCTCTGGGTACTTTATGACATGAAATCTTTAAATTAAGTGTCAGAAAATTTAGAGTTTGATATTTTGCACAGCTTCTTTAGTTAAATCTTTCGTTAATTTGAAAATGAAGAAAAAATAGTCAGATTATTGGCACAACGACCTTTTTCTTTATTTTTATGTCTGCTTTATTTATTTATTTGAAAATAAAACATATCTTTGGACCGAGACAAGAAGATTCATAAAAATATAAGTTCATATATCTAGTTTTGTTGGTAATTAAGATGGGGTTGCTAGACTAACCTTAATTTTGTTGCTTTAACTTTGAAAAAAAGACGGGAGAGGAATAAGTAGCGGAAATTCAGACCTAGGGAAAAATAGCATTTTTTGTTAGCAATATTTTATTTATGGCAATAAATAAAGCGTAAAATCAATTGATTTAGTGATTTGGAAATATTGTCTCTATCCTATAATGAGACAATAAGAAGAAAAGACAAAGTAATAATATTAGAAATTTGGTGAATACAAATAAAATATTAATGAAATTTTTTTTTATTAGTAGATTGCATTGAATTTTACCGATAGACTTTTTTCATCTCTTTCATCTCTATATCCATGGGTAAACACTGATAAAAATATTTTATTAGTATATACAAGGAAATTGCAGTGAGAAAAAAAACAATAAAATACAATGATGTGTAACTTTTATCGACAGTACTTTTACCAACAAAATTAACTTGATTGTAAAGTTTGTCCATAAATATACCGACAGAAATAATCTCTTGGTATATACTGATGAAATTACAAATGATATTTTATTGGGATTCAAAAGGCAAAACATATGGTGATGTGATACTTTTTACAAATAAAATGACCAATGGAATGCTCAACAGAATAATTTTGTAAGTAAATCCATCGATAATATTTAATTTATAACCTAGTGATCGACTATTCTCTCCCCCTCCTCTCATTTCTTCTTTTTTCTTATGCATTTTTTTTTCTACATCAAATAGCCACCCCCTTTAATCTTAATACAATTTAACCTCTCATAACAAATTTGGACACCATAACACTCAATTTGTTAACATTCATGTTCTAATTCAAATCTTATTGAGGGTTTTCCACCTTAAATAAGCAAATCTATCTTTTTTTTTTTTTTTTAATTTGAACACAATTTTTAAATGTTAATTTTTTTTTTGTATATTTTGTAGTGTATTTTTATTTGTTTTATAGTTTTTTTCTTATACAATTTTATTGTATGGATTTATGATTTGTACACGTTATAATTTGTTTTAGAGTTTTGTAAAATTGTATTTATTTGTAAATTGATGAAACTTATGTTGAATTTTTATTTTCATGTTTTGTGAATAAATAAATAATGACTTGTTTAACTGGTTCATTTTTATATTTTATCAATTTTATTGTCAAATTGTAATTTTCGATAAATGTGTAAAATTTTTTAATTTATGTAGATATATAATCGATTAATGAATTAAGATAATTATTAAAATAGATTGAATAAGATTGAGCTAAACTAATATTTTTACAAATTTATTTAGTTAACGTAGTTAATTAATACATGTTGTTATCATTATTTAAATAGATTGGATATACGTAATGGATAATCATTTATAAATGTATCGAGATTCACCTTAAAGGTTGTAGAGGATGAATTATTATATTGGAGTTTAAAGTTTTATTAATTACGTGTTATCTAATTCGAGAAATATTAATGCAGACGGTATTAGATATTCATGCAAGAGGTGTAAGAATAAAAATTTATTGATCCAGATGTTATAATAATGCATCTTTTACAAAAAAAAAATGTTTATGGAGAAATACATGTGTTGGTATGCACACAAAGAACCATATGTTCCTCACGATACCATGGTAGAAAAGATGATTGTGTCAACTTCTAGTGATAATGATGTGTATGGAATTGTAGATGACAATATTAATTCTTATAGAAATATGGTTATGGATGCGGTGAGAATGAATCAGGATCATGCTGATCAATGTTCAATCATAAATGAAGAACATAATACAGACACAACCAAGATTTTTAATCTTTTAAAGATTTCAAAAATCATATGGGATGGTTGCACAAATTAAAGTAAATTATCATGTTTTGCTTAGGTGTTTACCATTATGTTAGATCATGGGTTGAGTAATGTCGGCTATGAGAAAATTGTTAAATGATCGAGAAGCATTTCACCTTAAGGAAACAGGGTGAAAAAGAATTTCATTGTTGTTATTTTTTAATCCTTTTTTCATGGGAGGAGATAGAGGAGTCACCAAATTCCCGTGATGAGAGAAAAATAAAAATTTGACGACGATTTCGGCCACCAAATAAGTTAAAATTGGTTTCAACGGGTTTTACAAAGTGAGAGGAGTAGTATGATAGTTGTTTTAAACCTGTTGTCTTCCCCTTTAAATAAGACAAAAAAATAACAAGCCTAAGTGCAGTGGCCTGGGCTTTAAGGCCCACGCTCTTAGACTTTTCCTTTATTGATACTTCTTCTTCTTCTTTTTTTTCCTTTCAATTAATACCTTTACATGTCTTTTTAAAACATTTTTTAAGTCTGTTTTTTAATTTATACCCCCCTCCTATGTCATTTCCTTGGATTATTTAATCTTTTTTAAATAATGATTATTTTTTAATTATATTGGGTCTTTAATTTTTCATGAGTTAATATGATTTATCTGTAATTTTTTTTTAATAATATTTAATACAAATTAAATTTATTTTTAAAAATTAAAAAATGTATATTTTTTATGATATTTTTTAATGTGTACAACCTTACAAATTATTGTTTTCCTTTTATTTTATTCAATAAGTTTTATATGTTTGTTGATTTTTGTTACAAATTGATTTTAATAAATAAATTTATTAAACACAGCCGAGTAAATGACTCCTGTTGCGCTTATAAATATCTTGATTTATATTTATCTTTAAAATTTTTAAATTTATTTTATTTATCATTAATTTTTTATTATTGAATTATCCCGATCTCGTGATTTAGAATATATGATAGAAGTGTAACCTAAACATATCTCATGTCTAGATCATGAATTTCATGTTTTAACTTAACTTTTTCTAGGACAATATTTTTTTTTCATTTATTTTTTTTTATTATCATTGCCTATATATATTTTTTTTTTATCTTATTATCATAATTAATTAAATTTTAACTCATTTTTTTTTTAAATATAATAACTCGCTTGCGGAGCACAAATCCAGCATATCATTAAAAGCAATCATTTCACTTCTTCTATTAATAAAAACTATTGGATTCGAATTTTCCCAAATGGAAAATAAAAATCTTTGTGGTACAAATTCAAGAAGCCCCACTAACGACATGAACATTACCCATAATTGTGGTGCCTTCTCTGTAAACTGTAACCTCTACTTTTGTGGCAATTATTCCATGCGGCAATCCTCACCTTTACCTTCTCAAACTCCGAGTACCCACACGGTATCGTGATCCCACCCGAATGATTATACCCGTATACCCGCTCTGTTCCCTTTAATAGCTCTCCAAAGAGTGGGTGATTGAAGTAAATGACAGGCACCAATTCCCTCTTCGTATCTCCATCTGGTTGTCCCACGTACACGGCCATGTGTCCTTTCGGTACCTCCATCGGTTTCGCATGGCCCAATCTGATGTAACCCGGATCCGAATGCGGAAAACAGAGAGTCTTAGCTCCACGCCGTAGACATCGGGCCATGTCCAGGATCTTGGAAATGGAGTTGAAGGACCTTCTTGGGAGGTCCATGGAACTCAAACGGGCAGGTTTTCTTCTGGGTCGGGCTATCCATTTGAAGAATCTTGCTAGTTTCTTGCGTCCAATCCTGAAACCTCTAAGCCTTTTCATGGCGGTCAAAGTGAAAATCATGAAATCTGAACAGGCGAGCGACCTTAAAATGAAGTTTTAAGAACAGCGTCTTTGGTGTTTCAGTTACACACGTCCGGCTACAGAAAAAAACTGGACTTCAAGATCTTCTGCTTTTGGTGTTCGGAGAATCAAGTTGTCGACAGGCAGGCTTGGCCTTTGGTGTGCATATATAGTGTGCGTAAATGCGCTCGCGTGCGTATTGCGTTGTGAGAAGGCAGATGTGGTCGGTACGCGGTTGCAAAGTGCAGACTTTTGAAGTGGGATTGAGGGCTTGTGGTCTCTGATAGAAGAAGTCAACAAAGTTAACAAACAGGTGGAAGTGATTATAGAAATTAGCCGAGACAGGGGAATTGTAGGGGGTCAGGGTCAGCTAAATGAACGTTCCGATGTTTTCCTGGCTTCGGGGTGTCCCGGGAGGACAGACTGAGTTGTGGCTTGGTTGATTAGTTAATTTGATTAATTACTTAAAAATCAATTAATTGTATAATAAATTATGAACAAGTGTATCTATAGAGAAACAAGCTTATCTCTTGGGCAGAGATTGTCGAGGTCCTCTGGGAGATTTGCGTGTGCCATTAAAACTTGAAGGGTCAACACTTTGTACTGGTTGTGTTACGGAAATTGGGGATTTGATCACAACCACTCACTCATGAAAGCCGGTTGCAATTGCAAGACCGTTCAAAAGTCAAAAAAAAAAAAAAAAAAAAACACTCTTTGAATTTGAAAACTGTCAAATAAAAAAAATAAAAAAATCCAACCCTTTAATTTCATCTTGGTAAATATGTTTCTTCCTTTTCCTTTTCCTTTTTCTTTAAAAACAAAGGTTAGAATTCAAATCCTCATGAAAATGAAAAGGAAGAGAGATAAGATGTCACTTTTCTCTTATGCTTAAACCCTATTTATTTTTATATTTTAAATTTGATTTTTAAAAAATTAATTTTTTTATTTTTAAATAATATTTTTGGGTATTTTTAGATTTTTTTGATGTATTGATATCAAAAATAATTTTTAATAAATAAAAAAAATATTATTTTAATATATTTTCGAGTGAAAAATACTTTAAAAATTAATCAATATGACAATCTCAAATACTTAACAAAAAATTTCCGGTATTGCTCTCTTTTTTTCTTCTAAGAATCTCCCCTTTTCTTCTCTTTCGCTATCTTTATATACTCCCTAAAATTTCTACTCTATATTTTTTTTTCTTTATTCTCTCTTGTCCTATCATTTTAAGTTGCTTAGGGAAAAAGGTTAATAAAATTCATGTTAGTCCTTCACCCCTCTTTAACTATCATTATACTCATTAAATTTTTTATTTGTTTGGTTGTTTTTTTTTTTAATTTCTTAAGAAAAATTATAAATACAAAAAAAATAAGGAAAAAAAATAAAAAACTATAAAATGACTAGAAATTGATCGAATTGTGTTGAAGATATATTTTTAAGAATTTTATATATTTTTTCATTATTATTTTTGAAAATATATTCAAAACATGGGTGAAAACCAGTTACAACAATCTATATCATATTCATGCTATTCCGGTAAGGTGACTATTGAAAAACAATTTATTCATTTGAATTGATTTAAATTGGTATCTATTGAATTCAAGTTAAATCGTCATCATCATGGCCTACTTCTATTTTACCCTCTTCTAGCTGTTGATTGAATCGGTTTTTCTTTTCCTCCGTTTTTTTATTTTATTTTATTGTTATGGATGAGGCTGGAGCCTAAAATAAAAGTCCACAAGGCAACAACAGATCTAATTATATATTTTATAACAATTTATTTTTATGTTTTAAAAATATTTAAAATATTTAATTTTTTTTTTATTTTAAATTAATATTTTTTTGATATTTTTAAATTATTTTGATGTGTTCATATTAAAAATAATTTTTAAAAATAAAAAAAAATATTATTTTAATACATTTATAAATAAAAAACACTTTAAAAATCAATCATAACCACCCTTCCGACCATAAATTTACCACAAACATCTTTCCACAAGTCGTACTTCGTAGAATCAGGAGGCACAAAAAAGAAACAGGTTTATACACACATGTACCAAGAGTTGCTGCACAACAGTTCGCTTCAATATCTACAAGAGTAATATTCACAGACCAATCGCTGTTAAACATATGAACTGTGTACCTCAAAAGAGAATTATTAGCACCAATGCCTTCTAATTAATAACTTGGCACTAATAAGCTGTAAGGCAGTACGGAACCAACTTCCAGATGAAGAGCCCTGACTCCGTGATCTCCACTTGAAGACCAGATTGGACTTTAGAAGGCCTTAATGGAAGAGTTTTACAGCCTAATTAACTAGCGAAAATGAACTCTCCTTCCAAAAAAAGGAGCATGCTCCACAGGAACAATGTATTTCTTTTTTGATAGACAATGGCCCTTACTTGCATCTAACATGCCGGGAGTTAATTAGTGTTCGATTAGTGCATCTAATACCCGATTAAAACATGAAATTGCAAATTAACAACTGGCCAGATTTTATGAGACAAGCAAACAGAATCTGAACTCCTGTCCTTCCGTTGTTCCCGGAACTTAAGCTCCGTTGGGACTGAACATAGTATACATGTCCACTTGTGTATTTATCTACTTGCAAAGAAACTACCTTCATGTATCATCCATTGTTAGTTAACAAAACCCTACAATAAATGCTCGCATAAACCACCAATATCTATCACAGCGAGAATCTCGTAGTGCTAATATTGATTAACATTACATAAGATAAAATTAATAAATAGACTTTGCAATCTGGACAATATATCTATCTGATTACTGTCTATAATTTATTTGTTAAGAAAATAGATATTTATACTGTAATCAGATTTTGTCTTGCTATCAAGCCACGGAGACAAAGTATTCAGTTGCGTCTGTTGGAAAGACTCCGAGCTAGGGTACACGAACAACAGGATTCTAAATAAATCTCTCGCACGGGACAAGATTCATGCCTTACTCCTTGTTTTGTTTTAATAATGAATTAGCGTTTTCTTTCATAAGCTTCGTGTATCAATAATTCTTCTTTCATTGGATTCTAAATAAATTATCTTCACCAAACCTAACCTAAACTAGTTAATACGTTTATAATTATTATTATTATTTTTATGGGATAGCCCCTCTCTGAAAATTAAATCTTGGACAACAACAACCTAGCTAGTTGTGCTATAACATGCCAAAAGTGTTTTTACCGCTGTTTGTTAAGCGGCTGGTAAGCCCCAAGAAATTGAACACCTCAAAGTTCAAGGCTCAAGAGACTCCTTGGGGGTAGTGGTGCAACCAGAGTTGCCTTATATGTAGTTAAGTTTGCATTACTTTTTAGAATTTGTTTGACATTATGGTTGCAGTTGCTTTTCAAATAACGTTTCGTACAAAAATAAATGTCAATAATGTTTTATTTATTTTTTAAAAATTATTTTTGATATCAGCACATCAAAATTATTTGAAAACACTAAAAATATATTAATTTAAATTTAATAAAAAAATAAAAAAATTTTAAATTTTTTTAAAAATACTTTTTAAAATGCAGAAACAAACATGCCCTTAATTTTCCAAGCCCATTAAGTGCCAGTTAGGAGCAAAGTGGTGAATAAGCTTTCAGGTTCATCGATGAAGCTCCTGAAAGCCCATTTGAAAAGGCTACGTAGGGTAAAATTCAAAGGGCCTCCTTTAAAATAGAGCAGGGTTCCCGATTCCTAAATCCCTATTCAGTTAAATTCATGCCCCTTCTGTATAATTTACTCATGGGATTGATTAAAGATTCAACCTTTTTGTAGTCATGTGTCGGCATATTTTGGCCGAATGATACTTGTAACACATAAGCTATGTTTGATTGGGCAATGCCATACTTTTGTTCGAGGAATTTGGATTATGTACTCATACTTGGCTTGTTCGTTCTCATTAGTATCACCAACTATAACATGATTGTGAGAACCACTCCAATAACTCTTCTAACTCACCTAACAACATGGTATCATATGTATTTTTTGGTGGAGATGAAATTAAGCTGTCATTGAGAGGTGGTGATCCATGTTTTCTCCAATCCGTTTTTGATTGCTAAAAAGCAAAACATGCCATGCCATGCCGAGCTTCTCCCTCTAATCACTACAAGATAGAAGCTTTATTTGATTCTATTTTATAGCTCTAAAAAAGATGCTAAAATTGTTTAAAGTTTATTCTACAAATACAGAAATTACAGCTGACACTAGGCGTTGTCACTTTCATCCTTAATTCGAGACGTTAGGGTATATAGGTTGTGATTAGTGATTAGTGACTAGTGACTAGCAGGGGGAAGAAGAACGACTGAACAAGCTCCACATCTCCTTTTGGGTTCAGGTGTGGACACAAGTATGAAGCACAAAGCCTTATAAAAGGATTCTGTACTGGTGACCTTATCTAGAGAAGCCCCACAGCCACAACAACACAGCCCTACGATGATTGCTTCTTCTTCAACTGTAACTGCTTTGAGGGACAGCACAAATCCTTCTTCTTTATACACGGTGCACCTAATTCTCTAGAAAGAACAGTTCACATTGGCCTCGTAAAAGGTTGTTGCCTGTAAACCATAAACGAGTGCCCATATCCAAGGGCTTGGAGGAAAAGCAACAGACATGGCAACCTGGATTATTGGCGAGAGAGAGAAATTTGTGCTTTCAAACTGCACGTATCTGCTTTGCAGCTGGACCGCCTAAATGAGCACATCGTTTCATTAAATAATTACACATAAATATAGAGAGTGTCTTAGGTTTAGTTTTCTCCGCATTTTCAAAGCTTTGTCTTACACCAAAAGAACTCTATACTTATCTTGATCATTATGGATACTACACATAAACCTCCAACTGCAGGGATATATGTGCCATCTAGAAACCCAAGAGTAGCAAAATGATCCTTCTAAGGGCCTGCAGTACCATTAGAACAGATTGATATTGCATTAGAGCTGTTTTATTTTGTTGATCATCTATTCCATTAGAACAGTACTGGATCATATGCTATCATGAAAACACATCTTAATTAGTTGACTCCTGTATTTCACTTCTGTCCTTCTCCACCAACACCAATATATTCTCACAGCTGATCTTCCCCTGCATCATATTGTTGAAACTTCATTTTTCGAACTAGTCGCAATGCATCAAGTTATTGGGCCAAAAATATATTAGTACATAGTCCTACAGTTCATGGCTCAGGGCGTGTGAAAATTTAATTATAGTAGAATCTCAAAACTTGGAGACAAAATCTTTCAAGATCAATCAACTAATTGAATGGATGTATGCCAGTGGAAAAAGAATTTTGTCCAGTTTCGCTATTTTGTCTTGGTATCATAAACTTTACACTGTGCAATATGAATGTTAGGAAAATAAAAATGTAATATAAGGCATAATGCTGGCCGCAAACTAATGATCAAAAGCCTATCATAATCAACGTCCTAGTTTTTATGATCTTACCAACGCATGTATTCATTGCATTTTCAGATTATTCTAGATATGTTGGCATGTTTCTTATGCTAAAACAAAGCTGGTCCCTTTATTTCACTCAGGTTTGTGGTTAGTTCTACATTCCATGGATCTCTAACTCAGATTTAAACCATCGCATATATAGGCCGGTCCCGCCCCCCTCAAAGACAAGACTGTAAGCTTTTCTTGAATCTCTTGACATCTCCTTTCTGCTCCAAATGGTGCTTGATCATTACTGTGAAATTTGTCTGGATGAAAATGAATATGATGGTAATCCTTCCAAATTCCACTATCTTACCCTTTAATTTGTTCTCATTTCTTAACCTTATTATTAGTACCATAATTGGAATTATTATTCTGAAGGGGACATATAAACCAAAATGTAATCATGATCTGATCTGCTGCTATGTTGACATAATTGTTTATTTCATTTTGCTAAATTCCTGACATGGCAATCGACAACCAAAAAGAGCCACGACCATTGAAAATGACATCGAAATTGTAATTATTAGCCATCACACCTTGAGCAACAAACAGTGAAATGATGCTGCTGCTCCTGTGTGCATGAGTTTCTGTGCAGGAACAGCAGACCTTTGAAGTCAACAGTCAACTAAATAAAGGTATTGTTATATATTATATTTCACACTTACCATTGTTTTATTTGTTATGATCATAATTAGAGAGGTGGGGTTTGCTTTAGCTAACTCTTAACTAAAATATGCTATGCTATGAACGCGTCCCTTGATTATATTCTGAAAACAGACTAAATTAGCAATAAAAGTTATAGCGATTAGATCTGAAAATCAAGTTTGTAGACAGACGGTGGTACATTGGGTTGTTTAATTTGGGATCACAATGGAAGAGGAAGAAAGTGGAAAATAGGAAAGAAAACAAGGGAAGGAAAAAAAAATGAAGGGAAAGCAATTTCAATTTGTTTGAGAAAGGTGAAGATAGAAAGAAAGAAAGGAGATAAACTGATCTCTCATGGGGAGCATTTTGAAGAATAAAATTACTATATTATAAATGTGCATTTAGCTTAAAATAAAAATAGCTTTTATTATGGATATATAAAAGTGTAAGTTCTTCAATATTCAGATAGATTATAAAATAGAAAATGCAGGCCCATATAATATATATATATATATATATATATATATTATTTCCGTTGTACTCTCTGCTTTCTTTCTGATCTTCCAAACAAGTGAAATTTTCTTAATTAAAATGGGTGTTTTTCTCTTCACGCTTTCTCTTCTTAGTTAACATCGTGTAAAACAGTAAAGTATATATAGGACGATGGGTAGTTTCGGCCAAGCTTTGTACAAGCAACTTCTAATCTAATGATATTTTACATGTTTTTTTTTAATTTTTTGTTGAATTTAAGATTTTAATTTATTCCATATGCATTTCGAGGCTTAATGATCTTTGAAATTTACAATAGCAACAGCTCTCAGAATCTTCAAATTCCTACTCCATTCCTTTTAAGGTTTAATTTTGAGATTTTCAAATGGAAATCCAAATCTTATCCACTAAGATATCTCTCTAGAATTCAAATTTCAAATTGTTTAGGAGGAGTCAACATTTTTTTATTAAGAATTTTTTAAAAAAAATCTTAAAAAATATAAAATGGGTCTGGCAAAAGCACTTGATAATTAGTCAAGCTCACAATAACATGAGTTTGACAAATATATTAGACATAATGCACTTGGACTTGACTGTTAGCCAAGCCCTAAATAGTATGAGTTTGATAAGCATAGTAGATCCAAAATATTCAATTATTACCAAGTTCTAAAATTATATGCTTGATTCTAGACAATCCCTTAAAATAATAGTTTTGAAGGTATGATAAATCGTTATACCTCTGCATTTAAAAGAATCATTCATATTGATGTAATGATTTGTATATATCAATAGGTGTATTTGTCTTTTATTGGACCTATCATACTTAATATTTCATTAATGATATGTAAGGAATATTTGTCTCTCATTAATGTTACTGAAAGCAGAGGATTTTCCAGTCTTTTACTTCTCTAAAAATGATAAGGTTCATAAAATATATAATCAACTTAAAACTAAAAATAAAACATCTATGTTTCTTGAATTTAAAGTTTTTTTAAGCCATTTATTGTATTTCTCATAAATATATTGTCTTTATTATAGATGATCTTAAAGTCCTCCTAATTTAGTTTTTCAATACTTGTTTTACATGTTTTAAGGAGAATACTAAACAAAATGCTAAAATAAAATTTATCTTACAAAAATATTGTTCATATATATCTTGCAAAAATTACAAAACCTTACAATTCATTGCAATAGTTTTTTTCACTACTTTTTTTTCCTTTGATTTTTTTTTAAATCTATGTTTTTTTACTTGCTTTTTATGAGATTATCTTGATCTCATAACTTCATATGTGTTATGGATTTGATGAGTTCATCCGAGGTTAATTCAAGTCATTTTTTTTTAATTAATTTTTTTAAAAAAATTCATCATTTAATATTGAATTGATTAAGAATCATCCATGTTATTTTTAGATCAGCCAAGTCAACTAGGTCATATCGGGTTATTAAAACAGTTGTGTATCAAATATATTAAAATACAATTAGCTTTTCTAAATAATTTTTTACCTTTGAAATGCACATAAACACACAAAAAAAAAAAACATATTTACACTATTTAAAAAAGTTATATTACTAATTTGGCTATTCTAAATATTATCTTTGCTCTAAGACTTGACTGAAACAGAACATATAAGATCTTTTTTTGTGTAAATGGCTGTGTTTTTCATTTCCTGCTTGTGATTGATTAAGATCTCGTTTATTTTTATATTTGAAAAAGTGTTTTTTTTTAAATTAAAATTGATTTTTTTTTTTATTTTAAATTAATTTTTTATATTTTCATATCGTATTTGACATTTTAAAAATATTATTTTAATATATTTTAAAATAAAAATATTTTAAAAAATAACAATTACTGGATTTCCAAATACCCTCTAATACTCTCTTATTCCATCAAACACCGCCAAACAACTAGCACGATGACAAGAAGCAAGATGTTCTATATGAGCGTGTGTTTTCCCTTTTCCACGTTGAGTTTATGTATGTTTGACTTGTGCTCCATCAAGACCTCAAATGAGACCAAACACCACCAACAACAACAAGAAGACAAGACAAGAAAGAAAAGAAGAACTTTGTATCTGACCATGAAATTGAGGTGGCACATAAAAGGAGGGACGTGTTAGGAGTTAGGACAGTGAGTTTAGCGAGTCTTCGCAACTAACAAATGTATACCCTCACGTGCTTAAATTTGTGTGAGGCTTTTTTTTTTTTTAATTTCCCTCTCGATTTCAATGCAATCATCATGATTTAGAGACCGTTGATAAATAACTAATGTGATCCCCATGAATCCTTGTCTGCCGCGTGGCTATGCGCATGTACTCTTATCCTGAAACTAACAGAAACACCCCTGTCGTTTTTGGCTCCCCCTTCAACAACTTATGGCCAGGTGGTTCGTGTTTAATTACTGCTTATTTAACTATGTAGATAAAGATTATCGTGCAGCTTGTAATTGCTAGAACATTTTTGTTTTAGTTTTTTTTTAATTAAGAGGAGGTTTACGACTTGTTCAAGATTTATCTCTATTACAAGTATAATTTTCTTCTAGGGAGGAAATTTTCTTTCTTCATTTCGTTTGAAACGGTTTTGAGATTCCCGGTTAATTAAAAAATGTATCTTTTGTATTTACAATTAATATCTAATAAAAAAATTAATAGTAAATACATATAAATTTTGAGTTTTACAATAAATCCCATACATAGTTAAATTTAAATACTAAAAATAAAAATCCAACAGCAAATCTATTTTAAAAAAATCAATTATTTTAAAAATATAGTAGACAAACCATAAAAAACAATATATACGTATCTAGTCCCCATTCCTTTTTGCTTATTGAAGAAAAAAAACTCCCTCTATAACATCCCTAAGTTTTGTCGGGCACCAGTGGATGAAGGTTAAAGAACAAATCATATAACAGATAAATATTATACTTTAAAATTATTGTTAAAAAATCAAAATGCAAAACCCGAGCATAAATTTGAACTCAAGTATTTCTGAATCTAACAAAACACCAAACTCAACATTTTTAGATTTAAAATGAGTAGAGATCTGAACACATCAAGAATTGAAAGTCTTAATTTATAGACCCATTTAATAGGTCAAAAAGCTACCCAATAATCCTTAACATAAAAAGTTAAGAAATTTAAGATAGTTATTTCTCTACACTTTTAGGCATGCAAAAATCTTCAAAAAATCTGTCTTATTTCAATTATCATCAATGTTTTTTTTTAAGGATTATTTTCATTAACATTATTGCTGCATACATAATAATATATAAAACTACTTGATGAATCCTCTATATATATTCTCATCAACATTAATACCGATATAAGAGTTACTTCCATCAACATTAATATTGTGTAAGTAATGTTTCTTTTCATTTATATTTTTAAAAGAAAATAACTCTCCACCCCTTAAGTAAAATAAAAAAAATTCAGGAGTTATAAATATCTTTTAAACCATCCAGATAAAAGGTTTATATATTTTTTATTATTTAAAAGTATTCATATTCTTATAACATTTATCATATATAAATAAGAATCAAATATTTTTTCTTGAATTTAAAATTCATTCACTTATTTATTATAATTTCTTATTTTTTTTTATTTTATTCCTTAGATCTTATAAAAAATCTTTTTTTGTTTGATATATTTTTCTGAATAAAAAGTACTTTATAACCACATTTTCAAACATACACTAAATAAAAGAAAACATTATTAATTTTTGGTTATATAGAAAAGAAGAGAACTTATTACAACCGTTGGATATCAGTTATTTATTCGATCCCTCTAAATCTAGTTCCACGACTATTTATAATATGATTGGTATAATATTAATGTTGAAAAATCCTTAGAAAGATTGAGAAATTGAAGCCAAAAATCCCAGAGGATAAAGATGGCAGACACGTCTTTCTAGATAGATTATAGTTCATGATTGATAGTTTTTTTCATTATGATCTCAGTTTCGAGCTCTAAATTGCTCATATGATGACACTGGAGGCTTACATGGTCGTGCTTCATGCTATAAAAATAAAATTTAAATATATCTGTCTCAAACGTCTGGCCTACTTGTACTGATATTGCCCAAGCTTTACTCCATACCGTTCTAGGTGCCTACACATAGCACATTCTCGGGAAAGTCTTGGTCCAGAAGTAAAATTCTAAACAACCACCATAAAATAAAATAAAATAAAAAATAAATATATTAAGGTTTTTGCACAGTTTATATGCATATATTAATTGCAATATTTTTTTTATGAATAAAAAATATCCAAATTTTTTTCTTGTTATTCTTTCTTATCTTCGAGTACATTAACAGTAACCACATAGTGAGAACAAAATGCGAAGTGTCAAAGCAATTTCTCTCGATCATGTTAGCATTTTCTTAAATTTAAATAATATTTTTGAATTTTTTTATGTTTTGATAGCCTGTTATGAATTTACGATAAGCTCAATTCTACATGTGGTAAATAACCAATAAGAACTCGTCAAAGGGGCCGAGTGAACAACTGATGACTCAAAATAAAAGAATTTGCCGATAATAGAACCTTTCCCAGATTTTTTTAAGCCTTCCAGATGTCATGGGAGTACTGAGGGCTGGGAGAAGGCCATTAGAAATTGAACGTTAGATTTTAGATTTATATTTTAAACATTATTAGTTTAATTTTTATAAATTTTAAAATTTTTAAATATTTATATAGTTATTAATTTCATGACTCATAAAATTAATAAAAATATATATAAATGAATCTGAATACTTATATTATTAATAATAAAAAAATAAAAAACTTCTCTAAATTTAACTGTAACTTTCTGGGCACTTGTTCATCCTTGGTTGATCGTGGGGAACCAAAACAATGATGGGTCCGTTTCAGCAATGATTAAAACTAAGAAGCCCCACTATTAGGTGTGTTTATTCAGCTGACCACCCTCCACTACCACCTAGGCTTTTGCTAATCTCATCCTTAATCAGCATTAATTCATTTATCTTCCCAAAACAAGGGTGAAGTTACTGATTAATGCTACGATATAACTCAGAAAAATTTAGCATTCTTAGTGAATAACATTCAATTAAAAAAAAAAACTAATTCTCCCATGAAAGTTTATGCACAACAAGACTCAATGTTAAAAAAAAAAAAAACTAATTCTTTTAGAAAAATATTTTAAAACAAAACACATATTATTATCCATTGCAATAGTATAATGAAAAATTGCATCATGACCATTAAATTTTTTAATTGAACATGGAGCAAGATGATCTTTTCACCATGATATTTTTACAAATTATATAAGGTTATAATGATTTTTTTTTTCACGATTTCATTATTTAAAATTAAATTATTAGAAATTAAGCTTTTTAATTAAACTTGGTTCAAGAATTTCACGAGTTACAAGTTTTAAAAATTAAACCGAGTGTAGATGGTTTGCTCAAATTGACTTGTTTTTTATTAAAAAAAAAGTTAATGTTTTTTTTTTTACTCTTTTCTTTTTAGAGTTTTGTTTTATTATTTTTTTATGGTTTGCTTTCTATAAAATTAGTTTTGAGTTTGTGAGTAGATTTATAGGTTTTAAAGGTTAATGTGAGTTGATTTTTTTTAAATAATTTATTTTAACTTTATCTTTCAATATTTAATTTATTTAAAATTGGGCTTTGGCCACAATATTTTTTTTGGTTGTTTTTTTTTTTCTTTTTCTTTTTTTCTATTTCACCTTATGTCTTTGAGGTTTCGTAATTCGAAGTTTGTTTAAATCATGTTTTTTTTTTTACTCTTTCTGCATTTTGACTTTTTTTTTTTTTTTTTTAACTAGGATCTTAATTTTATTTTTTTAATAAATTTGTAGGTCGAAAAAATTTCTTGCCGGGCCCGCAGTAAAAGGGGCCACAATCCAGTGAAAAACTGCATGCTCTCAGTCCCGCAATTAATACATGACATCCGTTTGATGGCGACACGACCATTGTAAAAATTGGCTGTGCTCAGCATTGTATTGTAGTTACGGCATCTCATACAGTATATTCTAAAATTTACACTAGATTCTCACGACTCAACAAAGAGGGTGTTATCAAAGCAAGTGAGAAATATAATTCGGCAAGATCTAACCATTCTGGCAGAAATGTTAAAAGTGCTATTTTGGATATATATATATATATATATATATATATATATATATATAAATATTGTTGTAACAAGTGAAGAAGTGAAGCAAAAGGATCAAACGTGAATCAAGTGTCATCCTGTCCTAACCAAGCTTGCTCTAAACTTGACAATAACCTCCCCCCAGTTTTCGTTTTTCGTTTTCCTTTTTTGTTTCTTTTTTGAAAGGCCACACACAGTCACACACACACACACACACGTATACCTAGCTAAACACATTAGTTTATGATTATATCACAGTATCCTTTACCCTTACGGCCATAGCTGTAGGCGATAAACCGGAAGGTTACAGTAGTATACTAGTATCCTAGCTTAGCTTAACGGTTTCTACAAGATTAGGTGTACATTATGTTTTTTAAAAGTCTTTCTTAATTAAAAAATTATCAAAATAATATTTTTTCAAATCTTTTTTATTTTTATCATCCACATATTATAAATATTAAAAAAATACCTAAACATATCAATATCTTTTAAATAAAAAACCACAGACAAAAAAACAAACGGCCCTTGACCAGCCAAAGTAAAAGGAAGAATAGAGGATTGGCTTACAAGTGTCAAGCCAGGAAGGCAACAGATTCACCGGCAAAAAAGTGCAAGACAATGGGGCCAAAACGGGACAACGGTGTGGGGCCCGCAACCGAAATTGTGAGCTTAATGATCGTGAGGGGCTAGCCCACGCCGGACCACTAGCCGCCACGTATGTATATACATCATTCCGTTTTATGGGCCCCATTTTCCACTACATAGGCTGACAAAAATAGAAATTAAAACACTTTTTTAATTAAAAGAAATGGATTGTTTTCCAAAAAGAATGTAAGAAGGAAAAGGCACGTGCTTTACTTGTGATCAGAAAAACAGATCCAACCGGTTACAAATTATTAGGTAACCAGCTACTTCAACAGCGATCTACTGCTTATAAGATTTTTTTTTTTTTTAAATATTGTGGATTCCTGCATCTTTTCCCCCAAATATTTTATGGATTATTTTTAAATTACTTTTCTTATATTGAGACTTCGGTTTTTTACCCTATCGAAAACATATTATTTATATTAAAATAGAACATCTATGAGAATTTAAGTTTTAAATTTTCACTAGTAAATTCTTAAGTTTATCAATATTTTATTAAAGAGACTTGAGGGATCAACATTTTTTTATAATTTAACTTTTAGACCAAGATTATATTTAATAGGGGAAAAAAAAAAGGATGATAGCTCAACATTTCTAGGCTCTTAAACTCAGACGGCACGATTTTGGCTTGTTTCCAAACCCAAATTCTTTAGGTTTAGTTGAGCATTGAGTAAAAAGAAAATAGGTTTGACAAGCTATTAAATTCAATATTTTTAGATTTATGTATTCGCTAAGCCTAAATAGATATAGGTTGGCGCGAGAGGCTAGACCTAATATTTTTGAGTTAAGCTATGCGCTAAGTCCAAACAAACATGAGTTTGACGAGCTGTCAGACTCAATATCCTTAAATTTAGTTACACGCTAATCCCAAGTTTAAGTTGGTTCATGCTTGTCAATCATTATAGGCTCCATATTGAATCACATGACTTCGTTTTATTTATTCTTATGATTTTTAACATGAAATATTAATATTAAAAATACTCATATCTCTAAACCCTTAAGTGTATAAAAAGCATTTTAAAAACTTATTATATCTCAATCAATATTAATATTGACTTGAATCGATGTGAATGAATACATTTTCATATATATATATATATATATAATTTATTTTAACGGATATGGATATTAAATAAGGTATTAATATTGTTAATTCTAATTCAAAACCCGATCCAAATCTAAATCGACACACACAGATGTATAACATTTATAATTTTATCATTTAATATATATTTATTTTATATTTAATAATAAATAGGACCTAGATAATAAATATATATCTATATGGATATCAAAAATAATATCTATATCTATATTTAAAAATACAATGAATAAGTTATGAATATTATTTAGTTTTTTACTCATTAAATAATAAATAAAATATGAATATAGTAAAATTATACGACAGTAAATGACCTTTCACTTCAAAGTCACTGTGTTTTTTCTAGTATTTGGATGAATGGGAATATATTATATGATCCTGAAAAAAAATCAATGCTGGAATATTCAAATCAATTACTTTAAAAACGATTATTAAACCTCAAGAAATCTTAAAACATACCACTTTTCAATATTTATTTATTTTAGTAGTCCATCCGTGTTCTAATCGGCTAATCTCAGGTGGAGTCAGCTAGAAATTTACCGAGCGGGCACGCTGGTGCCCAAAACACCCTGTGTTTTGGCTTCACCTAGATTGGCTCGGCTTGAAATGAGCCAAGCGGAAGCTGTATTGAATATTTTAAAATTTAAAGTAACATTTGGAGAAGCGTCACTATCGCGGTATACCGGGTCGGTTGGTGGGGTCCAGAGTGAAAGCTTTTTTTTTTTTGAGAAACACACAAAAGAGAAAAAATAAAAAATAAAAAGTGAGAGACCCAACCAACCAGAGGCCGCGTGCAATTGCTGGTGAGTGAGGATAATATTTCATCATCCTAAAAGCCATCAAACCTTAAAATTAAACTTTTTGTTTACAGGCAGTACGCTATTCTTATTCATTTAAAATATTTGCAGACACAGAATATTATTTAGTTCGTTATTAAGGAGGTCGTTATTTCATTTCACTCATATATTTAGTGAGCTTGAGAGAGCTCTTGCTCATTGTTTCAAGTGGGTTTGGCCGTCAATGAATCTCATCCCTAGCGTGCGCAGCCAAGTCGATATCCCCCAGTTTATGCTAATAATTAATATGTTTAATTTCTCTTGAAATAATTGTGCTGTTCTTTTGAGTGTTCGATAAACATATTAATTAACTGTGGTTAAGTTTTAAGGTTAATTAAGGCCCAATTTCGAGCGGTTTTCACATAATTCGATGTACAGGTACTACACTACAAGGGAGACAGGAGAGTGATCATGCTATAAAATGAAAACGAAAAGAAGAAGAAGAACAAAAAGGACAAGGGTTATTAATTAATTAAGGTGATATAATTTATAGGGTGGAAGGATTACGGTGCACGTTTGGCTACGGAGCCACAAAAGCCTTACTTGAATGTCCCCTTCAACAGAGAAAATCTACAATTCTAATTGAACTATTTTCATCATTAGTCTGATCGTGTACACCACGCGGAGTAGATTGAATTTGACCCCCAACTCACTATAATGACTCCAGTTTTTTTTTTTTTTTTTTTAAATTAATGAGCATATGAAGAAATACGGATGTTGTTTTCAAGAGAATTGAGTTATTTAGCAAGGAGAAGATCATATCATTTAATTTAAGATTTTCGATTCAATTTCTTATAAGCCTTTTGGTGGGATAATTAACTTATAGCTATATTTAATTAGTTCATTTATAAAAGGTTTTTATAAAATATCAGCTTAATTTAATAAGATTTCTATTAACGAAAGATTTAATATTTTTCCTGATACGTATTAATTATATATAAATTTCCAAATTCAAGAAAGAAATATAGAAGTTGTAGTATTTATGGAGGGAGCTGGGATGCCTTGCCCTAGCTATGATCATCCCTCAATTGATTGCACTAGATGTACATCAATGTCACCATGTCCTTTTCTTTTTCTATTTTTCTTTTAATTCGCTGTTTGTTCTTTAAAAAAAACCCAACTCATCTTCACCGTTTGATATTCTCACATCATCATGTCGATCCACTCTCTCCTTATTAACCTCAATTGCTAGCGCTGAACATTCTCTTCTATAGTCTACATCAGTTGCTGGTAGAGGTTATCACCTCTCTCTCTCTCTCTCTCTAAAAGCGTAGTTATAGCCATTATACGCCCCCTTTTTTCGTGCAAAGCTTTTCCAGCAATCAAGCTCCCACTTGAACGATAAGAGAGAGAGAGAGAGAGAGAGAGAGATTATTAGGGCATGTGTGTGCTTCTACTCATTCTCATTTCCTTGCTTCTTATTTAACCATCTCTCTTTTTTCTTCTCTACCCTTCAAGTACCTTTCTTTTCTCTTCGGAAGCCCCTTTCCTTTACTTTCCTCGGGATCTGATCATTCCCCTCTCGTTTAGTCTCTTTGGACAATCGGATGTTCCATTAGTCAAGAGTACAAGTAGTTGGGGGTTTCAGTTCAATTCCCGAGGATCACTTTTATTGCTTTCTTCATTCTTGTTTGTTTGTTGCTTCTATTCTGCGTTTTACCTTTTCTTTTCTGGTTCGGTTGCCTTGTTAAAAGGCTAAAAGGGAGTGTTAAAAGCTTGCTTAAAGTGTCTCTTTACTCCGAGCTGATTGGTGGGTTCGAGTTTGGATTCATTAGCAACGAGATCTAACAGGGAGTTCTTACTTGGCAAGAGTGTATTATTCTAGCTACAGGATTTCCAAGGTTGGGTATCAAGAACTTCTTATGCTCCTTCCTTCACTCTTTATTGATATAGCTTTTCTTTTCTTCTCTCTCTTGGGTTTCATTTCATTTTTCTTTCTGGGATTCGTATGTCTTACTTTGATGGTTTTCCTCACTCCTTAATCTGAATGATAATCACTAAGATCGGAGAACTCCTCTGTTGCGGGCAAACTGGAAGATACGGATTTCAAATATTCAATTGAAAAGACATTACTAGAAGCTATCATAACCTTACCATTCAAGTTTTGAGAACTAAGTTTGATCGGATTTTTTTTCTACGTAGTGCATGGTTTCATGGACTCAGCAGGTCATTTCATGCATCGGCTAATAAGCATATTGAAATATTCAAAGAGCAATAGTTCTAATTTTTCTAATTAATTTCTTATCTTCTTGTAATTCAAGTTTTCTGGATTTTTTTGGCTTATCAAAGCCATATTTCATTCAGAAAAAAAGGGGATTACTTTGGCTTGCTGAAGTGACCATATTATATGATTCAGTATTAAGTTCTCTATTTTGTGAGAAGAATCGATTAAAGGAAATATGCCTTTCTGTATTGCATGCTTTTTTTCCTTGGTTCATTATCATATGCATTTCTTTCTTTATTTTGAGACATTTATGCGAAGATCTTACCTTCTGTATCATGCATACTTTAGAATGAATCGATTTTTTTTTTTGTGGTCATGGAGGAAGCAAGGTATTTAGTTTTAAAATCGTCCTCCGTTTACCCTTTTTCTTGATGCATACCACGTCTATATATTAATGTTGAACAAGTTAAAAGAAAGGTGATACAAAGCAAAGAAATATGCTCAAAATATGTGAGTGTGAGTGTCTGCCATATTCTTGTTTGTGATGTTCTTCGACATGGATTTCATGGTAATCGTCTTCCTTACGGATGTTTCAAAAAGTTAAAGTTTTAAATTTGGTTTCCCTATAATCATCCAACATTCACCTTTTTTGAGTGGAGAGAACACTTTGTTTCATTAAACTTCCTGTTAAGTAATATATGAAGTAAAAGCGATCTTCAGTTTATTTTGGATTGAAGGATAAAATTATAAATCATGATACAAGGAAGAAAATAATTATAAAATTTTACTAGCGAGTTGGTTCATGTTATATATTCTGTGTATGTTTTTTTTTTTAATTTTTTTTTTGGAATTATCTCTTCTTCTTCTTCTTCTTCTTTCTGTTATATATATATATATATATATATATATATATATATATATATATATATATTTTGTTATCTAACTTTATTTTCCAACGTAAACATAAAGCAGTGAATTAACTCATAAGCCTGTTTTGAGAGAAAAATAATTTTCAAAAAACTATTTCAATTAAGAACTTAATCTAGTTAATCTTTAACCAAATCTCGTGCTGTGTCATTTATACTCCAATGGTTGATATATATATGAACTTTACAATGTTCTTCACTGCTAGTACTCTTGTCCAATTAACTCTTGAAAATTGAGCGCAATATTATATGTGTGAGTGAGGACTCGCATTTAATGTCAGAATATAATCTATCACCCTTTTTACTTACATATGGTTGATATTGCTGCATTTCAGTTCTTGGAGGAGATGAATACCTTTTCGCATGTTCCCCCGGGCTTCAGATTCCATCCAACAGACGAAGAACTTGTTGATTACTACCTTAGAAAAAAAGTTGCTTCAAAAAGAATTGATCTTGATGTCATTAAGGATGTTGATCTCTATAAAATTGAACCATGGGATCTTCAAGGTAGTATAATAATCAATCCTCGAACTATTGTCTGCTAATGATCACATTTGGAAGTGAAAAGCCTCTAGATCATGGTATTATTTAAACTTATCAATTAATCTTGTTTGTTTGGGCAGAGTTGTGCAAACTAGGAACTGAAGATCAAAATGAATGGTACTTCTTCAGCCATAAAGATAAAAAGTATCCTACAGGAACTCGCACTAATAGAGCGACAAAAGCTGGGTTTTGGAAAGCTACTGGAAGAGATAAGGCTATCTACTCTAGGCATAGCTTGATTGGCATGAGAAAAACCCTAGTGTTTTACAAAGGACGAGCTCCAAATGGACAAAAGTCTGATTTGATCATGCATGAATATCGACTGGAAACGAATGAAAATGGAACCCCTCAGGCAAGTTTTTAATTTCTGCCGCTTAACAAAAAAAAAAAAAAAAAAATCTTCTTCACATGCCACTGTGCATTAATTTAGCCTTGTTAATTTTCTACCATATTGATGACTTGGAGATAAATCTGTAGGCATACCCAAAAAAGCTCACTAGAGAGCCTCGTTCTTTCAACTCAGCATGTTATTTTGATTGCCTAGCATGCCTAAGGGAATTGAGTGATACCTTAGGACATTGATTATGCATAATTGTGATTTTATTTCCAATTAATTATGATGTTTATAATTTTTATGCACAACTGATTTAAACTGTAGCATATAGCTGTATTGCTTTAAAGATTCAATTTCTTTGATCAGCCAAAAATCCCCAAATCTTCCCACTTTAAAATGTGCGGTGGGGAGCTTTTTGGTACATAAATTAGATATATACAAAGACCTCTAGTACAGAAAAGATTCAGATAACTTTGTTTCAGATTCTGTTGTAGGGCTTCAATCAACAGGTAGAATAATTTGATTCCAGCACTTCTACCCGAGAAGAAATCAGAACGAAATCTAACTTAATTTAAATTCAGCCTCTTGCACTTTTTAGTATTGCTGTTCTACAAGTACTTGGCTTCCCTCACAATCAAACAAAAATTCTTGCATATTACCTGTGAAACTAAAGTCAAATCGTCTGATAATGAGATTGTTTGTAACCGCAACAGGAAGAAGGATGGGTTGTCTGCAGGGTGTTCAAGAAGAAAATGCCAACAATGAGAAAAGTTAGTGACTACGACTCACCATGTTGGTATGATGACCAGGTCTCATTCATGCCAGAAACTGATTCTCCAAGGCGAATTTCTCAACCTTATGCATCATACCTTCATCATTACACTTGCAAGCAAGAGCTTGAGTTGCCATACAATATGCCTCATGACCCTTTCCTCCAGCTACCTCAATTAGAAAGCCCAAAAGTTCCACAATCAGCAGCAACTGCGAGTTGCAATTCAGTTGTTGCTTATGCTTATGAGAGGACCAATGGGAGCACTTTGCAGTCATCTACCGTTACACAAGAAGAACAAATGCAGCAATGCCACCAACAAAATTTGAACTCATTTTACAATAACAATAATAGTGAGCAAGCTGTGGACCAAGTGACCGACTGGCGAGTTCTTGATAAATTTGTTGCATCTCAGCTCAGCCATGAGGATGCGTCCAAGGGAACCGACAACTACTCCAATAAAGCCACCTTTCATGCAGCTGAGCAGATGCATATGCTTGCCAACGATTCCAAAAGGTCAGAGACTGCACAGGAATATGCCTCAACGTCGACTTCCAGTTGTCAAATTGATCTGTGGAAGTGAAGGCTTATAATAAAGTTAAAATAATAGAATATGCATACTAATTATAGGAACTACGTGCATTTATATGGAAAAAAAAGAAGTATGATATCCAAGTTTCTGTACATGATAAAACTGAAATGGTATTGCTGTAGCTACGGACTTACCGTGTCCATACGGATGAATACTAGGTTACTGGATCGATAGAGAACAAATGCCAAGCAAAAATAAGTTTGTAGTGTCAGGTGGGATGTAAAGCTGAGATTTGTTGGAACTCACTTGATCAGCTATTGAATGTTGGATGTATTGCCTTCAATTTGCATTTGAAGGCATTATGATTGTAATGATCGATCGTTTTCTATTTAGATCATCTCTGTATGTTCAATCTTTGCATTAAGGTCTCTATTTTATTTTTCCGCTTCGGTTTTCACAGCAACAGTTTGAAGATTGTAAAATTCATTTTTGACTCGTTTTCATGAGGAGAAATGTAGTCCACCAAGAATGGTAAATATCTCGTAAGGAAAGATTCATCATGAAATTTTAATCTATGTTTGATTTTACAGTCTTCTGCTATTAATTTCTGCAGCTGTACTTCTGTATTCCCTTTTCACCAATGGCTTTTTGGTGATACTAATTTACTCGGTGCCTGAAAAAAAGAAAAAGAAAAAACAGCTATTTCATGTTTTAAAAATGTAATTTCTGGATGGGAGTCAATACTAATGAATCTCTACAGCCTACATAGCCTCGTTAATCATTTTGAAATTGAATCACAATCTTGTGAAATTAGATGTGTTGACGTGTTATACACCAGCTAGTTTCCAATACAATTGCAGAGAGTACTGTTTTTTTTTTTTTTCATTTGATATAATTAAATTTTCACCTCATCTAATTATAATTAACATTAGATACATGGCCAATGATGAAATTGAATATCCTCAGTTTGGAAAATGCCTAATTGATCAACCTACCATCTAAATTTGATCGTATAGGGATGCATGCGTTTAGAAGAATCGTTGCTTCCAATACAAGAAAGAGTCATTGGGACTCTAATTATCAGAAATGGGTTGTGCTGAGCCATTTAGACCTGCATCCCTGTTAATAGGTGCCTAGTTATTTAACAAAGGAACTAGAAATCAATTTGTTGATATTGCAAGCGGCAAAGAATAGTTTTGATGTTATAAGTTGTGGCCAGATCAATTTGCTGCTATCAGCATATATATATATATATATATATTGCTTAAATATTCAAAATTAAAGTTCATGTAACTTAGCAGATAAGAAAGTTAGAAGAATAGCTGGTTTTGTTTTCAAACTCCATGATAACATGCTTCTCCTAAGGTTTTTTTTTGGGTTACATATCCTGCTGTTGTTATTTAAGATGCAATGCGGAGAGTTAATTATCTTCTCCGAAAAAAAGAATCGCAGAAAGTCAACTTCTTCCAAAACAATATTCCCTTAAAATTAAATTAACTCACAGGAAATGGATATTGAAGGAAGTTAGTTCACACCATAGCATATTCTATTTTAGCTTGGTTTGAACTTTGAAGTACTCTAGAGAAAGAACAAAAAACAATATATATATTTGTATGAGCTGAAAAACCCTAATGTTCTACGGGAGGATTAATACTAGTGAAGTAAAGCGAAGACATGAAATGACGTTGTCCCTAATAGAGCTAAAATGTATGATTCTATGTAGACTCCCCCTCTTCCCAAACAAGAAAAATTAGGGATCGGAGAAAACAACTCGAAACACTATTAAGACATAGAAAAGGAGAAACAAAAACTCGTACTCACAGAATGAAAATCAACTAGCAAGCTGTTAGTTTCAAGACTTCCCCAAATTATTTTTAGAAAGTGCAGGAAGCTTGGTCAACTACCGTCCTGTGTGCACGACGACACAACTGCTTGGGTGAACCTCTTAAAGAATCCACCATGTTCGACTCGTGACTTTTTTCTCAGTACTTATACATACCTGTACAAGAAGATGAATCCAAATGCATCCGAGGAACTTCTTGATAAATATTCTACCAACTTCTTGACAAGTCGAAATTGACATGGATGAGCTGCAAGAGCTGGCCTTGGATTAGGATGATTGAAGAAAAATCATGGATATTTCTGTGTACTTGACCACGAGAAGTACACTTTGAAATTCTTACATGGGGGTTTAAATACGGATGGCAAGGAACAAGGGAACATATTAATCACTTTGTCTAGATAACATGACTGATTAACAAGAATGACAAGTTCGTGCTTTTTCGGATGTTATTGACCAGGAGAGCAGCCTCTTACTTGGGTTGAAGTCAATCAGTGAAATCCCTTTAAAGCAATGAAAATTTCCAAAGCGACATAATGAGTGGGCGTGCTCTCGAGGCCTCATCATGCATAGACTCTTACCACTTGTTTGGAGAGAGGGGCAGAGAGGCATATGCTTAATTACAGGACTCCTTATGGAGGAAAAGGAAAAAAGAAGCTTTTTAGGTGTTTTTTTTTTTAAAAAAATATTTTTGGTTTGAAAAAATATTAAATTAATATTTATTTAATTTATTTAATGTTTGATGTTAATAAAATAAAAAAATTATTTTTTAAAAAACTTTTATTACAGCCTCAGATTTTTCCTATGATTTTTGACATGCTGTTGGCAGACTTGTCCTTTCTCATTAGGGTTTGATACTCTCGTACGGTTTCGTTGCTTCACTTGTGACACAAGAAACCAAGGACATTTTCTTTTGATTGCCTCGCATTTCATATGATCACAAGAAAGAAAATAAACACTACATAATGTAAACCTTGCGAAACCCAAAGCAAGACTGATGCAGTTTTATGTGGGTGAATAATTAGGATTTACACTTAAAAATGTTGTCTGCAGACTAAGTAAGACAACATCATTGACCATGTGAAGCAGACATAAGCCATGTGAGGCAACATTACTAGCGTGCAATATCCTTGGACCTCTACAGTTGCCGGAGCCAAAATTCTTCTACTTCTCAAAATACTACCTTAATTTTTATCTCGTTTTTGTTGCTGTTTGTATATACTGGTAATGGTAATTATATAGTTGTTTCTAAGCTGACTCCAATATTTATATTAATTTAAATAAAAAAAATATATTCATAATTTTCCATGTAATCAATACACACATATCTGTAAGTTGTAAAGTTTAAAGTCACTTGATTATTTTTATTTTGCGATTATGGGGATGAGGGAATTTTCATCATATTTATTTTGAACCTGGGTCTTCATTTCACTTTTCAGTGAAAAAGATGCAACCCTCTCTAAAAGAAGTTACTGTCAAATATATATATATATATATATATATATATATATATATATATATATATATATATCAAGTTGGAGCCTTCATGTAAATTATTATTTTTTAAGTGGTGTACTAACCTTGTTTTAGTATTTTACTAGGTTTTGACCTGTATTTTATTATAAAACAGATAAGTTACCTAGTAAAAAATAAATGTACAGACTTTTTCAATATGTTTTTAGATATAAAAAAATTTTCAATCATGAATTGAAATGCTTATATAATCATCTAATTAAATAAGTTGATATTTGATCAAGAGATAACTAAGATTAAAATATATGATTTTGCATTATATAGGCTATGTACTCAATTGTGTTTAATAATTTTGTTTTTTAGAATAATTTGTTTATTTAATCAAATGATTTTTTGTTCTAATAAAAGGTTAAAAAAAATCTTAACATAAAGCAAATTGAATAAAACTTAATTCTCAATTATCAAACAATTCAGTGTTGAATAATAAAATTTTTTAAAAAAATTAATTTTTTAAAAAAAAAAAAATAAAGATTTTGGCCAGCCTGAATAAACTTGGTAACCCCACTGGCCACGAGTACGAGATTGGAATAGCTCCATATTAAAAGAAAAGTGAAAAAAAATTCACAAAGATCAATTCTAAAAAAAAAATAAATTTTGATGAAATTAAAAAAAAAAAAGCAATTTAAAAAAGAATCTAAAAAGATCAAAATTAACCTTGTTAACTTTCAAAACTCGTGAATGTAATCCTAAGATTGAGATTGCTTTATAGAAAGCAAAAAAAAAAAAAAAAAAAAACAACAAAAGAAGGATGAAATGTCGTGATTAAACTAAAAAAGTTAATTTAAAACATGGCAATGAAAAAAAAAAACCAAAGTTAAATGTTGAAGGATAAAATTTGAAAATACATCAATTTTATAAAATGACCTAAAAAACTATCAATTTCAACTCATGCCAATCTTCAAAACTTGATATCCTGATTATAAGACCTAGACCAGCCCCATATAAGGTAAGAAAAAAACAAAAAAATTCTCAATAAAAAATATTAGGGATAAAATTAAAAAAAAAATACAATAATAAGGATTTAAAACAAACAATTAAAAAAATAACGATTAAATTTAATAGAAAAGATAAATTAAAATCAAATGTTAAGGAATTAAATTGAAAATAAAATTTAATTAGTAAAATATTTATAAAAAATTTAAAAAATAAAAAAAAAATTAATATAAAAACTTTATTATGATAAAAATAAAATTAAAAAAAAATCAAATCAAACTAAACCAATGATATAACTCAGAAGCAACAATGGTGCGGTAATGATAAAACATACACAAATATTTGACAGACGGGACGGAATATACCATATACGTACATGATCAATAGTGCTGTATACCTCAGAAGCAACAATGGGCATGCATCATGTTCGCCATGATTATTAGTAAAGACCTTACAATTAATGGTCGAATAGGTATGATGCAAGACTGCAAAGATGAGATCATGACAGTTGAATTTCTCATGTGAATTTAATTTTCCTTTCTTATACACAAGATATTCATGCATGACTCTTGAGGGAGCCAGTGGGAATAGAATTGACAGGCTAAAAGGGCACATGCATTCCCTGATTGGCAAATGCTTGATGGCCAACCACAAGGGAGACAAGAAAAACTCAGGCATGGTGTTTGTTGGTTCGCTTTGGAAATTAAAAGGGAAAGACAGAGAAAAGTAAAGAACAAGCAACTTTGATTGACTGGCCTGTATTAGCTGGTTGATGCTTGACTTGGGAGTTGAGGTTGGCTTTCTCACTCGACACAGTGCTCTCTCTGTCATTATCACTTCCTCAACGTGGAAAAAGCCTCTTCACCCCTTTTTTTTCTTCCTCTTTACTGCTAGCTGCCCTTACCTTGCAAGGAAATAATGACAAAACTACATAATAGATTTATGAATCCCCTACGGTTTTAGCTGTGTTACAGCTGCTTCAACTTGGTTCTGGGTACCAAATCTCACTTAGTCGCATTGCACAATCTAATTAAGATGTTGTGATGGTTCCAACTAGTTTTCTAGATTCTCTTGCGTGCTCAGCTTTAGTTGACAATGCCCCCAATATCTATAGGGATTAGAAGGAACAATTCAGGATAGCACAAAATGCTCGATATGAAGACAGCACGCAAGCTTTCATAATTGCTAAGCTTTGTATACATGTCCCACGCGCTCTCAGCATTGTTCACATTTACAAAATCAACCTTTGCGACTAAATATTGATGGCTTAAGAACAGTCTATATATATCAAGGGGAAAAACAGCCATATAACTATAGTTGAGCAATTCAAGAAATCTCTTCATAATTTGTTCAAAACATTGGAAGCAAATTTAATTGCTTTTCTCTTTAGCTTTGTAGTTCTGGTATTTTAGAATTAAGTAGTTGTTATGAAATCATAACATTCTTTTGTAAGACATATATTTAACGCTCCTGTTTATATAGATATTGGGACTTTTTTCGGTGGGATGGCCTTGCCTTGGAATTATTTCGCATCGCAAAGACCAGTGCCTTGATCACAAAAACCATCGCGGTCCAGCAGTTTCTGAGGGGGAGCACTCAACAGAGGAGAAGAAGGCGTGCCATAAGCATTTCTTCTGCTGTTTCCGCAGCCCAAGCTTGCTCTGGTGCTTACCCCTGTAATTGGATTTGTGCCACTAGCATACTTGCAAAGAGCCTGTATGACCAAACACAAGAAATAGTCATATATGGACCAGTTAAGAATGGTAGAGTCGAATCTATGCATAATAATTAAGAAAATAACCAAGCAAACACAATAGGTGAAAACTTGAAATGACTGCTAAATTTACTCGTGAGGATTCCCTTTTCCTCTATACAGAATGTTGGTGAAAGTGATCAAATTTCTGAAAATTATTCATCGCAGCTAAATTTGGGACTACTACGAGGTGATCTGCTCATCTTATGAATTGCAATATTTAGATTCCAAGAGATTGAATTAGGGTATAATAGGCCAATCGATTGCAGTATCATACATAACAAAATGTCACCGCTCATCTCCTAGATATCAGAGGTGCTGCAAGTAGAATAGATGTGTATACCAATCAGTTTTCTTCTTTTTACAAGACAAACTCTTGCAGACTTCAATAATTTCATCAGAAAAAAGGAAAGGTATGATCTAGACAAGAAGTATACCAACGTGCCATTGTGTCAGGATTAAGCCAACTGATAACAGAACATGTACTTAAACAAACCAAGGGTCCTAAAGTAATGCTTAATAAAGAAAGTGAAAGAAGGAAAATATAAATTAGCAAGATATGTAGAAAACTGGTGGTGGAACCCCAAACAGTTGCCTGCAAGAGATACATTTGAATATTATTGTATAGATCAATGAAAGCAAGTGGTTTATTAAAGGACCTGTTTCTGAGGAAGATCTATAACAGCATCACTGAAGTCAGCACCTGCAATCAGTGCACCTCCAAGATCACTGCGTGTGAGTACTGATCTAACAAGCACAGCATTGGTGAGGTTAGATTCATTGAGAACCTGTTGACACAGGCAGAATGTGTTTGTCAATCATTGCAATCCTTATCAATATGAAGAAGTGGAACCTTTTTTTTTTTTATCAAAATGATTGAAACCAATGGATCAATTAGTCTTTCGTCCATACGTACCATGCGATCCATCAATGTATCACTCAAATCCGCACCTGTTAATCAAAAGACATACAAGGACAATATGCAGCAAATTAGAAGGCAAAAACAGTACGCAGCTAACCAAATATATAAAGAACGTAAAAGCGCATGATAGAATTGTTTTAAAGGGCCATATTTGTAGTTAGAACTTTAAAGTCTCAATGGCCTGTAACAAGGACAACCTATGAACAAGAGAAATAAAAATGCTTAGTTAAGTGATTCTCCTATGCTGTTCCACGTACAAGCGCTTCTTCGAATAATTTCACCAGGAAACAATCAGACTTTGACATGACCATAGCTAAAATGGCCCAACCTGACTCCACCCAGTAGTCCCAATCTCAAAAAACTATCGATCCCAATTTGGTTATGAGAAATTAAGAACCAAATGATTACACAAAAGTATGATGATCTAGATAATGAAAACATTCTTTTGGCTGTTTGTCTAAAATTAAAACAACTAATTAATACCACTGGGATGTAGCCAGATGGATACCTACTAACTTCCTAAAACCTTGGGAATCCCTAATCCTAGAGTCAGTCAGTAGCAAGAGTTCAAAGTTCAAACATTTGCTACAGCTAAATAATTCATATATTGCTAGTCTCGACTGAAATAGCTACCCTTGCCCTAGTAAGATTATCAGTCATTAAATAAGAGAGTACTAACTAACATTTCTGAATTTAATAAAAAAAAACTTCAATGGTGGGAATTTGAAGGGTTTTTTTTTTTTTTTCTTCTTAATTTGTCTTTTTGATGAGAAGAGGATAGGGATTTCTCCTAATCAAACCCTCTCCTTAATCCTATCAAAACTCGTTTTGTCTCAGCTGCGCAGCCTACACATTCGAGTCTCCTTTCTCAACTCCGGCCAGCCACCCCACACCCCCCCCCCTATTTTTTCTTTGCGACAAAACACCATAAATTTGATAAATAAACCCCTGAATAACAAAGCTGTCCGACTTATACACAAAGTCCAAATCTTGCAGGCCAATTAAGCAGTAAAAAAGGAACTAAACCCTTGAATCCCGCATTGAATGTTAGTGGGTCGCTTGGGTTTTCTTCATTTGCCATTTCTATTTATCATCATCCTCTTTTTTTTTTTTGTTTACGTTTTCTCTTGTGACCTTTTTACTTGGATTTTTTATTTATTTATTTTGGCTTTGCCTGTTGATTATGTGAGTTAAAGAGACCAAAAAGACAAAAGCATCTTTGCATGACTCAATTCAGCATTGCTTAATTTTTAATTATCTAGTCTCTAGTTCTGTGATTGCAAGGCGTTACAAAGAAAAATATTTACTTTACAAGGTTTAAGACAATTGTACTGTGCTTTTGTTTAAATGATTTTTCATATTGAATAATGCAGGAATAAGTAAAGTGCAACGTGGGGTTTAGTCCATGATAGAAGTAAATGGAAGGGAAGGGATGAATCAAGGTAATGAATACTGGTTAGTTTGGGCTTAGAGTCATGGACACCAAAAGAATGCTGCGAGTACGCATTGATTTGCAGGGGCAGGATGTGATGGATTTCATCCGGTACTAGGGAAAGGAGGTGTGAAATGAACTGTTTGCTATAAATACTAGAGCAAGAGGCTTACTTTCAGGCGACTGGAGTTATGTCGCTGGATCATCTTATGGTTACTTTGAAGTGGTACTACTTCTAGTTTTACCTGTAAAATTTGCCTTATATGCAACTGCTTTCTCCAGGTATGCACCATTGAATGTTGAACCACTAAAATCAGATTCTCTCATATCAGCAGCTGTAAAATTGGCTCTTCTGCATCAGCCATTTAGATTTGCTTAGATACAAGTTAATCTAGAACATGTAATCACTATTTCTGAGTAGCAGAATGAACATGTAGCGGAATATGAAGTGTATTACTTGTTTTGCTCTGCTCGACATGGTAATGGTAAAGAGTGGCTCATTTCTCGGAAAATACTAAATTGCGTGGTGGATTTTCTTGCCAATTAGGAGCACTTAATCTTTGCAATTGGAAATTATGCTCTCGTGGTTTCAATTTACATTTTCTTGGTTACTGGGGGGAGAAATATCTGGGGACTTCAAGGGGCAAGAGGAAATATATGGTTTCCTTTTGCTCCTTTATCCCTGATGACAAGGTACCTCATCCACCCCTTGCAGTAGAACAAATACTTGCACCTAGATTTACTGTATTGTAAAGCTAAACCGCTCTGTTTTCTTTCCAACTCCAGTGAGAATTATTTGGAATCAGGGAGAATTACCTGAAATTTTCATTCAAGTGCACTGCCTTTCTGCACAGCAACAAAACCAGAACTTCAATTTTCTGACTGACAGAACAGCAGTATTTGCAGCACACGAGCATCATTAAAGTAAACAAACCTGAGATCTGCAGAACCAAATTGCGCTGCTGACCCTATACCAAATTCCCCACGCGTCTCAGCTTCAAACCTATTGAGATCAGCAACAGCAGGCAAATTACAAGAACTGAAGCTAATAGCTGCAGCTGCCAATGTAGTTGACACAACCCTTGCCCAATTCTTGGATTTAGCAGTTTCCACCTCGTACCCATTTTTGGAACAATCTTGCTTTTCAAGGGAAAGTCAGTTAGTTGGAAACTAAACAGGCTTATATTAATAACCAGGAGGATAACATCAGTCTTTGTTTCAACTTACCAGCAAATTGGTTTCCTCTTTCTGTGTCTAATTGATAAGCTATGCGAAAAGGCTTAGATAAAGAAAGAATACGAGGTGGAGTGGAGATGTTAGGAGACTTAATGGACATCGAGGAGATAGAAGTGAAAGCCATTACAATGTGTTTCTTGATTTTGTTGGAGAAGCTGAGGATGCAATGGAAGAGAGAGTGTAATGGAGGGATATGATAGGAACAGAAGAAGGATTGCTTCCTCTATCCACTTGTGTTTTTGTATCGGCTAAGATGAGCACACGTGTTGCTTTGTTCTTTGGCCAGTGGGTTGCCACTTGTGTTGGTGTAACAATTTATTGAATTCGTATTTTTTTAAAATTTAAAATTTTTTATTTTTGTATTTAAAATTTAAAAGGTGAGAACATTTTGGACCCACTGGCCCAAAAATCTTAGCTTCCTTTTGCAGCTCTATGAATCTTTGGATTGTTGGGCCTATGAGCTTCTAAATGGGCCTTCTTCCATTCAAAATCCTCTTCTTATCGAACCATTTTAAACCCCCAAAATTATAGCTCTTGGGCCTTATATAAATCTTGAAGACCTAAACCTACTAACTGGGTCTTCCCAGCGAAGTCCTGGCCTTAATATCCAAAATAACTGGGCCTCGATGATTTGTGGACTCGTTTTCGGAATCGGGCAGTCTTCGAGTTTTCTAATAGGCCTTATGATCATTATTTAAATAAACCTGGGTTCGCTTTACTATATATATATATATATATATATATATATATATAACCTTAATTACGATGTAATGTAACCGAGATTTCTCTTTTGTTGACGTCTCCTTCGATTGATTTACCTTTTTTCTCATAATTAAAATTTAGTAATTTCATTAATTATCTTGCAATTACATCAATATTAAGACTATGAAGAAAATTGCAATTTCATTTTTTTATATAAAAAAAAAGGTCAATCCTGATTTTTTTGAAATAAGAGAATATAGATATCAATTGAGCTATAAGTTAGGAAAAAAATATTTACATATCATAAACGTGGCAAGACATATATTTCTTTAATAGTATTAAAAATTTCACCATGAAAATCTGATATATGTCTTTGACACCTTTATTTCCCTCTCTTTTCTCTTGTTTTTTTTTTCTAGCTTTTAAAATATATTTTTTTTTTCTTTCATGCTACTGAGTATGGATGTTGATTTTTATATAGGATAATTATTTGAGAAAGGAATGGAAGAAAGAAAATTTGTGAGTTGTGTATGTAATATATACATATGTTATATGGTAGTGTTTGGGGCTGCGTTGTACTTGTATTTTGCAAAATTTTGAATTTTTTTTTTGCTAAAATTGAGTGTGGTTTGTACTTTTTAGATTGTTTTAATGTGCTGATGTCAAAAATAATTTTTTAAAAAATAAAAAAAAATTATTGGCATGTATTTCAGTATAAAAATTTATTTGAAAAATAACTGTTAACAAACTCCCAAACACGTTTTATATGTGCCTAATAATTATTATGTTATATTGAGAATTATTTCTATTACTGTGCTAGTTTAGAGAGAGAGAAAAGAAGAAAAAAAAGAACTCCGATGCATCGGGTTGGTGTCCGAATTGAAAAAGAAGGCGAGGGGATTGATTGATTGACGGAAAGTAACGGAAACCTGTGCTCCCTCGAACCCATCCATCCCTTTCGTGGGGGCATGTCTTGACGAGCGTTTATGCAACCATACAGCAACATAACTGATCTAGGCAAGGCCTGTGGCCTGTGGGGTTACCTAAGATAAAGGTCTCAGCTATCAAATCCAATCCCCCCGTTGAACTCGTACGTGCGTGAATCACAGAGGATTGGGAGGCAAAGCCACACAAAGATCAGCTGGAGAGGCCAAATATATCAGACACTGCACCGCATTCAGTATCAGCTTTATCGGATTCTACACAACCCCACCACAAGGAGAGAGACGAAGAAAAGAGAGATATCCTCATGTCCCCACAAACAGCAACAAATAGCTCCTTGCAGGCTTTTACAGTGATGGCTTTTCCTCATTCGTACATTCCAAGCATCAATGCATTCATACTTGGATGCAGGCCAGCAAGTATGCATGCATCGCTGGATCTGCAATGCGGGTAACGGTTAGAATTTATCATCTTTAATTTACTTCACCTTCTCACGTGTTCAATCCTTGAGGACCTGAGATGGACATGGAGGAATTGGAAGATGCTGCTTCTGTAAACTATAGATATTAATCCTATCATGACATATTCATCCGCGAAACTTGAAACTTCTTGTCAAAAATAACAAATATAAGTTTAATGTATTTTAATTGAAAAATATTTTTTTGAAATACCACTAAATAATACTTTTGTGTATTGACTAGCACAAATCTCATCGCAACATTAAGACAAGCTGACATGTGAAGGGGGTAAAACATGAAAAATAAGTTATTATCTAATTTTATAGTAACTAAAAACCGTGACTGGTTTTCAAAAGTTTTGGGTAAAGAGCTAGTTATGTAATAGAAAAGATAGGCATCACTATATATATTTTATTTAAAATAAGTTGAAATGATGGGTTATTTAGAAATGATGGCCACACCCGTATATGAGACTTGTTATGGTTTGAAAAGTTCATATTATCCATTAAGTAATATTCGGAAAACAAGGTCCGCTATTAGACCATCCCATCTTGGGTTGCTTAATAAATAATAGAAATATTGAATTGAACTTGTAAAATTGTGAAATGAAATAATTATGCGGTGATCGAAAATTTCAATATCCTAGAGATTATATATTAACTATATTAACTGGTGTTGTTATTCACTTATCGACATCTAAAGAATAGGGCCCAATATTAAACCATATCATATTAGAAGTGTTGAAGGAAGAGGCTGGTCTTTCATCGAAACTGTGGGGCGAATAAGAGGGAGCACATGTACCACTCATTAGTGATCTCATCTCCATTATTAATTGGCGGAGTTTGACCGTCTCAGTACTAAGTCGTTCACAATCAGCAGTAAGATGGGCTATCTAAGTTTGAACTCACTAGATTAAAATTGCCTCAAACTTCGAAGCTCGAGTGCTTGGAACTGAGTACAAGCATTCAATGGTTGAAACACGTACTATGAGTCGTTTGCAAGTCTTCGGTTTTTGTGTTAGAGAGACCGTATACCCGGTTTCTATTATGTCCATAAACGATCTTACCTCCAACCATAAATTTAAATTGAGATCTGAATGAGTTGAAGGATCACTACTGTACCTCTCATTCAACAGGTGTTATATGTATTTTGAAAAAAAAAAAGTAGCAAATTCAAAAAAAAATAGCTTAAAAAAATGCTTAAAAACAACATACCTCAAAATTTATTTTACTTCCTTCTTGGACTTTTTGATTGATTTCTTCTTGAAATTCTTCTTGCTCGTTGATATAATCTTTGTATAAAATATATTTAACACTTATTTTCAACCACGCATATTACTATTCCACTTTCCATTTTATTTTTATTATCAAAATATATAAAAATATAAATATGTGACCTAAAGGTCAACACTTTCAAGGTGTGGTTAAAATAGTTTCATCGATATTTTTGTAATGATACTGGGTATATCAAAAACAAAATCTCAGTGTGTCTTTTGGTTATTAGTTCTTTCTTTCTTTCTTTTTTCTTCTCCCATTCTCTCTAATGTCACATTAACTGTTTTTTTAATTGGTTATTGTGACTTGAATATCATTTCTTTACCATTGAATCTTTATAAAATTTTAAATAATCTTTTATACATGTTAATTAATTTTGAGATATAAATTTTGAAATAATCGTTATTCTTGATAACGATTGTGGTTAAAGTGTGTTGTTATCTTAAATTTTTTTAATGGCATGTTATTTACCCAAGACTTTTATTAAACTATTAAAATGATAAAACAAACTTAAATTACTAACAAAGCTTTTTTTTTTTTGTTAAAAAAAAACATCAATTTACTAGTATGGGAAAAAACTCCTTGGATAACGTCGTGTTGAGTGTTTAGACAAGTCAAATATAATTTAAAGCTTTCCATGTATAATTAAAGTACGCTAAAGTGTCTTAGTAAAAATGAAATAAAAAGAATACAGAAAGAAACACCCTACATCTCTCTCTTTTTTAAAACAAGAGTGCGATCATATGGATCAAATCATTTAGGCTAAAGTACGCTAGAATTTCTGGCTAATAATGACTCGAGCCCTGTTCTATATCAGAGAATGGGCACCAATGGTCAGCGTGATACTGCTGAAGCTTGCATGCTCCGACAGATTTTGGATCGACCCACCACAGAAATTTGCTGATGTCCAGAGATTTCTGTCAGACAGGACCTAGAGCTAGGGTTAGTCTGCCACTGTCCTAGCCAATGCTCCTTACATATAAGTGCAAGTACCACCACTGAGCAGTGTGGTATTTTTATTTTGTAAATAGCACTGAACCAAAAAAAGAAATTTGGTAAACTATTACATCATAAAAATATTGGAAGATTAATGGGATGTACTGTTTCAAACATGGCAACCAGCAACCTAATTTTTTAAAAACATTTGTAAGGGTCTCGTTCAAAATTTAGACATGTTGTTCTAGAGTGTTTCAAAGAATTAATTCAATTTAAAAATTTCAATTATTAGATAAAATTTCAATATTTTTTTCTGTTTGCTTTTACGTTTCAGAAATATTAAAAAAAAAATTAAAATTTTTTTATTTTTTTTATTTACTTTAAATTAATATATTTTTAGTATTTTCAAATTATTTTGATGTGCTGATATCAAAAATAATTTTTTAATTAGCATGTATTTTGGCACAAAAAATTATTTGAAAAACAATCGCAACACACTTCCAAATAAACTAGATCATTTGATCATTAAAATTCTTATATTATAACAAAAAATCAATTCAATTAAAAAACTTAAACTACCATGTAATGTTCAAAATATGTTTATATATTATTCTTACCCTCATCATAATATATATATATATATATATATATATATATATATATATATATATTTAAAAACCAAAGAATGTTAAAAATAAGCATGATAGCTCGAGAGTTGATATAAAAAAAGTTGATGTATTTTTTTTATATTTTTATTTTAATTATTAATATATATTTTTTTTTCATCAAATTATTAAATTAGTGTCATTTGTGTTAGACTAGCTTGTGGTTTTTCCTAAAGCTAAGACAAAAGCACACGCTGCCCAATGGTTTCGAACCTCTTTATAAATTATCACCATCACCTTGCTCTACTTCAGAACTATTTAACAATTTATTTATTTATTTATCACAAAATCATTATATCTCTGTCTTTCCGTCGTCTTTCACTCACATGTGGGCCTCACTCGCTATCTTTATCCTTTTCCTCCCTGTTGAAATCTCCAGGTGAGCTTCTTTGTCTAATTTGTTTTCTCCGTAGCAGCCAACGTGTTGCTTACTTCTTTCCAGATTCAGGCTATATTAGTGACTGGAAAAGCAGAGGTTTTAGTTTTTTTTTTTTTTTATATAGAAACGTATTTTTAACTTATTTTTATACTTTTTAATAAGCTCATTAGAAACTTCAGATAACCTAAAAACTGATCTATAAACTCAAAACTAATTAAAATAATAATAAAAAAACTTTATTTGTTCAAACCTATTATTTTTTAGGCAATCAAAAAAACTAAATAACATTTACATTCTTCTCATCTGCATTGATGTCAATCAAGATTTTTTTTTTCAATTATCAAAATTTGATGATTTTCTCTTTCCTTTCTCAAACCAACAACTAAAAAGTAAAAAAAAAATAATTAAAGTTATGTGCTAGAACTAAAATTTTAAAAAACCAAAGAGACTAAAAAGTATAAGAACCAAACTAAATTATTATTTTTTTGTAAACTTCGAGGTTGTTAGCTATTTTCTTGCCGTTTTAAATTTGTTCTCTTGTCTTTTATTTCTGTCTTTTCTTAATAATTTGGATTAAATCGGTTTTCAATTTTATTCTAAAAGAATGAAATTAAAAAAAAATAAAGATAAAAAACACACACTCAAAGCACTATACGTCTCCATCGACCTAATTGAGTGTCCATAGTGCAACGTATGCTATAGGAAAAATGGCACAATGGTTAGAGATTTGTCATTTAATTGTCATACTAAGTTATATAAAAAAAAACCCATTGGACTTCTTAAATTGGATGGACTAATAAATTAACACGAGAATTATATAATAACTCATTTCACGCATGTGCAACCAACTTTTTATATTTTTGTATTTATTAAAATACTAAATCACCCTTAAAATCAAATGATCTATAAATAAAACTTCTACATGCTATTAATACAAATTATTATTGTTGTTGTTGTTGAGGTTGTAATTTGTTTATCAAGATTTTTTAAGGAAAAAAATAACACAATAATTTTTTGATGATCATGCATAAATGCAAATTAATATATATATATATATATATTTTTTTTTTTGGTGATCATGCATTAATAAAAAATATATTAAAAATAAGAAAAAAAATATTATGCAGGAAAGCCAACAAATAAATTTTTAAGAAGAAAAAAAAAAACAAATCACAAAGGGTTTCACAAAAGAAGTGCCAGACAATTTATTGGAAAAAAATAATCTTATTAAAAAATAAAATATAAATAAAATAATATTTAATAGAATGATAGTCTTAATATGTTTTCAAATTTCTTTTATTTTAATATAATTTAACAAAAAAAATAAAAAACAAATCCAGAATGTTCTAAACAATAGTGATCTAGCATGCTTGACCCGTAAAATAAAAAAAGTCCATGCCTATGTGCCTTGCTTCTTTTTTTTTTTCTATCCCAAAAGGTTTTCTTTTCAACATAATAATAATAATAATAATAATAATAGAGGATGTGTCGTCTACTATGATAGAGGACGGTCGTTTAAATGGTTGATTTCTAGCCATCAAAGATATGGTAAAAAAATTAAGTTGTTGTTTTTTTTACTCAAAAATTACCTCTTCAATCTATTTTCATTTAAAAATACCTATTAAATACTCTTATTGTTAGTGTTGACCTTTAGTCTCTCTCTCTCTCTCTCTCTCACTCACTCTCTCTCTCTCACACACACACGCATGATAACAATTAATTGGAAAATAGACATGATAAACTTGGTTTGATAATAAGTTTATATAGGGTTATATGAAGAACACATTAATAAACATGAAGAATTGAATGAAGAAATCAATTAAGAAGTCCAAGATGCATAACAAGTGAAGACTTAGTTTTTCAATATTTATTTTAGTGCTAAATGTATAAATCTTTATATCTTACTTGATAACATAAATTAAAATAAATTCACACACTTCACTTTGCATGTATTTTGAAAAGATTAATAAATCGTTTCTAAGAATTCACCAAGTTGAAAAACTAGAATTTTGCATGAATTGATCGATCGTTTGGTGAGACCAAGTGAACCAGTCGATCATTTATTCATCAAGGATCAACACCTAAAATCTGCAGGAACCGATTGACTTGACCAATATAAAACGTTTGATCACTTTAGCCATAAGTGGGGTTTCAACGGCTATAAATAGTTAATTTCTTTTGGAAACATTTAAATATTTCTTATTCTTGCAAAAATCAAAGAGGATTCCGAACATACAATACATAGAGACTATCTCAAAACCAAAACTAGTTAGAAATTATCAATACAAACATACTATAAGGCTGTTATAAATTGAACCTTAATATTCTAACACAAGATTATAAATTCTCACATTTACTATATTTAAACACTTTCATACTTTCTAAGTGTTATTGAGTGAGTTATAGAAATTATATTTTTCAAATGTATTATCTACTATTTGAGAGCTTGTTGTTACATTTCAAACAATTATAATCATTTTAGAGTTTTAGTGAAAATTTTTTGGTAATTGATTAGATACATCACCAAGGTGAAAAATCTTGAAGATGATATTTCTTTAAGTGGTGAAAAAAAACTTGGTGAGGATTCATCAAACATATTGTAATCTTTGGCTTGGATTAGTAAAGAATACAATACTTAAGACTGGTTCAATGCTTTAGGTGTGAATATAGGCTTGTTGAACCATGTTAAAAACCAAGTTAACAATTTCTATCCTTATACTTTTTATTTTAAACACTTTAATTATATTTTTGGTTAATTGTGTTTAATTGAGTTAATTACAATATTTTTTTATTATTATTAGTGGAACACCTTACTTACCCTCCTTAGATGTTATTATTGTCTTAATCTTAGAATAATGGTCTCAACAAATCAATCTCTCAACTCAAAACACATGAAACAAAAAAATACCTCAGTAAAACTCTTCTTGTCAAATAAAAACCATTGATATCAAGAATGTTTTTTTTTTTTGTTGCTAGAATATTGTCAATTAATAACTTTTGTTTTCTTTAATTGTTTTCCAATGAGTTTTTTTTTCTCTTTACTCATAATCATAAATTGAAAAATAAACAAAAAAAAAAGATTTTTAGATCTAAAATAAATTTAAAAAAACTAAAGGAATCTAAAATAAAGTCAATGAAGAATATATATGGGGACTAATTATAACTTTTCCATAGGCATTGTGATTGGCGATCAACATTTTCTTGTTTTTTATTTTAGTTCTCTTTTTATTATGTCCTATCATTTGAAATCTAAACATATCTAATCGACAATCAAGATTCAAAATCTTATAAAAACCTTTGTATCTAAAATAAATGAAAAAAGTTTAAAAAATCCTCTAAAAACCCCAAAAAAATCAAGCATAAAACTATGAAATAAATAAAAATTGATGACCAAATTAAAAACAATTCCACTAATCCAACCCACAATTAATTGTGAAAATAGAAGCAGCACATGAATAGTTATATTAACTATTCACAATTAATTCTTGTATTGTCTATACTTAACAAAAACAGTTATGCACGGTCCAAATGAACAGTCAACCAGCTCGAATATGTTTTTCTCGAATTTCTTCACCACTAATGCCTTTCTGAAAAGATTTAATGGCTTCGGCCTTAATATTAATGCACGGGCTGTGTCCACTTTCGTATTGCTGTGTGACTGTATTGTATTGTAAGAGATTGGAGGCAACCGATCGCCTCTTCCCATTTATTATTACTGTTGTTTGCTTCATCCCAGCAGTTGGGATTCTGGTTGGCCATTGTTCCAAGAATTGTAACACTTTTAGGATTTCAGATAAGGAATTCCTTTCCCTATAAACCAAACTCATCTCATTACAACTAGGGCATTCGATGGGTTTTGGTTTTTTTTTTTTTTTTTTTTTTTTTTTTTCCGTTGAACCGATTCAAAGATTGTTTTACTGCTCTTTTTTTGGTGCAGTGTTAGGGATCCACTAGTTTTACAATCGACTAACCTTAAAGCCGGCAATGACCACCTATCAATTAACTTATATGCACCTGTTGTTTCGAGTGAGTTAGAAGGTTTATTTTTGCCGTTCTCTTACCACAAATAATTTTGGGTTCTCTGCTGCCTCATCTTGCTTTCTTTCTTCGTCAATTTTGTGCTTTCAAATACAAGGTTTGTCTTCTTTCGTCAAATCGCAAGGCGTGGTGCATTTTTGTGATTCTTGATTACATGATTGTTCTTCATCGATTATTGTTTTGGTCAATTGGGTACAGTAGGATTCAGTTTTTACAAATAACCCAGGTTCATTAGATGTTCCTCGATTTTAATAGCAGCTTATATCAACTAAGATAAAGACTTTGAACTTTAATAACCATCACATCTAATAGCTTAAACTTTTAGATTAAAATAATTATTTGACATGATATCAGAACTTTATTGACAAAATAGACATAAGTTCGAATCTCACTTTTCTCATTCTAATTAATAAAATTAAGCAAAAGATAATATGAATTTGTAAAAGTTTCAAACTCAAAGTGCTTTCACTTGTAAGGATGTGTTATAGAATAATATAAATTATATCTTAGAACCTCATATAAAAGTTTAAGTTTTTGGATTGAAATTGCTCTTTGACATTGTACTAGTCTTGTTGATCAAGTGGTTACAAGTTTAAATTTCACCACTCTCATTTTAATTAATAAAAATTAAGTAAAAGGTAGTGTAAGTTTATGTAAATTTCTAACCTAAAAAAGTTTTCACGTGAGGGGGTGTACTAAAGAATAATATAAAACTCTTATTAGAACCTCACCTAACAAATTAAATTTTTAGGTTGAGATGGTTCTATGACATAGTATCAGAGTCTTGATGATCAAATGGTAACGAATTCAAATCTCAACACCCTTATTTTCTTTTCTAATTATATATGTTTGTACAAGTTTCAAATTCAAATGGTCCTTACTTGAGAAAATATGATATGCAAAAATTATATTTTAATATCTTACTCTATACCTTAAAATCTTAGATAAAGATGGTTTTTCACGCACTTTCTACCTTTTGGTTATAAGCTTTGCTCGCTTTTAATAATAATATAACATTTCCAAAAATTCGACCCGGCAAACTTTTTTAGCCACTATCTACCTTGGTGGTTTCACATCTATATAAGTTTATTTTCACTCCTTATCATATGTGATCAACACATGAAAGTTTTTGTTTGTTTGTGACTGATTTTTTGTTGTAAGAAAGAACGATAAACACATAGTATTATATTTTGTCAAGACTTCTTTGGAGAGCTTCGGTGAGGTGACCCAATGACAAATTAGAGCGAGATTTTTTAATTTAATAATTATTAGCGTTAAATAGTCGTTGTTTAATTCGATAACTTATACGGATATAAATGATTTAACTCGATGATTAGCTGTGGAAGTGAAAAATAGTATTGACTAAATCTAATGATGCTGCCTTCATCATCTCTAATACTATATCGTTTTTCAACATATAACTCAATTTAAGTTTTTCGAGTCTGCATGTAGGGAGGGACATCTTATGTGTAAATCAGATTCTTTGAAATCAGAACGCATCCCGTATGGGGCTTTTAATTTCCCGAAGTACAAAACAATCGCTAAACAAGGAAAAGGTAGGTTTTTTTTTAAATTTATTTATTACTTCTCTGGATTCAAGCAATTAATTAACCTCTACTCCTTTTCTTTTACTTTGCTTCTCCTGTTCAATTTATTGTGGCCGTCAAGCATGTTATATAAAATTTGACTTTTTGTCGTTGAAGCATTAAGTATCTGTTTCAGATTCTCAGTCTTATTTCCCTTTCAACATGCATGTTAAATGGATATGGATGAGATTCAGAGTGAGTTATTATGACGGTGTGTGAAAGGCCAACAAGCTTTTTAAGACTGAACCCATTCGGCTTCATTAATTAGTTAGTGAATGTAATTAAATATTAACCTTCAGTTCACTTTTTGAGGGAAGAACAAGTCTAAAAGGCTTAGATGAATGTGGATGGTGATAGTTCCTTAAGACTTTTGAATGGAAGGGAAAGCAATCGGTGAGAAAATGAATCGGACAACTATCTTTTTCCAACCAAGTCAGGGAAGCTTTGCAAAATTCGCAAAGGAAACCCTACGAGAGGAAACCGTGGGAAAGATTCTAACCAAACTAGCTAAAATAAGCCAAAAAATATATTATATTACAGGAGAAAAAAGGACAGAGGTAGAAAGTGAGGTGTGGCACTTAGATTGTTTTTACTGACTTAAATACCTACTGTTTGTTTCTGTGCAAGACAAAAGAGAATGAGAGGTCAAATCAACAAAAGTAATCCTTTAAAAAAACAAAAGTAATCTTGCATTTAATCGATGGAATTTTTCAATAATAATTATGTCCAAAGAAAAAGTAAAAATGTCATGATTATGCTATGATAACTGCAATCAAATCCATCTGGCTCTATGTGTAAGTGTAAATATTGTAAATGTGTGTGTGTGTGTGTGTGTGTATACGAACTTATTTTTATAGCCCTAAGGAGACGGAGGCTGGGAGCATGAGGGTCATCGCTTAAGGTCTTATTGTCCGGGAGATACAAGGAGGTCTTAGGGTTTGGGTTCGGAAATTGAGGCCAAGAAAAGGGCTTTCGGGTTTCGAATCTCACCACAAAAGGACACTATACAACACACCCTCTTAACTACTGAAAACAACAGGTGAGTGAGTGAAAGCTATATCACCCCATGCACACGTCCCTTTCTGGCTCCTCTCCCCCACATCTGCCGCCTCTCTCTCCCTCTCTCCTTCTCTTACATGCATTGGGAATGCAAACCACACATGTAATTTTCCTATGATGTTAATTAGATGCGACATCCACATGCATTCATGGGCATACCATGTGAGCGAGTTACATGTAGATACATCATATAGTACATGCATGCATGTGACCTATAAACAACACCAATAAACGGAAGGAAGAGAAGGGTGTTTTCTGTTCTCTTATTATATCTACTGGACCAAAATGAATCACCTTTCTTTCACAACTCTCTCATAATACCCAAAGGAAAAGGCAGATCCAAGGTGGTAGTTAAGCTGTCAATCTATCAATCAATCACCAATCAGTCACCTCAGATATAGAGAGCAATTACCAATCAGAATTTTTTCTTATAAGCCTTGGAAAAAGTAATTAAAAGCCATGTCCAGCTCTTCAACCTTGTCTTTGGACCTCCTCCCTTCCTCCGAGCAGCTCTGTTATGTCCATTGCAACATTTGTGACACCGTCCTTGCGGTACCATTACCACTAATCATCTGTTTTGTTGTCATATATTTAACCGCTCTCTTTCCCTTATTCTTCTACTTTCTTCGACAATATAGCTATTCTTTCTTCCTTTTGGTGTTTATTAATTATTCGTTTCTTTGATCATATGATGGGGTTCTTGGCTTCATGGTAGGTGAGTGTTCCTTGCACAAGCTTATTCAAGACTGTTACTGTTCGATGTGGTCACTGCACCAATCTCCTCCCTGTCAACATGCGTGGGTTGCTTTTGCCATCTGCTAATCAGTTTCACTTGGGTCACAGTTTCTTCTCTCCTTCTCATAATCTCCTGGTGTGTAATGACAAGACTTTTCTTTAACCCCTACAGCTTGCTATGGACGTTTGTGTGGTTTTGATTTCGTAGAACTATCCTGCAGTAATTTTTCATGATGATTTAATTAATATTTTTCAGGATGAGATCCCAAACCCAACTCCAAACTTCTTGATCAATCAAACCAATGTGAACGATTTTAGCGTTCCGGTTCGAGGAATGGCTGATCATGAGCTTCCTAGGCCACCCGTTATCAACAGACGTGAGAATCATCACATTGTGGTTATTTTCCATTCTTTTATTCTATCAAGAATCTCTCTTTGCTAGTTTAGGTCGAAATGCAAGATGTTTTTCACTATTTTTAATTTGGAGGGAAATATTGTTTCTCACTCTGGAAATATTCTTTTGAAAAAACGGAGTCCTTTTAACCACTGGATGTGAGAGATTCATGCATTTTCCCTTCTTTATCGACTCAAGAATCTGTTGAAAATGCCTTGCTAGCACTTTTACATTTCCAATAATGGCATTCTCTTACAGAATCAAGCAAAGATAATGGTAAACGAATCATAACCATTGCCTTTTTGGCTCACTTGCAACCGTCTTGAAGATCTTTTGATCTGCAGGTGTTGGAAGGGAGAAAGGAACTAATTCATTTCTCATATTAATTAAAAACCAAATACAGTCTCGCCTGCCATTTTAACCACCTTTCTTTCTTTCTTTTATTTTTGGTGGCAGGAGTCCTGTTTTAGTATTAACTTTCAGTTCCTTTCTCTATCCACAGAAAAGAACTCTAATATATAGCTACTAGTAGTACTGCCTAGGATTGATCACATCTTGAGCACTGTTCAAAATCACCTACGTACCAAACCAAGAAGTCATCATAGACAAGCTGTGTTTAGGAAATGAATCAACAGACTCTTCTTTCAAATCGAGAGGTTTTTACTTCTTTCTCTTTCTTGCTTGATCAAGCTGCTAATTAAGTTTCTTTCAAAATCAAGCTCTTTTCTCCTTGATTAATTTCCCCACTTTGTTTGATTTTCTTCCCTTTTGCTCAAGCAATTAATCTAACCAGTACAAAACAAAATATTTGCTGGCTATAGTTTAATTTGGTCTTTTAGTTAGCAAAAGAACATTTAAATAGATAGGTAAAGACAGCGTAAAATGACTGCAGTCCCCCGAAAACCTAGATGCCAGTAAGGAATGATTGTACAATATTGCTTCTGCCGGGAAGCTAGCCAGGAATCTTTGATGTAGAAGTGAGAGTGAGAGATAGAAATGTGTTTTGACTGTAGAAGAATATGAGGAAATAAAAAGGGAAAGAAAAAAACAAGAAGCAAAACTTGAAAGCTTGCAAAGTGATTTTAATTTGTCTCTGTTGTGTTTGTGGCCTGTCTGGTTATAATGTCCAGCTCCAGAGAAGAGACAGAGAGTCCCCTCTGCATACAATCGATTCATCAAGTGAGTAACAACTATATATATACATATATTTTTCTTGCATTATTGCTTATGAAGTTGCTAAATTTGAAGCAAATGTAAATGGACCAACAATATGCAGGGACGAGATCCAACGCATCAAAGCTGGAAATCCTGATATAAGTCACAGGGAAGCATTCAGTGCTGCTGCTAAGAATGTAAGATCCATGAATTTTTCTTCAGTGCTTCTAGTTACTTTACCAAATTAGGGTTTTTCTTTTCCATGGAAAGAAAATTAGGTTACCCTTTAATTCCTTTTTTTTTTTTTAGTATTCTATAAGCTTATGCAGTATGTGGGTCCATTTGACTGATCTTATTTTGTCTTATTATGTCAGTGGGCCCACTTCCCACATATTCACTTTGGTCTCATGCCAGATCAGATGGTGAAGAAGACTAACGGGCGCCAACAGGTAACCTATGCACGCTCCTAGATTATCTATTGCAGTATTGTACAATGCATCTTCTTGCACACAGATTTGTACATAGAGAGACACTTACGTTCCTCTCTCAATTTGGGTTTGTGTAGGAAGGAGAAGATGTTCTGATGAAAGATGGGTTTTTTTCTTCAGCTAATGCTGGTGTCCCTACCCCTTACTAAGAAGTGAAGCTGCTATTCTCATGTTGTTTTAGTTTTTAGTACGTAGTTATTGTAGGAGAAAGAGTTTAAGGTTAATTAGATGTTTGCCAAGTACTTTAACAAGTTTAATTACTTCATAACCTATCTACTACTAAGGTATTCTAATGTGGAAATCTGATCTAGCTAGCTGATACCCATGTATTTTCTAGATATTCTATGTTTATTTCGCTAGCAGAGACGTTTATTATCCTCTTACGTCTAACATTTCTCAAGAAATGCATAACTAGTAATTAACTGAGCAATCCGATCGTGTCTGCAAGCTTTTTCCCTTCTTCCGTTACATTCTACTGAACTTATTGCAATACTGTTTTCTAAGAATCTAATTGCTGATTTTACATGAAGAGTTGGAAACTAGAAGGAGCTAGTGACATTATTGTTCAAAAGCCTTGGAAAGTCCCATCTTTGTGAGGGTGGATTTGGCTTCCTGCTGATTTATGATCATGGATAAAATAGAGTTGTTCAGAAACCTTATATATCTCTTCCTCCATCTAGTCAGTTTCCTTTTTCTTTATTATTTTTTCAGAATCTTATTGGTAAGCTCGATTAATTGAAAAAAATTCGGCTTATCGATGCCATAACATGCTTAATTATGATGGATTTCTTCGTTACTGTCCAGTACCCTTTCAAGCTTATAGACATGAAGGAAATACACTATATAGACATTGCATTCCTGAGAAGTTGCAAGCACCTTGCAAGTTGATAATTAGTAATGGAATCACTTTTTTCTATTAATTCAAAGAGTTCTTTAGCTGAACTTCCTCGAGAATAAGAACACTCTAGTTAATCCCAAACTACAAAACAAATTTTATATTCACATGCATAATTATGCCTTCTCCTATAACTTAATTCCTTAAGATCTTGTTTGATAATTAGTATCGCAGGTAGATATTTCGGCTCTTAGTTATAATAAGTCCAAATTATCTATTCAAGTCTGTATCTCATAATCATTAGAAAATCCTTTTAAAGATTTAAATTGTGTCCTATATACTTGTTCTATAGCCGTTCCTCTAGTGGTTCATTATATTGTATATGAGTGATATACGGATATCTATCGATATTAAGAATCCATTATAATTTTAGTTCGTATAAGTGAATCCATATTTAAAAAAAAAAAAAAACCACGTTACCACTGTCATGACTTCCTCTGATAGCACTGTTTCTTCTCAATCAACAAACCCTTTTCCTGCAATTCCTTCATCTTCCGTACCAATGGCAGCCCCTAGCTTTTCAAACTTACAGTTACAAACTTGAATAGATCTGTTAGAATTTGTTTTAATGAAACATAGTCAATTAATATGTTTGAGGATAAATTTGTGAGTCCATAAATTATTTTAGTTGCTGGCACATACATTTATATTAGTATTGGCCCAAAAAGCCTTATATATACTCAAAGTTTTCCCCCTTCCTTGAATGTTCTTTCCCTTCCTTTTGCTATAAATTTCTCTTCAAACCCTAGCTTACAAATTGGTCATCTTGAGTAAGTTTTCTTATTTCTTTTCTAATTGATGTTTGATAATGTTTTAGTTCTTCTTTTTACACCAAGTTATTTGAATTAGTAGGGTTTATGTGATGTTAGTTTACATGTTACCGGGTTTATATATATATATATCAAGGACAAAAATATTGAAGGGGCTAATATGAAATTTTAAAATAGATGGCATGGAATTTGAGGCGGAGAGAAAAAATTAAAAAAACTAAAAAATAATCATCGATACCAAACTAACCCCACCGCATAGGGAGCATCTAAACATTTCAAATACCATTGTATAAGGCATGTTTGGTGACCAAACGACCCCTTACAACACCTAAACCTTTTTGTTAATTAATATATTTGTGACATCTTGGCTTGTACAAATAAGAGTTCCTACAAGCCTATTATTACTCCAATCACCACTTCGGTGAAATTGAGCATCAACACCAGCATGTCTTTTGATGATTCCTCTAAGTGTAGACAGGTTGTTGGTGCTCTCTAGCATTTTATAATAACCAAGCCTGACATTTCCTATGCAATCAATAAATTTGATTAGTTCATGAGTTTTCCTGTTGAAGCTCATTTGTATGCAGTCACGACCTTCAACATACCATTGTTTAAGGTCTGGTCCTTAACTGTGACTCACATCTTCAATTACATGCCTTTACTATCACTTATTGGATAGGTAATCTTGATGATTGCAAGTCTATTGGTGGTTTTGCAATCTTTTTGGATAGGAACTTGGTCTCTTGAAAATCTTGCAATTAAAAAACTATTGCTCGCTCCTCTTAAGTCTGAAAATAAAAAACTTGTTCATGGTGCAGCTGAACTAACTTGGATTCAATCTCTACTTAGTGTGCTTGGAACCTCTATATCTCATTCTCCTATGCTTTGGCGTGACAATCTTTGTGCCATATACTTATATGCTAATTTTGTTTTCCATGCTAAAGTATGTTGAAATAGATTATCATTGTATTCATGACAAGATTGATAAAGGAGCTCCAAGTTCAATTTATTTCTTCTCTTGACCAGTTGTCGATATCTTGACTAAACCATTTCTTTAATGAATTATTTTTATGCTTCTTGTTTAGTTTCATGATGTGTGATAGATCCTTTTCTCTACTTGTTTGAGTTATTAAAAGATGATTTATCACTTTATGTGAATTAAAAAAAAAATATTCTACATGTTCTCAAATAATATTGTTTGTGAGATTCTTGTGCAAGATAAAATGAGATTTGAAAAGAATTTTAAATTTTATTCAAATAATCAATGAATGTAGTGTTGAGAACAAACATAATTTAACAAAATAGATATATTTCATGCTATAATATCTAAACTAAAATATTCTTGATGAATAAATAATAATTACACTAAGAAACTCATTATTTAGTTTCAAATCATGATTTGATCTTAACACTATAGTCATTAATTTTTATTATGACGATATGCAGTCGAGATCAAAACATAATACATATTTTCCTATATAAAATAACTTAGTAATTTCAAGTATATATCAGTCTTAATGATTCTAATTAATGCATGATCTTAATAAAGTATACTACGAATATTTAGAATAATACTTTAATGCAATAAGAATCTCATAATTATAAATTTATAAATTTGTTTTGCAAAATATTTTTTAATTCAATGACTTATTTTACTCTAAATTCATTAATTAAATATTACAATTTAATAAGCAAATATTAAAAAAATATATTTTTAGATGAATGAAATCAATGTTAACCGATAGACACACACTTACACTTGTTAGTAATATCACTATGTTAATCTTGGAAATAGCATCATAAATTATGCACAGAACTGGCTGCAAGACTCAAAGTCCCTCATCGCCTCCGGTTATCTCCCAGTCCAAGTTGCAGGCTTTGAGAAAAGGCGAAAATGGTGGACTGAAATCAGTGAAGACACTGAAACATGCAGTGTCTCTCTGAGCATGAATTCTTTTTATCCATGGCTGTAGGGTCAGTAATGATCACTTTGTATCTTTTTAGTGTGACTTGTGAAGTTGAAATATGCAGCGGATGCAAACTACCCATAACTAAAAGGACTACTTGAAACACTTTCCAACATCTAACACTGTAGTTGTTTGAGAAAGGACGTGTAAAAGAGCCCCCAGCCCACATCCACTGCTTGAATCTCTCTGTAAAAGGTGCTTCTTCTGCTGTTTGTCCTTCAAAAAATGAGAGCATTGAAAGTTTGAAATAAATTGCTACGTCTAGCTAATATGGCTTTCAGCATACAACTTCTTGTACAATTTCAATTTTTTTTTTTTTTTTTGTGGATGTCAATTAAAAAGTTACTTGGTATCATCCATATAACCAGGCTAGTACAATTTCTTTCACTTGTGTAATGCAAGACAAAGTTATTAAATTTAATCTAGAAAAGAGCTTGTCATTGTTTTTTAGATTAACGTGGATGTTCAAGTTGGCTTGCATGTATCTCGAATAATTTCATGGACTATAAAATTAACGACTATATAAGTCTCTAGTTGTCTTAAGGTTTATGAGACTCGAACTAATGACGTCTAGGGAGCAAACTCAAAACCAGATCAGTTAAGATACATCCCTCGAGGTTAGCTTCATCATTTTAATAGGCCATATATTAACTATTATTTATTAAAATGGCTTCATTTTATTCTTTTAAAATAAAAAATTACTTGACATTGACTTAGCTAAATTTGAATAAGATTTGACTGGGTCAACCAGGTCATTTAAAACTTGACTAAATCAACTTTTTATCTGATTCAACTAGAAACTCGATTTAGTTTAGGTTTTAGGCTCTAAATTTTTTTAGGTTAATTTACCAATTCATACCACATCAACAACTATGATACATGGTTGTCGCACCCCCCCAAAAATCCGTCTTGCGGGTTCGACTGACGAATTTTTTTATTTTTGGTTTGTTTGATTTGGTTCTTTGGAGTCGCCACCTAGTATTTTGGTCACTAGGAACCCTAACTGGTCTCAGAGATTGAGTACGGGGACTGGTTGCGTAAAGGGAAGGTATTAGCACCCCAAATACGCCCTACCTAAGGTAAGCTGCATTGTTTTATTGTCTGATAAAAACTAAAGGTGTTATTATACTTCTAGTCGTTGGTCTGTTTATGGTTCAAGAAAAATCCTCCTCGGTAAGAAGGTCTTTTATCTTATCGGGTAAAAATCCTAACCGTTCTAACGTCCATACCAAAATTTTTATTAATAATACTTAGGAATACGTTTTACGTATAAATTCGTAATCCCAAATATTAAAATAAAACAAAAAAGATTTTTTTAGAATTTTTGAAAATATTGGCCTAGTTCTCATGGCTTGAATAAACTGGTTATTAAAGCCAAAATGCATGTTAATACATATATTGTTTTTGAAAATTTTCTTTGTTGTATGAAAATATGATGTTATAATATTTATATGTATATATTGGAGAGACTAGGCCGTATTTTAAAACAAAAACAATTTTTGGAAAATATTATTTTTTTTATGCTTTGGCGAAAATCAGGTATTTTAATACTGAGCTTGTATCCTTACGGTATAAAAATACAACCCAATATTAATCCATTTTTGATAAAAATATGCAGAAAAAATCAACAACATTTTAGGGACTTTTTAGAATTTTTTTTGAAAGCAAAAACATTTTTTATTCTGAAAATCTTTGATGTTTTGACGAAAACCGGGTATTTATAACACTGGTTTTGTATCTTTACAGTATAAAAATACAAACCAGAATTAAAACATTTTTGACAAACATATGCAGAAAAATCAACAATATTTTTATTTTTATTTTTTTTCGAAATATTTTTTTTTTTTTATATATATAAATACATTTTTTATATATATATAACATATATACACATATATAATAATAATAATAATAATAATAATAATAATAATAATAATAATAATAATAATAATAATAATAAAATATAATTATAATATATTTATATATTAAAAGGGGTGGGCCGGCCCAAACTAAACTGGGCCGGACCCAGCCCACAGTCGTTGGGCCGACTCGGCCCAACAAGTACCGGGCCGACCTCGGCCCAAAAGTACTGGGCCGAACTCGGCCCAAAAAATAATTAACCTCGGTCTGGGCCGGACCCGGCCCAGACCTCCGGACTGGGCCAGATCTCTCTGGCCCGGTCCACATAATTCTGGGCCATACAACATCTGGCCCAGAGCAATTAAAAAACGCAGGGGGGGAATTATTTCCCCCCTCGTCCCCCTGCATGCAGAACGCCTCTGCATGCAGGAGACGAAATTTAAGAAACAAAAAGAAAAAAAATGTGCAGGGGAGAGAGAAGCGTACCTGGCACGGCGGAGACGACGGCTTGGTGGCGGTGCTGCTGCGGAGACGGTGGCAGCTTGGCTTACGGACGGCGGTTCAGGCGGTTTTCTCTCTCTCTCTCCTCCCTTCGGTCTCTCTCTCTCTCTATTCCTCTCGGGGTCTCCCTTTTTTCCTCTCGGTTTTTCTTCTCTTTTTATAGGGGCAGAACCGTGGGGGACCATCGGGTGTAACGGATGGTCGGCCAACATCTAAAGGTGGTGGGGGCGAGGAGAGAGAGAGGCGCGGGATGGTTTTTTGAAAACGGTTTTCTTCTTCTGTTGCAGGTTCGGGGGGGAAAAGAAGAAGAGGAACAGTGTCGTTCAAAACGACACCGTTCCGGTCCTCTTTTTTTTTTTTTTTTTTTTTTTTTAATATATGAAACGGCGTCGTTTTGGATAAAACGCGCCGTTTCATTTAAATGGCCAAACTTCAAATCAGTCCCCCAAATTTGGTCCCCGCCCCTCTTGTTGGCCGCCTTTTTCACTTTGGTCCTTGGCCTCTGATTTAAGCAATTGAGCCCCTAATTGATCAATAAACTTTCAATTTCTTCAATTAAGCCCCTGAACCGAAAAATTGCAGCCCCTCCATTTACGCGCCTCTTCCAATTTGGTCCCTGGTTTCGGATTTTCTTAATTAAATCCCTAATTGGCCCTTAAAACTTCAATATTTATGCAATTGAGCCCCTGATTTGACCCAATAAATTCCTAAAAAATATATTTTGGCCCAAGAACTTAAATTTCTCCAAATTAAAGCCCAAATTGACTTAAAAAATCAATTTTTCTTGGAATCAAATCTTCTATAAATTCAAATAAAAATCCAATTAAATCCATAAAAATCTAATTAAGTCCATAAAAATCCAAATTCGGGCTTTTCTCCTCAAAACTCAAATTTTTCTTCTCAATAGGGCTTTCATCCTTCAAGAATATACTGTCAAAAATTCAATCCTTGTATTTTTAAATTCCTTGACCAATTTTCTGACTATTTTCCGAGCGTTTCTGCCTCCTATTATTTTTCTAACCTCTTTTGGCTATTTATTTTATTTTTCATGGGGACCCAAAAATGGGTTACGACAGATGCCCCCTCTTTATAATACTTACGGAGCATGGGTTTTGCGCAGTAAGTGTTATAAAGATAAACCCAAAACGGAACTCCCGAAACTGATATGGTCGAAGCTTGATTTATCTGAAACTTTGTCCTTTACAACAATCCTCCTTAGCCCAAAACTATGATCCAAACTTAGTCATCTCGAGATCCTTATCCAGCGATCCTCTGAATTATTACTTTAGTTTGATCAATATGGAAATCCATCCGAGATCCCATCTGGTGATCTCCTTTAACCTGGAATCCCATCTGGTGATTCCTTTACCCATAGCCAAAAACAAAAAAATGTGTGTATGGTCTCATTATGATGGGTGACCTGCCCGAGTGGAAAAGGGAAAGAGTGGTCTCATTCTTTGGGTGACCTACCCAGTGGGGAAGAATGGCCTCATTCTTATGGGTGACCTACCCAGGTAAAAAAAAAATGATGGATAATGGTCTCATTCTTATGGGTGACCTACCCAAATGGAAAAAGGAAGAGTGGTCTCATTCTTTGGGTGACCTACCCAGGGGGAGGAATGGCCTAATTCTTATGGGTGACCTACCCAGGTAAAAAAAAAAAGATGGAGAATGGTCTCATTCTTATGGGTGACCTACCCAGAAAAAATAATGGTCTCATTGTGATGGGTGACCTACCCAAGTGGCAAAATAATGGTCTCATTGTATGGGTGACCTACCCAGGAAAAAATGATGGTCTCATTGTATGGGTGACCTACCCAGGAAAAAATGATGGTCTCATTGTATGGGTGACGAACCCAAGAAAATGATGGTCTCATTGTATGGGTGACGAACCCAAGAAAAATGATGGTCTCATTGTATGGGTGACTAACCCAAGAAAAATGATGGTCTTATTGTATGGGTGACGAACCCGAGAAAAATGATGGTCTCATTGTATGGGTGACGAACCCAAGAAAAATGATGGTCATTGTATGGGTGACCTACCCAGGAAAAATGATGGTCTCATTGTATGGGTGACGAACCCAAGAAAAATGATGGTCTCATTGTATGGGTGACCTACCCAGGAAAAAAGATGGTCTCATTGTATGGGTGACGAACCCAAGAAAAATGATGGTCTCATTGTATGGGTGACCTACCCAGGAAAAATGATGGTCTCATTGTATGGGTGACCTACCCAGGAAAAATGATGGTCTCATTGTATGGGTGACGAACCCGAGAAAAAAGATGGTCTCATTGTATGGGTGACGAACCCAAGGGGAAGAATTCTGTAAACTCCATGCTTTTCTAAGAAATGGTTTCAATATGAGGTCCCTTCTAGCGACCTTCCTTGATGAATGTCGAAGTACGAGATCCCTTCTGGCGATCTCAAATAACTTGGAATCCCATCTGGCGATTCCTTTTATTCAAAGCTGAAATATTAGGTCCCTTCTGACGACCTCCATCGAAATATGAGATCCCTTCTGGCGATCTCCTTTAGCCAAACAACTTGGAATCCTATCTGGCGATTCCTTTTATACCAAAGCTGAAATTTGAGGTCCCTTCTGGCGACCTCCATTGATGAATATCGAAAACGAGAGACCCCTTCTGGCGATCTCAAACAACTTGGAATCCCATCTAGCGATTCCTTTTATTCAAAGCTGAAATATGAGGTCTCTTCTGGCGACCTTCATCGAAATATGAGATCTCTTCTAGCGATCTCCTTTAGCCAAAACAACTTGGAATCCCATCTGGCGATTCCTTTTATACCAAAGCTGAAATTTGAGGTCCCTTCTGGCGACCTCCATTGATGAATATCGAAAACGAGACCCCTTCTGGCGATCTCAAACAACTTGGAATCCCATCTGGCGATTCCTTTTATTCAAAGCTGAAATATGAGGTCCCTTCTGGCGACCTTCATCGAAATACGAGATCCCTTCTGTCGATCTCAACAACTTGGAATCCCATTTGGTGATTCCTTTTTACCGAATGCTGTCCATGTCGTTCTTCCTGCTGGCAGGGTTTGAAAACCATTATCTTCTCTTCTTGTTGTTCTAGAATCAACTCAATGATTCTTTCTTCGTCCATAATCTTGTTGGAATGCGCTACGATCTCCTCTTGTAACGATCCAAAAAACATATATGCAATGATTTATGATTAGATGCAATGCATGCATTCATACCTGGTTTTGAAACATAGGTCCCAGCCTCTTCTTCTAGTTCATGAGACTCCCTCTTAACATGAACTTGCTTTTGAAGTCGTATGCTGGACTTATCTCTCGTGTTGCCTATCATATTCTTGGAGAAGAAGTCTTTGACTTTCTTCAAGTAGTTCTTTTCTCAAAATGTATGACTTGTATTTGCCTCTCTGTCATGCTTTTGTCAAATGTTTTAGCTTGGTTTTCAAATCGTAGGCTTTCGTAAAACTTTTCATAAAACATCTCGTCTTGCCCCCAGTGTAGGGGTGCGATCCTAGTCTGGGTTTTATATAGAGAAGAAATTCATTTCGACTCAAAACAAAACCACCAACAAAAAAACTCTTTAGAGAGTGAAAGGACAATAATGATGTGTTTTTTTTCAAAAATGCACATTGTTTAGGATTGATAAACTCTATTTTTGTCTTGAAAGAAAATTTACAGGTGATGTATCAATTCATTATGTTATCCAGAGGTGAGGTTGTATTTCAAGGGTAGCTTTTTCTTAAATTTCATATTAAACCATTTTATGATACTTTATTTGTAACCACTCAACTTGTTCCAAAAGTGCATAATCTCATCATTTATTTAAAGAAAAGGTAGGCTCAAAGATAAAATAAAAAATCTGGCTGATAAAATGAGCTCTGAATGCTCACTAGAGAAAATAAAAGCAAAGACAAAAGCATGCTAAGGCAAATAAAGTTGTTTTACATTTTGAAAACTACGAGAAGTTCTTGGGTCAACCCGTTCTGAAACTTCTTCTAGTGTGTGGAAAGTCAACCGAGGCAATGCTTCATCTTCCTTCCCCATTTGCGTTTCCTTGTCTTCTCCTTCGATCTCGCCTTCTTCATTATTAACGATTCTTGACCAAGGTTTTCCAACCTTTATCCCCTATCACTTTTGTAATGACCAGGCAATGGATTTGAACTGATATTGGGTGCGTCTTCAAATGACACCCATCCTATCTTGATGAGCTTCAACAACTTGTTCTTGAAACCATAGCACGTTTCAAGACAATGCCCGGGAATACCAGCATGGTACTCGCAAGTCAAATCAGGCTTATACCAGATGGGGAATGGTGGCTGTAGTGGTAATGTAGGGATAGGAGCTATTTGTCCAATGCTTAGTAGTTTGGCATATATGTCCTTTAGAGGCATGGGTAATGGCGGTAGTTGTTCTGAAATGTATCTTGTGTTTGGTCGTTGGTGGTTGTTTTGGGTGTTTGACTGGCCATTTGCTCGATTAGGGGAAAAAGGTTTGTTAAAGTTTATGTGGGCCACATGAGAGGTAGGTATTTGTGGGTTATATGAATCTGTTATCTTGTCATTGGACCCACCTTCGAAGTTGTTAACGGGACCTTTCATTTTTCTTCCGAAAATACCCTTTGTCTCCAATGGCTCAATTATGCGTCCAACTTTAATCCCTTGCTCTATTCTTTCCGCTATGCGTACAACATCATAGAAATGTTGAGATGAGCTACCCATTAAATGCTCATAGTAGGGTGCCTTGGATGTGTTGGCGAACAAAGTCACCATCTCTGTTTCTATCAAAGAGGGTTGCACATGAATGGCCTCGTCCCTCCACCTTTGCGCATAAGCCCTTACTGATTCTTGGCTTCTTTTTTTCCATTGACATAAGGCTCGTTCGATCTGGAGCAATTTCCAAATTGAACTTGTATTGCTTAAGGAAAGCCTCAACTAAATCCTTCCATTTCTTGATCTTGGCATTATCCAGCCTCATGTACCAACTTAGCGCCGACCCCGATAGACTATCTTGGAAAAAGTAGATCAGTAACTTATCGTCATGAATCACCTCAGCCATCTTATTGCAATAAGATCGAAGGTGAGTGTTTGGGCATTCCAACCCAGTGTACTTTATAAACTCCGGTATCCTAAATTTTTTGGTACCGTGATGTTTGGTACCAAGCATATTTCAGATGCTCGCATGGGGTCAAACCAGTCATTTCCCTCGACTGCTCTTAACCTTTCTTCCAAGGCTGATATCTTGTCATCGTTCATAAATCTGGTGGACCTATTATCGGGAGGCCTTTCCACAGTGATGTGAGCTTGAGGGGGCTGAATGGGAATGGTAGGTGCAAAGTGCTGCCCCGTCACTGATTCTGCCCCCAAGTTCTGAGATGCCCCCGGAACATGAACTGATGGTGCTCATATGGTGGTTGGGTAGACGTTCCCTCCCCGTTCTTGACTCTTAAAAGTTGCTCAAGCAGATTGGTCAGTCGAGAAACTTCATTTTTCACAGATTCCAACTCGGTCTGGTAATGCGACTCTAATTAAGCTCTTTCTTCGTTTTCCATTCTTGATATGGACCGGGTTTGGTGGACTCTGGATGTGGGACCTATGTTTCACGATCTGGAATGCATGTGATGCATAAGTGATGCGCGATGAGTATAATATTGCAAAAAGATACATAACCTAAGGACAAGCTCTATTTATTAAGTTAGAGTGGGTAAGTTTTCTATCTGGTCTTGAAGGGTCTCATATCTGCCCAGTGACGTTCTTCGTAAAGACAGTATGGGGGCGTTGCAAGGAACAGTTAAGACACGTATGTCCACCATTACCAAGCAGGCACTCAGATATGAGTTGGGTGTTTCACGCATTTAAACCCTGACCAATAGTCTTAGGGTAAATCGCTAATTCCCCACTTAACTTAAGGCTTGTGTGTGCTTTTCAAAATTAAGGCAAGTGATGCATGAGGCAATTGTATATAATGCATGAATAAATACGCGTAAAAATAAAAACAAATACACGATTAAATAAAAGGAAAGGCATATAAAAAATAAGCACATGCAAACACAAATAAATCAGACAAAAACAAAGCTTAGTCTACAAGGTCCCCAGTGGAGTCGCCATTCTGTCGCACCCCCCCAAAAATCCGTCTTGCGGGTTCGACTGACGAATTTTTTTATTTTTGGTTTGTTTGATTTGGTTCTTTGGAGTCGCCACCTAGTATTTTGGTCACTAGGAACCCTAACTGGTCTCAGAGATTGAGTACGGGGACTGGTTGCGTAAAGGGAAGGTATTAGCACCCCAAATACGCCCTACCTAAGGTAAGCTGCATTGTTTTATTGTCTGATAAAAACTAAGGTGTTATTATACTTCTAGTCGTTGGTCTGTTTATGGTTCAAGAAAAATCCTCCTCGGTAAGAAGGTCTTTTATCTTATCGGGTAAAAATCCTAACCGTTCTAACGTCCATACCAAAATTTTATTAATAATACTTAGGAATACGTTTTACGTATAAATTCGTAATCCCAAATATTAAAATAAAACAAAAAGATTTTTTTAGAATTTTTGAAATATTGGCCTAGTTCTCATGGCTTGAATAAACTGGTTATTAAAGCCAAAATGCATGTTAATACATATATTGTTTTGAAAATTTTCTTTGTTGTATGAAAATATGATGTTATAATATTTATATGTATATATTGGAGAGACTAGGCCGTATTTTAAAACAAAAACAATTTTTGGAAAATATTATTTTTTTTATGCTTTGGCGAAAATCAGGTATTTTAATACTGAGCTTGTATCCTTACGGTATAAAAATACAACCCAATATTAATCCATTTTTGATAAAAATATGCAGAAAAATCAACAACATTTTTAGGGACTTTTTAGAATTTTTTTGAAAGCAAAAACATTTTTTATTCTGAAAATCTTTGATGTTTTGACGAAAACCGGGTATTTATAACACTGGTTTTGTATCTTTACAGTATAAAAATACAAACCAGAATTAAAACATTTTTGACAAACATATGCAGAAAAATCAACAATATTTTTATTTTTATTTTTTTTCGAAATATTTTTTTTTTTTTATATATATATAAATACATTTTTTATATATATAACATATATACACATATATAATAATAATAATAATAATAATAATAAATAATAATAATAATAATAATAATAATAATAATAATAATAATAAAATATAATTATAATATATTTATATATTAAAAGGGGTGGGCCGGCCCAAACTAAACTGGGCCGGACCCAGCCCACAGTCGTTGGGCCGACCTCGGCCCAACAAGTACCGGGCCGACCTCGGCCCAAAAGTACTGGGCCGAACTCGGCCCAAAAAATAATTAACCTCGGTCTGGGCCGGACCCGGCCCAGACCTCCGGACTGGGCCAGATCTCTCTGGCCCGGTCCACATAATTCTGGGCCAGACAACATCTGGCCCAGAGCAATTAAAAAACGCAGGGGGGGAATTATTTCCCCCCTCGTCCCCTGCATGCAGAACGCCTCTGCATGCAGGAGACGAAATTTAAGAAACAAAAAGAAAAAAAATGTGCAGGGGAGAGAGAAGCGTACCTGGCACGGCGGAGACGACGGCTTGGTGGCGGTGCTGCTGCGGAGACGGTGGCAGCTTGGCTTACGGACGGCGGTTCAGGCGGTTTTCTCTCTCTCTCCTCCCTTCGGGTCTCTCTCTCTCTATTCCTCTCGGGGTCTCCCTTTTTTCCTCTCGGTTTTCTTCTCTTTTTATAGGGGCAGAACCGTGGGGGACCATCGGGTGTAACGGATGGTCGGCCAACATCTAAAGGTGGTGGGGGCGAGGAGAGAGAGAGGCGCGGATGGTTTTTTGAAAACGGTTTTCTTCTTCTGTTGCAGGTTCGGGGGGGAAAAGAAGAAGAGGAACAGTGTCGTTCAAAACGACACCGTTCCGGTCCTCTTTTTTTTTTTTTTTTTTTTTTAATATATGAAACGGCGTCGTTTTGGATAAAACGCGCCGTTTCATTTAAATGGCCAAACTTCAAATCAGTCCCCCAAATTTGGTCCCCGCCCCTCTTGTTGGCCGCCTTTTTCACTTTGGTCCTTGGCCTCTGATTTAAGCAATTGAGCCCCTAATTGATCAATAAACTTTCAATTTCTTCAATTAAGCCCCTGAACCGAAAAATTGCAGCCCCTCCATTTACGCGCCTCTTCCAATTTGGTCCCTGGTTTCGGATTTTCTTAATTAAATCCCTAATTGGCCCTTAAACTTCAATATTTATGCAATTGAGCCCCTGATTTGACCCAATAAATTCCTAAAAAATATATTTTGGCCCAAGAACTTAAATTTCTCCAAATTAAAGCCCAAATTGACTTAAAAATCAATTTTTCTTGGAATCAAATCTTCTATAAATTCAAATAAAAATCCAATTAAATCCATAAAAATCTAATTAAGTCCATAAAAATCCAAATTCGGGCTTTTCTCCTCAAAACTCAAATTTTTCTTCTCAATAGGGCTTTCATCCTTCAAGAATATACTGTCAAAAATTCAATCCTTGTATTTTTAAATTCCTTGACCAATTTTCTGACTATTTTCCGAGCGTTTCTGCCTCCTATTATTTTTCTAACCTCTTTTGGCTATTTATTTTTATTTTTCATGGGGACCCAAAAATGGGTTACGACAATGGTAATCCTAATTGCATTTCATTTTAGGCTTTTGGACCACAATTTTTCTCATTTTTAATTTAATTTTGTATATAACAAAGTAGTAAATATCTTAATTGCTTGTGACTAATCATGCTAGGTAATGCCGAAGCTTAATAAACCACATAAAATCACTTTATTGGCAAGTCTCTTATAAAATAAATTAGTTTATCAAACTGCCCTATAAGTAACAAAAATTTTCTAGGTTGTAAAAAGTTATTAGATATTGTCATTAAACCTGAATTGTCATGTCAATCTTAACACTTTTTTATTTGACTTTTTATTTAGGTCAGGTTTAAAATCAAATCATGTGGAAAGACTCTTAAAGTGACTCAATCGACTTGGACAATCAAAAAACAGCCCAAACAACTTGTGAAAAAAATCTTAGGATAAAATTAAGAAAAAAAAATGAAAAAAGAAGAAGAAGAAGAAGACTTCCTTCGCTATTTATATGAACCATGATGGAGGTGAGTGACATTTCCTGACTATTTTAGTATGTAAGTATAATTTGGGGTACAAGAATGGTGTTTGATATCAAGGTATGCTTCAATACTATACAAATATCATATAGTATTTCATAAAATATTTACTTTTTTGAAGTGTTTTTAAAACCTATTTTAGCAGAAAAATTATTACATTAATATTTTTTTTAAGTATTTTTAAATGATTTTAATATACAATTAAAACATACTTTTATAAAATCACTTACCCTATATTATCAAATACATATTCTTAGATAACATTAAGTACATTAAGATTTTATAGGGTCAACAATGGCCTCTCCAAAACAGAGAAGAAAATTGATATGATATAGCTGAGGTAGAAGTGACCACGAACAATCTAAAAGAAACATGATCTCCAGCTAGACCATGCCCAACACTTACAAATATATTGTTCAATTAGCAAAGAAAGTAACAAAGATTTGGTAAATATTATATTTTAAAATTGCAATAATTAATTAATATTGTGGTTATGAAACGCAAAATGTAAGCAATATTGTGTTTCAAAATCACTACAAATAGAAGTCAAGATTGAGACAGTTTTTGAAATGTACATCAATTAAATGTTGTTTACAACATGACATCAATTAAATTCTAGTGTATTGCATGAAAATCCAACAACAAAATTCTCTTGCACCTAAATCTAAAAAAAATGGTTCTTATTAGTTCTATCATTGAATTACATAACTATAAGTTTAATAGTTATTTAGTTTGTTAATCTTATATTTAATTTAGTTAATGATTTTAGAGAGTAAAATTTTTTCTGATTTTAACAAAAGTTTGGTAGAGTTTCTCTTACTTAGAAATTATACGCAAAATTTTATCTAGCTTAATAATACCTGCAAGTAACCATAATAAATTCTCATATTTCATAATCAAGAGTAGCCTCATTCTTACCACTCAAAACAAAAATCTTAATTATTTTCACCCATCATATTTACGAACAATAGTTCTATATAAGAATGTTTTTATAAGACAAATACAAATAAATAAACATTTATACATACAAAAAGAATGTGAAATATTTAAATAATACAACCCATTTTACTAATTGGAATCCTAAATATATCAATATAACTCATATATCTATCTATATCTACATGATAACTAATTTATTATTAATTCAACAAACTCTAAATTCATGTCTAAACCCTAAACACTAATTTCATTTCAACTAAATCAAGTATAAATTAAATATAAAAATCATATATTTAATAGTAATGTAGTATGTTTATCTAGCTTGTTACACTAGAAAGTGTTGTGGCAGCAAGTATAACAACGACAACAGCAGTAAATTTTAAAGAGAAAAACATCTTAGGATCCTTGAAAACTAAGATGGGTTTTAGTTTTTTGTATTTTAAGGGGAGAAAAGACAAGTGATTGATGGGTTTCTTATAGAGTTGAGAGTTGTTAACGTTATTTTTTAATGACATGAGGGTTGTATCCGTCTAAATTCTTTGATCTAGAAAGGAATTTAAACTTTACGACATGTTATGTTTTTTTTAACGCAACATATTAAGTTGTTAATCACAACAATTATTTTGTTGTGTTTGAAAAATAATGATATTTAATAAATTTCAAGCTTCTTCTGAAACATCACAAATTAAAATTGTTCATTTTCATATTAGGTTAAATTGCTAATTTTAAATAATAAATAATAAAAAAAAGGAAATCAATACTTTGTATGTTTACTGTCGGTAGATTTACTAATACGAAAAATAAAAATTTTACATTGATAAGTCGCTTTCAAGCACTGAAAATAAAATTAAAAGATCTATCATGAATATTCCATGAAAATGTAATTTTTTTTTTAATTTTTTTTATATATTTCTTACTTGATTTTATAGCATGAATTAATTTTCTTTTGCTTTAAATTGCCTAAAAAATATTGAGACATTATTTAATATTTTTTTTATTATAACTTGATTTTGAAATCATGATAGGTTGTTGTTTAAAAAAATAGTGTTTGCGGAAAAAAAACATGATTTTTGAAAAAAATAAAAAGATAAATTAATAAATAAAAAAATGAGGTTTAGATTGAAGATGTATTTTTTCTCCTATTTATTCCTAACGATTGATTTATTTTTCAAACCTTCTTTTAATTGTGGCTACCTTTTATTCAAGAAATATGCTACTAATAAAAACTTATACCATTCTTTAAATAAAATTAAGGTTTTTTTATGATGGTATTATTAATTGCTTTATGAATACTTATGTATTAACTTAATATGCAGAAATTTTAAAATAATTTGCTCACTGATATTGAATGAGAATAAAATATTAATTGTCTTGGCTTTTTTAATGTAGATATACCATTTAATTTTCTAAGATTTATTATTCTCATATTTGTTTTCATATAGTTTTGTCAAAATGATTGATTTATGAGTTTTTAAATTTTTTTTTTATTGAAACTTGCTTTCATAATTATAATATTTTATATAAAAAAAAAATTCATCAGAATCAAAAAGAGACACGTCAAAAATCAAGCTTTTGGTTAAACAAATATGCAATTTTTTTTTTGTTCAAAGTGTTATAGTTTTTCCAAATATTTTTTTTTTCATATTGGTGTTGTTTTGTATTCAATGAACTATGTTCTAATAAAAAAAAAATACTTGCTTTATTGTCAAGACAAATAAAATTTCATGAATAAGAAAAGATTATTTTGACATAAAAAATATATTTTTTCCTCCAAAATTATATTTGTTATCTTTATTGTAAATGTCTATTTTTATTATCATAAATTAAAATAAAATATATTCCTAAAAAAACGGTTATTGAACCCAGCCAAATAACAAGTTGTTCGGGTTAGGCGAGTTGACCTGAGTCAATCTAAAATATTTCTTGCCATGAATTGTGTTACAAGGTGTGTTGACATAAATGGATTCAAAATATTAGCATTTTGATATTTAAAAAAACTTTAAGATGATATTTTTTTTTAAAAAAAAAATCAAATTAAATTTTAACCGGATTAACCAAGTCACACCCAGTCAACCCCTAGCCCGATTTATTTCGAAACTCAACTCAAAGGGTAACAACACTATCAAAAAGCAACAGCGCACAAGCAACTAACTAGTAAGATATATTAATTGGTGTGTGTTTTTATTGTTGCCGTACGCCCATAACACTATAGATGTTGTACAATGTTTTTTTTTCAACGATAGTTAGAGTTTTTGTATTTTTTTAAATTTATTTTTTATAGTTTTATTTTTATATTTTAGTCCTCATACTTTCATTTTCATGGTGTTTTTAGTCATTTGGTTCTAAGAAATAAGAGAGAAAATCGTAGAAAAATGGTGAAAAAAAATATTTTAGTTAGCCATGTTTCAATTAAAAAAAAGGAGCAATATTGATGTCAATGGCTTCTTTTCAGAGATGAGGGTTTCAATAAAGGTGTTTTTAGCCCTCCAACATGACAATGACAAAAACATAGATCAAAGCCCGTGAAGTCTTTTTATTTATTTTGATTTTCAATAGTTGAAGTGACGAGGAGGTGTTTTGGGGGTTGGAAATGTGATTATTGAGATTTCTTAAATATTTTAGGCGTATTTTAAAGTATAAACATGCTGAAAATTGAGTTCTTGAAGACCAAAAATCTAGCCTCAAATTACAATTATAATAATACTAAGTTTGCTGGAATTTTTTATTGAGCACATAACATGGTGTCCGCTCAATTAACAAAAAAGAATAATACTAAGTTTGGTCCATCCCCAAACACACATTGTCTTTCATTTTTAAGGCCAGTGACACGGGTCTAAGCCTTCTAGGCCCAAAACAACTTTGGTTTTTAATTTAAAATAAATTTTTATTTAAATTAAACATTACAATTCTAATTTTAAAAAAATCATTTGATTATGTTATAATTTTTTAAATAAGTTTATATTTTTTTATGGTTATAGTTGCAATAATTTTTTAAATAATTATATATGAGCCTAATATTCAAATGAGAATAACATACATATTTTTTAGTGGTAATTTTATATGATTTCATGAATTAATTATTCTTTGGTTTTTTTATACATCCCCCGTAAAAATTAAGATGAGATGAATTTTTAAGTTTTTTCTCAAGCTTAATAAGTTTTTATTTAAAAAAAAATTGCTTCTGATAAAAAAAACATGTTTTTTTGTAAAAACAAATAATAATAATAATAATAAAATGAATGAATGAGAATTTTTCCTCAAGAAATAAATATTTTAGCTTCTTAATTTAAATTATTGGGATTCTAGTGAATATTTATTTTAATTTTCTTGGTTTTTTATTAGAAAAATGATTGTTAAAAAAAAAAACATTTAAAAAAAAACATAGAAAGATAATTTTACACCCATGGGATGCTGCAGAATAATTTTCAAAACTAATTTTAATTTAATTTTGTGACAACTAAAATAAATATTAAAAAGAATTTGAGGGATTTAATTTTTAAAGAAGAAAATAAAAATTGCTTGAGCCTGACCTCCTAATCTTTTAGAAAAAATAAAAATAGTGTAGGTTTATCTCCCTTGACCCAAAACCTTTTTTTAATTTAAAATAAATTTATATTTAAATTAATAATTACAATACTGTTTAAAAATAATTTGATTATGCCTTACTTTATAATTAAGATTAAATTTTTTATAGCTATTTTTAAAAACTTTTTTAATAATTATATATGAGCTACAACGTAACAGATAGTTAAAATAATTACTAATGAAAAAGATTCGTTTTTTTTTCCAAAACATAAGTCAGTAACAAGAAAATGAGAGTTTCTTCTCAAGAAAAAAATGTGACTTCAACTTAAGAAATGCAATTTTCTCCTCTTAAGAATTTAAATCGTGCAAACTATTACAGGTATTTATTTTAATTACAAAAAATTAAATAAAAATTAGCTTTAAGAATTATCATGCAGCATTGCACCATCTAGCAGAATGCCCATTTGGTGTCGAGATGGATGGTTCCTGCCTGAGAACCAAAAGTCAAAGTCTCTTAACAGTTCGAAAGTGAAAAAGAAAGATTACTTGCTTCAATTGAGGAAAGCATGCAAAACTACATTAGTCGAATGTTACTGTATTGAAGATTTGATGAATTCCATCAACGCATAAATTACAGGTATTAAAAGAATGATAATCCCAATAAATTAAACAAAGAAACCCAGGGGGGAGACCAAAATACATGTCAAAATCACCGAAGATTCTTATCGACAGGACTACACACCTAAAGCGCACTCACAAGTCCCAACCACAAATCGCACTAACAAGAGGCTCAAACAAGCAGCGGTGATGGCAAGATGTCACAAGGGAACATCAGCCAAAAACGAACATCAAAGCACAGACGGCCATCAGCAGGGTGAAGAACAGCTTTGATCTGTTACCTGTGATTGATACGGCGAAAGAAATATCCTGTGGCCTGAAAGAAGGAAAATGTGCAATCAGGATCACGTCACTCCTATGAGATGATTAGAAGAATGTAAGAAACAAAAGAACAATGGTCTATACTTCTGGAATTTGCTAAGTGCACCACAAAAGAGGGCATTGTCTGGAACAGGCAACTCGGTTTTGTTGGTGTCCTCTGGATTGACAATTCTGACATACGTTTCCTGGCCAAGATACCAGGAGTCAAGGTTTTCAGTTCTGAGGTTCCAGACTCCAACATTGTCAAGCGAGACCAAAATTGCCGTCCATGCCCCAGGATAAACCTGGAAAGATTAGGAGATTCAGATTATAATCCAGTTGCACACAAGAAGGACGATAACTATATGGAAAGTCAGCACTATTGATTAGTTTATTCTTGGTTCTGGCCTGTCAGCACCGTTACCACCAGTTAATGAGTAATGACTAGCTAGCAGATAGTTTAAGCTGGTATATTTGATAGAAAATCTTTGCGGGGAGAGGAAAATTGATGACTAAAAATTGTGACATAACCAAGAGTTTCAGAGGCATTGAATAAGATTGAGAATATAAATCTTTCAACAGCATACCTGGACAGTGGAGCGTGCGATGCCATCCCACTTATTATATGTTCCCCTGCTGTTATCTGTCCATTCACCATAATCCATCCTGAAATAAATCAAATGAAGTGCAGGTGACTAAATGTAAATTCCCAAAACCCTTTAAACACATGGATGAACGTAATGAAGTGTTTTGGGGATGGAAATGAATTCCTACCCCACAACAAAAACTGCATATCCACTTAGGTGATAGCTCTGCATCTTGGTGTCATTGTTCTGCAGAATGACTTCCATAAATCCCCTGTATGTTCCATTGATCACTGACGTTTCCATTTTAGATGATCCTGTTAAGGGCCTGTTGGGGAAATCAAGCTTATACACCCCCTTCACTTTGAACTGGTCTGCAAGCCTGATTGGAGTAGCAGGATTGACAAATGATATCCCACTGAGAGTCGCTCGTCTTTTCCCATTGATTGTTACCAGTGGCTTATTTTTCAACACGTAAACATCAGTCACATTGATTGAGCCATATCTGAACGAGCCTTGTGGGTTGGGACGTGCACCACTCGCAGAAACATTCCATCTGCATAGTTTGAGCATAGAATCCTTAGAGTTGACACAAGAAAGTTTCTAATAATGTGAATAGTCTATTAAAACTATGAAATTCTGTTAAAATTGGATTGCAGGTTATTAAAATATTTCCCTTTTGGAGGAGCATGGAATAACCAGCTTATTTAGGCTTTCTATTTTCTCAAATTTTAAAGCCATTTTTTTCTCAAATCAGAGCTCCAATAATATTTACAGGAGAAGATGAAATTTTTAAACAGAGCACTCATATAGTTCAGAATTCCCACACCACGATTCTGCTTCAATACGTGACTGTGAAGTACTGGTTAGTATAAAAACAATGAGGCAAGGCATTTTAACCACGATAGAAGCCAACCTGATGGATCTTGCTTGGTTCATTGAGAAGGTTTTGTCAAACTCATCATTGGGTGCATCTGGAAGGGGACCCTTTGCCTTCCCCTTAGAATTTGTGTAATGCAAGATTCCAACGCCAGTAACCCTTTTCCACTGTGATTCATTCACAAACCTTGCGCTAGCTACAATGTAGTAATCAGTACTTGCGTTCTGATCCATGGTCACCAAAAAAGAATAAGATTGTCCTACATGTATATCTAAACTGGTATAATTTTGTTGCACTGTATATGATCCCTCTGACTCAGCTAAGAGCAGATTGTGGTTCTGGATCCTGAAATTCAAACTAGTTGAAGTTCCGACATTGTGCACACGGAGGCGATAGGTTTTTCCTGTCCATTATAGCAAAATCAATTATTTAGAAGTGTGAACATGATATTTAGGAACTCCATCATAAGTAACACAGTAGAACAACAGTAGTAAGGAAGTTTCATTCTAACATGATGCATTAATTTTTTTATTACTATCAAGTTGAAAGTTGTGTCCTGTCCAATCAAATTTATGATTAACATGATGCATTAAGTCATTTCAAACAACCATATTTCTTGAACCAGTCAATCATTTAAAACCATTTCTACCTTCAAATTTGGAGGCCAATGATAGACTGAAAATGGCTAGTTCACCAAATTCATGTGCATATCAACATCTACATTATTAGTACTTCTTCCATCCCCCTCTACTCTATCATTATTTTACTCCATGAGTTATCTCACAACAATACCCATCAAGAAATGGTAAATCGTATGTGTCTAATTATCATTATCAAACTTAACTCGAAACAAATACAGCATGGTGCAACCATCAGAGACATGAGCAACTAGCAGGACATAAGTGTACCCAATTTGAAAGGTGTGAAAGCTGTGGGGAAGCGCTACTCAAGGATAAATTCTAACACAGGAACCGAGCAATTCCATTCAGTAACAAGGATGGAGCTACTACTAGGATCTATGTCAAAATATAAAATGTAAACTAATCACCTGGTTGAACTTCAATGGTTTCGTAGTCAATGCCATCAGGGACAAGTGTAGCGTTATATTGGTAAGGACCTTTGCCATTAATAAGAACTCCATCTGGCATCCCTAGATCTTTCCCAGCATCAAGAGCCTTCCTCAAAGCCTTCGATCCAAAAAAATAAAATTCAGCATCAAACAATGTATTCCAAACTCCCATCAGCATCCTGACTATTAAAATTCAACATGCTATATACTAACCGTGTGGTTCCTTTTGTACCAATCACCAATCAAAATGACAATGTCCCCATGTGGAGTATCAAAAGGAATTGGAATAATAGCCCGGTTGTTTATAATAAAGCTGCCAAATCCACCAGAAGTTCTCTGCATATGGAGAGAAGGGAAGTAAAAGAAACTCCCTATCTGATCTTTAACTTGAAACTGGTAAGTCCAGTTCCACTTCGGAGGAATTGGACAGTTAGTACCAGGAAGCCCATCTTGCCATGAACTTCTCCTTTGTTGAATTCCTGACCTGTGTCATCAATCATGAAATTCCAGTCACTAAAAGAAGTATATATCACCATTTATACTCTAAATCGCCTCATATTTTCACTGTTCACAGCAAAAAAAAGGGTACAACAGTGAACCACTTCTGTTCACACTTAGATTCAAATTAACACCAAAAATGCAGCAAGGAAAGAAACAAACCAGTGGATAAGGAGATTATCATCCAGTTTGTTCCTAACATTGATAGCAACATTGTTGTTAGTGGTCACATTGATAGTAGGACCAGGAAACTTCCCGTTTATAGCAATGACCTGAAAAGAAAATGCAAAGTAACACCATTTCAGCATCACTAACAAGCTCATTTTACTCTCCTGGCTAAATCTACAGCATTAACTTCAAGCAGTCACTGCCTAAGCAAAACTTAGCAGATCTGAAGCTAATAGAAACTGTGGAGAAACTAAAGCAAACCCAGTTGTCAAAAATCAACACCAAGTACACTCACATGAAAAGATCCACTGAAAGTAGCGTAAAAGGAGTTGGAAATGTAGAAAAGGAAAGCGAAGGGAGAGAGATCTAAGGGACTAACCTGCTGAGGCACGCCAAGAGGAGAAGCAGTGATGTAAGAGACTTCAAAATCATAGCTAACAAAAGGATCTGCAGCTGAGCACAAGCTCAAAAGCAAGCAAGTGTAGATAAGAAACAAAGCTAAAAACTTGCTACACAAAACCATTCTTTAAACAGCTTTTGATGTTCAAGTACAAACAAAATTTTAGAACCGAAGTTTTTTCTCTTGGTTACGGTTACATCACAAGAGATGGGAAAAGAAGGGGAAGAAACTAGAGCCTCTGAAGAGAGATTTTGTGTGTATTTTATGGACAGGGAGAGAGGTAGAGAAACGGCTGTATTTCACTTCACCTTTATTTTAGTGGTGCTTTATTATTATTATTATTATTATTTTCTTGGGCTTGGTTAAGAAATGAGCAAAAAGTGCAAATTGTGACTGATCCCCAAGCTTTTTGTCGGTAACCAGTCATAATTCGTGTGTGAAGGAGAGAGGAAGAGCAAGGACAGAATTGTAGTTGTCGACAGAGAGAAACGGAGTGACAGCCAGTAGCCAGTTCACACATGAAAAACAATTCATAAAATTTTGACCGTTGTCGATTCTCGAAGACCCCAACGTTCAGATCCCCTGAAAATACCACATGCTTTGCCAGCCAGTGAAAGCTAATGGCCCCTACGTGGGTTTTTTTTTTTTTTTTTTTTTTTGTGGAAAATGTTTTGCTCATAATGTTATCCGTATACTGTTAGCTACGTTTTAATTTAAAAGTAAAATGTTATTTTCACGGCTCATTATTTATTTGATATTTAAATAATAAATTATTTACCTCAGTAATTTCTTATAAAAGGTTTTATATTGTCCGTCAGTTATAATACACCTCTTTTTTCACAGGAAAGAAATCTTCACAAAATAAAATAAGTGAAATTTCTCACATAAAAAAAAAAAAAGTCTTTGGTCTAAAAAAAATTATGTGATTCTTTCATCTAAGGCTTGGATAGATCGACAAAGATTTATCAATATCTTTAAATAGTTTGATATTTATATTTTTTTAGAATTGATTATTATAACTGAGGATATTTATTTTTGAAGTTACGCTTTTAATTAATTGAAATTTCGAGATGATATTGTTAATACTTGATATCAGAGTAATATCTGTAGCCTAATTTTTTAATCAATAAAAATTTAACCCCATATTGATGACATCAATAGTTGTAATTAATAATGGAAATACAATGATTTAACCCCCACATGATAATTGTTGTATTTGAGCGATTAATTAGGATGGGATAGAAATATTTTGTTAATAAAAATATAATATTAATAATGTAGCTGCCCATACATGATATGCGACATATAAACCAAGAAACGTAAATCGTAAAATTACTCGCTTCGATGGCTGAAGAAATCCCACATGATGGGAGTGGATAATGGGAGCATTTTCCCTTAATATACAAATGGGGTATTTATTATTATTAATGAAGACTATTGTGGTAGGATTTGATATTTATATAGAATTAGTGTTATAAATAATATAGCTTTTGGGATGATGTCTTTCGCTTAATCAAATCTAGATTTGCCTTAATTCTTGCCTAATCAAAAGTCTGTCGTTGTTTCAAGCTTCCTTGTGAAAGATCCTTGCAAACCGAGCCAAAAATTAATTTAAAAACTAATGCGGGTGGCGAAAGCAATATTTGAGTAGTGAAAAAAATCGCAGGCTGTCGTTTTGGTCAAGAACTTGACAGGGAAGAATTCTGCAGATTAAAATCGACCCCTTCCTAGAGAAGAACAAAAACTTTTATACGAGCAGCAACAGATTTAAAACGTGTTTGGAAATGTAATTATAATTATTTTTTAATTTTTTTTTAAATATAAAAACAAATAAATTTTTAAGACAGCTTGGGAAACCTGCAAGCCCAAGTTACAAGCTGGCTATTGCTTGAGAAAATTGCTTTTATTAAAAAACGGGGAGGAAAATAATTTTCAAATATTAAATCATAATTATTTTTGAGTTTGAGATTTTCTTTCATCTCTTAAATGCAAAAAAGAAGAAGAAAAGAGGGATGCATCAAGCTGATTAGATTCTGTTGGTGGCTTTATCCGCAACTAACCGAAATTAAGTAAAAGGAGCTGCTCTTTATGAGTTGTGACAGAGGAAAAAAGAAAGAGAGAAGAGATGCGATGGTTATTCGTGGGGCCCATCAGCGAAATGATGGTTACCTCTCTCTCTCTCTCTATAAATGTTTTGTCTAATAAATAAAGTTGGTGTGGATCCTTTCGATTTCACATGTTGTCGTGATCTTAATCTCGTTAGTCACGCCAAGCCAAGGAAAACTCCGCCCATATTATTATTATTATTATTATTATCATTAGTAAAATTAAAAAAAAAAAAAAAAAAACACTAGACCTCGTCAGTTTTTTACCGTGGGCATAGACTCCTTGGATTACGGATTGCTATAATATAATGTTATCCTTGTCCTTTATGACAAAAAACTAAATTGTTTGATTTGAAGGGTAAATAAATGTTTTTATGGAATTTATTTGTCAATATAAAATGTATTAGATTATAACTGTATATCAACTTTTTTGAACGGAAATAACATAACTGCCCTTCCAACCAAATAAAAAAGTGAAAGGGTTTTAAGAGAGGTTTTGACGTTGTTTTCTTTTTTAAAAACAATAAAATTATTTCATTGCCTTTAAGATTAAATAAGGCATATAGGGTTTTTTAGTATTTTCATCATTGTTATTTCATTATAATCTGTTTGAATTATAGATTTATGAGGAATGAAAGAACAAAGAATAAAATGGATGCAATGTTGAAAAGACTCATTGTATTGGAAGCAATGCTGCAATAGTTGGAATCAATTTTCTTCATTTGCCAATTGTACACTTTATGGTGGATGCTTCTTGACACATGATAGATAACGAATCAATCAAGGGCTCTGCAGAGCATGGCTACAATCACCATGCCAAGCCTCCAGGACAAAATCAATTTAAATTTTAATTGGCAAACAATCATTGTATTTCACCTCCTCACCAGCTGATGGCCAGAAAAAGAAATACATGGGGTGGCAAACTTTATACAAAATGTGGTAAAAAAGAAAACTATCGTACAAAATGGATCCATCTATCGAAGGCAGTGCTACTGTTGTTCATTAGAATATGGGCGTATGAATGCTGAATTCATATTCCATATCTTGAGTGAAGAAGTGACACCAGCCTCGGTAGCATTGTTGAACAGAAACAGCCTAGCAGCACCATAGATTGCCGTCGTCGGATAAACCCGGGAAGTGATGCACGTCCTACCACCTTGAGCAAAACTTTCAATTATCGAATGATCCACCTAATTCACATCCACAGAGTCAGATTGATGATTCCATTAATCATACATATTATAAACATTCATAATATAAATTCAAGAAGCAATAATTAGCAGTCTATCTCAACTCACCAATATCCTAACTGATAACTTTTCACCCTCTAATACAGGAACATAGCTCCCATAAATTTCTTTTCTAACATCGTTTGCCACAGAAGACCTACAGGAATATTAAAAATCATGAGGATCATCAAATCAGCCTCAACAACAAGCACTCCAAGAACCTGAAATTTTACGATTAAGTGCAGGAGGATCCACTGTTATTACCTTGACTGGTCAGTGCAGAAGAAAGTTTTGAGGCTGCCATTATTTCCTTTGGCAACAAAAAAGTAAACGGGAGTATACTCGCTGAGATCGTCATCCGCAAGAACTAGAAGACCAAATGGTCCCAATGCACCGCGGTGAGAAGCCCCACCATTGGTGCTGCAGCTGAACTCCACATTGGATTCGGCTGTTCTCTCTATAGCCTTCCTGTCTAACTCAAACTCAGCAACGATGTCTAGCTGTAACATGTTCTCGTCACGTAAGTCAAACGGGTTTTCTTGATATTATTATAATTTAGTTTACGAAATTACACGCATACAAACCTGTGTGGCTCCATCGAGTTCAAGCGGTACAACTGACCCTGCCTTAACCTCTATGTCGTTGAAGTTCTTGCCTTTTAATCTCAAGCTCTCTACCTCTTCAACTGGCCATTGAAGCAGATTGCTACCTGTCTTTGTATCCAACACAACTGTCCTTGGAATGCCCTGCAGAGTAGCATTGAACAACAGGAAAACCGTTAAAAAGAATAAAAAGCGTAGAAAGCAATGGCAAAGTGGGTTTATATGTACTAAACATATCTGAAGTTCCAACTCATATTACATTTCTGAAGATCAAGCCATTTTGCAAGAAATGAAACATACCTGCAGAGATGCCCATCCTTTCTTTACATCGGCGACTTCACTATCGGACTCTCCAATCCAGCCCCACAACACTCTCCTTCCTTTACTCTGGTCATAAAATGTCTTGGAGGCATAGAAAATGCCATAATCGTACCTGATACCAATACCAACATCGATCTCTGGATTGTCCGGATACCATTTTCCAACCTTGTCAGCATAAGTCCCAAGTGCATAGTAATCATGCCTATCATCATCCAGGCTTGTCTTGACCACATGCTTCACTTGAGGACCATTAACCGATGTATCCAATCCATTCTGACCTGTTTTCGACACAGGGTAAAAGTCCACACATTCCCACATGCCAGTTTTAGGGACGCCGTGAAGGATTCCACTTAACAACTCATAATTTATGAAGTCTTCAGTGTCATAGACTAAAGCAATGCCAGTTTTATTAATTTTGGATCCTATTATAATGCGCCACTTCCCTTCAGAAGTTTTCCAGGCTGTTGTGGGGTCCCGGAAGTCCTTGGCACCAATACCTGGCGGCGGGACTAAAACGGGATTGCCGGAGTATTTGACCCACTTGAGGAGGAGAGGATCGTCGTGGTCGGCTGGATATGCAAGATTTTGAACCTGGACTGACTCGTTAGTGGATCCAGTGTATAGCATGACGATCTTACCATCAGGGAGGATTGTGGCAGAGCCAGTCCAGACACCATTCTTGTCGTACCATTTATCGGCGACCATCGCCAATGGGAGGTGGAGCCAATGGATCAAGTCTTTTGATACAGCATGGCCCCAGACTATGTCGCCCCACACGGCAGCATGTGGATTGTATTGGTAGAAGAAGTGGTACCAGCCTTTGTAATACAATGGACCTGTAATGTACACAGGACAAAGTCAATTTAACACATAGAATGATGCTTGAATTTTTAAAATGATCCTCCGTAATTGTTGGAGTATAATTTTCAAACTGATCCTCTGTTATTGTTTATTAGTCATTGACAATCCCGGGACTCTTACAATGTCAGTCGGCTGGATAAAATTGAATTAGTCAGTCAGGAAAGTAATCTAATTTGACCGTGGTTTTTAAAATTCTTTGTTGATTTTCCAACAAATTTAATTATTTTTTTGAAAAATTAATTTTTTTATATCTTTTGGATATTTTTAATGTACTAATTTTAAAAGTAATTTTTTAAAAATAAAAAAAAATATTATTTTAATATATTTTTTACATGAAAAACATTCTGAAAATCAACTACAACCATATTTTTTAAATAAAACAAGAAAAATAATAAATATAATAAAAATCAGCATAATTCAATAATATACAAGTCGTGGATGATTTTAGTTTTGAATCCATATCCAGAAAACGAATCTAAAATATACTACTAACTTTTCAAAAAAAAATTAATAATTGCATTCTAACATGAAACGTGTTGGATATGTTTATGAATTTAAATAATAAGACAAAGCATACTATTAAACCCCATCAAACAAAAACAATCATAATTTCATATTGAATCATTGTATCATGGTCAAGTCAATTTTAACCCTTATAAAAACAATTGATGTATTGTTTTTTTTATCGGATGATTGAATTTTAGAAGTTTAAAAAAAATATCAAATTTTTCTCAATGTATCTCTCTTCGTTTTAGTGCCGTTTGGTATTGAGGTGAAATTTGTTTTTGGAAAAAATTCAAAATTTTTTTTCTTGCTAAAAATAAGTGTGGTTTGTACTTTTTAGATCGTTTTGATATGTTGATATTAAAAATGATTTTTAAAAAATAAAAAAATATTATTGACATGGTTTTTAATATAAAAAGTTATTTGAAAAATAACCGCTACCACACTCTAAACACCCTCATAACCGTAATTTTATTGGAATTAGTAACTCAGTTTTTATCTCTGTCAGAGAAGAGGGCAAAGAGGTCATACCGTTGGGATCTGAAGCAGAACGTGCAAGATCCCCCCATCAAAGCATTGAAAAGTCGGTGCACCAAACCATAAGAAAAAGGGAAAAAAATCAGCACCACATAAAAACACAACTCAGCAATAACAAAGGGAACACGTTAGCAAAATATACAGATCTGACAATAACATGGAGTACACGTCAGGATCACTACTTAAATCAATTTTTTGTATTGGTGACCGAGAAATGAAAGGTACATGATCAAATAATAATTTTGGTAGTTTAAAGGGAAATCCTGAATTAAAATAAGTTTTAACCGTTTGATTTTAATTTAGTCAACTATAAACTTATTTATTTAATTTTTTATTTTTTATTTAAATTAACTTTTTTATGTTTTCTAATTGTTTTAATATGTTTATATTAAAAATAAATTTAAAAAAATAAAAAATATACTATTTCAATATATATATAAAAAAAAACTGTTAATTCAATTCTACACAATACAAAACAAACTGTTATTTCAACTATAAAAAACTGTTTTTTTTTTTTAATTCCTGATTTACATATATTTGATATGACATGGTCAATTTTCAATATCGGTAGGTAGAAATAAAGAGAGAGCTTTAATTTTTACTTTAAAATAAAGTACATCAACACGTGTGAATCAAAAAGCTTCATGCTGAAATTAGAATTGAGTAATTAAATACTACTTGTTATACTCAAACGTTACTTATTTTATCAGAATATTAAATAAATTTTAAATAATTCAAATTCTTATTTCTAAATCACTTCTTTAAAAAGTCCTTGCGCTTTAACTTTGAAAATAATCTTTCAATAACGCTAGCATTGTACTTTGGCGATACTAGTTTAAGGCAAGGTTTGGAAAGTTTAATAAAAATTTATTTTTTAAAAAAAATATTATTTTTACATGTTTTTGAATTGTTTTATTTATTAAAAAATAAAAAATATAATAAAGACACGCCTAGCAAAAACAAAATTGTTAATTAAGTTAATACAGGCAAAAAACAGAACCAACTAGAAAACGTATCACGACATTGACCGTTGGAAATGTGTAGGAATAGCCACCTACGCAGTGGCCCACATGGCCTCAAATTTGTGGTTGAATCCAAGATTGGACCGTCCAAAAGTTCATTGTGTCTCGCAGCAGGAGGGCCGCGGCTGTTAGGGTTTTTAAGAATTTTTTAAATTGCTAAAACGTGCTTAGAAATTTTCTCTCCGAGTCATCCAAAAGGCATTCTACATTTTTGGACAAGTAAACCATTTTTTTTGTAAAAAAAAAAAAATAAAAATTGAAATAACGAGGAGTGCGAACCATACCGTTCATCCAATTATCTTCAGGTTGAAAATGGAAAGCAGTTCTTTGCCATGATAACATGCTATTGTTCCACGGATAATCTTTCACCTGAGCTACCTTCAAATTCACGTTGGCCTTCTCTGACACGCCGGCGGACACCCCACGCGATCCTGCTGGCGACAAAGTCTCGGGTTTCGCCATTTCTTTTGGCGTAACCAAGGTCGCATCTTCATCTTCTTGTGAATGATATTGGACATGACGAGCTCCATTGTTGTTATTAATTGTAGCTAAAATCAAAGAAACAACAAACAACCCAGAGAAGACCGCGATGAGTACTTTCTTGGATCGTCGGAGATGGGTCGCCGGACATCCGGCTGAGACGGGCCCTTCTGGGACAGGACTATAGTTGGGCTCTAAGGAATTGGAAACTGGAAGCAATGGACTTGGGTCCGCCATGGTAGGCGTAAACGGGAGAAAAAGAGAGAGATGTTTTCGGGAACGAAATTTATGCAGAGAGAGAGGGCAGGGGGAGACACCAGAGAACTAGTGGTGTCTGTGTGAGAGTAATGTATTATGGAGGAGTGCTATCTATATATAGAGGTGTTTCTCAATGGAGGGTTGGTTTTTGTGCTGTAAAAATGACCTTCGGAGGAGAAAGAGAATTCGTCAGACCAATCGAGGAAATAAGTGAATAATTGTTTACATGAGCTGTTGTTAAGTAGACAGAGAAGTAGAAGGGACCCGGCTTTCCATGTGAGGTTCGTGGTAGGAGAGGCCCAACTGTGTCATCGTGTCTGCCTACGATTTATGAGTTTATCCTCGTGTCACTTGCCTACTTTGGATTTTGGACATTAATATTGTACGCTGGCGTTATCCAATTGTATGGTAAAGATACTGCCTCCCATATCATTATCCTGCGTATTTTTCAAAATAGAAAGAGATAGCTAAAATAGAAATATTTTGGTTATTAAAAGTTTTTTTTTTTTTGTCAGCATAATTTTTATTCAGTATTTTATCTCCTCACGGGGAAGACAAGGGGATGGAGACGGAGATGAAAATATAAACGGAGATAGCTAAAATAGAAACTCTTTATTAGTATGATTTTAATGAGCGCGCGGAGAAATTACCTTATTATGTTAGTTTAAAAAAATAATACTTATTACAAACTACAATTTAAATAATTATTTCTATTTATTATTTTAAATATTGCAAGATTGGTAGTGATAATTTATTGTTTCTTGTCATTTATTAACCAGGGAATGTCTTATATACCCCCACCCAACATAACCCTATCTGTTTCTTATTTCATCCTATTTTCTGCACTGTGTTTCTTATCTTGAAATGGTAATCAGAGGCTATCTTAGATTTTAGTGTCACAATTCATATTTGTTGTGTGTATCAATTATTTTCTATCAATCCAGTTGAATTAAGGCTAGTAACCGAGGACACTACTTTGTTGCAAGGGTAATTATTTTTTATTTGGTTTGTTTTTTATAAAAAAAAATTAAATGAAATTTAAAAAAAAAAAACGAAACCGGTTCAAACCGATTAGTTTCGGTTTGGTTTTTAGAACAAACCGTTCAAACCGTTTGGCTCAATTTTTTTTCCGGTTTCGATGTGATTTTTTTTATTTCAGACTTATAAAACCAAAATCAAACATGTTTGTTTTTTTAAAAATTTTAATCAGTTTAATCATTTTTTTTATAATTTAATTTTTTCAATTATTATTTTTAATTATTTTTAATTTAATTAATTTTTTAGTTTTTTTATTCACCATTACTTTGTCGTGATAAATAACAGCGAAGTCATGTTTCATGAGTGGCAGCCGACCATTCAATGGCGGCCACAAGAACATTAACAAACGTTTTTCTTGTTGCCTGTGCTAGAATTTGACATTTAATCAAGGGATATTATTTACAATACAAAAAAAAAAAAAAAGAGTCTGCTATTTGTTTATAGGAATGAAAACGATTAATCATGTTTACGGTTTTAGATATAACTATAACTAAAATAAAAATAAAAATAAAAATAAAACTAATAACCATAACCATTATGGATTTTACATGACCATAACCATAACCATTAGTTATTGTTTATATATTCGGTTAATTATTAGTTATTCGTTTTATTTTTTCAGAGAAACCTGAGATAAACATAGTAGTAGTACATGTATGTGAATATTAATCATAGAAAAATTATAATAATAAAAACCAATGAATTGATTTTACTCGTAGAAATATTCTTCAGCCATAAAAAAAAATATTCATTTACAATAATAACAATTAAATAATATTTTTTATATTAAGTTGTTTCTGTATTAATTAATAGGTTTCCATGAAAAAATAAAAGTAAAAAAATAAGTTTTACTAGAGCATGAAATAAATTTCTAATTATTTAGAATCAGTATAATTATAATTTTTCAATAATCAATAAAAAATATTACAAACATTAATATTTTTTTTAGTGTGATTATCATGAAAACCATTGTCATAATGAAAATAAAAATCAATCATTCAAATAATGATATTTTTAATCGAAAAGCAAATTAGATAACATTTGGTGACTATCCTAAAATAAAAATGACGAAGACAGTAAGGACATGAAAGACAAGAAAGAATAAGAAATGAAGACAAAATTATATCTGGTATTATACAAAATAAAATGATTATCTCATTAACCTATTCCTTAGATTGTTAATAAAAGATAATAAAATATAAATAAGTCTATTTTAATTTTAATATGTATTGCTAGAGAACTTATATATTTTAACAAATAATTAGGTATATATATATATTTTTATTTTAGTTTATATTAAATGTTGAAATTAATAATAATATAATAACTCTAGTTATAAAATCCTGATTGGCTCAACGGGTTGACCCGGGACCCAATCAACCTAGAGCTTGGAATAATCCAAGTTTAAGAAAAAATAGAAAAATGATTTATCTAGTCAAAAACCTAGGTCGATCTGTGACTCGGTCAACTCGGGGTAAAACGCAGTCAAAATCCAAGTAAAAAATCCATTGCTTTTTTTTTAAAAAAAAATTATTTGGTTAAAACAATATTATTTTAATTATTTAAAAAAAAATGGGATTAAACCTCCTGACCCATGACACGGGCTTTATATTGAGCCAATCCCAGTGATGAGTTATAAACAAAAAAAAATTTATTTAGTGATATAAATAAATTTTAATTTATTTAATTAAATATGTGTATCGATTTTTTAATTTTTAAATATAATTTTCTTTATTTATAAAACATATGAAAAAACTTTCATATTTATTTTTATGTGTCGAGAATAAAATTTATCCAGTGAGGAAGCCCGTATCAGATAGCTAGTATACACCACCATATATATATGATAATATCAACAAACCGACCCTCCACCTGCCAAGTGACCGCCACCTGGATGGTTAGACGAAGATGGGTTTGCAAGCAGTGAGAAATTTGTTAAATTATGGAGTCGTAAATCCAAAAAGACGGGTAAAATCCTTCCCAATTAAGTTTTTAATCCCCGGAACAATTCTGTGGGGAAAAAAAAGGGTTGACTTCAAAAAACGTGCAAGACACTTGAAAACAATTGGAAGACGGTTCTATGAAATAATGTGGAGAGTTGAACATCATCGCTTACAATAGTCATGAGAAAGCTTGAACGAAATTACAACGGTAGTCAATTTCGTGATGCTCTACGAATCAATCAGGAAACTCTAGAGGAAGAACTTTCCACGGACAGATCTCTCGAGATGAAACTAAAAATTAAAATGAGATCAGAGGAAATATTCGAATTGAATCACTTGAAAAAGACTTTTATCCTCTTTGTTTTTTCATTTTAAAATCTTTTTAAAAAATCTTGAATTAAATTATTTTGATATACTAATATAAAAAAATAATTTTAAAAAATAAAAAAAATATTATTTTAATATATTTCTAACTACAATATTTTAAAAATCAATAACTCTTCCAACCAAACATAACATTCAACTTCGACAAAAGAAGAAAAAAAAAATAAACAACCGACGGGATACTATTTCCCTCAAATAATGGAGATAATAATAGACCAAATGCTGATTCAGATTTGAAAAGTGATTGATTGCTCTTCCATGGCCGCAAGCAATGGCCATAAGAACAAAAACTTCTGCGGGCCATCAAAGAGGGTGGGGCCCATTTGTCCACTTTTTAATAGATTATTGGACAGGAAACGTTATTAACCACATGCAAATGATGACTAGGCTTGATAATACCATTCTGGATAAAGTGGGTGCTTTCATGATGTGATCTGTCATCCTCTCTCTACCCCACGATCTCATTATTGAGGAAAAAAACAGAATATACAAGACTTTATATATATATATATATATATATATATAAAACGCTCGAGGAATAAACAAAGCAAAAAATAGGGAAAATCTAGCTCGATCCCATGTCTGTTCTTCAATGAACCCAGCTTCCACATGCAAAACCCATATGATTTCAACACTGCCCATATGCGCTTGCCTCCAATAACACATAAGTGAACAAGAATACAGAGATTATTAATTTATAAATTACTAGAGAACTCTTCGTAACATTTTGATTGAGATTAACATATTTGGATCATCAATGCACCTGGACATATAATGTAGAATATATATATATATATAGGAGATAAAAAACGATTAAAAAACATATAAAAATTAGTTTTTAGAAAAGATTTTAAAAAAACAGGATTGCAATAACGCTACCTACGTGGACACCAACAATACAGATGCCGAAGCCAAATCATGCCACTAATTTTCCATGTTTAATTATAAACTCCTTGAATATTGTGGATCCCAGATCTAGTTTAATTGCATTATGGTTAGTGGTTGATTGGCCGATAAATGATTGTGATCGGAAATAAAGTCTTTTTTCTGGGAAAGTCTAGGAGAACTGAACACGTAAGAATCGGACCACATGAATTATTTGCACAACAATGTCCCACACATGTATTTTTTTTACATGTCCACGTAAGCTCCAACGAATCAAGGCATGATGATGTCGTGTCATTGGGTAAAAACCTCTCTTTTTCTTTGCCCAGTTGGCCCAATCATAGAGTTTTATGTCGCTGCTAAACCACCACTCGTCTTTTTCCCCCTCAAGGATAACGAGATACCAGAAAAATGAGTGGTGTTGGGGAGGTCTTTATGCGTGGTTTAGATTACCAGCAGTTTTTATTTATAATAATAATAATAATAATAATAAAAGTCCTTCTGAATTCTGAAACATTAAAAATAGAAGGGTTTGGTAAGTAAAATATTGCTTGAAACGTTTCGAGAGGAGCAATGGGGGGAAGAAATGTGTCGCTGTGCAATTTAAATATTTTATAAAAGGGATAACACTCCTTAGAGGATACCTGAACGGCTGAACCACGACATCACCTATAACTTTTGACGTGCAAAACAGGTTTACTCAAGATCATCTTGACAGCCACAAAAAAATTATTCAAGAGCTATTAAAATGTTCTTAGGAGTAAAAAAATTTCAAAACAAAAATAAAAATTCTTTCTTTTTTTATTTAAATATTAAAAAAATAATATATTAAATTAATCTAAATCAGCCTGAGTTTACTTATTAAATATATAACTGAAATCATGAATCCATCTTGATTGAATCACTTTGGTTTTTTAAAATTATATTTTATATAATTATATAATAATGAAAATAGTTGTAGAAAAAAAATCAAATATTTTCATGAAAAAATTATGATGGCTTATAAAAAAGAATGCTTGCTAGATTTTCCTTATAAAAAAGACAACCAAAATCTTATCAAAAACTAAACTAAGATTTTAATAGTATTTTAAAAAAATAATATCTCAAATATATTTTGAACTAATTTAATAAATTAATAGAGCAATATATATAATATACATTTAATCATCTAATTTTACATCAAATAAACTTAAAAGGAAAAAATGATTCCAAATCAACTTTAATTAGAATGGGTTTCTTAGCCATTAACCTTTACATATATATTTGAAGGAATCCGGTTGTATCTATGCTACAGCGCCCATTAGGGGGATTCATACCTAATTTAACTTCTTCTGACTGTACAAATCAATTATTAAGATTCTCTTGGCTTGATTGTTTGTTTGTTTTTTTATATTATTGGAAGGCCCGATGAATCTTGATTGAACAATAAGAGTAATACTTTTATATTATGGTATTTTATTTGAGATTGTGTTCTGAAGTGTTTTTTAATTTGCCTTTTATTTTGAAAATATATTCTAACATTGATTTGAGAATATCCTTGCTGACATGGCATTTTGTACAAGAAACAATATGGTTTTTTGTTTGGGAAATTTGATAACGTTGCCTTGCAGGCATGAACATCAGAGGGTTTCAAACAAAGTGTACTACCGGCTCCTAGGTTATCATAGGTGGTACATATATCGGATGAAACCATTAAAAATGAAGTCTTATCATGAACCAAACTTCAAGAATTTCACATAAAATGACATCTCATAAAACATTATTAAAAATTAGAAATAATTAATTTCTTAACAACAGAATCATAGAAAAAATTTAATGGCATCGAGTGGTCACTATATATTTTTTTCACGAGGGAACAATATTATTTTAGGCGTTGTCTGTGTTTCAGGGGGTAGAGAAAATGGAGGGAAATGATTATAAAAAAAGGGGGGGGGGAATTGAAGCCATTATATTGACTCGCCGCTGCACTAAAAGAAAGGCTCACCAATGATGATTTCAGCATCGCCCAAGAAGGCTGTGAACAATTGTTTTTCTTGGTTTAGTACTTATTCTTTGATAACTTTTTTTTTTTTCAATTTCAGTCCCTCATTCTTATATGACTCTTTAAATTAGTCCCAAATTTCATTCCATCTGAGCACAATTAAGGTCCAGCCAAAAAGATAAAAAAAAGGGAAGATAAATAGATGGGGTGGATTGTCAAACTAGATTAGTTTTCAGTAGTCATGTCATAACTCAGACCATGAATTTAACAAGTTAACAAAGTTGATCACGATCGATCTAATATGATGTTACTTCTTAATTTCAATTCTTTAATTTTTTTTATTTTTTTATTTGGTAGTTTATTATTTTACAATTGAGTTTAATCATTCTAATTTCATATATGACATACTATAGATTACAAATTACTCAAGAGATATTAAAATGGACATTGAACTTATACATATACACAAATGAAATTTTAAATCATCTAATAACAAAGATTTATATCAATTCAAATCTAGCAAATACAATAATAATGACAATGTTATTCAAGAGATCAAAATAAACCTTCAAAACACATAATAATTATGGAATTAACCAGCATCCGTATACACATCCCATGTATAATGAATTAACATGTCTTTTATCTTCCATGCTAACAACATTTAACTTAGAAGATCTCATATAAATGCATAATATTCTTATATTTACTTTCAAAATTGCAAGGTAAAAATACACCTTAACCATTATATTTGTCCTCAACCAACGACTAACTTAAATATTCATGTTGTCAATTTCATCTTTGTCCAAACAACCGTCTAAGTAAAATATCAATCACCTTAATTACTGTCAGCGTAGTCAACTAAGTATCAATTTTATAACCTTAATCCCGTTAACATAGTTGATTAAATATCAAATCTACAACCTTAGTGTCGTCAATACAATCGACTAAGTAATCAATTATCTTTTAGTTTTCATCCCAACCAACTAAGTTTACAGTCACCATCATAAGAATTGACTATGTGATCAGTAATCTTTTAATTGACATCCCTGACTAACTAAGTCCACGGTCTTTTTCACTTGGGCTAACTATATATCTTTATCAAATTCACAATTAGAATCTATTTTAAATTTGCACATTGCACAATAACATTATGTTCGTTTACAATTTATAGGTGGTTACATTGATAATATTATGATTGTTTACAATTTATAGGCAGTTATCGGCCATTGAGATTGTTTACAATCATATATATATATATATATAGAGAGAGAGAGAGACACACACACACTAGTTTCAATCATTGTAGATGAACGTATGTAAATAATGGTTTTTTTCATTGAGTCAATTATCAAACTACAATTGACCTAGAATTTTAATCTAAAATAGAACTAATTTAAACTGGAAAATATTAAACTTTACAACAAAATAAGAGTTATGCTTTGATATTGTAAAATTGGATAATGTTAAACACAAAATTTGAATTTTTGTACTATTTTTTTAATTAAATAATCAATATTTTTAAACTAATTTATTGGAGACTTTCATCCTTATTCATAATAAAGAAATTCCATGGAGGATTCCTTTCTTTTCGGTTAAAAATTGAGCAATTGCACGCGAGATTTATATCAATGGTTAATGTTATTTACGAGTAAAATCATACATTAATTTATTTGAAATTCTCTTATATTGTCTTTTTATAAATATTTTCAGCCCAAATTTACAAAAATATTTTCTTTAAAATAATTATTTTACCCAATCACGAAGTTTATATAATTTATCCTTGGTTGACATTTCACCTACTGATTTTATTACTCTTTATCATCTAAAATTTAAATTAAATTACTAAGAGTTTTTATTCCTATTTATAATAGCTTTATTTTTTATTGTCATTTTAGCTCTGGCTTATCAATTTTAGGTCAAGGGTTTACACAGATCATGCAAGGGGCCATGATAGGGTACGGAGTTGGAAAAATAGAAAACACATAAATTATGTTAACATCTATTTTTGCAATTCAGTTTTTATTTTCCTTTTTCCAAAAAAATATATCATGATTAAGCAAAGATGTTAAATAGCATGATGTGCCATAATTTTTTTCTAAAGATTTTGTTTATTGTTAACTATTCTTTCCTTTTTGTTTATTAACATGTATGTAATCAATTAGTTTTATTGAGCACACTAGGATTTTCAATGATATATATATATATATATATATTTTGTTATAAATTATATGTGATTTTCAATGATATAAATATATTTTTTTCCTAAAAGAAAATCCAGGTCAGGTGCACAGGGGAGTGGCCGATGGATGGTCAAAATCTCAAGTCCTCCGACTAGTCCTAAGGCTGTTGATACGAAAAAACTTATCCACGACCAGACCCATCGACATCCCGAAGCCTAAGCCTATCTTAGAATACTGCTCGACCAAGAATACAGTACGGTGATGGAGCCACCATTGTGGCTTGGCTCTGGTTAAGCTTGAAACTCGAACATGGAGGCGAGTGTTTGGTGGTCAGAAACAGTCTTACTGATGAAGCCAATCACTTCCATGATGCGTGGAGCAAAATAACTTGCGGCACAAATTTAGAGTTTTATAATAACACTATCAAACAATAACTAACATATCTGATAAAAAAAAAAAAAATTAAGTATAAATATGAAAGTATGATTGTTGTTATTTTTTAAAATATTTTTAATTAAAAATACATTAAAATGATGTTTTTTTTATTTTTTTAAAACTATTTTTAATATCAATAAATCAAAATAATTTAAAAACACTAAAAATAAATTAATTTAAAATAAAAAATTTAATTTTTTTTAAAAATATTTTAAAAATATAAAAATAAATAGTGATAAACTCTTTTAATTCAAGATGAGAGTACCATCCATTATTTTATTATATATATATATATTATTAAATTAAGCTGACAGAACCATTTAAAATAATATGTTATTTCATTATTTTTTTCTCAATCATGTTAGTTTGCTGAAACTCGATCATCACACGTGTTTTGACGGGGTAAAGACAGTGACGGCTAATAATAATAGTTTAAAGGAGGAACCAAATCGAATCCCGAGGGCCAGAAAGAAGAAGACACGCAAGAAAAAGTTCACAATCCATTCATCTGAAGGCAAACGCAAAGCCACGTGTAATAAATGTGCAGAGACATCTTTCGGATTCCGACCGCGTGGTCACAACAAAATGCGCTGCCCATTTTGACTCCCAGAACCTTCAATAAAAACAGTTTTTTTTCCTTTCAAATCTGGAGCGTGCTATTTTCTTTTTTTTTTATATAAAAAAATCATAAGTTGAAACCTGTTTGGAAGCATATTAAAAATTATTTTTAGAGAATAAAACATTTTAAAATTATTTATCACATGTTTAGTTCTATGTTCATTGACTAAACAGTATCAAACGAGAATATCAACTACATGGCTGAAAGAAAATCAACTACAGTATCAAATGAGAATATCAAACGAGGTCTTATAATAAAGAAATATTTATATTAAATACTATTAGATATTTTTTTCCTTGAGAATAAGTTATATTCAATTTTTTTTAGTACATGTTTAGTTCTATGTTCATTGACAATGAATCCTAGAATGATTTATTTTTTAAATTTAAATAAATACTATTTTTATTATAACTTCATAGACTAATATTTATTTCTTAAAAATATTATATTTAAAAATAAATAAATAATAGATTTACCGTTGATATGATAAAGATGATATTTATTTATTCTTTTAAATTCAAGATTTAATTAAAATGGTTTCTTAAAAAATTTACTCTACCTCATTTTTATTTTTAAAAAAACTATATATAACACATACGAATTTAGAATCGATGATGATTAGAAGTCTCCAGTTGTTTCATTTCCTCTTTTTTCTACTGTGCGATTTTTCTCTTTTTTAAAAAAAGCTCATAAAAACGAGGGTGGCCAAAGAAAAACAAGAGTTTCCTTTACATTTATTCCATGAAGCCGGGTACTCAGATAGAACTAGAAAGATCTACACATTTGGGCAAGGCTCCTCAGCTCGCTTTGCTTGATTAACATAATCATCCGATCCAGCAGCCAGAAGCTCCACAGATGCAGGCCCCATTGCCTGGGCAAGGCATAATTGATCCCCTTTAATAAGCTGGGCAGATAGGGAAGACCAGCTAATAGTAACAGCTATAGACGGCTCATTTAGACGGAGAAAATTGCTTCTTTCTTCTTCTTCTTCTTCTTCTTCTTCTATCCAAGCAAAATGTCTGGAAAACATGGAACTAGATGAACAGATTTTCTGTGACCAAGTCTCACTCTTTCGGTCAGAATTGTTATGTTATAAATGGGAAAATTAGTGCTTGTGGGTGGTTGACGAGAAAGGCAGATGCCTTTTGAGGAGACATGCTGGCAGAAGATTGCTATTAACGTGTAAAATTAGGCACCATGGTGATAATTTGTGAGCAAGCAAGTCGAGAATGTGGTGTGGTATTGACTTTCTTAAAAGGTCATCACTTTGCACTGAAGTGTCGGAATTTGCATGGTATTGGGTCGATATCTACGAATGGTTGCTTAGAGGCCCATGGTTTTGTGGACAAGGTCAATTTGAGTGTTAGGGTGAGGTCATTTAAGAATAGCGTAGCCTTTTCAGACCTGACTGTTGAGTTTTTTCCTTTTAGTTTTGTTTTGCCCTATCACGAACAGGAAAAGTAATAGGTTCAAAGCTGAAGCCATCTCAAAAGATACCGAAGTAGCAAGCACAAAAATATTTTGTTACAAACAAATGAACCATTATGGCCGTCATCATCGCCGGGCAAAAAACAATTCCCAAAATTCATGCATTGTAGCAGAAAACCGAGTCTAGTTTTCATGATTAGTAGGGATCAATTGTCAATGGCAATGACCTCATATTCCTACTGTTTTCACAAGGTAAAAAAATACGATTTACCTTAAGACAAGTACAGTATCCTCTCCATTTTACCATAAAAAGTCCAGAACACGAGTAAAAAACAAGCAGTAGGAACCAGAGAGCGTACAAAAGCATAGCTAATCATGTACAAAGGCAATCGAAACACATCCAAAATCTGCAAGACTAAAATCGAAAACTGAAGTATAAAAGCTGCATGCACTGACCGCAGCTAAAATTCCAGCAGCAATGCGGTGAATTAAACCTTGCCATCTCCGATAAATTACACAAAGAATCATGACTCTAAAGTAAATGTCATCTGGATAAATAGACCTTTAAGCTTAAGCTTTAAAGCAAAAAAGCTTTACAAGGGGAAATTAACAGCAATTTAAACCGCCAGCTCTAAATTGCTGGTCCCAAAGGAAAAATAATACTCAACTGTACCAACAACCTCTTTATTATGTAATATCAATAATTAAAATGATCGAAACAAAAAACCTAAGCTATATGCATGTCATCAGATAGTCCTCCTGTTATTCAGGATGCATCCACCTTCTTCCACCTTCTTCCATGTCACCAAGGAGTTAAGAAATTTCATCACCTGAAGTTCCACCGTAAGATTTGACAAAAGAAAAGCGAAAAAGAAAAGGAAAGAGTTCACAGAAGATTTTTACCTCAATTGGATCTTTGAGAGAGTAAACTGCACTGGTTTCTTTGGGTCTAGATGATACGAGAATTCCATAACCTCGATTCCCCTCCCGAAGCACCTAATGTTAGACAATTTACCGCATAAAACTAAGCATGCCACCTTTTCCCTCTATATGAAAATTAAAGTCCTTGTCAAGATTAAATTCAATACCTTGAACGCATCCTCATCTGACAGATCATCGCCGATATAAATTGGGAGCACGTCGTCTCTGTTACTTAGCCCTGCGCACCACAATTTATGAAATGTAAATGGTTAAGAAAAACAAATCTGTACTGCCAAAGATGTTTGCAATCAGCAATCTCACCTAGACATTCAAGCAGGAATTCAACTGCCTTCCCTTTATTCCAGTCAATCATTGGACGGACCTCTAAAACCTGGTCATGTAGAAAAGCAAAGTCCAATATCATAATCATGGAAGCACCATATAGATAAAATCACATCACTAACATGAATATCTAGCAAACAATCATAATACCTTCCGTCCATGAGTTCTCCGCAAACGAGGATACTTATCTAGAATATCCTGAACACATTGTGCAATAGGTTGCCAGTTCTAAAGTCAAGTAGAAGCAGAAGAATTTGGTCAAACTTACAGTGATGCTATGAGAGAGATCTAAAAAACAACAGATTCCCTTACCTCCTCGTCTACATTTCGGAAATGCACAGAGACGCAAAATTTGTGATTCTCGACCTTTGCACCCTCGATTCCCTTAGTATTCTCGACAAGGGTTCTAAAAACCTGTGTGAAATTGAAGTGAGTAGGTTTACCCTCTGTAACAATGATGTAAGTGCTCTGTTTTATACATGAAAACACAATAATAATGCACCTCATCGATCATAGGTATAAATTCTCTAGCAGGCTGGAACAGATTCCCCTCCTTGCCCTATGAAACTCATACATAAGGTACAACGACTTGATTAGGCTGGGAAAAAAAGCAACATAATCTCTAATCCCCTGGAGTCCAGTTTTGATGGAAGCGTGAAGACAATCACGTACATAAAAAAGCCATCCATCTTATACCTGTTGGTCAGTAGTAGATTCAGTATAGTTTGGATGATCATTGGACATTGATGCTTTTCCTACAGGGCCCAAAATGTCCATCCCATGACTACCAGCATAATATAGTTCTGTTAGTCCTACCAGCTGATAAACCTGAAAGAATGCAGTAATTTAGCTCCCGCGTCTATGGCAATAAATTATAATTATACTGAAAAAAAATAGATCGTGTGCATAATGAGGAATTCTCCTCTCACCTTGTAACGACTTCTTCCACTAATAATCGCCGTTGGGAAATACTTCGCAATGTTTTTTACAATAGAACGCATCTGAAAACAGTTCATATCAATTTTAAAGACGTAAATGTCAAATGGTAAAGGATAAAACATTATCAAGTTGAACGTCCAACAAATTATGAGCAATCCTTACATCATCAGACATAAACGCATTATCCGGGTCATCTACAATTGGAGAAAGAGTCCCATCATAGTCTAGAAACATTGCTATCTTCTTGTTTTTAGCAAACTTTGCAATTTCCTCAAATGAATTGAGTGCTGATGGATGCTTGAACTACACAATCAGGAAAGGAAGGGAAGAAATGACATACAAGCAGAACATAAAACACCATGATCCTTGTTCTAAAAAACACATTTGTAGTTAGCAATTTTGAATTTGTTAAACATACGGCATGACAAATTATCAACAACAAAGCAAGCATTACCATCCAGGAACTGTAAGCGGTGTCAGAACCATCCTTAAAGAGCTTCTTCCGAGGGGGTGATGAAGATTTCATGGCATCCAGCCATCCACTCGAGCAGACTTCGTCTAGCTTCCCTGGCTTTTTCCTAGTATACTTGCTAGAGGAGAGTGATCCTCCTGGTGGTGAGTAAGGCAACAGATTAGAATAGATACCGAGCCTTGAACTGTTTATCGATGCAGGGTCAGCGAGAACAGGAGAAGAATGATTTGACTCGAAATCCATCGTAGCCAAATTACTTGCAGCAGAGTTGTTGTAAAGTATAACTTAAATACAGAACTTTTTCACCCGACCCTCTTATCAATGAAAAACCACCTCTTCAAAGTTTTCTTGTCACTACTACTAGGAGAGCAGTCCATCAAGCGGGGAATTCCTGAGAACTGTCAGGACAAACCATTAAATATTTGCTTCAAAATAAGAATGTATGACTGAGCAAAACCTATATCCATACCTTCTCATCTCCAAAACTACACAACATTTGTTGGATGAAAGAACATTATTTGCACAGGATTTTCGAGAAATGAAAGTATGGTTCCAGCAAAACGCACCAAAAATATCTGTACCAAGAATAACAAAACGCGGCATGTTTAATTAGTCCCGTGAACATTGCTTTCTACATAAAAGAGTCTACAATTTCACATTGGAAACTTGGAAACTGCTAGCGATCAAATCAAAAGGACCAAGTTTGTCTTGAAGAGATGCAGAACTTCCCCTTAGCAATGTTCAGATTTTGACCACCATTAATGTGTAAGACTAGAAAATAGCTTTTCCACATCTATATCTAAGCCAGCTATCCTGATGCTGACGTTGACATTAGAAGTTTTGAGAGATACAGGCAAACAGGATTTTCTAAGAAAAGGGTCGAGATCATAGGCCTAATGACTTCAGAACAGATCATAATACTTTTGACAAATGGGACTCCAGAGGACATCAATTATCTTGCACAACAAAAAGGACAGGCATGTAAGGAAAAAAAAAGGAAAGGGACAGCAACGTATGAATTTGACATGTCAACATATATTTCAGCTCATATATTTTCAGATTGCGGCAACATTTTAAAGAGCAGCTTTATTCAAGGTAGAAAATGACGCAAACAAAATCAGGCAAGCAAAAATTAAACAAACATGAAGCCAATCCCCATTATGTAAAATACTCATGACCTAACAAACAAAACTTAACTCAAAATTATGTAAACATACGAAAAACATCTAATTGGGTTGGCCAAATCACATCGAGACATATAGTTTGCCAGAGACATAAACTTTAGGTAAGAAAAATCAAGATTCACTACTGCATCAACCAAAAAAAAAAAAAAAAAAAACATGAACCAGCGCATTTATTCTTCTTACATTCTTTAAAACCTCCAAGTGACAACTAACATTATTAACAAAAAAAGAAGAAAAAGAACATGCCTGTACCAATACTCGACAGCACAGTACTAACAACACACTAGATAATAATTATAAAATCCAAGAACCATGTATATAATTGTTAATTTGCTAAAATAATTTAAATTATCTCAAAATATTCTCCACCTCATCCACTACCACATGGTGTCCCACTTCTTCATCGAGATGCATTCCAGTATCAAGAAGATAAAGATGGCAAATATTTCTGGGACTTTCCAATTTGTCTAGCAACAATACACAGAACATAATCATAATGCAGAATATATACTATGATGAGCGTGTGTGTGTGTGTGTAAACACAAAAAAAAGGTGGGACTATGCGGGCCTCTAGAAAGGTTATAATTTCAGCTGTAGATCTAATGTATATATGAATTTTTCATATGTCCTACTATGACAAAAACACTACAACTACCAAAACGACCTCAAAATAGTTATTTAAGACATAGTAAAATATTCAGAAAATGTATCAACCTTTTCTCAATGCGAAAACTTTCTTTGGGGTTTTTTTAGGTGTGAAACACCAGTCGGAGACTTTTTAACTCCTAACTATATATACAATTGACAGCTCAAATCTCTGTCATGAGATCACACCATTACTGCCAGGCAAAAACAACTTTGCAGCAAAGAAAATACTTCTAAATTGTAAACAACACATAGAGCTTTATCTTTCCCATTAGAGGGTCATTATATCACAAGAGAAAGCGATTAACACACGTTTTAAAACCAACAAACTGATTTACCTTAATCATAACAACCGACAAAAAAGAAATTTATGGTAAAATGAAGAAACTTTATAGCTCGGTTGTCAAAATCGCCTGATATAATTAATTTAATTATTAATTAAATATAAAAAACAAATCAAAGAAAGAAGAAATCCTATAGTATGAAAAAAAAAAAAACTCAAAATAATTTCACCAAGAACCAACTCAAAAGGCATTCAAAAGTCATAAACCCTATGGTCTGAAAACTCCCCAAATGAATTGAGGTCAAGCCAAGGAAAAGTCTCCATATTTATGGTTTAAGAAAAATAAAGAGCTTCAAAAAGATCGCAACTTTAATAAGTCAAGGGGTTTACATGTCTAACCAGAAAGAGAGAGGAGCCAAGACAGATCTCACAAAAAGGGTTCCTGTTTTTCACTGATGTTGGCACAAAGGTTATAACAGCATTGCACATGAAACATGAAAATATTTTCAGATTCTACAATAAATAAACAAAACAAACAAAAGAGCTCACACCTAATCCACGAGTTAACAAAACGTGCTGGCCTGTTTTTCTCTTTCCTTTTATTTTTTTCCTATCAACCAAACAGGAGCTGATCTCTATAATGCAGTTTCCAGATCAAAAATGAAAAATCTGAAGATCCCACAAAGAGGAAAAATAAGAAATGTGAAATTAAATAGGAAAAAATAAAAACAAGTATGAGGAGCAAGAGAGAAAAAAAAAGAAAAAAGAGCGAGAGAGAGAGGGAGCAGTACTCCCATATACACACAATGAAAAGCGAAGGGAATAATCACCTCGTTGTTAATTAGAAAAGTTGCAGAGGGGGCTTAACGTGAGAGAGAAAGTAAAGGAAAGGAAGGAAATGAAGGCGAGAAGAACGAGTATTTATAGAGTTTGATATGCCTTAGAAGACGTGCTTAACAAGGTAAACCCTAAATAACCCGGTTGTTGAATCAGGAAACACTGTAGTTTCCCTTTTCCGAAAACGTAAATCTTTAATAAAAATATGTTTAAATTAAGTATTGGATACTGATTACTATAATAATAAGAAGAAAAACTTCAATTAATTGCTTGAGAAGCACATGCTGCTTATAATGTAGGCAAATGTAAGTTGTGATTCCTCACAAATTCAACGGTCCCATGTTTAATATTTTTTTAATTTTTAATTAATATAGGTGATTGTACTAGTACGTATATCTTGACTAATCTTACGAATCTTAAAATTAACAATTATATAAACTTTTAGTTGCCCTGAAATTAACAAGACTCGAACTATAATATTTATAAAGTAAATCTAGAACTTGATTATTTTATTTTATAAAATACAAATTTGGTCCCAACAAATTTATTATATGCCATGTTATATTTATTATAAATAAATATAACGATGGACCGATAATTATACAATATCTTAGTCACTCTCTGTTAAGTTGGTGTAGTTAAGGAGCCATAACTAATTTGGTATTAGCGTCCTTTCTCTGCAACAAGAAAAAGAAAATAATTAAGTTGGTGCAATATATATACACTTTTCAAAAATAAGAAAAGGGTTGATTTAATAGTTGCTTTCATTTTTTTTAATATTTTTTTAGTTTGAATCTTACAACCATAACTTCAGAAAAAAAAAAATTAAAACGTGAGATGCACTTAAGACCATTTAAAAAATTAATTTCGATAATGTCTATATATTTAGCATTCTTAGAAGAAAAGGGTAATTCAATAATAATAGCATCATTACTATAATATTTACCAAGTAAAAAAAGGATTAATTGATTGATTAATTAATTTATTGTAAAAAAATAGTAGTGGCGGTGGAGTGGGGTTGGTGTTTACATATAAAAAGCAGCATCGCCAACACGTGTAACTGGAAGCTTAGAGACAGAGAGGAGTGCTGAAATGGTGCCATCTGTGAAACACATAGAAAGAAGATGCCACGTGTCAGTATTGGGGGTCCGCGTTACAAAATACGGCCAGAATCGGCGCTTCCGTCTCTTTCATGCACCGTTGGCTTTTTTAAGGCGCTGTTTGTTTCTTTCACTCACCGAAAATCCCTTTTTCTCCATCTTTCCTTCCTCCATCCCTTTCTGTTTACTCATCACGAAAATATGATTTGATTGTTTAATTATTATTTTTTTGGTAAGGTTCGGTTAATCAAAAACCAATCACGTTTTAAAAATTCAAAAATATTATTGTTTTTTTTAATAATCATCAAGCATTTTGAAAAGGCTATAAAATTAATAACCAAAGTAACATACGTACAGGGATATGATAAAAATAAAAATAAAAACTAGTTTACTACAACAAATACAAAGATATCAGAAAAAAAAAATAATAACTATCTAGGATTTTTTATTACACCACAATTTAATGTCATCAGCAAATCTTACGATATTTATTTCTGGTATAAGTGAAAATTAAATCCAAAACATGTAATTAAATAGCAATTCAATGAGAAATGATACGAAATAATTAAACAAGTTTATAGTTTTTTCACAAAAAAAATATTATTTCTTAATAACCAAATACCCCAGCTGTTACTAGAAATTAGTCTACAAGCTAACTTTTAAAACTTGCCATGCACCATTAATTTCAAACCATTGCAGTAGCGGCGAGTTTAGCATGCTCAGTAAAAGAGCATTGGATACCATGAAGTTAAAAAGGTGCCATGAAGTTTTCAAATATGATCAAAAAAAGATTATTTTGAAATAGTTTTGTAATATTTGATAATAAGAAATATTTTTAAAATAGTTTATGTTTTAATGAATTTTTTTTTTATAATTTTAAAGTTGTACTCAACAAATCTAGTGCATTAATTAAATGTATGTAATAGATTTTTATAGATATTGGCTTTAAGACCAATAACCTAGATATATGAATCTAACTTTTTCAAAACCTTTTTTTTTTTTAATTCAGGGGAAATCTCATCTTTCAAAAAACATATTTTTTGAACTCAGGTGAGTGAGTAAAATCCCGGCTATCCTAAACTCTTATAAGAGGTGCACACCTTGACTCGAACTCGAGACCTGCTATGCAGATCTCAAATCCCTTTATCATCACGCTATATCCTTTGGGGACAGAAAATTATATAAGTAATTTTATTCAATTGTTTATAATTTTTTTTTAATTTGATTATAAATATTTTGAGCTATAATGAGTATAATTCATGTATTTTGTTGATAAATGTAGTTTTTATATGATGACTTATGCTAGTTAATGTACTTTAACTTATATATAGAAAAAATGTTTTTAGAGATATACAAATCTTCTTCTTACTTTTTTTTCCCGATAAAAGGTATTCGTCCAATCTCATAATATTCAGCATTATAAGTCCTATTCATGTATAATATTGGCCCGTCATTGCTGTGTTTTTTTTTTTCAGACGAAATAAATAAATAAAATAGATTATATAAAAAACAGAAAATCTTTTCTCGAAGTCTTTTTTTTTTAAAAAAAGATCTGAGACTTTTTGGACAATAATACCAGTTAAATACACTTGCCACATAAATTCAAAAACCACGTGGCAGAAAAGATGGGAGTTTAAAAAGCTGAAGAGGCGATAAAAGCCGGTTTTCCTTTTAACGGTCAGAGAAGCAGGAATCTCGTGGATACTCACGTGGCCCATCATCCCAGCTGGCAAAGAGATTTTTTAGTCCCGACGTATAGTCATGATCATTTTTTAAAATATTTTTTATTTTAAAATATATTAAAATAATTTATTTTTATTTTTTAAAATTAACACATTAAAATAATTCAAAATATAAAAAAATTAATTTATAACAAAAAAAACAAATTTTAAATTTTTTAAAAAACATTTTCTTATTGTTTGTAGACTATCAAAATCTCTAAAAGGGCAACTCCTTATAAAAAATATAAAATAAACCTTTTTCAATTTTTTATTTAAAAATATAATAAAATAATATTTTTTTAATTTTTTAAAAATTATTTTTAACACCATTACATCAAAATGATTTATAAATATATAATAAAAATTAATTTTAAATAAAAAATTCAAATTTAACTAAAATGTTATTTGGAATATATTTTCAAAGAACCTTTTACTCCTTTACTTTTTGAGGTTTTCTAAAAACATCAAATTCATTATATAAAATTATTATTCTTTTTTTTGTCATAAGTTTTGTTCCTAGGTTAGCTTAAGCATATTAAATCTGAATACTATATTTTTATTTATTATTCATTCCATGACTTTGGTATTAGCGTTAACCCACTAATGAAATCATAAAATCAATAAAGGCAATCTTTAAAATTGGATGAAAAACACCAACTTTATACTATTTTTTTTTACACATGCATATGCACATATATATGATTTTTTTTTAATTTTCTTTATAAGAATCCCCTTTCTATGCTTTTAAATTTTAATAGATGGAATTAGCTCAAGATGGAGACTAGATTCATGAAAGATTAAACTCTTAGTACATTAGGTACACCACAGAGAATTCTTACAATAGAAGTCTTAAATTCAACACTCCACATAAATACACATCTAGAACAACATTGTGTGATGATGTAAATGATATAACAATGGGGAGTACAGCGTGGCATTAAGAATAATATTAATTGGAGGACTATATTGAGAAAGTTTAAGGAATTTGATGATTAGCTCTATTTTTTTACGTTTCAAAAGTATTTTAAAAAAAAATTAATTTTTTTTTTTTTTTTACTTCAAACTAATATTTTTTTTTATGTTTTTAGATTATTTTAATTCACTGGTTTTAAAAATAATTTTTTAAAAATAAAAAATATATTTTAATATATTTTAAAAAACAATAAATTTTACATCTAAAAAAACCTATAAATGTGTAGTGTGAATCAAAGATGACGGTAGCAATGAAAATATGGTGGTTGGAGAAGAGCATGGGACCCAATACGCTGGCTGCTTTTTGTTTTTGGTTTTTCCTAGTTGATCGAGAAGGAATCTTCTAACACATTCACGTTGTTACACGCGCTCAACAGTAGAAACATGGACGAACGCGCTACCGCTAACTCAACTGACGTGGCATTGATGATGCATTTGCCTTCCCGGTTCTGATGTTGAGAAAGTTATAGTTAATTTGTGGAGCTTGTCGGTAGAAAATTCCACTTCTTGTTCTTTGTCATCAATGAAAATCAATGAAAGGAGAAACATATAATTACGGGTTTAAATAATTTGATCAGTCCATTTATTTCTCGAAGTATATTTCCTCTATTATAAAAAAACAATCCAATTATGATAAGCACAAAACCAACCCACAGTACCGCTTCAATCAAAATGAAACAAGAAGTTTAAAGACAATATTAAAAATAAACAATCACATAACAATACATTAAAAACGAAAGCGAAAACTTCAAATCTTTGAAAGGTTCCATGGAACTTTCGATCAAAGACAGCTTCTAACTTTTTTGTGCTTTTTCTTTCATTTTGTAGTAATAGATAATATGGATTTTGAGGAATCTTCATGCACGCACGCACGCAGGCACTAGCCTTTTTCTTTGTTCACCATTTCAAATCAAAGAAGGAAAGGATTTTAGGAAATTAAGGAGGAGAGAGCTATCCATATAGTGAAATATCCTAATGAACCAAATGGAATGAGGGAAAATAATGATCAAGACGATATGTAATTTTAACATTTAAAATACAAAACTTAATCACGTAATATTTACGAATCATTAGTAGACGCAAATGTTGGGTTCTTCACTTTCTTGCTTCTTTCTTGCACCCCTCTCCAGGGTCAAGCTCAAGGCGCACGCGGAAACAGTAACTGTGGATTATGGGTCCACTACTGAGGTAATAAACCTAAATTTTATTCATGCTCTCTAGAACTTCGTCAAGATTCCTGATTGATTGATCGGTCATGTCATTACAAACGTGAAGAATAAATTGCATTTCATAATAATAAAAGGAATAAGAAGTTTCATTTAGCATTTTAATAGACGGTCATTGGAAGCTGGTGGTGTTAAGAAATCAAACAAAAAAATCCAAGTCGTGTGTGTGAAATTAGCTTTGACCTACCGAGGTATAGACTCGAGCTATGTGCATGTGAAAGTTTCCAAGTCGTGTGTGTGAGGCCCTTACGATTTTCAATATGTTAGTTTCTTGGTTGATTCCTCCTAATCTTTGATTTTCTTAGTAGTCACAATGGAGAGACTGCTAAATGAATGATGGATTAGTGATTGATTAGCTACTAAATTACCGAGATAATCTTAAGTTTTGACTCGAGGATGCCTTGAATTTAATCTCATCTTCCTCTACTCACGACATAAAATTAAAATTTGAGAATGATTAATTAATCTACTGGGGTATTCAGTATTTTTTTTGAAAAAGTAATGATTCTACCATTTTTGACAACGCTCACATTGGCAGTAGAAAGAGCAGGTAAGGCTGTCCATTTCTAAAACTCAAACTGGCCAGCTAAACATTCAAGTGATACCAGACAAAACCCATCTACCTGTATGAACACTAGCTAGCTAATTAATACCTGCATGTGCTGTAAGTTTTGGTAACACCCTTCAAATCCGTGATTGGTGCTGCCTTTTTATCTAATAGGCAGAAATGTAGTGACAAAACAGGATGTTGTCGGTCTTGTTTTCTTTGCCTATAGTGTTTGTCATCGCAATGTTTTAGGACTCTTTCTGAACATGATAAAAGAGGGCTCATCATCGAGATTGTTCAAGTGATTCTTAGTTTAAGCTGGCTCTCTGCATGGAGTCTTGAAATCGACAAGTTATTCCTCTTCTTGTTTATGCTTTCTTCTTCTCACAATATTGACGCAGGATATTATAGGAATTGCTATTTTATAGGGTATATATTATAGTAATTTTATTTATCATGTGTATAGGTTAATTATGTGTTGTGATCTTCACACTAAATATTGTACACTGCCTTACATATATAAATAAGAAAAGTTAGCTAACTAATTGTTTAAACCTTTTTAATTTGATATCAAAGTCCTAAATTAATTACTTGGCGCTAGACCATATATAGTTCTTGTCGCATATACTACCAACCCTTCATAATGTGTGGTGTGTCTATTTGGAAATATGTGAGACAAGGAGTTCTTTGTCTCTAAGCTAAAAAATCTTCTAGTATTGTTACTTGCTCATGGGGTAACTAGTTGCGTAATTTTTTTTGAGTGAAATAACTTATTGTAAATGATGTATTCCTCGAAATATTATTGAATTAAATTAAATAATTACACCATATTTTCAACAATTAAATATCCCGACATTCAATGCGATTGTCCACTGTACCTGATGTCTATTTTTGTGTAGAAAAATACAATATGAATTTTAGCTTTTTTGGCCGTTGCACAAAAACATTTTTTTTTTTTTAGTTTTTTTGTATTTAAGTTTTTTTTTTTGAGAATGAAAATCAAAATCATCAAATATTAATCAATGCATAAAAATTACACGCTATTTTTGATTTTTTTTCAAGATTTTAACCCTAGGTTATGATAATTATTCAATTTTAGTTTCTCTACGCGTCTCTTTTCTAAGATTTTTCAACACAGACACGAAGCAAGTGAAATGCATGAACAAACACTGTCAATTCTATTTTATTTTGTTGCAATGGTTGGTATATTTTATTTTAAGTTAAAAAATGAAATAAATTAAAATAATATTTTCCCCTTAAAATCTCAGTTTGTTCTAAAACATTTACTCAAATTCTAACCAAAATATTCTACTTTCATTCTATTTCAACTGTAAAATCTCGAAATAATATGCTAAAATTAATGAGGTGTACCCATATCTGCAGCATAATAGGCCCACCATGAGGTATTGTCTCATATGACTTCTAGTGGGTTTTATCCCTTAAAAGGCGCCTCGTACAAGCGAGGGTCTGTCGTCTCAGCTCAACACGAAGTACTATCCCATGTGGCTTCGAGTGGGTTTTATCTCTACAAGGGCATCTCACAATAAGAGAAGTGTCTTTGGTGCCATATAAGCAACCAAGGCCCTCGTCTCCTAACCAATATAGGACAATGACCTCATTAAAGCCTCCCAGACAAGGAGCTTGGGTAAAGCACATGACTCGTCCCCACAGACGACACCATCTGATGAGGTGTGCCCGTATCCACAGAATGGTAGGCCTACAATGAGGTATTGTCACACATGGCTTCCAGTTAGTTTTGTCCCTTAAAAGGCACCTCACGAGAGTGAGGGTCTACCGTCTCAGCTCAACATGAAATATTGTCTCACATGGCTTCCAATAAGTTTTATCCTTGCAAGGATGCCTTGCAATGAGAGAGGTGTCTTTGTGTCATATAAGCAATCAAGACTTTTGTTTTCTAACCAATATTAAATAATGGCCTCATCTGAAATGCTCCAAATTTAAAATATATTATTTCAATTAAAAAAACAAAACATCAACCAAAATAAAATCGACAATTTTAGCATGAACTAAAAAATAAATATGGCCGGAACATGGTGGTAAGTTTAATCATTAAATGAGGATGAGTTCGTTCGATATTTTTCCCTTGTTAAATATATATATTTTTATTTTCTAACCTAACTTTCTCTCTCCTTTTTCATTTTCTCGATAAGTTCTTTCCTCTCTTTTTTCCCCTATAGTTTTTCATATGGGAGAGGGTACTAAGTAAGAGTTTTCCTTCTCATCAGTGCACTGATTTTCTTTCCTGTTCTTCTATTTTTTTTACAAAGACATAATAAAAAAGAATAAAATCTGAGCTCGGGGGTTGTCCCAAGGGGAAAAAGAGACGAGGAGTGTTTGTAATTAAAAGATGGAAACTGTATAGATTTGATTTAATGAATTAAAAGCGTCGAGCAGAAACTACCGTGAAATATCTTTGCAAAATGAAAATCTTATTTCTTTTAAGGTTTTTCCAGCTAATACGTAAAATACGAAGCATTGGAATTGACAAATTATTAGAATATATTGCAGCTTTGGTACGAATTGGACAGGCAAAAGTCTGAAGTTACATGCTCTTTTCAAACTTGAATATTATGATATCATAAACGTATATATCTCTCATCGACACAAGAAGCCCAGGGGAAACGTCTTGAGGGGAAAAAAACAAGCAATTGAATGGAAAGACGCTTCCTTCCAGAACCATGTAATTTCTTTCCTTGACTTCTAGCTTGGTAAAATGCGATTTTTCAAAGCAAACTATGTTTTTTTCTTGTGAAGACCAGGCCTTGGACTTTCTTTCCTTGTTCAAGAGCAAATGGGGTAAATTCATTTTGAAATATAATTTACCCTTTTTTTTTTTAATCTAAATCATCTCCTGTAATTGATGCACTTACAAGATCTTTTTATATTTAGGATAATAAAAAAAGGGTAAATTATATTTCAAAATGAATTTACCCCATTTGCTCTTGAACAAGGAAAGAAAGTTATATATATATATATATATATATATATATATATATATATTCAATTGAAACCAATGAGCATTTTTGCATAGAGAAGATCCTAAGAGAGAAAGAGAGAGAGATGCGAGGCGAATTATTGTGGTTGACAAGCGACCATTGATTGATTAAAAATAGGAAAATGCAGCCACCACCTAGGATACACGAGGCGGACCTTTGTCTTGAGCGTAAGACAGCACAAAGAAGGGGCCCGCAATCAGAGAAGGTTCACACGGTTGGTTTAGGCTTTGGGTCCAATTGTCATCGATGTTACATGCTGACGTGTCAGCATACTTTTAGATGGGGACTTACAGAGGTTACCAATTTCAGGACTCAATCCTAATTATAATAATCAGAGGAAGGGTCCCACAATTATGGCACACACCACGAGGTAGTTTCTTGGATGACGTGGTTGTGATGTCATGAACCAAGACGTGACTGGGTGCTGACTCGGACTTGCTTTTTTAAAAACTAAATTTGGAGGGAAAAAGCAAAGAGAAAGCGGCGATGTCTGTGGGCTTGAGAGAGAGAGAGAGAGAGGTGGTCGTTTTGTGATAAAAAAGAGAAAGAAAGGAGAGCCGAAGAAGAAGAGAGAGAGAGAGAGAGAGCAAGCGACGCAGAGGAGAAACGCCGCGTTTGGTCAGATTCAAATTTCAACAACCCTTTCCGTTTTTTAGGCTTCTTTTGAAAGAAAGGCATCCATCCATGTTTACATACATATAAGTTTCCCCTACCCCTGGGCTGGCGCGTTCAAGACAAGTCGGACAGACTGATGGTGGATATTTTTTGTACAGACAAATAACTATATAATTATTATTTTATTTTATTTCGTGATAGAAGTCACCGTAACAATGTATCTGATTAAAGTAATGGTGGATATATTTTTTAGATTTTTTTTTACTGAATTTTGTTATTTTTCATCTTATTTCTTCAAATGTTTCTAAAAAAAAAAAGATATATGGGTATCTTATCTTATTTCAATTAAAAAAAAATTATTCATCATTTTAGCCTTGTCTACCCCTAGGTTAAATGTAAAAACAAAGAAATACAAACTAGTTAAATCAAAAGAAAAAAAAAAACTTAGGGAGTATGAAAAGATGACGACAAACTGTCGGCCTGAGTTAACACACACAAACTTTAGTAATGGACATGATTATAATGAATTAACCAGACTGAATAATTTGTTTTTTTTTCCTTCTATTATTCTTTTCCTGGTTGGACTTTTATTGGGTCTTAATTTACCACAAATCAAATTAAATCTAGAAGTAAATAAATGAGTTATAAAAGAATTTAAGTTAAAACTTTAAAAATGTGTTATATTGATCTACATCAACTTTAATTAACAAATAAAATTTAGAATCCATGTCTAAACATGATCCCAATTAGATATAATTTTTTTAAGATTAGTGAAAAAAATGATGAAATTGCTTCTTCTTTTTTTAAGTTAAATAAAAAAAAAGTCAATGATAACAAATGGTTAAACTTGTATTTTAAAAAAACTTTACAGGAGAAATCTATTAAAAAAAGCCCTAGATATTGTGTCATAACTTGTCGAATCACAGATCCACGCTAAGAACTCAACGAGGCCTAATAATTTTTTTTTAATTAAATTTATGTTGCACCAAAATAAAAAATAAAAAGAATTGAAAAAAAAAAGCCTCACAAAAGAGCCCCGATGCGCAGGCTTAATAGCCCAACATGTCTAGGTCTATTAAAAAAAAAAGCCTAGGCATAGACTAGCACACTTGAGCTTTATATTTTTTTTATACTTTTAAGAGGTGGATAACCTGTCATCTACCCCTTTTATTAAAAAATAATTTTGGCAACATGTTGCCTTTTGAAATAAATGACATATTGTCTATTTGTTCAAAATTCAACCACCACTATTGTAGCTGTAAAATGAGGGCAAAGAAAGTTTGCTCCAAAATCCCTTGTTTTAACATATTTTAACAAAAAAAAACACCTTTAAAAACATGAAATCAAATTGGATTAAATGTTTCTTTCTCGACTTTGATTTGAGTTTTTAGATAATATTGAAGTTTGAAACAATAACCATCAAATTCCTTTCATAAAATAGAACACGTGAACACCAATATCAACTCATTTGATGGCACGAAAATGATGATTTTTTTTTCTATGTTGAAATCCAGTGAACATTTCTCTCTCTTTCAAAAATCAAGGATTTAAAAATAATAAAAATAAAGTAGTATATCAAAATTGAATTTAAAAAAACATAATGGACCGAAAAGATGTAATTTTATAAAAAGGAGTTAATGTGTGTTTTTTTATGTCAACTTTAAACACATCATTTATTTTCAGTTTTTCTCTTTATTTCAACTATATCCCTGGCAAATAAATTTGAAAATAATTTTACAATTAAAGCATGCATACAATAAAAAAAGGTTAAGTGATCAAAGTGAAAATAAAAAATAAAAAAATAGCACTGCTACGTTACACAGTGTATTTTTAGATATTTGCATGGTCCAGGGCATCATAGGCGTTAATTTATCATGCAATATCGTTAAGACAGATGTTAAGCGCTTCAAAATGAGTCGCAGATAAGTTAGGGCAAAAACATCTATTTGGTCCTAGCTTGCATTGCAAGTGATGACAATATTTAATCAATTATATGGACATCAAGCTGTCGGCCACTTTGTTAATTAGCTTGTCACCATACACTCATCATGTGACAAAAGTGCTACTGTTAAATTAATAATAGAAGGATCCTACGACTTGATTCAAGATCTTGTGAAACATTTTCCTAGCTTGTGAGTTAAGGATTTTACAAGGATTGACAGATATTTTAAGAAGTAATTAGGTATCACGAGGGGTTTAATTAAGTATATGCTAATATAAGCAAAAAATACTTAAACTACAAAAATAATCTTGATTCTTGACGTGTTCTTAATTAGCCTGTTAATTAGTTTAGGAATCCATAATATCGACGTGGGGGCACACCCTTTAACCCCCACGTCGATAATATAACTAAATACTTGAACTGCTGACTTATAACTACAGAAATAAAAACATTGTGATTTTGCCAGTCTTATAAAACACAGCTAGCTTATTAATTATAACTAGAGTCGATCGAGGGAAATAAATAATTAATATACAATGCAAGTCTTGGCCCTTGATGATAATTCGATTAATTTCAAAATCTATCTTAAGTTCAGGTTTATGTTTTCAAACTAAGTTAACAACTTGGGAGAAAAACTCTCTCACTCTAAGTCACACACACACACACATGCCAAAGAAAGAAAAATCTACTGGAGAGAGATGAAGAAGATCAGCCGTGAACAAGATTTATATTTGTTGAAAGAATTAGAGTATATATAAGCAATTTGATTGGGATCAATTTACTTTGATGAATAGAAGGTAAGCAATTTGGTTAAAAGGATAATTAAAAAAGAGAAAGAAGACAGCATCTGAACTGTACTCTTAATAACCTAAACAAATTGCGCAGTATCTATTTTGTGTGTGGGAGGGAGGGAGGGAGAGAGAGAGAGATGAAACAAGAAGCAAGCATGGTAAGGTTAGACAGAGGATAACAGGTTAAGAAGATTGAGAGGCCTGAAAACTTCTGAAACATGCCGAGAACATGAACAGATCATGACTTAACAATATTTAACTGAGAAGTTGCTGCTGTTGAACACTTGACAACAAAATATTGGTTTAAAAAATTAAGTTTCATTTTATTTTCTTTACATACTAACTGTAGTTGAGGTTATGGGCATTTTTTTATTGCTTTTTAAAACGTTTTTTTTTGTGAAAAAACAATAAATTGATATTTTTAGATGTTTTAAATAATTTTGATATAAAAATGTTAAAAAACGTTAAAAAAACAAATTTTAAAGAAAAAAGCACTTGAAAAAAAAAACACTTTCAATCACATTATTATACACAGTAGATGCTGCTTCAAAACATTATTAGGATGATTTGTTTGCTGAAACAGATTTTTGTTTTTGAAGCCTGAGTTGTATGTCACATTGGAGTTCCTGTTAATTTGTGATCAACTTGCGCTTTTAGAAACCTTTCGAACATATTTCATGGACAGCATCACACGTTGCTTGGCGAGCAGGCAGCGTTAAAGAATCTTTTAACTTGCTCCCCCAACTTGTCATAAAAGACAACATTTAAAGATTGGACACAGATTCATGCACGCATGCAAAGATTTGGAACAAGAGAATGATATTTTAAATAATTAATTACATGATTTCAACAGCTGAAATTCATTACAATGGACTCAGGCACATTAGCTATACCACTTGGTCTTTAATCAAATCAAACACAACATCGTATATGATACATGTGCAGAGACCAGCTGCAAATCAAATATGCAGCTCCTTGGGTAAAACAAAAGTGCTGACTAACTAGCATCTAAATTAGGGTCGACCAGAATTCTTTATGGCTGTGCTTAGATCATCAGACGTTGCCAATCTGGGCATTCGAGTTGTTTATCAAGATAATTGTACCTGCGGTCCGTGAAAGACACTGCAGATATTCAGCAAGGAATACGATACGATCAACCGTTGCTCACCTCTCTCGGATTCCGATGCATGGAGACACTCAGAAATGTCCGATATGGTGGGCAATTTGAATTGTTTGACAGCAAATTATTATATTTCTGATAGATGCTACTGATTTAATTAGTTAATAATTCATTAAATGGATGCATGGGTTCTGGAAAATTCAAGTACTATGAATGTCTCGTTTCTGTTTTGCTTGGCTTTTTGCGTGGGGAAGGTTATGTCAGGAGTGGCTTAAGATATATAAAGGTCACGCATAAAAATAAAATTGGTTTAGGTCCTTGATTTGTACTTTCGAAGATTAATGCAGAGTTGCAGTGCAGCAAAAATTTAAAGCAAGTTCCACTATAGTATATATATATATTTTAAGTTTAAGCTGATGATTTTAATTATATTATTTTCTAATAATTTAAATTTATATTATATTGTGTTATTAATTAGATAAAAAAAATTTAAATTCCTGATTGTTTAGTCATTAAAATTACAATATTATATCAAATAACTATTTAAACCATGAAATTTAAACTATTACATGAAAATGAAATTTCAAGACATGTATTCACTATCATTAACTTATTATTGGTTTTTCATTAAGAAAGAGTTGTTGGGTTCATGGTTTTGTCGTACGAAGTCAAATTATATGTCGGCATGGACATGGTCCAAACATAAGGCGTGGGAGTGTCGTAATCCTAGATGTGCTAGTTTCTGTTCTGGTGTGCGGAGTATATATATATATATTTTATATATATATATATATATATATATATATTTTATAACAAACTAATGCAATTAGCATTAAAGCAATACTCCTATTAGTTGAAATAAAGAACTCCCTTTGACACGCACATCTTTCTTTTATATATACGAAAAATAGGATAGAAAATTGATTAATATTATAGTTAGATCACATGAATTTCTAAATGCATTTCTATTATGTCACCAAAAAAAAAAAAAAATACAAAAACACTTAACATGTTTATTTTATATTTGAACAATTTATTAGCCTCTATTATCCTATTTTATCTTAAGGATCTTAATACTTTCTTAACTATAGCAATGATTTTATTTATTAAATTAAACTAAAGAATCAGAATAAAAAAATACAGAAATCAAGATATATACCGATCAAATTATAAATAGAATAATATCTGTCAGTATTTTTTATTAATAATTTTACTGGTTTTAAATGAATTTCTGATAATGATTTTGCTAGAATAAAAAAAAAAAGCAAAATAACAACAAATATGAAACAATTATACTTATTGATTTCATAAATCATATATAGCATCCTGTACTTCTTTTTTTTTTTTTCTAATTGTATTCTCAACAAGAATCCTTTCATTGATTTTTTTTGTTTTTTGAGATTTCCCTTCATTGATTCATTGTAATGATCTTACTTAAATCGAAATGCTTTTAAAGCTCTTTAAATAATTCTTTTAGTTGAACTTGATTGAAAAAAAGACTAGAGAGAAAAAAAAAAAGTTTATTATATATTTGTTATTTTATTTTTGATTTGATAAATATTGACTTAAATTGTTTTGCAAATTGATACTGATAATGTATAATAAATGTTAGACATTATCTTTATTGATAAGTATAAACTACTATTTTATATAATCTTTGAATTACAGATATTTTACTCTTTTCTGTTCTAATTTCCAAAAAATCTTCGACGAATTCATTCAAACATATAAACAAATTATTCCGCTTCATGCTTAACTAGGATAGTTTAGTGTTGTTTTTCTTTTTAAAATTATTCCAGATTGCTGTTATCGCCAGGCTTTTCTCTTTTTTAAATACCGTGCAGGTAGGATGAGGTGGGAATTAAGTAGAAATCATTTACTTCTGCAATTCAAATTAACTAAATAAGTAAAAGCGTCAATGGGATGATTCTAAAACAAAATTCCAATAAAGATTTTGTTTTACAACGGGAAATGCAATGTTGAGGTGGATGTCCCCCTCTGCAGTCTGATGTTTAATTGAGGGCACTAAACTCAGGAAGTATATGCCTGTCGCATGCAAGAGATCCTTGTTTAGGCATATATATAAATCTGGGGTTAATTATAATTACTGGAATGTTACGACAGGAGGATCCATTTATATAGAAGAAGAAGAAGAAGAAGAAGAAGCAAAATGAATAATAATTATCATCTGATACAGCCAAAGCATGAGAATTTGGAATCTGATTTACCATTTGAGTGTCTGCTGTCAAGTCAAGTTGGGGTACGTAGACAATGCGAAATGCTTTAAATAATTATTTTTAATCCACCGATTTTGTTTTTACAATGCAGAGCGTACATTGTTATTGGTTGTATATTCAAACTATCATGTTGCTGAAGTATTCCGTGATATATTGTTTCGTAGCAGTGATAATTCTTGCTTCCTCCCATGGAAAATCTGTCCAAGTCATCAAGAAGTGAGGCTGAAGATGAAAAACCAGAAAAATAAGTGCGACATTCATGTGGATTTTAAGCCAGAGTTTGGTGTGATCATGGATGGAGATGAGATTCTTACATACTTGGCCAAGCCTGTATAGTGAAGAAGTTTAAGCTGATGCAGCTAGTCATATAGCTTCAGCTAGGATCAAAGACAGTACCCTCCTTTTGCAATTCTGTTGTTTAGTGATTCAGTTTTGGCTTTTGTTTCATTTTTCAAACTTTCGGAAAGATATAAAATCATGAGCACTGAAATCAAATGATGACATATTTCAAGGTAGTACGATCATTCTTGTTTGCACTCGCAGCTCTTTTGGTAATGGAATTTCAAATTACCTTAAAAGAATTTCGAATGATTACCTGGATGATCAATTCTCTTCGAGTTAAACTCAGCCTGTTCGAAGGCGGACTAGTTAACAAGATTAGTTTATTATTTAGGATAGTAACACTGTCATGGTTCACTGACAATCGCACACGTAGACGGTTGAAAGAAGAGATGAATTTCCTTTCAACTGCTGGAGAAAGATGAAGAGGAACTGCTGCAAATAACTTTTACTATCTTCACTGTCACAATTCATCAACACAAAAGTAAAAATCCATCAAAATTTCTTTCAATTATTGGATTTCGATGACCTATCTCCCACGGTAAATTGTATTCCATGGACACGATCAATTTCCATCTTTCCCAGCTATTGTCGTCTGAGATTAGGATTATTGCTAGAGCAAACAAAAACTGATGCTTGCTTTCATTTTTGCCGGGGCTTAAATGTTAGTGCTGCTTCTATAACTTTGAAGAGAGTACCAACAAAATCTGTAACTAGTTCCTTCGTATTAACAAAATCTAAAAGGCTTGGAGTTTTCACAGTAACAATTCATACTAAAACCTTATTTTTCCTTTTAAAACTTCAACTTAACTGGTCATTAAAAGGTAAAAAGATGTTTTTATAGGGGCATGGTAGCCATTATAAAACTCACTAGGGTTGGATTTGTCTTTTCAATTTGTTTGGGAACAATGCAATAACTAAAATTACCTCGGGTGAGGTTTTTCTCTTTTCAACTCCTTATTTTCTCTCTCCTCTCTTTAATAGAGTATAAAGGTTCCATGTCATTTATTTTTTATATTCTTTTTTAATTATTATTTATTTTTTTAATTGATTATTTATTCAATTTTTTCCCTAATCATTTAATTTAATTTTATTTCAAATTATTTTGTTGTTATTTATTTTATTTTGAATTTTATTTTATTGTATTTTTTTAATTTCATCCCTTGATATTTTTTTTTTATTTTTTTTTAGTCTTGGCTTTATGACCAAGGATATAAATTTTAAATATTAAGAAGGGTTGACTTTGAATTTTTTAGATTTTTTATAAAATTTATTTATTTTTAATTTTATCCTTTAATATTATATTTTTTAATTAACTTTGTATTTTTTTTTTACTTTCTTTTATATGGGATTATCTCACTTTTTATGCTCATATTTGAGAGGTTAGTGAATGAATCCGGATTAACTAAAATCTTTTTCATTTTTTTTAAAAAATTATTTTTTTCAGTTTTTTATATCCAAAAACACATTAAAAAATCTTTATACATTCATTTTTTAACTAACAAAGAGTATCTGTCGAGGAATGCAGGTAAAATAACTAGTTGTGGATTCATAAGCGACTAGTTTACTAAAGGCAGAAGAAGATATGGATGGGCTTGATTTATCCATTTATGGGCCTAAAATGAAATGACTTTGTAAGTCATCACATCCTTGTTGAACTCGGTCATCCTTTGAAACAAAGGAAATCATCATCTCCATTCTATTATAGGGGTTGAGAAAAAAAAAAATTAAAAAAATAATTAAATTAAAATAAAAAAAATTAAAAACATAGAACGGTAAAAAAAAATTAATTAAAATTTTAAAAAAATTGACTAGTTCGATTTGATTTCAGTTTTATAAGTCTAAAACTGAATCGAATCGGAAAAAAAAAAAAAAAAAAACCCAAAACAAGAAAAATCAAGCCAAACAAAAAAAAACCAAACCAAACTAGTTTGAACTGATTTTTATTTTAAAAGATTTAAACCGGTTTTAGTTTTTTTTAAAAAAAAATTAATTTAATTTAAAAAAAAAAAACCGAACAAAAAATGATGACCCTTGGTTTATTTTTCAACATTATCAAATATAATAATAATTCAACTTTTGTTTTCTAGCTCTAAATCCCCGGTGTTTGTCGGCAACGGGCAAAAATAACAGGAAATGGCCTTCGAACTTTCTCGGGTTTAAAATTCAAAGGAGATACGAAGTATACTTATTTTTTTATGATTGGTTTTTTTTTTGAATTAATATTTTTTTTTATTTGTACTTACACTTACAAAATCTGATCAATCAAGTAACTTTATATTTATTTCATTATTCAAATGTTGATGTTACAATTAACTCTGTTCAAGTGAGTCCAATTGATACTATTTTATATTTCAGTTTTCTAAGATAATAATATATATATAAAGCACTTTTACTCTATGTTTTTGTTTCTATTTGAGTATATGTATTGACTTTTTCATGAGTACTTGTACTCGTAAATCTTGGCCAATAAAGTAATTCTATACGTGTACTTTACAAATCAACAAAAATGTTAGTTATCAACAAACAAGAAATTGGGCTAATCCTTCTAGAAACCGAGCCCTTTGACAAACATCCTGGAGCAAGCTTCATGGAAATGATACCACCTGGGATTTCTTTCAAGTTTCTGTACAAGTCTGGACAATGAAGTTTCTCTACAAGCTTCATGGAAATGGTACCACCAGGCCAACGTTAGCCTCGGGTCCCCTGGGTCACAACCCAAAATTAAAATTATAAATTTAATGATGATATAAAAAATAAATTAAATTTTGATAAAGGTGCTAAGAATAAAAATTTAAAACTAAAACATTAAGGGTCGAAACCTAAAACACCATCAAATATTGAACTAAAAGGTCAAATCAAAGATTTTTGTGTCTATAAATTAAAAAAAAATCCAAAATAATAAAAATCAAAATACACTATTTTATACTCAAAATGCTCGACCCGATGTATTGGCTTGTGACCCAGGGGACCCAAGGCTTACGTTGGCCTGGGTCTCAAAAGTACATTGAAACTGAAAAACATTTGATGCTTATATTTAATTCAAAATAAAAAAAACCTCATATAAAAAACTAAATTGAACAAAGCTTGAAAAAAAAAAAACCCCTAGATAACAAGTGTTTTTTTCAAAATGAATGGAAAATCTCATAAGAATTGGACAAAAAAAGTAAGAAAATATTGAGGATGAAATTGAAAAAAAAAAAACTAAAAAAAGAAGAGAAAACCAAGTAAATCTGGATGAACCTTATAAACTTAGGCTTAATTTTTAAAGTCACAAATCATTAAATTCCAAACCTGACCTCAATTAAAAAACTCAATACAGAACAAATTTAATGTTGAATGATGAGATAAATTAATCTAATTATAAAAAATATTATTAAAAGGCTAATACATGTCATTTTACTACAGAAAAAAATATACAAAGACAAATAAAAAAAACCCCCTCCCACAAGGCCAAAACTTTTGAGCTTTTAAGGATATCATCATTCTTTAACTATACAAATAATTAAAAATACACATTAGCTCTTGGACAACATGCCTATTTTTTTAGCTTTCAAGGTGACGAAATAATCTCACTGCATATAAAAAAACATAAATTTATTAGATTATCTTGATTAATTGACAAATGATATTTTCATCCTTCAGAGAAGATAACTCTACCCACACAACCAAGGCAATTATTCAAAGCATTAAATGACAAAACGATCAATATACTACTTGACAAATACAAACTGACATGATACATTTATTTTTTAGAAAGGCAAGTGCAGAACGCAAGTTTATGGGAAAGAAAATGAGGAGAAGAAAAAAAATTTAGTTAAACCCAATTGTTGCTTCGGTATGTACACGTGTCTAACCACCGTGAAGAGTACATTGAAACGCTTTCAACACCATCATGAAGGATTATGTTTGGCCATCAAAGGACACCTTATGGGTTGCCTAAAGAGTGCAAGCGTCTTCCACTTACTTATGCATATATTTTACATGTACACGTCAATCACTTTTGATTTTCAAATAATATTTTACATTTATTAAAATATCGAATTTTTTCTTAGTCAACTTTATTATAACTAAAAAGTCAAGATGAAAATAGAAAAAAAATCCTAGACACAAGTTCAAAAAATTATGTTTTTAAAGGTAATTTAATCATTTTATTGTGTTTTAAAAAGTAAAAAGAAAAAAAAAAATCATATGTTCTAGTTAAATAATATTATTTTTAAAAATAATTTAGTTATTTTATTGTATTTATAAAATGTAAACAGACCGAGTTGTCTTGAATTTAAAAATAACTAATAGACTTGTAAAAAAATTATATTACCCCAACAGCCAAACCATTACTTTTTGTCGAGGATGAAAAAATTATCATTACACTTTTACAATTCAAAACTATCTTTAAATTGAAACTTTGATCTCCTGTAGCTCTTTTTTATTTATTTATAATAGGTTAATTTAATAGTAAAGAGGCTCATTTAACTTTCAGAAAACTTTAATTTGGATATTTTAAAACTATAAAGAACAGAATGAGAAATTTTGGAATCTACAAGGATTCGAATATAAACCTGAAAAAAAAAAATCTATAATTAAGTTTTGTCCTCCTCCCATATTACAGGGTTACACTTCCTGGGCTTTTATCTTTCTCTGACTTGCTAGTCAAAGTTTTCCACTTCATCTTGTCTATTTTCCTCATAACACAACACTTGTAGGACCCCACCAAAGGAAAAACAACCTCATCTCTACGTCTAAAATACAAAACAATTATTCTTACCACAACATAAATCTAGAAGTAGTATTGTAGTTAATAATAATAATAATAATTTACCACCCACTAAAATACAAAACAAAATAATGTTATAACATGTAAAAGTATGTTTAACAAAATAATGTTATTCTTACCACGATAAAAATAATAACAATTGTTTTTTAAATAATTTTTTGTATTGAAATATATATTAATAATATTTTTTATTTTTAAAAAATTATTTTTAATATCAGTATATTAAAATAATTAAAAATATATAAATTATATTAAATTTTAATAAAATAAAATTAATTTTTTTTAAAAATACTGTCTGTACTCCGGTCCAAAAACATAGGCGATATCATGGTACATTCTTTCTACTTCTATCCTCTCCTCGTAACCAGAAGTTCTCTCTCTCTTTTTCTTTCTCGCTCCCTCTATCCATGGCCTGCAAAACCATTTCTTTCTTCTTCTTTTGCTTCCTTTTCATCTCCATTGATTCAATCTCTTCTCAACGATTATCAGACACAGAAACAGACTGCAGTAAGCGTTGGATCCACATCAGACGGTTACCATCAAGGTTCAATCTTGATCTCCTTACAAACTGTTCTGAATACCCACTTTTTGATGACTTCTGCCCTTACCTAGCAAACCATGGTTTAGGCCCCAAAACACACAATAAGTCTCAATCTTGGTACCGTTCAAACCCATTATTGTTGGAACTTATCTTCCATCGTAGGATGCTTGAATACCCATGTTTAACATCAGATCCCAGTCAAGCCAATGCCATTTACTTACCTTACTATGCAGCAATTGATTCTTTGAGGTATCTTTATGGTCCTGGTGTTAATAACAGCATGGAGCATGGGCTTGAATTGTATGATTATTTGCAAGACAATGAAGGTTGGATATGGTCAAGGAATCATGGGGCTGATCATTTCTTGGTCATGTCAAGGCCTGCTTTGGATTTCTCTCAATCTGTAGATGTTAATCCTCCTATTTGGGGTACTTCGTTTCTTGAATTGCCAGAGTTTTATAATCTCACTGTTTTGATTGTTGAAGGAAGGGCCTGGCCTTGGCAAGAACAGGCCGTGCCCTATTTGACATCGTTTCATCCCCCAATTTTAGGACTACTTGAGTCTTGGATTAAACGTGTCAGGGCTTCAAAGAGGACCACTCTGTTGCTGTTTGCAGGTGGAGGTGGTGTTGGTTCCTCACCGAATATCAGGAGGAGTATCAGGAATGAATGTGAAAACAGCAGCTTAAGTAATAGCAGCGACGTTTATGTTAATAATGGTGGAGGGCACGATTACTCCAAGATGAGGAAAGTTTGTGATATTGTGGATTGCTCTAATGGGGTATGTGAGCATGACCCAGTAAGGTACATGAGGCCAATGTTACGAGCAACATTTTGTTTGCAGCCTCCAGGGGATACACCAACTAGGAGGTCAACTTTTGATGGGATTATTGCAGGGTGTATACCAGTTTTCTTTGAAGAACAATCCGCAAAGTCACAATATGGATGGCATTTGCCAGAGGAGATGTATAGAGATTTTGCTGTTTTTATGCCAAAGGAGGATATTGTGTTTAAAGGGTTGAGGATTTTGGATGTGTTGATGGGGATACCAAGAGATGAAGTCCGGAGGATGAGGGAGAGAGTTATAGAATTGATACCACGAGTTGTGTACAGGAAGCATGGGAGTTCATTGGATTTAAGAGCTAGAAAGGATGCATTTGACATAGCTGTTGAAGGTGCTTTGCGGAGGATCCATTCTAGGCTAAAAGCAAGGGACTTTGATCAATGACCAGAATTCTGTTATTTTCTGGCTGTTGTAATTATTACATCTACTTATTTTTGTTTTTTTTTTCCTTCTTCTAACCACCTTTATTGCATAGGTGGAGAGAAATATAGATTCGTTTGTATTTGTAACATTTGTAAAGCTACTCAATTTTGAAGGAAATCTATTTTACTTTTTTTTACTCTTCATATTTTAGGCCATGGCATGCAGAGATGCTCATATCTGGTTGTTTAGCAGTCACTGGAAATTCAAGACAAATTGCCAAAAATAAGGCAACAAAAAGATGACAGACAAAAGGGAGCTGTTAGATTTTGCAAAATACATATGATACTGGATGGAAGAACTGGGGAACTGCACCTTATAGGGAAGTCTCTTTACTCTTCTGTATGGTAATTGGTCGGAAGTTTAAGATTTCAAACCAGCTCCAAATCCTGCAGTTGCAATGGTATGGCCTGGTCACTTCTGACGGCTTCATCCAAAGCCAATGGAATGGAAGCAGCACTTGTGTTACCATAATTTGCCACATTTGATATGATTTTTTCTGGCGGGACTTCCAAGTATGTTGCAACTGCAACAATGATCCTTTGATTTGCCTGCAGAAATCGATCTTTGTTGCTTATAAGCACTCTATTATAAAATGTCTATCAGCATGTGAGAATTTGCAAGAATTACTTGTAAGTAGTCTCGTTTAATCTGCAAGCGGTTTCATTCACAAATTCTGTCTGTGTAAACTACCTTACTAGAATTATCACCACCTGCTTATTTTCAGCAGACTACAGTTGCTACCATTGGTGAACTTAGCTAAACCATTCCTATTGCAAGTTAAATATCATCTAACTATTAATCAATTAATGGACATCAAGATCTTTCCCAGTTGCTTTCAGCCCTTCCTAATGCCTATAGGCGCAAATGGAAGTGAATCTAGGAATCATTTTGCCTTACCCTTTTTATGATCATTCTACGCTAAAAACCTGAAGGTCCTGAACCATAAAATACAAACTTCTCAAACCAAAAGGTCAACAAAAATTAATTTCGATAAACTTCTAAAAAATTGAGTTCTTGAAAAATTAAAGTCTAAATTATTTAAATCTCTTTATATTTTTTTTTATCTAACAAGTGATTAAAGAAAAAATTAGTCAAAAATTTGTTAAATTACCTTTGAAAAGTTAATAGGGCCAATAAAATATCTCATATCTCATACCCGGTGGATCAGTGGCCAGTCAATGCTTGACCCAGGGAGACCGGCCTTTTCAAGAGCACACTCTATAGACTGGGGCACACATCTAACAGCAAAGCGGAAAACCTCTTTTCCATTCATTTGAAGGCAGGAAATGATGGCATGACGTTTAGGAGGAAGTCTAAAACTGCAAACGCATGATCAACTTCATTATCTTTGATGGAGGCATTTAAATATCTGAACAAATGGAGGAAACATATTGCATCACATTCCAGAAGGAGGCACGGGGCTTGTTTGCTCAAGAAAATTAAGAAGCACCTTACGTTAGACCTTCTCCATCGCTGTGCAGGTCAAAACTTAAAAGACCATAATCCTCACTGTCACAGGCCTCAGGATGACAGAAATGTCAAAATAATTGCACATGAGAAGCATGATTATTGTAATTCCCGGTTTCAAGCAGCTATCTAATTAAAAAAAATTTCATCCTGGGTGCATTTTGAGTTGATACTTTATTAATGCCTTCAACTAAACAAAATCTGACATAAAAGAAGATATAAGGTTTTTTCTCTCCAGCCTAAGTGCTGTTGAAGCTTGGTAATTGTAGACATACATTTAGCTGGAGACAAGGATTGGAATTCAATATAACAACGCTTATGGTTTGTCTGAGAATATTATGAATCTATCTTACATAACCTGTTTAATTTAAGGGAAGATGGGATCAAGCTGGTAGTTATTTAATACTAATGAGTTTGGCATTGCATCTTGAAAATGTTTTTAAAAACATATAATTTTTTTGGTTTTAAAATAATATATTTTTGATGTTTTCAATCTAATATTAAAAATGATTTTTAAAAAATAAAAAAAAATATTATTTTAATATATTTAAAAATAAAAAATACTTAAAAAAAAAAAACGTTACTACACCTCTAAATATACTGTAATGATACGGAAACAGATAGAACAAGAAATGTTTGTTTCGCTTCCTATAATTCTTTGAAACTAAAAAGTTGATGCAACCTAGTACTGTACCAACATGATGAAGGTACTTTCAAGTATAAGTTGATATGACTAATTCTCAGTGTAAAACATTCAAGTGAAGGGCCTCATGGTCATAAAACCCCCACCATCGTAACTAAGAAAACTAGACTCCAAAATAGTAAGACTCGTACTAAACGACTGTAATTACTCATCTGTAAGTACAGGCTATACAGTCATGATGGGAAAAATCCGCGGTTAACACTATTTGTGATGATATGATTGAATCTCTGTAAGTAATGAAAGAAACATGATGGGAAAAACAATGAAGATCCAGCTGAAAGCACAATCTATTATCAACTTGGTTATTGAGCCAAGATGTTATAACATGTTTAATAAAGAAGCCATGATTGTGCAAAACTTTTAACACGGTAAACTCAAGGAGCCATGTCATGGAGTAGGTTAGAGTTATAAAGAAAGAATTTTACATTTTAAATATCACAAAAATTATCGCCCTAAACAGTGCAGAATGGAGGAAAAAGGTTTGTTGAGTGAGTCAGATTTATTTGAAAATCAACTAAAAAGATGAAAGCAATCGTACAACCACTGCAGCATTCGCTATCGACAGAGGATCTGAAATTTTTTCAAGCTGGCTATCAAACAGATGCACTCTGCAAATCAGATATTAACAAGAAATAGAATTGTCGGAGAGGAAACAAAACAGCATCTGCATTCTGACTTCATAGTGTTCTTGGAACTCCTCAATCACCTTCACAAAGACAACTTTATGAACATGACCTGTTCTTTTAAGGGAAACTCTAATCTGTAACCTAGGCAGCTTTGATATCGAGGTGCCGTTATATTAGCCTCCTAAAAACCAGACAATTTGAACAAGATAATTGACACGCCAGGGAACTAATACACTTTGGGATAGCTGATGAACTCAAATTAATCATTGCTCACTCGCAGAACAGGATGTTATGTAAACCTCAATGTGTTGACTAAGCTAACTATTCACCATTTTGCTATATCTATATAGCAGTCACCGCGATATTGTTCAAGTATATCAGAGTTCCCTCATCATATACACAATACTTCAAGTTACTTTGCTATTTGATTCAGCTGAAAAAGAAAATGACACTAGAACGTCATTCACCACCTTGTCACCAGTAAACTCCATTACTAATTCATTTCTTCATTAACTCAATAGATAGTTTTTTCAGCACTCTAACTTTCCATAACCTGCTTTAACCAAAATACCACTTCATAATCACTTTATTAAGATATCCTTGAAAAACTATCCTCTAAAAAAATCACCTTGGAATTGATATCCAGCTAATGATTCAACAAACTTGCACACTGTAACCATATCTAACATCAAGTTTACAAAACCAAAAAAGTCCACCCCACTTGATTCTTTCATTAAATTGAAAGTTCAATTACATGTGTTCATGCAACAACAATTCAGCTGCGAACTCTAAAAAAAATTTCCACTTCATTCAACAAAACAAGCATATATTCACCATCAAACAAACAACCAAAACCATTACTAATCAAAACCCACTTGCATTAAAGACTCAATTGCCAATTGAGACTAAAAAAAAAAAAAAGTGTGTCCATAACCAAAATACTAACCTGGGCAATCCAGATTGAGAAGGGGAAATCTTCTCTGAACCTTCAATGGTGCTGGCACCACTCTCCTTGAGATTCCTTTGATGGAACAAAACCCAGATCCAATAACCCCTGTTGAAGGCATAATCTTCCCTCCGAGGCTTGGAGCTGAAGGGGACTACTGGACCCGGATGCACTTGCCATTTCTTAAAAAACAACAAAGAAAGAAAGATACGGCAAAGAAAACAAAAAGAGAAGACAAGTGTATCTAAATAAATTAAATAAGTATAAAAAATGGTGTTTTTTTAGATACGACAAAGAATTACACACACACGACAAGACTAACTATATCAAAAAAAAAAAAAAACTAATTAAATTAAGAGAGACCTAAGAAAGTAGGTGGGTGGATAGAAAGTAGGTGGGTGGATCTACTGTTTCATCGTTTTTTTTTCTTTAATAATTTTATATAAAAGATTTTAGATTGATAATTTTAAAATTATGATAATAATTATTTTTATTTTTATGATAATTTATATTAATTTTTTCAACCCATAACTTGGATCTTGTCCACTTGAGTTTTATTTTATGGTCGACTTCAAATCAAGTTTTTAAATTATGATAATAATAATTTGTATTTTTATATTGATTTGAGTTGATCCTTTTGATCCATGATCTAAGGACTTACCCCAAGTTGAACCTTGAATCAAGTTTTTAAATTATAATAATAACTATTTGTATTTGATGTTGACCTTTTTGATACGTGATTAGGACCTTACCTCATATCGGTTTTTAAAAATATAATAATAATTATTTTTATTTTTATATTGATCCAAGTCAACAGTCAACCCCACTCGTGACCTAGCCTTGTCTTAAGTTGATCCCCGAATTGAGTTTTAAGACTATAATAATAATCATTTTTATTCTTATACAAACTCGAATTAACCCGACCTGTGATCCATATCTCAATCAATAACTTGGGCTTTGCTTCAGATTAACTCAAGTGTTAAATTTTAAAACTATGATAATAACTATTTGTATCAATAGTGTAATTTACTATTCTATTTTCTTATAAGTGAGTTCTTTGGACAATTTTGGAATTAAAAGTTTTTTACAAAGATATTTTAGAAATAAAAAATAAAAAAATATTATTTATAAAAACATATTTCTTTTATACATCTTATTTTAAAAATACAAATAAATTTACTTTAAAATTATTCTAAAATCATATTTATTTTTATATTTTTATCTTTATTTCCTTAACCAAACACATTTCTATAACCCTTCTTTTTGTCTCTAACTGTCCACAAGAGTAACAAAACGCTAGCTTAGACTGTACTACAAGCAGGTGATAAATGAACTTCTAGGAAAATGAAGTGGATGTTTATCACTTCTTAAATTTAAATTTTAAAATAGGGAAATCAATTTGTCAGGAAAAAAAAAAAACAAACATGAGGCATGGCTTAGTACCCCAGAATCTAACATCTTATGAGTGTAATGTTTAGGAATGCCAGAAGCTTCAAGTATAGAATAGAAGGCCTTAACATCGTCCATCATGTGTTCTGGACTGGTGATGGAAGCACAGATCGACCTGATAACACACCAGCAATCCACTTGCTCTGAAACTCAGACATTGGAGAAGGGACAGCCTTGTACCAATCACGGACGAGGGGTTAGTTTCAGCACTGATGTAGCCGAAGACAAATCAAAACAATGGCAGATGACATCTTAGAGTTCAACCTAGCTTCCATGGTAGACGAACAAAGGATAGCCCTGGAGCCAAAGATGGGAGGAAAAACATGTTTGTAAAGTGGCCCCATACGATTGTCATCCACAGTCACAATCTGTGGCATCATTCAACAACAAGAACAATTGCAAATTGTAAGAAACCCAGTATTCATTTTTGCTTTGTCTTTTCAACTAAACTAAATAAAAAATACCCAGTGCAATGCAGAATAATGTCAGCAACGACAGCACTGCCATATCGGAAAAACCACGGTACCATCTCCAATGGCGCTTCCCACCTGAATAGTCTTTTGAAAAAACAAAAGCATTTTAGATCAAGCCATCCCCCTAGCACCATGGTCAAACAGTTGCCGGCCCCCACAAAATCATTTACTCTCTAAAGATAGACAGTTTCCATTCTTAACTTGGATTAGAACTTTTACCATAGAATGAAGCCACAGATTGTCATGGCCCGGCGGTTTTTTAGGTTTCATCAGCCACTGATCTGGATGCAATGTGGACCTCTCTGGCTACCTCAGCAATCTCAATAGATAAACCAGCAGCACTCATGGAACTGCCTATCAAAACCACAACCTGCCAATGGAGGAAAATTATTTAACAAAATAGTTCAGTAGAATAAAACAACAAATAAAATCAGGGACTCCAAGTAATAGCGAGAATGCATAGAGACACATAGAAACCGCCATAAAACAACGAAAATTTGCATTAAAAGGTGGAAAGGAAGTAAATACAAGTAAACTCTTGCTTGTTTAATCTTGCATAATCTTTGCAAGCTGGATATGCTCTCAAGAAGCGTTACAAATATATGGATTGATCAAAGGTGTCTTAAAAGACAAATCCGAAATCAAACGAAATTTTTGACAACAATTAGTTGAAAGTACAAGAAAACTAATCAAAAGTCGCAGTAATATTGAAATAGTGATTCTCTACAGTTATGATCAGATAAAGGATAGAGAACTAGAAACTTCACACATACTCGATTCCGGAAGGGCTCAGGAGTGCGATAGTTGTGACTCTGTATTTGCTTTCCAGGCCACAAGTTGATGCCTGAAAAGGATGTGTAAGAAAAATAAAAATACAATTGGAACAACTTCAACAAAAACCTTTAGACGAGGATGCAGCAATAACCCCATTCTAAACATTAAAGTAACTTTTTAATTGGTTCAAAAATACAAAATCAAACTTAATAAAAAAAACATTTTCAGACCCAGATTTACATTACAACATGAATGAAGGCTTAAACAATCTACATCGACCTTTTTTATCCGAGATGAACTATGGACATCAAGATTATTCTTTTTTATTTTCAGAATATGATTGATTGAAACCTCTTTTTCCTTTTTCTTTTCAATGATTTTTTCTCCTATTTCACAGCTCTCAAGAACTGAAATGCAATAACTATGGTAGGCAATTGAATTTATTACTTGATAATAATTATACATCACAGACCAAAGTTTTTTTTTTTTTATCAAATATGACAGGTCAAAGTCAAGATAATATTAGAACATAGAAAATAGAATCTGGGAAACTAAAACATTCATTGAAGAAGCGAGACAAAAGAAGAAGAAGAAGAAGAAAAAGACTTGATACGTTATGATAACCCACCGACAAAAAAAAAAAATCTCAATCATTAAGGAACTTGTTGGGTTTTTTTTATTTACAATTGAATTGTCTTTCCGGATTTTTACAATTGAATTGTTGGAAGTTAAAATGCAACCCAACTCTCAGTGTACAAAAACAAAAGAGGCATTCGATGAGGTTCGCTAATTATAGGTTTGGTTTAAAATTATTTTTAGTTAAAAATATATTTAAATAATATTTTTTTATTTTTTTAAAATTTAATCTTGATATTACTTCTTTAAAATAATATAAAAATATATTAAAAAAATTAATTTTAAACAAAATAAAATTTAAAAAATCCTACTACTAGTCACATTTTCAAATATACTTTTAATTATTGGAATTTTAATCTAAGTTACATTGGAAGAGTCAAGATTCTTAATTTTGATTGAATGGTTTATCATAGATCAAATATGAATCTGGAGGGATAAATTTAATCATGATGCGCTAAGAAGTAAAAAACAGCAAGATCAAAGTCAAGCATCATCACATGTTCTATTTACTATGGCGTTGCTAGAGGCAACAAATTTGGTTACTTCTGACATAACCACCGACCGACTGGAGCTCTGAAACCGAACCGGCACGTAACATCCTTTGACAAGTCATTGTCACAACGCCAAGTTCGGTGGCCCAGAACGTCTCTTTCTCTGGTAAGTATCGGTCTTTTTTATGAAAAGGATTGTGTTTGGGAGGTTGATAATTGATATGCGCGCAAGAAATTATTATATTGATCCTCGCTCTATGCTCCCCGACAATAATAGTTGTAAGTTAGTCAATGCTTTGTCCCCAGAGAAGAAAAAGAAAAGAAAAGAAGCAACAGAGAAAGGAGAAAGGTCGGTCAATGCTACTAGGATTCTCTGTAACTAATTGAATAATTTTACTTCACTGTTGCTTGAAATCTTTAACAAACCATTGGATAATAACTTTTATGATTATAATTTTAAAGATAATGTCGGGAATGTGGTAGTAATTATTTGATAAAATTATTTTTTTTTAAAAAAAAAAAATCAAAACGAAAAAAAAAAAAACAAAAGTCAACGACCGGGTTCCGGGTCGATAATTCCTTCAGGCATGCCCGAGTAATCATGATTGTACACAAATGATCCTGTTAAAGTAACAATTGATCGAGTCGAGAACATGCATGGGACATATGTAGGACCCTACACAATTGTTCTTAGGTTATAACCAGCACCCCGCGTCATCCACAAGAGTAGGGTTCATATTTGTCCAAAAACCAGCAAATTGACAGTGCATAATGAATTTTCTGCGAGCATCTGTTATGAGTTGAAGATATTAAATTTCTACAAGGCCCATCAGTAGATTTGTTCGTCATTGGATTCCGCATTAATATCAAGATTCAATGTCTCATAATTATTTTTTAAAAAAAATCTCTTGTTGTTTTTCTTAATATCTTGTATTTTCAATGATATAATTAAATACTTCAAAATGCCATAAGATTTAAAATAAGTTTGTCCAATGTATGTTAGATGAAGATTGAATTATTTAATGCTGAAAGAGCATATTTGCCTATCCATTTTTTTATTAAGAAAATAGAAGGTTTATTTTCTTATTTAAACTCCCAATAAATCACGTTGCACAGACAACATTTGTGTACATGGAGAGGATCGAATTTATCTTAATAGAAGCATATCAATATTGAGTTGCAACCAAGATAACACTTAAAAAGAATCTTGAAGTCAAGAAGAATGAATCAAGATTTCAAATAGTTTAATAATATTCTTTATGGAATTCTCAGATGATTCATGTCTCTGTTCATCACATTCATTTTCGTTGTTAAACTTCTGTCAGTGGTGGATCATGCTGGGCTGCAATGGTTCTGCTATGCGGTTTATGCATGCTAGACCTATTTCTGCTTTCAAGGATGAATTATGGACTCGTCTCCATAAGTTTTCAACTGGTTTTCAGGTGCCTTGGACCTTAGTAGGAGACTTCAATTTGCTTTAATCGACCCTTGCGTTTTAAAGAGAGGATTGCTTGGATATCGGCTTTTAGGGGAATAATTGTGCTTATGCTCGAAAATGTCATCATGTTTATACTGCTCATGTTCGGTTAGATACAGGGTTTGTGTAATGAAAACTGTCCGCTTTTACTCCCTGTACCATTTTCAGTGTTAATTTTAACGAGGCTATTATCATTATCACCTAGCTTGACGGTTTTGTCAATGTGCAGTGAACTGACAATTTCTTGAACAAGACAATACCTCCTGTACAGTAATATTTGACAGTACGATAAAGATTGTTTTTTAAATAACCTTTTTCGTGTTAAAATACATGTTAATAATATTTTTTTATTTTTTAAAAAAAATTATTTTTGACATGAGCACATCAAAACGATCCAAAAAATACAAACGCATTAAATTTTAACAAAAAAAAAAAACTTTTGAATTTTTTGAGAACATGGTTTCAACTGCGTTCCCAAATGCTACCTAAATAAGAAATGTGTTTGGTATTGTTGTAGCTATTAAGGTTGTGGTTTGAAAAAAAATTATTTTATAAAAAGTATTTTTAGTTGAGGTTGGTTTATAAAAATATATATTTTGGTTAAAATTAAGATTGAATAAAAAGTAGTTTAATGTGTTTGATTAAAAAAATATTTTTCAAACTGAGATTATATATATATATATATATATATATATATATATATATATATGATGGTTTTTAATATAAATATTATAGATTTAATTATTATTATTATATTATGAACTAAATAATATTAATATCAAATATTTTTTATTGTTCGATCAAATTCTGCAAAATGTTATGTTATTAAACGATTTTCCTTCTAATTTTTCGCATAAAACACAATTAAAAAAATTAAAATTTTTTAATTTGATCAAACCCAATTCAATATATTTAGTTTTAAACCGGACCTGGTTCGGCCGAACAGTTGAGAGAAAAAGCCAAGCGTTTTGCCCTTGAGTTAACACCCCTCCCCTCCTCTCTACCAAGATAATATTATGTCTCTCTTTATCTCTTCTCTTCTATTAATCATAGCCTCACACAGATTCAGGTTTTATTTCATGTTATTTTTATGGTTATGGCTGAGTAATATTAATTTTCAACATGGCGACCATTTTCTTTTCTCTGTATGTTGATGATAATGACACTAAGCATTCAATATTCACAAGAGACTAGAGGAAGCTCTACTATGGCACCCATATAGTTGTTTTTTTAATTACTAATACGGAACAAAAATGCAACAAAAAACATGAAAAAGTTGCTTCATCAAAACCTGTGGTTAAACCTTATTTTTCATGGGTTCCATAAACCAAATCACAACTATTTATTTATAACCAAACACTAGTTTTATTGAGTTTAGAAAAAAACACAGCAACTATCACTTGGTCAAACATACTCTTAGCTTAAATACAAAAAAAAAAATTTTATTTGTCCTTTGCACTGATTTTTTAAAAAGAATTAGCTTCTTGGAATGTTCTTTCAAAAGCATCTTTATAATATAAAAAATAAATAAATAATTTTTTAGCCCCATAGTATATAAGCTAAGGATAAAATAATTAAAATTGCTAATTTAATTTAATTTTATAAATATAATTAAATTTAACCATGTGATTTAATATTTTATAGATATAAAAATTATAATAAATTATTAGTGAAATTGAATTATAATTTGGTTACAATCATGCCTTTAGTAGAGAGAGAGAGAGAGAGAGAAATGGAATCCCAAAACAGAGCAAGGAAAGAAAGAAAGAGACAGAAAGTTAACCCATAAAAAGAAATGATACTACAGCAACACAACCCTCACTGTTAACTATATTAGTAGCTCAATTCTAGTCTCTCCCTCCTCTCGTTATATTCAGTGAGAGAGAAAATAATTTATCTCTCATTGGGTTCTCTTTGATCTGATTCCCTCTCTTTATTACTTGTCTTTCATGATGGGTTTTGTATGGTTTTTACATTCTTTTCTTTGCCATGTGGGTTTCTAAAGAAGAAGTTGAAGATCATGGGTTCTTTGCTTCATGGTACTCTCTTTTCCTTCTCTTTTTTTCTTTTCTTACATCATTTTGGGATTTGAGTTTCATTGTTGTTGATAACATGTTTTTGTTGTGTATTGTTTTGGTGTATTTTTTTTTTGAGGGGGGTTACTATAACAGTGTTTTGTTTTGTATGGGCTGGATATGAAGTGGAGTTTTGATCTTTTGAATGTCCTTGTATAACTCGTGCCAAAATGTTTGCAAGATATAAACTTTACATGCCAAAGAATACATATTGAGCTTCTACTTGATTCGTGAATCATTAGCGAAGTTATTTCCGTTGTTAATATGCAAATCCCATGTCATTAATGCAAATTATGAGGGCTTAGTTTGGTTTCAGTTTTTTCTTTTTTGAGAACTGGCTTAGTTTGTAGTGTACATGAGTCTCATCATATAAAGGCTTAAAATTTTGATTGGCTATGAAGGCATCAGAGTCATTTCTTGTGGCTTGAAAAAATGAGGCTACTCTTTTGTGGCTGGAGGTCTTTGGGAACCATCTGGGGCTGGCTTGGTGAATGGGAAATTTGAGAAAGCATCGTTGTCCAAGTGTTCATGGAATTTGTGTCCTTTGTTAAGCCATATCTGGGTTCTTATTGGCCAAATTTCATGTCCATGAATGCATTGGCTTCTATGCAATGAACTTTTTCTGCTACCGAATAGTGCTGGAAGAGTTAACTATAGAGCGAGTCAGATCATATTTTGCATTGTGTGGGACATGCATAATTGTTGGTGGTACTGTTACATCTGGGCGCTGAAAACAGAGTTCGTGACCCCCTGCAAGGATGTAAACGGCTCTGGTGATGATTTCGGTTGTCGACATGCTGTTGATATGCCCTTCGTTTCTCATTTGACGTGTAAATAGCTTCTCTGGAGTTTGTTTTTCATGTGCATGATTAGTGATGCTTAGTATTCATATGATTTTGCTAGTGCTTTAAGCAGGGGAAAGCTCATTTCATTGGTGCCACTTAGACTGTCATAGAGTTGCCGGTTCATTGGTTGATTCTGGGCATCTTATAACTAGCAATTCTTTTGAAAGTGTAGGGATGGTGAATGGGTGGTTTCTTGGTTCTTATCGGTGCTGCTGCCCATCTCATAACTAGAAATTTTATTTTGAATTTACTGGATGGAATATGGATTTTGGAGACAAATGATCACAAAATGCAGCTTAGGGTACGATTCGTGATGTAATGCGATGGACTTGTTCAATCCTAGCAAGGTGATGTTGATGCCAGGAGATTTAGATCTGAACTCTGTACAGCTATACACGGATTCATTTAAAGAAGTTATAAAGAAGACAATTCTCAAGCAGGAGGTTATATTTAGGACTCAGGTTTGACCTCAACATTCAACATGCATCATAATATGTTTTGAGCTAAATCTGATATCATATGATTCCTTTGAGTTTGGTCAGAATGTTGGGTCACTTCTGTCATATGTAGCTTGAACTACTCAGTCATACTAAAACTAAGCTGAGCTCTGGGATTTTGGGTTACACTTTTTTAATATGGTTTATCTTATGGGTGAATCATAAGGAAATGGTTGATGGCATGAAAGATAGAAGTTTACGTGTTTGCAAAACCATGGTTTTGCCACAATACTCTTATCTTCATTTTACTTGTATTTCTTTAGGTCCATGAACTCCATCAGTTATATAGGACACAGAAGTCACTAATGAAGAATCTTGGTTGTAAGGGGTGTGGTGCATACAATTCATGGGATGCAAATGTGCAATCTTTTTTACCACCTTTTACAAATCCTACAAGAGTTGAACCGCTGGTGAAAGAAACAGGAATTTCCTCATTTTCCAAGGTAAATGAAGGCTCTGACTATGAGCTTGCTCTTAAAAGTGATCCTTAATGTAGGAGAGGAGGGTTTTTTTTTTTCAATCATGGTTTTTAGGCTCTTTTTCTCGTGTTTTTTTTGTGGCACAAGCTCAAGTCTTCTACGGCATGCCATTTGAAAGTCCAACCTATAGCAATGACAAAAATGTTGGCAATTCAGTTAGTAGAGACCTACTCTTAATTCCTTTCAATGGCTTCCTGCCTTCATTTGGTTAGATTGAGGCTTTTTGGTCCTTCAGAAAAGACAAGTGGTTGTTGTATCATCAACTGGCGTATCATGTATTATATCTTTCCATGGAAAACTTCACTAGATAGCTTTAAACCAATCATCATACACGCTTTTCGTTGTGCTAATATAAGGATCTTGTCTTTCAGGTGGTCTCAACACCTTCCACAAGCGAGGAGTTGTTAGATGGGTGCCAAGATGCATATTATAGGCTTAAGCAGAGGCCTCTTGATCTTCAGCTCTCTGCTGATGAATTCATCAACCATGTCGAGGAGGATCTCCCAAGCATAGGACATGCTTGGAATCATCGCTTAAGAGAACCCATAGACTTTAAGCATCCTCTCTCTTCTATTTACTCTTCAGGTTCTGAGGAGTTGAAGCTTTCCCTGACCACTGGAGTTGACTATAGAAGAACAGAAGGTGCATTGAGGACTTGGTTTGATAAGAAAACTCAGCAGTACTGTTCTGTGATTGATTTGGAATCAGATGAGATGATATCAGATGATCATGCAAAATGCACACCTTCTGTTGGCGGTGCTGCTCCAGAAACTTATTCCCCAGGCAAGCACAAGTCACTAGTTTCTGCCTTCTCCAATTTAATCTTCTCAACTAGAGCAAAGAAAGATCCATCTGTTGAGATTGCAGAAAGCAACTCTTTTCAAGAACATAGTGAATGCTGCCGAGAGCAGACCTCTTCGAATGAAGGTACTGATAATCACTAATTGGAAGTCGATATAGTATTTTTTATCCATGAATGTGTGTTTCAGGATTTTGATCTTGTGCAAATTAGGTATATGGTTAGCCACCATCATATTTAGCTCCTTTTATTGTTCTTGCAAGCAGGAATTATGGAGTTACATGATGATATCCTGTTTAATAATCTTTCCACCAAAATTCAACAGTCCACTTCACATCTAAAAGCTGATTTGGACCTCAACAAAGTTTACCTTGATGACCCGTCATGTTTCTCAAATGATCCTCTATTGGCCTATCCTTCACCGGCCAGCTCAGCAGGTGTATCTGCAGTAGTTATTGGGAGCATGCAGAAAGAAACTTGCCCAACCGCTTCTTGGGAGAAACGAGTCAATGGCTGCTCAAATGAAATTTCTGATATCCTTCATGCTGCTCAAGTAGATTTAAACAGCACAACTAGGAGCGCAAATGTTTGGACTCGAAGTTCCGAGCATAATGGAATAAGCAGTAGGGTAGTGAACCTTACAGGGCCAGAGCCCATGGCCAGCTCCCCAGTAGACATTTTTGTAGACATTGGCAGCTGCAGTAGCGACCATAAGAATGATAATGTTGTGCTGAAGGCGAAACTTGCAAATGGTCTTCTACATGATTTAAATCAAATGCGTTTAGCTGCTATAGAACTGACCTCTGAGAAGAGCCAAGTGGAAGACGCTGTCTTTTCATGTGTATATCAATCTCAAAATGATAGACATGGAAATCAATCTCCTGTTTCATGCAAGTCTGGCATTTATGATAATGATTCAAACAGTGGAAAGACAGCGCAATGTGGCAATGTGTCTGGTGATGTGAACACTGATTTGAAAAGCCACTTAGGGTCACAAGTTGCTGATGCCTCATCAGATGAGAATGACCTAAGAAATTCCAAGAGTTGTGATTTGAAAAATGAATGCTACCACAAGAAAGAAGAATCAGCTGAAGTGGATATTTTGATGAAAAGAGCAGCTGAATCACTTATAAATTTGTCTTTGGAGAATTCAGTTTCCTATCAAGATTCTTCTGCCAAAGAAATCAGAAATGAGACTAGAGAGGAGCCCCAGTATACTTGTGATTCTTTTGAATTAATAGTTGTGGATCTAACGGAGAGCAATGTGGATGAAAATTCCGTGACATCAAAGCCATATGAAGTAAATGATGTGGAGACAAAAGATTTTGGCTCAAAGTTGAGAAGGGGAAGGAGAATGAAAGATTTCCAGAAGGAGATACTGCCTGCTCTGGCATCTCTTTCTAGACAAGAAATTCATGAAGATATAAACATTATTGAGGGAGTTTTAAGATCAAGAGAATACCGCAAAATCAGCGGCAAGATGGCAAGAAATGGAGAGAACTGGTCTCCACCGTTGAGAAGTAGACGGTCAAGACTCAATTATGTTGGACGGAGAAATTGTTCATCGAGGTTCAAGTAGAAGTCATTAACAGCCTGATATCTAATCACATCCGTTCTAGATCTACAGAACATCTTTGCATATATAGCAGCAAATATAGTTCGATCTCATTTCCTAGCTTTAAAAACAGAACGCATTACTTCAAATGGATGGTTGGTCGTCATATTGTGTTCCATTCTTAGGGCAATATTTTCCTTCACCACACCTATCTTTGGCACCTTCAATGCTTTTCTCTATCACTTTTTCATGTTTGTTTCCCTTGATGATGGCACCAAGTGAGAAAGTTGATATTTTGCTTCTTTACTGATGGCAAAAGAAGTTACTGACAGAGAAGTTTGCTGCTTGGCAAGGCTACTGCTGTTGTATATGTTAACACGCCCTATTCGATGAATGTCATCGAATTTTAGAAGTTGTTCCATTTTGAGCAGTGCAGTAATTGCCACATTTATAATGATTAGCTTCTGTACTTTCATGGCTTGTGATCTCCATGGATTCCATGCTGGTATCCCCCACAAGAACATTTTCTCCCAGACAATTTACTTTGAGAAGCGGGGGATGCGATCGGGGACTGTAGCAGCGGTCATCTTGATAATTCAATCAATGATTTCTTGTAGTTGAATTATACCTTATGGTTACCAATCGTGGGCATGCTACGGGGTTTGAAAACATCCAGCCTAACTTTCTGGCTGTTGTTACCAGCAAACGTCCGGTCTTGTCCTTGCTGGATTTTTTTCAAGCAAACACATGGCTGCTAGACCAATGCAAATGCTTGCGAACACACTTGTTGTAAATTTTACAACAAGATGGCTCCGCAGTTCATTTTGCTGGATTTTAACAGTTATATATATATATATATGGGGAAAGTTTTATATAATAGTTGTACTTTTCTGAAATAGTAGTCGTTGAGGAAATGACCTCATTCGGGACCATTTAGTCATTTCAAAGCATATTATGACTTTTGGGTTTTGGCCGTCCTGAAAGTGTCCCTCATATATATATATATTCCTCTATTTTAGCACATAGGCGTAATTGGCATGTCAAGTTACACGCCTGTCAAGGTCTCGTTAGAGAAGCAGGCTCAAATGTCATTTGTCATATTGGATTCGAAAAATAACACATATTGTAAAATCAAATATAATATTCTTGTAATATGGAGTATAACAATGACTTTCTAAGCTTTCCGTGTTAAATAATGCATCTAATATGTATATAAAATACTATCATTGTAATCTATAATATATAAATGTTATAAGAAAAACTAATCCATGTTGATTGATTCTATATCAAGAAAGGACTTGTAATGCTTTCAATTACATGGATGCCTCGGAAAATGCATCCATGTCGATGAAATAAACATGTGTTATGTTCATATATTATCTTATATAGCTCTTTAAATCAATTGTCGGGTGCTATTTAATTTCTCCTTGCATGCCAAAGATTTAAATAAGTTGCATGAATCACCAATCAAATATCTTCATTTTATCCTCGATGAGCAATAATATATAACTCATTACTTGTATCAACATAATTTGGGATGTTTTGAAACAATTTAAACTATTGTATTATGTGATTAGAGCAATGTATCTCAACGATATCAAAACAGTGTATTGAGATCACTAGTAGCCATAAATCATCTCCCTCCCGGCACATTAGAGAAGTTGCTAATATCAAATCCTCAGTGGAAGATGTTCGCATGACGTATCAAAATAAAATAAAAAAAATATTGGAAATCAGCTTGACACCTAAAAATAATGTCACCGACAACAAATAAAAATAATTTATAATACATATCTAGTTAGGCTCTTGTGCATCTAACTTACCTTTGTAGAACTTGTGAGCGTGGATATGAGTTTTCTCATCTTGCTCTACTATTCATATAGAGATCTGAAATTTACAATCTATTTTTGGTGATCAATCCAAACATTGAATTTATATTATCATCATTAGAAATTGGTACACCAATATAAGGAATTGAACACACCCCATATTTCATCCTCCAATTAATGTTAATTTTAATTCTCTTAAATTCCATCCAATTCAACCACATGTAAATCTCTTTAGCTAAGTAACATGTCTAATCTTGTAGTTAAGAACTTAGTATTTTTTTTCATTGTAAATGATATAATTATTTACATTGACAATTTTACCATATAAAAGCATAGTAATCCTATATTTTTTTGTTAAAAACACAACAATATGTAACCCTAATTTATCAATATTGCAAATTAATCATGACACATAATTTTGATAAAATTTTAATCAAAGAAATCATAAACACTAGCATAATTAACAAAACACTCATGGTAAGAGATTGATTTTTAGTTGGCAAAATGCAAGTATCAATGCTATGACATTCACTTGCCTGTTCAGGAGGCAGCAACTAGGCAACTGCACAGGTAAGGCCAAAGCTTGTTATTTAATTGATTGGACATAGAAAAGCAACACAGCAAATCAGTTTGAATGGATGACAATATCATTAGGGAGCACAGTTGTTTCCAACCATACGATATGATCTTTTGACTGAGAACTTGATGGAGTATACCTTGGAGTGCTATCAGCAATGATGGGGAGATTCTTTTCACTTTTTTTGGATTTGTTCGTTATATCCGAGACAGCTTGCATGTATTTGGATAATTTCACGGATTCTAAAGATAACAATTAAGTAAGTCTTAAATGATCATTAATATCAGTAATTACATAACTTGAACACCACATAAAAAAACAACCTTCTTGATCTCAAGCTAGTAGAGATATGGGATGATTCTTGATATCTAAGGACATGCCTGCCTGATAGCACAATGTAGGTAAGATTTCTATGAAATATGTGCTTATCTGATATGGATTCTTTATTGCGACGGGAAATAAAAACTGCAGTAATTAATAGGAGGAGTGAAGATGAAGCCACTAAAAGCCATCCTTTTGGAAGAAGCATGCTTCAATGATGAACGCAAAAAGGATAAATGCTAGCTAGTGGTCCAAGTTCTTGAATGAAAGAGAATGCCATTGCAATGGCTGGTTAGTGGATTAGAATCCTGGGCAAGTGGAAAAAGGCCACATACAGCCAAAAACTTTCACCTAAATATTTGAATCTCTTTGTGCCTGTCCCGCAACCCACATATACAGTGGAATGATTTTTATTTTATTTATAAAAAAGCATAGCAATGGTTTCACTTTATAGGTTCACGGTGAATATATATATATATATATATATATATGGGGTATCGAATTTTTTCGATTGTATCTGATATGTGTTTTGAAAGTTGTTTCTTTTCTTTGCATATTCTTGAAATTTAAAAGTTTTGATTAGTTTCATGCTTTGATTGGAAGCCGGTTTAATAAAATAAAGTTTGAATTTGTACAATAAAGACATAATAAAAAAAAGATCAAATTGACAATAAAAAAAAATATAGCATTTCTCAAATTCACATGAAAAAATATGTTTTAGTCTATATATTCTTCACTGACTTCTTTTTTTATCCTTGTAGTTTTAGAATTTTAAAATTTGATCCAAAACTTCATTTTATTCATCTTCTAGTCTTTAAATTTATGGAAAAAGAGTTTTCAAAAACCGTTGAAAAAACATGAAAAAAAGAGAAATAGTGATCGATTGATCATGTTTTAAAAATAAATAAGCTAATATTTATATCAATATCTTTCATTTGATAAAAATAGTGTCATTGAAGTGTTATTTTACCATTCATCTTCCTGGAAAAAAATAAATCAAGCTTGAAGATATTTTCTATTTGAATTATTTATTTATTTTTTAATCCTATTAAACCCTGATTTAATGTTAGAAATAAGTTTATTGAGGTCTTTGGAGTTTTTATTAGGTGCTTTTAAATGAAAACATGGTTTTGAAAAATTTAAGTTTTTTGTTTTTGTTTAAAGTTTAATACTATACTATTCTATTAAATACCATTCAAATCTAAATTTGTTTTCAAATAAGATTATATTATTTTTATAATATTAAGAAGCACTTTTTTTAAGCCCTTTGCAATTAATTTTTTTATGATTTCTTTTTTGAATTTTAATAAAAACTCGTTATACTAAAATAATTTAAATTATATTTAAGATATCATTTCATTAGATAGCATTCAATTTGACATTTATTTTATAATGTCACCAATTATTTTGTTAATTATTATATGTTAATCTATGCAGACTTTTTATAAGTTTATGATCATGAATAATTAATGAAAAAAAAGTTTAATCATTATAGTTTCCATGAATATTTTTATTTGGATTGTTGTTACCTTTTATTCAATGAACTATACTTCTTATAACATTTCTTTTCTAAAAAAAAAAAATATTACATGAAACAAAAACGAAGGGTTTTGAAAAAAAAAATATTTCTCCCTAATTTTATTTGTTGTCTTTATTATGAATGTCTTTTATATTATCATATAATTAATTAAAAATATATTTCAAAAACATTTTCATGGCAGTGCACCAACAATATGTTATTCGTAACTTTTTTAATATATTGATGTCAAAATTATCAAAATATAATTCTTTTTATTTTATTATTAAATCTTGCTTTTATATTTTTTATAAGCAATTATTTTAAAAAAATATTTTTTATGTTAAAAAATATAAAAAATAATCATGAAGGGGTTTTAATTAAAAATATGTCTCTTTTATCCTTATTTAAATCGTTTATTTTTTTATTCTATTTATTTTAGTTTTTATTGAATTAACAACATAGCCCAAAAATATATTTTTTATTAAAGAATATATTAGTAAAAAAAAGAAAGAATTATACTAGAAAATTATTTTTCTTTGATTAAATTTAAATTATTATTTTTCTTTAAAAAATAATTTTATTGTTATATAATTAAATAAATAAAAATATGAGCTCTTCGCGGTACAATATCATTAAAACGCATTCATAAATCTTTTTTTATTGCCATACAATTTTATTTTATCAAACTCCTACATAAACTTTTCAATTCGCCATTTCAAAAAAAGATTATAGAAAACCGGTTAACAACTCCTATACTTTCTCCAATTTTTAAGATATATATACAAAAAAAAAACCCTTCTAATTCAGCCCCCGGTGGAACTAGTTATACACCATAGACAATATACATATACACACGCACGGCGCACGTGGATATGCTAACTCTTTAAGAAAATGACAAATGAAAAATATTAAAAAAACTACAGGGATAAACATTATATGTTTGTTATTCACCAAGAAATGAAATAAGAAAGCATATTAATTACATGTTTCATTGTTTCATCCTGAAAACTTGTAGGATCTTGATTAATCCGTGTGAATATCGATCCTGATCACATTAGTAACTTCAACGTCATGGATGTGATGCTAGAGTTTGGATTTGGAGTGAAGAAGCATCACCTCTGTAACTGATGAGAAATTTGTCTTTTTAATGATTTTTACGGAGTTTTGGAGCATTATTTTATCAACATTACTAAATGATACATAAAGCCGGCACAAAGCCACTTGAGAAAGCAATGACAGTCACCTTTGTTTCTACTCCAACGTTTTCTTCTTCTTCTTCTTCTTCTTTTTAAAAAAATCTTCCTGATCTTTCTTCCGTTTGTCTCAATTTTTTCGAACTTATTTATTGATTAGACGGATTCCGTAACCCAAGCTATCGTTTTGCTTGTCAGTTGCGTACATAAAAAACAGAGAGACAGAGAAAGAGAAGAAGAAGAAGAAGAAGAAGGTATCTTCATTGCTTGGTTTTGAACAGTTTGTTCAGTTAATTGCTTGGGGTTCACCTGCTATTAGAAAAATATAGTCTCTCTATTAAGATCGAGGCTTATCTGGTCATTCATGGTTGTTTGACTCTCACTATCTAAACCTAGACAAGGCCTTTTATCAGGTAGTTCCGATACTAGGTTGTCAGCGTAGCGTGTGAACTCCAGACTGAATACGAAGGAAGCTTCAGCTGTTTGTGTTTCAATGACTCCAAGATGGGATTTCAAAATTCATGAGGTTGCTCAAAGTAGTTTCAGACATGCTCATAATCTGTTTAGCTGTATTTCCGATCAAAATCAGAAAAGAAGCATCCAGGAAGTAAGCCTGATTGCTCAAGATGCAGTTAATGAATTCAGAAATTTAGTTAGAATCCTTGACGATTCAGCGCAGTCAGATTGTAAGAGGATCAGGAGAGGTCCCTTACCACATGCCCATGACATAAACCCAGTTGAACTGATGGATAGTCCCCACTCTGTGTCTAAAAGTTTTGACAACAGCTTTTCTCAACCCAGTAGGCAGCTATTCCCTCTTCAGAGTATTCTGTCAACTACTTCTTTGACCCATGTCAATACTCTCAACTTGCACAGGGAAAAACAGAAGAAGTCTAAAGACAACGTCGATGTCAAAAATAATTTGATCATGGGGTTGAACCATTCTCCCTTACAGACAAGCGCATATTTTTTAAATTCGGATGGAAGTGGCCGGATAATTCCTCATTCATCATCAGAAGGTCTACCTTCTCAAGATGACTCCTCCATATTTTCCAAGAGCAGGAGTGAAGAGACTAGTGCTAAATGCCTTGCCTCAACCGGTGGATGTCACTGCTCAAAGCGAAGGCAAGTCATACCTAATTTGTTTCTTCTGATTTGACTCAAATTTATTTTACTTAACCCTGAGGAAACTTTTCGATTGTGATATTGGGAGAGATTCTTTTGCAGACTTCTACTTGTCTTGCTGATTGATGCTTATGATATCGTCTTTTGCTGTATTTTTTCTTTTCAAGAATCAAAATATTTCCATCTGTAGTTGACGAAATCTTGGTATTAATAACGACATGATAGCTGTAATTTCGGTTGCCTCGACCAACTCCATATCTGCTGGATGATTTTTATGTTAATTTCTTGCTTTTAATCCCATCTTTCATATATTATCTATAGGAAATCGAGGATCAAGAAAATAATTAAGGTTCCTGCTTTAAGCACTAAACTAGCTGACATACCTCCCGATGATCACTCCTGGAGAAAATATGGACAGAAGCCAATAAAAGGATCTCCATATCCCAGGTATTTTGACATCCTGAGTCCTGACATTGTCTCCTGTCAAATCTCTTTTGTTGCTGGGAGAGGCAAGCTTTATAGATTTTTATTTCCTCTCCTTGATAGCAACTGAAAGTAACTTGATTTAGTTGTGTAGAACTTCAAATTCGTTCTTTCTCTGCATTCGTCTACCCAATAAAACACAATATAGAATCAAACAGGACACACCGGACCAGCTCATCATCCTGCTCAAGCTTAATATCTGTGTGATTTATGAAGCTTTGAGACAAATTATTATTGTTTTCTTCTTTTCTCCCCCAAGCCAATGTCCCAGTCAAAAACCGTACTTGTAGTCAAGACTCATATGCTTACACCTACTTGGTACATTTGCAATTTGGTTTTTGAAATCTTCATTACCGAACACAAGCTTTCGACACTAACCTGTCCATCTAAGAGTAAAGCTACCTAGACCAGTAATATTGCTTATTAACATCTCTTTAATTCGTGCTTTGGTTTCAAAGGAGCTACTATAAATGCAGCAGGAGGAGGGGATGCCCTGCAAGAAAACATGTAGAAAGGAGCTTGGAGGATCCTACAATGTTAGTTGTGGCTTATGAAGGGGAACACAATCACTCCAAAATTGCATTTCAATCTCCCAACATGATGCTTCATGTTTAACAACAAAATCAAACCGTAGGACAACAGTTTTTTCCAATTAAGCTGGAATTGCTCGTGCACCCGCAAGCTAAGGTTCTTCTTCTGCTCCATGTGTTTCCTTCAAAAAAGATCCTGTCACTCCATCAAGACTCCCGATTAGTAACTCCTAGGCTATATGCTTCTTCTTCATCAATGGATTTCATGTCTGGTTGTATACATGCTCTTTAAGATTTTCTAATAAAGGCTTGTTTGTTTCATGCACGACTGAATTTTTCTTGTTTGGTTTTCAAATATCTTTCACCTCAAAAGAAAGACTCGTTGAACCAGGAGTTTTATCATATGCCCACTGAAATTTACTATGAAGATTCATCTTTCGAGACTTATTTTGATTGTTTAACTCCTGCCAGCATAGTATTTGTTTTCCAGGAGCTCAACCTCGTCAGATCAGACCTCACCTAACACATGGCCCGATCAAGCATAAAATGCTTGGAGATTCTCTTTTGATTAAAAATCTTTAAATTCCTATTGACACTAATTTAATTAGTTGTATATCTTATGCTTTATGCAAATTGTTTAACGTTGCTGCTTCGACTTGGAAATTGAATCAACTTCATAGTTTAAAAGAGAGATGAAAATGGCAACACCAATCCTTTGGCCCAACACAATTTTTTCCACAAACGGACAAACTGATGGGTCCATACTTCTTCCACAATCTGTGCACTATCTTTGATCTAATTAAAATAGAAAAAAACTTGATGAAAAAGAAAGATTTTTTTAACAAAATACTAATAAATTAAGCATGGTCAATACTGGGACTATTTTATTATCTTCTATGTTTCACTTTCGAAATCTGGTTTGATTTATACTAATCAAAAGCAAAAATAAAAAATAAGATTAGCTAGAAAAACTTTTCTCATTATAAGCCTGGATGGTCCAAGTGGGATCCAAAACTTTTGCTAATATTGCATGCCATGCCAGGCTCATGCTCAGGCCCAACCTATAATGTCCTCCTTCTAAGTGGTTGATCAAGACTTTTCTTTTATCATTTCCCACATTCCTTGATCCGAGAAAGTGAAAATGTAAGTAAATTCCCTGAATTGGGGTTTCACATTATATTTTATTTCCGTCAACTTTAAAATTATTAAAATAAAAAAAATATTTATTTAAATTTATTTTTAATATTCGCATGTTAAAAACAGGAAGAGTAAATCGATTGTTATAATTATTGCTTTGTGTAAAGTTTCAAAAATAATCTTTAAATGTGTTTAAGAACACCAAGTTATGAATAATATTTTTAATACAAGTATTCTTTAGTCTTTCTTCTAACATCTTTTAAATAATTTGTTATTCAAACCAAACAGTGTTTCAATATCTTTTTCTTCGTATATGTTTTTCTTAATCTTGTTTTTTCTCAAGAACAGCAACCCGCAAAAGCCATTACAACATCAAACACAAACTACATCAAGGATAGCCAAGCGCCCATCTGATGAAACTCTTGTGAGCTATGGAGTTACAGTCTTTACGTAAAACTACGGAAACGAATAGGTAGGGTGCTCCTATTCCGTAGATCTAGTGTTAGTGGATTAGAAGTGTTTATCAAAGATGGTGACCATACACCATCTATCTGCCTTTCATTTTCTCCCAAGCGAAGCAGTTGTTCGACGTCTTCAAAGCTGGAGAATAGAGCTAATTAAGTAGAAAGGATGGAAATTCAATGCCCAACAAAACAAGTACAAGTGTAAGTTAAGTTATCTTTTGTTCGTTTTTCATCAGTAGAGAACAAGTTATTTCTAGACTAGGTCTTCTTGTAATCACAGCAAAATTAGGTGTCGCCGTTGCTACAATACAAGGTCAATCTTACCATCAGTTACTTGCTTCGCTTCTCACGTAACACCTGCCGTTGATGTATCTAGAGTGGTACGGTATAAGGGCAACGCTTGTGGATCAAGATATGTCCCTTCTTCCGTGCATTGCAAAGCTATGTGTCGCCGGATAACTTCTTGCCCATACCGTTTGCTTGGTTGGCTGGTCGTGGTGGACAGCACAGGGAGAAAGCTACAAACACTGTAAATATATATTTCATATGGCCTTATCTTGACCTAGAACCTCCTTTTTCAGTGATTTTGGAGCTGTTAAATTAAGAGGCAAGTGGGGTTTTTGTTTTCAAAGAAAAGGTCGTGAGAAAAATATTTCTTGAAAATCCACTAATAGATGCATACATATATTATGATATTCAATTCGGTCGTCCACGCACCCTTTGAATATAATATGAAATGAATGAAAATTTCTTAGGCCTGGATGATGGCCCGTAAAGAAAAGAGAAGATATTCTTTCTTAAATATGGACAGGAGGACTTAAACCTTGTTTTCTCATGTTCATACTAGTTTATTTAACCAAACTATGCTGTGGGTTAAAAATTCTTTCAACGTGAAAAAAAATAAAAAAGCCTAGATAATGATATCTATTATGTTATATAACTAGTTTTAACATGTTAATTTTAAAATTTTGTTGAATTTTTATTTAGTTTGAATTTATAAATTAATTTTCATGAAATATTATCTTCACATGATCTAGTCAATATGATGATTCATGAATTCACAAATAACTAATAAAAAGTGTGGCTTAACATCTTTTTTTATTTTAATATTAAATGGTAACGTATTGAAATCGATTCAAGTAAACTTAATCCATAAAACCCATGACACAGTTTATAATGGACTACACTAGATTTAACAATTTTTTTTTTTTTAAATAATTTTTTATTTAATGATATGATAACAAAAATAGACAAACGTAAAAAATTTAAAAATCAATAAAAGTCTGAGACATTCATTTGAGACTTGAGGTTGTAATAATCTCTTAGAAAGTAAACCAAAATAAAATATAAAAGCAAATCAAAATAAATTTCAGATAAATCACATGTTGAATAATAAAATTAAAAAAAAAATATTTTATTTTATTTTTTGAAATAAAGATAGGCCTTTCTTACACCATATGTTAAATATGATTCCAATTTCTTTAATTTAAACTATACATATAAACAAATAAGTGTAAATTTTTTAGTGATAATTATTTCTAAGAGTTACTATTTTAACTATTAGTTATTAAAATATTGAATGATAATTCCAATTTATACTCTTTAATTTTAAATTTTAAAAATCAAATAAGATATTTAATTATAATTAACTTATCGAACTTAATTTAAAATTATTTATATCTTAAAATATTTTAATATAATAACCATTCAAACTTTTTTATTTATAGATAATTCAAAAAATCCATTAGAGATTAAAACAAAATCATAAAATAGTTGAACAAAAAAATCACACCTACCAAGCCTTCCAATTATCAAAAAGAAAATAAAATTCAACTCGCATCATGGACCTTTTGACCTGTGGTTTAACGATATGCGTGTGCTTCACCTCTTTTACAGGAGGTTTTAGGTTCAATTTTTTAGCTTACATTTTTTTTAAAAAAAAAAAGTTATAAGACTTTTCTTCATAAAAAATAATGCCATCACGATTCAATCATTTCAGTTTTAAGAATTTTTTGATTTGAAAAAAAGTCTTGGGTGTGTCAATTGAATTTGTCAATGAGTAAGTCGATGCCATGTGATTTCTTTTCAAGTTTTCAATTTTATTTTGTTTTGGTCTACTATGAGGAGACTTGTAGTCAAGTATTACAGGTAGAAGGGGAGAGAGTGTCAATAAAAATGGGAATCCAATTTTGGCTAGGTAATGATTGTATAAGTTAATTTGTGGGCACTTCTATTCAGATTTATCATTTGAGTTTTCCCGTGACAATTGACATGATTATGTGGTTTTTTCGTGGCCCCATTAGCATTATCAGGTGAAGCCTTGTACTATATTCTGAAATCTGAATACATTTTAAAAGTTATTTGAGATATATGAGTTATTGTTTTTTAAAGTATATTTTATTTTAAATATATTAAAATAATATATTTTTTTTATTTTTTAAATTCTATATCCAAAACATTTTGTGTCTCCATGACATCACCACCTATCCCAAATGTATTAGTTGTGTGTAGTTCTTTGAATTTAACTTGGGACATGAGGGAACTCTATATTACATGAGTTTTTATTTTATCCGGGTTTACTATTTAAATAGAACTCTAAAATTTGCAACACATTTTTTGTTGTCAAACCGGCCATTGAATTTAAATTTTCATCACTATAAATGAGCACGCGACATAATAATTTGGACATATACTAGCTTACATCCTCTAAGTAATATCAACTTTAATTTTAAAAAAAATTTACTCACTACCTCCACATATTAATTTTCTTAGTTTAGTAAGAGACATGTCTAATCAAGTAGAAAAAATTCATTATTCCCTCAATTATAAGTTTTGTTGTTTGTATCGACAATAATAACACTATAGTAACATAATAATCTTATAAATAACACAATAAAACTCAATGCTAATTTATCAATATTGTAAATTCATTAAACTATATACTTTTGAGAAAACTTTAATCAACGAAGCTCTAACTCATCAATTTTCTCACTCATCAATTTTCTTCCTAAACAATGTAATTTATCAATCAAATTAATGTATTTTATAGCTAATTAACATAATTTATAATTAAGTTAATCAAAACCAAGAAGTCCCTAAACTAACAAAAAAAAAAACTCTTAACACTAACCATAACATATTAGAAAATAAGACAAAAAATAAAATTAAAAAAGAGAGGGTGGATTATATCTTAAATTATTGAAAGAGAGGTGTTTTGTCGTGATAGATATAGAGAGAGTGGTTGCATTAAAGAAAGAGATCGAGAAAGGGAGTATCAAGGTGGCGTGGAGGAAGGGGAAGAGAGAAATAAAGGGAAAACAGTTTTTAGGGTCGTCCATGTGAGACTTCTAAGTCTCAATCAACTATGTTATTTTAACAGATAATTTTTTAACAGCGCTATCTTGATAAATTTATTTTACCACCATGCCAATTAAAAAAAAAAAAAAAACCCTCTACTTTAACATGGATCTCTCCCTCTCTCTTTTTATCATGGGATGAGTAAAAAAACTAAAAACTTAATTAAATTGAAAAAAATTAAAAAAAAAAATCATAAAAAAAAAAAACCAATTAAAATTTCTAAAAAAATCAAACTGGTTTAGTTCGGTTTTATAAACTTGAAATTGAAAAAACCGAACTGAATCCAAATAAAAAAAACTGAGCAAAACCAGAAAAAACCGAATTAAACTAGTTTGAATAAGTTTTTATCCTATAAAACCAAACCAAACCGAAAATAATGACCTTTACTTTTATATATATATATATATATATATAATTACAGCTGAAATTAATAAACCTTGTATGAAGTATCTAACTTTTGAAATCAAAACAAAGACAGCAAGTAAGTAAATGACTTTTCCCAATCGAATCATTGCTAAATATATGACCATCATCCCCTTTCGAAAGCCAAGATTTTCTGTTGCCAAAATCATAATTACAGAATCCAATATTTCTTACGAAGGAAAACCACAAGAAATCCACCACTTAATTATTGCTATCATTACATTATAATTCTCATAGTTCTTTGACACAGTAAGTCATCATTGTGCATATTGGTTTAGCCAAAAATCAATACAAGATAACTAACAATCAAATCTTTAGATAGTCTTTAACATTATAGTATCAGCAGAAGCTGTTTTTTCAAATATTTTTATTAAAATAATATATATATATTATTTTAAAAAATTATACATTAAAACGATCTTTTTTTTTTTTTTTAAGAGGGTGGCATTCTCTTCCTGTCAGCATTAGAGCTCTACAAACAATATTGAGTTGATAGCTTTGACAAATCAACATCAATATCATCACACAACGACAAATGACCCCCTACTCTTTTTTGACCAGACTCTCCTAATAAATTAACTATTAAAAAAAAATTACAAAAAGAACAGGATGTGGTAGAAAGGTTACCGAGCAATCAATAACAATTAGTACATTTAAACAGTAACGGCGGGTGGGTTAATTAGCATTTATCAACCCAGTTTCTCTCACAATAACTGCAATATAAAAAATATTAAAAAAAAATTAACAGCTCAAGATTTAAAAATCAAGAAAGAAAATTTGTGTTGATGAACGCACCAGATTAATATTTAAAAGAAAAGCACTTCTAAAAAATAAATGAAAAGAAAATAATTTCCACGTATTTTTACAATTTATAGATAATAAGAAAACAGGGCAACACCGCACGGCTATCAAATGCCATCAACTCGCCGTTATCCCCACTCACCGAGTCAAACCCGACCCGGCAGTCATCAATCAATGAATCAAACCCGACTTGCTTCGTAACCCGACCTGCTACGACCCGACAAACAAGCATTGCTCTCCGTCCTCTACCACCACCAGCGCTCTCATGAGCTCCTCCGCTGCCGGAAAACGTGCAAACTCTTGCTCCTTTCCCTCCAGGGAAAACCCACGCATCACCACGCGCTTCGTGGACACCTCCAGCGGGACCCAAGCAATAAAACCGCATCATCTCGTTTCCATCCGCAACACACCTTGCGTTTTCCTCCCGCGTCGTTCCGCCTGTTAACTCGGCCCGGGTTTTAACAATTTCTCGATATTCTTCAAAGCGAGTCACCGTTCTCGGCCCGTTTTGCACTTTGAAAATCATCTCGATTCGACCCGGGAATGATTTGTTGCTCCAACTGGTGTGAAAGATGATATCCACCACATTTCTTGAAGGATGTCCGTCAGGCAGCTCGGTGAGGGCAGGGAAAACGGGGTCAGTGTTCCGGGTCGAACGAGAACGTGGTGGGGGTGTTGAAACGGGGTTTGAGGTGGGTTTTTGTTGGTTATGATTAAAAAGATGGTGTTTAGGTTTTGATCTCTTGGCTTCGGTTTCAATAATGACATCTTTAGTCATTTTTGAAGAGTGTTTTCTGCAACTGGAGCTGGGTAACAAGTGTTTCGGGTTGGGGTTAAAAACATCATCAAATGCTCTCGACTTGCATTGTAAGGACTTAATCCACCTGCTCGCCATTGAACAAGGACAAGCCGACCTGCACACCAACTGGATCCTCTCTCTTGAAAAATGAAAATTAAAAACAAGAAGAAGGGAGAGTTTCTTATTTCATTTCCATATCTATGTCGATTTTGTTGGGTTAGAGTTTTTGAGTGAGGTGTTGATGTGCTTGGGGATTCATTTTCTTTCGACACAGAAGTCAGAGTTTTGTTTTGTTGTGTTGTAATAAAAAGAATGAGATGGAAGGGACATGGCGCGACATTAAATGGACACGGCAACTGGTTAATCTTTTCAAATGACGATAATGACCTAGACAGAGTGTTCTTTCTTTCTTCCTTTTGTCTGTTTTAATTTGATTTCCCATATGTGATAAATAGAGAGGGCAGAAAGAAAGGAAAAAAGCATTACCTTACCTTGGATTACAAAATATAATAAGATTTCTAGATATTTCATTGTAGTAATTTATATTATTTGTAATTTTCTCATTTTTATTCTCAAACATTATTGGAAAATTCAGCATTCTTTGACCAATTTAATGGCTGGTTTCTTATATTTAGTTAAAGAAAAATAAAATTCAATAAAAAAAGTATTAAAGTGTAAAATAAGTGGTTTGGGATTGATAAGTGGTTTTTCAAGGATTATATTATTTTTACAAGTGTTTTTAGATAAAAACAATACAAAATCAAGTTTTTAATTAAAAACTTAGACCTTCATTTTTCCATCATCAAAACTGACTAAAAAATGATCAATTGATGACCGGTATAGATGACCTATCACCCATCTTAAAAAAAAAAATTCCAGAAGAGCATAATATGTCATCCGATTTTGAGGAAAAAAAACAGGTGCGGGCCAGGTCTTCTAGTTTTATCAGGGTCTTTTTTTTTGTGTTTTTTTATCCTTTTTCATTACTTATTTTTATGTAAATATTAATTTTTCACCCTTTCTTTTTTTTTTAAAAAAAAAAAAACAAACAAAGGGAAACATCATGCTTATCAAGCGTTTTTTTTTTTAGCAGCTCTTTCTAATTTGTCTTTGTTTTTGTTTTTAAGTTTTATTTTTTTTGTTTTTCTCTCTTTTTTTTTACTATCACATGTTTGCATAAAAAATACCCGAGGTTTCTAGTGCACTGTTCATTTATCTTTTTAATACATTCGCAGTATAATGAAAATAAATATTTTTTTTGTTATTTTTAATTTTTTTTTTATGATTCTAATTTCTTTTTGCTTCAATAAATAAATTGCTCAAAATAGGATACACATTAATAGGATAAATATATCTTAAATAAAGAGATGCATTTTTTCCTTATTTTGGATCGTAATGAGTCGTTCAAATGTTTATTCTAATCACTTTTTATTTTTATTAATGAAGTACATAGCTCAAAAAAGCTTTATTTTTCAATTGAGAAAAATAGATTAATAAAAAAAAGAAGGATTATACTAGAAAATTATTTTATTTTGATAGAATTTAAATTATTAATTTTTTTTTAAAGCAATATTGACATATAATTAAATAAAAAAGCTTGAATAACTCTGAAATCAAATATTTTAATATACATTTATGTTTTAGTTTTCTAGTCTAGTTTTTTTTATTTATGTCACTAACTCTACCTCACATTTATCTACATATATAATTTCTAATTCACTTAATCAAATGCTTGAGTTAACATTTTGGCGCACAATAAAATAAAATGATCTAACTGAAAAATGACAATGCTCACATTTTTATTTTTATTTTTTTATTAAAAAATAATTTTTAATTTCACCCTCGGTTTATCACGACCAAGATAACTATTGTTTCTCTATTTGATTTTTACTATTAAATTGATTCAAGTGATTTGTTTTTTTACTACTTATATAAATTTTATAATTGGAATCGAGGAAGATTATAAAGGTTTTTAAAATTAATTAAGTATTTAATTAAAAGTATGGTAGATGTTGTTTTTCATAATATTTTTTACTTGTAAATATATTAAAATAATAATTTTTATTTTTTAAAATATATTTTTAATATTAACACATCAAAATAATTTTTAAATATATAAAAAATTAATTTAAAATTTTAAAAAATATATATATATTTTTAAAAAAGGCCGTATAACCGCAGTCACGTACACCCGCAGACTGCCTTGATTTCGCAGCTTTTCATTCAAGGTAAGATAGGGAAAGCTGTTATTTTCCCCCCCTACCAGTGTCATATCAGTCATTTTCTCTTCTTGGTAAATCGCACGGTGACAATATTTGCCTCCTGTTTCTTGAGGCTTTGATCTGGCCTTTTTTATTTTATTATTTATTACTGAACAAAGCCCGGGTTGTTTAAAATTCACAATCAGTTTTCATGTCAGCGTACCATCTATCTGCCCTAATCAAAATCTTAATTATTTTGCATCAGCATAGTCTAAATTGGTTAGCACTCCATCCTGTCAAGTCATTTTCCATTTAAGGCTACCTCTCCCACTTGGTTTTCAATACTTTGCGTTTCGTTTAGCTTTGTTCCCCCTTCAAATCAAAGCTACACCAACAATTTACCACTGTAATGCTGTTTGTCTTTTAAAATAATTTTGTTTTTACTTAAAAATATATTAAAATAATTTTTATATTATTAAATCAAAATTATGTGAATTCTAAATAGGCTCTAAAAACTTCTACAAATAAAGATTTTATTTTGGAGAGTTAAATTAATAAAATAATAATTTAAATAGTATAAATATATCTTCTTGTTTTTTTTTTACATATACTCCAATAAAAAAACATTTGAAAAGAGAGAAATAAATGTTTCATGAAGCTCGATGTCATTATTTTTATACATAGCTGCATTTAATTAGTTTATTATTTATTGGTTCTATTTTGCTGGTTTTGGTTATTTTTTTTAAGATATATAGAAATAATATTTTTGAAAAAAAAATTATTTTAGTATTTTGTTTAGAACTCCCATTAAAGCATATAAAACAAGCATTGATTAAATAAAATATTTTTTTTAATTCTTGACTTTTCATTTATCACAACCTTTGGAGGTGCTCTAGCAGTGTTCTGGCTGCAGATTAAATGCAATAAGAAACCCTAAGGGACCCCTCGAGGTTTTCGTTTTGTTCTCTATGCATTATTGATTCTCCTGTGTACCGGCCTCCTTAAAAAACAAAGGAGGGCCGCCTTGACAAGTTGATCAATGGCCATTAGCAGTTTTAATATCAAAGAATTAAATAATTTATTGGATCGTAATTACAGAGAATTGTTCTAAGGATATTGCTCGTCGGAGTAGGACCTCCATGATTAGGAATTTGTTTTCAGTTGCGATATTCCATTTTGCTTAATTATGGGGACAATCACATCAAACGCCAGGATTAGGGTGCTTTCAGACACTGAACAATGATGAGTGGATTCTCTTTAATGATTTATTGGTTATCCGGAGATTAATTCCTTGCAGTAGAGAGATAAGATAGAGGACCGAAGAGATGAATCCTTCGTTGGAGTTTGAATGGTACAGTGAGAAGAGAATAATAGAAAGAGAATGGAATATTAAAGAAGCGCTGAGATTTAAAACAATAAAACGACAACTTGTCTTCCACATTTCTTCTTCTTTTTGCCTTTTGGATTTTAATATCAAGAAGCACCCTTCAATAATTTTATATCCCCCTTTTTTTTTTTTTCATCACATTCACGGTGGTGTACACAGCTAGACTAGTTTTTTGACCAGCGCTAAGAAGCGAGTTAATTTTTTTTAACATTTAAAAATTTTATAAAAGTATTAGAAAGTAAAAACTCAATGGATGCTGACTGTATATAAACACTTTTAAAATATTTAATTGGTGATATTTTAGATAAAATATTTTTTTCTTAATTGACACATCAAATTGATCCAAACCAGCCATAATTAACACACGAAACTCATCAGATGAAATATAAGATAGTAATAAAACCATAAATTTATACAAAAACAAATTAGAAAATCCGATTATAATGAACTAAATATAAAAAGGTTAAAAATGAATAAAATTATAGAGGTCTTTTTTTTTTTAATGACTTGGTAGTCGGCGCAATGGCGTGAGCTGAGGCAAATCTTTCTCAATGCAAAAAGAAAATTATTAAAGCAATGTTAAGATAATATTCCAGATCACATGAGATAAGCAAAAGAAGCAAAAGAAAAATATCAATGTACTTAATGTTTCTTAAAAGTAAAACCCTAAAAGTCATCATGTAATCCATTATTTTGTGAATTTGACTAATATGTAGTATTTGATTATTTTCTCGGGATAGTAAGGATAAAAATAATGGAGGCAATATAAAAAATTATATTTGATTATAATATACAAGATAAAATAATTATTTATATATCATATTTGTAAACAGTAGACAAGACATAATAATAAAAAATTAACATATAATATGTATTGTTGTCAAACTTATATATTTTTTTAAAAATAACTAGTTTTATTTTATTTTTACTTTAATTTATAATGAGTGTTGAAATCAATAATATTATAATAAACCTAGTTATAAAACCAGGACTAACTTAACAGGTTAACCCAAAGTCCGAACGAGTCCAAGTTTCTGAAAAAATAGAGAAATAATTGATTCCACCTAATTTAGTCAAAAACCTAAGTCAATCCGGAATAAAACACGGTAAAAAACCAATTGATTTTTTTGAAATTTTTTTGGATCATTTGGCTTGACCCTTTCAACCCCGTGACTTGAACCTTGCATTGAGTTAACTTCCAGGTTGAGTTTTAAAACTCCCGACCCATGACCTAGGCCTTGCCCTGGTTGACTCTTGTATTGGGTTTTAAAATTATGATAATAATAGTTTTTATTTTTACATTGATCTAGGTAAATCTAGGTTGACCCTTATGATTCGTAACTTGGATCTTGTTCCGGGTCAATCCTTAAATCAAGTTTTAAAACTATGATAATTGTAAAAAAAAAAATTGCCGACTCGAGTCAACTTGGCCCATGACTCGAGCCTCAACTAGTGACCTAGGCTTTGCTTCGGGTTGACTCTTGAGTTTAGTTTTATAATAATAATTATTCTTATCCTTATATGTTTTAGTTTGACAATTTAGAATTGAGAGTTTTTTATAAGAATATTTTTAAAATAATAAATAATAAATATTTTTTTAAAAAATATCCTCGTTATACCTCCTGTTTTGAAATTATATAAATTCATTTTAAAATTATCTAAGAAATATATTTATTTTTATATTTTTATTTCTTTAACCATATATATTTTTATCTTCTTTTATCATCAAACAATAACCAATAAGTTTTATAAAGAACTTCATCCCTTTAATAATTTTCCTAAAACCAATGGAAAACCTGGCTATACGTTGGTTGGTTGAAAAAAAAAATTATAGTTGAATTAAAATCGAAAAGAATTTGAGTTAGGTTATAATTTTGATATCCATAGAATGAAGACCTACCTATAAAAATCGTTTTTTTCAATATGTTTTTTTTTTGGACTTTCTCACATATTTGCAATTCAAGCTTATTGATTTTTTCTCCATTCTATTTACTTTACTTATAGTTCCTCGCTTTATTTAATTTGATTTTAGTTTTACTTTTGTTTATCATTCGAATAAGTTCTTGGTCCTTAATGATTTGAAGCGAGATTACCCCTTCGTTTGATAGGTTATAAATCGTTATTTCTTTGCTCTAGATCTATATTTTCTATATTTTTTTTAAAGTATTTTTCTTGGTAACACACCCATTATTAAAAAAAATCTAAATGGTTACTTTTAATTAGTAGTTAAAAGTATAAAATTGCAGCATAGTCCTGAAAGTTCTTTTACTTGTAGAAATGCTTAAAATGATATGTGATCCTTCTACTTTGTTCATTTGTTATAATTAAATTTTTTTGCTTTAAATTTTGTAAAACTAACTCCATGTTTAGAAGTGTGGTAAATGTTGTGTTTTAAAATATTTTTTCACTCAAAAATATATTTAAATAATATTTTATTTTATTAAATTTTTTTTTACTAACAATATTAATTTTGACCGTAATATCAAACGCGCCCTTCCATTTTAATTTAAAAGCACATTGAGATGCTTTATCCAACTCTTCCAATGCATGGGATTTATCTAATAAATTAAGGGCTATTTGAAAATTTCAAATAGTATTTCACTAATTGATATATTTATATAAAAAAAATTATTTTTTTAAAAATAAAAAATATTAATTTAATATATTTTTAAATTAAAAACACTTTAAAAATTAACTATTATCACACTTACAAACATTATCTAAATTCAGTAAAAAAAACGATTAAATAATCTTCTAATGGTGGAGGATTTAGAGGAAAACTCGAATCCAGACACCCTGTCCCCCTAACTAAGATCCTTGGAAAAGACAAGTTAGGATACACCACATACCAAGAGGAAGATTGGTTGGTAACCCTAGGGGAATCAGTTGGTAAAATTCTTTTCCAACTGACTTTCTTTTCCAACAGACAAAATCAGCTGGTAATTTTTCATGCAAAATTTTACCAACCGAAAAAATAGTTGGTAAATATTAACAAATTCATCAGATAAGTTGGTAGTACATTATTAACAACCACGACATGTGCTGTTGATAATAATTCTAGCACGACGTGTTTTTTTTTTTTTTTTTTTTTTTTTTTTAGTGTTTTTTTAGGGTGAAAGTGGGGGGAAATGAGGGCATGCTTTTAGGCCAAATCTTTTAGTGTTTTTGTTAATAAGTTGGGAAAAAAGCTTTTTGACATTTTAATTTTAATTTTAGGGGAGTAAAAATTTTGCACCTTGAAGTTTTATTCTGAATTAAAATGTCTAAAGCCAACTATTATTTTTTTTTTTTGGAAACGAAAAGTAAATAATACAATAAAATATCAATTTTTAAAAGCAAGTGATACAATATTAATCAATTTAAACATCCTCTAAATTATAGACTTTACAAAACGATAAAGTATGTTTTACTGCTTATATTTGGGTAAACAAAAATGACTTAAATGCACCTGCACGAATCTAGCTAAGTCTTTCAAAAGTTTAAACATCCTTTAAATTGTTGGAGATTTGAGGCAAATAAGAGCAATCCTACTGCAACAAAAGTGAAAAGCAAAAACAGCTGGAGGAGCATTGTAATAGAGGCATGCACCCCCTTGTAGCTTAGTCTTTGAAAAAGTGGGTGCCATTTTTTTCTTCTTTTTTTACCACCCTCGAGCCATGAAATAATCAATGCGTTTAATTTTAAGACAGGTAATGCAAATGACTTAAATGCACCTGCACGAATCTAGCTCCCTCCACCCCCATTAATGTGACATTATTTCTTGCACCTCCTTGTTCTACTACATGTCATTAAATGCCGCTTTGGGATTTTCCCTTTGATGCCTCGTTGTCAACCCATTTTTGCCATTTCCCACCACAAATTTTCTGGGTAGCATGTGAACCCTTTGTAGCATTTTATTATCCTTGCATCCCTGTTGGGTACATTAGCAGGGATTTTATTCGAGATTGAGACTTGTAAGCAACCCGACATCAACAAACCAGACAAGGATTCGGGTTATTTATGAAAAATGTACTTAAGAAAATAACGCTATCAATTAATTTTAAACATCAAAGAAAATGAATAATACAGCGCGGCATGTCAGAAAGGAAGTTTATTTTTTTCAAAAATAGCGGCTAAAAAAATATATCCAAACTAGCAAGGCTGAAAAACTTATTTTTTAAAAATAGCATAATTTTATATCGCACGTGCATGACCCACTTACACATGCAGGTGCGATGTGCACGTCGAATCAGATTAAAATTGGCAAAAATCCTTTTCCTTTTCCTCTTATTTTTCTTTTTCCACCTTCTCCTCCCCTTATCCTCCACCGCGAACCACCGTGTCCTTTCTCTCCCTCTCTTTACCTGCGCATCTTGAGGTCATAGAAGTTTCACATGCACATTTTATAGTCGCGCATGTGCATGTTTTATAAAACCGTGTTTTTCTGGAAAATAAGTTTTCAATTGCGATAGTTTGCGTGTATTTTTTTGCTACTGTGCTATTTTTTTTTTTTTTTTTTAAAAATCATGAATGCCAAGGAACCACAAAAATACTTGGTCAGTTGATGAGTGATTATCGGATGCATCAAAACATTTTGTTTTTTGACTTGTCCAGATGGAAACAGGAAGGACTGCGATCATGTGATTTTTTAGGCCGTGGCCCTTGGGGATTTGGCAGGTTGGGTAGGGAAGGTTGGCTGGGCATGAAGAACTGCTACTTGCAGGTCCCGTTTTAAGAGGCTGGTCCCCGTTTAGACCTACAGCAACTTCCATGACATTCACCCACGGTCTACCCTACACCATTTGGGGTCTTCTATCCTTGTAGTAGGGCTGTTGGACGCAGGCGGTAGGGGGTTTAAAAATATTGTCCTTACAGATTTGGACCCTTATTGACTAGGTTTATCTGTGGCGAAGCCTGTGTTTGGTAATTGGCAGGTGGTCAATTTTGAGTTCTTTGAGTAAATCCTAGAGAGAATTAACCAAATTGAAAAATTTGCTGTTACCATTTTATGGTGCCACGAACTTTTCTCTACGTATATAAAACAGCAAGAACGCATGATTTGACCCAAAATATTTTATTCTACATAGGAGCAAGCCAGGTAGTATAATTGGACCAGGAGGTTTTACAATAGCTCTAGGACTAGGACATTTTACAGGCTCTTAAATTGAAGATAGCTGTCATGTTGTGATGCTCTAGTAATTGGACGTTGCAAGTAGGCAATTATAAAACAAGAGTCAGAACTAAAAAGCATGCTTATACACAATCAATTCTAATCAACTGATAGATTTTAAGTTCTTTTTTGAAATTATTGATTACTATAGACTTGTATAATTATTAATTTTAAGGTCTATAAAATTAATAAAATATACACAAGCTAATTCAAAAATCCATATTGATCTACAAAAAATACACACCCCAGTAAATGTTAGCCATCAACCCAAATCCAGGCCTAGGCTACTTATTTTTTTTTAATAAAATTAATAATATGTTTTTAAAACAATCATAGAGTTAATATATCAATTCAGGGTTAACTAATCTAAAATGAACTTGATTAGCAAGGTTTGTACTCGAATTGTGTTTCATGAATGTGCTATAAAAAATAATTTAAAAATAGAAAAAAACATCTATTATTTCATCATAAGCTGTCCACTGATATTCCCCTCCTTTTTTGTCATAAAAAACAGTAGGAGGTCGTCATCCTAATTATGTTATGTTAAATTATAGGTATTGTTTGGAGCAGCACATGATCGAATTCGATTTCCGACATGTTTTTCCTCCAAGTTCGCTGATCTTATTTGGCCATGTTATTCCCAAACACCAGCATACTTGAGCACGATCTCAGTATAGATATTTCTGAGTTACTTAATAAGAGCCCATTTAATCATTGATTCATGTGTTGTCTTTCGTGGTCAACATATCATTACATTAGACCTGATTCCACTTATATTTATGTTGGCAAGCACCCGGTTCATTTCTTGTGATTAAGTTTCTTTCATTTCCGGTTTTTTTTGGTTTAGAGATGCTTCAGACTTTAATAGCAGTTATTTTTTTTAAAAACAATTACTTGAAAATATATTAAAATATTTTTTTTTATTTTTAAAAATTATTTTTAATATCAACATATCAAAATAATTTAATATCAAATAACCAATTCAACTCAAAAGCTTAAGTTATTTGATAAAGTCCTAAGATATAATTTATATTATTTTCTCAAGTGAAAATCTTTTGAACTTAAAATTTATATAGATCCAAACTATATTGTATTTAATTTTTATCAAATAAATAAGAATAACATTTGAACTTGTGACCATTTGTTTATTAAGGTTCTAATACCATTTCAAAAACCAATTTAACCTAAAAATTTAAGTTATTGGATAAAATTGCAAGATATGATTTATATTATTCTCTAACATCTAAAAATACTAAAAAAAAAATTAATTTTTTTAAAATATTTTTTTTTGAAAAAACAAATGAGATCGTAGTCATGTACAAAACAGACAGGAGGAGAGATAACTGATGCCTTAGGGTAATAGCCCACTGCTTTCCAAACCGTATATAAAAAAAATGAATTTCATTCCAGTGGATAGTAAGTTCTCAGCCCAGTTTTACGAAGCAAGATAAGCTAAGGAGTCCCGTAATACATTCTTTAATTCTTGTTGAGAAGCCCATACTTAAGCCCATTAATAATAGATACTAGCCGGCACGACGTCGTTAAAACCCATTCTAAAACAGCAACCTTACTAGCCCATTTTCTTAATGTTAAAGATAATAAATCAAAATCAAGCTCCCTTTTTTATTTTTAAATATCCTTTTGTAAGAGATGATTACCTAAACACTCTAAAGTAACTGGATTTTTTCATATGGTGATTTACTGTTAATATATATATATATATATATATATATATATATATATATATATATATCTTTTTTAATTATTGTATACAAAATTAATGTTGTAGCAAGAGTGGTTAGTGCAATTGAAACAAGGTTGAGGTGTTGAGTTTAAATCTTGCTATGAGTATATATTTGCTAAATTTTTTTTGTTTTAAAAACATAAAAAGTGGATGATATATTTTCTGCTTTTTAATATAAAAAAATAAAGCAGGGTTAGGTTTCGGGTCTGGCCATTTACCTTTTTTCCTTTTTCTTTAGGTTTTCTTTTACAATCTGAAAAACATTTATTAGATTAACCTACTCTTTAATTTTGATATATTTGTCAAATACTATTAAAAAAATATTTGCATTTTAATAATTTTTTAAAACATAATAATATTAATAATAAATTTTTGATGAAAAATCGTTTAAAATCTGTTTTTTTTTTTATTAAAATTTTCAAATAAATTTTGATTATAATTTTATAACATTTATAATTTTTTTATCTTTCAATTACATAAAATATAGAAATACTATTTAAAAATAAAACAGGATTAGGCTCTGGTTTGGCAATTCGTTTTTTCCCTCTTTGTTTTGTTTTTGTTTTTATATAAAATAATAAATATTGAAGAGTAATAAATTAAATATTGAGTTAATTAAATAAATTCTTATTTTTATAATGACGATAAATTAAAAAAATATTTTAAAATTTTTATTTTTTAAAAATAAAAAATTAAAAAAATTGATTTTTTTCTTTCTAAAAAAGTCAATAAATACCTTTTTCTTCATTTTTTTTTATTTGTTAGAATTTTTGTTTTGAAAAACTCAAAATTTTCCGACCTAAGATTTATTTTGTATTAATCAATAAAGTCCAAAAATGAAAAATCACATGCGCTAGGCTGTGCTCTTTTATCCAAAACGACGCCTTTTCATATCCTAAGTCCCTAACCTCTCCTAACGACCACATTCTTCACCTCCACCACCGCCGCATAAACACCACTCCAACTACCACAAATGGCCGAACCACCACCGACACTCCTCCAAAAAGCCCTGACGGTAGACACAAAATTCTCCCACTACCTCCATTCCAAATTCCACACTCGCCTCCCAATATTCTTTCACCTCATCCTAGAAATTTCTGCTGACTTCCGCTTTTCCTTCCCAATTTCCCTCTCCCTTTTGTTTGCCCTTCCCCTCCCCTCCCTTCTTCCTTTCTTTTCCTCTCTCCTCCTTGGCCTCCTCCTCGATATCGCCACCGTCGGCCTTGTCAAAATCCTCTTGCGCCGCCCTCGCCCTCCTTATAACCACCTCTCATCCATGTCCACCCCTGTCTCCGCCGACCACTTTTCCTTCCCTAGTGGCCATTCCTCTCGTGTTTCCTTTGTTGCTGCATTGGTTTTTCTCTATAAGGAGGTGATGGAGGTAGCTGCTGTGGAGGCGAGGGAAAAAGGTGGAGTCTTTGGAAGTTGGGTGGGGGAAGACGGGAAGTTGGTGGACGTCGTGGTGGTGGGAGTTTGTGTTTGGGCAATTGTCACGGCGGTTTCTAGGGTTTTATTAGGGAGGCATTACTTTTTTGATGTCTTCGCAGGGTTTTGTTTGGGAGTGATTGAAGGGGTTTTCGCCTTTCGGGTTTTGAGGTTTGATGATATTTTGAGGTAAAGATTTGAAACTTAACTTTTAATTTGGTACAAAAGTTTATTAGCTCAAGAATTGGAAGTTAGCATTTACATTAATTAAGTTGGATTTTTGCTGATAAGATTGATCATCATTTGGCTAGGTTTTTTAGTGTTCAAAGATCTATGAAGTTTAAACAACGTGAATCTTAAAAGGTTTTGGTTCAGATAGTAGACAGGAGTACATGATGGACTATGCTTCAAATAAGGAATGATGCTATCCATGATGTTTACAGAATGTGACTAAATTCACAAGTATGTTTGACTTAAGTTAGATGATGAGGTAAGAGTTCAGTTACTTCTGCGTTACTTGCTTTTGCTGAATTGATCAACTCATCTGTCATTGGCGTTAGGCTGTCAAGACCCTTTGAGTTCTAGTCATGAAAGATGTTGGTTTACATGCTGAGTTTTATTTTCTGGCTCTTCCACTTTGCCAATGTACCTTCATGTCCAATATGGCAATGCGCGAGGAATATCATTCTTTTATTGGATTTGTGTTGCTGGAGGGTCGTCGTTGTCAATACTTGTTGGGTGGCTTGCTACTGAAACGTCACAAACTGGCTGGATTGCTTAACTTTGGGTTAGAAATTGATCGTGCAATGGTAAATTTGGGTTCATGTAGTGCAATTGTGGGCTTAGGGATGGGGGAAAATATGATTGCAGATTGACAAAATTGCAGAAATGTAATTGTTAAAGTGCATGCAAAGTAAGATTTTCCGAGGAAGGTATATAATTTAGCATCAGTCGATCTCCAGCACCGATAAACCAGATCAGGAATCGGCAGATAGAATTTTCATCTCGGCTTGCAAAGCAAAAGGCCCATTTCAAGCACAGTCCTCTATGTAAAAATCACTTATGTTTAGATTTCAGTCCACTCTGTGATTCAAATCAATGCTTGAGCTGATTCTGAACTTCCTAAACACCTTCACCTCCCACTAGTCTTTGGGTTAGCCATCCTGATCTGTGATCAACTTTTTTCAAGTTCGTTTATTCGCGTTCTCTCTCTCAAATTTTTCTTTCCAAGAAATACCAGCTTTACGGATGTCTTTTAATGTACTTCCATAGTGTACACAGATTGGTTGACGAAGCAGTAGAATGAAGTGGTTTGGTCCATTTGATGGACCATTTGCTGGCTCACAGGGAAATGTGACCGTAGAATGGTTACCTGTTATCAGCTTAACATAACTGCAGGGAAGGTTACCTGCACTGCACTCCCCCTTAATGAATATTGTTTTTCATTTGTCAGCTTTTCCCTCAAAGATGTACATTTATATAACTTATTTGAATTATATTGTTTGGATTTATTAACTAGCTAAAATCTGACTACTAATAAAGATGAGTTAAACAAGCCTAATTTTCCTACTTGCAGCACCTTTCGTCATCAAATCTGGTCAAGGTAGAAGCTAAGTGCTTGGAATGGAAGGCATGGGAGATACTTCCTTTGAAGCTGATCATCGGATGGACCTTTCTGGGTTTATCTTGATGCCAGATCCATATTCAAGGTATCATTTTCTCTGATGCGAAGCCCCAGAATTCTTAGATGATTGGTGCGTATTCTCTGAACACACAGAATACTGAAATGTGCCTGCTGGCGAATGCCATTTAGCCAACCAAGTTGTGGCATTGTTTTGTCTCAATTTACACAGTTCATTGGTCCTTTGGCATTAATTATGATTCTCGATTCTCTTTAATATCACATAAATGCAATTGTTGTTTGCTACAATTTAATCATAATGGGATTGATGGAACTGGTTTAGTTGGACCTTTATATGGTCATAAGTTGTTCCAGCAAAATAATGGATGACTCATGGTAGAAGCAACCGTATATTATCTGTGTCCAACCCTCTCCTGTTTTGAGAGTCGTGCATCCACTATAATTTCGCCTGCCGATGCTAAACCTTTGCAGTGCATCCAACTTTCAGGGTTCAGAACAATAGTGCATGTATCTTTTAGGGCACAAAAACGATGGGGCTGATGCAAAGGCCACGTACATCTTCGATGGCAAAAAAACTTTCCGGTTGTCCTTGACTGGCACATGAGCTAGTTTAGCTAGCTGCGGGCAGCCAGCTTTGCTTAATTTGGGCCAGCCCCTTAAATCATAGCTATTCAGTTTAGATAAAGTAACGGCCCATGAATGATGTGAGGACATACCTTTTCCTACAAACGCGAGGAAAGTAGTCTTACAACTTACATTAACCCTCGATGCAAATACTGAACTGGAAGCTAAACTGGTGCCACTTCAAGTTTAGTAATTCCTATGGGGTCTCGCATGGCTTTCATTTGGTTCTATCATCCGAGAAGCTAAGCAATTGCTCCAACTGCTGCTCGAGATGCTGAAGAGATTGGTAATTTCTCACATTATCATAAACGAAGAAGAGACGAACTCCCCTTATTGACTCTATGGCTATTGCGTATTTTCCGACAGAAGCTAAGCATTGTATTTCCAAATAATTAAAAGCTTACAAAGTAGTTAGCTCAAAGATTTTTGCAATCTAAAAACTTGCTCCTTTTTTTTTTTGAATTAGCCATGATAAGGTAACTCTACTCGATAAGGTAATGTTTGTTGGTTGATGGATTATTGTTTTGGCTTTAGTCAATCAGGAAAAAGTGCATGGAAACTTGCTGGATTAAGAATGTCATGATGAAAATACGGAACACATCCAGGCAAAAAGAGCTTCGATACTTTGAGATGTCACGCGATACTGACATCTGGTAGCATTATTGTATGTCAGCTTGGTGGATATATAGAAAAGGAGTTGTAGAATACTGGATGATGTTTTTGGCTACCGTGACCCTAGTCATCATTGTTCTTGGCTAGCCATTTCCAAATATTGCTGTTGTTGAAAAAGATATGCACATGCATTCTTTTAATTCTGAATATGTTTACACTGCGTTTTGAGTTGCAATCACATGTTTTTGTTACTGTGGAATCTGAAGACAGAATGCCCCAAATAAGAAACGGGACAATCATTGAGGCTAACGAGATTGACATTTGCCGATGCTCCGTCGACGGCGCTAAAACGGCCTGCTAGAAGAAAAATATGATCGGATTTGTTTTGAATTGATTACACAACACTTGTTATGCATAAGCTATAGAAGACCACCAACGGGCAACAGGTTACAGCACTTCTACAACGGACATGAAACGTCTGAGTTTCAAGATCACTTCTCGAGTCCACAGAAACACCACCCTGTCATTTTCTATATGGTATCGTGGGCCAATTGTCATTTCTCCGTCTTAGAAGATTAGGGTTGGAGATGATACATGGACTTTTTTATTTGCACCGTGTCGTCGAGGGCTTAGGTCAGTGTTTCATGATTGGTAGATGGAATTAGCACGAAAAAGATAAATTCTATAAATGTCCCTATCTCTTATGTCATAAAAATATCTCATACAATTATTTAAATCTTCTTTGTATCATCAGCTTTTGAAATAAATGGCTAAAACAACTATTGCCATTGTGCCAGGATGCATGAACTTGTTCTTGTTGACCGTTTCGTCGCTGGAGCAGGTTTATAGAACGGCACCCTAGGCTATACATGTCAATGTGGTTGTTCACCAACGAAGCATGTTCCTTCAAGCTTCATGGACCGACCTCGAACCTGAGTCCCTCTGAAATGTTAGGCCAGTCAACTCTTGACATTTATGATGACCAAATGTGAGACAAAAGTCATGCTGAGAAAGCCTGTTATGGATCAGAATGATCAGTATCTGTCATATTTCTCTTCTTGCTAGCTAGTGAGTGGAACCCCAAGACAAGGATGCGAATACACGAGGCTGAACTGGGTTTTTTTTGCAGTTTGTACGTATAAATACAGTAATTATTTCGGGAGTTTGGATGTGGCGATTGCACTGGGCATTGACTGGACTCATTTGGACATCTTGTCACCAGCTGGATAATCGGTATCTTTCCATTTTCCAAGAAGTTGAAGGACCACTGGGAGGCCGAATTTGGGTTTTGGAGTTATGAAGGTTGGATTTATTACCTCAGGCCTTTGCTTCTTTCTTTTATTTCCCCTCCCTCTATTCACCAGTTAATTTATTTACCTGTCTGGCAACAACAATCGGATAACCTGGGCAGAGAGATCCAGAGAAGAAAGACTGCCACAAGATGCAAGAGAAATCCTGGTAGGGTTTGGAGGGATGAGGTCGACAGCGCATCATTTGAATTACTTTTGTCCTCTCTGTTTCGCTCTTTATCTGTGTGTTGTGTGACAGAGATGATGTGAGATTTTTTTTAGAGTAGATTTTGCTTTCTTTATAAGATGCATGCATGCATCTTACTTTCTTCTTCTTCTTCTTTTTTAATTGTTGCACTAATAATTAATCATGAGTTGATTATAACCCCAGTCCCTGCAGTTTTACAAAAGTAATCGGTCCTCATTACGGTAGAGCTTAATTAATTTTATTTTTTATAAACTCCAAGGATTAAATTATAATTAACTCAATAATCATCATAGTGTTACATATAGCTGAGCTAAATATAGCAATATATTATTTTCAGAATAAAAATTATAACAATAAATTAATTTAGTGGACGCAGAAATTTAAGATGGAAGGGCTAGCTATCATATACATAAAAGGGGGGCTATGGTTTTAAAAAGCCATGAAAAGAGAGGAGAAATAAAACACCATACGAGAATGAAATGACCGGAGTGTGAAAATGGCAAGCTTTTATCTTAACCAGTCATCAATGGCGATTGAATCATTTACTTTAACTCAACAGAAATGGGAATCATTCTCAATAAATATTTGTTGTGTTTCTCCAACCTCTGTTTGTTCGCATAATAAATATTTGCGCATGGAAAAAAAAAAACTCACTTTCTTCCTTTAGTTATTGTTTGTGGAGGCATCAGTGCCCAGCTAGTGATATATGCTGACATTGTTGTATTGCTTTCACTATACAGATGTTATTTATTGGAGTATTGAAAATGCCTTTAGCTATTCTTGTTTCGTTTTCAGCTTTTACTCTCTCCCAGTTTTTTTATTGCCAAGAAATGCTAATTTGTGAAACCAGCATAATTTATTAACACAATAATCTTAATTTTCACCTTTATTTTTATATGATGATTCCAACCCAGTTTTTTTTTTTTAATAATAGTTTTTCCCGGGATTAGATATATCAGTTGGATCGATCTACTTCCCTCATTGTGTTATTATATTAGGGTTTTCTTTTTTCTTTTTTCTTTCTTGTACATAAGAATGAAATTAAACGAGAAAACTAGCTCCTCAAGAGGAAGAGGAAGAAGAAGAAGAAGAAGAAGAAGAAGGGTAATAATCACTCATTTTTCCATGAAACTTCCTTGAAATGTTCCAAATTAAATGCATAGTATTTCAGTAATTTTAGTTTTTCTGCGTGACCTTAATTACCTCTTGGATCTCCAACCTCATTTTCGATGAATCTAATTTATTGTTCTCATTGATTTGTCACTTTCACCAAACAGATAGCTATAATTTGGTCAAAGAAAGAAAGAAATGAAGAGAAGAAAAACAGAAGTAACTGGTCCTGAGAAATCATTTCGCACCCTTTAGTTTTGGGTCAAATGTGCTTGCTAGCTAAGAAATTAAGACTGGAATGTAGTGTTCATAGTACAGGTCCTATCTATGGCTCTCGATTTAGCACTCAAATAACTTTGTCTGTAGTTATTGGAGCTGCACAATCTGCAACCACCGCCGATTCTAGAGGTCCCCCCACGGCGACTCTCTTCAAAATTCCTCCTTATTTGCTTTCATATATATATTTTTTTGTTATCTAGTCAAATTGGTACCTCCATGCCCTCTGAGGATGGTGGAGGTAACCTTAGTACAGCACTCCCATACATTTTGGAGTATGGTAAATTATTCAGATTCCAAAGATGCAGTTTTCATCACTTCCATGACTTCAAGTGCTATTAATTTATTTTATTGCATTTCAATTATGTGAAAGAAATAACCGATACTTAAAAAAGTCATTTTAGCAAACCATTCGAAGGATAATAGCTTTTTACTTTGTTGGATTAGATGTTTTGATATTTGACCGGATTTTGAATTTTACCAAAACCCAGTTACTGGATAGAAAGAGTTGGGATCTACAAAATAAATTTAAAGTTTATTTTATTATGATAACAATTATTTTTTAAAATATTTTTTAATTATAAATATATAAAAATATATTTTGTTTGATATCGACAGTACACCACAAGGATTTGAAATTACCAAAAAAAAATTAATATAAAATAAAGAAAAAAAATATTTTAATTTTTTAAAATATTTTAAAATACAAATACAAATAACTTCTTGTTCTTTTAGATTCTGCTCAAACACATTGAAGTTCACATCATAAGGGTTCAGATTGCGGAAGTTATACTGAAGCCAAAATTTATAGTCAATAAAAGGTAATCTTTTTTTTTTTGGTTGGAATGTGAATCTCAGTTCAATTCAAGGGTGAAAGGTTTTAAATTAATATATTTGATAGAAGTTTAAAATAAGGAGTTTGTTTTTATAAAACTAGTCATTTTTTTTACATAAAAAATTTAAAGGATTAGAAGAGAAACACAATTCTCTTTATCAATTCAAATCTAAAATTTCAATTTGAAAGGATTTACTATAAATACATATATATTTTCTTTTAAAGTTTTCTTTAGATATTTATTTACATATAAAAATGATGAAGTTCTAAGATCATGAATATTAAAATAAAATCAAAGCATTAAATTTAGGAGCTTCTTTACTAGAAAATTACAGTTTCTTTTAATTTCTTATAAACCCTAGATTCTAATGAGGGATTTATTTTATTTTATTTTAACCTCCTGCCGCCTATTATGATAATTGAAGATGAATCACGGATTTCAAGATATAATTAAATCGATTGATGCTTGTTAGAAGTAAGTGCTAGTTGTTAGATGATACTTGATTGTGCCGGACAATCATTGTTGAATTTGTGCTTGGAGCAAAAGAACATTAATGGAATTGAAATAAAAGGTCTTGTAGGTGTACCAGTAGATAGAATTAATAAGATGGAGATGACTTGGACGTGCCATTAGCCAGAGGAAAAAAATCTATGTAATGGGAGAGGAAAAAAATAAAATAAAAAACTTTTTCTATTATATCCGTACCTAGTACACTGGGAATCTTAGAGCTCAGCCATTAATTTTCCTTCACTCGTGTAATAAATAAATAAAAATAAACAGGTGGGTTCTATTATTTAGGTGCAGGGCCATATGGGATTCTCTTTAAATAAAAGGAATGATTTGTTATTCAACAAAGTCATCAAATCCTTGAGACAAATAAGTTTGACATTTTATAATGTTTTTCTTCTCAATTACCCATGAGTTTTGATGCTTATAAATATTAATCAATAAAGTATCCAAATCCTTAAGAGAAATAAGTTTCACATTGTATAATGTTTTTCTTCTCAATTATCCATGAATTTTGATGCTTATGAATGTCATGATGATAAACTTTTATCACTAAAGTATTCAAATCCTTAAGATAAATAAGTTTCATGTTGTAAATGTTTTTCTTTTCAATTACCCATGAATGTTGATGCTTATAAATATTATGATGATTAATGAACATTATTGTTGATAGTCAATATGTGTTTGTATATTCAAAGATAGTAGATGTATCTAATTAGTACTTATATAATCACCAAATAAAGTCAAATTTTATTAGCATCATTAAGGTTATTGTTTTATGTATATTGTTGTATTGCTTAAAAGAGATCATCATGTGAATATTTTTTTTGGATTTATATAATATATTTAAGTTTTGGTTCGAAGCATTAATGTTTAGGTATTTTATGAATCTTTATCTTATTTATTCTTATTTCCTTTCATTCGCATGATTCATCTGTTTCAATATTCAATAGGTTTAATTTCTCTAATTGGTATGAACAAGTGTAATTTCACCTTGGTGTTTTGGATCTTGATTTGACACTTCAAGTTGAGAAATCCATTGCTATTATTGACACTAGCAATACTAAAGAAAAATATTTTCATAAAGCTTGTAACAGATCAAATAGACCGAGTCTAATTTTTATGTGAATAAGTAAAACTAACAACATCAAGTCTGTTTTTTTCAAAACTGAAAGTGTCAAGGAATCTATGATATTTGTGGAAGAGCATTCCTAAACTGCTAATAATTCACTTGTTGTGACATTAACACCATGAAGTTTGATGGTTCTCGTACCATACATTAGCATGTCATTGAAATGACAAATATCATAGTAAGACTTAAGTCATTGAGAATGAATGTGAATAAGAATTTTCTTTTACAATTTATTATCAACTCGTTATCTCTTGAGTATAATCCTTTTCAAATGAACTATAATACTATGAAGAACAAATGGAATGTCTAGTTGAAGCCATTGGAACTTATCATTTGATTATAGACACAATATATCATTTGAACTTGTTTCAAACTCTTTATACACCCTTATTTTCTCAAAATTTAGTTTTTTTATCCAAACTTGATAAAACTGAATATTCTCTTAGATATAAGAAATGCTGTTTTAGTTTTTTTAAGCATAATTATTTTATTGGTTCCGATATTATTTTTGAATATTTGTACAAGTTGAACTTTGAAAACCTTTTGGTTAAAACCCTTTTGACCTTGCATCATAATACATTCCACTTATTTGTGGCATAAATGTTTGGGTCTTGTTTCCAAATAAAGATTGGAAAGATTAGTAAAAAATGAAATCCTTCCATGTTGAATTTAAATGGGTTTACTATGGGGCTAGATACACTTTCTTTTAATGTTTCTTTAAATATTTATTTATACATAAAAATCATGAAGTTCTAAGATCATGCACATTAATATTTTATTTGATTGTTTATGCTTATAATCACAATTAGATAATGGAGTCCGCAACTACTTTGTTCTTTATAGTTAATTAGTGGGATAAGTGTCTTTTCTTTTCACTTTTTTTTTTGCTAAAAGTTTGTGTAACCTTAATTCCAATTCGAATTCAAAGATAGGAAAGGATCTTCCTCTTTCGTTCATGGAAGCTACATTAAAAAAACGATTATATCAAATATAAACGTGGTGAAGACAAAAAATCATAAAAGGTGAAGTGCCTTCCAATTCTTGGTGGACACCTTTTTTCTTTACGCACAGTTGGAGCCTGTACAGGTAGAACATTCTTTTGTTTGCTTGTGTAGTTTACGTGGTGGTGAAACTTCACATGAGCAAGGTAAAATCTCAAAGTGCGAAAGCTTGGTGAGATTGACCAAGAAATTTCGATGGATAAGCTGCGTTTTCCTGTTCATTTATCAGTCAATTATGATTAATAAGTTGAAACTTTTCGTGGATCTTGCAATTTAGACACAAATAATTGTAAGAACAAAACCTAGAATCAAGATTGGTAAGGCTGCCCTTCAATGTCACACTCCAACATTGGATAACTTGTTTTATTACTATACTTTATTAGTTATTTTCTTGAATATATTTTTTTTAAAATAAACAAAAAAATAGAAAATAGAAAATTCATTATTCATAAAAAATAATAACAATACCTCAATTTAATATTTTTCTATCATAATTACATCTTTTTATTTATATAAAATGAATCTAGAAGTAGTAAAATATCTATAGTTACTGCAGGAGTGAAATTACTCATTACTCCGTGAAGAATAAAAATAAAAATAAAACTCCCACTTAACTGTCACTTTAATTGCCATTCTGCCATCACCCTCTCTTCCTTAAGTACCGCCTCTCTCTCTCTCTCTCTCTCCGCAACACAGTTTCTCTCCTCCCTCAATGGCTTGCGCGCACACACGCATGGATAACATAAAAACTGCAACTCTTTATGTACCAGCATTAATATTTTATGCCTCAAGTGCCCATTTTATGAACAACCCAGGAGCCAAGATCCTCTCTTTCACCATTTTTCTCTAGAATTCCCTATCTCTGGTATTGCCAAACACGCCGTTCTTTCATTGATTCACTGTCTCTTCCGATTTATATTGTTCTGATTCTTTTCTTTCTCTTTGTGTGCGTGTCAATGCAGGAAGTGCTAGCTAGCTTGTTGTGGGATTATCATTTTTTTAATTTTTTTTCTAATAGCAATAACAACTTAGCATTAAGTTTTTTTTTTTTTTTTTTTTTGTATGGTTATAAAAATGAGGGTCAAAGAAATGCATCCATTATGCTGCATCTCACTTGAGAGCTCAGAAGTTCGGAGCCAATCACCGGATGCAACGTTGACTCGAGCAAGATCGTTGCCGGAGACATTTTTCGGTGGATCTTACGGCAATGTAGGGAGGACAGAGGCGGGATCGAAGGCGACGGTGGCTGGAGTGCTGTACAAGTGGACGAATTATGGAAAAGGGTGGAGATCGCGGTGGTTCTTGTTGAAAAATGGTGTGCTTTCTTACTCGAAGATTCGACGGCCACCGGAGAGTATTAATCTGGGTGATGATGTTAGATTGATCGGAGAAATATCGACGAATCGATTGTTGAGATTGGATAGTCGTGGCGGTAGTGGAAGACAGAAACTGCCAAAAAGTGTTGGCCTTGTTCATTTAAAGGTAATATCATTAAATCGAAAATCAAAAATGGAAATCTAAAACTATGACCTTTAATTTAAATGATCAACAAAATGGAAGTGCTTGCTAAGTTTTTCTTTTTAATTCATTTATCTATCCATTTTCATTTCTGTGGGTGTCTTTTCTTTTTCTTTTTCTTTTTCTTTTTCTTTCTAGCGGTAGTGGAGGAAGTGTTTCTGGTATTGGAATTTTCTTTTTAGATTTTCAAATTAGGTAAAGGATGAATTATTTTTTCTTAGAAAAAAATTTACTTTTGTTATTGATTTTAATGTATGGATGGAGTACTCTGTTTTGGGTTTTGTTTTTACAGTTTCAACTGGGTGTTAATGTACAGTGGGTCACATCAGCAGGTGTTTGGGGCGGGGGGGTTATGGAATGGTATGGCTAGAATAAGGTACGGTGTAGATCTACGTAATTCCAAGCTTTGGTCACATCGACGGTCTTGCATGGTTGGATTTTAGCACTATCAAATGATCTTTCATTTCTTGCTTTTTATCATCGGCTTCTTGGTTTTCACTCTTCTCACATCTCATCCAAAAACCAAACCTATAGACCTTAATAGATTTTTTCTTATCTTTATTTTTGTGGGACTTTTGAGAAGACGACTGCACTATGATAATACTTGTTTATCCGTTTACAATTATATTCTGTGCTGTAAAAATATTCTTTGTTTTAAAAAAATATGTAACTATCACTAGGTGTGGGCTTCGCTTATTTTTCAAGTCTGGGTTTCAGAGTTCATTTTAATTTGACTACTACTGTTTATAAACCGCACAAACAAATAGATGCTTTTATGCGAGCATTTAAAAGCATATCCTATCTCAGGCTTCTCTGGGGCAGTTTTTTGACCAAGTCATATTTGGGGTCTAGGTGGTGATTTTTGGCTTTTGAGTTTCTACAGCTGATTTATATTCTTGTGACCAAAACATTTGTTCGTGTTATTACCGGTGCTGGCTGTATAACGAACTAGTTTAAAGGGTTTTGCTCCTACCTGGGTTAGTTCTCGTGACCTGAAACTGAAAGGTGGTTGGACAGGATTTAGTTCAAAAGTCTTAACAGTTCCTCTTCTGGGTATGTCTTTTTTTTTGTTTTTCATAGTGAATTGCTACTTATCCTGGATTCCTGGGGAGTCTTGTCCTTCAACGTTATAGCTTCTCCTTATCTAAATGAATCTTTGAATTTGAGAACACCTTCACTGTTCAAACTTATTCCAGATATTTGATTTTGCTTGTTGATTCAGTCATACGATTATTCTACCATCCTAGTCGTGATATTTTTAGCATTTTCTTATTTTACAATGTGATATGCAATTGTTGCAAATGTTTATCGGGATGTTGTCTGAATTGGTGTGGCAGATTTCATCATTTCGTGAGAGCAAGTCCGACGATAAGCGGTTTTACATATTTACTGCTACTAAGACACTTCATCTGAGAACTGATTCAAAGAGAGATAGAGTGGCTTGGATACGAGCACTGGTCTCAACTAGCAGCCTTTTTCCATCAAGATCGCTAAATGATAGTATCTCCCTTGTTCCAAATGATTTGTCTATCTCAACTGACAGGCTTAAGAAACGTTTACTTGAAGACGGTATCAATGAGAACATCGTAAAGGATTGCGAGCAGATCATGCTATCCGAGTTTTCTGAAATACAAGTTCAAGTTAAAGTTCTTTGTGAAGAACGGTCCAATTTGCTAGACACATTAAGGCAATTGGAGGTAAAAAAACGACTATAACTTTATTGGAGATGTTTGGGGTGATATTCAGTATATTTATTTATTCTTACACATTATCTGAATTAATTGTTTTTTTGTCATTGCATTATCATGTTAAATTTGAAAATGTTGTGATCAATCCTTTTCTAAAACATAAATAACTTAATTAGAGGATGAATTCAAGTAATTGTTCATCTTCAAGTGAAAAAATACTAAGGTTGGCCAAACAAATCTTCATCCTTTTGACAATTTATATGACCTTAGCTTCTCTAGATGTAATGTATTGACTGGCTCGTTTCTTGATAAAACCCTTGGTTTTGTTGATCTCCATTATCTTCATGGATAAGGTAGCAGCTTTAACCTTCCTGAGTGGTAAAATATGTCCTCCCTGCTCTTAACATATATTTTGCTTTCCAACCTCTAACTTTGAAATTTGTTTGAAAACTTAGGATCATAGTGTACGAGTAAGGCACATGTTCATAGCTATTTAAATTGAAAAAAATGTAAATTTCAGGTGGTTAATGCAACTTCTGCTGTTCATTTTTAAAATCTGACATAATCTCAAAGTTTTGGAAAGGTCTGAATGCTTTGTAATTGATGGGAGTGTTATGGACAGAAAAATTTCCTGCTGCCTGAATATTTCAAATTATGAATAAAGAATAATTAATATATTCTGCCAAATATAGACCGATAGTATATTCACTAGAATATAGAGGTTAACATTTGTTGTCTCAGTATTGGTGTTGAGGAATTACTGACAAATTGCTTTTCCCTTGGCATTGCAAGTGATGAAACAATCTGTGGCAATTGACAAAGAATTGTAATATTTGGTTCAATACCATTTATGGATTCTCTAATGTATTTTTTCTATACAAAGTGGATTGTTGCAGGTATTATTTTGTGAATTATGAATGCTTTGAAATAATCTTACATTGCATAACCCCAAGAATTTTTGTTTGATTGTTTTATGCATGCAGGCAGCTAATATTGAAAATGAAACCTCAGGAATTCCAGATGGCGAATATCAATTGACAAAGCATGAATTTTCAAGTTTAGGGCGTGGAAAATATAGTGGTATGGGCATCTGATACTTCATCTTCTTATTGTGAACTCATAATGAATTACTAGAATTTTGTCTTTATTCTGATTACTGGAGTCAACTACGGATCCATTCTTATGTAGCAAAAATTGAAGGGTAGTTTATTTTCTTGGAGTTGAAAAATATTTTAACAACAAAATGTCATGCAATTTCCATTTTTTATTTTCTGTTATTCGGTTCTCATGATTTCTTGAAAAAACATTTCATTAATATTTCTGCCATGCTTTTTTTATTTATCCTTTTGCGTTTTAAAAAGGTTTCCTGCTCCACAAATTTGCGTCAATAACTACATTTCCAAGGCTACTTTTTATGTATTCTTATTCCTGATGTCCTGTTATGGATTTCAGAATATAGCACAACTGAGTCATCTGATGACATTGAGAAACAAGAGCTTGAGGAAGTGTCAGACGAAGATGGAACCTCCTTTTATGACACAAAAGAATATTTTACTGAACTGGCTGTCAGTGGTTTGTCAATGACAGAAGTTTCAAAGTACTCTGAGAAGGATAGGAGATTTAATCAGCTTGATAATGAAGAGAAAATGCATGCTGTGAAGCGAGTTTGCAGTTCTGGATATCCATATATTGAAAGGCGAAAAAAGCTTCCTGACCCGGTTGAGAAAGAGAAAGGAGTCAGTCTTTGGTCTATGATCAAAGACAATGTGGGGAAGGATCTCACACGAGTCTGTCTCCCTGTTTACTTTAATGAACCAATATCCTCTCTTCAGAAGTGTTTTGAGGACTTGGAGTACTCTTATCTTTTGGACAGAGCCTATGAATATGGAAAAGCAGTAAGAGTTATTATTGCTCTTAGTCTTGATTCATATTGAACAACTTTTTGGTCAAAAGACACATATCTAAGTGTTGAGTATTGCAAACTCTTTCTCTGAGTATCTATGGTGTTTTTTTTTTTTTGAATTCATCACTTTACATCTTGTTCTCTTCAATGTTTTTTTTTTTATTATTATATGACATTCATGAATTGTGAACACATTCTGGTGTCCTTTATGAGATGGTAAACAAAAAGGGGACAGTCCATGGATAGTGATTGATTTTTTGCTTTATATCTTGATTGCACTCAAGTTTATGGTCTTTGCAACAAACATCGAGCATTTGAATTATCTATGAGTATTTGGGAATTCAAGGATTTCAGACACTAAACTTGTCTCTCTTTTCTGTTTATGATGTTTCTTTGCTGTGATACTGACTTGTATGTTAAGTTTCCGTATGAAATAATACTCGCCATTCTAGCATCTTTTGGGAAAACCAGTGCTCTCAAGTAAATATTACAGACTCTGATAGACAATATCTTTAGAATTCCATGCATTGCAGTTGGCTAAACCTTCTCATCACTTGATTGGCAGATGTGAGATGGTTTTCAGATAGCAATTAGGCTCTATAACTTGAGGGCTAAAGATGATCTTGTAATCTGGACTAAGTCATGTAACTATACTAAAGTGCTAACCATATATATTATTGGATTGCTGTTCTGTTCTGATTGTTCCGATGTGTTTTATTTTTTATTTTTAAATTTCAGGGGAACAGTGACCTAAGGATCCTAAATGTTGCCGCTTTTGCTGTCTCTGGATATGCTTCCTCTGAAGGCCGGCACTGTAAACCCTTCAATCCTTTGCTAGGAGAAACTTATGAAGCTGACTTTCCTGATAAAGGAGTTCGTTTCTTCTCTGAAAAGGTCAGTAATCATCTCTGATTCACAACAGAACAGGGTGACTCGACTGAAGAAATATTTAAATTGAACTCACAGTCAGACTACTGACTAAGCTGTGTTGATACATGCCCTTTTCTTTTCTATATTTAACAAAAAATCATGACATATACTTTGTCAGAGACTTCAATGAATGAATAGAAAGAACTTTAAGAAAAACATGACTGTGATTAGAATCCTAATAAATGCACAAGGGTTTGCTTGCACCACTTTCTTTTCTAAAGGGGAAATTACAAGTTTTAGAAATTGTAACACTTGAAGCAAAATATATTCCAGTCAAACTACTATGCAGGGTTCGGGAGTAAATTTCTATTTAAAATTATTCAAATAAAATTGAACCTTGCTTTTAGTTCTTCACTAAGTGAAACTAGCCAAACAATGTCCTTGGGGAAGATATAGGACCTGTCTGGTCATGAATGCTTTTCTCTTCAGACAGAGTACATTTCAACGATATTTTGAGTTGAAACAGGTTAGTCACCACCCAACTCTCATTGCCTGCCACTGTGAAGGTAGAGGGTGGAAGTTCTGGGGTGACAGCAACCTCCGCACAAAATTTTGGGGGCGGTCGATTCAGCTTGACCCTGTTGGAATCCTGACCCTAGAATTTGATGATGGTGAAATATTCCAGTGGAGCAAGGTATGTACTTCTGTGTGGATGTCTGCATCATGACTAGTCAAATCTTTTGATCTTCTAGCTTCCATTTCTATTAGTATGGGGTGCATTTGAATTGATGCAAGATTGCTTATCTGTTAGGTCACAACAACGATCTATAATCTTATCCTTGGTAAATTGTATTGTGGTCACCATGGGATGATGCATATACAAGGAAATCGACAGTATTCATGCAAACTGAAGTTCAAAGAACAATCCATTCTTGACAGAAATCCTCACCAGGTTGGACAATTTTGGAAATTCTAGTTGTATGCATGAGATCTGACATGTATTTTAATTTTCTAATAAGTATAATGCTTTTCACTAGCCTGATCGGTGTACATCTGGTAGGTCTGCTGTCAACAGATCATTAGGATACAGCATTGGTCTTAGTTCTGAGTTATTTTTGAATATATAGCACAATTCATTAGTGTCCAGTATTTATAGGTTCAAGGGTTCGTTGAAGATGCTTCTGGTAATAAAGTTGCTTCATTATTTGGGAAGTGGGATGACAGCATGTATTATACTACTGGAGATGAGACTGGCAAGCCAAAGGATCGGATTCCCTCATCTAATGCCACCTTGCTTTGGAAAAGGAACAAGCCACCTCTTAATCTCACCCGGTACAACTTGACGACATTTGCTATCACCCTAAATGAATTGACGCCAGGACTCCAGGTAGTGATGATGTATCAACTTGATTTTCTAATTTTTCTTTTCCAGGTATGCATCTCTAATTGTTTTTTATAGCCATGTCTAATCCTGGGTATTTGATAACGGATTAAGGAGAGGCTCCCACCCACGGATTCCAGGCTTAGACCAGACCAGCGGCATTTGGAGAATGGGGAATATGAGAAAGCAAATGCAGAGAAACAACGGCTGGAGAGGAGGCAAAGAATGGTATATTCACTCCTTTTGATCTTTTTTAACTTAATTATACACTTCATTTTAGTGCAGATATGTTGGAATAATTATAAAAATATGGAATATGAGTTGAACTTCTATTGGTGACGGAAGAACTTCTTTTTTGCCCCGGCTAAGATTAGAACTTTATTACTATTATTAGATACCTAGTGTGACTTTGCTGTTGCTTGGGCTGCATATGAACTAGATGAGATATGGACACTTAGGCCATCATATAAATTTTTGTTAGTTTACCTATCTGTTGCACCGATGTCTAGACTTTACTTCTATTAACATCATCTGTATCCTACTTATCAGTTTAGATCTGGAAGACATCGTATTTAAGAAATTCTCTGCATGGCTAGATGTGAACATTAAGAGGTGGAATGAGTCATAAATCTTATATATGCACTCGCGGACCCGTTGTCAACATATTTCATTTATTCTATACAGTCAAGGAAATTACAAGAACATGGATGGAAGCCCAGATGGTTCCAAAAGGAAGGTGAAAATGGATCTTTCCGCTATGGTGGTGGCTATTGGGAAGCTCGAGAGCAGGGAAATTGGGATGGATGTCCAAATATTTTTGGTGAATTCAATGAAGACCTAGTGGAATCCTCTGAAGGGCCCTGACTTGATTTAGGTGTGTATTCTTCCAGAAAACTGCATTTTCACACTCCTTTAAATGCGGCTCCTTTTGCTGATGAATTGCCATAGTGGATACCTGAAATTTTTTGCAATGCTGCACCATTGTTTATGGTGAGAATTACAAGATTCAATATGGAGGACAATATCCAGGTCTAAAAATGCATCTCACCTGTCTTGGCTTGCGCTTTCCCATGCCATGCTGACTGGTGAAAAGGATAAACAATGAAAAAGTTGATGCATATTATGATTTTAACTGGACCCCTCTAAGCTTAATTTTACCATTCATAGAATAATTCCCTCTGTTTTCAACGAAATGTCCAAGCAGTTCAAAAGCGGAAATCAAATCCAACTACAGCATATTGCTCCAACTCCTACTCTTCTTTTAGACCTGACCTGATTATGTGCTTGTTGATAATGCAGAAAGGGGTGTCCCAGAGCAAGCTGTGCACTTTAATTTGGTCGGGTTTATCATATTCCAGCCTTTTTTAAAGGTTTTAGTCCAAGTTTGACAATGTTTTTCTTGGGGGCGCTTGAGCGGGAACTGGTTTTTCAGTTCATAGAGGATGGATAGGGTTAGAGATACTTCTTCTTGTAACATTCTTAATTGTCTGCTCTAAGGTGTTATTTTTGTAATGTCTCTCACTCTCTTCTGTGTGTTATAGTTCTTTGAGCTGCACTAGCCATTGGCTAAAAAAAATATTTTGATATTTATTTTTCTTTTTTAGAAATAAAAGAAAAGGGAAATATATTGTTGTCATCATCCCAAACTCGCTACTTTTGGTTTAACAAATTATGTGCTTTTACAGGGCTGAAATTGGGAGAGTGGATTTTAGGTTTTAACCCATCTTAATCATAATGAATATGTGCTTCAAACCTAATTTAGCTCATTCTAATAGAATTTTTTAAGGCGAGTTGCACTATATATAATAACATCGTTAAATTGATATGGTAAATTAATAATTCGTTATATTTATAAGATAATACATATGTTCTATTTGGTATATAAATTAATAATCTCCTTCTGTATATTTATGTGTGTGTGTTTTGAGAGAGAGACTAGACTTTTGTAAAATGACTCTAATGTTACTTTTTCTCTCTTGAAATTGATATCTATTTATACTTCATTTCTAACTTTTCTTAGTGCATTAAATTTTTTTGATATAATGTTCATGTAATGCAAGAAAAAATTACGTGACATATTTTATTGTAGAACGATCATTGTTAATTTCATATTTTTTTTTTATAATTATTTTCATGATATTTTCAATAATTTATTGGTCACTCAATAACTTTAAAGTTGCATCATATTTTCCTAAGTAGTTTAAAAGGTGCTTAATATATATATATATTTTGTATCATAATAATTCAACTCTTTAATTAGAGCATATAGTTACATTATGAAACCTGAGTCGATCCAACAAATTTTTCTTCTTCAAATTTTACCTTATAACATTTTATTTATTTTGAATTGGTTATTATAATTTATTTTAGTTTGTTCTATGAGATTATTGCAATTTTAAATAAATATTTTGACATTTGATTTATACTTAATTTTTACAAGCATATATTTTGTTATCATATTATTAAGTAAAAAATAGCTTTTTTTAAAGAAAATAATTAAGTCCAATAAAACCCACGACCTGAGTAGCTGGTTTTACAAGTTAAGCCATGAAACTTAAATCATTTAATATGTCGTTGTCTCAATATTAAAAAAAAAAAAAGAAGAAGAAGAAGAAAGAAAAGAAGATGCTTTCTTGATTTTTTTTTAAGTCAAAACATACTTTTATTGGTCATTTAGGATTGTATTTGGATTAGTCAAATCAATTGGGTTTTATAAAATCAACTTTTATATGGGTTACTTTTAAACTTGAGTTAAGTCGAGAGATTTCAAAATTGACCTATTAGGTTGAGTTTAATAAAAATATATACCAAATAATTTCCTTTATAAAAAAAAGATTATCTTTCAGTTTTTTTTCCCCTTTTGACTGAATATTTTTTGGCTTTTTTCTTAATTAATTTTATTTTTTAATATTTAATTGATTTTAAAAATAATCCTTGTAATTTTTTTTTGGTTTTGAAACATATAAAATTATCATAATTTTAAACAAATATCATGATATTTGATTGATATTTAATTTTACGAGTAATTATTTTTGTTATTAAATCATTAAATAAAAAATAATTTAAAAAAAATGGAGTTGTTAAAACCATTAAAATCCACTATTCATATGTTTTGACAAGTCGGGAATCCGAGACCAATAATATGTTATCTTTTTAAAACACTAAAATTTAAAAAAATTAAAAACTAGGTGAAACTGCCACGCTCAACAAAGTGGACGGAAAGAGTGTAAAAAAGTATAATATAAAACACATTTCATTGGAAAAAGGGCTTGTCAACTTCGTCCAGTTCAATTCTACTCATTTTGTGTGACATTTCTATTTGTTAAGCCTAAAGGTTTCCACTATCCAGAGAAGGTTTTAAAAAATTGAAGCTAAAACATCTGTCACGAGATAGCTTGAGGGGAAATGTGAACTGGAAGACAAAAATCACCACAAGAGATTCGATTGCGAGACAGACTGGCTCCGGTGCCTTCATATATTATATTGGTATTGCGATAATCATTATTTAAAAATATATTAAAATAATATTTATTTATTTTTTAAAATTTATATATCACACCAGCACATTAAAATAATTTAAAAACACATGAAAAATAATTTGAAGTAAACAAAAACTAAAAAAATCTATTTTTTTTTAAAATATTTTTCAAATACAAAAACAAACATATTCTAATGTTTAAGAATACAATGTTTTTTGTTTTTGAAAGCATTTTAAAAATGTATTTGACTTGAAAAGACATTAAATTTATATATTTTTAGTATTTTTTAATATAATTTTGATGTACTAATATAAAAAATAATTATTTTAACATATTTTTAATCAAAATTATCAAAAACAATTAAAACCATTAAAATACAAACCTAACATAATAAATTATAAATATTTTTCAACTTGCACGTCAAGAGTGGTAGAAGCTATAGATCATAGCGATACCCTCTTGGAAAGTTTGAATATACTAATATTATTATAAGATGTATGAAAATGGAATCACGAAACCAATCCTGATTGATTTGTATATATATTAATGTTAAGATCCAGATGTTTTAGGGACTGCAATGTCTTTTTGGGGCTTTAGGGATTTTTTAATATAATTTTGATGCACTAATATAAAAAATAATTATTTTAATATATTTTTAATCAAAATTATCAAAAACAAAACCATTAAAATACATACCTAACATAATAAATTATAAATATTTTTCAACTTACACGTCAAGAGTGGTAGAAGCTATAGATCATAGCGATACCCTCTTGGAAAGTTTGAATATATATACTAATATTATTATAAGATGTATGAAAATGGAATCACGAAACCAATCCTGATTGATTTGTAAATGAAAGTTAAGATTCAGATGTTTTAGGGACTGCAATGTCTTTTTAGTGCTTTAGGGATTTGAGGATATGGATGCGATCCTCAATTAGCTAAAATGTAATTATTAATCTTCAATGACATGAAAGCAACTCCTTCTCATGACATTTTACTCCTGTAGAAGAAAAGCACTTGCTGGTAGCAAAAGTTGCACCTTAGAATATAGAGAACCTTTTTTAAAATCAATTTATAATGAAATATTTGGTTTAGCTATGGCTTCTGGCCTGTTCATAATATAGGAGTGAAGATCCATTTAATAGGCAGACCGAGAAGGAAGAAGGATGTTCTCATCATATATTTCAAGACAAAATGAAATAAATTCCAATTAAAAAAAAAAAAAGTTTTCTAGTTGAGGAGAAAATAAATAATAATAAAAAAAGAGAGAAGTTATTAAAGTTCAATAAAACACTAACCGGAATTGCTTGCTATGTGGCAGCTTCTTGCCTCCCTCTTCAACATCATCAACGTTGTAAAGAAGAGGCACATCTGAAGGTAATTCCATGTGCAGCACTCACAAAAACAGTGGCTATCTGTGTCAATGGACTACCCACCAATTTCCTGAACCGCTTTAATTTTTTTAAAATCAAATCATGCTTTCATTGATTGATTGTCTAGAAGGTTATTAAAAGTCAACTTTCACATAGGTTATTTTTAATCTTGAGTTAAGAAAAAGTTAAAGAATTTTAAGGCTAACTCCTAGGTCGAGTTTAATAAAAATTTTAAATATATATATTTTTTAAAAATTTATTTTTAAATTTTTTTCCTTTTCATTTGAATTTCTTTTTACTTTTTTCTTAATTAATTTTATCCTTTAATATTTAATTGATTCTAAAATGATCCTCATAATTTAATTCGTTTTATAATATATGAAATTATTATAGTTTCAAACAAACATCGTGATATCTGTTTGATGTTCAATTTTACGAACAATTAATTTTTATTATTATATTATTAAATAAAAAATAATTTCAAAAAATAAAATTGTTAAAGCGATTAGAGTTCATAATTTGCTTCGTGGTTTTAACATGATAAATGGGGAAGCCTAGAGTAATAATATGTTATCTTTTTAAAACACTTTAAAAAAAATAATTTAAAATTAAAAAAAAATAAAAACTAGGTGAAATCAAGGTTGTCAATTCTGTTCCGTTCCGTCTAGAATGATTGAAACATTCTATACCAATTCAAAAAACGGAACAAAACAGAACAAATTTCATTTCATTTTAAATCTCGGTCAGTTCCGGATTTTTCGGCTAAATTCCACCCGAAACATTCCGGTTTCATTCCACATGTTCCGTTTCGCTCTTGAAAAGCCATTGAATCAAATTGAACTTTACTTAATTTCATTAGTTAAACCACCTGATTATAAAAAAAGCTTTTTTTCATTCTTATTTTCAATAGCAATGATATTAATAATAATGTTGAAAATTATTATTACTATTTTCATTAACAATAATATTAATTTTTTAAAATTAGATTTATCACTAATATATATGGTTTATATTCATGTTTATACTTTATAGGAATTTGAGCAAAAACAAGGGATGCTTCAGATTCCATTAGCCACTTAATAACATTGACTTAACTTTATATTTAAAATATTTTTGTTAAAATATTTTACTTTCATAATATTTTGATATTTTGTTTAAGTTGAATTACTTTAAGTTAATGATCTATTTAATCTTGACTATTTAGAAATATTTTAAATTTTGAAATTATATTTGTTTGGTATTGTGTTTGTATTGCATAATTTATAATTAATTTATCTTGAATTTAAATTATGTTTGTTGAATATATATATAGTACAACCTTGAAACGGCACGCTGAAATACTCCATAACTAAAACATTCTATTTTAATTGGAAAAATAAAACACTTACCAAAACAAAACAGCACATTAAAACACTTTAAAACTAAAATATTTTATTTTAATTAAAAAAACAAAACACTTAGCAGAACAGAATTAACAACATGGTGAAACTGCCATGCTCAACACAGTGGTCGAAAAGTGCGTACAAAAGTATAATATAAAACACTGTTCAGATTAAAAACTAGGTGAAACTGCCACGCACTACACAAAGTGGGCGAAAGGGGCGTACAAAAGTATAATATAAAACACATTTCAGTGGAAAGTGGGCTCATCAACTTCGTCCAGTTCAATTCCCTCGTCGACGGCGAGCCTCTTGTCCTTGTAGACATACCATCTGGCACAAATCAAATATATGACAAAGTTCAAAGCACTCAAGATTGCCAACAACCAGTAGAAATCATGGAGCCTCCCTTGGTTTAGATTATCAGCTAACCATGGCTTGTTCATAGTCACCTTGTGCACTATAGTAACCAATGAAGAGCTGACAAAGAACCCTAGAGAAAGCGTGCTCAAAAACAGCCCTGTGCTCATCGTCTTCATCCCCTTCGGACACTCTCTCAGGAAGAAATCAAGCTGCCCTATATATGTGAAAGCTTCACCAGACCCCACAAAAAAGAATTGCGGGACCAGCCAGAACACACTCAATGGGATCTCGGCCGTTGGATCATTAGCCAAACCATGTAATCTGGCGGCTCTCAGCCTCTTCTTCTCAGTGAGTGCTGCGGCTATCATGGCAACAATGGATAAAACCAACCCGACTCCTATGCGTCTTAATGGGGTTAGCCCTTGTGGATGCTTAAGCACTCTTCTTGCAACGGGGACGATAATTCGGTCATAAACAGGAACAGTCAAAAGAATGCTACCAACAAAGAAACCCGCCAGTGATGCTGCAGGTATTTGGAAAGATTTTCCGATGCGACGGTCCATGGTGGTGGCTTGTGACACGGAAAATGTGGTCATCTGGGCATAGACAGTCCAAAACATCACAGTAGTAGCCCAAATGAGCATCATTCTAATTACCATTTTCACTTCTTCCACATCTGTTATGGTTGCTAAACTCCACTTGTTTACCTTGCCCACTTCTAGGCCCTTGATCGCTGCTTTGTCCAAGAAACTGCACCGTATATATATGAAGAATAAATAAAAGTTATGGCATGATCAGTGTGTATTATCACGTAACTCTAAAATTGCTAGATAACCCATCCATGGGCATGGACTGACAGATAGCTGGTGGGCCTCGTTACTGACCAACACATAATTTCCTATTTGTTTTCTTCCACTCATTTTGTGTAACATGTACCATGTAAAGCACTCAAGCCTAAAGGTTTCCACTGTCCAGAGAAGGTTTTAAAAAATTGAAGCTAAAACATCTGTCACGAGATAGTTTGGGGGAATGTGAAATGAAATGCTGAAGACAAAAATCACCACAGGAGATTCGATTGCGAGACAAAATGGCTTGAGATATTAGTTTGGTATTGCAGTAACTTATTTTTTAAGATGTGTTTTTACGTCAAAATATATTGAAGTAATATTTATTTATTTTTTAAATTTTATTTTTAGTATTATAGCATGTTAATATATATATATAGCTAAGAAAAAAAATAAAATTTTATAGTTTTTTAAAATGTAAAAATAAACCGACTCTGGTATTTTAAAATGATATAATTTTTGTTTTTGATTTGTATAAAATTGTTAAGATCTCCATATTTTAGAACTGCAATGTCTTTTTGAGCTTTAGGGATTTGATGATATGGATGAGCTCCTCAATTAGGTCGAATAGGACAAACATAATTATTAATCTTCAATGACATGAAAGCTACCATATCCTCAAATCATGTATTTCAAGACAAAATGAAATAAATTCCAATTAAAAAAAAAAAGAGTGTTCTAGTTGAGGAGAAAATAATAAATAATAAAAAGAAGAAGTTATTAATGTTAAATAAAATACTAACCGGAATTGCTTGGTATGTGGCAGCTTTTGCTTCTTCTCCTTGCTTCCCTCTTCAACATCATCGACGTTGTAAAGAAGAGACACATCTGAAGGTAATTCCATGTGCCTTTTTCTCCAAGCACTCACAAAAACAGTGGCTATCTGTGTCAATGGACTACCCACCAATTTCCTGAACCGGTACCGCCTTGTGCCAGAAAGGAACACAAATAGGGCTAGCCCAATAGCACAGGCACATATGCCATATCCCCATTCTCTCCCCAAATTATCTTGTATGTAAACCAGAACTGTCACTGCACAAAGTGCACCTAGGTTGATTAGAAAGAAGAACCAGTTAAAGAAATTGAGCATCTGTTTTCGTTCTTTTGGGTCCGTTTCATCGAATTGATCCGAGCCAAATCCTGAGACGCTTGATTTTAGACCTCCAGTGCCGAGGGCAGTGAGGTACAGGCCCAAATAAAGAACCGTGAGTTGTTCTCCGTTAGCAGGGATGCAATCCGTGTTGTCCACACATTTTGGTGGCCTGAGGCTTGGGACTACGGTGGAGATAGTCAAGATTGTGACACCCTGGTCAACAAAAATTATTAAGAAAAATGAAACAAGTGAAGTAGTATATTAGGAACCAAATAAAAACAAGGTGCATAACCTCTTACGACCAAGAAGAAAGATTTATAATAAAATATTGAAATAATTTACTCAAAAGGAAATATGAAGAGAAATCAGCTAGCTAATTAACGCGCAACAACAAACTTCAGGTGCAGGAAAAAAATTAAAGGCGAAGCCAGTGCCCTGGGGAGTAGGGCAAGTACTCTACATGTGTATATATAGCTGTGTATCGGCTAGCAAACTTCAATTTGTTACAATTAACACAAAGTTCCCTGGCCACTGATGGATCATTAAAAAAAATGGTTCGAATAATGGCAAGTGCGATGGCCTTACCGTTGCTTGCACGGTGGCGAAGATGGCGATGGTAAGATACCTGTCATGAAACAAAGGAAAGGGTTAAGAAATCAGAAAGCAGACAATAATCCTGAATTCAGAAACAAATATAGCACAAAATAAATAAAGACCGAAAGTGCAAAAAACTGGTTAAACCTTCCAAGAAAGGTGTCAGCAATAAAACCACCAAGCAGACAAAGCATGAAAGATGTTCCAAGGAAGTTGGTGACAGTGTTGGCAGAGGTAGCATTGCCCAGGTGCATAGTACCAGTCAGATACGTCACCAGATTAACAGCAATACCAAGTGTTGTTAGTCTCTCCATTGCCTCTCCGCCTGATAAAACCCAGAACAGGAGAGTGAGAGATCAGATGGAGAAACATATACAGATAAGTAGGATATAAATATCATAGAAAATGAAAGAAAGCTGTAACCTAGAATCATGGCAGCACTGGTCCAGCCACCAGTTTTGGACCGCTCCGCAGGGCGGCCCTTATAGTCCCACGCATCTGGGAGGGTCTTGCCTTGTGTTTCTGGAAGAGACATTGATTTGATTTTAATTTTGGATCGAAGCCTAAGAACTAGAAATATGAGAGACTGGAAAAGAAGAAACCATGTGACACACTGAATGCTTTGGAACTGCCCCTTTTTATAGGGGATTTAAGGGGATCTAATAATGTTAAAAATAAACAGTAAGGTAGTTGTATTTTGTATAAAGTGAAAGGTGCCAGCTTATGTTTAATGAAAATTTATTCAGTAGTTCACTGTAGACTCCAGCACTTCTTCTTGTTTATGTCCCTATATATATATATCAGATTTAGAGGCGGCAATTTAATAACAATGGATATTGATTGGAGTAAATATTTTTTGAAATTAAAAGATAATAAATAAGATATAAATATTCCCGAATCTAATCTTAAATAGATATTTATATTATATTTATATTTTTTAACATGTATACATGCTTTAATATTAGCATAAAAACACAAACACAAACAATATTTATCATTTTATTATTTAATATACATATACATACATCTCATATATATATATATATATAATTTTATTTTTTTATTCATTAGTAAATAATACTAGGTAATAAATATATTCAAAACTTGACGAGTAATTTATAAATATTTAAATTATTTATTTGATAAATAATAAATAAAATATAAATATAACAAAACTCAACTCACACGCTACCATGGTCATTTATAATTAGGTGTGTGTTTGATATTGTGGTAGATGTTATGGTTGTGGTTTTAAAAAAGATTATTTTATAAAAAGTATTTTTAATTAAGGTTGGTTTGAAAAAAAAAATATTTGGTTAAAATTATGGTTGAAATTGAGGTTGAACAAAAAGTAGTTTTTGTGTTTCGTTAAAAATCTCTTTTAAATTAAGGTTATAAAATAATCAATATATATATATATATATATAGATGGTTTTTAAATTTAATTATTGTAGATTTAAGTACTGCTATTATATCATGAAATAAAAAAATACTTATATCAAATATTTTTTTATTGTTTCATTAAACTATCTACTATTTCATCACGTACGAAATTCATCCAATAAAGACTATAGTTTCCTTAGTTTCCTAAGCACGCAACAACATCAGGTAAAATATCATCAGGAATAAAATTGGGATTGCGATCAAATTATGCAAATGTTACGTTATCAAGCGATCTCCTTCTAATTTATGTAATGTTATTAAATAATATTAAATACTAATTTTTAAATAAAACACAATTAAAAAAAATTAAATTTTTTTCTGGTCGGATGTGATTCAATGACAAGTGACCCGTGAATTAATTTACCTGTCACTGTTCATAACATTCACTGTCGCCCTTTTCTCTGTCTTAAAGCCATTTAATTTCACCTTTGATAGATTATCTTTTGATATCTTACCCAACTCCATCTCCTTGTACATAGCAAGAAAAACATAGCAAGTCCATGGCCAGTAACAAGTTTGCAACCATGCTGAACAGAAACACCAACAAGATCGCTCTCCTAGTCTATGCAATCCTTGAATGGATTCTGATCAGTCTTGCAAGATATGTGTGAGGACTAGTCATCCTCATCTCACTGCTCAGCTTTGAACAAGTTTGCTTTCTTTTTTTGGATGAAGCAACTTCATGACCTTCAAGATTCTGGGATTTGAGATCTGTATAACAGGTTTCGAGTTCGAGTCAGGGCGTGCATCTCTTGTAAGAGTCTAGAATAACCGGGGTTTTACTCACTTATCTGGACCCACAAAGTACACTTTTCAGGAGATGGGGTTTCCTCGAATCCAAAAAAAAAAATAAAACTTGATGACCTTCGAGATTTGGGGTGGTAAGCTAAGTGAAATTGGTGAGGAGGATTTGAAGTGTTCTTGTTGTGGTGTTTGCTTGGACATGAAACTATTTTGTGATAATTATTTTTTGTTCAGCCTTCCTGGGGTGACTCAATTTTTACCTAGAAAGAAAATTTGAATCATCAAGTTGATGGTAAAGCTGGTGTAAAGGATCATCCTGATAGAGAAAGCTTAAGAAGTGAATAATGCAGGATATGACAACAAGAGGTAATGAAAAGTGAAAAGCAGTAATTTTCTGCTCCACCAAAACCTGCAGTGCAAATACAATTTTTAATGGGACCCACCTTTAAAATCTTCGTTTAAAATATTTATCAAACAACTATTTTTTTGTGGTTGGAACAAAACACAGTTCCAACCACAATACCAAACAGTCTTAAGAGGGTGTTTGGAAATGTGGTAGTGGTTGCTTTTCAAATAGCTTTTCGTGCCGAAAAGTATGCCAATAATGTCTTTTCATTTTTTTAAAATCATTTTTGATATCAGCACATCAAAACGATCTAGAAAGTATAAATCACACTTAATTTTAGCAAAAAAAAAAAAATTTGAAATTTTAGCAAGAAAAATTTAGTGAACACCCTCAATGCATATCCCAGTTTTCTCTCCACATGTTAGTGGACCCTATGATTTCGAGGTGGCAATTGCAGAGTGTGATTGGAAAAGTTTTTGTTTTGGGTGGCAGCTGGAATTTGGAAGAAAGAGATGGCAAAGGTGGAGAGCGAAAAACTTTTCTTGGAGGGGCCAAGTTATTATGAGACTTTAAAGAGGAAATAAATAATTTTTAAGGGGCGAGGGTGAGAAATATGCGAAACTTAAGAACCATATTAACAATACTCTAAAACAAGCAGGGAAAGTATTATAACTTTGCCCACGTATTTTTATTTTTTACATTTTTTTCCGTTCCCCGCATGTTTTTTTTTCCTAATAAAAAAACCTGAAGAAACCAACTGCCATGTAAAAAACTGGAATAATTACAGACAGGATTGTACTTAACATGGCTTTCAGATTCAACCACGATGTGTTCTAGTGTTGAAATGCAGGGTCAAATATTCTTGGATGCTTTCACATTTATTTATAATGTTGTTCTTTATACTGATTTTTACCATTTCAATCCATTATGGGTTTTTAACTTATCTGGCTAGTAAATAAAAATATATATTTATGTGAGACCTGCTCTGCTCACACGAGCAAGATTTTTTTCCCAAGTTCAATTCTTTATTTAGTTCCTCATTTTTTTTTTATTTACTTGATTTTAGTTCTTATTTCATCTTTTGTTTTTGTGCAATTTTTTTTAACTAAATTTAATATTTATTTTTCGAGTAATGCTTAGAAAATAGTTATTTTTCATCCAATTTAAACACAAGCAAGTTTAATAGATAAAATAATAATAAAATTAAAATTAACTAAATATAAAAATTGAGGAAGGAAGAAGGAAAAAGAAAATTCCGACACAATAACCAAATAACGGCATAAAAAATGAAAAAAGAGAGGAAATAATGAGATATCAAGAACACCATAACTCCAATAATAACATATTTAATATTATCAGAAGGAGACGAATCCATAGTAACTCCTTCGATAACAAACATGGTTTTTATGCCTTTTTTTTAATTATCTTTGTTGATTTTATTTTTTAAATATTGAGTTGATTAAGAATTACAATTGTAGTTTTCCTCACAAAACATTGTGGATTGTTATAGTATTTCTTTATATTGGTATTTTTTTTCTTTTTTCTTTTCATGATTTTTGGTTTTTTATATGATTTTTTTCAAAAAAAATTTGTTGTTTTTTTTTTTTTAATATTAAGTTGGTTGAGAATTTTGCTTTGTGCTTTTTTTTAAAAAAAACATTATGGATTGTTACAGTCATTCTCCACATATTTTGTTTTGTTATGAATTTTTTTTAAATTATCTTCGTCAATTTTATTTTTTTAATATTGAGCTGGTTGAAAATTATAACTGTATATTTTTTCATGAAACACTAAAGATTACTACAGTGTTTCCCTGAAGGTTTTTTTTCCTTTACTTTTTTAATGTTTTTTTTTCTAAAATTATTTTTTTAGTTTTTTCTTGAAAACATTGTATATTGTAACAATATTTCTTCATATAATTTTTTTGTATAAATTTACAATAATATACAAACATGCCACAAGCTTGCGGTAGTGCGCGGACATTACATCTAGTTTGTGTTGAGTTGGAGTGCCATAGCCCATCATAGCTATTGTCTAGAAAATTAAAAGAGCTTAGGAATCCAGCAAGACACAAAACACCGAATGAAATAATGTTTTTATCGTTTTCTTTTCTTTTCTCAATAAAAATTAGGACTATGTTGTCTTTTTATATATTTTTTAGCATAGTAAAATTATTTATTAGTTAGTAACTCAGTCTCATAACTCGTGTTATAAATTTTAAAAATTAGCTCAATTTGATTTGGCCTCTTTTTAGTTTTTATAAAATGTTTTTTTTTTAATTTCATTGTTCAACACTAGATTATATAACATTCAACTTCAAAAATTTTATCGTTTTCCTTTCTATAGAGTTATAGAGATCTTATATTTTAGGTCACATGTTCTTCTAAATAACTTGACTTAGGGTTTTTTTTTTTTTTTTTTACCTTCTTTTAATCAAGTTTTTCTTTAGTTTTTTTTTTTTTTTTAATTTGCTTGAAAGTTGTCATTCATTGTTTTTAATTTCTTTTACACAGAGTTATCTCGACTTCACAACCAAACTGTAAATTTAGCATGCTGACTCGAATAAAGTTTTTTATCCTTATTTAAAATGGATTTTTTTTTTCAATTCATTGTTGAGTGTTTGATTTGCTAGTAATTAAATTTCTAATTTTTATTTTATTTTTATAAGATTATCATGTTCTTATTTAATTTTTGTTTTGTTATCAAATAGATTATTGAGACTTTTTAATAGTAATTACAGATATTTTACATTATTTTTTACCCTAAAAATAGTAATTACATACAAATTTTGATATTTTATTTTTTTATACTATTAGTTTTTCATTCTTACAAAATAAAAATTCTAACATACATCTCTCACTTTCTTTATAGTTATTCAATATCTTCATTATTTTTTGCAGAATTATTTTATTTACTTAATTGTTAACATTTTTAGATTTTAAAGGGGATCATGGCAGAGTCCAATGCGCAATTTTGTAAAAATATGCATAATTTTTTATTTGCATGTTAGATTGTACTGTAATGTTTTTCAAAATTTTATAAACGCTTTGTTCCATGGAAGTCTAAAAAAGACAGCTTTATTAAAGTTTGGGAACATGCTCAAATTTGACACAGAAATTATTGCTCAAGATTTATTTTTTTTTGTATTTTGATTCTCTTTTCTATTTAAATTAGAACTTTTAAATTAAATATGATTTTACTAATTAGATTTTTTTATATTTAAAACAACATTTTAGGCTATTTTCATTGAATTTTAATTAAATAGACTTTTCAAAATATCAGATAATTTTCTTTATATGTTAGGGTCGTAGCTGTAGAGTTTGAAAATTCCTAATTTTTTTTTCTAGATTTTATAAAACTTTAAGGATTGATGAACCTTATTCATGTTGTATGTTGTTAATTGGTATAAAAGTAAATTAGTCTATTTAATGGATGAAGACGATATTAACTCATTTCATGAAATAGGAGTGGAGGTCATCTTAATCACTATAACAGCTCCAAAAGTAATGCAAAAATATCTATCATAAAAATTTGATTGACAAGAGCATTCCATAGCAAACTTAATTAAGCAGATGGATCAATTACAATGGAGAGACATAAACAAAAATCATGAAGAGAAGAGAAACATGCTTGGAAACTTTTTTCAAGTTTGGCCCAACCCCATACATAAGGTTCAGAAAAGACCCTGTAAGGTAAGTAAAACCAAGAAACAATTTAAGAGAATTTATAGAATTCACTTTAAAGGTCCATTTAGATAACCACTTATCTATATAAAGGGTGTTGATGAGGATGAACTTAATAAAAGTCATAGAGCCTTACTAGAATAAGATAGACTATAACAAAATAAGAGCTAGAAATCCATCAACATTATATAAAAAAATAAAAATGTAAGTAATAACTTTACGAAGACAAGGATGAACTATGGAAACTCGATGTACATAACAAAGAATATTTATATGATGATGGAAAAACCTACATGATTAAGAAGATATTGTTATTACCAAAGGATGCAGAGGATTCATAGCAAAACATGTTAGTGTATACTCGATGCATCATAAAATAATAACCTGTTTGATTTGACTATTAATAATAATAATTGTGAAAATATTATTAATAAAAATACTATTGATAAATTTATATTATAATTATAACTACATCCCAAATCATTTAAGTTTGGGTTGATTAAAGTAGTAGCAGAAATAAAAGTAATACAATGCTATAAAAAAATATTGTTGAAGCCTCAATGTTGTTACTTTGTTGCCATGAGCCAGCTCATTACTATGCTTCTAACGCAATTGTGGATAGTGGTGTTCTGCCACTGGAGAGAGTTACGCATTCCACTAGAACACACTGATTTCACCCCACATGCTAGCATGTGTATTACATGCACCAGCTCAATCCATGAAATGTTTTTAGTTTTAAATTTGACCTTTTAAGTCTTAATTATTTTAGATTAATAAAATAAAATTTTATTTTACAAAACTGAGCATCAAACATGTGTTGAAATTTTTCATTGATATTGTGGGATCCCTATATCAAAGAAAGAAAAAAAAACCTATCCAGTCCAATCTTAAATAAAATTAATGTGAAAAGATCAATTTAAAGAAAAAGCATTGAGAGGCAAAAAAAAAAAAGGGCGGAATCTTTCCTCTGCCCATGCAACTCAATCCCTAATGTTCACAAGAGAAAGAGGCTTAATACATATCTAGTGTTTAAATTTTATTCTTATAGATTTAATTGTTTTAATAAAATTAAATTTTATAATTTTTTATCATATCAAACATCAATTAATAATTGATTTTGTTTCTTGACACTGCAAATAGTCAATACCAATCTAAACAAAACTAAATAGCAAAATCCAATCTAAAATGTCATAACTCAATTTTTGATCATTTTTATTTTAATTATTAATATTATTTTATTTATTGAAAAGGATAAAAAAAATAATGATAATGAAAAACAAGTAAAATGAAGGATGAATTAAAATTTGGCTTAAGGGTAACATGATTGGAAGTTTTAGAGTTTAATTAAACTTTGGAATTAATCTAATTAATCCAATCAAGGGATTAATTGGAGAATTGATAAGTTTTGAGACTTAATTAAACTTGGAATTAATTTAATTAATCCAATTAAGGGTTTAATTGGAGAATTGATAAGTTTTGAGACTTAATTAAGCTTGAAAAATAATTTAATTAATCCAATCTAGGGTTTAATTGGAGAATTGACAAGTTTTAGACTTAATTAAGATTGAAATTAATTTAATTAATGAAATCAGGGACTTAATTGAAGAATTACCAAAGTTTGGGTTAATTGGCGGGCAAACTTACAAAAGGTTAGAGTCCAAGGACTGTTTTGTAAAAAGCACGGAAATGCAGGGGTCCAATTAAAGTTTATCTAGGGGCTTGCTTACGAAAATTTCAAAACTTCAAGGATGAAAACACAAATGGCCATTAACAATTGAACGGCGTCGTTTCAAAGAGAACCCATCATCTTCTTCCGTTCACTAAACTAGAAGAAACGGATGTCCAACGATGCATCGCCATTACTCCTGCAATAACAGTCACTTTATTATCTGGGTAACGGCATGGCTTTCTCTGGCTATAAGAAGCCAGAGAAAGAAAGTAGAAGGGGAGGAGAGAACCAAGGGACTGGGGAGAAAATAAAAAAGCCATGCACGGCAGGGGGTGAAGACAGACGAAAAAAAGAAGAGAAGGAAGGAGGCAGAAGACGCAGGGGATTTTGAACGAGAAAACCAGAGAGCACGAACGAGCAGGGCAACGACGAGTGTAAGACGAAAACCGAGAGGGGGAACAGGCCAAGAAACAGAGGTGGAGGGGAAGTTTTTGTCAGCCACCAAATCTTCATATATCATCATCTTCGTCTGTCTCCCAGCAAGCACAGAGGAACAGAAAATCAAGAGGGAGACAGGGAATCAAGGAGAACTGACAAACGAACCACACCAGCAGCAAAATCAAAAGAAAGCCAGAGAACAAGAAAGAAAAGGCTAGACGAAGGGAAAGCAAGAAGAGGCTAGTCAATCAGCAACCGCACTCCTTCGCCTTTAGCTACCGGGTAAGTTCCTCCTTCTCCCTGCTTTGCAAATATAGAATTTTGTAACTGTGCAGGTAATATAATTACCTTCTTACTGTTGCAAGCATGCGTGAGTAATTCACGCATGCCTGCAACAGAGCCCAGCCGGTCACTGGCTTGGGCCAGTGACCTGGCAGGGCTGGCTGGGTCAAGCCCAGCCCATGTGGGCTGAGCTGGGCCCATCCTAGCCCAAAATAAAAAATAAAAAAAGGTAGAAAAAAATAAAATAAATAAAAAATGTGTATGCACAAATAAAAATAATGTAAATTTATTGGTTTATTCAATGACGCTAGAGTCAGAAATAAAAATATCGGTTTAAATTTATATTATTTTTATTCGTTGTATTTTATTTTATTTAGCTAGAAAAATAAAAAGATTGTGCATGCATAAAAATAAATTTATTTTATTTGTTTATTCACTGATGTCAGATTCAGGAATATAAAAATATGAATTTAAATTTATTTTTGTTTTACAGCTACGTGATATTTACCAATGTCAGAATTGGAAGTACTCGTAGATCGAATATTCACTGGCGCCAGAGTCAGGAATATTATAAGCAAATCATCATAGCGTAAGCGAATAAATGTTTAGCAATTTAAGATAAAATCAACAATACAGTCTGCCTCAAGCAGAACGTTTAAGGGGTGATAATATCTTCCCTTTTACGTAATCAGTCTCGTACCATAGAATCTCTGATGACCAGTTAGGGTTCCTTAAACAAGACCTTTTTTCTAAAAGAATAAAATGCCAGAAATCTTTTCTTTTTTCATAATCAAGGATTAAATTTTAGGGCCGTCACGATGTCGAGTGCGGCATGAAATTAACCTAATTTAAATGGATAAAATAGATTAAGTATCCGAAAAAAAAGAAGAAAAAGGAATGAGAAAAAAGAGCACGGTGTTTCCTCTCATATTTTACAGAGAAAGGCTATTATTGCCTTTTAGTTTCTTGTTTAATAGAATTACAACCCACTCTTTCAGTTTATAGTATTTATTATTCCATACTTTTTAATTCACAATCTCCTTATCAAGCGAAGAAGATGCATCATACAACCACAAAGAAGATGCATCAAGTTTAAGATATGACATCAACCGAATTGCTTTCTCGTTGCGGTGTGAGTTGTTAAAATATCTAAGTTTTTATTTTTCCACTCCAATGTATTTCCGTTGATGGTTTTTTTATTAATTAGTCAAGGATATTTTTGAATCAAATTGTATATCAATACTGAAAAGTTTTTTTTTTTTCAAGAACAATCGATATTCATATCGTTTGATGCAAGAAAATAAATTATTCTGGAAGCTAATTTCAATATTCAATCTTAAAAAGAAGAAGAAGAAGAAAACAGAATGTACCTCTTCGACATCATGATCTATTGACATAACTGCTGATTATATGAACAAGAAATTATTAGCTTTCCTATTTAAGCTAGATTAGACTATTTATATGGTTTGTAGGGACCGGGGGTCTCTTCTCGAAGATCCATGAAGTTCAACGAGCATACATACGCTGCTTCGTATATATTCCTTCGGTTGGTGTCTGATGTTTCTCCAACAGCTTCTGGCAATTAATGGTCGTGCATCTTCAAGCTATAAGCACCACTGGTATTTCGTGGCCTGAATCGCCCTAGCGGCGGCGCTTTTTCGAAAGAAAAAAAATAAAAATTGAAGGTTAGACATTCAAATGACCTTTTGAATATTAAGTGGTAGGTGTACTTTCTTTCTCCTTTTCTTTGCTTGACTCTTCCAATGATGATATCTAGCTAGTTCATCCATGTTTCTTGGAAGGGCGGAAGAAGTTATCAGTAGATACTTTTTATTGCAAACTAATAATAATAATAATACACAATCACCCTACTAAACCAAGTGTCCGTTTGGAAAGATTGTTGCTTTTACCTATGAATGTGACTTTTAAAAAGTTATAAATTGTAACTAATTCTGAGAAGAGCACATGTAAAAAGACGTGATATTAGTTTTCAAGTATTACCATACATTTAAAAGCCACAGTCAAAATAGTGATTCTCATATTGACACCAAAACAATTGAGAAACATCATGGAAATTCACTATTTATATGAAGTGAAGCTTTTTTTCCCCTCCAGATTTCTAACTTTTTTCCCCTTTCAATTGTATCCTTTTATAGAGCTTCTTCTTCTTCTTCTTCCTTTTTAGTTTTCTAGCTTTTGTATCTCTCTTTCAATTAAGTCATTCTATAGGCTAATTAGATGAAATTAAGTTTGGCATTATGATAAAAATACTAAATTAAGCATTAATGGACTAAAAATTAAAACACACAAAAAAAAATTGTTAACCCAAAATGCATTGCCTTTCTTTACTAAAAGATATAGCATGCTATTTTTTTTGTTTTTTTTTTATTATAAAAAAAGCCTTTTTTTTTTCCAATTTCCCCTCTCTTCATTCAATTTCCCCCCTAATTTTATCAAATGGCTTTTTTTAACTATAGTCTAAGTTGTATTTGGATTGATCAAGTTAACTAAATTACGTTAGATTAAATCGTACATATTTTAATTTTAAACCTAGGTTATACAAAAAGTCAGGCCAAGAGATTATATTTTTTTTAATTTCATTCTCGGATTTTTTTTATTGTCAGCCAATTTACCTTTGAATTGAACAAGTTGACTGGGTCATATTGATGCAACTTTCACAGTTAAATTTTCAACCTAGGCTAGATAAGGAGTTAGATTGAGAGGTTTTGAGGTTGACTTAATTATTTGATTGAGTTTAATAACAATGTCAAATATTTTTTTATGATAACCTGAATATTTTTTGTTACGTTCAAAACAATTTTAATCCGATTCACAATGTAATGCAAACATGTAAATTAGTAAAAAACATAAGTTCTTAAGTTTAGTGTTCTGATACTAAATGAAAGCAACTCTCTACTTATAAACATGAATAATCAAATATAAAATATAATGCTCATTGTTGCTATCCAATTTTTGACCCATGTTTTGATAAATTTTTCAGAAAAATACAAAAAATATGTTTTTTAATATATTTTTATCTTTTTAGCATTGTCTAAAAAAAAATTAAATTTTCAAAGATCTTGGGAACAAATTTGACTTTTAACGCGTTATTTTCAAAATCATTGATTTTCTTCATTGAGTAGATGTTGATATTGTTTGTTTTCAAAAAAATACAAAAAATAAAAAAAAAAATCAAAATTTACAAAAAAAAAAAAGTTGAGGGACAAACTTTGGAGACCTAACAATATATTTACCTATAAATAGGAGTTTCCAACACTTGCACAAGGCACGCAATTTTGAAAGAAAAATACAAAAAAAGGAGGGAAACCTAACCCTAAAATCAATCTCTACCTAACCACAGCCGCAACCCCACCGGTGGCTTTTCATTTTCTCTCCTAAGTTGCCGCTCACCATCTTCTTCTGACCATGCCCGGCACACCAGCCCCCATTTCCCCTCTCCATCGTTCTTCCACTCCACCTCCTTAACTGGTCATCTCCCCCCTCCTTTAAAAAAAAAAAAAAAAACAAACCAAAGAAACAAGAGGGCAGACTGCATCTGCACTACCCCCCTTTCCTTAACCTTTGTATTTCCTCCCCTTGAATCGACAAACCAGACCAATCTTCCCCTCAACATCGTCTTCTTCGTCTTTGGTCTCTTCAATATCAATTGCCATAGACCAACCAAGACCAGTCATCTCTTTCAACTGGTCCTCAGCTGACCCAAATCACTACCTCTAGTAGCAACACCCCTCTCTCTCGACCGAGCCTCCATTGATCTCCTTCACTGATAGCTACAGTAACACCGTCCTCAAAAGAGATCCACAAGCCTCGTGGATGATACCAACCATCAGATCGATCTAAAAAGAAAAAAAACGAAGCAGATTTCAAAAAAAACAAAGGAAATAAAAACTAAAATCAACTGGTTCTTGAGGTTTTGTTACTGCTACAGGTCACCGTCGGTGTAGGGAGACAGAGAAGAGGAAGACGCTCCCATCCACCAATCCTGCCACCTTCATTGGCGGCGGCGCATGAATCCATGAGCCGCTAATGGCGGTGGTGCATGGAACAACGTGCCGCCACTGTTCTGACAGCTCCAGAAGTTCGTCTGATACTGTTCCGAGTTGTTTTAGGTCATTTTGTAATTTCCAAATTGTTTAATGTAATATTTGTTTAGTTTTGAGTTTTTATAATTTGTATTTTGTAAATGTGGAAGCAAAAACAAAAAGAAAAGGAAAAGAAAAGAAAAGAAAATATAGTGAAAATGGATGTGTGTGTTTGTATTTGTTTTATGAATGTTTCTTTTTATTTATGATAAAATTGCAAAGAATAAAGAAGAATTTAATATTTTAATTTGCTCACGGTCAAGAATTATGAACTTACATGTAAGTCGTATTTCTAATATCTGATGAAAAGATAATTATTAAAACTTCTTTAACACATCAAAGCCACAAATCAGCTTACCTCAGGTAGGGTGTGTTAGGGGTGCTAATACCTTCCCTAACCACAATCGGTCCCTTACCCGTAAATCTCTGACAAAACCAATACATCTGGGTTTCCTAGTAGCTCTCAATTAAATACTAGGTGGCGACTCCCAACGAATCAAACAAACAAAAAATGAAAAATCACCAGCCAATGCCCCGCGGGTGACGTGTGACACTCATGATCTTAAAAGCTTCATGACTTTCACTCTCAAGCAATTATTTAAAAAAAGCATACATTGATCTATAACAAGCCTTTTGAGAAGAAAAAAAAAATCTAAAAGCAATTTGATGAAAAAAAAAAACTTATGTTTCTCTTCTAATCCTAAATTATTTTCATGTATAGGAAGAAGTCCATTTAGAACTATTTTTCTATATATATATATATATATATATATATATATATATATATATATATATATATATATATATATATATATAACCTACTTCTTAAATTGACCAATAAAACTTTAGAATTGATAATTAACCATTAAGAATGTGTTATCTCATTCATGTAGCGATATCTTACAAATAGATCTTATTCAAAATATTAAACTTAATGAAATTTTACATGAACTTAACAATGAGTTTTAGAAATCGAACATGACACAATATATAAAAATTATTTTACATGAAATTTCAAAAAATGATAGCTCAAATGAGAAGAGTTATACCTTAAAAATGCATATAGCTAGCTTGGATTTAAAATCAATTTTATGTCGATTATATGGACAAGACTATCAAAGAATCTGATGAAATCAAATCATTGCCAATTCAACTGCAGCTGTTACCATGAGAAACGCCAGATTTTATGCTCTCCATAATTATAGGATCAGTTTGAAATATTGTTATTGATTTTGATTATAAATACCTTTCCGTTACACATATTTGAATTCCTAAAATTATGCTCTCAAGACTATATAAAGGTTACAACAAATGAATAGAAAGTTGTGTGTTACATTACATAGTATTGCAGTGTAAGATTCTTTATGGTATTAGAGCCTAAAAATCTCTAACGAGTATTCATCCTTCTTGCTATTCTTGTTCTGCTTCCTGCAAATGGCAACCACCACTGCATCTACCATCGATTCATCACACTTGTCGCAGGGGGTCGCGACGTCGTCTTGGCGACGGCGGAGGCTCCTTGCCGTGCCTCCTAATGTGAGGTGTGTGTTGTGTGTTGGGAAGGGTTTTTTGGAGTCGCCACCTAATATTATGGTCACTAAAAATCTATGGTCTGCGAGAGTTTGAGTAAGGGACTGGTTGTGCAAGGGGAAGACACATCACCCCCGGTGCACCCTACCTAAGGTAAGCTGCATTGTTGTTTGATTGCTTTTTGTTGGTCTTTCTAAGGCTCAAGGTAGATCTCTCTTCATGAGAAAGTATCTACCTTATTGGGTTAAATCCTAACCGTTCTAAAGTCTGAATTTTAGCATCGCATTTCTACACCTTGTATCTTTAATACCTAAGGGTGTACTTTATCGTGTAATTTTACACCCCACAAATATTAAAGTCTACATTTGGATCCTAAAAAAGGATTGAAAAAATATTTTTGATATGTTGGCCAAATCCTAATGGATAAATCATAAACTAGTTACGATATCCATTCCTTGCTTTGGAAAAGGAACAAGCCACCTCTTAATCTCACCCGGTACAACTTGACGACGTTTGCTATCACCCTAAATGAATTGACGCCAGGACTCCAGGTAGTGATGAGGTATCAACTTGATTTTCTAATTTTTCTTTTCCAGGTATGCATCTCTACTTGTTTTTTATAGCCATGTCTACTCCTGGGTATTTGATAACGGATTAAGGAGAGGCTCCCACCCACGGATTCCAGGCTTAGACCAGACCAGCGGCATTTGGAGAATGGGGAATATGAGAAAGCAAATGCAGAGAAACAACGGCTGGAGAGGAGGCAAAGAATGGTATATTCACTCCTTTTGATCTTTTTAACTTAATTATACACTTCATTTTAGTGCAGATATGTTGGAATAATTATAAGAATAGGGAATATGAGTTGAACTTTCTATTGGTGATGGAAGAACTTCTTTTTTGCCCCGGCTAAGATTAGAACTTTATTACTATTATTAGATATCTAGTGTGACTTTGCTGTTGCTTGGGCTGCATATGAACTAGATGAGATATGGACAATTAGGCCATCATATAAATTTTTGTTAGTTTACCTATCTGTTGCACCGATGTCTAGACTTTACTTCTATTAACATCATCTGTATCCTACTTATCAGTTTAGATCTGGAAGACATCGTATTTAAGAAATTCTCTGCATGGCTAGATGTGAACATTAAGAGGTGGAATGAGTCATAAATCTTATATATGCACTCGCGGACCCGTTGTCAACATATTTCATTTATTCTATACAGTCAAGGAAATTACAAGAACATGGATGGAAGCCCAGATGGTTCCAAAAGGAAGGTGAAAATGGATCTTTCCGCTATGGTGGTGGCTATTGGGAAGCTCGAGAGCAGGGAAATTGGGATGGATGTCCAAATATTTTTGGTGAATTCAATGAAGACCTAGTGGAATCCTCTGAAGGGCCCTGACTTGATTTAGGTGTGTATTCTTCCAGAAAACTGCATTTTCACGCTCCTTTAAATGCGGCTCCTTTTGCTGATGAATTGCCATAGTGGATACCTGAAATTTTTTGCAATGCTGCACCATTGTTTATGGTGAGAATTACGAGATTCAATATGGAGGACAATATCCAGGTCTAAAAATGCATCTCACCTGTCTTGGCTTGCGCTTTCCCATGCCATGCTGACTGGTGAAAAGGATAAACAATGAAAAAGTTGATGCATATTATGATTTTAACTGGACCCCTCTAAGCTTAATTTTACCATTCATAGAATAATTCCCTCTGTTTTCAACGAAATGTCCAAGCAGTTCAAAAGCGGAAATCAAATCCAACTACAGCATATTGCTCCAACTCCTACTCTTCTTTTAGACCTGACCTGATTATGTGCTTGTTGATAATGCAGAAAGGGGTGTCCCAGAGCAAGCTGTGCACTTTAATTTGGTCGGGTTTATCATATTCCAGCCTTTTTTAAAGGTTTTAGTCCAAGTTTGACAATGTTTTTCTTGGGGGCGCTTGAGCGGGAACTGGTTTTTCAGTTCATAGAGGATGGATAGGGTTAGAGATACTTCTTCTTGTAACATTCTTAATTGTCTGCTATAAGGTGTTATTTTTGTAATGTCTCTCACTCTCTTCTGTGTGTTATAGTTCTTTGAGCTGCACTGGCCATTGGCTAAAAAAATTATTTTGATATTTATTTTTCTTTTTTAGAAATAAAAGAAAAGGGAAATATATTGTTGTCATCATCCCAAACTCGCTACTTTTGGTTCAACAAATTATGTGCTTTTACAGGGCTGAAATTGGGAGGGTTGATTTTAGGTTTTAGCCCATCTTAATCATAATGAATATGTGCTTCAAACCTAATTTAGCTCATTCTAATAGAATTTTTTAAGGCGAGTTGCACTATATATAATAACAGAGTTAAATTAATATGGTAAATTAATAATTCGTTATATTTATAAGATAATACATAGGTTCTATTCTATTTGATATATAAATTAATAATCTCCTTGTGTGTATATTTGTGTGTTTTGAGAGAGACTAGAATTTTGTAAAATGACTCCAATGTTACTTTTTCTCTCTTGAAATTGATATCTATTTATACTTCATTCTAACTTTTCTTAGTGCATTAAATTTTTTTTTTGATATAATATTCATGTATTGTAAGAGAAAATTATGCAATGAAATTGTTGTTTTAAGTGCATTTTTACGTGAGACATGTTTTATTTCAGAACTATTGTTGTTAATTTTATATATTTTTTAATCATTTTTCATGATGTTTTTAATAATTTGCTCTTGACTCAACATGTTTAAAGTTGCATCATATTCTCCTGGTTAGTTTAAAAGGTGCTCAATATATATTCTATTACAATAATTCAACTCTTTAATTAGAAGATATAGTTGCATTATGAAATTCGAGTCAATCCAATAAAATTTTCTTCTTTAAATTTTACCTTCTAACATTTTATTGATTTTGTACTGGTCATCATAATTTATTTTAATTTACTTTTTATGAGGTTATCGTAATTTTAAACAAATATTTTGATATTTGATTTGTGCTTAATTTTTACAAGCATATATTTTTGTTATCATATTATTAAGTAAAAAATAGTATTTTTTTTTAAAAAAATAATTAAGTCCAATGAAGCCCACGACCTGAGTTACTGGTTTTATAAGTTAAGTCATGAAGCCCGAGTCATTTAATATGTCGCAGTCTCAATATTAGAAAAGAAAGAAGAGAAGATGTTATCTTGATTTTTTTAAGTCAAACCATGTTTTTATTGATTATCTAGATTGTATTTGAACTAGCCAAGTTAACTAAGTTATATAAAGTCAACTTTCATACGGGTTATTTTTAAACTTAAGCTAAAAAAGGTGTCAAGTAAAAAGATTTCAAGGTTGACTTGTTAGGTCGAGTTTAAAAAAAATACCAAAATATATTTTTAAAAAAAAAAAAAACTCCATCTTTTAGTTTTTTTTCCTTTCAATTGATTTTTTTTTTAACTTTTTTCTTAATTAATTTTATTTTTTTAATATTTGATTAATTTTAAAATGATCTTCATAATTTATTTCGTTTTGCAACATATGAAATTATTATAGTTTTAAACAAACAGCGTGATATTTGGTTAATGTTTAATTTTATAAACAACTATTTTGTTATTATATTATTAAATAAAAAATAATTTTAAAAAATAAAATTGTTAAAGCGACTGAAATTCATGATCTGCTTTGTGGTTTTGATACGATAATTGGGGAAGCCTAAATTAATAATATGTTATCTTTTTAAAACACTAAAAACACTAATTTAAAATTAAAAACTAGGTGAAACTGCCATGCGCTACACAAAGTGGGCGAAAAGGGTGTAAAAAAGTATAATATAAAACACATTTCAGTGGAAAGTGGGCTCATCAACTTCGTCCAGTTCAATTCCCTCGTCGGCGAGCCTCTTGTCCTTGTAGACATACCATCTGGCACAAATCAAATATATGACAAAGTTCAAAGCACTCAAGATTGCCAACAACCAGTAGAAATCATGGAGCCTCCCTTGGTTTAGATTGTCCGCTAACCATGGCTTGTTCCTAGTCACCTTGTGCACTATAGTAACCAATGAAGAGCTGACAAAGAACCCTAGAGAAAGGGTGCTCAAAAACAGCCCTGTGCTCATCGTCTTCATCCCCTTTGGACACTCTCTCAGGAAGAAATCAAGCTGCCCTATATATGTGAAAGCTTCACCAGACCCCACAAAAAAGAATTGTGGGACCAGCCAGAACACACTCAATGGGATCTCGGCCGTTGGATCAGTAGCCAAACCATGTAATCTGGCGGCTCTCAGCCTCTTCTTCTCAGTGAGTGCTGCTGCTATCATGGCAACAATGGATAAAACCAACCCGACTCCTATGCGTCTTAATGGGGTTAGCCCTTGTGGATGCTTAAGCACTCTTCTTGCAACGGGGACGATAATTCGGTCATAAACAGGAACAGTCAAAAGAATGCTACCAACAAAGAACACCGTCAGTGATGCTGCAGGTATTTGGAAACATTTTCCGATGCGACGGTCCATGGTGGTGGCTTGTGACACAGAGAATGTGGTCATCTGGGCATAGACAGTCCAAAACATCACAGTAGTTGCCCAAATGGGCATCATTCTAATTACCATTTTCACTTCTTCCACATCTGTTAAGGTTGCTAAATTCCACTTGTTTACCTTGCCCACTTCTAGGCCCTTGATCGCTGCTTTGTCCAAGAAACTGCACCGTATATGAAGAACAAATAAAAGTTATGGCATGATCAGTGTATTATCACGTCGTGACTCTAAAATTGCAAGATAACCCATCCATGGGCATGGACCGACAGATAGCTGGTGGGCCTCGTTAGCGACCAGCACATAATTTCCTATTTGTTTTCTTCCACTCATTTTGTGTGACATGTACCCTTTGTTAAGCCTAAAGGTTTCCCCTATCCAGAGAAGGTTTTAAAAAATTGAAGCTAAAACATCTGTCACGAGATGGCATGGGGGGGATGTGAACTGGAAGACAAAAATCACCACAGGAGATTCGATTGGGAGACAGACTGGCTCCGGTGTCTTTGGTAATGCGATAATGATTTATATTTTAATATTTTTAATAATACTTTTCAAATACAAAACCAATCCTGATTGATTTGTATATGAATGTTAATATCTAGATATTTTAGACTGCAATGTCTTTTTGAGGTTTTAGAAATCTGAAGATATGGATGAGATCCTCAATTAGGTCGAAAAGCAAAAATATAATTATTAATCTTCAATGACAGGAAAGCTACCCCTTCTCTTCACATTTTACTCTTGTAGAAAAAAAAAAAAAGCACTTGCTGGTAGCAAAAGTTGCATCTTAGAATATAGAGAACCTTTTTTTAAATCAATTTATGATGAAATATCTGGTTTAGCTATGGCTTCTGGTTCATAATATCGGAGTGAAGATCCATTTAACAAGCCAGACCGAGAAGGAAGAAGGTTGCTCTCATCATATATTTCAAGACAAAATGAAATAAATTCCAATTAAAAAAAAAAGGTTTTCTAGTTGAGGAGAAAATAAATAATAAAACACTAACCGGAATTGCTTGCTGTGCGGCAGCTTTTGCTTCTTCTCCTTGCTTCCCTCTTCAACATCATCAACGTTGTAAAGAAGAGACGCATCTGAAGGTAATTCCATGTGCCTTTTTCTCCAAGCACTCACAAAAACAGTGGCTATCTGTGTCAATGGACTGCCCACCAATTTCCTGAAACGGTACCGCCTTGTGCCAGAAAGGAACACAATTAGGCCTAGCACAATAGCACAGGCACATATGCCATATCCCCATTCTCTCCCCAAGTTATCTTGTATGTAAACCAGAACTGTGACTGCACAAAGTGCACCTAGGCTGATTAGGAAGAAGAACCAGTTAAAGAAATTGAGCATCTGTTTTCGTTCTTTTGGGTCCGTTTCATCGAATTGATCCGAGCCAAATCCTGAGACGCTTGATTTTAGACCTCCAGTGCCCAGGGCAGTGAGGTACAGGGCCAGATAAAGAACCGTGAGTTGTTCTCCGTTAGCGGGGATGCAATCTGTGTTGTCCACACATTTTGGTGGCCTGAGGCTTGGGACTAAGGTGGAGATAGTCAAGATTGTGACACCCTGATCAACAAAAATTATTAAGAAAAATGAAACAAGTGAAGTAGTATATTAGGAACCAAATAAAAACAAGGTGCATAACCTCTTACGACCAAGAAGAAAGATTTATAATAAAATATTGAAATAATTTACTCAAAAGGAAATATGAAGAGAAATCAGCTAGCTAATTAACGCGCAACAACAAACTTCAGGTGCAGGAAAAAAAATTAAAGGCGAAGCCAGTGCCTTGGGGAGTAGGGCAAGTACTCTACATGTGTATATATAGCTGTGTATCGGCTAGCAAACTTCAATTTCTTACAATTAACACAAAGTTCCCTGGCCACTGATGGATCATTAAAAAAATTGGTTCGATTAATGGTAAGTGCGATGGTCTTACCGTTGCTTGCACGGTGGCGAAGATGGCGATGGTGAGATACCTGTCATGAAACAAAGGAAAGGGTTAAGAGATCAGAAAGCAGGCACTAATCCTGAATTTAGAAACAAATGTAGCACAAAATAAATAAAGACCGAGAGTGCGAAAAACTGGTTAAACCTTCCAAGAAAAGTGTCAGCAATAAAGCCACCAAGCAGACAAAGCATGAAAGATGTTCCAAGGAAGTTGGTGACGGTGTTGGCAGAGGTAGCATTGCCCAGGTGCATAGTACCAGTCAGATACGTCACAAGATTAACAGCAATACCAAGTGTTGTTAGCCTCTCCATTGCCTCTCCGCCTGATAAAACCCAGAACAGGAGAGTGAGAGATCAGATAGAGAAACATATAAAGATAAGTAAGATATAAAGATCATAGAAAATGAAGTAAAGCTGTGTGAGGGGGTGTGCTAATTAATTCCGGACCTAGAATCATGGCAGCACTGGTCCAGCCACCAGTTTTGGACCGCTCCGCAGGGCGGCCCTTGTAGTCCCAGGCATCTGGGAGGGTCTTGCCTTGTGTTTCCGGAAGAGACATTGCTTTGGTTTTAATTTTGGATCGAAGCCTAAGAACTAGAAATATGAGAGACTAGAAAAGAAGAAACTATGTGGCACATTGAATGCTTTGGAACTTCCCCTTTTTATAGGGGATTTAAGGGGATCTAATTGTGTTAAAAATAAACGATAAGGTACTTGTATTTTGGATAAAGTGAAATGTGTCAGCTTAATTTGTTTAATGAAAATTTACTCAGTAGTTCAATGTAGACTCCAGTTTCTTCTTCTTTTTTCTTGTTTATGTCACTGTATATATTAGATTTTGAGGCGGCAATTTAATTCGAATATTTATAGATTATGATTTCACTCCATTGGAATGAATAGATAATAAATAGTGTATGAACTATTTTATTAACTATATACATACTTCTCATATATATTAACTATTTTATCTTTTATTAATTAATAAATAATACTAAATAATAAATACCTATTTATTATTCAAAATTTGATAAATAATTTATAAATATTCAAAAAATTTATTTGATAAATAATAAATAAAATATGGATATAAAAACAAAACTCAACCCCCACGTAATCATTGTCAATTATGCTCAGATGAACACCCTAAATGCATATCCCTTCTCTCCACATGCTAGTGGACCCTATGATTTTGAGGTGTCATAGCCCATCATAGCTATTATCTAGAAAATTAAAAGAGCTAAGGAATCCAGCAAGACACAAAACACTGATTGAAATAATGTTTTTATTTTTATTTGAAATAATGTTTTTTTTTTATATAATCTTATAATTTTTTTTCAATAAATTTATTTTAATCTCATATAGATCATGTACTAATCTAGTTAATCCAGGTTAATTCAAGTTTTTTTTTTCAACCTTTTTTTAATAAAAAATTTCTTTAGTTTTATATTTTATTATTTTGTTTATTTAAGAATTGACCTCTATTATTTTTAATTTTTTTTTTACAGAGTTATCTTGACCTTATAACCAAACTATAAATTTAATATATTATCTCAAGTAAGGTTTCTTTTAATTTTTTAAAATAGATTTTTTCTAAACTCATCATTAAACGTTTGATTTTATTGATAATTGAGCTTTTGATTTATTTATTTTTTTTATCTTTCCTGTTTTTATTTAATTTTTGTTTTGTCAAAAAATAAAATCATTAAAACCTTTTAATAATACTTAGAAATATCTTTCATAATATTTTTTTTATAATTATATTATTAAATTAATTTGATTTATTAAATCTATTTGAAGCAATAAGTCATGTCCTAAATTTTTCATGTTCCTTTAAAAACAGTATCATAATCTAGTAATTCTATTTTATGTTAGAAAAAAAATTCACCCGGACTATAATAAGTGCAGGTGTAGTCTTTGTGACAATATTATTTATTTTAAAACAAAATAGCCGTCTTCGCTATTTCGCACGGATATGAACCCAGTATGTAATCTCACCAAATCAGACTAGGGCTACGCTACCTCTACTAAAGTTTGCAATAATCTCTTTGGTACTTATTTTGTATGATGTTAGAGCATCTTCAAGTGGAGTAGATAAGTTATTTAGAAGAGTCACATTTTATAATATGAATTTTTAATCAATTTAATATTAAAAAAAATAAAAATAATAAAAGTAATATTAGAAAAATATTAGAAAAAAAAAAAAAAGCCAAGTAGAAAACATTGTAGCAATCTATAGTGTTTCATAAGAAAATATAAAATTGTAATTCTCAACCAGTTTAATATTAAAAATAATAAAATCGATAAATATAATTTAAAAAAAATTATAAAAAAAAACATCATGTGTGGAAATATTGTAATAATCCATAGTGTTGTAAAGAAAAAAAACTACAAAGCTAAATTTTCAATCAGTTCAATATATAAAAAAAATAAAATCAACAAAGACGATTCTAGAAAAAAAATCATATGAGGAAACATTGTAGCAATCCACAATGTTTTTTTTAAAAAAACAAAACTACAAGGCTAAATTCTCAACCAGCTTGATATTAAAAAAATAAAATCGATAAAAATAATTCTAAAAAAAACAACAAAAAAGAGAAGAAAACAGTTTTGGAAAAGAGAAGCAAAAATAAAAATAAAAAATAAGAAAAAAAACATGCGGGGAAAGTTAAAATTAAATTCTTAATTATCTCAAAATTAAAATAATTAAGGAAAACACTTTAGAAATCTTATAGTGTTTTATGAAAAAAAAAATATAATTGTAATTCTCAATCAGCTCAATATTTACAAAATAAAATCAACAAAGATAATTTTGAAAAATATCATAAAAAAAGGGAAAAAAAATATGTAGTGAAAAACTGTAGCAATCTATAGTGTTTTAAGAGGAAATCTATAATTGTAATTTTCAACCAGCTCAATATTAAAAACAATAAAATCAATAAAGATAATTTTGAAAAAAATCATAACAAAAGAAATCACGTGGAGAAGCATTGTAGCAATCAACGATGTTTTTTTTTTTTAAAACAAAACTACAAAGCTAAATTTTCAACCAGCTTAGTATGAAAAAAATAAATTCGATAAAGATAATTTTGAAAAAAAAATTGATAAAAAAAACACGTGATGCAAAAATCATGTGGAGAAACACTGTAGCAATTCACAGTGTTTTAAAGAACTACAAAACTAAATTCTCAATCAGAAAAAAATAAAATTGACAAAGATAATTCTAAAAAAAAAAATAATTTTAAAAAAACATATGAGAAAACACTGTAGCAATCCACAATGCTTTAAAGAAAAAAAACTAAAAAATTAAATTCTCAACCAACTCAATAGTAAAAAAAAATTGACACAAACAATTCTGAAAAAAGAAGACAATTTTTGGAGAAAAAAAATAGGAAAATAAATAAATAAACATGTGGGAAAAGCTAAAACTAAATTCTTAACCAATTCAATATTAAAAAAATAAATTCGATAAAGATAATTTAAAAAAAAAAAAACATGCGAGGAAACATTGCAGCAAACACAAAAATCATGTAAGTAAAACATTATAGCAATCCACAATGTTTTTTTTTTAAGAAAACTACGAAGCTAAATTCTCAACTAGCTCAATATAAAAAAAAAAATCAACAAAGATCATTTAAAAAAAATCATAAAAAAAATTATGTAGAGAAATGTTAAAGTAATCCATATTGTTTTAAAGAAAAAAACTACATAACTAAATTTTCAGTCAATTTAATATTTAAAAAAAATTGACAAAACTAATTTTTTTAAAAAAATAAAAATAAAATTTAAAAAAAAAAGAAAAAGAAAAAGAAAAAAAACACATATAGGGAAAGCTTTCTCCACGCGTTTTAGAGTATTGATTAATATTCCTTTGGTTGGTTTCTGATGTTTATCAAGAAGCTTTTGGCAATTAATGGTCGTGCATCTTCCAGCTATAAGCACCACTGATATTTCGTGGCCTGAATCGCCCTAGCGGCGGTGCTTTTTCGAAAGAAAAAAATAAAAATTGAAGGTTAGACGTTTAGACATTCAAATCACCTTTTGAACATTACGTGGTAGGTGTACTTTCTTTCTCCTTTTCTTTGCTTTACTCCTCCAATGATGATATCTAGCTAGTTCATCCATGTTCCTTGGAAAGGGCGGAAGAAGTTATTAGTAGATACTTTTTATTGCAAACTAATAATAATAATATTCACAATTACCCTACTTAGGGTCCGTTTGGAAAGATTGTTGCTTTTACCTATGAATGTGACTTTTAAAAGGCTATAAATTGTAACTAATTCTGAGAATATCACATGTAAAAAGACGTGATATTAGTTCTTAAGTATTACCATATTGACACCAAAACAATTGAGAAACATAATGGAAATTCACTATTTATCGTGCATGAGCATAAATCACACGATAATGAATGCCATCTTGTTTAAAATATGTATTTTATGGACGAAATTTTCCCCACCAATTATTTTAAACTGATTGGATTTGGATAAAATCCCTCTCAGCTAGATTTTGAAATTGCATAAAGAAAGTAACATGCATCAAATTTACAAGTAAAAGTATAAAACCAGATAAATTTTATATAATGATTAATAAAAGTAATAAAACAACGATTTTCAATAGAATAAATCACTAAAAACCAGCGTCAGAAGAGGCCACTTATTGGAGTAATTATTCACACCTAAATTGATATTTCTTGGTTGGCGATCATTCTGGCTTTGCCTTTCATGCCACGGATGCAACTAGTTAAAACACCTTGGGATCTTTGATTTTTAGCAAATTAAAACTTGTGATGTTAATGGGTTCAATCTCCACGCTACAAGCACCACTCATTTCGTGGGCCAAATCATCTTGTGTAGTCTTCTTTTGAATCTATTCTCCCTTTTTTGTTTGTTTTTCCTCTTCGCCATTGACATAGCTGTCCGCTAGCTCTTATAGTTCAACTTCCGGGTTTTTTTTTTTTCCTGAAAGGTTGGGGAAGAAAGAACAGAAGAATTACTGTAGGAGCTGTTGAAGCAGTACTGTGGCAACCTAATTAGGTTCCCAGATCTATGGGATTACACATGCATACACGTACATGTAATGTAATTCAACCATTATTTTAATTACTCTTTATATATATACACGCACTTAATTATAACAATTTCATAATTAAGATTCTTTTTGGCATCATTGACTTTTTTTAATTAACCAGTAGCTTTGGAAAGACAATAATTCTGCAAAAGTTATCCGTTAACAAAAGGAAACAGATTTAACCAGCCAAACAGAGCTCGCCCGTGACAGATGGCCGGCTCCACAATTAAACACGTGAAACCATCATGAGTCTATGGGCTGAATTTAAGCCATTCACTTTCTATTTGTTTTCTCGCAACACGACTATAAATGCTCCCTGGTCGAGGCTTAAGGGTTGACGAAGAAACTCTATTATTATTATTATTATTATTATTATTTTTTGACGAGTGGACCCAGAAATCCTAAAATAAAATAGCATAAGAAATCTAGCTGGAAAAAACTTGATTGGGTTGTTTATTTTTATGTTTTAAAAATATTTTTAAAATTTTAATTTTAATTTTTTTACTTTAAATTAATTTGTTTTGATGTATTGATGTTAAAAATATATTATTATTTTAATATATTAATTTATAACACAAAAACAACACCCCTAGACAACACCTCAACTTTCATTTTCTTATATTTTTCTATTAGAATAATATTTCAAGCTACTCTCTCGTACAGTTTCGAAATGAATGGTAAAGTGGCTGGCCTCTTGAAAAACTAAAGCATATTTTCATTCTATAAATGATGACTTTGGATTATGATAAGATGGGAGTCAATTAATTAAAGGTATATTTTCCCAGTTTATTCTTTCAGGTTCTCCAAGAGCCAATCCTCTAGACAGGGAAAACAGCGTAGACAAGTGGCTGAAAATTATAGGTGTCAAGGACAGACAAAATGAAGACATAATACAAAAACATTGGTTCGTCAATATTTCACTAAAAAATTGCTCATAATTGAAGAGTGAGAAGAATGAAAGTAAATGCTGAAACTGGTCATACGTGTTTAAGATAAGTGGGGAGCTGTCTTATGTTTCATCTATTGTCGATTTTTTATGCACGATGTTGATTTTGGAAAAAAAGAAGTCTGTTTGTGATACATTGGTTTTAATTTGAATATCATGGTCGGCGCAAGCCCTCTTGTATATATATAATTAATAGACTTCAAATTACAACGAAAAATATGATGACAATTTGAAATAATTAATATGCTAGATGGGTTTTTGTTTCTTACAAGTGCTTGTACATAGATATAGATAGTATTAGTTGTTAGTGTTCATAACTTTTGATCGAAAAACGTTTCAAGAACTTAGTGTCAGAAATTGCACTAACAATAGGCTAGTCTTAATTTATTTAGTTTTTTTTTTTTAACTTTAAAATACAACTAGCAAAACTAATCCCAAGCACTTAAATATACAAGAGTCAATACACGTCTTAAAAAATACAAAAACCAAGAAAAAGATTAAAATAATTCAATAGCCAGAAAAAAAATGGTATGACACAAAAAAATAAATTAAGATGTCAGTGATACACGAGAGCTTCAACAATAACTTTTACTACCATTAAAAAAATCTTAATAAAATAAATTCATAAACACTATAAAAAATTAACTTTGGAGTTGGTGATGAGATATCAGCATGCTACCTTTAGACAAAATGTATATCATTATTTTCTATGTTATTATGATCATTATTTTTTTTTTTTTATTATACGTGGGTTTCCGGGCCAGCTTGCGCGCATCACGACTAATCCCACGGCTCACTGAACATCATGCAAACTCAGTGAGCATGTAAGGCATCGCGGGGGTGACAGGCGTGCACGGTGAGGTTTGAACCCATGATGCAGAGGAAAGGAACAAGTCCCTTCAACCGCTGGCCCAAGATCTCAAGTGCATGATCATTATTTTTATTTGGTTTATTAGTTGTTGTTATTGTTGTTCTTGTTTTAATTATTTAATTAAAATAAAATTAATTTATTTGATCTAATTGTTTCAATGATCTAAGTCATATTTTTTTTAATAAATAAACATTTTTATATCGCATGAACATCATTTTTCAGAGAAAAAAGAAACATTTCAGCCTAATGGCATATATAGCACAGATCAACGTCCAGTATTTCTTATATATAGAGAAAATAATCAACAGCACAAATGACGATTCTAGGCAGTGTTATCACAGGAAAGGATTGGCGGTGTCATGTACGTGGTCACATGAGCATTAAAAGTTTAACTACATGGAAAGAAATAATATTGGTTGTTATTATGAGAGTTAATTGGTTTTCCTATTCATCACTGAAACAGGTTGACATATTTCTTCTAATCATTTGGTTACAAGCTCAGTGGTAAAAACTTTTTATGTCCAAACCACAGTGAAAAGCACGACTTGCGGTACGTTGAACTAGTTCCTAGCTAATTAAAAATAATGCAACGCACCCTGTTGTTTATACCTTGGATGCGACTTTGTATAGAACACCCTATCTCCGGAGGAGGCTTTAAGTGGGGTGGGGAATCAGCTTCAGTACCTCAATTATTGGAAGACAGGTTGATCGATGCACATTAATTCTATCTATAATGATAAAAAGGTGTCGGGTTGTGTTTTAGTCAATGTTTGGCATGCTTCTTTGGTCACAAAACATTGCACCCAAAATAAGCTTTCTAAATAAAACAGAGTGGCTAGCTAAATCTGTGATAGCCACAAATCAAGCATTTAATTGTAGAGGAGAGTCATAAGAGTGGGGGACGCTCGGTCTCCTCATGGCCGCCAGCTACAAGATCAGGATTTATATGGGCATGTGGACAGCGGAAAGCATGATATTGAAAATGATAAGTCAATAATCTCCCACCATCGAAAGCTGATTTTTTTTTTTTTTTTGAAATGCGGTGGGCTGGAGGTGATTGAAACCCTAACAGAAAATACATTGATAAATTAAATCTCTAAAATATATATTTTTAATTCACTTCCCACATGAAATCACATGTTAACATTGATGATCATGCTCGAGCCTTCACTTCACAATTTCAAAACTTGGGAAAGCTCAGATTCTCTACCTTGATATGGAGAAACAACTTTAAAAAGGTGATATGATTCATTATATTAAATTAAAAAGGTGATATGATTCATTATATTAAAATCCCAAGTATCTTTAAAGTGACTTTTTCATTGCTTTTGAAAATTTTAAGTTGGAAGGAAGCTGGGGGTAGTGTTTTTTTTATTATTGTATATGGTTTTATTGATGTAACTTCTCCAAAAGAGTTGGATACATGATACATTGTTTTTGGTGCAAGCAGGTTGCGAGGTCAAAAGAACCTTGTTCCTCTCCCTCCTTGTGTTCTTTCTTCTTTCTTTTCTTTTCTTTTTTTTAATTTAATTAGCCTTGAATTTGACATGTTGTTTTTTGAAAATGTACATGAAAAATCAAGAAATGCACTCTCTGAGCCCAGAGAAGTAGGCTTTTATTAAATTTATGGACCGTTACTGCCAATTCCTTAGGGCTGGAAATTCATACATAACACCAGTTATGGATCAAGGCACTTCGGGCCACGTCTAGTCCAATCGATGAAGTGACTTTTAACATCACGTTAGTTCAAACCAACAAGCGCCAATCATTGGGCCAACATTCCATTTTTATGCTAGTTGCTTTATTATGTGTCTGTTTGGTTTTCAAGTTGAATCTGTCTTTTGTTAAAATTTAATTTTTTTATTTTTAATTAATTTTTTATTAATTTTAAATCATTTTGATGTGTTATATCAAAAATAAATTTTAAAAAATAAAAAAAAATTATTTTAATGCATTTCCAAGTGAAAAACATTTTAAAAACAACTTATATTACACTCTCAAACAGTACTCTAAAACTTCGCTCTTATCTTTTCAATTTTAAGGTTTAAGCTTTTTAATCATCTAAAAAAACTATTTAAAATTCTATGGTTAAAAAAAAGGGTTAAATTTTTTCCAATTTTATCCTTGTATATTTCAAAAAAAAGTTAAATCAATATTATCTTGATGTTAGATAGCAGACTTAAATGGAAAACTCCTTTTTTTTTTCTTTCTTTTCTTTTCTTCTAGTTATCTTTCACTTTTTTTTTCTATTTTTATGGCATTTTTCCTTTCAAATCCCTTCATTCAATATAATATCTTAAAAAAAAATTTAAAAATCAAAATAAATAATTAGGCTAGTGATGAATCAGATTTTTGGGTGCTTTTGTTAAAAAAACCTAAAACCTTGTCTAAAAGGGTCCAAGGTGATTATTTATTGACAAATAGGTGTAGCAAGTTGCTAGACCTAATATACTTAGTGTTCAACCATTGCTAAGCCTAAATAAACGTTGAATCTAGTGACTTACCAGACCCAATAAACTTGAGTCGGCACATGTACAGAGCCTAAGTAAATGTGAGTCAAGCTAACTACTAGACCCAATATACTTGAGCTCGGCCATGTGTAGAGCTCAAGTAAGTGTGGGTCTGGCAAGCTTCTAGACCCAATTACTTAGGATCGGTCATGTGTTAAACCCAAATAAACATAAATCTAATGAATTGTCATGCCCAACATCATAGGTTTCAACCACTTGTTAAATCTAAATGAACATGGATTAGCAAGTTATCATATTCATCTCCACTGAGCTTGGGTATATGCTAAGGCTAATTGGTATATGAAAAGGTAATTGTTGGGTCAAGAACCATGAGCCCATCGTATTCGGTACTATGTATATATATATATATAATAATGGGTTATGATCATTCGATTAAGTAAAAAATAGCCAAGTGAACGTTTCAAAAAGGATTCCTTAAGGAAGGGGATATTCAACTAAGACAAGGTGCAGCTAAACTAACGTAGATATAGATAGCGTTGTGCTGATAGCCACCTCCAGAAAAAAAGACGTCCAAAAGACTTTCTAAGATAGTAATCTTTTAACCAAAAAGTGAATAACGAAATCGTTGGAAAAATTCTTCACCTTCTTCTAATTATTAAAAGGGAAAATTACACTTAACACCCAAAGATTTGATCCCTTTTTTTTTAACTTTACAGCTATATTTTTAAATATTATATTTTCAATTATATACTTTGATTGCAATAACATTTTATATCCTTAAGAATTGACGCTAAAAAAAATCAACAAAAAAATGTGTATTTACAAGTGTTAAGTCTGCCCTGCCCATCTTAAATGCATCTCTCTACTATTTGTCATTTGCATGGAATCTACACTGTTTTGTATAGTTGTTTAATATGATGATTTATTCTAATGTTGTTTTACTTGGTTTTACTTGGTTTTAATTTTATGTGATTCGTTGATGGGTTCCTGCATGTTGTCGGGGATTTTCAAGAAAAATGTCTGATTTTTGGAAATAAGAGGGAGGGCTCATGTGAAGTGACAGTGGTGGTGGTAAGTATGGCTGACAATGACAATAAGGGAAAGCCTAATTTTTGGATAGTGAGATGAGGGAAATGAGTGTTCGACGGAAATTAAAAAAAAAAAAAAAAAAGGGTGAGGGGGGAGATATACAATGGGCGTCTTTGTTTCTGTATTTTAAAAAAGGTGAGGGGGGAGATATATATATAGTGGTATTAATATCATTTTAATTTTTTAAAAATTATTTTTATCTAGAATGAAAAATAGAATATTTAAAAATTCAATGGAAAAATTAAATAATAATAATAATAATAATAATAAAAGAGGTACATGTGCCAATCGTAACATTCCCTTAATTAATGCCATTAACAATGTTGTAGATTCAATCAAAGTAACAAATATTGTTTTGTTCTGCATTTAATCTTCTGCACAACCTTGTCAGGAATCAGTTGAAGAAGTTAGAGAATTTTCCAATGGATCAGGCTGGCCTTAATTTTCTGTTGGCTAGTGATCACACATAATACTGACAAAGGGCTACCTCCGAACAGAGAAATGCACTAAACATATACTTGTAATATATTCTTATCAGCTTCGAGTTTCTAAATACGCATCATTATCACGTAAGCGTTCATGATCTTCTGTAGATCAAGACATAACCAATTGGAATCATGTACTGATCTGTGTGATTAGTGATTAAAGCAATAATTAAAATCAAATCATATACGGTCTGCAAGATGGGTTGCTGTCTTGGTCGAGCAATTCCATCAGACACAAAGCTAGTGGAGCTAAAACTGGCTCCACACGGTGTGAATGAAGGGAAAATTAACAGATCACGACAATGGTTTAAGTTAACATTTTTTCGGCTGATAGCATGCATAATTTCATCAAAATCCGTAGTGGAGCCCATGGGGTGGGTTTTAGGGTTGCCCGTGACACGATCCCATCTAACTTCCACGAGAATCAAATAAGCCAAGTTGGAAGTGTGTTCATTCCCATAATTTATGTAAAGGGACAAATTCCAAGTTTTGTTTTCATAAATAGTACACTAATTAACAGTAAAAAGAAAAGGCAAACTTTTTGTTTCACACTGAAATCGGTTTAAGAGATCATAGAAAAACTTTGCTGTGATTGAAACTATGGCTCGCCATTAGACGGAGCCTTCGGATCCCACCTTATCGGTCTTCTTTCCGCTGTCGCTGAGAAATGTCTGATGCGTTTAACAAAAAACACAAAATCTTTTTTTTTTTTTTGGTGGCACTAGGTTTATCTCTGAAAATTTATGTATGATTTGATTGGAATGGATCTTCTGAGATTCATCCATGGATAGTACCTCCATCGTACTAGTCGAGTTGTGCTTAACCTTGTCAGTGTCAATTTATTTACCTTGTATGCTTATTTTATTTTGTTCGACTGATGCTTTCTGTTGGCAAGCTCTATATTTTGCACCCTCGTTTTCATAATGAATCCATTCGGACTGTTAGGGAGGGAAAAAACGAAACAGTGAAGGATTAAGTACAAGTCAATTGTAAAGAAGAAGCGTCTTGAAGGATGAGAGCTGGGAACAACTTGTAATCATGAAAACCAATTTGTCCTCAGCAGTAGGATCTTGCCTGTAATATAGAAGGGATGTAAGAGAATGATGGAGTAAATGCTTTGTTCTTTTAGCTAAATCCAACCCTGCACCACAGATGACATGGGACATGTGATCTCATACACAACCAAAGGATCATGAGATGCAGGGAGACGCTTAACGTTATTTCATGCATGAATTATTAAAAAAACCACAACATCTTTATTCAGCACTGGATGCACAGGAATAGTGAGATCTTGGCTAACTATGGATGATCCATGGTAATGTTGCTAGGGCCTAGCTAGGAACATGGCAATTTGCAATCCCTAGCCAAAACACAAGCATCCAAAAGTTTGCCTAAAATTCCACCTGTCTGCTGCCAGCTAAATTCCCTAGTCACACATGGGTGCATGGACTTCTTCAATTTGTTTTTTTGGCAGAAATTCAATTTATTATTTTGTCTCAACATCAAATTAACCGACAGGACCTCCTTGAGCCCTATAAAAAGCCACTCCTTTGGTGCATATTCCCATCACTTAAAGTTCTCTCTTCTATAGCTTCTATTAGCTAGTATTCGCTGTAGCTTCTAAATTCAAAAGGAGCTATTAGCTTTTGATAGAAATGGCTTCCAAAAGCACAGCATCACTTGCTCTCTTTCTTGCACTCAACCTCCTCTTCTTTTCCCTAGTCACTGCCTGTGGAGGGGGTTGCCCGTCTCCTAAACCAAAACCAAAGCCAAAGCCAAAGCCAAAGCCAAAGCCAACACCAACACCAAGCCCTCCCGGTGGAAAGTGCCCTAAAGATGCACTTAAATTAGGTGTATGTGCTGATTTGCTCGGTTCATTGCTTAATGTCACCGTTGGCAAACCCCCTGTAAAGCCTTGCTGCAGTGTCATTCAAGGCCTTCTTGATCTCGAGGCTGCTGTTTGCCTTTGCACTGCCATCAAAGCTAACATCCTGGGTATCAACCTTAACATCCCACTCTCTCTAAGCTTGCTTCTCAATGTCTGTGGAAAGAAAGTTCCCAAAGACTTCCAATGTTCCTAAGCATATTTCGGACGCCTTTGCATGCTTTGAAGTATGTTTTCTATTAAGAATTGTGTGATACAAGGAAAACAGCTGCTTGTTTTCGCTTGTACTGTGCTTTATCTGTTTTTATTCAGCTACCACGAATAAGTTTTATTAGTTTTCCTTGATGTTATATCATGTTTTTTATACTATGTGAAATATATAAACGTTTCCTTTGATATATATTATGTTTAACGTGTAATAATTGCTCAAACTTCTGTCATTACAAATCCTTTGAATTAAAATCGTGCACGATTTGCATATTGCATGTTAAGCATACATAAATCTTCTCCCAAAACAGATATTTAGCTTAGTGCTCCTCCTACCCCCAAAAACAAGTGTATACCATGTATGATCCAAATCTACTATTATTATCACTTAATCAAAAGAATAATAGTTAATAAAAAGGAAAAAGAAACTCTTCTCTTCCCACCCCATCTACAGTACTAGCAGTATACTACAGCCCAATACGGACGAGTCTAATTTAACCGAGTTGAAAAATATTAATTTGCCTCACTTGCAACGCCTAAACTAATTTCCATAAAAGTTGTACAACTTTTCAGAACGGACAGTTTTCCTTTATAATTACTGAAATAACCATAGAATTTTCAGAAATGGTTCAGTTGAGTCCTGTCATGACATCTAGTTTGGAAAAAACAAACCATGATTAGTTTTTATGTTGTGTGATTATCGGATATTGAAACATACAGTACCGTGGTCTTAAATTACAGTCGCTGTATAATACGGGCTGCCACAGATTTTATATAACGATCATGACCATCTTGCTTGCAAAATATTTGTAAATACACACACACACATCATTGATTTGATTGAATTTCACTAAAATACATATTATTAGTATTTCCAGATTAAAAAAAACATAAATAGTCACCATAAACACATTACTTCTCTACTAGACATTACAAAGTTAATCACTAACTCTCCAAAACGAGAATTATCAGGGATCTTTTGTTTCTATGTGAAGCTCCTTATCTAAGAATTTAAGAAAAAAAAATATAGTAATTTCAAGATTTTTTAGGTAGTGTTATTGCTATGGCCGCTGCCACAAGAAATTCTAAAACCCATTATAAACAGATTAATTATAACGTTACGGAATGCAAAATTTATAATATATGAGTATTGTTGTATCTGTTGTTTTTTAAAGTTTTTTTTTTTTTTGGCTTGGAAAAACATAAACATATTATATATATTTTTTAAAAAAAATTTATTTTTAATATCAGCAAATCAAAACAATATAAACACATAAAAATAATTTAAACGGCAAAAACAAACGAACCATAATGGATGTCATGTAATGTAATGCCTGTTTTTTAGAATCATGTTTATCACATCAAAACAGGGACAATTAATTATTTGACCTGCACTTCATCACGGGTTGGATAATTTATTTTTAGCAAAAAAAAAAATGAATACACAAACTTTTTCAATATGTTTTTTTACAAAAAAATCGTAATCATAAAACTTATGCATGTATGTAATTACACAAATCAAGAAGCATCTATGCCAATAAATGCAAGAAAAAATGTTAACGCATCTATTCAACGCGGCTTGATATGGGTTAAATTTAGACAAAAAAGAATGAACATGTATTATTAACTTATTTTTTATATCATGTAAAAAATATAGTTGTGAATAAAAAAGTCAATTCTCACTTATAATAAAACAGAAGATCATATGTGTTCATAAAGAAGTGTAAGATCTTAAGTTAATTTTTAACATTGTAGAAAAAAAAAAAAAACAATGTTGTAATTGCTACAGTGAAATATCATTTTCTTTTCATTTTGTATAATAATTTTTCAAAAAAAGTGTAAAAAAAAGGGAAAAAATTACAAAGAATGAAGATAAGGAAAAAAAATGGTATTAATAGGTCAAGTGTAGAGTAATAAATATTTCAAGTGTAAATAATAAAAAATAATAATTTTTTTTCAAAAAAAAATGTAAAGAACAAAAAAAAAACTAAAAAAATACAAAATAATGAAAATAAGAACAAAAAAAATGGTGATAAATAATCCAAGTGTAAAGTGATAAATATGCCAAGTATAAATATAAATAGGAAAAAAAATATAAGCAAAATTATTTTTTCAAAAAAACACCAAAAAAATATAGATTTGCCACCGCTACAGTAAAAAAATTAGAGAATTTCACAATTATACCATTTTTACAGAAAAACAACTTTTGCTTTTAGTATATGTAATAGCTATTTGATCTACGTTTCGCCACAAATCAGATTAAATGTTTTTAGCAAAAAAAATAATATGCATGCTTTTTCAACATGTTTTTTTTACAAAAAAAAAAAATTAATAATAATAAATAAAAAGGCCTATAATTACATAAATTGAGAACCATTTGTGCCAATAAAAAGCAAAAAAAAAAAGAGAAAAAGTTAACGTGTTTATTCAATTCGCCTCAATGGGGGTAAAATATTTTTTTTTCTAATGCAAAAGAATGAAGTGTAAGTCTTGTTAACGTGATTTTTGACATTGGGTAAAAAACATAATTGTAAATCAAAAAGCCGATACTTACATATAATAAAATTAAATGAAGATCATATATATTAATAAAGATGCTGACGGTTTTCAATTTAATTTCTTAAGTAATAGAAAAATTAAGTAATAATGTTGCAATTGCTATAGTCTTCGTATAATAATTTTTCAAACAAAAGTGTAAAGAAAAAAAATTACAAAAGAATTAATATAAGAAAAAATAATAATATAGATAGGCTAAGTGTAGAATGATAAATATTCCAAGTGTATAGAATAAAAAATAACATTTTTTTCAAAAAAAAAAAATTGTAAATAAAAAAAGAAAAAACTAAAAACATGAAGATAAAAAAAAAATGGTGATAAATATGCCGTGCAAAGTGATAAATATACAAGTATAAAGAAAAAATAAATATATGGTAAATTTGTTTTTTAAAACAAAATCCAAAAAATTATAGATTTACCTACTATAGTACTGTTTCAATAGAAAAAAATTAAAAAATACAATTATGCTATTTCTATAGGAAACATTATTTTCTTTTAATATACATGTATAATGATAATATCATTCTCCCAATTTATAATAAAACTATATTACCATTATTTTTACATGACACGCATGCCTTTCTCTTGGGGGGCAGCAAAAGTACCAAACAGAGAGAGAAGCGAATAAAGGATAAAAAAAGTTATCCTTTATACAGGAAAAAAAAAAAAAAACGCAAGATAAAAATATCATGAATAAAAACATTGTTTCCAATAGAGCCTTTTAAAAGCTTATTTCCTTGACACGAAGGGGATATTCTAGGTTCAATCTCGTGTTAATTTGATCCAAGATGACATCTTGCTGTCGGGTTGCTCTCCCATTTCATCTTATATATGGAAGTCTTTAGCTCCACCTAAAGTGGAGTCTTTCATCATCTTATATTGTCTTTGGTAAATTAACTAACTACTAACGACAATCTTTTTTTCAAGGAAACTTCCCTTACTCTTTCCTTTTCTGGAAAGGATTTTCCCCAACAAAAATTGAAATGTTCATCTTATATAACTGCTACTGCAGGAATGATAGAGCTTGTACTAGATCTTTCCTATCATGTCATTATTTGATACATCTTAGCTAAGCAATATGTCTCTTTTATAACCATCAAACATAGCATGATAATCATTTTCTCTTTATTATTACCACACGTGAAGACTGTGGCAACAATTTCAAAACTGGTTTGATATCTCTAAATACATGTTAAATAGAATAAATCAAATAATAATCAGTTAATAATATGATATGATAAAAATAAGTTTCGGTGTAATATTTTAATAATATTATCATATGATATTTTAAGGGGTTTGGACTACAAGAAACAAGCTGATGTTTGAGGATGATATGTAGGAGCTTATTCTCCACAGTATTACACTATGATTAAAAGCTTAGAGCAATAACTTTACATACACAAAGAATAATTTAATTAGAGGTGCTGAAGACAATTTATCATAAACTAATAAGTGAAATGGTTTTGGTTTAAGAGCTTGTCAATGTTTTTTTATTTTTACATCTCTATAGATTTAATGATAAATTGATTTATCAATTGGATCCAAAAATACATTAAAAAATTATAACAATCTATATATAATCATTAAAGAATAGAAAATTCAAAAAAATAAAAAAAATTCCAACAACATATATAAAATCATTAAATATCATAAAACTTTAAAAAAAAAACAACAATCTATATACAATCATTAAAAAACATAAAATTAAAAAACTAATTAAAAAGATTCCAACAATCCATATACAATCATTAAAGAATAGAAAGATTTAAAAACAATTCCCAATAACATTTATACAATTACTAATAAACAAAAAATATAAAAAAATGCAAAACAAAAAAGGAAAAAGAAGAATTTTATCTTAATGTTGAGTTTTCTCGAGCGAGCCTGTGAAGAGAAATAGAAATTGAACTAATCATTAAACAACAAGAGAAGAAGAAAAGAAGAACAAAGGAAAAGACATCTTATGCATTAAGAAAAAGAGAATGGGTTAGGAGAGAAAGAGAGAGAGAAGAGAAAGAAAGATGAAGATGTGGGATAAACAGAGTTAATGCTGCAGAGAAAGAGAGAGAAAAAGAGATGTATTTGTCTGTTCTGATTTTAGAGATTCTAATATTTTAATTTAAGGTTATTTTATCGATGGTTTTATTAACAATCAATTAAATATTAATATTTTTAATTCTTTTCATTGGTGTATCCTTCTGTGAAGTCTAATTGAAATTCTTAGCTTTATAAAAAAAATTCAAAAACTTGTCATTTATCACAGATGTCTTTACCTTTGGAAAATTAAAAATTAATATTTAATTTTTTTGTTGGTGTTTCCTTCGGTAAAGTACAACTAATTCATTATCAATTATCTATATAAATTTAAATTTCAATACATTTACCAAAAATCTTAACTTAACAATAAAATTGACAAAATATAAAACAAACATGTTAAATAAATTATTATTTATTTCATAACAAAACACCTAAGTCACAAATTCAAATTAAATTTCATCAATTTACAAACAAATATAATTTTATAAAATCTAAAACAAACTCTAACATGGACAAATCATACATTCATATAATAAATTTCCATGGGAAAATGGTAAGTAAACACTCAAACAAAATATATATACTATAAAAATATTCAATAGAAATTAATATTTTAAAATCAAGTTAAAATAAAAAATGGATAGTTTTGTTTATTTGAAGTGGAGAATTCTCAATAAAATTTAAATCAGGACAGAGATGCTGACAAACTGAGTGTTGAGATGGCTGGATTTGTAGTGGAAGGTTGATTTGTGATAAAACAAAAAAATTAGGGGGGGTTTATGATGTTTGTTGCAGAGAAAAATGATGGGAAAAAATTGAGGGATGGAGAGAGCTAGGAGGGTCGTTCGTCAGGTCATAAATTAAATATTAATGAAGGATTTACTGACGAATTTAATCGACGAGTTTAAATCCGTCGGTAATTTTGTTTGTAATCCCATTGGTATATTTTTTTTTCATCATGTCATCATACTTTTTTGTTTATTTTTTTATTCATTCTTTTCCCACTGTAATTCTCTAGTTCTATATTGAGGAAATATTTTTATCGGTATTTACCGACAGATACTGCGAGGACATATTTAGTCAAAAAAACTCACCGCAATCTACTGACGAAAATATTCCATTGATGTTTATGTTTGTATTTGTGAATTTTCTGGTAGTTCCACCCCTTCCTCAATTATCACAATGATCACTCAATTTTTTTTTCTTTGATTTTATTTTCTTTATCAAATTTTTTGATTTTTTTGAAAATCCATCAATAAAAAATATGATAAGCAAAATGGTTGAAAAATCATGAAATGACAAAAAATTAACTGAATTGTGTCAAAATAGTTTTTCATTTGGAAATTTTTATAATTTTTTATTTTTTAAAAAATATATTAAAAAACAAGAGATAAAAATTATAGATGACAGGGATAAAAAAGATATTGAGATTTTTAAAATTTCACAAGTTTTTGATAGATTTGTGACTGCAATGTTTAGTCAAAAATCTATCAAAACTTGGTCAAAAAATTCTATCATAAAAAAAAAAAATCACGATCGAAATTTTGTGACCGTGTAATTTACGATCTCATACGCGGTCACAAAAAAAAAAAATGAAAATTTGAGAAAACACGTGTGTGACCGAAAGTATTTTGATCGCAAATTTCGGTGCAAAATCAATGGGTTTTTTTTTTTTTTTTCCAGTTTTCCTTCATTCATTAACGTATTTCGATAGTTAATCAAATGATCAGTGCGTAATAAATTAGCAATAAAAAAGAACATGATTAATAGAACAAAATCAGAATTAATTTAAATCGTCGACAATAATTGAACATGAATCCACCATTTGGATGGCGGGATGGCCACAGCATGAATGTCTTTATCTTCCAAAAGTGTTGTCTTTTACTTGGAGTGCTGCATGCTACTTGTCAAAGTAACTGCTACAGACAGTATCCTCTTTAATTAGATCTTTCATCTATTAATTGCACCAAGACATTTAATGTCAACCGCAACTCCACAGCTCGTGAATTGAAAATTATACTGTTTTTTAAATTATTTTTTACTCTAAAATATATTATTTTTAATATCAGTAAATTAAAACAATTTAAGAATATTTGTTCAACATCAATACCATATATCAAGGAAAACGCGTATCTCGATCACATGGCAGAAAGAAAAACTGTCAATATTTCATATCATCATATTCGACTTCTCGGCTACACGAAAGGGCAAAGATTCCATATTAGTTTCTTGATTGAAACTCTCCAACATGCTTATTGTTCAAGAATTAATGATGATGGTCATCCTAAACTTGTTGAATACTTGTTTCTATATGTTCTTGAGACATGATGATGCGAAAGCGACATGTCATTTGAACTGCTATATATATATATATCTGTTTGTTATAACATCAACCCATTTAAGAAATCAATAATACACTTGTTCTTGATGAATATTAAGTCCACAAATTTCATTCCCGTGAAGAATCCTCAGTGCTCTCCAGCTTTTCAGTCGGTGAATAAAATATTTTGAACAGTTACTTATGCGGTTAATTATATTGCTATATATGAAGTACGCATGCAATGCCACGTCTCTACTTACATAGCTTGCAGTAATGAGTCACCATTGATAAGATTCCAAGAAAGAAATGTGATTTTTCTTTTTCATAGATTAGTATGAAAATGATGGAACTTAATCAAGAACAAATACAAGATGCACGGAATAATTTTGATATAAGGTCGTCTTACATGTATACAATGTAAAATAAACATATTAACTAAAAACTTTAGTTATTAAATAAAATTTAAAACTCACGAGTATTTAGCCATCAAAACTTTAATAAAATATTTATTGAATAACAATCTTAACTTAATATTTAAATTTTTATATTAAAATAATTCTTTAACATATAATCATATATGTTTAAGATTCATGACAGCAAAGAAATCTTCCAGCACTATTATGTTTCTCTTCCCACATGCAAGATAAATCCAATTATATAAACTTATCTTTTCTCTTTGTTATATACTAATTTTATTTCAAATTTTCATCATAAAATACTTCTATAAACTCCTTTCTTACTTTCTTTTTTTATATATATAATGGTAAACATTTGTGTGGCTGGGCCTTTTCTTTAGATAGGAATTATGCCTCAAAGTTTTTAAACTTATTCAAAATGTTACATATATCTAATTGACCAATAATTATGGTATTTTTCTATATACAAAAACCATAATGTTAATCTGGCCGTTGTGTGAAAACTTTGACCGATGATTAATATTAATGATCTGGGCATTTTATATGTATGCATTTTCTTAATAAATGAATGGAATTCACTGATCTAAGAGTAAATTAAAGAAGCCAATTCTGCGTACAAAGCATATATTGTTGATTTTTGGAGTGATTAATCCGGATGATTAACTCAAACCTACATAAAAGTACTCGTTCCAAATATGACCCTAGTTTTACTCTCACGGGTCACAAAATATCATGATGAAATTTCAGACTAGACACCATATAAAAGACCCTACTTGTTAGAGAATAATATAAATTATATATTGAGATCTCACTTAAAAGGTTAATTAAGTTATTAAGTTGAGATAGCTCTTTGACATGGTATTAATCTTGATGACTAAATAGTTACCAGTTTAAATCTCATTATTTCTATTTATTTGATAAAAATTAAATAAAAGGTAACGTAAACCTGTACAAATGTCAATCTTAAAGGGTTTTCACTTGAAAAGATATGATAGAGAATAATATAAATAATATCTTGAAATTTTATTTAATAATTTAAGATATTAAGTTAAGATAATTTTTTCTTATTCTCGAAGGAGCAGCACTCATGTTGTCAACTGAAACTAAAGGCGTGAGAATACATTCTCAGAACTCTTGCGTAAACTTAATACACTTAAAAAAAAATGGTGGTAGAATGATCCGATTATTTTACAGGGAGCATGGCCGAAAAAGAATAGCTTGGGGCCCATATGTGTAGTCTTTTGCAAAAGCTGCAATAATTCCATATACTGCTACAATTTTTTCAATAGCTAATAAAAGAAGTCATTGAATTATGCTGGGAAAAAAGAAGTCTACATTTACGAGATGACCAATTTTTTTGTTCTACCCATACATATACGTGCATGCATAAACATAGACTGCATGTTTATGTTTGGCAGGGAGAGCTTCCATGGTCAATAAATTACACGTAATTAAAAATCTTCAAACACGGAGAAGAACCAAACCCTAGATCGAGTTCACAAGACTAACATGCAGAAACCTAAACACAGAACATTTCAGGACCATTTTACCTCACAATCCTGAAATGACCTTATTTTATAATGACCAACTACAATAATTTCACAGAGGTGGGCATACAAAACCAGGAGGGGGGGTCTGTCCACAAGTTATCAGCACTTGAAGAGCTAGAGGAATGTAAATGGTGAGGTTAAGGAGCTTAAGCCTTATACTAGTGCAAAGACAAATAGCTGCTTCAAGCTCTAGCAATCCTTTAAGCACAGGACAGCAAACATTCTCAACCGGGTTCCCTAATCCAACATGCACCAAGCCTCCTAGCACATCAACGCAAGCCCCTAGTTTTAATGCATTGATTGGACAAGTTGGTTGGGTTGTTGGAGGAGGATTAACCCCTGGAATGCTGCCACCCCCGCCACCTCCACCTCCACCTCCACCTCCTCCTCCTCCTCCGCCACCACCTCCTCCAAATGGAGGACCACCAGAACCGGGTGGATATGGAGGGTAGCTTGAAGAAGGTGGTGGTGTTATCACAGGAGGGTTTGTTATAGGTGGTGCTATTACTGGAGGTGTTATCACTGGCGGGGGATTTATTATAATTGGTGGTAGTACTACTGGTGGCAATGGTGGTTTCTTGGAGGGTGAGTGGCCTCCATGATGCGGTGGATGCTTCGTGGTTGGTGGTTTTGGGTGAGGAACTATAGGGCGGGTTGGGCGGGTTGGAGGGTGAGGGTATGATGGTGGATGTGGTTGAGTGCAAGGAGTGCAAGCATAAATGGGTGGCAAGGATATTGCCATGAAGATCATGAAGATGAAAAGCATGGCTGCAAATTTAGAACCCATGACTTGGGGTTCCTTGGAAGGTTACACTGCTAATTGTACTTGGGTTTTTTGTGAAGGGGTGTGATCCTAAGTTTATATAGATGAATCTATGACCAACCCGTGACTGTTCATTTATGATATGAAAGTGAAAACTAGGCATATAACATCAATTTGTGTACAAAAATATATAATATTATGGAGATTTTTTAAAAAAAATATCAATGTGCAAAAAAAAAACTGTTTTCACAGACTAACATAAAACAATATTTGAAAAAATAGAACTTCATAGTTATGATAATATGAGAATAACACAATCCATTAAATTGTGGGTAACAACTCAACTTACTTAAACTGTGTCGTTGCTAACAACAGCGTAATCGATAAACTTATGCTATTTTTTTAAATGTTTTTTGGGTTGTGCTAATTTATTATAAAAAAAATCTAACAGCGAGAAATCCAAGAGACTTTGTTTTGTGAAACGAAATAGGAGAATTTGGAACGTTGTAGGTCCTTTGCAAACTTCAATGCCCCATCCGTGACTGTGGTTCAGTCCAATCCGTGAACTTGTTTAGTTAATTTCAGAGCCCTAGTCACTAGTCAGTGCTCTGACAGATTTCCATATGGCTCTTTCTTTGTTCGTTTCCTTCAATTTCATATTTTTCTGTCCATTTTCCCTGTTTTTTTAGCCACTTGCTTTTCTTCTTCGCACGTCGCAGTGTATATCTCTTGATCTGCCCATTAGGTTTCAAGTTCAAGTAAAGATATATACTTTTTATAAGAATATGAGATAATTGGAGTTTTAATTGTTTATCTAGATTTATAAAATATGTTTTTCAAGAGATAGGTTTTCTTAAATCCAAAAAAATAAAAATAAAAAGTATATCTCTTGCTCTTGGCTCTTATGGGTTATCAACATATCTTTCTTTTATTATATTCCTTCATTTGATATTTGAAGGAAAATATAGGGATGGATGATATGGGGTTCACAGCCAGGCATGGCTAGGATCTTGCTTTTGGTCCATTGATCATCTATTAATTATTTCTGTCATTACGCGACGGTATAGTCTGAAAGTTTGCTGGGTAGAGCTTTGGGTTAGCTGTGCTGGACGTACATTATTTTGCAGTTCATTTCACGATGTAAACATGTGAACTATTCCCTGTATATTTTTGTTTTTTTCCATTTAAAGAGAGTATATTTATGATCAAACTAAAAATATTAATAACAAAGGCTCTAATGTCAAGTTTTAAAACTATCTAGATTGGAGCAGTACTGATTAAGAAACTATTGAAGCGGTAAAAGAGAGTGAAATCCCTTCAAATTTGCGGGTTTGCGCATTGATAAGATTATTCGGTGCCCTTGATCCTTTTTTTTATTGTAAATTATTTTGTAATGAAGCCTGATATATATCACAGGAATATTAGCCATCTTCTTAGCATTTCAAGATTCCTTCCTATCATTTAATCTCTATCATTTTCAATCTTTCTCGAGATCATAAAGAACAGAAATGTTGATTTTGTTATAACTTTTTACCTTTGTAGTTGAGTTGAGTTGAGTTGAAGTTGTTAGATATTATAGGTTGATATAACAATATTAAATCAAGATTTTAAAAATGGTGTATCAGCTGGTTTAATCCTAATATTTTTTTTTCTGATCTGTAATTGTTGGTTTTTTATTTTTTATTGTCTGTTTTTTATTTTTGTATTATTCTGTTTTTTCTTTGTTTTTTTTCTTGTATTTTGCTTTTGACTATCTTCTGGTAGTCCCTTCAATATGTCGATTTCTTTCAAAAAAAAAAAAAAATATTTTTTTCTTACAACTTCTCTTAATTAAGACTATAACCGTGATTAGCAACATGAGAAAAAACAAATTAACAACCAAGTTAAACCTTTAAAAATTTAAGGATCCAATGCCAGTAAAGATTTTCAAATTTACCATTAAAATTGATATCATTTTCACTGCAGTTAGATAAACGTTACTACAAAGCTGATTCATGTATCTTCTGGCATTTTTGTCAAAATAGTTGTAGGAAACTTAAGAAATTGCTACTAAATTTAGGTTTTTTTTTTTTTGTTAATATAAAGTATGAATCTTAATTAAGCATAAAATAATTCTTATATATCCAGCCATGTCTAAATTTTACATATCAATGTTGCTACCCAATTTTTGACCCATGTTTTTTATATATTTTTAAAAAATCCAAAAATAGAGAAAAACAAAGAAAATCCAAAAAATATGTTTTTTAATATATTTTCGTCATTTTAGCATTTTCAACGTCGTTTAAAAAGAATTTAATTTCTCAAAAGATTTTCAAACGCGTTCGACTTTTCACGCGTCGTTTTTAAAATCATTGATTTTCCTCATCGAGTCGACGTTGATATTGCTCGTTTTCAAAAAAATACAAAAAAACAAGAAAAATCAAATTTTACAAAAAAGAAAGTTAAGGGACCAATTTTGAAAACTTGGCAATATTTTTTGCCTATAAATACTGGTTTCCAACACTTACAAAGGGGGGGGGCAATTTTTGATACATGAGGGCAATTTTGAAATTTGAGGGAGAGGCAGCTGAAACCCTAAAAGCTTAGCTTTTTCTCTCCCTCACCGAAAGGCAGCCGCTAGCCTCCCCCCCCTGAATTTTTTTTCCATCTTCCTCTTCCCCGGCTGGCTTGCCAACAGCCACAGCCTTTTTCCCATCTCCTCGTCATCTCTCTTTTGGCCATTTTCATTTTTCTCAAGGCAACCGCCCCCTACCCTTGACATTTTTTTTTTTCTTCTTTCGAAACCAGCCAAACAGCCCCTGCCCCCAAACAGCCGCTCATTTTTTTCTCTTCTTCCCTTTGAGCCCAAACTTCCCCCCCGGATTATTTTTCTTCTACACACCGGTCGTCCCTGCCATTTTTTCAGACTCTCCCCAGCACGCCGGAGCCACCACCACTGGACCTTCCACCTCTGCCTCTCCCCCCACAGCCGCCGGTCACCAGAACTCTCTCCCTCTCGGCCGCTCCTTCTTCCCTCAGCAACAGCACCAGCACCAGCAGAGACACCCACCGAAGCCAGCCACCGCCAGATTCGTCCGCCGTCTTCATCCAGCTCCTCCTCCACCACAGAGCAGCCCCCATCATCTTCTCAGACCACCACGGATCTGCCCCTAGGCAGCACCGAAGGCATCCCCTTTCTGCAGCAACCTCGCCGCCACCGATCTGTCCATTCCTCCGCCTCAACGCCGCCAGCAACTTCGCCCATCTCCGCAACAACTCCAGGGGCCACGGGCTGCAGAAGACAAAGCCATAGCAAACCGACCCACCTGAAACAGAAAAGGGAAGGGGCAGAGAAACGGAGTGGATCTAAAAAACCGAAGCCGATTTCAAAGACAATGAAATAAAAAACTAAAATCAATTGTTTGTTGTGGCTTTGGTTATTTTTCAGGTCATCCCCGGTAGAAAAACGAAGAGGGGAGGAAGCCACCCAACCCCCTGCTCCACGTTCTTTCTTCTGGGCGGCGCGTGAACCCACGCACCGCCAGTGGCGGCGGTGCGTGAGGTCCACGCGCCGCCACTGTTCAGATGACACCCAGGGCTGTGCAACACTGTTCCCGAGGATTTCCTTTTTCCTTTTTGTAATTTCTAGATGCTGTGTGTATTTAGATTTTATTGTATTTGATTTGTTTTGAATTTTTGTTATTTGTTCTATTGTATAAATGTAATGTAAAAGAAAAAAAGAAAAGAAAAGAAAAGAAAAGAAGAAAAATAAATAATAAAAAGAAGGTTGTGTGTGTGTGTTTGTTTTTTTTATTATGTTATAAAAATAAAAATACAAAAAGAATTATTTGTTAATTTAAATATGGTTAAATATCTCAAGGACAAATAAAATCAAGTTGTATTTTCCATGAAAATATGAGGACAAGTTTCTACATATATTCGGGGATTTAATAACTGATTTATTCAAGCCTAAGAATTTAATTAATATTTTAAATTTTCAAATCACATCAGAACACGAAGCAGCTTATCTCAGGTAGGGCGTGTTAGGGGTGCTAATACCTTCCCTAACCACAATCAGTCCCTTACCCATGATCTCTGACAAGACCAGTACATCAGGTTTCCTAGTAGCCCTTAATAAATTACTAGGTGGCGACTCCCACGAACAAATTCAAAGCAAACGCTACAACGAGAAAAATCGCCAGCCGATGCCGCGCGCCAGGATTTTTTTTTTTTTTTTTGGGTGCGACAGGATGGCGACTCCGCTGGGGAAGGTATTGTTTTCAACTTTATCGGACTAAGCTTTGTGTTTTGATGTGTTCAATTTTATTTTTTTCTTTTGTGCTTTGTTTTATTTATTTGTGTTTTATTCATGCATTGTATATAATTCTCTCATGCATCACAAGTTTTAATTTTTGTTAAGCACACACCTGCTTTAAGTTAGGTGGGGGACTAGCAGCTTACCTTATGACTTGAGTCAAGGTTGAAGTTTGTGTAAACCCCAACTCTTCGTTGAGTGCTTAGACTGGTAATAGTTGGACACGTGCCAACCAATTACCTGCTGGGCCCCTATATTGCCTTTACGAGGGCAATCACTGGGACAACAAGAGACCCCTTTTAGAGACCAAGTAGCAAACCTACCCTGTCTCACGTAAAATGAATAGAACCTGCCTGTAGGATGTATGCTCCGTAAATATTTGTTTTGCATCCGAGCAAACCCTTCTTGAAGCATTGGCCGTCACTCCGAAAATTTTTATTGGAGAGTTTGGGCAAAAATCATGATTCTTGTTCCATCATACAAGAGTTACGATCATATTGTCACCCCTCGAAGGGCAAGTTCATCATATAGATTACATATTCATACATTTATCATGCATGTACCGGGTTGAAAGTTAGGTCCCCCGCACAAGCTGTGCTGCACGTGATTAAAGAAAGATGATGGGAGCAAAGAAAAATGTCAGATAGAGGCTCATTACCAGATTGAGGTGGGGAGCATCAAAGGCGAAGTAGCTGGACTCAGATTTGCTCGAGCAAGTGTTGAGCATTAAATGGAAAGAGAATGTCTGCACAGTCTTCTGTGGGAACACTGCTTGTCCACGTTCAATTGAAGCTGCCTCTCCTTTTCAGTCATGAACAACAACAACAATGCCTTCAGTCATCAACTAATGATAACTTTGGTTCTTGCTTTGTTGCACTCTTAAGTGTTCATTGCCTCCACATCATCTAATGGAACCAAATGACTACTAGCCTCTTGTACATGGTGCATTAGTCTTCTTTGAAGCTACCCCAATTATGAGCTCAATTCCATTTCAGCAGCACAAGATGTTGGTCTGAAAAACCATGATTAGACACTGAACTTCTACGTGGCAGAGCTCTCTCTACAAAAATCCATTTATGGCTCTGCAAATTGGGAATGCAAGAGGGGATTTATAAGTTGCATATGCTACAAATGTTTCTCTCATCAGTTTCAGCACGAAGACATCTTAGTAGGTTGAAGAGCCAGACCTGGTCTGGAAAATATGAGCAGACTTCAAACTTCAACGTAGCAGAGCTCTCTCGGCAGGAATCTGTTTGTGGATCCGCAAGTGGGAAATCCAAGAAGGAATACAGTAGTTTCAGATCATCTATGATTTCTCTCCAACAATGTCAGTATTAAAACACAAAAGTAGAGAGAAGAGACATGCCTAGACTAACAAACATGAAGAATACTGAAACTTCAACAGAGCAGGACTTCCTCTATTGGTGCTTGTTTGCTGCACCGTTCGAGAGGAATCAAAGAAGAAATAGAGGAGATTCATGTCCATCATTTTCTCCCATAAAAGAGATAAGACATGATTCCACACGTCGGTAGTGGCGATACTACAAGTTTCTAGGCGCTGCCAAGATTACCAAGCTGTTGGAAAGTTTTCTAACAATCCTCAACCAACCATAGCAACATTGGAAGATTGAAATAATGTTGTGAGGATTTGCCGAAGATTTGAACAAGCTATGAAGAGAGGAAAGAGTGAAGGATCTGCCATGGATTCCAGAACAATGATGAGAGGTGAATCAGGAGATGACTTTGACGGTGTGAACCCTTAATTATGGGGTATAGCCAGGTCTCACGGTAGCATCAATTGCTTAAATGTCTTTGCCAAGATGGGACATTCCTCTGCCGTTTAAGTTTGTCGACCAGCATCTGCCAGATTCCATAATTTTGCTTGATTCCGAAAAATTCCCATGCAACCACCAATTTCTCAGTGGTATAATCCAGATAAGAGATGTAATGTCATGGTGGGATCCTCAACCATTTCAAGTGAACAGTTTCAAGAATTGCAAGAATGGAGTCTGAAAGTTGGTGAGCAAGAGACAGGTGGAGTCGTTGAAGAAGGGTGTCATTGGCTATATTGTTCCCCGAACAACTTCAGAATCACATGTGATCGAGAATGTTTTGCAAAACACAGATATTGCCAGAAAAGCTTATTCGAGAATGGTGATGAACAGTCAATCATATTGTTATGGAATTCTGCATTTTGTTTTGGGATCACATCTCATCCTTCAACGAAACATGCTTTGCTTTTGTCTCTTTGTTGTTTTGAAATCAACAGATGTTTAACATTTTATTCTGACAAAATATTTTGATCAAACTCCAACATGCGATAAAGGTTAATCAATCCGGAAGATTAAAAGTGTTTTGATTACAGAAATGACTCGATGCTTGAAAGCAACATGAGGTGACTAAACAATTTTGAACTCATACCTCCTGAAACTGAACCACACATCATATAGCTAAGTTTTAACAGTATGCATAATGACATGTAGTGGATTCGGTAGTTATGGACTCGTGAATCATGATTCTTACAAGTCCCAATCATTACACTGGATGAGATCAAAATTTATCGGTTCTAACCGACCTTGCTTGAAATGAGAAAAGGCCATCTTTGATATTCCCTTCACTTTCTAAAGATTATATCCCTTGTAGTCCCATTTTGAGCTGGATAAAATATCTTTTCATGAAAACCCTGACTAGGATCACACCCCACACTGGGGGCAAATGATAGATATGTTGGAGACACTGATATGATTAATGGATAAAGGGGAAGGCTTAGAACAAAAGTGCAATGATTGAGAGAGAGCTAAAAGTAGACACATAGACTGGGGGCATATAAGAAAGTTTTGAGGAAGGCTATGAAAAAAAGAGAACGAAAAAAAAGGGGAAGTTGAAATTACCTTCACTTAAATACAAGTCAAAGGTAAAGGAAGGAGAACGCCTATCAAGTCTATAAAGAGCAAAAGAAATTTCAATCAAGGAAAGGCACAACAAAAGTCAATACCAGAAAAAAGACTAAGCTATAAACGTGACTTTTGGTGTCCATTATAAAGCCTCTGATGTTATCAGATGATTAAGGTTGGTTATTCATCAAGGAAATGTGGATTTGCATTATGACTTATGTTAAGAAAACTCTAAACTTTGAGGTTAACAAGGTTATATGTCGTTTCCTCTACAAAGACAACAATAGAAAAGAGTTGATGAATAGTTGATGTTGATCCTAGGTCTTTGAAACCCTCAAACACCTTTTGAGCCTGTGAAATTCCTTTCTTTCATAGCCATGAACCATAGCCTGCATTACGTGCTTTTAAAAGCCCTTTTTAATCAAGCAAGAAATTTGAACCGATAAATGGCGCTCTCAAAACTTGAAGAGTTTTTCCATAAGAGTCGTGGCTTCATGAATTAAACTACTGGTTATTATGCATGTTGATAAAATAAATGCTAAGAAAAGAAACAACCTTTCTTGATAAAGCCTGAGTTTTGACTTGAGCATTTTTTGTTTCTTTTGAAATTCATACAACGGTCACCTCATCATAGACTATAAAATGATATACCCAATATCAAGGATTCAAATTGATACAAAGAACCATGGAAAAAGCCATTTTTAATCCTATATTGGGTCAATTTCTGTTTTCAAAATACAAGACAATCAAAGGACTGCGTATTTCGAATAACGTGTGTTGGGTCTTTGATCAAAAAGCTTGATTTTCAAAAGATTTTCAAAAAGGACATCTCTGATTTCATTTCAACAAACTAGACTTTGAATAGACAAGATCTTTGAAGTATGAGAGTTGATTCCAGAACAAGGAAGATTATCAAACACAGAAGAACATTGATTGAGTATGCAAAATCGTTGATAGAAATGACATTGAAATCCTCGACACTACTTGAAAAGTTGAGCAGCTGAGGGCAATACAGTAGACCTTGAAAAGGAAAAACAAGCAATGCTCAGATCAGCTATGAGGCAATGAAAGATGATTAAATGATGAATCAGTGAACTGAAGACAATGATGTTCAAAGACAGATAATCAATGAACGAGCACATTCAGATGATACTGGGGGCAATGTCGTTCCAAAATAGCCCATGCTCTAGGGAACCCTGTCAGCAATGGAGAAACAAGGATGTACTTGAAGGACACTTTCATACCATCATCTTTTGAAGCATGGCTAGCAATCGTTGAGGATACATGAATGAATGCAATTGAATGGTGAAAAGATACACATCACCAAGACTGACTGTGGAACAATGCTGAACTTAAAGGACAATCTCATATTGTCATTCTTTGAAACAATGGTTATAGACAGATGTTATCACACAACTGCACTGAATGAATGTCGGAAAGGCACCCATCTCGAAGATTGATTGTGGGACAACTTGTTCTGAAGCCAGATGAGTGCTTCACTACATGAGTATGAGTGATAAAAGCAGCATCATTGATGAGGATGAGACATTTCTTTTCACAATCTGATTAGAAGAGTTGAAAGGAGTCCATGAGAAGAGCACTGAGCATACAACCATGAGCCTTTGTACTGCAAGCTATGAGATGCATGATTGGATGACTGAATGAGTTCCAAGAAGGCTGATGATAACATGTACTTGAAGAGTACTGTTTCAAATAGAGGCAAGTTCATGACTGATTAACAATTTTGATGGGTATTGGCATGATGCACACAATCAATCAGAGGATAATTCTCAAAAGAAGCCAGGAGAAAATCCTTCATGATGAATCAAGCAGTACCACACTTGGGGGCAGGGTCAAGCTTGATGAACGATGCAAGCAGTAATTGTCGAAGACAGCCCGGGTTGGGCACTACATTTGCAGCTGAGTGGATGGCTTGCACATGAATGAGCCAATGCATCGAAAGAGCAAGGAAAGCTTTGGAATGAAAACAAAGGCACCCTATGACGATGGAGCATCAAAAAGGGGGGGACCTATATTTCAAATCAGGTAAGGATGCATGCATATCATCTAACCTAAAAAAAAAAAAAAAAAAAAATTTTTGCACATATTTTTGAATTGTTACAGGAAAATCCTTAAGGAGGTCCAACAAGATGGTGGAAAAAGAAAGAAGCATGGTGGTGATGATAATAAAGAATCGGTTTTGATCATGGAATAAAAGGACGATGGGATGAACCCTACCATTAGGAAAATCCCAAAGAAATGAAAAGATCAACCTTGCAATCGGGAAGCCTCGAGTTTTCAACCCTTGCAGTAAGGAAACACCGAGTTTTCGAATCCTATGATCAGGACTTATCAGGAAGCACCAAGTTTTCCAGCCCTTCTTCTGTCATCCCCTCAGGACTTCGCCAGGTAAGTCCTATTTTTCACACTTGTCATATCACATTTTTTTCCATCTGGGTAGGTCGCCCATCATAATAAGACCGTTCATCATATTTTTTCCATCCGGGTAGGTCACCCATGACAATGAGACCGCAGTTTTCCACATTTTTTTCATCTGGGTAGGTCACCCATTACAATGAGACCGCATTTCACATTCTTTCTATCTGGGTAGGTCACCCATTACAATGAGACCACACTTCATATTTTTTCCATTTTTTTGGGTAGGTCGCCCATTACAATGAGACCACACTTCACATTTTTTCTATCTGGGTAGGTCACCCATTACAATGAGACCGCACTTCACAACATTTTTCTAGGGTTCGTCACCCGTACAATGAGACCAGCATTTTTTTAGGGTTCGTCACCCGTACAATGAGACCAGCATCTTTCTAGGGTTCGTCACCCGTACAATGAGACCACCATTTTTCTAGGGTTCGTCACCCGTACAATGAGACCATCATTTTTCTAGGGTTCGTCACCCGTACAATGAGACCAGCACTTGTCTAGGGTTCGTCACCCGTACAATGAGACCAGCAGCACTAGGGTTCGTCACCCGTACAATGAGACCAGCTTTTTTCTAGGGTTCGTCACCCGTACAATGAGACCAGCTTTTTTCTAGGGTTAGTCACCCGTACAATGAGACCATTTTTTACACATTCTTTTGTTTTGGTTAAATGAGGTCGCCAGATGGGATCTCATGTAGCTTTGGTTAAAGGGAATCGCCAGATGGGATTTCAGGTTAACCGAGTTACACAGTTTAGTTCCAGCAGAATGAGGTCGCCAGATGGGATCTCATGTAGCTTTGGTTAAAGGGAATCGCCAGATGGGATTTCAGGTTAACCGAGTTACACAGTTTAGTTCCAGTTGAATGAGGTCGCCAGATGGGATCTCATGTAGCTTTGGTTAAAGGGAATCGCCATATGGGATCTCATGTAGCTTTGGTTAAAGGGAATCGCCAGATGGGATTTCAGGTTAACCGAGTTACACAATATTTTAGTTCCAGTTGAATGAGGTCGCCAGATGGGATCTCATGTAGCTTTGGTTAAAGGGAATCGCCAGATGGGATTTCAGGTTAACCGAGTTACGCAATATTTTCGTTCCAGTTGAATGAGGTCGCCAGATGGGATCTCAGGTAAACCCAATGTGTGGGCAGGTCGCCCGTGAAAATAGACTATTGGGAGAGTGTGGGCCGGTCGCCCGTGAAAATAGACTAGGGTGAGTATGTGTGGGCAGGTCGCCCGTGAAAATAGATCAGTGTGAGTGTGTGGGCAGGTCGCCCAAGATAATGAAATCATTTTCCTTTTGTTTTCTTTACAAAGCTTACTATGCAAAATTTTGAGGATTTTCGCTTCGTAAGCATTGTAAAGAGGGGGCATCTGTTGCTACCCAATTTTTGACCCATGTTTTTTATATATTTTTAAAAAATCCAAAAATAGAGAAAAACAAAGAAAATCCAAAAAATATGTTTTTTAATATATTTTCGTCATTTTAGCATTTTCAACGTCGTTTAAAAAGAATTTAATTTCTCAAAAGATTTTCAAACGCGTTCGACTTTTCACGCGTCGTTTTTAAAATCATTGATTTTCCTCATCGAGTCGACGTTGATATTGCTCGTTTTCAAAAAAATACAAAAAAACAAGAAAAATCAAATTTTACAAAAAAGAAAGTTAAGGGACCAATTTTGAAAACTTGGCAATATTTTTTGCCTATAAATACTGGTTTCCAACACTTACAAAGGGGGGGCAATTTTTGATACATGAGGGCAATTTTGAAATTTGAGGGAGAGGCAGCTGAAACCCTAAAAGCTTAGCTTTTTCTCTCCCTCACCGAAAGGCAGCCGCTAGCCTCCCCCCCCTGAATTTTTTTTCCATCTTCCTCTTCCCCGGCTGGCTTGCCAACAGCCACAGCCTTTTTCCCATCTCCTCGTCATCTCTCTTTTGGCCATTTTCATTTTTCTCAAGGCAACCGCCCCCTACCCTTGACATTTTTTTTTTTCTTCTTTCGAAACCAGCCAAACAGCCCCTGCCCCCAAACAGCCGCTCATTTTTTTCTCTTCTTCCCTTTGAGCCCAAACTTCCCCCCCGGATTATTTTTCTTCTACACACCGGTCGTCCCTGCCATTTTTCAGACTCTCCCCAGCACGCCGGAGCCACCACCACTGGACCTTCCACCTCTGCCTCTCCCCCCACAGCCGCCGGTCACCAGAACTCTCTCCCTCTCGGCCGCTCCTTCTTCCCTCAGCAACAGCACCAGCACCAGCAGAGACACCCACCGAAGCCAGCCACCGCCAGATTCGTCCGCCGTCTTCATCCAGCTCCTCCTCCACCACAGAGCAGCCCCCATCATCTTCTCAGACCACCACGGATCTGCCCCTAGGCAGCACCGAAGGCATCCCCTTTCTGCAGCAACCTCGCCGCCACCGATCTGTCCATTCCTCCGCCTCAACGCCGCCAGCAACTTCGCCCATCTCCGCAACAACTCCAGGGGCCACGGGCTGCAGAAGACAAAGCCATAGCAAACCGACCCACCTGAAACAGAAAAGGGAAGGGGCAGAGAAACGGAGTGGATCTAAAAAACCGAAGCCGATTTCAAAGACAATGAAATAAAAAACTAAAATCAATTGTTTGTTGTGGCTTTGGTTATTTTTCAGGTCATCCCGGTAGAAAAACGAAGAGGGGAGGAAGCCACCCAACCCCCTGCTCCACGTTCTTTCTTCTGGGCGGCGCGTGAACCCACGCACCGCCAGTGGCGGCGGTGCGTGAGGTCCACGCGCCGCCACTGTTCAGATGACACCCAGGGCTGTGCAACACTGTTCCCGAGGATTTCCTTTTTCCTTTTTGTAATTTCTAGATGCTGTGTGTATTTAGATTTTATTGTATTTGATTTGTTTTGAATTTTTGTTATTTGTTCTATTGTATAAATGTAATGTAAAAGAAAAAAAGAAAAGAAAAGAAAAGAAAAGAAGAAAAATAAATAATAAAAAGAAGGTTGTGTGTGTGTGTTTGTTTTTTTTATTATGTTATAAAAATAAAAATACAAAAAGAATTATTTGTTAATTTAAATATGGTTAAATATCTCAAGGACAAATAAAATCAAGTTGTATTTTCCATGAAAATATGAGGACAAGTTTCTACATATATTCGGGGATTTAATAACTGATTTATTCAAGCCTAAGAATTTAATTAATATTTTAAATTTTCAAATCACATCAGAACACGAAGCAGCTTATCTCAGGTAGGGCGTGTTAGGGGTGCTAATACCTTCCCTAACCACAATCAGTCCCTTACCCATGATCTCTGACAAGACCAGTACATCAGGTTTCCTAGTAGCCCTTAATAAATTACTAGGTGGCGACTCCCACGAACAAATTCAAAGCAAACGCTACAACGAGAAAAATCGCCAGCCGATGCCGCGCGCCAGGATTTTTTTTTTTTTTTTTTGGGTGCGACAATCAAGATAATTAGATAAAGTTAGCATCTTTTATCCCACTAATTAACTATTTCTAGAAAAGATTTGCACTTGCAAAACTGTCTCTTAACATCTCCATGTATATTTTCACACACAATTGCAAAACCCACGTCCATGTATACCGAATACATACACATATGTCGCATCAGTTAGAAGAGGATCATTAACGAAAACATTGCCTTGCCCATTTGGGCAAAAAAGAATAATGTCCAAATCAATGCAAGTTGAACTTTAAAATCATAAATGGGAAGATTTTCAAGTTATAATTTCATTCTCTCTCTCTCTGATGGGCATGCTTTTTTCCTGAGCAAGATTTATATGAACGCGGTTCATTATTTTCATCCTTGCTCTTTATCATGAGAGTGATAAGGTGATGCAGACCAGGAAATGGTATATCTGTTTCCACAGACAAAGCTAGTTCACTTGTGAATCTTGATGTTACTTGTGTTTCTCCATTTACGTTGTCTGAATATCTTCTCTGAAGAAGACGTTTCACGAGCAAGTTGACATTTGACAGGAACGGATCTCAATGTCATTGCACTGATTTGGTTTCGTTGTTAGTTTTTAAATTTATAAAATCAAAACCTAATTAGTTAATATTTTTAAAATTTTAATCAATTTAATTAATTTTTTTAATTATTTTTTTATTTTTTTAATTTGATCGATTTTTTTTGCTCATCCCTACCTTCAGCTCCTACACCCACCCCTATATATCATGGGTGGGTTGTTATACACTGTACAGTTACTGTATATAATTAAAAAATAGATTTTGGAAAACTTTGTAGTTTATTAGAGGCTTAATCATATTTTATACGTTGCCCAATTAATCATCTATTCAAAAACATTTTCTTGAAAATCATATAAAAATTACACTTTTCGGCATAAATTTTAATAGTGGAGGTTAATGTGTAATTAGTGTTTGATAGATGGTGAGCACAATAAGAAATTATTTTTGTTGGAATACACAATTGAGAATGAGATGATTGTTGGAACTTGGAATGTATCCTTTAATTCCAGAATAAGGTGGAGTGAATGTGAACCAATTGACAGGAAACACGTGCTTTGGTCACTTGGAGCAACTTCCTTCGCTGTGATAGTCTTTAATCCTTTTTTTTGTTTGCGGAGAAGTAATTTTTTTAAGTTATTTTCATGAAAAGTGTTTTTTTTTAATGTTTTATAGTATCATGAAAAATAAATTGAAAATAATTTTTAATATTTAATTATATTATAAAAAATAAGTTATAAAATAACTTATTAATGTTTTAATTTTTTATAAGTTTATTAAAAAAATAAAGATTAAATCTGAAAGATAAAAAGGTTGAAGGATGATGAGATAAAAAAAAATCAATTTCATAAATTATTTTAAATAAAAAAATAGTATTTAAAATAATAGAGATCAAGTCTAACAAATAAAACAATTAAAAGAGAATGAAATTAAAAAAAAAAATTAATTTCATAAATTATTTGAAATAAAATAATATCAATTAAAACAGTGAACATCAAATTTTATAGATAAAAAATTTCAATTAATAAAATAAGAGAAAAAATAAATAATAAAAAAAAAATCAAAATCAAAATTGATATAAAAATCAAATTAAATAAAATTTTAAGGGATAAAATTAAAAAACAAATTCAAAATAAAATATATATAAATCAAAATAACAAAAATTAAATTTAATATATTTAATAAATAATAAAATATTTTTTATTTTTTTTATAATTCAATCGAAAGTTTTTTCTTCTTAAAATATAAGATTTTTCAGAACTAAACTATTTTTTTTAATTAAAAAATATTTTTTAAAGAAAAACTTTTCTTAACCGACACAAAAAAATATTTACAAAAAAATAATTTTTTATAAAAAAAGTACCTTACTATCTGAAAAGAAACAGTCAAAGAGGAAGCTCAATATTACAAGGTAGGCTTTGAAAAACTCATGGGCGAGAGTCCTTCACTGTCATCATTGTCTCCTTTTTTTTACCCTTTCTTACTGTGCTGCAGGAGCTCCAAAAATAATGGTGGAGGCAGGGCTGGTGGGGTCTCTGGCCTTGGCCCCTGCCAAAAAAAAAAAAAAAAAAAAACACAAAAAGTAAATAATATTCCCCCCATAAATCCAGCAAAATTTAAATTTTAGAGCTAAATACTAATGAAATTTATATTGCTCCTTTTAAAGATTTTCCTAGTTTGGCCCCTTTAAAAATAATTCCTCGCTCCGCCCCTGTTTGGAAATAGAGAAATGCAAACGTACGAGTTTGTGCTAATATTTGATCAATGATAAAAGATTGAGTGTACGGATCAAGATGTTTTGCCACTTGGTATTAAAATTATTAAAGTTGTTTACCAAACGGTGGGGGGCAGCTCCAGTGTTGGCATGTCGTTCTTGCTCCATGTAGTGTCGGATGGGTTTGTTTAAGACAATGCTAGCTTGATGATTTGGTCAAGGAGGTTGGAGAAGAAATTGACTATCAAATCTTTTAAAGCACCGGTGTGTGATATAAGGCTAGAAAATTGATAAATATAAATGAAAATATTAAAAGAATATTTCTATCAAAAATTTACTGATGGATTTTACCGCCATCAATATTCTTTCAGTATATATTGAGAGAATTATAATGGGAAACAAAATAATTAAAACAAAGTAAAAAAACAATGACGTGATGATTTTTACCAACAGAATTATCGACAGAATAAATTCCGTCAGTAAAATCCATCGACAAAATTGTTGATAAACCATGAATAATGTTCATTATGTCAATTGCAAAGGGAATCACCGACGGAAAATTCTGTCAGTATTTTCCAGACAAAGTGAAAAGTTCACTTTCCAATTACACTATTAATTATTATTTTTTACAAAAAAAATCACCGACATATTGAAAAGTCACCGGTGTTATTTGGCGATTTTTTGAAAAATATAAATTAAATATTATAGATGAAATCACCGACGGATTTAAAAGTCATCGGTGATATTTGACAATTTCTGAAAATATTTTATTATATTAAAATTTTAAATTAAATAATACAAAGAGAATCACCAACGGAATGATTAAAAATATTAATATTTAATTATCTATCAGTAAAATCGTCGGTAAAATGTCTTAATAAAAAGCCTAGAATTCCTAATTTCAAAAGAGACCCTTCTCCTTTCTTCTCCTTTCTTCTTCTTCTTCTTCTTCTTCTTCTTCTTTCCCCATATGTAAAAAACATCAATATCCATTTATTTTTCTTCTCCTCTCCTCAACTCCTTCTCTTTTCCTCCATGCTCAAGTATGTCTTTTTCTCCTTTCTTCTCAGTTTTTTTTTTTAATTAGTATACTTTACGATTATTTTTTTTCACTTCTTAGCTTCACTTGCAACTATATTAAGGTAAGAATTCTTTTTTTATTTTTTTCATGTATTTTTCACTATATTTGTTTTTTATTTTATTTTTTATTTTTTATTTTTTATTTTTTTGTTCTTAATAATTATATGAATGTTGTTGTAGGATTTTTTTTCATATGAGATCATTTTTAGTTGATTTATTTATAGGATTTTTAAATTTGTTTCATATGATTTTTTTAGTTGAATTTATTTGTTGCAAATTTGTTTGAGTTGATTTTGTTCTTCTTTTTTTCCAAGCATTTTGAGTATTATAGAGTGTTGATTTATATTAATTTAATTATTTTATAGTTTTGTAAAAAAAGATTTTTTTTGAATATTTTTAAATAATTATCGCTGAAATTACATACAATATTTTGCCGAGGGAAATACCAATGGAATGAAGCGGGTAATTTTTTTTGCTCATCTTTTCAGTAAGTAAATCCATCGGTAATAATATTTTTTTATTACCAATAGACTTACCAACAGACAAAAAATTACCGACAATAGATTCACCGATGAAGCATTTTCGTCGATGATTTCATTGGTAAATTAATTACCACGGAATGATAGTGCAAATACCAACAAAAAATTCCGTTGATAAATCTAAAGATTATGATAGTGATATGATGAGGTTTATCACATAACTACACCAAAGATTATTATAGTTGTTACTTAAACATAAATTATTTTGAAAATTACCTCTACCACGAGATTAAAATTGGCTAGGACCCCGCCTTGAAAGTTGGAGTTGTGGTCGCGGCCACAGTATCCAGAATAAGGTTGTTGTTTGGTAGTAACATGAGCCGAAAGAATAGCAAATAAGAGAGCTTGTTGATGATGTTACACCTCTTCTAAGCTTTAACATAAATCTTGGTAACAAGAGAATCATACTCGGGTTCTAAATATGCGAGAAGATATGTGATGATATCATCACACTTTAGGGCTTGACCTCCCATAGCGAGGTTATCATAATGCTTCTTCACATGCATCAAATAGTCTATTATAGATTGTGTAGTTCTTCAAGCAATTGGTTTTTTATATGTATTTTGCTTAAAAATATATTAAAATAATATTTTATTATTATTAAAAAATTTTATATTAGCACATTAAATAATCTAAAAATATATATATAAAAATTTAAAACAAAAAAAACAAAATTTTTTAAGAAAACACAGTTGAACAACATTTCCAAACAAGCTCTAAAAGTAATACATACAATTCAAAACAATGCTATACTATGTGTATAACAAAAACGAAAATTTTGGCTTTGACTTCTAGTAGCTGCATAATCTTTGACTAGATGATCATAAATTGATTCAATAAACCTTAATGGTCGGAAAAGATAAAATTACTATTTTATCGTTCACGGATTACCCGTTTTGTTATTCTAGACGATTTCAGGTGTCGCTTTTCCTGAAAGATACATTAAACTGAGTAGATATAATTATTGTCCTCACAGCCTGATCTTCTATAAAGCAAACCATTAGGCGGAAACTGGTAATACAGAAGTTAAGATTTATTTAATGATAACAAGAATCCAAGAAACTCCCGGCAAAGAGCAACCATGGAAACAAATGTTGACTGATCCTCAAAGTCCCAACTGGCTTTGCACCTTCAAGATGGTCTGAGCAGACTTCCTAAGCCTTTGAGCCTCCTCATCCGTCAAATGCACATTGGTCACCCCTAAAACACCTCCCCTGCCCAACTGCGCCGGTAAGCTCAAGAACACATCGCCATCACCGATGCCATAAAACCCCTTTGCAAGAACTGAAACAGGGTGGATTTTCCTCTGGTCTCTGAGTATGGACCGAGCCAAGTTAGCAGCTGAGTACCCGATCGCCCAAGATGTGTAACCCTTGAGACTAATCACTTCATACGCACTGTCTACAACTGCTTTGTGAATCCCCTCTAGTGTCTCCTTCTCATATGGAATTTGCTTCTTCTCTAAGAAGCTCAATACGGGCACTCCCCCAACACTTATGCTGGACCATAATGCCACAGAACTATCCCCGTGCTCGCCAATAATGGAGGCCTACCAAAGAAAAGGTAAAAGATTCAGAAACAATCTTTACCACAAAAATGGCAGAAGATTTCACTTTTCAATAGTGACCACATGATCGCTCATGAGAATTCTTTTTTAATCAAAATGCACAATCATAACTAAAATTCTATATTTTATTTTATTTTGTTTGTTTGCAGAATTCAATGAATTATCTGCCAACCTCCGCGCACCAAAGCTCTAAACCTAATTATGAAAGTCGCACAAAACAAATCTTAACATGCTAAAAGAAACTGCAGTGGGGTAAAGTATGTGACGTAGTCGTGCTGGTAATAATAAGTAATTTTAATTTTGTTGTCTTCAACTTCTACCTACATCAGTATAATTTTGCATGGAAAAAAAAATTATAAGCAAGATCAGTGAACTCACCTGCACATCCTGGGTATTGACATCAAGGTGATCAGCAATCAAGAACCGAAACCTGGAACTATCCAGATTCGTACCAGATCCAACAACTCGATTCGAAGGAAACCCCGACAACTTCCACGCCACATAAGTCAACACATCAACAGGATTCGACACAATCATCAAGATCGTCCCGGGAGAATACTTAGCAAGCGGAGGTATAATTCCCCGAAACAAAGCAACATTCCTCTGCAACAAATTCAACCTAGACTCCCCCGCAATCTGTCGAGCCCCAGCACTAACAATACAAAGATCAGATCCAACAGTGACGGTGTAATCAGTGGACGCAATGATTTTGGTGCGGGGTAAAAAAGCTGCAGCGTGTTGGAGATCAAGCATTTCTCCACGGAGCTTTTCAGGTTGGGCATCTACAAGGGCAATCTCGTCAGCTAAGTCTTGGGTTAGGATTGTTTGGGCTATTGCCATGCCTACATTGCCAGCACCAATAACAGAAATTTTAGTGTGACGTTTGGTGGGTGATGGTGGGGATGTGTTTTGGATTGGTTTGAAGAACATATCAGATAGGTCCAGACCCCCCGGACCTAAAGAAGAAGCTGAAGCACTCTTTTGCATGGTGAAAAGTGAGAGATGAGCAGAGCTGTTTTGTGTTTTAGATGTTTTGTTCGCGGGGACAGGGTTTCCCAAGTTTTTGTGGTATTTGAAGGCGAAGTGGGTGAAGAAAAAGGACGGGTGTTTCCTTTGAACTTTCAACGGTCAAATATTGTATCAGGCTTCATGTATAAAATTGGTTGAGTTGGATTTCAACATTTAAATATCGTTCCTTTTAGTTAGATAGTGTTTGTAATTGTAATAGTATTCAGTTTTTGAAATATTTTTTATTTGAAATATATTAAAATAATATTTTTTTATTTTTAAAATTTTATTTTTAATATCTATACATCAAAACAATTTAAAATATAAAAAAAATTAAAGAAAAAAATTATATTTATAATTTTTTAACCATTATTGTAGTAAAAATCTAGGAAATGTTAGACTGAATTTTTCAAAAAAAAATATTGAGGTGATGCATTGGGCCTTCACTTATACTGTATATATATATCTTATAATTGATTCTTCACTTATACTAATATTTCCAACGAACCAAGATTATTCATCGATTACCTGGTCTACACTTATATTTTATATCTATATTGAAAAACATCAAATTAAAATAATTCTTTCATAAATTATTCTGGTTCCTAGTTACATTAAAATAAATAGATGCATATTCATTTGATGAAATATCATTTGAATCTTTCATTTCCTATCATAATAACTATATAGATTGAATAAGCATATAGATCCAATAAATAGGATTATCAAGTAATAAAGAGTTGATGTTGAAAAATAAAATAAAATATAGAATTTTAGAATTTATTATTTATTAAATAACTATAAGCAAAATAAATTATAAAATAAGAAATTAATCATAAAAATAATTAGTTCATTTGAGAAAAGTTACATCAGGCTTAGTATCACAGCTTGTTTTACCCATCCTGAATATTTTCCTTTTCGTTCAGTGGGGGAATAGTAAGTTATTAATAGATGATGTTTTTTTTTTATAACATTCTTCATAATATTCTTAGGATATGTCTTTTCTCGACGAGAACTTGACATAATATGATAAAGTACTATTTAGTTATATCCAAATAAATAAATGGATTTCACAAACATGATGCATTTCTTTATTCATAATTTAGCAGGGTTTTTTCTAGAGATACAGTAAATTTATTAATATTAAAGATACAAAACAAAGTACTATCTTTAAATTAATTAAATATAAAAATTGAAACTTGTTACAAGAAAATAGAACTGACAATACCCTTCAGAGCATTGGTACGTAAAACATAATTTTTGGACGAAAAATACAACTTTCTTGACCAACTTTTCATAAAACATCTTTTTTTCTAAATCATGCACACACAGATGAGTCTCTACGGAGCACAGCCGCACCACCAGATCTTATCAATGAAAGATCTGAACCATCCCACACTGTCAATAATTATCAGTCATTTTTTAAACTTTATTCGGACATAATCTTTCAAATTTTTAAAACATAAAACTTATACGAAAGGGAGTATACATCTTGTCTACAAATGATGTCCGGAAAGATCAAGCTCTGATTGTAGGAAAACAAATAGAGTTGTATGTATTTAAGAAGAATTAAATAAACACCACTTTATAAAAATTGAAGCAAATGCTTAGTACATTTCTTGTATATTTGAATCATATCATATGTTTAAGAATTTGTCGTGTTTATTTTTTTTGAAAAACAATTAAGGGGCGATGTGGATATAAAGCAATCTATGTGAAATGCCATTATTGGGAGAATTTATATATATTATATATAAATCACCTTTTCATTATTTATTAATTAAGTAAACTGTAACCCTACTTTAGTACATTGGAATGGAAGGATAGCAAGCAACAGAGCCAAATCAATGGGCAGGCGGTTTCTTATGGATGCATTGCGTGCTTTCATGGCTATAGTTTCTAGAATCATGATGGATGAACAAGCCAAGTCTGTGTGCAGCAGCAGTAACGACGATTACCGCCTACAAAATTCTAGGTGGAAACTCTCACTTTTTGCCCTTTTCACAAGAAACTTCTCTCGGATTCCATGCTAGAAACCTCGAGCTTGGAAAGAGTCAAATTACACGTCTAGCTTCAATTCTTCTCCCAACGCCAAGGAAACAAGAAAGTCAGGAGCTCTTGTGTTCTAGAGAAGCAACAAATCTTTCCAATTTGTTGAAATTGCTTCCCATTCTAGACAAATTGTTGAGCTAGACAAAAATGATATTTCCGTTGATTTTATGCGATGGGTTGTACAGGTTGAACCTTGACGTTTTCTTTTCTCCGTATCCTTCCTTACACTTTTAATAATGCTTGCAACACACGATATATTTTTGTATTTTTAAAATATTTTTAAAAAAAATTAAATATTTTTTTTATGATGTGGCATAAATGGTAGGCCTCATTTCCGAAGAAAGGCTAAAAAGACTAGGCTAGGGTGTGTTATTAGATCTTGACTTCACAGATTTTGACACACGTGTATACTTCATCACAGAAAAGCAAACTTGAGTTGCAAAAAAAGGTGCCACGCCAAGTCAAGAATTGCTAGAAGTAATATACACGTTTTTGTGGAACATTGACCGCTCCTTCATGAGTGGAGAAATGTACTTTACCTTTATTGACGATCTCTCACGATATAGTTAAAAATTAAATACACAAGAAGAAAAAATTGTTACTTTAAGATATTTAAAATAAAAGTTGAAAATCAACAAAATATAGATAGAAGGCGATTAAAAAACCAGTTTCTGAGTTTTTGTACTTTCAAAATCTAATTTAAAATTTAAAAAACCTCAATAACCTCATTTATAACCCCTAAAAACCTTTAATCATTCTAGAATTTAAAAATAAAATTGAAAAAAAAATTACAATATGTGATCTAATTTTTATGAACATAGTTAAAGAAAAAACAACCTTCATTAAACTTCTTTTTTCAAAATGAATTATTTTATAAAGATTTTCTCTTTTATTTCTCATAATTTAATAACTGAAACATGATAAAAATAAAATATAAAAATTGAAACATAAAAATATAAAAATAAAGGGATTAAATATATAAAATAAAAACTTTGGGAATCAGAATTTATTTGTTTTTTATTTCCTCAGGAATGGTAAGAAAAAAACATTTTTCCCTTACAAGCATTCCATGGTAGCTTCGAGTATAAAGGGATAGTGAGGTCTGCAATAAAAGATCTACATCAATTAGTTTACTTTACTAACCAATTCACTCAAGCAGGTCGAATTAAAAATTAATTTTTAATGCCAAAACAAAGAACATACAAACACTGTTTACATTTTCTTAACATTAAGAAAAATATTAATTATGAACATTTGATGCATATATGTGTTAAAATAAGTATATAATTATATGCAACAATAAATATTAAAAAGAAATGATAATTATAACCAAAGAGTAAATCAAAAGGTTAAAAAAATAAATGTAGATTAAGAGATTGATCCGTGTTATGAAGAGCTTTTTTTATTTATTTAATTATATATCAATAGTTTTTCAAGAACATTAATAATTTAATTTTATTGAAACAAAATAATTTGCTAGCATAATCCCTTTCTTTTATTAAGATTTTTTATCATAAAAAAATTAAATTGTTTGTTCTATGCCATTTATTTAATAAAAATAAAAAATAGAAAAATTATTAAAAAAATTAGATGATTTCAAATCAGGTTAAAAAAAGTTTCTCTAATTAAAATCATTTTATCTTATTAACAAGTTTTTTTTTTCTAGATTTTTTTATTAGAATATTTATTTTTTAGATAACATCTCATCACTATCCTAAAAGCAAGTTTAGATTAAAAAAACCATATTATAACAATTTTGACTTGAATCTATAAAAGATATGTATCCATACCCATATATTTATCAAAGAAAAAAAAAAAACCCTATTCATCATACATCATACATGGAGTTAGAGTTTTAAATATCTATACACAACTTATTAGATTTTGGATATTCACTATTCAATTATTTTTTTATTAGTCAATATAAAATAAAAATATAATACATGTAAATGATATATATATATATATATCTTTTTTCTTCACTTGAAAAACAGTGAAAATTTTGAAAAAGGGTGAACAACTTTTAAAATGCATTAATGCGTCATTTATCATTGGTTTTGTGAAACATGAACGGCCAGGACCTGTTTTTTTTTTTTTTAATTAGTAATCTTGTGAAGATGATAAACTACTCCAACTTCCAACTGAAAATACAGGAGGCGCCGCTAATGGAACCACAGCTAGCAGAGCTGGAGCGACTTCAAACCCAAATCCTTAATCGAATATCTAAACTCGAGCTCTCTCTTTCTACCCAAAGCAACAACAACAAAGACAACCTCCCCGCCTGCGACGGCGGCGATACCACCGAGGCTCGCCTCTCCACCATTCTCCGATCAAACGGCGTGAAGGACTTCGCCTTCAAAAAAGTCTCCTCCGATTACTACGATTGGCCTCTTGAGTCCCGACGCGACGTCCTCGGTGCCGCCTCTATTGATCACCTCTGTAAAAGCATCGTCTTGGTACATTATTATTATTCATTTATTGAGCTGTAGTTAGGTTTTTGAGGCTTTGAATTAAATTGGATATATATGTGCTAGTTAGAGGAAGGTTGAATAAAAGGGGTAAAAGTATCGCTACATTAATGGAATTTATGAGGACGGAGAGCAACAAAAAAGAAAGCATTTTGTTCATTTGCTTTGTTATGATTATTAAGGATAGAATGAAGAAGACCTTGCCTAAATGCATATAATCACACCGCGTATATTGCTTGATTAACTTTATCACATTTGTTGGCTGTAATCTACAGATTGCATAATTATCGTGTTAAGTGAATGTATGGATCTTGGCGTTAGAAATGATAACATTTATTAGTTGTTCTATATTCTTTTATGATTACAGACAAGGAACTGAATGAGTGAGCACCTATTTTGCATTCTCAAGGATTGTTCTTGTGGCTTGGACACAAGAAAAACAAGCCTTGCCAAAGGAGAGAATGTGTGTTGAGATTTTCACAGAAGATTCAATGGGGACATTTTTATTAGATATGGTTGTATGTGTGGCTATATGGTATATTAGGTTCCAAGAGGGCAGCGGTTAAGGGCCCAAATTTGAGTTTTTGGCATAAAAATGAACAATTTGTTTGACATACAATGCTTACTGGTAATTAAAGTTTGTCCTTGCATGCCCATTTCTACAGAGTATAATTAAATTTCTTTTTGGATTTGAAAACCAAGCAACAGCACGTCGATGGGGGGGAATACGAATCCCTATCCTAGAAATGATAAAATACCCTAAAAAAATGTACCTCTGTGTCTTTTCTTTATTATTATTATTTTAAAAAAGCACTCCTTTTCAAATTCAGTAAACAAGAGAATTCTTATTCTAAAGTGAAAAGAGTTCGATTTAATATTTGATTAGTTCGAGAACTTAAAGAAAGTAGATTTTTTTTTCATTCTAATTTTTAATTTAGGACATAAATTTCTATTATAAAATGATAAATGAAATTATACCTTTTCTTATGTTGACTCAAATTGCCTAACCTTTGGTTTTATTCCACGCTATTTCTTTTTTGAATTATCAGTAGAGTTTTAGTTTGATAAGACCACACATTGCATAGTCTTTCGTGATAAAATTTTTGTACTAGTTTTTGCTTGAGACAGGTTGGAATATGTTGTAAAATAGGTGCTCTGTTTGAAAGCATGTATTAACCATCACAGCAGTAATCTGATTACTTGTGATATGATTTGGATACAACAGGATTTCATGGCAATCAATAATCGTTTATTTTTATTGCTTTGTTTTGGCCATGACAACTGACAAGATATTATTAAAACTTAATATTGGACTGTCTTCTTTTCTTGCAGTATTAGTATTAGTTCATGTAAATTCTCCTTACATTTTCTGAATGTTGGACTGAAGTTCATTATTTTCTCAGGTAAATACCCAGGCCCCATCCAATATCACTGACTGCAGTGACTTCAATAATTCGAAGTATTACATAGTTGTTGTTCAGGTATCTTGCTTTCCCATAATCCACATTACAGCTTACCATTTCATATGATTCACGAACTATCTTACAAGACAACACCTCCTTTACTGCAGTACACTGCTCGATTCAATGCTGAAACTGTTAAAAACTATCTGTATGCTCTCAACGATGGCAAGATAGCTAAAAAGAAATTCAACTGTAAGTTGTTATCCACTTGTTGATCATAAAGGTTGATATAACATCTTAAAATTCATAAATCAAATGGTAAAAATGGTTTATTGATCAGTCATGCATACAAATTACAGACTAACATGTCATTCTGAACACAGTTGGGTATTATTTCATGTCTCTCTAAAAACTGAGCATAAGATCAAATAAAGCCAGCAGTCCATAAAAGTTATGATACAATGCATTCAATGATTATTTGATTTGTGCAAGCACAAGAGGCTGGTAACAATTACAATTTAATTAAACAACTATCTGATCATGCAATAGAGGTGGGTGGATATCATATTTGGCCCTGGTGACCAGATAGGTCATTCAGTTTAATCTAAAGAAAGTAAAATAGATTATAGTTATAGCTTTGGAAACTGCCCACTCTATGCAGTCTCTTACGTTGATTCAGTATATCAAACTTTCCACTCAATTTGAAAAAATAATGTGTCCTTTGTCATGTTTCACTGTTTCTATTACCTTTCCTTCTGTTGCATAAATGGCTCATTCTTGTAGTTTTTTTTACCTTGCATGATATGATAAAAAACATAAAGATTAGTTTCCAATGGTTAATAAAAAAAAAAAAAGGCCTTCCATTTATCTGTGGAATGGAATCCCAAGATGATACACTTGCTAGCCTGATGCTTCTCTGCACTTAGGTATCATGATGGCAGAATATTTCATTGTCTTTAATCCTGTTGGTTCACATGCCTTTCTTTCAGCTGCATCGTCATAAGTTGCTGATGTCTAATCTACTTGCTTAAAATCTTCACATGCCTTCCGATTTTCTTTTAATATCATGATTGTGGAAATATCAGTTGAATAATTTGAATTCTTTCTCTCTCTCTCTCTCTCTCTCATAAAATGGCTCATGGACAACAATCATACATTAATTGATGAGAATACTGTTTCCTTGTATACACACATAGATAGAAACCTCCCACCTATTTTCTATTAAAATTGAACATGTTCACATGATCTGTAGTAGGAATGGTCTGTTTTAGGAATGACCATGACATCCTGGATGTGTTGACACCTTGTCTGCTTGTGCATTCATATAGGAAAGTTATAGCTGAAGTGATCATGTGCATACACTCATGGTTACCAAGTAATTTGTGTGTTGGTAAAGGAGTTTTAGTGCAGGATGTTGCGTCATCTTTTAATGATCATTTGTTTGTTTGCTTGTTTATTTTCTACTAGCAAAATCTGCATGTCTGGACTTTGTAAAATCATCTGGGAATCTATAATCTTGACTATTATGCATGATTTTGCACCAAAAGAGATTTCAAGTTTGGCTGCAAATTGCAACATATAATAAAAAGCTTAGTCTCTTTGATCTTAATGTGATTATTTAGTGAGGAGGCAATGAAATATTGTTACATCTTTTAACTTTGCAGTGAGGCTTGCCCCTGAGGAGACATCAATGGAGCTGACAGGATACGGGCACAATGCAGTGACATGTATTGGCATGAAAACCAACATTCCGGTGAATATTCTCACTATTAGTTCTCAACATTGTCTAGGAAGTAGGAATGAACTTATTAGTTGCTATATTTAGCCCTTCAGTTAAGTATTCCATTTCAAGTCATTCTAATTTTATATTTCTTTGCTTACAACCAATCTCTTATTGGAATTTCTACTTCAAACTTCATCTTTGCTTACAAACATATTGGTAAACTTGGAAAGGAAGATCAATCGCTAAGCTGTAAAGTGTAATGTAATTTACAGAATAAAAAAGTTAGGATTGATCCTTATCATGTCTTATTTGATTTCATCCGATTTTTTTTCAACTCAATTGCCTTTTAACTTCATCATAGTTTAAAACATACCTGGGATCTATTTGCAGTGCATGTGTTCTTGACTCATGTTTTCCAGACAGTACATACATCAGTGTTCTGTCTTGCATGATGCAGCAGAACACTTTGTCTTTTTGTCCAGAGGGTTAATTGCCTGGGTAGATACTTATCCTTGTCTTTTTTATGGATGGTGTGGCTGTTTTGTATACAGAGTGTGATAAATTGGCCCAAGAAAAAAAACAGAGAATACTAGAGAAAAAAATAGTATTCTTGATTCACTATTTTAAAAATAATGGCAACGTGGAACTACTTTTCATGAATCAAGTCCTCAACTGCTCAATTGCTGGGCCAGATGTTGAGTATTCAAGTGGTCCATGGTTCCAAATAACATGCCTACTAAATTCAGATATGCTATAGTGGTTCAGTCAAATGATGGTCAAGATCAATGATTTTCTGCCTCTCTGACACTAGAATAAAATTGGGTTGACACTGAAAGTTGAGTTGTTCACATAGATAGGCCTGAGCTAGCCGGAAATTTCTGCAGCGAATGGCTGTTGACATGTATGCGTGTCTCTGTAATTTTTGCACATGTATTCATGTAGGGAACACCATAGAATGTTATGGTGGAGGTTGAAGCTTACCAAAATTGTTTGAAATTGGCAGAAAGGAGATTCTGAAAGCCAAACACGGACAAGCATGTGGATATATAAATATATTTAGATAGAGGATTATGATTATCTTGTATTATCAATAATTGGATTTGGGGAACGATGTTTTGATCGCAGGTGATTTTGGACGAAGCAATTCTAAGACTCAATCCCGATTTCTTCTGGTTGGGTGGAGGAGAGATTGATTTGAAGCTGGGGATAAGGACTTCTGAATTTATTGATTTTGCTAAACCATTCATTGTCAGCTGCAGTGGCACATGATTAAAACAAAATGAAATTATTCTTGGACGAAGATGAAGCAGGAACTGACACGATAGTAATGTTTGAAGTAGAAACTTTACTATGCACAGTTTCATTGACTATTGGAATTGGAATGAAATTCAATTGGGAGATATTAAATTAATATTCAATATGCAAGCATTTGGTTACAGGTTTTCATTGGATGTTTTGATCTCAGGTTGATCCCATATATTGTTTAGAACTTGTATATATGTTATTTATATATACATGTTTATCCATATGAAAAATTTGTTAAATGGAGCGCATTGTTTTCAGATAGAGGAGCATCTTTTTGGAGAAATACTGAAAATCTCACCCATAAGGTATTTTGTCATCTTCCAATTTGTAGAACACCAATCCTAACAAGAGCAAGACTGCAGGTCCTTAATATATAGTACTCATGGAGCCTGAAGTAGCGGTTTCAGAGGCATGACTCGTATCGGTATCTCGCGGAGGTTAGCTGAAGTTTCTATTTTTCCTGTATGGTTCCTCCGAAGTCATTTTCCTCTGACTGCATGGCTTCCTCCGTATCATTTCCTAGCATAGAACGTCCTTGCCCCTTCAGTCCCTGCCCAAACACCAACCAAATATACATCCATTTAATCGAATATCCTTAACATTTTTATTATAGATTCATATTCATATCAAATGTATTAATCAGTTTCGACATGTAATTAAGCAAATTCGTACTTTAGGCTATTCATGATCTCATGGATTTTTACGCATGAGAAAACCAATTAATCTACTTTGCCATCCCGATGAAGGACATGGCGAGGAGTTATGGGCCATGAGTAATGGCCAGTTCCACACCAAAAACATTACTGCCTAACAAACATAAACAGTAAAACCATCCTGAATACTTAATTAAATTGATCATAGAGAGTATCTTACTCACCTTTATTATTTTAGGAGCCTGTTGCCATTCAGCTTGTGAAGATAAGATCATAACCTTATTTCCTGCTGCAGGTATACAATTATATATTATCATTAGCAACAATAAAAGCAATGATAGCAACAAAAAAGTAGTTTTTTTCTTCTGATACTATATAATTAATTGTTTAGCACTGAGACAAGCGGTTTTTATTTTTTATTTTATTTATTTATATTATTATTTTCTTTGTTGACCTTATTTCCATGCATGGAGAATTTAATCTATCTTGTGAAAGAGGTGACCAATCAAAGTCTAATTTTATCCTCAATTTATTGTGCATAATTATTTTGCCATTATTCACGAGATTGGTTATGAGTTTGTTTATAATGATCAAACAATATTATCATAATTTCTTATAGTTAGGCCAAACATTGCATGATCTTAATATACGATCCATCCTTCATTAATTAGTCTCATTTTCGTTTCGATTTTATTTTATATAACATCATTTCGTTTAGCCTATAATATATATGAAGGTTCTCTGCACCGATGCACGAAGCAGAACACGATCTCAAGAAAGACGTACATATGCTTCATATTTCTTACAAAAAAACGTAAAGACAGGAGTGGAGGGAAAAGAATGTCAGTGACGGGGATGCATCAATGGAACAGTTCCTTGTGAAATATTGCAAGTTCCTCGTCCACTTTCCTGTCCCTTTTGAAAAATAAATAGAAATATTGAAGGTCGCAGTTAAATCTAAATTTTGAGTTCAAATCATCACTTGGTTAGAATCTCTCTCCCTCTCCCTCTCCCTCTCCCTCTCTCATTTTATGTACAGATGGTACTATAATGCAACAAATTCTGTAGAAGAAACTCTGAATGGTTACGCTTCGAGATTGCCCATGATTTTAAGCTTGCATGAATCTTCAAGTATATAGCAATTTGATGAGGGTTTCAATCTCCATAAGCCTATCTATGCTCAACATGTAACCATGTTTTGTACGCAAATGCTTGAATTGTTAACAAGAGACGTTAAAGGCCAATTTTGTTTCTTGCGTTTAGCAATTTGAGCTAGGCATGTATACATATAATAATATTCTTTTGCTTCATTTTATTTTGTTTGGACCATTTGCAAAATGGTTGGTGAATTTTAAAAAAAATGTTACTTAGAATGTGTACTATGGTTTATGAAAAATGATATTTAAATTTGATTTATAATTTAAAAGTTGTTTCTAATTAATAATTTATGATTAAAAAAAATCAAAATAACTTTAAGTGAGAAGTGTGTTCGATAAGAATGACCTAAAGCAATTTTTTTGAAAAAACAATTTAGTATTAAGTTAGAATTTATAAGTTAAAAGTAAAAAGTTTTAACTTTTGATTAAATCAAAATTTTAACTAGGTTTTTTAATAAAATTTTAATTTAAATAAAAAGTTATCTTTAATTAAATATATTTCTTTATAAGTAAAATTATTTTCTTCGAGCAAGGTTTTAGCATCTCTTAACTTTGTTTTGTGGGGTTTTATGCGTTGTCACGGAAGATGCTTAACGCTGCCAATACTAGCAACGGTTCCGCGAAAAAGAAAAGAGAAGAAAAAAAAAAAAAAAAAAAAAGACAGAATGCTGCTACTATATTCGGTTCAAAGGAAAAGACACATGATTCTCTATTGTTAAAGTTATGATATTAAAAAATAATATAAAGTTATTTTTTGAATTTTTATTAGGGTACGATGAGTTAAATTTTATTATACTTTTTCCTTTTAAATTAAAAATTAAACATAAAATAGTGGTGGATAAGTTTTATGTCCAAAAAAATTTATTTACAAATATATGTTAGAAAATAATATAAAAATTATTCTTGAAACTTCATCCAAAAACTTAAAATTTTAAATTGAAATGATTGTTTGCTAGAAAATTATCTCAAACAAAAACATTACATGAAAAATAGCAAACAGAAATAAAGACAAAACTCTATTGAAAAATGATTTCAACCAAAAGAACCCTTATTCAAATTTTTATTACTCAATAATTTATCTAACCAATATTAAATATTAAATCTCTTCAAGGTTTCTTAATTTATTAGTAAAACAAGACCTAAACAAGACTAGAGTAATAATAAAAGAGTTATAAACTAAATACAAAGAAAACCAAATAAATAAATATGGCAAATCCAAATAATAACTTTTAGGCCTAATTTTGGACCTTACTGATCTTAGATGACTATAAAAACCATATCTTATATAAAAAAAAATGGCATCTAGAATCCTCTTTTAAAATTTTAGCTTAATCAAACAGTTATATCAGAATTTATATCTATTATCATAAAATTGAGTATTTGACCAAAATCTCATGTATCAATCTCCCCGTGTTGGAAACATCTCTTCCTCAAGTTTAAATTGTTCTTGCCTCGATTTCCTAAATGTTAGATAAAGACTATTAAACTCTGTTATTTTCATTTAAGGTATATAACAATTCTATATATCAACTTTAATTAGTCATTCATTAACACTTGTTGTATCCATATAACTCTCTAATAAGTCTATTGATGTGATGAAAGTAAATTTATAATTAAAAAAATCAACAATAACAATAAAAAAAAATTGTTAAGCACCTGCCATGTTCTCTTTCGATTTATCATTTAACTTATCAATTTGGACATTATTAATGACATTGTCGCTCTTTATTATTGTCAATTTTTATGGTACCATTATCATCAAAATAAACATTATAAATTGATGAAGAATATCAATTCACATCTATCTTATTATAAACAGGATCACCAAAGGTCACTCCCTATTCTACTTCATTAAACCAAAAAATAAAAACTTCTCTACCTACAAAGTTCCTATGAACTCAAAGAGTATTATCCAAAATCATAAATCTCAAAGATACTTATCCATGCCAAATGCTAACTCTGTTGTTCTCGCCTCTAAGCAAGGTTTCAAAGTTGTCCATGGATTCATGATCACTCTCCTCACAATCCACTAGGGTTGTTATCTGTACTAATTATCGAGTCAATTTTATAGTCTGTTTTTGCATGTTTTCTATCATTAGTTCTTGAACATCTCTTTACAAGTGAAACATGCTTCCATTCATGGTTATTCCAACATAAAATAATAACCACTAGAAATTATTGGGTTCTAATACCAATCGACAAAGACAAAAACAAGACGAAAAAGATAGCAAGCACAAAGAAAGACATAATTTTGTTGAAAAGGGACTCAACCACAAGAACCATAATTCAATTTTTTATTACTCAATATTTTCTCTAATATGAAAGCTCTTTTAGATTGTTTCTATACTAGAAAAATGTCCTAATCAAAATTAAAAAAAATAATGGAGGAGTTATAAACTAAATAGTAAAAAGAATTCTAAATTAATTAGAAAAACAAGGCATGGATGGTGCCTTTTGGAGATAATTTGAGAGCCTTACCAACCTAAGATGGCTACAAAAATTGAACCACGTAGGGGTCTCTAAAATCTCCTAAGAAAATTATAATCAAATCCAATAATTAGATCAAAATTTATATCTATTAACTTAAAGTTACTTATTTGAGGAAAAAAAATAGAAACAAAAAAATTTACCAATTTGGTTAGAATCCATGTCTCTTCTAACCATAATTAAATTGTGAATTTGGTTAGAATGTAGTTTTTAATTTCAAAACACTATGAACTATCATGTGAATGGATATAACAAGACTATTTTATAGAACTTCACAAAATAATTTAAATTTTAGATTAAATTATTTAATTATTAGATTAATTCCTTATAAGTCCATGGCTGGTTTTGACTAAGAATGTGTTTGGAAATTCGGTGCAGACCGCGTTTCTAAAAATTTTTAAATCTTTTTTTTTTGTTTAATATATATATATACACTCAGATCATTTTAATTTGATGTCAAAAATAATTTAAAAAAAATTATTTTAATATATTTCTAAGTAAAAAACATTTTAAAACCGTTGACGCTAACAAAATCCCAAAGAAGCTTTAAATCCTCTAGTTTAGCGCAAGACCAGTTAATTTTCAGGCCACAAAGGTCATTGTAATATAGTGAATAGCAACCCGGGCCTATCACGCTAGCGACCCGGGTTTGATCCTGGCAACCGTGGATTTTACTTTTCAATTAATCCTTTTAGAGATGCATTCATTTAGCGGTGGTTCCGGGTTGCGAAGTCTACTAATTTTGAAGAGGGCAAAAACTCCTCACGACCTGCGTTGTTACATCCGCAAAAATGTGCAATAGCAACATCCTTGATGCTATGGCACTACAATGATACCCTAGAGTTTTCTAACTGACAGTAAATAAACTACCAAATGGCCATCCCTCCAGAATGACCCCGCACAGGACTATCACTAAGGCCTCAATATATTCACCGTCTTCTAGAGTCAACGACTTGACCTCATTTTCACATTTCAGTTGGATTAATACTCTTTATTTTCAAAATAAAAGCTGAAATTGAAATCATGAGATTCAAAGGCCTCCTGTGAAGAAGTATTAAAGATGATTTAAGATTGAAAGGATTTGTCAAGCTTATATACATGACTGGAAATATATGTATGTTTAGGCAGAATACAGAACTATTGACACGAGGATGTAGACAATAGTTATGAAATCAAATTTGGTGAAACCAGGAAAGAAACGAGGCAACCGCAGATGGCTACAGTGGAATCTGAGTTCCGAAAGTGTTCTCTCCGCTATAGGTAACATAGAGAAACCCATCTTCATCCTTTTTCTCTTCATATATGGCAGACATGATAGCACCTACAGACAACAAAATAGATGATAATTCCATGCACCTTTACCAATCAAAATGCTAATTACAACATCTAAATGAGAAAGACAACATATGTGCATGAGTTTACCAGTTGGCGGGAGGACATTATCCACAAATATAAAGATTGCCTTTTCTGCGCTCAACTTGATCCTTTTGCGGATGACATAGACAAACTGCCCCACAGTCAGGTCAGCCGGAACAAGGTACCTGAAATTTTCAGGTTCAGAATATAGGGGGGGAAACTCAATATCATCAAGCATAGCAGCTTATCATAATCCAGTAATAAATGACATATATTTTCTAGGGCTAAACCGTTTAGAAGATGGCCATAATTAAAAGACAGAAAGATAAGCCATTCCACAGTAGTATAACAAAGATAAAAAGAAGCAAAATAAAAACTAGCGAGGTGGTTGGGTGCTCAATGGCAGGCTCGGATCGGTGATGTTTAGGCAGTCAGGTACGGTCTTTATAGCGAAAATGGGCGAGAAGGGTCAGAAGCAGGAGAACAAAATTACAGAGACACCACTTGTGTATTCTGACAATCATGAAATGCAAAGAAGAAACTTCTAGAAACTGCTAGCCAGAGAAATTTCATGTTCATGAGAGCAAATTATCATGAAGACAGAAACCATTGGTTATATGTTGTTCCACTTTCACACAAGTAAAATTTTACATTCATCAGTTTTACAATCGTCCTTGGGTTCTCTGAGGTTATGACCATCAAGTCATATTTCAGCTTTGCATGTGTGTTCCCGCATAACTTAAAGGTTGTCAAAGAAACTAGAAATTGTTTGTGTTGAATTCCCCTAAATGTGAGAGGTGGCAAAGGTGAGAAGTGAATAGAATCAGAAAGTTATCCACTCTACTTACTTTTTCTTGTCTATGTTTGGTATATCACTTCTTTCTGCCTTCTCCACAATCACCTTAAAAAAAAACAAGCACAATTAGAAACATGTTAGCTTCAAAATGCAAAATAAGTATAAGATTCTTTAAACACACACTCAACTCATGAAATCATAGACAGCAACTACAAAGTAACATCAGAGATTAAATCGTGATATGTTTTCTCAAGCAAAAGACACATTTTAATTGCTGTATCCTGTAGCCAAAAATGGTCTCATTTCAAGAGACTGGTAAAATTATGTAAACAGTGGGAAAAAGTAAGATCATTAGTATAAGGCATTTTTCAATACAACCCACAGAAAAGAAAAGCATCAAGAGCATGCAGCAGATCCATTACTTTACTTAGTCCCAATGCACCATACATTCATAGTCTACTGGGTTTGCTCATTTTTAAAATCTTCCAACCAATCATTGTAAATAATGCCCATCAGACATTGCCATGGATGATAATTGCAAACAGAATTAACCCGTCGCACAACCTAAATCCATATAAAAGCAGAAGCCGTTTGCTGCTAGATCATTTGGATAAAGACTACAGTTCAAGGCCCCCATTATATTTATAGGTGTTAGACTGTCAAAACCCTGAAAGATATTTTAAAATACATTTAGCAAATACATAGGTGCTACACTTTCCAGGCAGAAAGAAATGCACCACTGTATACTCAACTTTTGACCATATATACAACTTTGATATAAGACACCAAGTTACAAAATGGCAGGTATAGTAATTGCATTTAGCAACATCAGGCACTCTTCTAAGCACATTAACAGTCCCAAGCAAGACGTTCACTGTTCTAATGCAAAAGAGTTCACCCATTGGAATTAACAATAAACAATTGAGAGAGGATATTATCACTGGGCTCTCACCGGAATCCTATCTGGGTACTTCTCCCTGATCCTAGCAGCCTCTGCCCTCCTCTTCTCTGAAGAAAACAAAACACAGAAGAAAAAAATCAACATTTTTCATCAATTTGACATGATCAAAACATAAAAATACAACAAGATTCAAAGTATATACCAAGATCATGCTCTTGCTTGAAATAACTCTTTGCCATTCCTGCAGAAAACAGCACACAAAATAAGTAAACAAAGTTGCTTTCTCCATTCTTTTTTCCTCTAAAAAACTGATTACCCTAGAAACAACATAGCGACGAATATGTATATAATTCTTCAAAATTTAAGGTCCATGAGAGCATAAGCTTCAATCCATAATCCAAACTTACAACCTTTTAAGAAAAACTAGATGATCACGATGGTCCATGACATACTATTAAACAAGAAGAATTATCCCAAAAGAAACCCCCAACCTAAATTCAAAAATCAACAACTCATAACTAAACAACAAAAGATATTAATAAAAAAACCCAAGTTTTGACCTAAACAACAATTATCCAAGACTTGAATAAAAAAGAAAGAAAAGGGGTGAACCATCATCTTCGTCAACATCGATAACCCACCAGTTCAAAAGAAAGAAAAGAGAAATCAAAACCAAGAGCATAATTCAAGAACGAGAGAAGGAAATTACTATACAAGATATGAAAATAAAGTATAAAGAAACCTAACCGTGTGCCAAGAGAAGGAGAGAGCTTTTGTGTTGATGAAGAACTCGTGGGTGTTGTGTTTAATTGGTTTGGTTGCAGATAAACTGATAAAGTCGAAGCTGTTTTGGTTTTTGGACTCTTTAAATAATAGACTTCTTCATTTCTACTCCTTAGTTATGTAATCCTTTATTATATTTGTTTTGGACATTTTAGCGCGTGTTCCCTCGCCGATCAACTTTACTTTTTAACCTCTTCATCATTGCATCACTTTTTCTCCTGGTTTGTCAATATTGCCCTTATTTTTCCCAAAAGACATCGTCATTGTTTTATGCCAAAAGGTCCATCCTTCAACGATCTTTAATTTTATGTATTAAAAGTATTTTAAAAAAGTATTAAAAAAAATTAATTATTTTATTTTAAATTAATTTTTTTAATGTTTTCATTGTTTTGATATGTTAACACTAAAAAATAAAAAAATATTATTTTAATAAATTTAAAAAAAAAATATCAACCACTCCACTAAAAAAAACTTATTCCAGGTTAATTGATCCTGAAGGCTTCATTTAATATACACATATAAATATTCTCTAATCTAATGTGGTAAATAACTTTGATTATTAGCCATTGGACAACTTATTGGTGTTAAATTATAAGCTCTATTTAGGGGGCGTGAATTTTTTTTATTTAAAATTAATATTTTAAATATATTATATTATTTTAATGTGTTGCTATAAAAAATAAATTTAAAAAAATAAAAAATATATATTATTTTGATATAATTTTTAGTAAAGTAAACTTTAAAACGTAACTTTTATCATATTTCTAAATAGATATTAATATTTTGATGAGATAACCAAGTTTTTTAAAAAAATATATTATTGGATTAGACTTTTTTTAAGATAGAAATACCATGATTTATTATATTAGGAACATCCAGATCATTGATTTGTATTTTAATAATTAGAATTTCACTTCGTTTAATTAGTGGGTAGCTTTATTTATATAAATAAAAATCCAAATTTTTTATTTCAAAATTAATGATTTGGATTCAACTATCCCGATATATATAATATTACTCCTAATTTAAGAGTTAAATATGATATTATCACACGTATAGTTTTTTTTAAAAAAAATGACATTAGTGATTTTCTTTTTTTCCACGAAAAAGGGTATGTAAAAAGAGATTTATAAAGAAAATTCTTAAACTATAAAGTGAATTATTGATTAAAATCAATAAATCAATAGGGGCAACAAATAACGTAAACTTAGTGTTGAAGAAGGTGCCAGCCCCTCTAAAAATAACACGTTGTTGTGGATGTGGCACGTGGCAGAATTTCTTTGGATTAGGACGAACGCGAGGAATATTAATCTCACATACAAGAGTAGACGCTAGGATACTGAGAATATGCCATCCGAACCACTTTTTACTCTCTTCGAATTTGGATCCTACCCGCCCTTTTTTTGTTGACCGTTCTGTCCCTGTTGTTATAAAGTGAAGCTAGTTGTTGACCGTTGATTACTATTAATTTGTTAGCAGGACGGTGTTGAAAAACTTGCTCTTCTATAGTGTATTTGTATTATTTGAAGTGATGTAATCCCTTAAAATTAAATAATATAAATAGTATCAATGATACTTAGTTCAAAAAAAGATAAACAAAATAGATATTATAGATTAGATAATGAATTGAGATTTTTTAAAATTTAATCAATTTAATTTAACTCGATAGATTTAACCTGATTTAATTAAACTAATCTAACTTGACTTGTATAATATTATATATTTTTATTTTTATATTATATATTTTATTTTATTTTAATTTCATTGTGTTGTGGCTGGAATGACAGGTATATTTTATATATTATTTTAAAAACAAAATAGAATGAAATAAAATTCATCTTTTTCAAAATCTCGAATTATTTTAGATTTTTTATCTAAATTTTAGTTGAGATATTTTAGATTTATTTCATCTATTATGTTTTGGACCCAAAAAAATGCTCTATTGTTAGCATTCTTTTCATCTAGACACAGCAATCGCCTTTACTATTACATTAACTCTTTTGAAAAAGTTCTTTCTATAAATAAATAATTAAATAAAGAGACTGTTGTACATATCTTATAATTGTCAATGACACTGTATCTTTTTATCAACAAATAGGTAATAGTTCATTCAATGAAAACGTGAATTGTGTTTCATATCCCCTAAAACTCAAATTTCCAGGTATAAAACATCTAGTCTCTGGTCAATTTTTTAATTCCAATTCTGTCATGCTGTTTTACAATTATTTATTATTGTGATGACATGGTATAGTTATAATTACGAGTATAAAAATGATGATAGTAGTGGTGATGACAATAATAATTAAAATTATTTAATGATATTGTAAATGTATTATTGTTAGTAAAATATTTGAAGAAACTTCATAAATTAAAAGATTCTCCAATAAATAAATTAAGTTTAAAGTTAATCATAAAACATAAACGTTCTCCAACAAATAAATTAAGTTTAAAGTTGATAATAAAATATTTTATTTTGGGAATTTTCTTTTAAAATATATTATGAGAAACAAATACAAAAAGACTTGGATGATATTGAAATATTACTAGTAATAGTGTCTTCATTGGCATATAAAAATGAACAAAAAATCAACTTTACAAGATAATCTAAAGAACAAAAAAAAAAGTGATTAAAAGAATGACAATTAAATTAGAAATAAAAACAAATAAGAGGAGAACTTATATTATTTTTTTTATTGAAGGATAAAATTAAAAATAATAATTTCATAAAAGATCCAAAATCAAAAATAGAAATTAAAAGGATAGTAATTAAATTTGAGAGGTAAAATAAAAGGACGACCTTCAATTTTTTATTGAACAATAAAATTGAAAAAAATATATATATTATCAAAGGACCCAATAAAATTTGATAATAAAAAAAATAAAGATCAAATTTAAAACAATAATAAATTGAGAGGATAAATCATAATTTTTTATAAGACAGCTCGAATTCCTAGGAGATGAAAGAAAAATAAGAAAAGAATAAAAAAAATATCATCAGCAATAAACTATAGTGATTTGGTCTACACACGTTATCTTATATGGAAGATCATAACACACAACATCTACAATCATCGAGAAAAACTTTTTTTTATCACTAGAAGAGGTCACACACACTACCAAAGTATTGCAACCTTCCTCACTCACTCTCTAGCGCATTCAGTACATGCACCAACCAATCTTATCCTAATCGTTAACTATAGTTCTTTATATTTGTTTTGGTATCTAATTTGCTTCTTAAAACCCTAATTGTTCTAAACATATTTTGACAATTTGACAAATCAAGTATCAACAAGGTACCAAACCTTTTTCCTAACATTACAAGACCCTGTATTGGCAACCAAAATGAAACGGTAATTCAAAGATATTGGACTGATCAAACTTTGACTTGTTTTTATTTAGTCTCTCCTTTTGTTTTTTTTTGTTTTTTTTTATGAAGATATTGGTGTGCAGGGTCAGTCATAAGATCAAGGAGCTCATCATCTGTTTATCAATGGATATTGATAATAAAGAACCTCGTAGGAATTCTGTACTTCATGCTATGTGGGCATCACTTTGGAACCTCATGCCATAAAAATTTACAAAAAAAAAAAAAAGGAAAATAAGAGAGAAACTAATTGAGGAAAAGAACATTATTATGCAGGAGGGGCAAAGAGGAATTAAGTTGTGTCACTTTCCCCTTCATAAAATCAAAGCCTTCATCCATCCCTTGCATGTCCAAATCATGTTTTTTCGAAAAAAAAAAGAAACATTTCCTACAAGATTGAGCAAAAGCATGTCCTCCCATCTTCCCCTCCTCACAAAAACAATAAAATTTCCGTCGCTTCAGTGTATTTTGTAGACCAGGGGAAGCTTCTTTTTGGGCCATGCTTCCGCAAAGCCCTTTGGGTTCCTTGTATTGTTGCGTCTCCCACATTGAGAATGATGAGAGGAAAAGACACGGGAGATATGCAGTGCCAAGTGCGGTCAAACCCAGGACTGTACCTTCGAAGTTGACGTCCAAATTTTCGCCGGAAAACGCTAGAAAACATCTATTTGCATGCGTGAGGTCCATGTAGGTGGATATTTATGCAAATCTTACATTTTTAGGCTTTTGTTGGGGGCACCAAAATGATGCTGGATTGGCAGAGAACTAGGGTCTTTGCATTTGACGGATTCCGTGTAGTAATTATAATTTAAAATATTTTTTATTTAAAAATATATTAAAATAATATATTTTTATTTAAAAATATATTAAAAATAATATATTTTTAAAATTTTTTAAAGTATTTTTAAGATTAGCCATCAAACAATATAAAAATATAAAAAATAATTAATAAAAACAAAAAATCAAAATTTAAGAGAACTCAATTCAACCAGATTCCTAGTATTGTCTCACAAAAACTTACCTCAAAGGTCTTTGCTTTCATGAAATATCGAGCTTGAAGGATTCGAGAATATGAGAATATAATACTTGTTGTTTTTTGAAAAAAAAAAATTAATATATCAAAATAATGTATTTAAAAAAAATATATATATATATATAATATTAGTATATTAAAATGATATAAAAACATAAAAAAAAATTAATTTTAAATTAAAAAAATCAATCCTTTTAGAAACACTGTTCGGAACACAATTACAAACTACCTTAAATCTTGCAATCAGATTTTTTCTGTTGTTTACTGGAAATCCTGCACTAAAAAGCATTGAAAAAAAAAAAACAGTTATATTACATGAAGTTTAAGACTATTTGTAAAAACGAGTTTTTAATAGGAACCACACAAAACTATTCTGTGTATTAATTTACGAAACACTTTTAAATTCTAGTCGAGACAATACGCAGACCACACCACACCACACTTAACATGAACAAACACAGGTTAAACAAACCCAATACCATGAAATTGGCGTTCGCTTTGTATGCGCATGATCAAGGTAACCAGATTGAAAATGACTCCGAAAAATTCAGATGCAGATGACAACAAACGAGGCCTGTAAGGAGTCCTAATTGTTGCATTCATATTATCAGTGTAACCCTCAGGCCCCAGTGAGAAACAGAGGGGAGAAATAACAACGTTTGAAGGAAATGTAATCTTGTCGTCTGTCATATTTAGATGTTGACGAAATCCACGGAAGGAAATTTTCACCACGGTACATATGATCCTGTTGAAAGTTGAAACTCGTTGCATACGTGTCTCGGTCTTCTTTCATAATCATCCATCTTGATCAGCTCGACCAAAAAGAAAAAAAATGAGCTTAAACGTTCCATGGCTGTGGCTTGGACAATGACAGATGCTGCTTTTGCTGTAGAGTTATGATTTTTCTTTTGAACTCAAATGCAGCATCGTGGGTTATAAATAGTGCAGCGCAGATGCATTCCATACGGTGGTACAAAGCCTGTTTCAAGAAGAATGTCTGGTTTCAGCATGTTTTTTGACAACTTAACACTCTGTATCCACCTAATAAATGCAGATTAGATTGTTAATGATTTTCTTGTGGGTTTGTATACTGTTTTCTTAAGAACTTAACACTCTGTATATATATTAATTGATTTTCCTAATAAATGCAGTGATCATGTATGCCATTATTAGGACGAAAGGAAGGATTAAAAGTTACAGCAACAATCACTGTGGTGTGGATCCTCCTGATTCCAACATTTTCCAGCATAAAAGAAGGGGAAAGGACGGGTGTGAGGACGAATTTCCTTCCCAATGAAATGCCTCTTGACCTAATTACACACCCCACCAACCACTTGAGCATGACTTTAGTCTGATCTTATCATAATCATTGAAAAGATTAATTCACATTTTGATCATGCTATCTAAATTTTGCCATGTCACTGATTGTTACGTGGACTTGCCCTGTTTTTTTACTGCCAGCTCTCTTCATTACATGACTTGAGTCTGATGCAAGCTTGAATTCACGTTGTTGGTATTAGAAATTCTGTCCGACAGTGTTTTAACAAGATCGCACCAGCTTCTCTTTTGAATTTCACCATCGCTAAGACTGAAAGGGGTTGGTGAATATTCTCATAGAGCTTGTCGTCGTGCAAGAATCAATTAAAGTTGATAGCGAAAATCGAGCCTTGTTGTCTGATCATTGATTGCTTTTAGTTGCGACTAGGGCATTGTACCCCCCTCTTCCCTCTTCACCGCGGATGGATGGAATTAGTTTTTTAAAATGTTAAAAAATATTAAGAGCATCGAAATTTTTTTAAAATTGATTGATTTTATATGTCTAAATTCAACCTTAATAATTGATAAAAATATAAGTTATTTTTTAAAAAAACTTTAAAATTATAATTTTAAAAAAATATATATAAGACAATGAAAGATTGTAATAACATCGATGCTCCTGCAACCTGGGTCATGGATTCTATTGGGTTTAATAACTTTTTTTATAAACTTTTTTTATTTAATTACATGATAAAAATATATGTTAGACAATTAAGCACCAACTTAAAAATAGACACTAGACAATTATCCCTACAAAAAACAAACAAAAATCCATAAGATAATTTATTTTTCAACCAAACTAGTATTAAAGGATGAAATTAAAAACAATTAAAAGATAAAAAACAAACAAAAAAAACATATTCTATTGGTGGGTAAACTTGTCGAACCTGTAAATTGGATAAGCTGGGCTAGTACGCCAAACCTGTGAATTAGGTTATTGACTAAATTAGGATAATTTGTTTTTTTTTTCAAAACATTTTTTTATTTAACTATATGATAACAAAAATAGATAATTGTAAAATAAAACACCAACCCAATACCAATATGGCCTAATTTTATGGCCACCATGGTGGTGTTTGAATTCTAGACTGGCAAATGAATCATCATCCACCCCTTCCAAATTAAAAATAAATAAACAGACCCAAATGCATTGCCTAAGCATGGTCTTTTTCCCTTAATTTTTCTTTTTTTAAAATTTTTTATTATATATTTAGCAAAAGCATAATAATAAAAAAACTAGATGAACCCAATAAACTCCATGACTTAGTCAAATGCTTGACAGGTTCAGACACAAAGCTTGTGTTGATCTAATATATTGTTTTTTTTTATTTTATAAAAGGTGTCATGTTTAATGTTATTAAAACATTTGATTTATTTTAAATTGGTCTTCATGATGTGTTTCATGTTTGTTTCTATATGATTAATGTTTTTTTTTACAATATTATTACGATCACATGACTTATGTCACAATAAAGCATGTGCATATAATCCTCGCTATATTTTATTATATATGAAGATCGATTTTTTTATTTATAGTTATATTTTTTTTCTCAATGTTAAAAAATATGTTAGTAGCACTTGCGTGATCAATCTTCTATGGTAGAAAAAAAATTACCTGACCCGAGTTTAATTAATGCGTTAATATTTTTTAATTTATTGACATATATAGTTCTAAATTTATTTAATTAAATGTATTCATAAATTTTATTTATTTATTCTTACAACTTTTTTTTTGTCAAAAAACACGTTATATTAATTTTTTTAAAAATATATATATACAACCCGTAACGAACCGTTTGTTACATAGCTTTTTTAGTCAAATTCATGTATCAAATATCGTACATGTCATCTAAAATAACATTTTTTTATTTCTATACTATTTAAATAGAACAAAAAAAAACTATGGCGGTGAAATTAAAATTCAATGCAAGTAGAGATACTGAATATGATATTCAGCATCCACGAATTAAAAATGATAAAAAAATAACACCATGTTGGCACAATGCGTTTTGAATTCTCATAACGTTTTTTTTTCCTTTATTTTTTTCATTATGATTATCCAAAAAAAAATTAATTTTATTTTTTTCAGATTGTGTTGGTTAGTATATCAACTTGGTTGTTTGTTTTGTATTGCTCTTTATTAAGTTATTGTAATCTCAAAGAAATATACCGATATTAAGTTGGTTTTTGATTTTGCAAAAAAAAAACTGATTTAATTGTTTGCAAAAGATTTAAAATGAGGGGACTAAAATTGAAAGTGAGACAAAAATGGTGGTCTTTTTTCTCAAATAAAATTTATTTTTTTCCTTTTATTTTTTTACTCTAGCCATTAAACTTTTTATTTTAATTTCATTCTTTCACATTGTATCGATTAGTGATTAGGTTTGATGATTTTTTTATTATTTTTTTATTTAAAGTTATCATAACCTTAAAAAATATCTTGATATTGGATTGGTTCATGATTTTGTAAAAAAATTAAAAATAATGGGACCAAAATTCAAACTCAGGTAAAACAGGAGTCCTTTTAAAAAAAATATATGGTGTCAACTATTCTTTTAGAAAACTTTTCTTAAGATTTTTTCCAAATTCTTTATTAATCCCTTTAGTTTGATAATTATATGATTTAGTTTATACTTTATTTAGTTCACATATTAGCAGTGTTATTAAACCTGACCCAGCCTAATGGGTCGACTTGGTGGCATGATCGGCCCGGGTTTAATAAAAGACCGGTTGTGGCAACAGCTCAGCCAAACCCGGGTGAACCCAGACAAGATCCAGTTATTTATTTATTTATTCAAATGTGGAATTTGAAACCTATTAGTATATATATTATATGTTCCCAAGAAAAAAGTCATATTTTTTCAATGTGGGATAAAAAAAACCTTTTGATTTAAATACTTCAACTTAAAAAGATAACACCTTTCTTATATATACTCTATATTTTCAAGAAAAAAATCATGTTTTTTCAATGTGGGATAAAAAATCTTTTGGTTTAAATATTTCAACTTAAAAGGATAACATGGTATATTTTCAATATGGAATTTGAAGCCTTTTCGTATATATACTCTATATTCCCATGAAAAAAATTATGTTTTTTCAATATGGAATTTGAAATCTATTTATATGTATACTTTATATTTTCAAGAAAAAAAATTAAGTTTTTTCAATGTAGGATAAAAAACCTTTTTGGCTTAAATACTCCAACTTAAAAGCTTAACATAATATCTTTTTAATGTGGGATAAAAAAAACTTTTTAAAATACTCTTTTAAACTTCATTGTTAATAATATGTATAACATATATTTACATGGATTTTTTCATATGAAATATTATTTATTTATTTAATTATTTAATTTTTTTGGGTTGATCCGAGTTTACTTGGGTTGATCCATAAAAGCTGGGACCCGACCTCTTGATCGAGTCAACCTCTGAACCGAGTTTAATAACTATGCATATTAGTTTTTAAGTTTCAGAGAGAAGAGAGAGAATGATAGAAAATGATAAAAAATAATAAATGAGAGAAAAAGATGTCGGTTGGTCGGGTTTTGCTAATAAAAATAAATAAAATGTCAAAGTATGTTGGAATAAGAGAGGATTTCTTTCTCATATGATAATGTGTTTTTTAACCTAATTGAGAGGGGATTGAGTTGAGGAGTTGGTTTATTGAGATTATAAAAGTGATTTTAAAGTTTTTTTATGTGAAAATAGATTAAGAATTAGTTTTTGGGTTCTAAAAAACCTCATTCTAATTTTTAATAACCTCTCCAATAATTAAAAACTAAACAAAGAGGCAACGTCCTCCACTCAATTCCCAAAAGCATAAAAAAGGTCAGAGCATGCTGGCATAGGGTGGTAGGCCCACTCGCCTGGGATTATTTTTAATGTTCAATGTGCCTTAGGCCACTCAGCCACCGTAGGCCTACGCTGGGGTTATTTTAACCCGTTGTTTTGTTTATCTTTTCTAACAATTTCAATTTAATTTCTTAAAAAATAATTAATTTAGAATATATTAAATATATTTAATTTATCTTAAAATGATTAAGAATAATTTTATTAAGAATTAATCACGTCATATGATCGAGCATTTTTTTTTATCTCAACTTTATAATTTAATCTTTAGTAATTATTAAAAAAAAGTATTTAATGAAATGTTATCGTAAATTTATTTTATTAAATATTTATCAAGTTTTGAATTTATATAAAAACAAAATTCTACTGGATAAAATATATATTAGTAATATTTAAGTATTTTTTTTTATGTTAAAACAATTTTAATTTGACATATAGCTGCCTTGAATCTATTAGATAGAATTACGAGTGTGCAGTAAAAATTATTTTTTATTTTATTTTAAAATATAAAAAATATATTAATTTAAAACTAAAAAAATACAGAACACGATTAGATTGTAATTACAATCAGAATCAGATTCCTAATTACTTATAGAGGAAAGGTAAAAAAAAAAGTACGAAAAAATTGAGAAATAAAAAAAGGTCCGGTCAATCCCCAAAGTCAGACGGCCGCGGAAGAAAACAACAGAAAAGGCAAACTAGTGTACTGGATTGCAGAATATCTGAGGAATGGGACTGTCACACAGCCGGTTTACTGCGTTCACAACATGTGAAGGAGAAAAAAAAAAAGAAGTAATAGTGAAAAAAAAAAAAACTTCAGTCATTAAATTAAATTGAATCCCCCCATTTCATTTATTAATGAACCCCCACCCCCCCTACCACCAGAAAAAAAAAAAACAAAGACCATAAAGAAACTAAAATAATTCATGAGGTTTATTATTATGTTTTTATTTTATTTTATTAAATATAAGTATTGTAAGTAATAGTGGGTATATTAATAATTGTATAGTAATTTAGAAAATAAAATCCTAGAATAACTTACATTCTATTTCATTAAACAATTAAAATCGACATCAGTAAAAAAAAAGATAAAGAAATATCAAGAAGTAGATTTAATTTAGAATCAAAATATTTATTATTATTTTTTTTATCAAGTTAAGGTATGTATTCTCTATCCTTGTCTTTTAATTGAGTTTCTGAATACATATTAAGTTTATTAAGGAAAGTTCAGGAACTAGAGTTTTTCATTTTATTTATTTTTTAATCATTATTAAGTAGTGGATATTATAGTAATGAAGTATTAGATTGATAGGAAGTTATTTGAAGTGATTTTATATATTTTTGGTAGATTAATTTGAAGTAATAGTGAAATTAAAAAGTTAAAAAATGAAGATGAACTGCTAAGTTCAAACTACCAGAATCTAGTCTTTCAATTGGTGTTATTGTTGGAAATTAGTAGCCAGCCATGAGTTCTTTAATTTGATAGGTCATTTATCCAAGTAATAGTTGTGGATTAAGAGTTATGATTATTGGAAAGTAGATCACTCGAATATGTAATTTCTAGGTTTATAAAAATATAAAATTTTTAAAATTCATTTTTGGTTAATTGAAAAGTGTGATTCACCCCGAATATTTTATGGGTCCAAGGTTTATTGTTTTTGTTTAGTATGTTACCAAAGGGTTTTAGTGTGTTTTAATATTTTTTATGAATTTATGAAAATTATTTCTAATTATTGAAATTTAGTAATTAATCATTAAAATTTATTTTGGAAAGTTAACAACTATTATAGTTTGGTTTTAAAGGTTTCAATATACTAAAATTAATTGATTTTTATATGAAGTTTGAATATATAAAAGGTGTTTCATAAAGAGTTTTATTTCTATATGAATTAATTCATTTACTTAATAAAATAGTTTTCTAGATATAGTTGCAGTTAGTAATTTTCGACACCTCCACATATTATACTTGGAATACTTCTTTCCTAAAAATAAAAATATTTCCTATCATTTTCCAATCATATTTTACAATGCTATTATTCTTGGACCATAATTGTTATATGTTTTATATAATTATTTTTGGTATTTAATTATTAAAATAAATTTAGATATTTTATTAGTAAAACAAGGGGTTGTAATGACATGGTTCTAGTGCTAGAGTGATTTTTAGATATAATTTTAAAGTTTTAAACTAGTGATATATTTAAGCTCTGATTAAATTAGATATTAGAAACAATTTCATGTATTGCTTTGGATATTAACTAGCATATAATTTATGATGATTGTTATTGTCAAATTGATAAGAATGCTTGGTTATCTCCACAGCTAATATTGAATCTGTATATTAGATAAGTAGTTGTTCATCTCTTTAATTTGTTATTTGAGTTATAAAATATATATTTATGTACTAAATAAGTTTTTTTTATTAAAATATTTATTGTTTTTATATATTAGGTGGATCAAGCATGTCATATAATTTGTAAATGATGTTAAAGTATTTTTTGAAGGTATGTTTATGATTGCAAAAATATTTTGAATATGTTTTATTTTTATAACTCATTTTTGAATTGAATATAAATATAAATTTAATTGACTATACTTTAGACCCGTTCTTTAGGGGTTATACATTGGTTTTTATAGACATAATTATTTAGAATTGATCTATTGTTATTGTGACTAGAGTATTCATAATTCTTTGACTTTGAATATGAGTGTGTAATTTATATTCGTGTTCAAAATAATTGATTTGAATTATTTAAGTTTTTGAATGATTAACAAATATGTTTTTGGACTTTTAAATCTTTTAAAATATTAAGAGTTTAAAATATACTTTGACCTATTGATTATAAACTATATGTATTAGTAAATTTTAAAATACCTAATTCAGCTAAAGAGATGAACTGTTATTTAATACGTGGATGACTCTTATTTTATATGTAATTATTTATTTATTTTTCAGATGATTTGGAAGAGGTGTAGAATGTTAAGTGCTTGCCTCATAAGTTTCTAATTGATTTATAGATTTTAATATTTTAATTATTAGATTAATTTATGATTTTAGACTTGTATTGTATTTTATTTTATTTTAAAATTAAGTTATTTGATGTGAAATGATTTATATTGAGTTCAATTAATTTATGATTCAAGATAAAAAATATTTTAAAAAGTATTATTTTAAGTATAACTTATTAATTGAAGTTACGATGCTTTGCATGTTTATAAAACTTTAAATGTTCTCACGCAAAAAGGATATTTTCAAAGATTTTTTTTGGGGCGTGACAACAGGTCAACGGGTTAATATCTTCTAAGATTAATCATATTCCTTGATTTTCTATTAGTTTATCTCCTCCGTTAGTTTATATTCTTTAATTTTCTATTAGTTTATCTCCTCCGTTAGTTTCTCACAAAGTAAAAAGGAATGCCCAGATTTGTATATCATCAAATCACGCAAGCATAGTCCAAAAACCTAAGGAAATTTACAAGAATCCTTTAAATATAAAAATGCAAACAAAACCCGCAAGTTTGATTAAAAGAATAGCTCCCAAGCCTGATTCAAGAAAAACTCGAAGAACCCACTCCAGTACTTGAAGATGGTGGTCATATTATGGAGATTTCATGGAACCCACTTGAGGTTTTGAGAGTTTGTGCTCGGGTTTCTTGATAATACTGTTATTGTGGAGAAGTTGATGGCATAGATAATGATTCAAGATTAAATTCTCCTTGTCGTTGTTGTGTTTTGTTGATGTTAGGGTTGATCGCTGAAGGGTTTAACAGCAACAAGGATACCTTGATACAGTGCTTGTGTTCATTGCCACTCTTCCGATCTTTCTTGGCGTGAATTTGTATAAGGATGTTGATTAGATCAAAATTTGGTCCAACTAAAATAAATTATAAGAAGATGTTGTATTAATTTTTTTAAGAAATTCCAAGTCATGTTTTTAAAACATAAAAGATAGGTAGATCATGTATAACTTTTTAACAATATCATTAAACCTAATTCAATAAGTTAAACTTAAAACATCCAACTCGATTCTTTATCTAGCTCGAGACTCAAATTAAATTATGTGACAATTGTCACAACCTAACCTAGTTGATCTGGCTAATCTAGAAACAACCTAAACAATCTATTAAAATACAGGCTGACTTAAAAAAAATTCAGAATAACATTATTTTTTTTTGTAATATCAAAACATTGATATATTATATCGACTTGGGTTAACTGTCAAATTTATGTCCTAGATCATGAACAAGACTACAAAAGCACTAATGTAGTTAGTCATTGTCTCTTTCTTTTCGTTTCCCTTATTCTCCTATGGTTGGGCTTTTATAAATCTTGAGTGAAATGAAGTCTAAGATCTAATTAAAAAGTTATTATAAGATCAAATACTAAACATTGAAGATTGTTGCTATGATATGACCCAGTCGATTTGACATGTTCAAAAACAGTTTAGATAATTGATAAAATTATCGGTTGACTTTAAAATAAGATTTTTAAGATGATATTTTTTTTAAAATATTAAGATAATAATATATTAAATTGAATATGGTCAATCATCAAATTCATGACTTGACTCATGAATATGATTATAACGCGCTAACCTAGCTAGCTGGTCAAATGTTTTTTTTTTTTCCTCTTCTTTTTTTTTGGCTCAATAGTGGGATAAATTAAGGATGAAATCTAAAAGTTATTAGAGAATCAAAAACTAAATTGAAAGAAGAGAGCTTAGGTTCGAGTGTGATGAACTCAATTGAAAAGTTAATATAGAATTAGGAAAAATGTTTGGTGCAGCAGGTGTCAACGTGTGATAGAGTTACTGCATTGAGAAGGCGCACATTACTTTCTTTGATCTTTGTGTTGTTGGAAATATCTTGGCAGCAACTTACTTCCAATGCAGTGTGTGGAAGCTCTGGTGCGACTTCAACGATCAATTCTTCTTCTCTTTGTTTTTCTCCGTTTCTCCTCTTTCCTCCCCTCATATTCCACACAAATATTTTTTTTAATATTTATAAATTTATTTTTAATATCAACTTATTAAAATAATTTAAAAAATTTATTTTAAATAAAATATAAAAATAAAATTTAAATTAACAGTATTTTGATCGTACTGTAAAACTTTCCCGTCACTGACATGTGAGAATCGCTGCTTATCAGTCAGTCTAGGGTAAAATTGGTGCAGTGCCCTCTGTTTTACTCTTTGTAAAGAGGATTACAGTATAACTGTGGAGGGTGACAGAAACCCAGTACAAATATTAAAGTGCAAAAGTAAAATAAAATAAAATGAAAAACAATAGAAAGAGAATGAGATATATAGACTAGAGAGAGAGAGAGAGAGAGAGAGAGAGGAGGAGCAGGAGGGGAGAGGGACACTTTATTGCCTTTTTTATGATGCACGCATCCATTGCAAACACAGAATGATGGTATATTATTACTGTTAAGACATGAGGGCTAGAAGAAGTGGAGAAACAAAGCAATTAACCACAACCACAACTACACAACAACAAAATACAGAGAGGTAGATTGATTGATATGGAGTTGAAGAAAAGGGAAAAATTAGATAAAAAAACATGGAGCTCACCAAGAGAATGAGAAAGGATTGGTGGGTGGTCAAGAGCTAGTGACAAAAGATATTTTGTTGTAATGGGTGGGTTGAAGAAGAGAGATTCATGGCATGCAATGAGATATGATATTGTGTAAAAAAATCTCAGTTAAAGAACAAGAAAGTTCCTTTCTTCTTCTTCTCTTCTTCTCTTTTTTTTTTTGTTTGTTAAATCTGAGTGTTAGCCCACTGAGAGCCAACGCCATTGAGAATCCTTCACTTCACCACTGCAAATCTCGGGCCTTTTCTCGACTTCTCCCCAAACACCTCAGGCTTCTTGGAATTTTATAAGAGGCATGCCCTTTCGTTTGCAGGCCAAGGGGGGTGTAGATTTTGATGGTTTTGCTTCAGTTTGTTCTCAACAAGAAACTTGGACTCAAAGGCAACGACAACAACTTCTTGAAGTAAATAGCTTTGCAAGCAAAGAACCTAACTCAGTTCTTCATATGAGAAGAAGTCCAAGCCCACCTACATCAGTTTCGACTCTCTCCTCCTCCTCAAACGGCGGCGCCGGTGGAAACACCAGCGACAAGACCGCCACCATCACGGCAACAGATAAAGTAGCGAACCCAGTGAACAATGAAAGGAAAGATGAATGGGCAACAGAGCTGCAGCCATTCCCAAGCGGACTAGAGTTTGTTTCAACAGGAGAAAGATGTGGACTTGGACTAGAAGATTGGGAGAATATGCTGTCAGAGCCAAGCCAAGAACAATCCTTGTTGAGGTGGATAGCTGGGGATGTGGATGACACGCAGTTTGGGCTAAAGCAGTTGTTGCAAAGTGGAAGCAGTCAGCTGGAATTTGATGGCAATGTCGGCGGCGGTTCTGGTGTTGGTGGATTGGGGATTGTTGATCAAGGACCCGGGTTTGAGTCCTTAAGTGGAATTCCAAGTGGCGTGTCGAGCATTGGTACTAATTTGGCTCCTTTTCCTGGTCCTGGGGTTTCAAATATTGGGTCTGGTTTAGTTGCTCCTGGCTCTTCTTCTGGTTTGATTAACTACAAAAATGTTGGATTTGGCAGCAACAACTCTAGTGTGCAAAGCCCAGTTTTTAGTTCTCCAACTAACAGTGTTTCACTTCCATTTTCTTTACCTCCTGGTATGGTTTATCATCAAAATCAGCTGCAACAAATTGAGGTCCCAGAGAAGAAGCCACACATACTAAATCCACAGATATTGATGAACCAGCAACAGTCTCATAATCCACGCATTCGAAATCCCAACCTTTTCTTGCAATTACCATTTTATCAGCAAGAAAACCGCCCCCTCCATTCCCAACTCAAGCGCCACAACTCTGGTAGCATAGACCCAATCTCTCATGTAATCCCAAAACTACCATGCTCTGATCCTGGGCAAGAACTTTTGCAAAGAAAACACCAACAACAGCAACTGGGGTTTCCTCAGAGAGTTCAGTTTCTTCACCAACAACTTCAACAGAAGCCGTTGGTGGTGAAGAAGGAAGATTTAGGAACTCAACCTTACCAGCACCAGGACCAGCACCAGCACCAGCATGCCTTGTTGGACCAGCTCTACAAGGCAGCTGAGTTGGTAGGGACTGGGAACTTCTCACACGCGCAAGGGATATTGGCGCGGCTCAATCAACAGCTGTTCCCAACTGGGAAGCCTCTCCATAGGGCAGCTTTCTACTTCAAGGAGGCTCTTCAATTGCTCCTTCTCATGAATAATAACTCAGTCACTGCTCCACCGCCTAGGAGCCCCACCCCATTCGATGTCATCTTCAAAATGAGTGCTTACAAGGTCTTATCTGAGGTTTCTCCACTTGTCCAATTTGTCAACTTCACCTGCAATCAGGCCCTCCTTGAAGCAGTTGACGATGCAGATAGGATTCACATTGTGGACTTTGATATTGGATTTGGTGCTCAATGGGCCTCTTTCATGCAGGAACTTCCCCGGAATAGAGGTGTCCGATCATTGAAAACCACTGCCTTTGCCTCTCCTTCGACTCACCATCCCGTTGAACTTAGTCTTATGCGCGATAACTTAACTCAATTTGCTAATGAGATTGGTCTAAGTTTTGAACTTGATGTGATTAACTTTGATTCTTTGGAGCAACACTGTTATTCTCTCCCCTTTTTCCGAACAAGTGAACACGAGGCTGTTGTGGTGAATTTCCCTATTTGGTGCTCGTCAAATCAACCGTCTGCACTACCGTCACTGCTGCGCTTTATAAAGCAACTTTCTCCAAGGATTGTGGTGTCTTTGGACCGAGGGTGTGACAGAAGTGACCTTCCATTCCCACAACATATCCTCCATGCCCTCCAATCCTATACACACCTATTGGAATCATTGGATGCTGTTAATGCAACTACGGATGATGTGAACAAGATTGAGAGGTTTTTGCTCCAGCCTAGGATTGAAAGTACTGTGCTGGGGCGTCTTCGTGCTACAGACAAAATGCCAAATTGGAAGACAATCTTTGCATCTGCCGGGTTTTCTCCCGTAACTTTCAGTAACTTCACCGAAACTCAGGCAGAATGTGTGGTGAAGAGGACTCCAGTGAGGGGATTTCACGTGGAAAGGCAGCAGGCTTTGCTTGTGCTTTTTTGGCAGCGTAGAGAGCTTATGTCAGCTTCAGCATGGAGATGCTGAGCAGTAACAATATGACGAGCAGCGAGGTTGGTTTTTTATCAACTCACAGTTTATCAGAGGACCCAACTCAATTACTAAGGTGGTATTGTGTCAATAAATTTGGTACTATTGATGGTGGCTCTGTTTATGACTTATAATATGAATTGTCTAGCTTGTGAGTCTCCTCTGCTTGTGTCTATCTAATCCCAGTAGAACAAAACATCTAATTAGACAATCTAGTAGGGTGCTATTTGTTTCGGAAATGGATATTGCTGGGTAATTTGATTTTATGATTGTAACAATGTGCTTTTGTGTCTCTTTAAGATGGTGATATTTTGTTCTGTACTTGACAACGAAAGAGAACTTCAAATGGAAAGTTAACTTGCCAGAATTCTAACCTTCTTTAGTGCTTGATATGGCAATAGGTTTCCTAGCGCGTACCAACTTTGATTTACTACTCTTGTGTTTCCCCCCATGTCGTTATTGTTACTGACAAGGCATTTAAAGAAGTAATAGAGATGATGTATTGGAATTCTAACCTTCTTTAGTGCTTGATATGGCAATAGGCTTCAATGGAGCGTGATAAGGGAGATGAGGTGATAAGCCAAGCTATAAACCAAGGAAATTCTCATCCAATGTAGTGATTATTGGAATTTCTAGATATCCTCATTTGTGTCTTTCATTGCTTCACCATTAACCAGTAACTAATTTAGGCATTTAGGTGCGAAAAGTTCTATTATACTTTCAAGTTTCTTACGATTATTCTCATCAGTTAAGGTGCATACGTGGTGTTCTAAAGTTGTATGACACGAGGTTATTTTCCCCTTCCTTACGATTATTCTTATCAGTTAAGGTGCACAATTGTGATGTTCTAAAGGTGTATGACACAAATTTATTTTCGTTGGAGGGTGAGCAAAATGTTGTATACTCAAATTGTTTTATAGTGTCTAATTAGGTTATAGTAGCTTCCCTCTCGTGAGCTTTGCTTGTCTTACTGTTTTGAAGCAGTCTCTAAAATTCGCCCGCCTTAAAGCTTGCAGATTTCTTATTTATCTAGGTTGAGCACAGCTCCTTCTTGTTGTAATGTCTGCATTTAAGCGACTCTGTTCTGTCAATGTAATGATGGTGTCGAAGGCCTGAAGTGCACAACAGTATTTACACCCCTCACCTGTCTTTTCAGTGAAACAATATATCCTCTAGTGTATAGTTCGTGATGCAACTTAATGAAATACTTTTTATAGCTGACTTGTTATCTTTTGAACTCATGAGCATGCATGCGCTCACTGATGGAGATCTTATATGTAGTTGCAAATTATAATACAAGTGTGATGGAAAACAACTTTAGAAACTTCGAACTTGTTTCTGCACCTTGATGCAGAACTTGTGGCCTCACTGGATTCCTTGCATTGCAAAGAAGAATATGGCTAAAAACCTTGTTGCTTGTTTCCGAATTGTCTACTCTGGTGCTAGCATTTTGTTTATTTGCTCGGTACAACGTCGATTCCATGATCCATGTTTATTGGTAGTTTTAGATGCTAGAATTTCTTGTGATTGCAATATCTTGATTCTGCTGATTGAATGTTTTCTGTGGTAGTTGCATGATTGAAAACCTACAACCTTATCTTAATCTCAAGTTAATGGATACTTTCCTGGATGTATTACTCTATATAATTGTTGAATCCCTTGATTGCCTGAATCGCTGGCTGATTAAACCCAAAAAGGCGGTGCGCATATGATGGCTGTGGATGAATTTGGACATGCCTACTAGGAGAAAATCCTTATATTATAGTTTCCATCTCTGTCTTTGTTGGTAGCATTAGCTAGGGTTCCCTTATTGCATTCATGCTTTAGAGAAGTAAACTTGGAAAGGTATGCCATGGTATTAGCTGACTTTTTGTGTTTTCAAAATAATAAATAACCAGAGACAACTGTATGTCACAACCTTGAGCGGCAAAAAATACAGACACCTAAGATTAGCATAACATGCTGAAAGTTTCTTAGCAATCATGAGCAGTTAAAATAACGTGGTTTTGTTGAGTTTTGTCATGTTTGTGTCTGAAAGTTCTCCTTCTCTTGCATGTAATGCACCCAACACGTAATCAAATGCTACAATATTATATATGAGTTGGGGGGTCCTTCAATTCCAAGTGTTGCAAAGTCAGTGTCTCAACATCCAATGATTTTTCAGATTGGTTTTCAAACATGTAATAATCAAACCCACATGGGTCATGTTTCCATTGAAACTCTACTTTCTTGCTTTCCTCATTGTTGCTTTAGTTTTCCAGTTTGGAGGGCTTTCTTTGCTTTTTTCTCTTATCACATTTTGCATCGACTATTAAGAAGTTAAAATCAGAAAGAAAGGATATATGGTGCTGTTTGGAATTGTGTTTCAAATAGTGTTATCCACAAAAATTGAATTTTTCGTGTTTTTACTTTTTAGATCTGATGTCAAATGATCTTTCTAAACATTTGCTTTGTAGCTGTTAGACAATAGGCTGGGTGTTTGGTGGATGCCCTCTTGTCACACACCCTGTCTTTTTACTTGAAAGGCGTTTACTTTCTTTTTATTACAATATAAGCATGAATGCGGATGGTAGGTCTAAAACTGGACTAGCAAGGGATTTTTAGGTTTGTAATTGAAAAATTAGCTTGAAGATACCTGAAAAAAAAATAAAAATGAAAAGATTTGTTTTTGCTCCAAAGCAACTCTGTGATAATACAACAATGTGACTCTTTTCTAAGTTCAGTTTTGAATTGTCAGAGAATAAAATAAATTATGGATTGAGATACTTTTTTCATATAAATTTGAATATTAGGGAAGGTACTAAAACCATAATAAATTTGCATTATTTATAAGAGAACATGTCTAGTATGGTACAGCGACTAATATTAACAACAGCTTTTATGTTTTCTCTATTTATATGTCAATATTAAAATGTAAAATAAATTTTTTGCTTACAGAAGACGTAGGGTTCTTTGAACCGACACACCTATAAACAATGGTTTAAATTACTCTCATCTCTGTGCAGTGGCGGAGCTAGAACATTTTAAATAAGAGGGCAAACCGGCAAATTACTAATTATACATACATGTGTTATATATAAAAAATAATTTGAAATATATATGTATACACACACATCAACTCAACTCAAGTAAATTAATTTAAAAATGCTTTTAAATGAAAAAACTTACATCTCTTCAAGATTTTATATTTTAAAACTGCTTCATAATAATTTTATTTTTAATCTCATTAAAATTATCTTTCTCAATATTATTATAAACCCTACATTTTCAATAACTAATTATATATATAAAAAATAAAATTAGATAATGAAACAAATAGAAAGATGAAAAAAACTTTTTTAAACATAAAGCATAAGAGGTTAATTACTTAACTAATTAATAGCTTAGGACCTGAAAAAAAATTTTATAGAAGGAAGCGAGTCGAGATTATTAATGAAAAAAAAATAAAGAGCCTGGTTCAATTAGTAGCTAAAAAAAAATTAACCCAATAAAACTGGTTATAAATAACTATGGACTTATGTGATCCCAACTGTTATTCTTAAAATTCTACTTTATTTAATGAAATTTTTTGTTTGGACAACCCTTATTATGTTATTGGTTACATCCCTTTGAAAAGTGAACATCAAATTCAAAATAAAAATTATCAGCAAATAAAATGCAGAATAATAGCTACAAGAAAGATGAACTGCACATCAAACTTGTACTAAAGCCTGCAAAGTTGAATTTCAATATGCTGCAAAAGTTGTACCAGGAGGAGCAGAGAATTACATTTATGCATTGGGGGGAGGGGGCAATTGCCCCCTCTTGCCCCTACGTGGCTCCGCCACTGTCTCTCTGTGTGTGTGTTGGTCTTGTAATTCCACTAAGCCTCTAGTTGCTGCAATACACTGAGTGCGTTTGATTATGTGGATGTTTTTACGTGTTTGAATCAATTACAAAAAAACAAATATTTAGTAAAGTTAAAAATGTAATTTGTTTTTAATGGGTCTAGTCAGGGGAGGAAGGAGGAGGGGCAAGTAGGGCCGAGCCTCTCCTAAAATATTCCGCCCATATATATATATATATATATATATATATATATATATATATATATATATATATATATATATATAGAGTAATTAAGTGTGGATGAGGTTTTTTATTCTATAAAAGTGTGATTTTTCAATTTGATTTTTTTTAAAAAATTAATTTGTGTACCCTAATATAAATTCCTGTAAATATAAATTCATTACTTTGCATAATAAATTTTGCAGCCGGTCAAAAAAAAAAAAAATATAAATATAAATCATAAGTAAAATTTTTCAACGAAAAAATTGAAATAGAGTCATCAATTAATTTATTTTTCATTAAACAAAACAAGGTAACTTAAATTTAAAATCTATTTTTATTTTATTTTGAGATGTTTGTTAATAATTTGATGAGGTTTTTTTTTATATAATTCTACCATTTTTGCTTTATTTTTTTCTTAGATCTGCTAATTTTACCAATTGTTTTTTGAATTCTTGTTATATTGTTTTTTTTTAATTAATTAGATATATTTCATTGGTTTGTTTTGATTATACTTTGATTTTTTTTATGTTTTGTTTTTAGCAGAATCACCAAAATTATCAATTTTTTCTCACAATATATGTTTTGATTTTAGGTTGAACTATGAACAAAATAAGAAGAATTTGATTTTTTTTTTTTTTTAAATATTGATAACTCGCAGCCTAGTGAACCAACTCCAATGTGTAATGTTAAAGTTATGATTGAGCAACTCCAATGCGCCTTAGTTTACAAAGAACCCGCGTTGATTAGTGAGAATAATTCTTTATTATTTTTTGCTTTATTTCAAAGTTTATCAAACATAAATAATGCTTCGTTTTAGCTAATGTTTCTTATATACTTTGTATGTTTATATTTCATAGATATAAAGACCAACATTAAAGTGATGAATATATTATGAAGATGAAATTAACTTCATTGCTTTGACTCAATTTGATATTTCTTCAAACCTTTTACCTCATACAAAGATCATTATATGTTTATAGTAATATTTGAATAAAACTAAATTATACATATTTTTTTACGACTCATGTACAATAAAGTAAAATAAATATTATATTTTATTATATTAATTATGGCCCCCCTAACAAATAATTCTAGCTCCGCCCCTGGGTCCAGTGTAATTCACGTTTAAAACACAAGTTTTACTGAAGTAGCTCTTGGCTGCTTTTCTTCTTCAATGTTTACTTTTTTAAGTGAACAATAGTGAGTGAATTTTAAATTTACTCATATTGTCACATGTGAACAATACTTTTTTCCCCCACTTGCATTGTTCATAGTGTAATTCAACGTTTAAAACACATGTTTTACTGAAGTAGCTCTTGGCTGCTTTTCTTCTTCAATGCGAGTGAATTTTACTCGTACTGTCACGTGAACAATACTTTTTTTTCCCAACCTGCACTGTTTATTTTTAAATTGCTTTTTTAAATTCACTCTTATTGTTCTATTTTTTTTAAGTGAATAGTTTTTTTTATTGAAAAAAACTAGTTTAAGTGAATTAATTTATTCACGGTCATACAATACATTTTCCCCTAAAAAATAGTTGAATTAAATTCACTACTGTAATTTTTTTATATCACGCTCATGACTTATCGATGAATTTTTTTTTTTTGAACATTTTATATTAAATTTATTTGAGATGAACTGATAATTTATTTTAGTTGTTTATATATAAGGGCCTCACAATTTTGACTTGAGGCTAAATCATGATTTTTACAAAATTAAAATTTAATTGTATAAATCTAAAATAATTAAGATTTTATTGGGACCAAATTAGAAAATAAAACAAGAGCAAAGATGAAATAGAATGACAAGAAAAGAAAATGTTGGTGCGTGCAACACACATGTCATCAATGAGGAGAGTTGTCATGTTGTGAAAGTGTGTGAGACCTCCTCCGTCCACCAAATGAGCTATTATGCAGTCTCTCTTAAATTATCTTAGTGAGATCAAATGTTTGGACTGCATATGGCATTGTTGGGGTCGTGGTGTGCCGCTAATTATATTTTTTTTTCCCTCCTTTCCTTTTTCTTTTTCATTCGCTTAGTTTTCGTGCCTTGCATTGTTAATTTTATTCTATATTAATTTTGGTTTTTATTTATTTAATTATTATTTTTTGTGTACTTTTTAGATCTGATTATTTTTTTTATTTCATCTTAAAAAAAAATAGCAAATAACAAATCAAATTTAAAACAAATAAAAAAAAATTCAAGTTAATACGGGCCAAACTTTCGAAAATCATGGTCCAGGTCATGAAAACAAGATTATTTTATATTGACCTTGTTGATTTGCTTGATATATGGTCATTTCTGTTCTCATGAATTAAGTCGCCGAGTCATGACTTAATTCATGAGAACGGAATAACCATATATATATATGTATGTATGTAACTAGCTTAGTGGCTATTGTTAATTATCATTATCATTATAATTATAATTAGTATTATTATTTTGTTTACTTTTAAAAAAATGTTAATGACACTTTTAAATATTTTTTCTTACATTTAAAAAGGACAAAAATCTACTTATAACTACATGTTGTTGGATTTTCTCCATCAAGCAAAAGTCTTTCCTTTTCTTGCAATATATATTTCGATTGACTAGAATAACTATTTAATCTCCTGGTGGTTGAGGTGGGCTAAACTTAACCATTGATTGAAAAGGTGATTTGCAACAATGGTGCTGAAAGCTGTCTATTCTTTTTTATCGTCAAAGACACCCAGAATTGCAGCTCGGAAAGTATTTCCTTGAAACAAAGGGAAGCTTTCCATGCATTCATTCCTGTAACTTGTATGAAAAGAGAATTTAGGAGCTCAGTGTTGCATTCCAACTCTACTACAGCTTCATGTCTCCCACGTACAACAATGACATGGCATGCTTTTAAAGTTAATGTACCTATTTGTAAGACATCGAAGGTTGTCCAAGTTAAAGAGAACTTGTTCAAAACAGAGAATTTCTATTAAAAACAATTGTTCCATATCTATTCATGGTTTCATTCTGTAGGGTTTCTGGTTAAACTATGTTCTTTTCAAGAACATATGCATACCCTAATGTAGAAAATACTCAGCACATTTTGGGGAAGCTAATGGCTAGAGAGAAGGAAAACAAAAACAGACGCCCCCACTTTGACACGGGCTCTTGAAAATTATACCACATGAGCTTTCAGCTTTCAGGTTTCACCACAAACCATTATCAGTTCATATACAATAAACAATCCAGATTCCACATGCTAAGCACTTGGGAGAGATTGAGAGACAAAATTCCAGACACAGTTTAAAACCTCCTCCAACTTTATTCTCCGAGTGTAAAGTGTAATCATCCACCACTTTTCATTTTCAAGTGTCGAAGTGCTTTTGTAATCGAGAAGCCTCCTAGGAGTGAGGATTTGGTTTGGACAGCATAGATGGACTCATGGGCCGGCAATCGGCTCTACTCCGATCATCATGTTGAGCAAGGAGGTGTTGAGTGGGCCACCATCAATCAAATTTCTGCTTGGCCAACCATGTCCTCAAATGAAAATGATCACCTTCATCGACTCTGAGTAGCCATGCTGCCGATCATGGCTCTCATTTTTATTTCAAACCGGAGAAGATAACCTTTGGCTGGTTGATTAAAGGGCTGAGACTTTAGTGAATCCCTGCCCCATTGCCCATGAATTTACACGACAGCTTACAAACCATTAAACCAGATAATCATGACAATTAAGTCAAAACAGAACATTAAGCGAAAAATGGCTTTATAAGGTGCAAGGAGGAGAAAGAGACATGGCTTGATTGGTATGCGTATGCAAGATAAGTTGAGGTTGTTGTCACACATGACACAACCTTTTGCTTCGGTCTTTTGTAGATGCTTTGCCACCATATCTTCTCCTATCCAACCTTTCCAAGTTCCCACCATCGTTTCTCTCTCTCTAGGTTGTCTTCTTCTGCGTTTAAAAAACGCGGTCCTTTGTTTCTCACTCACGTATCCCATTTTTTCTCATTTACTCAGCCATACTTGGCCACTATCCTTTTTCTTTGGACCATACAGCTTATTAGTGGAGCTTTGGTTCCACAAAACTCTTTCTTGGACAACTTGGACGGCCTCCACATCAGAGACTTCCTCTCCATCTTTTTATTCCCATCTTTCTTCCTGTTTTCTCATCTTGTCTTTCCAACTTGATGTGATCTCAACAAAGGTCAACCAGCACTTAGTAGAAAGGTCCCTTTCATGGTTTCCTATGTTTTTCTCAAGTGTAGAAAAGACATCAAAATTAGATCAGTGTTCCATCCATTATCTCTAGCTCCTAGTCAATCAACCAATACCCCAACAGCATGCAAAATAAGTTACAAATAAAAAATCCACACATTCAATAGCAAAACTTCGTGCATTGCTGCTGTCCACGCATGCATCACCACCAAGACTTTTACCTTTTAATTTCAGAGCAAAGCATTACGTTGCAATTAGTATGTTAATCGCACGAGTTTTTTTATATTGAAATTAGGTAAAGATGCAGCAAAACATCAAGTAATTCCATCTGTCCTTTGTCCAAGAAAGGAAACTTGCGCTAGTTCAGAGGCCCAGAAGGAATGGGTCCAACAGACAAACATTTGCACATCTCTTTCAACCAATACAAGCACTATCAGAAACACCAGCCACAGAAGCCAAGGAAATTAATCATGGAACATGAAGACATCAAAGCTAATAGTAAACCCTCCCCAATAAATAAAAGCGAAAGGTCATGATTTCTGGGAGAAATTTAGTTAAATTAGTAGAAACAACAACAACAAAATATGTGACTAGGTAAATACGATGTCATTGACTATAATACCTTAACTAAAACACGCATTTATCCTATAATGACGGAACAGCAGAGCACTGTGAAAGAACTGCGGTGTTTATCAAAGCCAGAGAAATCAATATAAGAGCAATAGGATGCATTATGCACAATGCTACCTAGATGAAATCCAGATTAACTAATTTCCACATGACCCCTAGCTATTCTTTATACACTTTCCTTCTTCAAGCTTGAATTATTGAGAAACCAAACTATCTAAAATTGATCACAGGTGCATAAAATCAGTCACACCTCTTGCATGCATAACTGTGATCTGACATCTATCAACTTTGTGTACGTAGAAAAGATTACTCATCGAGCTTTTCGTTTTTCTCTTAAAGGGACACATAAGATGAGATAATTAACTAGGACTTACAAAACAACATGTTCTTAATTTCACAAAAGAAGAAGAAGCTGATTTGCAGTCCAGCCAATTGTACAGGTTGCATTGATGGGAAAAAGAGACTTGACACAAGGATAACCAGTACTAAACCAAATTTTGCACAACACCCTTGTCCTCAAGTGGTGGAATTGCGGATTAGCCTCTTAAGAAATCAGGGGTTTGAATCTCCATTCCCGGATTGCCTCCCCTGGTAATGATAATTAGAAGAGTAATCTTCCTATAAATATAAAGGTAAATATAAGTGGGGGTTGATGAGAATGAATTAATCAATAAAGCTTGGAAAGTTCATTTAAATACCTATGTGTTTTATTTTCAACAATTGATATTAAGATTTAGATTTGATTAAGAGGAAAAAAAAAAAAAAATACACAGCGGCACTTTTCTCCCTTGAAGATAAAGAAGCAGTAGCACAGCAAAGTCATCCTAAAGCTGATTTTTGAAAGACCACGTGTTCATCTTCCTTTTCAATTGACCCAAGACAGCCTAAGAAGTCACGGTCAAAGATGAATTCTTGCACAGCAGCTCCAATTCATTTTTTTTCCTGCTTGCGGAGCAACAGCGAACCATCAGCTAGCGTTGTAGTGTTTCTCCTTGGCAGCAACTCAGAACAGTTGTTTTAGCTAGCAAAAGCAGCTTAAAGCGTAGCAGATCTGACGTGGCATAAAATACGTTTATCGATCAACTTGTAATTTATTTTATTCATGTTAATATTTTATGATAAAGTAATTTTTATGAAAAATAAGATTTAGTAAATTTTTAACGTGGATTCTCAACTTTTAATTTGGATTTAAACATGTCCATTGACTATGTTAAAACAAATTTCTAACTCTTTCATCTCTGCAAGCAACTGGATACAGTAATGTTAAAAAAACATCTAGATTTCAAAATTTATAAATATATAAAATAAAAATTCATGTTAAATATGCTTTCAATACAAATATAATAAGAAAATTCTAGTACAAATACTAAGTATATATTCAAACTTGTAATTGATGTGAATTCAATTCAAAGTTTTAGCATCCATACTAATAATAAACATATTTATGTTTAAATTAAAATAAAATAAGTAGTAAATTGTATAAAATACTTTAAAGTAATGAAACTTTTTTTTGTTGTCAAATGATGAATTATTTGTTTTTTAAGATTTTATTCCTTCTCATTTGTACAACTAATATATTTACAATATGTCTTTCAATATTTTTTCAATATCATTTAAACTAATTATTATGTAACTTAAATATTTTTTAATAAGATAAAGCTTTAAATTTAAGAGGAAAAATCAAAATATAAAAAAGAGAAAAAAATACATGAGCTAGAGTTAGAATCTAGAAAAAAGCTTTTGGAAGGGATTGTTAGCATTCATGGGCTTGATTGGACAAAATAAAGAGTTGGAAGAAGGACCAAGATCAAGGCTAAATTTTAGCCGGTAAAATATAATTTTTTATGATCTAAAATATTATTTTATAATAAAACCATATCAGTAGATACATATATTTGTATTTGGGTTTAAACCCAAAACTCGTTTTATTTAAGACCTTTTTCCCTTAAAATCTAATGTATCCTGTAAACTCAGTTTTAAACTTTTTATTTTGTAAACATTAAGAAGATTTTGTATTTTTTCCATGTGAATTTTTTTTTTAGAGTGCTTTGAGTTTTAGCAAAAACATGCCAATAAGGTTTTTTTTTAAATTAATTTTTAATCCATTCATAATTTATTTAAATCATATTAATTTTTTATGTTAAAAAACTTACATTAAATATAAAATTTTTAATTTAAAAAATAAGTGAACTGTACTTCTAATTTTGCCTCTAACAAATTTCCCAATATTATGGTTAGTGAAGTGGCATTGATGGAGAAGAATATGCGAGGAAACCAGAACCTCTGTTAGCGGAATCCATGAATGACATCTACAGCCATAGCAATTTCATAGATCAGAGATGCTGCTGCTACACAGAGGCCAATCCGTGGTATAGGCTAACTGAATTTTGCTTCATTCAGGTTCCCATCGATGCCACAGCCAACCTTTCCCATCTACATGTTTCACTTCAGTAGTTCACTTTGTCTTGATCAATTTCGTTAAATGGATATTAGTTCTCATCAATTCTCTGGGGGCCCTGGGATTTTGATTAGTACAACTTTAGCTTGAGTTTAAAGAATCCCGGCACATAGAATTGTTTTTGGTGCATGTCAATTTATTACAAGGTTATAAGTAGCCTTTCTAGAACAGTGGCCTTTTCACCTGATAGATAAAAAGGCTTCTCGATTGGATTGCTTTATGGTTATATACTGCCATATAGATTCATTAGACTGTTGCAGTTGAATAAGGGATGCCAACTGCATCCTCTGTTTCACAAAATCCACAAAAATTGACTTTCTGCTTCTAGATGGACTATCTGCATTACATGTTGTCTTAAGTTGTCAGTGTTAACTTAAGACAAGAAGCAGGAAGCCAAGTGTTTTCAAATATTACATGGCATAGTCGTAAGTTGCTTCTATTTTCCAGCTCCAAGCTAGTAAAGTTTATTCCATGGTTAGATACAAGTCGCTTGAGGTGGAGAAGACTGTTTCACTCTTTGCAGAATATGGAATGAAGGGCGAAGAGGTCTTCAAATCATTCAATGAACGCCACTCATCAATGCAGGCCATTCGATCTGGATCTAAAGTGGAAATAGGCTGCTGATCTAGAAGTTTCCGGATCTTTTCTGTTTTTCCAAGAATGTGAACTGCCCTGCGTACACAGTATTCCCTCTCGATGACAGCCCTGCTCAAACAGTGGAATATGACATGCCGTAAGTTAGTGAGACAAGCACCCAGTATATCAGAGATCATGACAGTTAAAGCTTCAAATAATCTTTCGTCGACCAAGTCATTTGTACTTTCACAATTCTGCAGAAGAGTTTGGCTTATCCTGTACATGGAATTAGCAGCCAGAACCTTGATGGGCCACTTTGAAGGTCTTTCCTTCTGACATTTATTCATAAGTATCTTCTTACAGTCCACAAACCTGGTCTTTGCAACATCAGATAGTTTCTCAAGTATTTCCTTTGTGCTTTCTGCTTGCACGGACAGTTTTCGAAGGTCCACATCTAGCCACTTGTTGTCGAGATCAACTCCAAGCCATACAACATTTGCTGCTTTCCTGATGTTAATCAATTCTCCCTTTGCGTCCAGGTTATCTTCTATGAGTCTGACATACATGAGGCCTTCATGTACACTGAGCATCAACTGTTTCATCAAACCACCACTGACATTTGGAAGTGCAACTGCAATGGCTGTCAGAGTTGCTACAGGAAGAGCCCAACAGTTTGGAGGTTCATCACAATCTAGAGAGAGAACTAGGCCACTGTCAAACTCTTTCACCCCCTTAAATCCTTCTGCAACGGTTGATTTTTCCAACAGTTCCATGAGATGCTTTGGCTGTTTCCTTTTCCCCCTTCGCAGCCAATGATCAGTGGTATCGAAGTTTTTCTTCATCATAAACTCAACTAGTTCGTTTCACCTTCAAGATGCAAAACAAAACGGCTGAGATCTGGTTTTGTACTGGATCGTGATTCTGATCCTGAGCCAGATGATATGCTGCTGTCGGGTTTCATTGTTCTTAACTTCTTGCAGAGATCGGAGAGTGATAACATCCAGATCATGGAGTAAACTGAAATGAACTGAATCACTTTGCTACCCAACACAATTCCAGTTTGCATTCCAAGACAGAGGTCCACCAATTTGTTATTAGCATAGTGGGCAAGTTTCCTGCAAAATCGGTCCTGGATTCGTATGGCTAGTGGGCACTCTTTCATCTCCACAAGCAACTGGATCCAGTACCTTTCTACTTTAAATATTCTTTTGCTGCTTTTCTTTCTTCTGGTTGGGCATCTGATGTTCAGAGCACTGAACCATCTGATTGCGGGGGCAACAGTACCAACTCCCACTGCAATGGTCTGTGTAATAAGAACTACGATGGCCGACCACTTATACTCCGATTCTCCGGTGCAGAATTCGAATGACCGGGGCATCAAGTAAGATCGCAGTATGGCCTCAGCTAAAGTCATGGCACCAAGGAGACAGAATGCACCGGAGGCAGAGCATGTAACTGAACGGCCCACCACGAACTGGGGGCTGCTGGTATGAGCCATCATCCAGAATTTCATTAATTCTTCTTTAAGTTCCTTGCCTTCCCTTTTTCTGGTTTCGTTCGAGTATTCCTTAAGAGCCATATCATATTTCTTACTATATTTATATTGGAAATATTTATTATTTATCGGCACAGTTAATGCTGAAAAGCTGAGGATTAAAAGCAAAATAAGCATCAGAAACATAATAAATACATGCTCTTTCCAGTAAAGATATACAACACCGGTGCCTAATTGGATGCCTATATTAACAATAACAGTAATAACGAGAATTCCTAAAGCTATCATATTTGTGCATAAATCACCGTTGTCCATGGCTCCCAGATAAGGCATGGAATTACCCATTACTGTACAGAGCAAGGCACCACTGCTAAGTTTTGCGAGCTGATCAACACGGCGAGGCATAGCGGTGTTCAGATCCACTGACAGCTTGACTGCCACAGCTATTATGGTCAGTGAAGTGGCGTTGATGGAGAAGTATTTGCTCGGGAACCAGAACCTCCGATGGCGGAAGCCACGGATGAAATCTGCGGCCATAGCAAGTGCACAGACCAGAGATGCTGCTGCTATATAGAGGCCAATCCATGGCATGGGTTCACTGAACCTCGCTTCATTCAGATTCCCATCGATACCGCAGCCCAGCTTCCCCATTTATAGGTTTCACTCTCAGTATTTTTTTACTTGCAGGAGTAGATAAGGTTAGTTGCTTCAGTTTGCAGTTTGCACCTCTCTAATCTGCTTAATTCTAGACATTTTTTATGTTGTCCAGCCAGTTTGTATGTGACATAACGGATGACAGTTGAATGTGTCTCCCTCGTTCGGATTTATTACTCAGGGCTGGTAGTGGTGGGGTAAGGTCTTTGTCTATTTGACTTTTCTGCAATGGTAGCTAGTCAGTAGCCACTAGAAGAATGTTCTACGAGAGAACCTCCCAGGTATTATATACATATTTTGTTCATTCTTTTGACTTTCATGCATTCTATTTTTATATTAAATTTGATTTTAATTTTTATTTGAATTAAATTGTCCATATGGTGCCAAGATATTCTGACTAGAGAATATGTATATATATTATATATTTTTTTAATTTTACTTAAAATAATTTTTTTTATGTGTTTTCAAATTATTTTAATATGCTAATATAAAAAAATAAAAATTTTAAAAATAAAATAAATTTTATTTTAATATACTTTTAAATAAAAAATACTTTAAACACCTTTATCTTAATTATAAATATGCCTTTAAAATAAAATACCGACCAGAGAATATTTTTACTAATTTTAAAAAATAAATTGAAATGATTTTTATTTGGGGATAATTAAAAATGAGTCCAAACATAAGGGACTAAATTGAAATTAAAGCGTTTAATATTTATGTGCATTGTTTTTTCTTCACTGATCTGTTGTCTGCGAAAAACTGAGAAACAGAATGGGAACGAGAACAAATTTCTACAAGACGCCTTCGCTCTCTTACAAAAAAGACTTAAATCTCTCCTCCGCTCTTCAAAACCTAAAGGCTTATAACATCGCCACCGGTAATGCTCCTTTAACTAAAGAAGAAGAAGAAGATGAGCAACAACCTCGCGGCGACAGCAAAATTGCCCGCCCGAAACGACAACGTATTCAGAAAAATCCACAGCACAATAAGCACGGCTATGCAATTGAGGAGAATGATGGACCGATGTCTCACCTGGATTACATAAATAAGAGGAGGTAATTTTTTTTTCTTTTTAACTTAATTTAATTCATTTCAATCTGTTTATTTTTATTTTTTGTGAACTGAACAGGAAAGAAGTTAGCTCATCTAATCAGTCGTATGAAAATTTAACTTCTGATGTTCTAGTGGTAATTCACGACTCTTTTCGGTTTGAGATTTCTATTTTATTTGGTATTTGTATTAACTGATTTCTGTTTTTCTTGTAGCAGGGAAATACGATCTCTGTTTTAAATTTGGAAAATTATGGAAGTATGCATTTCTATTTCTGTCGTGATCTTCATTTTTTTTAACAATAATTTGGTAAAAACTATTATGCAAGTTAGCTAATTAGGCGATGTTAAATGGAATCAGGCTGCTTATTGCGCGTGTTGATTGATTTTTTTATTTTAATGGAAACCCCAGGTGATTCTTCGGAATCTGAAGAGAATGAGGGTTCCTCAGGTTCTAGACAGGATGATACCTTGCATTCTGGTTAGTCTGTTATTATCTGGACTCATTTTGTCTTTGAATAATTGATTAGATTCCATTATCTTTCGCAACCATTGAGATTTTCTGATTGATCAGAGTTTGAAGTAGGTTTTAAATCAAGCTGATTTGAGCATGTCTTTGTCATTGCTTATGCTGTTTTCCTCTCCTTTTTCCTCTCTTGCTAGGTCATCCAAATGAAGTTGATCGAGTGAAGTCTAGAAGTGAGCAACGGTATCCTGTCCCAGGAGAGCCTGTTTGTTTGTTATGTGGAAAATATGGTGAATATATTTGCAATGAGGTAGGATATGTGAACTGTATATTTTTTGCTTTTATTTCTTGTCTTGATATGTTGTTCTTCCATCGTGTTAATGACATTAAAGATTTGTCTTCCTTCATAGACCGATGATGATATCTGCAGCTTGGAATGCAAGGTTGAGCTTCTGCAAAGTCTGAAACTTGCTAAGGTGTTTTTCCACTCTCAACTTTATTACAACGTTAAGGGGTGTCTATACTCTTACTGATTTACTAACTTTAAACATTTCGTTTATATGTTATCAGGGTCCAGCAAGCAATCAACAACTCGATGTCTCTTCATCTGGATTCAAATGTGCCTTGCCAATGCCATTGCTTGGAGATGACACGTGGGACTATAATCGCCATCGCTGGTCCAAAAAGATATCTAATCTTTGTACTTATGAGTGGTATGTGGTCTTTTTTCAATGCCATGTATATTAGTTATGTGTCATATTGGTAAAAGATTTTTTTTCCAGCAGTGAAAATGACATTACAATTTAGACCATGCTATGAAGCATAAATATTGAACCCTTCAACTAGCTCCTTTTTTACTCCTTTTGAAATGGATTTTGCTATATTCCTATCCAAAAGAAAGAAAGAAAGAAAGAGAGAGAGAAAAGAAAAGAAGAGAAAAGAAAAGGAAAAAAGGGAAAAAAATGGCCCTTGAAGCTATTTAAAATGCTTGTGAAAGCACATGCATCTTGCTTATATCTATTTGCTTGTTTTACTTATGAACCTGCCATTGTAGTTGGAAATGTCAGAGGCCTGGACACCTTCCGGAAGACTGTTTGGTGACAACATCTAATCAGGTTTGCTTTTGTTTTTCTTTTGATATTAACAAAAAGTATGCACCTCTGTGTGCTATGATTTACCTATTATTAACAATGTATTAGATTAACTTATCAAAGTTACCTTGCATGAAGGTGGCAGTGGGGAATAAGAACTCTGATTCCATATCCAGAGATCTTCTTGGACTTTATGGAAGGTTTGTAAAATACATTTTCATGTTCTTAGCTCATTGTTTTACTCTATTTCCATTGTAGCATTATTTGTTAAAAGTGTTGCCATTATATAAGGGTAAATTGGTAAGTTGGCATTAGGAACAGTTGTAAGTACACTTATCATGCAAGTACATAAGAAAAATCCACAACCTTTGTGTTGAGGGTCTTCTGGTTACTCAATTCCCTCGTAAAAAAGCCTGCTGTTTTTTTCCCATTGCCCTTTCTGTTACTGTTAACACTAGGCAATGTGGACTATATCAGTTCAATGTGTACACTTTACATGGTTAGAATTGAATGGTTATAAGTTTTCAAGGAGGTGTTATATTACACTGAACAAAAAGGAGGAAGCCATGGTTTTAAGCTCATAGTGGGCACTTTCATGGGGAATTGGGAAAAGTGGCATTTACCCCATATATTGTATGTTAAGTTATACTATTTAGGATTGATGTAGATTAGCTGATGGGGGTATTTGAGATTTAGGAATATGATTTATTCTTGTGTATGGTTCCAATCATCTACTTTTCTGAAATAAAAATGGATTTTCTAGCTCATTGCTTAGGAAATTGCATGGTGGATTTACCAAGCACATTTTGCATTAAACTGTAACATGTAAGTAATTGTTCATTGCAATTTTCTGTCTATTCCATTAACGTTCTGAATTTTGTTTCTGTTCACTGAGCCTGAATTTGAGATTCAGTTAGCTGGAATTAGTAGCTATGATCAGTTTGATCAATGACTGTCTGATGATTTCTTCATGTGATTATATGCGAACAAATGGCCAAGGAAGAAATATTTATTTATGTTGTTCTTTTTTGTGTTTGAGGAATTCATGGCTAACTCCCTGTCCCTTTCTGCAGATGTCACCAGATTGGTAAAAAATTGTCTGGAGCAAACTGCAATACCTGCCGCGGTTCCTTATGTTTGGCAACTTGCCTTGATTGCAGTATGATCCTATGTGACAAGTAAGCACAAAGTATCTTATTGTTTGGATGTTATAAGATTCAATTCAAAGTGTTGTGCATTATCCAATGATTTCTACGCTACTTGATTCACAGCTCTAATCTTTTTCTCTCTTGTTTACACTATTTTATGACTGAACTCATATCATATTATTAGATTTTTCTCTCTCATCCATTCTTTGTATGTTTAACTCTTGGGTTTTCCTTATTTTATCTCTTGCATTTGCAATCTTCTACAATCTCTTGCAAAGTGTTTATAGCTCAATTACTTTGGCTTACATTTAGTTGTGTCATGCTTTCCTTGGTAGTCAATGGGTGAAAATTGGGAAAGGTGGTTGCGGTCTTTGAAATGAAGTAGAGGAGGGTGGTTTGATGTTGCTTCTTTGTTTGTGCTGAATCTAAGGGGTGAGAGCTGAAGTGCTTGGTTGAAACATACTCCTTAGGAGCACTGGTAGCATGGATGCCATGCTTTATGATGCTTGGTTGATTCTTTGCTTTGGTTGGCAAAATAAATTTGTTTGATTTTACTTCCTGAGCCTTGCTTATAGATATGTGTCTTTCAGTGCAGGCCATTTACATGAGCATATAAGGGCACAACCATCCCATCAGCAATATTACTCTCATAAACTCAAGCGTTTGGTAATTTATTTTCAACCTTATTGCATACTTTACAGTTTATGGTCTGTCCAATTTGGCTTGCCTTTCCAATTAAGTGAGCCATCAATGAATTTTCTATGTGTTCGCCAAGCGTATGCATGGTTGTGTAGTGGGAAAAAACTGCTGATAATTTGCTTAACAATGCCATTTAACTGATGCAGGTCAAATGCTGCAAATCAACATGCAAGGTGACTAGCATTAGTGATCTTTTGGTTTGCCACCACTGTTTTGATAAAGCCTTTGACAAGTTCTATGATATGTATACTGCAACTTGGTATGTGTCTGTATTCGGAATTGTTTCAGATTCTTTATTATCCATGTCAACATCTTCTGGGCCTACTTTCTTTGAGGGCTGAAAGGTTCTGAGTTACTTTTCTTGGACATGTAAGAAGAGAGGATTCTCTGAATATGAAAGTAAAATTTAGATTTGTGTTTTCAAATGAAGGTTTCCAAGTTTTTGTGGCATGGCCGCTTTCTTGAAATTGTCCAGGGTCGAAGTCCGCATTGTTTTATGTTGGTAGATTAAACCAGTACTTGTATTTGCTGATTGCAGGAAAGGAACTGGACTTTCCATTATCTCTGGCTCTATTTGCTGTGAAGATCACTTTGAATGGTGATTCCAGTCACATTATCTGATATTAATTTTGTTCCAGGTACGTCTCATCCACCTGCTGACATCACTCGTTGCTTTGACTGCAGGCATAGGATGAATTGCTTGAGTGCAGGTGTAGAGGACAGAGCATATATCATTGATAAGAACGCCAATAAGAAGTGTGTTCAACTTAGTGACTTCATTTTCTGATCTATTGGGGTCGTGGAGCAAATGCGTTGCTACCTCACTACCTCACTCCCTCTCGATCATACACTGATGCTGCATTCTATTTCTACTTTGGATGAATTTGCAGCATAAGAAACCATGCAAATCAAATTCGAGGCATGCAAGGTTGTCAGGCAGAAAGGTTGTTTCACTTCAGGATTGCTTATTTTATGGGTAGGTATGCAGTGACATGAGTGTGATAAAAAGGGGAAAAGAGATTTAAATGTTCAAAGTGTTATTTTCATTTTTTGGGCTTGGCTGCCGCACCAGTCAATGCCTGCATTAGCGGAGTCTTGAAGGATCAGCTATATGCTGAATGTCGTGTATTCTTATGGCATTAATCATGCCTATTTGTAACTAGAGAAAGCTTTGTTTGAACAGATGTAAATTGCTAGGGTATTTTTCAAAAATATAGCAAGTCTGCCCTAATCCCATTTTCCCTTTTCGTGCGAGATGATGGAAGAATTTACTTTTTAGCTGCTTCGTCTTTTCTCCGACGGATCGCATCTTCCCACCAGCGCGCATCTCCACCTTGATCAGTCCTTCTTGATCCAGAATGAGGAAATCCACATGAAAAAAGAAAAAAAAAAAAAAAAAAAAAGAAAAAAGAAAAAGGAATAGATTCCTGGGGATATTGGAAAGAGTTCGCTACGCAAGCCCAGTTGTCTACATGCCCCCCCCCCCCTAACAGTTTTCACGGCATTCCCTTCAAAATCAACATTCTTCATCTAAACATTCGAAAACAAATAAAAGGTTTGTCTAGGTTAAGTGCTCAAGAGTTGATGGGTTCTTAGAATCTTATAAGAAAAAATTAGTGATGAGGAGTTCAAAGTTAGTAGAGAGAGCTTTTCAATTGTATTCATGGGATGGTAGGTATGCTTGGCTATTTTATTGGTATATAGCTGCTGGATAGATCATGTTTCTCCCCAGAATTCATATGTTCCACATGATATTTCTGATTATTTTAGATAACAGCAGCAGCTTCTGCTGGATAGCTCTAAGACTGCTGAATAAAAATTGTAGATGATATTGACAAGTTTGATTCTGACTGGAAGCACATTATGGCAAACTGTCTTTGAAAATGTTGACTGCTGGTTCAAAATAACGTCTATATGCGTGCCACCCCAACCATGGAAGTATTATATTCAACTGGATTTCAGAATTTTCCTCTGAATTCTTCTCTGCAATTATCCAGCTTCGTGCAAGGTCACGGGGAGTTTCATTTTGACTTTTGTTAGGTGTAGCTTCCAAGCATCGGCATAAGGTAATCTGCGGGTGCAGTGACATTGATCGGATGCGTGCCATTGGAGTGGTTGAGTTAGTGACTCGGTCAGGTGGCCTCCTCAAACCCCTGATAGTGACCCTGGCACATGAATACTCAGTGATAGATTGTTTAGGTAAATTCTATAATTGTTTATCCAAGTAAGCTGGTCCAGTCTCTCACGTCCGTGGTAGCTAGCCAGCAAGTAACGACATGGCCGTCAGGGAGCACCTCGGAGGTGTAATAAAGTCATTGTTTATGACTTCCAAAGTATCAATTTGTCCATGCTTGTTTTGCTGTATGTTGGATCAACCAATTTTTCTAATCCAATCACTGATTCAGATAAGGAAGGAATGATAAGAACATGAAGCCCACAAAACAAAAACAAAAAAGGCAAAAAGCTTTGAGCGTTGAGTCTTGGTGGCCTTAACGTGCCAAATATGCCGAAGCCATCCAATTTCAACCAAGGATTAGGAAGGAGTTTCAATAACGAGTAGTTAACGTGATGGTTAGAACAAAAGTATACTATTATTCAAACTAATTAATGGATGGTGACATGCATCAAGTTGAGTCTCTATGCATAATTTAATTGTTGCTTAATGTCTTTCCTGTAAAGGCAGAGTTAATTATAATAAATTGAGTATTCTCAGGATTGAATACACAAACTAATTGCTAATTGATTATATATGCAGCTGACAATGTCCAACATGGAAGGCTAGCTCTTAAATTTAAGAGAGACATCGAAGGCAGGAGGAGCTTTCGTCAATGGTGACATTAACAAATAAATCTCTCATGTATTTCGAGGATTTGACGCTTCCCACTGTAAGTTATTCCAATAATATCCTGTTTTTCTGCCCTTCATTTTCCCCTTCATATTTTTTTTTTCCTAGCATCATAATTAAGCCAGTTCACAAATAACTTCATCGTCGTATAATTAGTTTTTTCTTTTTTGAAAAAAAAAAAATGATGAGGAGGAGAGAGGGGTATTATATTGCTTTCATTTGCAAGCTCGTTTTTTCTCCAGGTTCAGGTTATAGTAATGACAGCAAGCATGAGATGTTCTCGATGTCGTCAAAGAGTTTCCCAAGTTATTTCCAGGATGTCTGGTTTGTTATAGAATCCTTTCATTATTATATATATATATATAGTTGAAATCACCACTGTTAATCTTCTTATTCTGCGCATAGCAGGGTTGAAAGAGTACACAGTAGATGTGCACAACAAACAAGTAATTATGAAGGGAGATATTGGAAAGCAGTGGAAGAAAGAGGATGATCATTCCAATGACGAAATGAACAATGAGCGTTGTCAGAGATTAAAACTGTTCTTGAGATCTTTCGTGGCGAATTGCTTTGGTAATTATATGGCTAATTAAGACAACCCATGAATTAATATAGCAACAACTTTTGCCGTTGAAAGTAATTGATTAGTGCTATTTGTCATGTGATTTTTGTTTGTTTTTTGGTCCGTATTCTTATGCGACTCTGTGAAAATTAAGCACCTTGAAATCCACATTCTATCAAAACAACCATATACACGCCAAGATTGGCTTTGAATTATGATGGGAAAATGATAGAGGCCATGCGTCTTGCCCAAGCCATGATCGGATCCCTGTACCATCCGTCAAGTACTTAATTTGGGATCTAATGTTTATGCTTATGAGACCTCTCTGCGTTGCTATTTATCATCTCTCTTACCAAACTATGCTCGAGTGTCTTGGGATGCAGTCTCTATGCCTGTTAGACCTTCCCATTGTTGGCAACAAAATCTGGTTTTTTCTTGGGCTGCGATGATTATGCATCCTTAACATCCTTGGCTAAGGATTAATCGAATTTAATAAGTTTCAGTGAAGAGATAATGGATCGGTGATGTTCAAACCATCTAACTTCAGCTCGTTTGTCAGACTCAATCTCAGCAAATCATGTAGAAGCATCCTTTAAGGATGATCTTTAGCTACGAGCTAATAGAGGAACCAACTCATCCCTCGCGGCCAAATTAATATATCCAACTCTTTTTTTCTTTTGAGAGCTTCCTTCACCTCGTTTTCCTTCTCTTGGAGCTTTCGGATTTCATCTTCAATAGTTGCCAACTCATTTGATGAGGAGATATGGGCCCTCGACTCCTGGACTCGCTGCTCAATCTGGGGGTTCTCAGCTAGCTGCTTGTTCAACAAATCCTTCCTTCTTGATAGCGAGCACTTCAATCTATTCATTTCGCCTTTCCACAACGTCCACACGGTCAGACTTTGGGTCTTGGACTGTGTTTAGGAAGAACTCGCCATTGAGTGAGGTGCTCGAGTGGCTTTGTGCTTCCATCATAAATGTTCTTGCCACATCAAAATTATCAACCTGAAACAAGAACACAGGAATTTGTTAGAAGAACTTGGCTTTCAACCATAACTGAGTGGTTTCGAAATTAGCCACTTAGACTTCAAATGTAGGCGAACTCGTGCCAACCCTTGGACTGAAGAAGGATGCAACATGAACCTCTCTCTTCAATAACGAAATAAGTCGCTTGGGAGTTTCCATAGCTTTCTCACTGGTCATTCTTGTTTCAACATTAAGCTCATTGGCTGCAACTTCTCTGATAGGAACTACCTTACTAGGAGCAACTGGTAAAGTTATTGATGGTTGATTAATGGCAGAAAGTAAACCTGGTAGCACAACTTAAAGATTTGAAAGCACAAAGGAGTAAAGAGGCTATAGCTCTTGGGTTGATTTAAAAAGGAGTTGATGATCCTATTTTCTCAAGGATTAAGAGAGCAACAAATACAAAGCAAGCATGGAAGACTTTGCATAGTAAATATGAAGATGATTTAAATGTAAGAGTTATCAACTTTCAAAGTCTTGGAAGAAAGTTATAGAATATAAAAATAGAGGAAAATGATGTTGTTGATGAGTTTTCTAATAGGATTGTCAAGGTTATGAATTAAATAAAAAGTTGTGATGAGGAAATTAGTGATGGAAGATTTGTAGAGAAAATGTTGATTAGTTTTCTAGAGAAGTTTGATCCTATTATGACAGTTATAGAAGAAACTAAAGACTAGTCTAATTTGAGTGTTCATGAGTTAATGGATTCTTTGAAGTCTTACAAGAAGAGATTAATGAAGAGAAGTAAAAAATCAATATAGAGTGCTTTTCAATCAAATCATACTCTTGGTAAACAAAGCCAAAAGAAGGCATCTATAAGTAGTGAGAAAATAAATGTTGAATCCTTTAGATATGAAGGATATTAATAGAGGTAAAAGTAAAGAAATGGATAGAAATTAAATGGGAAGAGGAGGAACGAATTTGGACAATAACTATGGTGATTTTAAAAGGTGTTATTCTTGTAGTAGATTAGGTCCTCAGTCTAGAAATTATTAATATAAAAAAGAGATATAATATTTCAATTATAAGGGATATAGTCACTTAGCAAGCAAAATGTTACAACAATGGGCAATGACTCACTGATAGTACTTGTAGCAATCATGTGACACTAACGAAAGACTAGTTCAATTATATTGATACAAAGAGGGAAAACTAGAGTGAAGTTTGGGAATAGAGAGTTTATGAGTGTACCATTGGAGTTGAAATTAAGAATGGAAAAGAGGTCATTCATAAGGTAATGAATGTGCCATGAGCTTACCAAAATTTATTGAGTGTAAGACAACTTATGGATCACATATATTTCATTGTATTTTTAAGGTTAATATTACACCATTTATGGTAAAACACCAAGGAAGCAAGTTATGGCAAGAGTGAAGATGGTGAATAGGTGATTTCCACTTGACTTAAAGTGTGTAAAAGATATAATTCGATTACTTGAATTTTAATAGCCTCAAATTACTTCACCAAAAGAACATGGTTCGAAGACTTCTGTTCCTTAAGAGATGAGAGATGCTTATAAAGGATGTGTTCTTGGAAAACATCATTGACAATTATTTTCAAGAGGAGTAGCTTGGATAGCCAAGAATGTAAATGAGTTAGTGCACACCAACATTTATAGTCCAGTATCCACTCCATCTTATTTTTAAAATAAATACTTTATATTATTTATTGATAATTATAATATAATGATATGGGTGGTGTATTTTATGAGGCAAAAACTTGAAGTTGCTACTATTTTTAAGAAATCTAAATGTTCTATTGAAAAACATTGTAGTTTTTATATAAAAATAATAAAAAGTGACAGGGATAAAAAGTACACTTCAATATAGTTTTAAGATGAGCGGTGAGAAGAATATTACTTTAAAAAGTGGAGTATAGAGAAGAATATTGTATTTTTAAAAGTTCTTGAGATGAGCAAGAAAAAAGGAATTTTAATATCTGAGTTATTATAGAAAATACCAAGCGAGTAACAATCATGTGTGTGTAAATGTCTATAAAATCTGCCCTCCACCTTTACCCCCAACGCAAAATGAGCATCTCCTTCAACGATAGCTCTGTGCACCTCTTCTAACCCCCAACGCAAGCTTTGTTAGATGTTGCTAACACATTACTCATTACCTTGTCTCAACCTGTTAACTACAGTGCAAAACCACCTGATCTCACTTGGATTAATTCAATGGAGGTAATTTTCACGTTTAAGAAAAACTAAACAATAGACTAACGAAGAGAAGGACATTCATTTTCATAGGTTTTACGTGGATCCCATCTGTGAAGAAATGGCTCCCGCTTGACTTAGAGATGGGAGAACTGGCTCCCTCAAGTTTGATCAACTTTCAGCAATTAAATTGCACCGTAACAGTAAAAGGAGGATTTACAAAATAGCTATTGCTAAACCAGAAAATAAAGATGAAAATAAATCGAACCATTTCCCTTCTTTTAAGATTCTTCCTCTATGCAAATGGATAGAATAACTACATACATTGGATCTTTTCCCTAAGAACCAACAATGTCAGGTGCGCTGTGAGAGAGAAAACTCTACTTGAATTCTATTTGTTGATCTTGTGCAAATACATCTCATGTCCACCAGAGAATGTTAGCCCACTGTTCGGGTCAATCACTGTTTGGGTCAATAAAAAAAAAAAAAACAGCGATTTTAGCAACAAACTTTATCCAAGCATTAAGCAGGGTGCAATTTGTAAATGTAGGAGAAATATCCAAAGTTTGGATGATAGTTTAAGGGTTTTCCCTGATCATGAGTCGATTTCCGTTGGGAATTTGAGTCAGTGGAAAAAGAGGAAGTAATACATAAATTACCTAAGTTAGAGAACTAGCATCTAACGAGATAGATGTTTCTGATGCAAATGTTTAGTTGCCAAGCCATGCAACTGAGAGGATCCCAGATTTGATGAGTCCTGAAATAGGAGTGAAGCCACCATGTAAGTAACCAATGGAAGCAACCATACCAGATAATCCAAGTAATACTTTAAATACCATTTCTTGTAGACCATCCTGAACATCGAAAAAACTGGGAATAGTCTGCGGTCTGAATTGTATCTGCCCCTGCAAGCATGAAAAGATTATCAGTTTGTAATCATGCACAGTCAATTCCAGTCACGGTAGGCATGATGATTTTTATGATTAAGCAAACTCCTAATTTTCAGTTCTGCCATGGCAGTCAGAACTTCCTCAACAACATCATGGCCCTATACAAAACAAACTTCTTGAGCGAAAACATGAGAATAGCATACCATCCCTTGCATCCTTTGTTGCATCATGTAATGAGCATCATCATTTGGTGCAATAGCATTCAATTGTCCCTACAAGAGGGGTCGGAGCAGGATTTAGATGTCAAGAATGGAGTAATAAGAGACACCACTATTCTTACATGCCAATTAAATTTCAATATGCATTACCAGCCCTTGCATGCTATGTGGATTACTATAACAATCATCACGACTAGAAGCTATGGCATTTAGATGTCCCTAAAAGAAAATTAAAAGGAAAAATAAGTGAGCTTTACGTTTTATAAGGTTAAGGTTGTTCTGTGTGATCATGCCTAGATAAATTCTCAAAAACTCCACAAGTCATGGTTATAATGATGAAATAGTAGCACATACCATTCCCTGCCCAGTTTGTTGAGAGCCAAAATACCCGTCGAGAGTTGGAACCCTTGAGTTTAGCTGTTCCTGCAACAGATTATTTTATAAACAAATTGAAAGTAGCAGGTAAAAGCATCACTTGAATAACAACAGAATAGTACAATGAAAATTTCATCATCAATACATGGTCACTATTAAACACATCATACCATCCCTTGCATAATCTCTCAGATTTTATAAGAACAATCAAGGGCTGGTGCTCGTAAGTTTGAGTGTCCCACAACAAGTATAATATCACAAGTTCTTCTGTAAATGTAATAGGACGAGTTACGCTTTTACACAGCATCACTAACCATTTGTTGCCAGCTATCATGCATCCGAATGGGTATGACCTCTGGGTCTGGATGTACCTGAACAATTTTTACAGTTCCACTCAAATGAATAACTAAACATGAAATTTCATTAAGACCTCAAGCAAACAAACACCAAAAACCCAACTGACCTGCTTCTTTCTGGATGTATCTTTCTTCCTACTTGTCTTGGTCGCACCATGAGCTTGATTCACTTCATCATAGTCAAGAGGACCGTTTGAAGGGGGCGAAGTTGGTTCTATTATGTTTTGAATTGAATTATTAACATTCTCGCACTTTCTCAAAGCATCTTCCAGTGCATTGAATGCAATATTGTAACTCTCTTGAGATAAAGAACCTTCATCACCCAGTTTAAAGGCCCGTCGACATAGATCGTTGTAGCGTTGAACCCTGGACTCGACCACATCTGACTGTTCTCTCATAATTTGTCTGCTCTTTGCATCCTTTGTCCAACGTTTCAATATATACTGAGATGGAATGATGTGCAGACCTGACATTTGCATAACAATCAACACGTGTCTACAAAGAAAACCATTAAACTCAAACAAACGGCATGAACAAGATAGATATGATGTCGTCTCATTCCACACCACAATGAAATATTGGTTATCTTCGAAATCTTGAACTTTGAAAGTTTGGGTTTCTCCATCTTCAGTCTCTTTTCTAGGATGACAAGCAACGACTCCTAAAACCTCAACCTGGAACTTTTTAAATATTGCATGTGTGTATATTGAGGCCATTTGTTTCCCAAAGGGTGATGGAGATTTCAACCCTGGTTGCTTATGCCAAGTTTCAAAATCTGCTTTTGCTTCCTCTTCTAACTTCTCTTGTAGCATTGCTTTTTGCTGTTCAAGAAACTCTTTCAGGGTGGTTTTCCTTTGCATGTATCTGTCAAATAGAGTGTTTATACTTTCTGACCGCTGGGTCGTAGACATCCCTGCCAAAAAGTTGTCTATCATGAAAACCGGTATCCATCTTTGACGATCTTCATACAACGATTGAAACCATACATCATTTCTTAAATTGAATATCTCGACCATTTTCCACCATCTTTTTTCAAACTGTTCACTGGTCCAAGACTTAAAGATGCATTTCTTAAATTTCAACATGAAATTTTCATGCTGCCTTGTCACATAACTCAGCTTCTCAGGAATCTTGCTGAATACATGCCACAAGCAAAAACAATGGCGTGAATTAGGAAAGACCTCTTGAATAGCTTCTTTCAGGGCATTGTCTTGGTCGGTGAGTATCACTCTTGGAGCATGACCACCCATTGCCCGAAGCCATGCTCGCATCAACCAAACATATGTTGTTTTAGTTTCATCAGCAACTAATGCACATCCAAGCAACAGAAACTGGAAGTGGTGGTTAACACCAATAAAGGGAGCAAATGGCAATTTGTACTCGTTCTTGAGATACGTGGTATCAAAGAAAATGACATCACCGAAATTTCCATAATCAAGCCTACCTTTGGCATCAACCCAGAAAACATTTCTCAACTGCTGTTCTTCATTCAGATCGACTGCATAAAAGAAGTTGGGATTCTCATCTTGCATATGCATAAAATGATCAAGCATAGCTTGAGCATCTCCTTCATCCAAAGCCAAATGCTTTGTGTTGCCAGATGGATTTGTAACACCACCCTTCTGGTTCTCATGTTTCCTATGCCCACCTGATTGTCTAGACATTGCAACATACAATTTTTTTGTCCTCGCCCTGATAGCATGCAACGCATCAACATTGTCGTTACCCAAATTTAAATTCCTATGACCGCGAAAGTAATATGCCTGGTCGGGAAAGATTTCATGGTTGTGCTCCTTGATGAAACTGCGGACAACCCATCTTCCATCTTGCTGCCTTCTCTTAACATGCATGCAAGCTTTGCAATCTGTTTTTGACCAAGACTGATTTATTCTACCACGTTTTCTCTTGACAGGAAGGCTTGTTGCAGCATCTGCATTTGAAACAGGCTGTGGCAATTCTATTGTACTGGTGTCCCGCTTGTTCCCATATCTAGTGCACACAAACTTTGCGTCAATAAATTTTCCAGATATCCTTGATCGTCGGCTCGCTTTTGTTATGGTGGAAAATCCCACAGACTTAGCATACTCTTTGTAGAATGAAAATGCTTCATCCTTCGATTCAAATTCCATTCCATCATGGGGCTCTGCATCTTTCACAGAGTTCAAGTTTATTCCATCTCCAGCATTTGGTTTTTTTCTACCATCAAGAACTCTTCTATTTATAACTGTTCCAGTCTTCTCACAACCATTCCCACCAATGTCAGGAGAATTCACAATGATTTGATCTCTTTCATGTCCTCCACCACCACCATCCACCGTATTAACATTCACATTGGGCCTTCTATCTTCCTTATGATATTCTCCTGAAGGTTGCTCCAGATCTATCCCCATGGGGGAAATATTTTAAACTGAACTTACAACATATGCACCTGAAATATTCAAAATCATGCGCCAGTCAAAGCCTAATAAAAAGATGAACCACAAGCATATACATATTTCTGATCTATCATTCAAACCAGCTCCCACATAGTACAACTAGAGTGAAAACAGGAAGGTTTAAACTGGCGACAACCTGATTCCATGTGGTAGATATGTTCTCTGTAAAAATAAATCCTAAAATGCGCAACATTTGTATGCACCAGCAACGAAGATTACACGCATGAGACTTCAGGCCTTAAAAGAAGAAACCCAAAAAGGATTTGAATTAACTATTTACTAATTGTGTTAAGCACTTCATCAATCAAACACACGACGTGATATCATCAAGAAATCACTTTTTTTTTTTTTTTTTTGTAATTTGAAGCAAACAGACTTCAAAGAGGTTGATCATTCAAAACTAACATTGTCACTTCATAAACTTAAAAAAGAAAGTAAATTTGAAAGAAGCGCAAGTTGAACTTCTCACAGAAAATCCTGGAAGTGACTAATACCACCGGTTAGTATCCCAATTTAGCAAAGAACAAGAAATTAAAAAAAAAAAAAAAAAAAACCACATAACAAAATAGATTATTTAGCAAAAACAAACTAAAAGTACTTAAAATCACCAGTTCAAAATTGAAGCTTCAACACAAACACCAAGTATCATTACTGGCTGCTAAGTACCGACTTAAAAGAGAGAATAAAATCCACAACTGCAGTAAAGAAAAACAGAAATTTAAGAAACGGAACCGAACCCACAAAAGTAATTAGAGAAGAATCTAAAAGATATAAAATTTGAAAGATTGAGTGTTATTGCATACATGAAGTGATCTTCAACTTCTTCAAAATTTGAAGCGAGTAGAGAGGTTTCTGATTTTGCGAGTTTCTGGTGTGGGAAGGAGAATTGGATGCTGTACTCGCATTGGTTAATTGCGATACTCGCGTCCCGTGTTCTGGCTTTGCTGGGCCTCCTTCACTTGGACTCCCAAACCAATTTGGGTTTCCTTTCTTCTGTCGGTCGACCCAGTTTCCAGTTAAATAATTACTAGCCATTGAGCCCCCGTTTTCCTGCTGCCAAGGCTTTTTTTAAAAAACAAGATTATTGAATTTTATAACAATTAAAATAAATATTTATAAGAAATTTAACGTTTTAAATATACAGTGTGTGTGTGTATGATCAAAATTCCTTTTTTATTCATACAATATTTTTTTGTTTTGATAAAAATATTGTTTTATGAGCAACATAATTTTTTAAATAAGAATTTAAGGCAATTAAGATATACATATGTATTAATTTCAATTATTTAAATTAAGAAAAAAATAAATATATTCCTTTAATCAAAACTAAGATTGCTTATTCATTTACCTCTTATCTATTCTGATGAAAAATATTTTTTTTATTGAGAACATGATTTTTAAAATAAAACATTATAATGATATAAAAGGTAAATTTTAATTTTGAAAATAAATAAACATGATGTTATGATTTTTATGCTCATGTATAAAAAAATTAAAGAATAATTAATTTTAAAAAACTCAAAACTCAAAATAATAAAATAAAAATTTTATTCTTATTGAATACTAACGAATGTTTTTTTAATTATGCATATTAGATTCATATAATTGTTAAAATTAATATAAAAACTAATTTTATTTGAAAATTATTGCATAACTGGATGGTTTTTTAAAATATTATTTTGATAACTTTGTTTAAATATAATTTAAAAATATAAAACAATTAAATAAGTAATAAAAAAAGTATAAAAGTCAAAAGAATCATACCAAGCTTGCAAGTCTGGCCTTTGAAAAAAACGAGCGCATATAGACCTAGAAGACTAAGGTAACAAGCTATATTTTCTTTAAAATTAATAAGAGATCCGACTAGAACTAACTCTAAGCTAGGGGTGAACAAAAAAACCGATAAACCGATTAAATCGAGAAAACCGAGAGAAAAAAACCGAAAAAACCGAATCGAAAAAAAAACCGAATTAACCGATTAAAAAATCACAAAAAATATCCGGTTCAGTTCGGTTTCAATTTCTAAAGCCTAAAACCGATTGAACCGAACCGGTTCAATCAACCAACACTTCAAAAAAAAAAAAAACTATAAATACAAATGTTTCCTAACCCTAGCCGCCCCCCACCCCTCACCCTCTCTCTTCTCTGCATTTCACTTTACCCTCTGGAAATAATTCTGAAAGTTTGAAGGAGACACAAGCTAACTCTGTGCCATTTAGTTACAAGAATTCCCTAGTGAGAAGTTCCAATCTGCATCAGAATAAGGAAGGTTATATATCGGGAGATAAGGAAGAGGATTTAGGGGAGGAAGGTGATTGGTGGGGGATTACGTTTTAATATACTCCAGGATTTAAAAGTGCTATGATGGATGCTATACGAGCTGATTTTGGAGATGGACAACGTCTAATGGAGCTCAAGCAGATCCGTAACCATCTCCAGCTAGCCTTGGCTCTTTATAGTGGGGTTTATCTCTCTCACTTTACCCTCTGCTAATAACCCTAGCCGCTGCCCCTCCCTGCCTTTGATTTTCCTCCCCTCCCTTATGAATTTGGTTCCTTTGGGTTTTAATTCTCTTGTTGAGTCTGTGCCACAAATAGAATTGGAATAGCATATCCATTCCTTTTCTTTTGTTTTTCATATTCCTGAATTTCTACAACCCCCTGCCATCTTTTGTGAGATTTCATTTCAATGATCAGCGTTGCGGTCAAGGTTGTAGGAGAAGCAGAGAGGACCATTGGGTTTGACCGGTTAGGAAGGGAAAAAAACCGAACCAAACCAAACCGAAATTAATCAGTTTGAACCGGTTTTCGGTTCTGTTCGGTTTAAAAAATTAAAAAAAATAAAATCAGTTTGGTTGTTTATTTTGGTTTAAAACCGGACCGAACCGGAAATGCTCAGCCCTACTCTAAGCTAGACCAACTAGAAAATTGAGGTCCGGATAATGTAGGCTCCAAAACCTAAATTTCAATTTTTTTTTTCTAAAACATGTAAAAAAAAAAAAACCATTATACAAATTTCAATAATCTCATTTCTAACCCTAAAACACCACCTAACCAATCCAAAAATCCAAATAAAACTAAATTGAAATAAACTTTTAAGTATTATAATATATTTTTTATAGTATAATTAAAGGTATTCTAATATATTTTTTGTAGTATAATTAAAGACCCAAACAACCTAATACGATCAGGATTGCACCAAAAAATTTATTACAAGTTTCAACCAGACCAATTACAAGATAAGATAAAGGTCAAAATGTATTCAATGGGTTTAAATCAAAATATTTGTGCTAATATAGTTTTCAAGAAGACTAGATCAACAAGAAGTGAAAATAAAATCTTAGTTAATTTAATTCATGTACAAGATGGGCCTGATCCATCTACTTTATGAGCTAATTAATTTTGATTATCAAGAGTTTATTATTTCTGATGCACAGTATTACTCTAACAAGCATAATTTTTTATTTGACTAATGAGTCTGATTGAAATTTTACAATAAGTTTTTAGACGTCTTGTTTTATATTGAATTAAAATTTTAAAGAAATCAGACATTAGAAAGGCCTTGTGGTAAAGTCTAGAAGCTACTATATGAGAATTATATTAATTTCCTCATTGATTTATGATTTTTTTTTTTGTATTTTATTTAGAATTCTTTTATTATTTTTTCAAAATTAATTAGGATGTTTTTACCAATTATAAATAGGTTTATTTAGCTTATATTTAGTTTTTATATATATATAAATTTTGATTTCAACAATTATTATTGTGTGCGAGAAGTTTTGTTGATGCTTTTTAGCTCTTCATTAAACTACTTTGACTTATCAAAGAATTAATAATGATTCGTGGCATTTTCTATACTTCTCGTTGACATCTCTTTATAAGTATTGGGTGGGGATTGAGTTATTTATAGTCTTGTTTTTTTAGATACAAGTTATCGTTATGTCAAACTCAAGTGATATTTCTTTTATTTTTAAGTTTTTGCATACTTTATTGTTGTCGAGTTCTTTATCTTTTTAAAAAACTAGTTGTGGCATCAAGTTTTTTGAAAAAAAAATAAGAAGAAAAGGAAGAAGGACAAACAAAATCACAAGAAAATAAAATTTTTGGGTTTGTTGCAAATCTTGATTCAAAGAAACATGGAGTCTATCCATTTACTTTAAATCTAAAAAAAAAAAAATCTTGATTTTAGGATTTTTTGAAGACAAATATATTTTTAGGTTTACTTGGTTGAGTTTTTCTTAAGAATTACAAAAATTAATAGTTTTTGCACCATTGTCTTTTTACTTAAATTTCGGATACACACACATGCTATTGTTATTTTGAGTCATTTAAATTTTTTTTCATCAGTTTCTTAACTTTTTTTAGTCTTTTTTCATCTCTTTTTTTAGCCTAGGAAACAATTACAATTGTAACGTGGATTGGACGGTATAATCAACATTGTCTTATTTGTGTCTGGAGAATCTCCTGAACAAGTAAAATGCCATTCTTTTTAGTTTTAATTTTGGATATTAATTTAATTTTTACTTTTACTTTTAATTTTAATTTTAATTATTCATCACCCTTAACCATTTCCCCCCCTTCCTACATTGTGAGTTTGATAAAATTATAAGGCAACCTTTTGCTCATCTAGATAACTAGATCTACGTCCAGAAACTAAGTACATCTTTATGAATGATAATTTAGCTCGATCCAACAAATGCCATTTACACCCCGTTAAAAAAAACAATTTATTTTATCAATAAGATGATACACACACACACTAGATTCTTATGTCTGCTCGCTATTTGTAACCATTCGCCATCATCAAACGGATTCAAATAATTAAATTATTATTATTATTGTAAACTTTATTTTATTTTAATGGTTTAATTGTATCGGGTTATATTAAGAAAAAATACACTAGAAATAGCTAAAAACCCGAGTCAGCACAATTTTGAGTGAGATCGAGCTCCAAAACTGACAGGGTACAAGCAGTGGTCGGAGGAGGAAAAGAAATCAACTGCCATTGACGTCCGCCTCGTGAGTGCAATTGAAAACAGAAGCATCTATGGCGGAATGAATGCAATTTATTTCCCGTAGCTCTTAATTCTACTAGTAGAAAACGACATGTCGTCTTTGTCATCAACCAAACGAGGAATTGGCGGCGAACAGCAATGGGACTACAAGAACAAGATTCAAATGGAATGTTGATGGATCCTCTATCGGAAAACCTGGCCCCTCCGGAATAGGTGGTGTTTTGCGGAATCATCATGGAATACTTTTAGGTATTTTTTCTATGCCGATTGGGATCTTAGACTCTAATGTAGCTGAGCTGAGAGCAGTAGTCAAAGCTATCGAATTGTCAGCCTCTAACTGCTTCTTACATCATAAACATATTATTATCGAATCTGATTCTGCCAATGTCATTAGCTGGATGAATAATTCTTATAATAGGTCTTGGATTCATCATAAACTCTTCTCTTCAGCTCAGAGGCTAGCTTCATGTTTTGATTCAATCACCTACTCTCATTCTTACCGGGAAAGCAATCACATGGCAGATCATCTCGCTAAACAAGGAGTGCACAGAATATCTGATTTTGTGGCTTGGTTATGACCCTCATAGATAATTTATCGGTACTTTGTTTAATCCAATGCAGATTATGTTGATTGGGGCATTCTTTTGGCTCCTATGCAGGAACTAGATGGTGGAAGGTTTTATTGAGTTTGTAGGGTTTATGTTATATAGGTTTGCTAGCTAATTCAGCAAACTTTTTCTCTGTGTAATGATTGCATTGCATAATTTTGCATTACTTAATAATAACAGCTTCTTTCAAAAAAAAATGAACACAAACATACAATGTACGCAGTACTGTTTCCTGAAACTCTTTTTTTTTTAGTTTAATCTAAGTGTAATGAATCTAAACTGATTTTATTAACAAAGATTTTTGTTTTTTCCTATAATAATCTTTGTTGAAACATGTGATCCAGCACCCATTGACGTCGTTATAAAATTAATAATTGAAGTAAGGAAAATCTTTTACATGTATAATTCGATCCCACTCCTTTTCAACGGTCCAAATATTGAAGTATTCCATGTTAATTTGCTCAAAAGTATCCCATGTATATAATTTGAGATAATTGTGTGGATTATATAAAGACTTTTAATCAGTCCACCGAAATACACTGCATTTTCTTCTCGATCGCATGGATTGATCTCAACAGATAACTTGCATCACAAAATATATATAGCTCGGAGGGAAATAGAATGCGTTTTGCTTTCCAAGTGTTTGTAGTACGGTAGATATTGCATTTTTAAATATTTTTATTCAAAAAATACATTAAAGTAATATATATTTTTTAAAATTTATTTTTCATATTACTCCATAAAAACAATTCAAAAATATCTAAAAAATTAATTTAAAATAACAAAATTTAAAATTTTTCATAACACAGTTCAACCTCAACCGCACTCCAAAAAATACCATAATATTTTAACCATCAAAACGCTATATATAGCTGGCCTCCTGGAGTTTAACTCGATATTCAATTAATTACCTTCGAGATTACCAGGGGCCAAAAAGAATAATAAATCTTGAAGAATGGCCCATTAAACAGTGCCATAAATAACATAAAATAAAGCATTCACCAGGTGAACAACTCAGTGGTTACATTTTCAAGCGAGATGGATAATTAAAATGTGCTTTGGTTTGATAATGCAGGTGCAGATGCATAGTACACTCAATTTCCACATTAGTCGACACATTCCTCAAACGTTTAAAAATCCCTCGCTCTCACAAACCCACACTAATATAAGATAATTATCAGCCCACATGAGCCATGTTCACGATTTAGGGTTTCTATAGTTTAGAAAACAATGAAGCGAGACAAGATTTCTATTTTCTAGCCAGGTTGAAGACGACATGCAGGCACATGACTTCTCCGTCAAAATATATTGACCTTATGATCTCACTTTCTTGGATTATTTACCCATGCATGGTTTCGGTTGCCCTAGACAAAACTAATGAGGATTTAAAATAATACTAATAAAAGAACAAAAATAAGATATTGGAATTCCCCAAGTACTGAACCCTTTTTTTTTTTTTTTTTGAACAATCAGAAGAGATATTGACAGCCATTAATATTATAATATTAGGGAAACATTGGTTTGATTGTAGGATTATGAATCAAATCCTATCATTGTACTTAATAGTGACAATCATGATAATCATGATGGGGACGGGGACGATCGCAACACTTTTTTTTTTTTTTAGATGCGGTTTGTTTTTATATTCAAGATTATGTTTGAAAATGCATTTGGTTTTAAAAAAATATTAAATTTATTTTTTTAATGATTTTCTATCATGTGATTTCTCAAATACCTCGCCAATACTTAAATGTTTTTGAGAACCACTTGCGTAATTCCCTGCTATATTTTTTAATCTATTTTATAACATAATTAAGTTTCCCCATATATAGTTTTGATCCAGGAAAAACATTAACCAAGGGTGTGTGTGTGTGTGTGTGTTATATATATATATATATATATCTCGGCTGACATGAACTGCAAATTTTGGTAGGTCCAATTGTCGACGAGGCCCATATGAGAAAAATTTCTTAATCCTGTAAACACGTTCTGAGTTATCGATGCATACAAAATGGGGTGTGATGCCTGACACCTCAACCTCAATAGAAGGAAATAAAAAAAACCTGTCATGCTTGACCGTTTTCATATTGTTGCAATTCACAGCAGACTGACCACCTAATCCTTTTAATATATAAAAGGTTCAATTAGTCAAGCTAGCTAACAAACTAATAAAAGATATATAAAGCAGGATTTAATTAAAAAACAATCAGTGGGTTAGTTATGGGTATTTGAGGGTGTAACCTACAAATACATAAACTACATTTTAACTTAATATTATAATATATTTTTTATTTTTTAAAAATTATTTTAGTATCAGCATATTAAAATAATTAAAAAACATAAAAATATTCTTAAAAAAAAAAACATTATTTGTAACATAATTCCAAATGACACCTTAGTAGTTAACCACTTAAATGATTGATGGAGATTCTAGTTTTTCTTTTAGGATATGTGAGGCAGAAAGGCAAGTGCCTAATCTATAAAGGAAGAAGAAGAAAAGGAAAAACACAAAAAAAAACTCATTGCCATCTTAATATAAAAAACAAAAAATATCTTCTTAAAATATTTTTTTCAAAACCAAACCGTGTTTTTTACTAGTTATATGAATTATCTTTAAACTTGTTAAATTTACTAGATCACATAGAACCAATTACCTTCCACACAATTTACTTTTAAACCAAAACTAGAATAAAAAAAAATCGGATCTAAAGATTTCAACGTTAACCTATTAGGTCATGTTTAATAATAATATAAAATAATTTTTTTTTATATTAATTCTTTCTTTTTATATTTAGAAAAAATACATTAAAAAATATATTTAGTGTAGCGCGTGCCAATTAACTAGTTAATTTCTAACACAAGTGTTTAGTATGTTAATATATAGAAATAAAAGATGGTTTTCATTAATTAAATTACAGTATGGACTATATATTTGCTTGAACAAATCAAAATCTTCTCCTCAAGTCTTTCAGTATTTTAATTTATTTTTTTTTATAATAAAAACAGAGTATGAATCCCCTCCAGATTATAATATTCTAACCTTCAAAGAAAAAAAGAAAGAAAAAGGATATGTTAAATAACTATCAATTATCTATTACAGTTGCTGCCATTGACCATGATCCATGGCACCTACCCAATGCCATCATACCTACAAAATATGTGTCTTTTCCAAATTTGGTGAAGCTTCTAAAAACCAAGAGAAATAGTAAAATCATTCAACTTTAAAAATCTACGTACCATACAGTGATATGAAAACAACTGTAATATAATAAACCACAGGAAGCTTTGAACTGAAACCGCGTGGATACCACTGGCACCGCCTAATACTATACATCAAGGAGAGGTACGTTTCATTTTTATTTTTTATTTTTTTATATATGCCTGCCATTGCAAGGGCATGTTCTAAGCACATGCAAGCAATGTAAAGAATCTTGATGAACAGCAGTCAAAAAGTTCCTCTTTTTTTCTTTTCTAATTCTTGCAAACCCTAAACTCCTCCTTACAATAACTTTGACTAGGTAAAAGCGGACCAAAACCCATCTCGCAAGCAATCTTCGGTCTATCTTTTAATTTTTTAAGTAGCGAACAAGGTTAAATAATTAATTCATATGTAAGAAGTTCATGGGAAGAAGTTTTGCCCTCGTTAGGGCAGTTGTTCGCAAACAAAATTCTGGGCAGTAAGTCAAAGCATTCCTGTCCCATTGTTCGTTCTTGCCAAGAATTTTCAATTTTTTACTTATTCCCACAATAATGTTTTTTTTTCCAAAATAATGTTTTTTTTTCCACAATAATGTTATGGGAATTTGGTCATCTAACGGGGAAGAAACACAGTGACGAACATCTTTGTTTCGAAAGCAAAAATTCTATTTTTCTCAATATTAGCTCGAATGCTTCAAATCAAGATTTAAGTATAGTCAAGTTGGAGAAAGTGAATTAGTTTACAGGGAGCTTGCGGAGAACAAATTGGTGCACGCACAGGAGAGAAATTAACTATACCAGTTTCTCATGAAATATGTTTTCAATATATGTATGTAATATATAAGATTCTTTTATAGGCTACAAGATTGTTTTATATATAGGCTACAACCCGTGTATTATCTCGCAACAAAACAAAGCAACTTGGAGGTGAGAAATAAGATTCTTTTATAGGCTACAAGAAACTATATCTCGCAACCCGTCCATGACGGGATCGGTCAAGATTGCAAAAAGTTATGATGATCACCATGATAGAGAGAATCTGACACGAGTGATGATTGTTTATTCGGTTCTTTTCTCTTGGATTTTACTTCTGACATCAGAGCAAACAATATGGTATTGAGTTTCTATTTGTTTATAACTACCCTAATGGAGCTATCGTCGCCGTTGAACAGTCAAGCCATGGAATTAACTAATCTGGAAAAGAACAAAGAAGGAAAGAAAAGGAGGAGAAGGGGGCTGTCAAAAGAAGGATTGCTGTGAATTATAAAAGTCAAGAACCAGTGCTAGGCCCTCTTGAACGTTATTAAAAAACCTGCATCGGTTGCTTGCTCAGAGAACCTGCAATGCCATGGCAGAAAGCTGAGAGCGCAGATCGGACATGAGAGTAGAAAGTGAAAGAGTCAGGAAAGAGTTCAGGTCTTCATGCCTAGCTAGAAGTGAAGGTCACGCGCTGACACACATCCTGGATATTCCAATCGAAACCATGTGCTTGCTCTCTTTCTCTGGCAGCCATGTGACGGACGCATCAAGAGGCTCCACCCTTTGGTCTGCTATGCAGAAGAGGCCCTGGCTCGTTTTGACTTATGGCGACTCTTATGATCTCACTGTCTTCTTTCTACACTACAATATTTCTGTGCCTAATTGTACTAAAATTGCCCCTTCAATTATTGCTCTTTTTTTTTCCTTTTTTTTTTTAAAAAAAAACCCTTTAATGAAAGGCTTCAATTGCTGCAGAAATTTTAAAACGAGCCCGTCTATTAATTATTTTAAATTATTTAAATATATTGATATTAAAAATAAATTTTAAAATAAGTAAAAAAATATTATTTTAATATATTTTCAAATAAAAATAATTCTTCCTACCATAACAAATGAGAGCTATAATAAGAATCTGCTGGTTTGAGAGCTTTGCTAAGAAAAAGAGTTTTGTTTAAGATTTTTTTTTTCCAGAGATAAATGAAAGGATTGATATCTTATTGAAAATAAATAAATTAAAGAGCAAATTTCTCATCACTCTCTTTGATTAGATTAGTTGATTAGAGTTATTTCCACTAATTAATGCATCTCAACAAACAAAATCTACAACATATACTACAACACTTAAACATCACATTTGTCCAGCTGATTAGTGGATTTAAATAGCAATTTTCAACCGTTACAATGGAAATGGGAAGCTGCATATTTGACTCCTCCACCACCACCCCCTGCTCGTCACTTCTTTAACATATAATATGAGGTTGTTCTTTAACATGGATATGCTTCATGTCATCAAAACCTATGAAACGTCGTTGCTTTAATGTGTTCGAACAATTCCCAAGAAACTGGTTTGGTAGCTTAGGCACATCGCAGCATTAATTATATTTGATGAATTTTAGGTGGAGCTACTAATTATACTCTCCTATGTCCTATCTAAGCTAGCTTCCTTCAGTCTATACGTATTTATGACACAACCACCGTTTGTTCTTGGGAAGAAATCAACGGGTTCTTCCAAATTGAGGCAAATCATTAGTGTCTGATGAGAGGACCCCAGATTATCAAGATTTCCAGCGACAATTTTAGGCTTACAACTTCAATCCTGACAGGAAATTTAATTGATGGCAGAAAGGAAAAGGCCAATTAATTATTGTATATATAGAGAGTGTTCTTCCTTCTTTTTATGGTTCAAAAAAGGAGAAAAACAGCTCCACAAAAGTATTATAAATTCATAAGAAGGAATACAGACAGACTAGAACGCGCTCGGATTAAAAGCTTTTTTTAGCTGGAAAAAAATGATGGGCAGAGATCATCAAAGCGTTTTCTATCCTAAAAAGAAATTTAATTGTGAACGGAAAATTGAATCCCTATATTTAATAAAATTGATCAAGAATTATATATGTTAATAAATATTTAAAAATACAATTAAAACTAATTAAAAACTAAATTGAAAAATTATATCTAATTTTGTATTATAGAATTTTTTTTTTAATTTTTTATTTAATTATATAACAACAAGAAAAAAATTATTATTAAACACTAATTTCGCTACATTCAATTCAACCATTCTAGATCAAATACATTAAATTTAACCATCCTAGATTACTATCTCAAATCTCAATGCTATGAATAGCCTAAGGCCTACCCCACAACTCTATTTTTTTATCAAATTATATGCAATACGGATAGTCCCTTACTCGTATGGCCGGCTACATCACCCCAAAATTTCTTTTCCCATATCATAAGAATTCATGCCTGGCAATACCTCATCCCCCCTCTTATGGTCAGCCTTAAAAAAAAAAAAAAAAACCCCTTGTAAATATACACTGTTTTTCACTTTGCATGAAATTCCATGTTAAAATTAACAAATTTAATTTCATCACTTAAAAAACAAAGCCCCACTCTCCCTCTTGGACCGTAAGTGCACCTCCTCCCATGACTCCCTCTATATGTATTCTACTATTCTTCCAACTTTCGCACAAGTCACAACCTCCCCTTGTAGCTTCCAATTCCCAAGTCCCTCCTCCCCCGGTTCAACTCACAACAAACACCACCGCTACTCTAGATACAAAATGGCGCAAATGTTGCTCCTTTGGTGGTCAAAAACCACCACCAAGACCGGTGGTGTTGATACCATTGCCGCCACCAGCAAGACGGTTGAGAATATTGGCAGTACACAAAATTGTTTTTGTGGGTGTCTATCAAAGCTTTTGAAGAAGCTAAAGAAGAGAGGAAGAGTGATACGCGCTGCCGCTGCAAGTAGGCAATCTTCATTCCAGTGCCGGTATGATCCATTGAGTTATTCTCTCAATTTTGATACAAGTGGGTGCGGAAGCATGTTAGATGATGAAGATTACTACCACTTCTGTGCTTTCACGTCAAGGTTTGTGGCCAACCCATCAAGAAGCAGGATCAGTACTACATCCTCTTCTTCAAGAATACTAGTGGCCACTTCTCACTAGAATAAACTAACGCTGCTTAGTCCCATGTTTTGCTGTCTTGTTTTGGTCTCTTTTGTTTTCTGGAAGTTAACGTGTCTTAGTTTTAGTCGCTTCTGATGGAGCATCGTGTGTACATTCAATGGAGGATCTGATCTGATCGCATCTTAAGTTTCATTCTTCTAGGTAAAGAGAGTTAGTTATTATCCACGGAAGAGAGAAGCTAGCTAGCCTGAAATGGGTATGGGCTTTACTGTACTTTTATGCAGTATTTACCCACAATACTAATTTGATAGAGCGGTGCTTTTTTTATATATATTTCTTCAGCAGCTGAGCTTTCATGTGAAGTGACGGATACAGGAGAAGAGGAAAACTATGGTGAAATTGAGGAGTAGGTGCTTTATAATTAATCAATCCAAAACTAGTTCTGTAATGATAAAAAAAGGTCGCTTTCTTAATCTTCTAGTTGGGTAGTTGTACCCAAAATCACCGCACAAGATGCTAAGATACATGATGATGCAACAGGTATATGCGATCACAGCCATAGGTCCATGGTGAAAAGCCTGAAAGTTAGCTTCCTTATCAGCTAGACGTAGAGATTCAAAGGGCATCGGGAATGTCAAGGACCATATTTTTTTTTTAGGGGGGCTGTGTACTCATGTGCATGGTGAGCTACCATCTCCAAAGCAGAATTATTGTTAGGTGTATGAAGTAGGTTATCTGGGGAGACAAATGCGTGATTAATGGTAGGCATAATCATGATTTTACATAATTAAAAACACAAGACTACGTCCTTCTAAACCTTTTTTTCCAAAAAAAAAAATAAAATAAGGTATACAGGCATGAAGAAGACTTATGATCCGTTGCATTTGACCATCATTGAATTTGTCATCAAGGTTTCTGTTCTAGTAAAACAAGGATAATTTGTTGCTTTCTGGTCTCTAGTAGGGGGAAATGAAATGATGCGTCCCCAGTCTTGCAAAGAAATGGTGTTTCAACGCTCACACGCAATCTTCAACAGGACAAGAAGTGTTACTGCTTAAAGCCATTTCAAGAATTCAACTAGATTAGAATTACAGGTTCGACGGAGACACCATGTTTAAATTTTAAATGATCGATAGATGGGCCCAAGAACAGAGAGATATGATTTACTTTAACGTTGTCGCAATGCAATCCACTCGATTCTTTTCAACGGGGTGAGAAGAAAAAAAAACCTAGATTTGGAAGCAAGTTTGACAGAAGCAGCAATACCAGCAGGGGAAACTATATATTTCATTCTCTTGCAATAACTTAAAACAAGATGTCCTAAATGATCCTATATATGCTAGTTCATCACTCATCGAGTCATGCCTACAAAAATTTGAGCACTTAACTGGAGAGCCTGCATCAAAGAATAATGATGTTCCATATTTCAATCCCATACCCTTAACTACGGTTCATGATCACTCAAAGGATGATCTGATACAGTTCCCTCAGAAGATATGTCCTCTACATCAGGCTTTTTTATTGGAGAAAAATCTGACTCGGTCTTGCTTGAATCACCACTATCAGGCTGGTCTGGTCTCTTCTCTGGAAGCATGCTCTGCACCTGAGGTGGCAACCGCTCTGTATCCTTGCGTTCTTCCGAAGCAACTTGTGAATCACACATTCCAACTTGGTCAGGAGATTTTCGCATGTGCACTTTACTTTCATGGATGCTTGAACTTGTTGTACCAGAACCAGAGGTTAAATGTGGGCCTGGAGCAACACAGGATGCCACCAATTGAAGAACTTCAGGAGAGGGGGATAATCCCATGGTTGTTTTCTTCTGTACGTTTAAATAAGCAGATGAAGTCAATGAATTCATCTTGCTTAAACTAGGAAGAGGCAGGTTGAGGTCAGACTCATTCCATGGGCGGCCTGAAGTTTCAGGAACTAACAGTGGAGGGATAGAGGTGGAAGCAACATTACTGCCATGGATGCCGTATCTAAAATCCTGGGTACTTCCCCCAGTATCTAGGGGGAACTGCCTGAACATATGTGACCTCCGCTTCTTTTTCTTCCTCAAAATCCATCTTGGATCCTTTGGTTGGGAGGGAGGTGGACCGGGAATAACAAATGGAGGAATAGTTGGCTGATTTTCTCCATATAGTACACGAACTGATTGTGCTATTGCTGATACAGTGGGTGGCAGCTCAGGTTCAGGCGGTTTAACAGGGGCAGTAACAGCTTCCCGAAGCCAATGAGGCAACTTGTTAGAGGAACTGCTTCCAACTACCTCTTTACCCTTTGAATTTATTGGATTCAGGACTTTACTTGGGTCCAAGAACAAACCTGAATTGCTTAATTCACCAATTCCCACATTATTCTGGGAATCCCGCGATATGTGTACTGATTTATCCAGAAGACTAGGCAATTTTCCGTACTTCATGGTTTCATATTCTTCCTCTCTTCGCTGTAAATCAAAGCTGGTTGAGGAATTCAAACCAAGAGAAGCCAAGTTGGTTGCTCCAAAAGAACTGAGCAGAAATGGCTTTTCAGAGGAAACATGCAAAGAAGGTCCCGCTGAAGAATCTCCAACAAAATTCGACTGCAGTTCATCTGGATTCCAAGTTGGAATTGGGCTAAAATGCTCATTCCGCAAACTAAGTTGATCCAATGGCTCAAAATGTGGCAGGCTAGAAGACAGATCACCAAAACCCAATTTCATGTCTGTCAGATGCGATTGAAACTTTGATGGTCTGCTTCCATGCAAAGCCCGTGTCATCATTCCCTCAGGAATGCTGGGAAACAAGGATGATTTGGAGGACTTTGTTGCCTTCAGTGTCTTTAGCAATGGGAAAGCAGACCCGTCCAAAAACTTGAGTTGCTCCTCCTCCCACCTAACTGCTAAATCTTCTGAAGTTTTGTACTTCGAGAATTTTAACCTGGGGTCTCTAAGCATGGCATCCCAATTACCCCTTCCATATCTCCGTACACCAACCCAAAGGAAATCAAGCTCATCCTCAGACCAGACATCTACTTTTGATTTCTTACTATACAAGCTACTTGATCCAGAGCCAGTCCTCATTATTATGTTCTCAAGTACCTTTCTGTGGTTTTCAGGAAATGATGGAAAAGAGGATGGCATCTGACCCAAACCCAGTGTGGGAGGAACCTCCTTCTCCAGCTGATTATATCTTATTGCATCTTGAGGGTGAAATTTCAAATTGGGCAACAATGGCATTGCTGGAAGGTCTCTCATAGAGTCATTTACAGCTTCAAGTCTTCTCCCCAGGGACAAGCTGGGTAGTAAGTCATGGTGTGTACTAGGTATGCTCTTGGAAGGAAGTGGGAATCTGGGCAGCAATTTCTCATCAAAAGGCAAGTTTGGCAGTGACATCTTTTCCTGAAAACCAGCAAAACTGGAACTGGAACCTTCCAAACGATCAGAATCTTTCCCATGTGATATAGGTGGTGGACACTGCAATAATTATAAAATATGTGTACATAAGTAAATAGGTCAGTTTTATTTAGAGATTAACAAAGTCAACAAAGCGTGTGAGAGACAGACAAAGAATACCGGACTAAACAGGTGCCAACCATCTGATAAGTTATTTTTAAGACGTTGCAAAACTTCAGCTGATGCATCTAGCAATTTTGGCTTATCTGATGTAGTCTCCTGATGTTTTACATCTGTCTCAATTGATGTTCCAGAGCAAGGAGGTAGACTAAATGGAAATTCTGGCCCAGTCACAGGCTTGCTTTGTCGACCCTTGGATCTTGAAGAGTTTTTGTGCAACAAATCCAATTGGTTGGCGTTGGGAGCACAGAGTCCTAGAACTGGTAACAGGTTGTTGGAAAGAAGCAAGTTTGCATTGCCTGTGCCCCGATTTTGGTAAGCTGGAAGTTTTGTGTCAGAGGGGTGTCCAAGAGAGTTAATAGAAAGATCCAGATGACCTCTCAACTTATGATTAGATAGGTGGCTCAACTTTATGGTTGCATCTGCATTACTCCTTGTTGCATCTGGCTGAGTGAACTCATAATCCTCTAAGTCAATCACAAAAGGCTTTTTCTCCCTGCCTTGTTGAGCAAACTCCACTGCCTGATTCCCATCCGTGTTGTTGGCAGGATGACAATGAGGAACCAGCTCAGGTAGAGGAGGCCCCTCATTAGGATGAAATACTTCAATTGAATTCCGCTGAGCAAGGCGTTCTTTTTGTCTAGCTCGAAGCTTAGCACTGCTCAAAGAAAAGTAAATTGAAACAGATGATGTCAACTATTTTTCTAAATCTTATTTTCCTCATAGTTAACTGTGTCCAGGTAGCGTGACATTTTCCACATGTTTCAAGAATATGAAGTCCTAGGATTCTAATTTATTTTTTATTTTTTTGATTGGTAAGATATCAGAATAATCTTAACTCGAGGTCCAATTTGACCCCATACCTATACTTTACATTACAGCAGCTAGAGTGTTGTTGTTGATGATGATGAGTCGAGAGCAATGGGTTTCTTGGGTGAAGAAATTTAACTTACTATTTTGCCTTTAGAACTCTTCCAGCTGGTGTATATTCCCGCTCAGGCTCCACTTCTGGTTCCCGGTCCTCTTCACCACCACTCTGCATTTAAAGTTGAACTTGATAGTTGAAACTATGACTAACTATAATCAAAAGAAGAAAAGAAAGGAAAGAAAAGAAGAGAATAACTATGACAACAAATGATACTATGACTAACTATAATCAAAAGAAGAAAAGGAAAGGAAAGGAAAGAAGAGAATAACTATGAATTGTGCTTGGTGGAAAACATGAAAGGTTACATTTTTGAGAGATCTGCTGAATCATTGAAAAGACAAGTAGCAAATCAAAAGTGTACTCCGGTTGAAAAAAATAAATATTTAAGAGCCTAGGTTTTTAATAAAAACAAAATTTTTTATGTAAATAAATCTTACTCCATGCAGCTTCAAGCTGGACGCACTAGAAATATGAGAAAGAAGCAAAAGGGAAAGACAGTTGAAAGGAGTGAACACCAAAAGTAAACTGGAGAGAAGGAAATAAAACTGAACTGAGCATGTTCATTGGCTTGCAATAAACAATATCAAAGATCAAAATGGTAACCAAGGTTCATCTCTCAATGAATGAGGTCAGCACTGCAATCTTCAGCGAAAACCATAGACATAAGAAGCTACTCCATTCTACCAATCTCCATAGTTTCAGACCATTTCCAATTTTTTGGGATAATAATGAATGTTTTTCCATCAAATGTTGATAGAGAGGATGAGGGAATGGGAAAAGGAAGCGGTTCAGTTTGTTTGGAATACTAATCCAAAGTTTTGGAAGAGATATAATAATGTAGGCATGCATAAACACTATAGAAAAAGGAAATGAAGGGGAAAGCTAAATCAGCCTATGGTCCAATAAAAAAATCACACGTGAACTAAGAGACCATTCTGGTCCAACCTTCATTGGCAACATGATAGACCAGCTTTGTATTCATTACACTTGGAAGCAAATAGAAGTACCTCACTTAATGTTTCGTTTGGGTGCGAAGCATAAGCTTCCCTGTAAGAGACAGCTTTCCTCAAGCGTTTCCCTCGACCAAGAGCAGCTTCCTCCTCAGTTTGATACTTCTCCCATCTAAAACCCAGTAAAACAAACAGGAAACTTAAATAAGCATTCCCGTGAAATACATTTCACTAAACAGAATAACTGAGTAATGGTAATTTTATCTCATGAATCATTTGAATTATGCATGTGGTTATTAGGAAAAAGGGGGAATAAGAAACAAATATTAACATGTTGGAGAGTAATTATTTCAATCATTGCTTTTCAATGTGAGGGGAAAAAAAAACAGAGTGTCCCAGCAGAACAAAATAAGAGTTGGAAAGTTATAATGTATTATTTCCCTAGTAAAGAAAGAGGAAACTATGAAGTGAGAATGATAATAAAAAAGGAATTAAAGAAAAAGATTACTAGACACTGAGACTAAAACAAATTTTCATATAATTTTAATCATAACTCTTTGTAGATGTTAAAGCACGTGAGGAAAAAAAAAACCATCACTAAAATTCAATTCTATTATAATCCCGTGGAACCTTGACTGTCAGGGTAACTTGACTTTACTCTTCTAAAAAAATAACCAAAATAACAAAATAACTATGACAAAGAGAGAGATAAATGGCCAAATTACAAGACTTTAAGGATCTACTGGACACTTTTGCATGTAAAGGACTTCAAACTGGATGGGTGTAGGTGTCCATAATTTATACGTGGACTTCTACAACAGAAAGCAGTATCCAAGGTAAAACATGGTCACATCAATTCACTGTACAAACAGTAATTCCTAGAACACAAAACTACTTCAGGTGTCGCAAAATCACTAGAAACAAAAAATTGTGAAATCGCTGCAATTCTTAATTGAAGTTGCTATATAATAACAAGGCCACTAGCAGTTCAGGATAACATCATCGCACATGAACAGCTGGGATGTCTACCTATAAATATACTCTACTGGACTGAACCCTCCCTTTGACCAATTGACCAAATGAATTGTTAATAGACTGTATTATTAATATTCAATGCACCTCAATTTGAATGTTTTAACAAGTCTTTCGATCAAATAAATCAAGCAACAGACTGACTGGTTCCAGAAAATGGTTCATAGCATGGCACGGATGGATAACTAGTTGAGTCATAAGATGCAGATTTTTTTTTTTTTTTAAGAATGAGTGACAAGACAACAATAACATGAAGGGAATTGCATGTTTAAAATATTCCAGAGTCAATAAAAAAATCATGAGTATATAGTTCAATCATGGTGAAACAATACGTTGCCAACACAGCCTGTTCACTTTTCCATGTTTTATAGAATAAAATTCAGACAAAGTACAACCACAGGTAAATCTCCTTACCTTACACGCAAAAGCCTGTCCCATTCATTTTCTTCAGTGACATTTATCACATTCTCCTCTTTCCTTTCAGGATTTTGTCCACAGGTATCATCAACCACAACTGGCGATTCAGCTCCCCCTTGCTCTTCTGGTGTTTCATCATTCCATTCCAAGGACTGCTTAGAAAAAAAGCAGAGAGATTATTAATCAAAACCAGCAGTAAACATAATTTTGTTTGTGGTATTCCTCTTTAGAATTAATCATTAAAGATGCAACATTCTGGAAAAGATTAAGATAAATAAATGAACCAGGAAAATCCACACAGCAATCAAAAAGGCAATAATAAGACAATCCAAAGAATATATTCAGAAACATTTTGAAACCAAAAGAAAGTCTCATCAAATAGCTATTTTAAAGAATAAATTTTTCAGAGGCTGAAAAAAAGAACAGGGAAAGTTTAAACAAAACCGAGCCAAACTAAGAAAAGAAATATACAGACTCCTAGGGGCCACTCTCCTCCAAATAACTTGGTCCCATGTTTTCATCACACATGGGGCAAGATGCAACAAACAGTTGCAACAGAAAACAGTAAGGCCTGGGAAATATGGTTGTTAATTTCTACAAGGGAAAGCCTAACTTTTACTCAGTAAATTTACAACCGTATGTAGCATCAGAATATAGCCCAGAGCATCTAACTCGACAAATTCCAATTTAAATAAACAAACTGAGGTTTTGGTAGATGCACCAAGGCACCAAGAAATGATATTTCAACCAAAGATTCTGATGAAGCAAAAGTTGTATTCCAGTAAAATAGTAAAAAATAAGCATGTCACCTGTAAGAGCAAAATGTGAGTACTTTTGACGTAGGAACAAATGAACAGATCAAAGTAACAACCAAATCACACACTCACCTTCACTGAGCCAAGCATATCATTCTCAAAATCTCCTTCAGCAGCATCAGTTGTTGCAAACTGGAGGTTTGAGCGGTCAAGTAACTTTGATATTGCATTTTCATCCCACACAATCTTGTTGCCACAATCTGTACATTTATCCTGATACACGTCCCCAAGGCCACCACCCCTCTTCCTCTGCTTTTGCTCCAGATCTGCTATTGCATCATCTTTATCTTTGTTGATATTATTCTCACTGTTATCTTTCCCATTCATGCTTGAAGAATCACTAAAAAGTTCTTCAGTTCCCCATCGTAGAATATCTTCCACTTCCTTCTGAGACCCAGACTTGTTCACAAAGAGCTGATCAAGCACTAGTTTCTTTCTAGCAAGTTGCAAGATGCGCTCTTCAACACTGGCACGAACAACAAGCCTGTACACCAGAAGTCTATTGGATTGCCCAATTCGATGTGCTCGATTCATAGCTTGGATATCAGAATGCGGGTTGAAATCGGAATCATAAATAATGACAGTGTCAGCAGATGCTAAATTGATTCCAAGGCCACATGAGCGCGTCGACAACAGGAAAACAAATCGACTTTTATCTTGGTTAAATCTTGCAATTGCTGTCTGGCGATCAGAGACTGATACAGAACCATCCACTCTCTCATATGTTTTAGGGCCGAACTCTATGTTCAAATAATCCTCAAGGATATCAAGAAGCTTGGTCATTTGTGAAAAAATTAGAACTCTATGCCCTTCCTTGTATAAGATCTTGAGCATGGAATGCAGCAGAGTCAGCTTGGCCGAAGCTTTTATTCGCATTTCATGAAGAAATTCTAATGACCCAGAATCAGGCTCAGTACCTGGTATTAGATATGGATGATTGCAAATTTTTCTCAGCTGCATCACAATGTTTAGCATCGATTGTTGTGCAACTCCTTTCCCAATGTTCCGTAACATTTGATAATTCTTCGTTAGCATTGCTCGGTAATATTCAGCTTGGATAGAAGACAACTCAACAGGAACTATTCGTTCTGTCTTGGGGGGGATATTTTGCATAGCATCCTTTTTAAGCCTTCTTAACATATGTGGTGCAACAAGTTTCTTCAGTTCTTCCACTTTTTCAGTAGTTGTGAGATCATTAAATTTCTCCTCAAAGGAAGATAAAGAGGGGAATGAAGCTGGCTGTAAGAAATTGAGCAAATTATACATCTCACCAATGTTATTCTGAAGAGGGGTACCAGTCAAAAGAACACGGTGTTGGAAAGAGAACGTATTGAGCAAACTGAACAGCTTGCTCCCTGAATTCTTAAGTCTATGGCCCTCATCAACTATAAGAACTTCCCAAGGAACTCCACGCAAATAAGTGGAATCCGCAAGAACCATTTCATAAGTAGTTAAAAGAACATTAAATTTGTAGGAAGTGGTTTTCTTATTCATCTCATTGGGATTACTAGCATGCCATTCATACTGGCGAATCATGGCCCTTGCTTTTGCACACCCATGGTACTCCACAACATTTAAGTTGGGAGCCCACAGTGCAAACTCAGAGAGCCAGTTAGGCATTGTCGAAAGTGGAACCAAGACCAAGCAGGGAAGAGAAACTTTGAGCTCAAAATACAAAGATGAAATAAAAGCACAAGCAGATACTGTTTTTCCCAGCCCCATCTCATCAGCAAGTATCACATTTTTGGATTTATGCCAACACTTTCGCAACCAATTCAATGCCTCGAGCTGGTGAGGGAACAAGGAGCCTCCTTTTAGCTCCTCTGGTTGCTCCACCAGAGTAGCAATTTCATTTTGCAGACCATCACACCTCCCTTTCCGTAGATCATCCCTTGCAGAATCTTTTTCCAACGCCCGGCGTTCAAGTTGATCAAACTGATTGATCAGATGAACTGATTTTTTGAGAATAGGACCGTCCACACTTTCCCAAGTGCATTCGTCATAAGGAAGACCAGTCCATTTTACAAAAGCTTCCCTGCTGCCCTCAGAACCACGGAGAGCAATTACCCGCTGGGGCTGCTTCCACTTCTCCTCACAGATATTTATCACAGCATTTCCATACTTAGCCTTATAATTCTCTAGTTTTCTCTTTGCAAGAACTTTTAGCTGGGATTCTGAAATCCAACTGTTATGTATATGAGACCTCCCCACCCACTTAACTAGGAATTCATAAGCTGTTGTCCCTTTGTTCGCACATATTGGTTCTTCCATGGTAGGCTTCAGTACTTTATTTTCACCACCACAAGTTTTGATTTCCACATCTTCTTTTCTGTCTTTGATTTTAGGAGAGATATGCGTTTCACAAACTTCAGAAATTTGAACCCTAGAGCCTTTCAAACAAAAATCAGTGGTTTCTTCAATCACCGGATTTTCATGTCTTTTCGCTGTTACTTCTGTCGTTATTGCAGATTCATCTTGATCCGTACCACTTATGCCTACAGAACCTGAATCCTTTCCATCCTTCCCTAGTAAATCCTTGCTGTTCCCTCCTTTACAGTCTTTGCTTGCAGATCTTCTGTATACACGTATTGTGTCCACTCTGATGTCATTCTTCACACTTACATCCTTCTCAGAACTTTCAATAATGTCAGGATGACCCTCGACATGATTTTCAGCAATCCCCACATCTGAATCCACATCACAAACAGCTTTTACCTCTAGGTGTCCATTTTCAAACTCTGGGATAAGCAATTCATCAGAAAGCTGGTCATTTTTGGTAATCTGAAATGTAACACATGACGAGCTTGTATTATCACCTTGAATCCGACAGCCCAATACCCGATCAACCTGTAATGTGGATATAAATCATATTGTATGAATTCAAGTATTTCAAGTAGAAAGCATTCGTCTATATCTAAGAGATTAATAGAAGAAAGCCTACAAATTTTCTGGATATAGCTGATTCACCTGCTGAAGTTCGGTCATGATAATATCTTCACATTTCTCGGTTTCTTCCGCATGAACCTCTGCTTTATATGACTCTTCTAATGTTTGTGCAACTTCCACGGGATTCTTCTGATGAAATAAATAAATTTACTCATAATAACCATAACACCAAACATAGGCATGCAGCAGCAATAAATGACAATGATGCTGAGAATGACAAGAGGAACAGTACTGACATGAAGAAGATGACAATGATTGTAAAGTACTGATCTTGAGTAAGGGATATATGTTTGGGCTGATTGCATCATTTATTGATTTTGCTACTGTGAAGCCTAAATCCAAGATAGATGGGGGTTCTATGAGCACACGGTGGTGGAGAGAAATAATCTGCCCACGGTAGATGGTGCCAGTAGGAACACCGCCAACAACAAACTACTGCGCCAGCTTGCATGTAACATCAATAATGCAAAACCAGACAGATGAAGTGGTATATTGTTACAGTGCTAACAACTAATAAAGAGTGAGAATTTAATGTAGCAATAACCAGTGACATGTGGTAAGCACATAATGACCCAAGGTACAGGCACATAGTCATACTTACCAACCGTTATTGTTACTATCTTGTATTTTATGCTTGATGAAATATCCACATAACTATAAAGGGAAAATGAAAAATAATAGTAAAAAAAAATTACCTCATCTTTCTGCAAATCTAAGTTCTTGAGTTCAACATCTTCTGCTGACAAAAATACAGAAACCTCATGATTAACAGCTTTCTGTTTCTGGTTCGATTTATGAGTCCCAGAACTTGCAGTATTGGTTTTAGATCTATGTTTTTTGGAAGTGCGTTTTCCCTTGTTGGTCCTGTGCTTCTTAAAACTGACCACACTACAGCCTTCAAGCTTTCTTTTCCTGTTCTCAGAGGTTGCACCAATTGCAAGAACAATTTTCTTTCTTGGAGATCCATTATCGCAAGACAAGACAAGCTTCTCACCAGAACATTCATTATTTGGCTCGGATTCAGTAAGTTTAGAATGAGACAAAAGTTCGTCAGCAAGGGAAATTGATTTCTTCCCTGCTGATGACTCCTTTGGAGATGCAGGAGGTTTCTTTTCATCAATGTTCACATGCAATGAAGTGCCATCTACAGAACCAAGAGCAGATGGATCGCTTGGCTTGGAGCTAGAAGATACATATAACAAGGAGTCTGGGTCTTTTTCCACGGATTTGGATCCTACTGTTAGAACAGATTTACCTTTGCAGGAGGACCTTCGCTTGGAGACAATGGAGCTTCCAAAAAGAGCAGATACTTTGTCAGCGACTGACGACTTTACTCCAGTCCTAGAATTTGTAGTGACAATTTTTGTTCTTGCACGTTTTGAAATGGAACCCAGTGGGTTAATGGACTTCAGCGGGTCACTTTTTTGAGAGCACTTTGGGCATTGCCATTTTCCCATTGGGATGCGCTTCAGAACATGAATAAAAAAGAAATAAAAATATGAGGGAACAGTCATTGATATCATCAAATATGGAAGGAAGGAAAAACAGAAAGAAAATCATCGGCATGCAGCTTCAATACAACTGAAAATACCTTTAGAGGTGGATCAAGGCACTGTAGATGATACACCCGGGGACAGCTATCACAGCACAACAAGTTGCCACCAAGATCACATATTACACATTCATAGTAATACTGGAAGGCAAAGTTTATTAAAAGGTAACAAGGAGTCAGTAAATGCAAGCACATACCCAAGACACTCAACTCCAAATAGTTATAAAGATGAGTAGCTTGCTGAAACAACAAAATTAACCACGGAAATAAGTTATGAACAGAGGGAATAGCATATCAAATGAACTTTATCGGCATGTGATTTTAACTTGCGATCTAGAATCCTAATGGTATCATCCAAAATATAGAAGAGGGGGAGAGAGGGATTGTGAACACCAGCTACACGCCTCTGCCACATAAAGAGATCAAAAGACTTCTCACATTGTTCTTGTGCCACCATCCATAGACAAATTACTCACTAAAACAACCAGAAAGCTTGTGTCATATTTAGGTTTGGAACGCCCCATGTAGTTAAAATTTATAATTCCAGGAAAGGCTCCAGAAAAATGAGAAGAAGATCCTTCGATTATTGTTCTGCTCAAAGACATCAATTATGTTCAATTGCAAAAAAGACTAAGCTAGAAAAGGTTCTTCAAAACACTTACTAACAGTTTCCTTAATTTGATTGGAATCAATGAGATGGGGGTGATTTAACCTGAAACTTCTTCTGGTAAAACCTAGAACTAAAATTTAAAGGAAAGCATTGGTGATGTATCAAGTAAATATTTTCACATCAGGGGGGTCTTCCTGTCATGATCTCAACAGAGCATTTCATGAGGATCATTGCTTTTTACAGAACACGCTCTACAGCCAAATTTTAGACCTGATAGGGATGTACAGAATTTCTTTTACTTCCTGTGCTATTTTATGTTACCAAAGTCCCGTTTCAGTAATAAATATTTAATTTAAAGCCATGATGAAATGATATTTTCAATTCTCAAAGAAAAGGAAGAACTGATGAATTAAAATGTCCAATTGAAGCTCCACCAGGCTTTATATGGAAGAAAGTCCCATTCATAAAAAAATTGGTTCCAAACACATAGGACTGTCAAGCCACATGGATGTTTTTGTAAGACAAATTGGATCCAGATGATGATCATAAACAGCCATGCAACTGAGCATAGAAGATGAAACCCAAAACATGAGACAAAGATAATATAATTAAAATGTGCTCCATAAATTATCAGAAAAGGTTTTATTATTCAAAACCGATGATAAGTAAACTGCCCGTTCAATTAAAATCAGAGCAAAAATGTGTTCATAAACCATCTATCAAGAATTTTATGCTATACTTTTGAGCTGAAGAAACATCAATCCAACAGAATGCTACATGGAACAAAAGGATAACTCACCCCATCATTTCCTTTCTTCTTGGATGTAGATAGATCAGAACTTAGTTCACTCTTTGGCCTGCGTTTAGCAGCAGAAGTATTCCTTGGAGACTCCAGGTTATCTTCTTTACTAGTAGAAACAACTCGTCCATATAGAATCTTTTTTCGTTTTCGCTTCAAGACCCAGTTTCTGCTTATCATTTTGCTACTTGTTGAGCTGTTATCCTTCATCTTTTAATCCTTTGTTTTGCATTTGCCAGAAGCATCCCCACAACGCATGCCATGCATCAGATAGGAAGTAGCATCAAAGATCCAAAAGAGCAATTTAAGCCACTACAAATCCTCAGCATCCTGTTGAACATTTATAAAGGAACTCCAATAAGAAAATAGCAACATTGGATAACAACAAATTAGAATGAACCAAATGGTGACTAACTTTAATACTGCCTACTGGCTTTGACAGCATCCACATAGAGAAGTACAAGACATAATCAGTGTTCAGTATAGATAATCAGACCTTGTCAAATCCAACAGGAAAAAAAAAAGTTAAAATTGCATGATATCTCAAACAAAAGCAGCACAAAGCAACAAGCACTTCACAAGGTTTTGACTTCAAATTGGCTAATCACTGCAATTAGCTATGTCTATCACATCAAAGAACTCGTGTTATTATTTCCTCTCAGTGAAAGGTAACATTCTGCAATTTAGGAAAGGATAAGATACCAGATCATCAAAAAGTTAAGTCCTACACTAAGTAATAATTGCAAGGGGGTGCATCCTCTCGCTATACTAGCGAAATCAAGTCCCGTAGATGAAAATCCAAAATTAGCATTTCACACTAAAGTTTAACCCATCAGATTAGTTTCGGTAAAGTAAAAGACTCAAATTGCAGAAATGATCCCAATGCAAGTATTACAATGACAACAACCCACCTCCGGACTCAAAGCACAACCAACCAAAACCATTGACTTGATTAATCACCAACTACCTATTTGTTGACCTCGTAGCAGGAGATTGACAGACATTTGCTACAATTCGCAATACCAAATTGGAATTGGCTCCAACAAATACATACAAGTTTCACAGAGACCGAAAGCCAACCACTGCACTAGAACAGCACAGCTGAAGCAAGCCACCACAATCTCTGTAGTGAAATCAATTAGCTGTTCAGACTTAAGCAATCAAAACCATGAAATGTCAAACGAAACCACAAAAAGAGTGCCAAAATTGAAGAATCCAAACATAAGGAACTTGACCAAGCACATGCATTCACTCAAAACCAAAAAAACCCCATTCCATCAACTATTCGATGAAACCACATTCTTTTCAAAACCCATGTACCAAATAACTCCATATCACCAAACAATTCGGCAGCAATCAATAAAACAAACACGAACTCCAAAATCAAGCAATAAAAACATCAAAACAGCTAGGAAATTAGCTCAAACTACATAATATCGAAACCACTCGTAGAATTAACCCAACAACCAACTTCAAACAAAGAAATAAGAAGTACCCAGATAAGAAAACAAGCTCACCAATCTTTGTTGTGGATCAAAAACCAATCTTTGCTGTCTAATGTCCTCAGAAATAGACGGGTTAAGCAAGATACACACTATAGAAAGCTGGAGGGATTAGGGCTTGGAAGTTAAGGAGAGAAAGGTATGCGATGCGAGAGAGAGAGAGAGAGAGAGAGAGAGAGAAGCTAAGACACAAATAGCGAAACAACATTAAAATAATATAAAGCCCCCACCACCTCTCTCTTTATATATACAATCAATACATTTAGAGAGAGAAAGATAGAAGGATACGGTTTCGCCGGGGTCATAGGACGGGGTTACACTCTGACATTTCAGCGCATGAGAGAGACAGTGATAGCTAGCAAAAGCCCGTCAAATTGCACCTACCCACTTATATATTGCCACGTGTCTCAAGCTGGGTTCATGTTCCCAAAAATTTTCCTTCCTTTCCTTTTTCTCCTCATTTGATCTTGCGTGTCTTTCTAAATGTAACTCCAATGAGTCCCCTACTCCTCGTCCTCTCTCTCTCTCTCTCTGGTTGCGTTGCATTTTATAGAAAGAAAATGCAGAGAGGGAGGGAGAAGGTGAGGCTCAAATATTCATCGTTATTTTTTGCACACCGATTCGGATGCACTAACCGCTGCTGCTGTCGCCGCCACTAATTCTACCCAAACTTTCATAAAATGTCAGCATAATATACAAGCTCATTTTTTTTTATCCCCGTGATGTTAGTGTTTATCGATTGTATATGTATATACCTATTTTCATTCCCCAAATATATATATATATATATATATATATATATATAAAAGATATAATTTTCTACCATTTTGTACTAACATCCCATGTATACGAATAGTTTCTTGGATTTCTTTTACTTTTTATTTTTGAATCTGAATTTTTCTTTGATGCTGTTGGTATTCAGACCATTTAGCTCGAACACAATTTAGAATATTCATCATTAGGCACTTGTATATTTTCTCTCTCTCTTTATGGTGTTCGTTTCTGCTTACAATATATGCTGATTTCTACCGTTACCTATCAATACATACATATATATATATATACACACTCACACAATGAATGTGATGTGATTTTACTGCAACAGTGGAGTGCACGTGATCTCTTCTAATGGAACATGACATGACTACATTGGATGATTCACCACGTCTGTATGCGTAACGTGGACATGTTAGTTATTTTCTTTTAATGGAACTGGATTTTAGTAATCTTGTGTGTGGATTAAAATAACTTTTTTATTTTAAAAAAACTATTTTTTATATTATTATATCAAAACAACTCAAAATCTCAAGAAAAAAAAAATCATAAATTTTTAAAAATAAACACCGCCTTCATTAGTGAAATCTTTTTTTGATAAACAACTGGCCCACACTAGTTATTAAATATTAATACTATGGTAGAGCCCAGTCATGTTGAAATCTTTATTTGTTGCGAAGAACAACAGTTCACTGGATCTTCTGGGACATTCCGGGAGGAGAGATCGTTTCCCATTATCTGAAAATTGGAATACAGCTACTGCTATAATAAAAACAAAAATAAAAATAATCCTGAAATACTAACATCATTAAAAACAAAAAATCTCTTATCACCAACAAGCTTTTAAGTGGGACCCTACACAACTAAGCATAACATAACATGATGGATGACAGATGATTGCTTTGTGCAAGGCATTTACTCAGTTTTTTAAAATGTATTTTATTTGAAATTATTTTAAAATAATATTTGTTAAAAAAATTTATATATATATATTAATAGGATTTTTCAAATATATATAAAAAATTATTTTAATTTTTTTTTAAAACACCGAACGGAATAAGAAACTAAAACGTAATTGACACGCGTGTGTTTTTCATTTATCTCTCCGTAAATACCGCTTTTTTAAGATAAAAATCACCATGACACCGTTGCCCCCTGAAATATATATTATTAAAAAAAGGCCAAATAAAAATTGACAGATCTACTTCATTTACCCACACAAATGATAGAATAAAACCTATAATAATAATAATAATAGAAAGGAAAAAAACAAGAACATTCTATATTTATACGCACAAAAATCAAGAGAGAAAGAAAGAAAAACAGAGTCTGGCTGCTTCCTAAGCAGACTTACTGACTTTACTTCTATTTTCTGGTACCCCCTCTTATTTCTTCACTTCTCATCGACTCTCTTTTTTGGCTAAAAGTTTATCTTTTAGTTTAAAAGTTTTGATCTTTCTTATTTGTTCAAGCTGTGATCGTGATTAGGTTATAATAATTGTGTTCACGTATTACTATTAATTCTTTTTGGGTAAGTTGAGGTGTAATCAGTGTGAGTTTTGGGTTTTTGAGTGGGATTTTTATGTGGGTTATATTTGGTATTGATTTAGGTTTTTTAAGAGTTTAAAGTTTACTTCTTTGAGCTTGATTTCAATTTGTAAGTCGTTGTTAGGGTTTGATGTTGTTTTGTCTTTGTTAATTTCCAAAGTCACCCGATTATAATTTTTCAGTCCTTATGTTGTGATCAAGTTTTTCCAAGTAGATTTAAATAATTTAGTTCTCTAATTATGGTTTTTGTCTTTCGACTTTTTTTTTTTTCTGGTTAAAAATTTTATATACTTGTCCATCTGGGATTTCCTTTTTTTCTTAGTATGATTGATATATATTGAGTTGTGTCTTTAAAAGACTGTACCAACACAGTTACTGTCTGCAGTTATATTTTTTTTTTTAAGGCAATTTCTCATTAGCATCACTGAATCTGTTTTCATCACTTAATTGATTCATGGGGCATTGAGTTGTAGTGTCTCAGTGGTAGCTACGATGATTCTTGAATGTAACTGATAGTTTTCTATTTGTTTGGCAAACCAAGAAAGACAAGGAAAAGTAACCACATCTAAAGTTTTCAGTATCAGGTCTTCTTTGCCAAAGACATGGAAATGAAGCACCTGATAATCTTATGACCTATAAGCTCAACACAATTTTTTTAGCCAGATCCATCTCTGTCGTAAGGCATGCATATTTGTATTCTTTCTGGGAAAATTAATCCCCTTATTTCTTTCTTTAAGTGGGTGGATCTATCTATTTCATGTTACTTTGTGCAACTCTACCATCACCGGGGGGGTTTCCTGTAAAATTTACTCACCTTTGAAAGCAAATAATCCCTTGATCATGTGTTTGTTTCTATTTGAAATGCTCTAAGTTTTCTGTCTTGTTGCACCAAATATCTTCGTTTCCTAAAGATTGTTCATACTAGGTGTTTGCTTTCGAATTACCCATGTAATTCTCATTGCCAAGATCTTATTTCCCATTTCAGGTTTTCTCCTGCTGAGATGTCATTTTCCAAGCAAAGCTTGTGGTTGGCCATATGAGTGTTTCTGTACTGATATGGCATTATTGGCATCCTGCCTTGCTGGTGCTGTTGATTTAAATGGACAGGAATCTGGGAAAAAGCGTGGTAGATCAACAGAAAAACTATGAACAAATTCAATCCAATAACATGGAAGCTAGAAATGAAGGGAAGGGGTCTGTAAACCAAAGATTTTTCCATGATCCATCAGCTAATATAAATACTAACATGCGACCTCCTGACTACAACATGTCAATGGGAGCTAGGCCTGTGCTAAATTACTCCATTCAGACTGGTGAGGAATTCGCTCTTGAATTTATGCGGGAGAGGGTGAACCCCAGGCAACAGTTCTTTCCAAATGCTCACATTGATCCTAATAGTTCAACTAGCTATGTGGGACTGGAGGGTGTGTTGGGAATATCCCATATGGGTTCTGAAAGTGGGGCTGACATCTCTATGATTAGCTCGGTTGAAAAAGCTCGGAACCAGGAGTCTGACAGGAAGGGGTCTTCTGTTAATGAAGATCAAAGTTATTATGACCCTGTCCCATCAGTACCGCGAACCTCACCGAGAAATGACAGCAGTCGAGGAATTCATGGTTATCCATCTTCAGGAGCTTCTGATAGTTCATCAACAAAGTTGAAGTTTCTCTGCAGCTTTGGTGGTACAATTTTGCCTCGTCCCAGTGATGGAAAGCTGAGATATGTTGGGGGTGAAACACGCATTATCCGAATAAGCAAAAATATTTCTTGGCAGGAGCTTATGCAGAAAACAGTGGCAATTTACAATCAATCTCACACTATAAAATATCAGCTTCCTGGTGAAGATCTGGATGCGTTGGTTTCTGTATCCTGTGACGAGGATCTTCAGAACATGATGGAAGAATGCAATGTATCAGAAGATGGGGGGTCAAAGAAGCCTAGGATGTTCCTTTTTTCTTGCAATGATCTAGAGGACTCCCAGTTTGGCCTAGGAAGTGGAGAGGGTGAGAATTCTGAGATTCAATATGTAGTTGCTGTAAATGGTATGGACTTGGGTTCAAGGAAGAATTCAATGAATCTGGCAAGTGCATCTGGGAACAATTTGGATGAGTTGCTCTGTCTTAATGTTGAGAGGGAAAGCGGTCGAGTTGCAGCTGAATTTACTGGCAGTAATGTCCCGTCTTCAGCTGTTAATATGCTGCCATCAACAATTCAATCCTCTCAACCAGTGCCGATGATTTCATCTAGTGCCCAAGAATCTAATTCACAACCTTACCATGGCCAGAAAATGCACCGTGGAGATAATAGCCAGCGCCCAGCGTCATCCATGCAACCTATTGAGAGCTTCTCCCATGTGGATGGAAAGGGCATCAATCCATTGCCGGTCCCAGTTCAATTTGGTTTTGGTTCTCATCTTCCTGACCATTCAACAGTTGGGGAAAATTTAGTGGGAGTGCCTTTCCATGTGTATCCTCCAACACAACAGGGGGTTTTGGCAGAAGAGAAACCGTATAGTGGCATTCATGTGCAAAATGCAGAAGTGTCTCTAAAGGATACAAAACTCAAAAGAGATAGCTCAGGAAAGAAAATAAATGAACCTGAGAAAGTTAAAACTATGGATAAGGAGGCAGCTAAAAAGGAATTGAAAATGAAGCGGGATGATTCATTCCAGAAGCTTAATGAAACTTTTAAAATTCGGGCAGTGGAAAGTGATACTGTTTCCTTGCATCCACATGATAGTTCTGCTCCAAATTACACTTCTAGAGAAGAAGTATCGGTTGCCAATTCAATGCAAGAAGTAGGATCACCACTGCAGCTCATGAAAAGTAATAAAGGGCCCCAAGAAGCTGTACTCAGTTTGATGTCCACTGAAGCTGTGACTGAAGGGATAAAAAATAACAGGGATGACCATTTCCATTCATCTGGTGATCCATTTGCCCCAGGATATGGGGGTTCTGAGGCTGATCCAACAGATTTTAGCTATCCTGAACCATCTGTGGTTTCTCATCGGGTTTTCCATTCTGAGCGAATTCCCAGGGAGCAGGCAGAATTAAATCGCTTGTCAAAATCTGATGATTCTTTTGATCCTCAGATTCTAATAACTCAAGCACGTTCTGGTTCTCAACCAGTTATAGAATCGATTGATAAGTTGCATGAAGGAAATGTGGCTTCCCAGACTGACCAGCCCCGCACATCTGCAAGATCGCGTTATGCAAATCCCCAGACTGTTGAAGATGGACTCGCACAGTTTGAAAAGTATAAAGAATTTGCTGATAACATCAGTAAAGTAAATCCCAATATTGCTCAAGGTCTAGGGTCAAACGTGCAGAAATCTGAATTGAGACGTGTTGTTTTTAATCCAGTGGATGATTATGAAGGTTCCCAGGTTAAAGGTAACTACACTGATCGCTCTATCAATGATAACAAAGCAGTTGGGTTGACACATTCCATAGCAAGTCAGAGAACTTCTAGTAAGCACCCAGAAGATCCTGCTTTGGGGCCTCAAGAGTTTGAAAGAACTGATATTGGTGCTGATAATAACAATGGGAACAACACCAAGGTGAGTGTGCAGCCTCTGGCATGGACAGAGAGCCCAGTTAGAGCTGTTTCTCAAGGGGAGCCCAGCTTTGGTGTTGGCACTCCTGAGTCCAAAGACATACGAATTGATATAAATGACCGGTTTCCTCCTGATTTCCTGTCTGATATTTTCTCAAAAGCAAAAATCCATGAGACTGGTTTGGGGCCTCAAGAGTTTGAAAGAACTGATATTGGTGCTGATAATAACAATGGGAACAACACCAAGGTGAGTGTGCAGCCTCTGGCATGGACAGAGAGCCCAGTTAGAGCTGTTTCTCAAGGGGAGCCCAGCTTTGGTGTTGGCACTCCTGAGTCCAAAGACATACGAATCGATATAAATGACCGGTTTCCTCCTGATTTCCTGTCTGAGATTTTCTCAAAAGCGAAAACCCATGAGACTGGGGTCAGTCCAGTGCATGTTGATGGAGTGGGCTTGAGCTTGAACATGGAGAATCATGACCCAAAACGCCGGTCTTACTTTCAGAATTTGGCTCAAGATCAGTCTGCCAGGAAAGTTTTTTCCCTAATAGACCAAGACCATCTGAGTTATTCATCCTCGCTTACAAATGTTGAAGGAGGGGCTCCCATAGATTATAGTTATCCACCCTTAAAGTCTGATGGAGTTGGCTTGCCTCACATTGAGGAAGATGTTCGGCAAGAGACATCTGGTGTTGTTGGACTGAACACCATGGATTCCCACACAGATTATGGTCATTTTGAGCTGAAAGGCACTGAGAGTGCGTGGTTGGATGGGGTGAATGCTAGAATACCTGAATCAGAGTATGAGGTACATTGATGGGTTTTTCTATTTCATCTGCTTGATAATCCCTGTGTCTTAACCCTCTCGCTATTGTTTCACTACACCTGATTTTCTTATTACCATCAGGGTGGCAAGTTGGACATTCAAAACATTGGCGCACATCTTGTCAATCTTTCTCTAGGAGAGTTTGATATTAGCACCTTGCAGGTGATTTCTTTCAGTGTGATGTTGTTGTTTAACTATGGCTGTGTGTGACGGAAGCTGAAAATTTTGTTTGTTGCAGACTCAAATTGCATTGTATAAGATTGTTGTTTGGAAATTCTTGTGTGTGAAAATATCATTAGTTTAGACAAGTTACTGTTCTAATAGAACAGGATAGTATTGATAAAGCATTGAAGAACTGAAAAATGCACACCTTGTATCTAGAATCTTCTCTGATGTCTTTTGCAGAATCCATAAGAAATGAAAAGGAGAAAAGGAGTATTATAGTCAGTGAGAAATGGACTGTTTCAGACCATCTATTCCCCTCCAGGAGGGCAAGATCCATGGCCAATAATTCAACCCACTGGAGGGGTGGTTTTTGCAGTGGCAAATGTGAAGTAAAACAGGTTGTGTTTCCTTGACACTGCTTCGTTCACTGCAGTGGATATAAGTAACATGATGTTGACAACGTTAACACTGGTAATGTTTGGCTAGAGAATGCTGGTGTTAGGGAAACACAACATTCTTTAGTCAAACATCACTGTTTTGTTCCACAGTGCTGTGCATGTAAAACTCATTTCAGGAAGTCCAACTCTGTTTAAAATGTGGAAACAAGATGTATGAAACAATATGATGTCACATGCTCATGGGGAATGGCTTGGCATGTCAAGGCATTCTTGTTGAATGACCTGGTGGATTTCATTTCTTGCTATTTGTTTCACTTTTTGGCACCTGAAGTACATATTGGGACATATAGTAACGTGCTATTAGTCATGCATTATATGGGACATTTTCTAAGACTCGCTACTTTCATTAGTGTTGGATATGTTCAGTCAATGTCATTGAGGATTTCTTTTATCTGTGTAAATTTTCTCTCTCGTCACAGATCATAAAAAATGAGGACCTGGAAGAGCTGAGAGAATTGGGGTCTGGCACATTTGGTACTGTTTATCATGGAAAATGGAGGGGTACGGATGTTGCCATTAAGCGAATAAAAAAGAGCTGCTTCACCGGCCGCACATCAGAACAAGAAAGATTGGTGAGCTTATGCTCATTCTAGTGATTCTTTTAATGAACAATTTAGCTTGAAAATAATTGACATGTACGGGTGATAGCATCTAGTATACCAGGAATATCAATTAGCCTGGAAATTTCTTAAGGTACCCTTTTTAAGCTTCTAGAACTATTTCTTAGGTCAAGATCCCTTTTACAAACTGGAATTGAAGAATTAGTAAATTTGTTCCGCCCAAAATGATCTTGAACTTATAATTTATACTCTAATAACTGAGTCTATTCCATGGTTATAAGATCTTTTCATACCAGAATAGGCTTGTATATGTTCTCATTATGAGAAAAGGTCATCAGAGCATCTCTGAATAAAGTCTGTTTACATTACATATGGATCCTTCCATTGTTACATTCCCTTTAGGATTAGGAGATTTAAAACATTGTTGAGCTTACTATTATTCTAGTCATCTTTTTAAACGAACAATGAAACATGTAAATAGTTGACTTGTAAATAAGAAAAATTTAAGGCAGTTGTTAAACCTTATTTTGCATCCCAGGTCAAATTTGGGCTAGAAGGTTGGAATGTGGTACATTTCAGATACTTTGAATGCCTTAACTTCTGGATTGTCTAGGTGCTGTTCTAGGGTTTCAGTAACCTTTAGTTATTTGAAAGTAACCAAAAAAAATTTTGGCACTACCTGTTGGAGGATATGTATTTGTTTTTCTTCATTCTGCATCTGTAACCAGTATTTTTATTTTTCAGACCACGGAGTTCTGGCGTGAAGCCGAAATTCTTTCAAAGCTTCACCACCCCAATGTTGTTGCATTTTATGGAGTGGTGCAGGATGGACCAGGAGGAACACTAGCCACTGTGACAGAGTTCATGGTGAATGGCTCTCTTAGACATGTTTTACTTAGCAAGGACAGGTAAGATTTCTGTGTTGAAGGTCATTGTACTTGCACTACATAATTCACTCTGTTAACATTATTCTTGTTTAACTTAATCTTCATAAATGTATAGGCATCTTGATCATCGTAAGCGTCTGATTATTGCGATGGATGCAGCTTTTGGAATGGAATATTTGCATTCAAAGAACATTGTGCATTTTGATTTGAAATGTGACAACTTGCTTGTCAACCTGAAGGATCCTTTACGACCTATTTGCAAGGTAACCGTGGTACTGTTGCTGTGTGGGTGGATTCCATATATATGATAAATGTTACTCACTGCCAGTCCGATTTCTGAATTCTTATTTACTTAGCTGCTAGTTGGTCAAGCAAAACTAATGTTTAAGACATAACATAAATGCTTCTGTGTTTGCAGGTAGGTGATTTTGGTTTGTCAAAGATCAAAAGGAATACCTTGGTTACTGGTGGTGTAAGGGGAACTCTTCCATGGATGGCTCCAGAACTCCTGAATGGTAGCAGCAGTAAGGTTTCTGAAAAGGCAAGTAACGAATTTCTTGTATGTTGTGAAAAATGCATGTTTACATCTCCATCAGATTTTGTCTGCCTTGATTTTTTTTTTTTTTCCTTCTAACAATGCAAGTTATCTAGATGCTTATAGACTTACATGAAAGTTGGTAAATTGACTTTTGGCATATTGTTTCTTTTGGTCAAATAACAACAGTGATTGTGCAATTAATGCTCATAACCTCTTTGCTTATTGGCAGGTTGATGTGTTCTCATTCGCCATTGTCTTATGGGAGATTCTCACTGGTGAAGAGCCTTATGCCAATATGCATTATGGTGCAATCATAGGTATGCATGAAACGTTTCAGTTACGTAAGTGATACACTTTTGAAGCACCATAGCAGATAGCGTGCTGATATATTCCACTGGCGCTGATGCCTGGGCCTTCTATGTTCGTTACCTAATTTTTGCTGTTATTTTAGATTTTCTCAAGAGTTTAGGCGTATTGATTTCAGTGTTATAACCTCAAACATTCTATAAATTGGTGTTTGCTAATAAATAAATGTCACAACTTTTTATTGATACTGGAGTTGCTTCGTAGTTAACAAGTCTCATCTTCGTTGTTTCTCTGTGTCCCTCTCCCCTGCAGGAGGCATAGTTAATAACACCTTGAGACCGCCTGTGCCAAGCTTTTGTGACCCGGAATGGAGATTGCTAATGGAGCAGTGTTGGGCACCTGATCCCATGGCCCGTCCATCATTCACAGAGATCGCCAGGCGCTTACGCGTCATGTCAGACGCATGTCAAACTAAACAGATGCCCAAGTAGCGATGCTTGCCAATTCCTTTGCTGTGTATATCTACAAGGGTTTATTTCGCAAAGAGTTTATTTCGTAAAGGTTGTGTATATCTACAAGAGGAGGGAGAAGGGGCTCCCAGTGTATGATTTTTGTGTTGTGCAGAAACTGGAAGAAAGTGAACTTTATGTAAAGCTATTATTTTTGTCTATAGCATATACGAACTTCATATCAGAACTCTACAATAGTGTCAATACGCTCTTCATTTGGTTTGTACGGGAGGTGGAGCATTCTTATGGATCGCTGTTGATTTTTTTCCTCTTTTTTCCTGTTGCTTGCTGGTATGGCCTGCATTAACAACTCATGGGGATTGATGAACCTAACTTGAGTTCCCGGGCCTGATTTGAGGCAAAAAAAACTAAAAAGGAACCCCTCTCCATCCATACATGCAATGTATGGTCCCAGACTCTACGCTCAATATATCCAGAAAACACCATTTGCCCGATCATCGGAAAAATGGTAAATGAAACATTCCTCAGGGAAGTTCATTTAGCTTAACTAGCGTCGCTCCCTTCCATGTTCGAGCCTCGAAAACCATACTGTGTATAACTCCCAGCTCGGTGCATGATTGCCACTTGGCACTAGATGCCTGTGTACCTCGTCAGGGGATGGACCTTTAAGATGGTATCAGGACATGCTTTGTCCAGGCCTCATTCCTTAGTCATACATTTTCACACATCATGGAGTAACCTACCAAAAATTAGGGTAATCATCTTGCATAACCATACTGTAAAACTTGCCTAATTCCTTATTGGGAAATGGTGTTTTATTGTAGAAATGGTATAATTATAAATTCTAGAAACGGTGACAAATTTTTAATTTAAAAAAAAAAAAATCTTTGTTTTTTCTCCATACACTTATATTTTTATCATTTTACACTCGGCTTATTTATCATAATTTTTTTCTTATCTTTATTTTTTTATTTTTTTCATTTTTTTCTTTACATTTTTTTAAAAAAATATATTATTTTTTATTTTTTACACTTTGAATATTTATCACTCCTCTATTCATATTATTTTTTTTGTTCTTATCTTTATTAGTTAGTATTTTCTTTTTTAATTTTTTTTTCTTTATAATTTTTTAAAAAATATATTATACAAGGTCAAAATCACCACTGCACCATGAAAATCTTCTCACAATCCACAATGATTACACTAATTTTTTTTTAATTAAAATTAGATTATTGCAATCCAGATCAATTTTTTTAATACTAAAAAAAATCATGTTTTGCCAATATTTTTTCTAACAAAAAAAATTAAATTATTTAAATATTAGCTTGATATGATTTTGTTGACTTAATGAATTCAAATACAACCCAAACAATTGATAAAAAAAGATAGTTTGATTTTTAAAAAAAATCAAGGCAATATCTGTTTTTTTTTTAAATAAAACAAAAATATTGGATCGATCATGGTTAGCTTGTCAAATTCACAACCCTAATTATAAAAGCATGATAACCCAACATAAAGTAAACAAAAAGAATTTTTAAAGCTTAATTCTCAATTAACTAATGTTATAAGATGAAGTTGAAAAAAAAAATCAATTAAAAAAATATAGAGACCAATACCTTTATTACCTTTTTAAAATTGCACTTCGGATCATGAGATCAAAATAACACGATTAAAAACAAATAAAAATAAACTATGAAGTCTAATACTCAACAAACTAAATATTAAAAGATAAAATTAAAATCAACAAGAAAAAGATCCAAGTAAAACCAAAAGAAAAAATAATATTGTCGAAATGAAAAGCATTTTCTAGGTAGTGTATATTAAAAGCACTATTTTTTTTAGTATTTAGCTAAAATCAAATTATGAAAAATAAAATTGATAATAAAAAAAACATAGATTAAAAACAAGAAAAAACATGATACTATTAAAATAAATAATATTTTGTAACGTGATGCACAATAAAAAAAAAAAACACTATATTTTTTAGTATTTTGTTATATAAATAATGTATTGTCAAATGATGTATAGGAAAAACACCATATCTTTTAATTATTTTATTAAAATTAAATATTAAAAAATAAAATTAAAATTTATAAAAAAATTATAAATTAAACCTAGAAGCAAATATATATATATATATATATATTGAAATAAATAGTATATTGTTATATGATGCACATTAAAAACACTTTTTTTTCTAGTATTTTTAAAAATTAAAATAAATTAGATTCATGCACAACTCATAATCTTTAGCATTTAAGTGATGAATGAATAGCCGCTGAACAATCGATGGATAATAGACTTGGTTTTTAGAATTTAAAATATCACATCATATTAGAAAATGATATTAATTTATATGAATGATAAATTAAATTCAATTTCACATTTTTCAATCACTGTACTGTTATTTGTTTTTCATTTTAATGATTAATTTAAATTAGTTTTAAAATAGTTTTTACTTAAAAATATATTAAAATAATATTTTTTTATTTTTAAAAAATTATCTGCCACTGCATTTCTCAAACCCCATACTCTAAACCTGCATCCTCCTCTTCGGGTTTAGGGTTTTACCGAATCGGGAATCCATCGACCACCATGACCCGATTCCAAAATGGATCACGCCTCCTCTCCTACACCTTCTTCCGCTCCAAAAAGACACCGTCAACTTCCCCAAACGCCGCTCTCCTCCAGGGCAACTTCCAAATCCAGCAACACCGCCACTTCTCCAACCTTGCACGCGTCACCACTAAAGAAGAAAAGGAGCCACGGTGGAAGGACTCGATGGACAAACTAAGAAACATCGGTATCTCAGCTCATATAGACTCCGGTAAAACCACTCTTACTGAACGCATACTCTATTACACTGGTCGAATTCACGAGATTCATGAGGTTCGCGGTCGTGATGGAGTTGGGGCTAAGATGGATTCCATGGACTTGGAGAGAGAGAAGGGGATCACTATCCAGTCTGCTGCTACTTACTGCACGTGGAATGGATATCAGGTACTTCAAACTTTGAAACGTTTCGGAACCTTTGCACGTCAAGTTGAAACGTTTCGGGGAAATGACGAATTTTGTGCGAGTTTGTGCTGCTTGTGTTTGTTTTAGTTCCGAAGCAGTGAGAAGTCTCGACGGTTTTGTCTTCTTTTTTCTTTTTTTTTTTCTATTTGGGGGTTTTTGTCAATTGTGGATTTTGTGATGTTTTGTTTATTTGGGGTTGAAAAAGGTTTTTTTCTTTTTCCCTGCTTGATTGGGGAGCTTATGTGTTAAAAGATGCAGTTTCGGAGAACGGAGTTTGGGGTTTTTGTTATTTTTGGTGAGTTTATGTTTATTTATCTTTTGAGTTAATTGAGTTTTATATATTGACAAGCTCGAGATTATATGAAATGAATGATTGGATTTCTTTTGAGTTTTTTTTATTTTTTTCCCTACTAGGAAAGTGGTTTCAACGTGCAAGTTGGTTGGAGAAAGCATTTGCGAGTTTGGGTTCATTAGTTTGTATTGTTTTGTTTGGTTTTTTTCTCAAGTTTAGTGTTTAAAGAGCATAACTAGGAATATGTCGTGAAGTTCTATTGGGACTTGATTCGTTGGTTTGCTAGGAAGTTTTTGTAAGATTGCTAATTGTGTTTCATGAATTACATTAGTTCTCTTATTCAAAACATGAAATTGAATTGTTCACCGTATTAAAGATAGATTGATATAGGTTTTCCCTGCCCTTGTAAGGTTTTAATAAAAATAAAAAAAAATAAAAAACAACAACTGTAAATTTGCTTGGGTGGTAAATTGATGGCCTGTTGGGAACTAGTTGTCTATGCAATTTGTTTTCTTCGTTTGTTATGTTTTGTTTTTAATAATAACTATTGTTCCTTACTGTTATAAAAATATAAGATACGTGTAAAGATAACTGCAATGGAGTAGGCAATGCATGGTAATGTATCGTAACTAGTAGCTTGTATAAGCAGAGAAGGGAAAAAGTTTTGATGTGAAACATTCTGAAACTTTTCTACATGAATTTGGACTTTTTTGGGTATTAAGTTATGCTGTCTTCATTGCTTTTTTTTGTGTTCTTAGATTGGCACTGTACTTTTTTTTAGTTAACAGATTCTGAAGCATCGGTCATATCTATTTGGTGAATTAGTGCTTGTTGTAAAACAGTGATGGTTTTTGCTGTGGTGATGTAGGTGAATATAATTGATACCCCAGGACATGTGGATTTTACAATAGAGGTGGAGAGGGCTCTGAGAGTGTTGGATGGTGCAATTCTGGTTTTGTGTAGTGTGGGTGGAGTGCAAAGTCAGTCTATTACTGTGGATAGGCAAATGAGGAGATATGAGGTGCCTAGGCTTGCTTTTATTAATAAACTTGATCGAATGGGAGCTGATCCCTGGAAAGTTTTAAACCAGGTATGGTTGTGTTACTTTTCATTGTATCATCAGTGTTATTTTATATTAAAAAAATCAATTAATTTCATTCTTTAGGTTTTTTCCAAATCTGTTTTGTTAATGATGGAAGTTTTCTGCTGTTTATGTTATGGTCCTTTGCAATCAAGTCAATCATATGTGTGTTGTAGTTTTGAGTTCGATGGTTCTTTCTGTGATGATCTGTCTATTTAGTGATGTTTATAATTTTTTTTTCCTTTTTCTTTTATGAATCTTCCTCTCATTGCTGATTATTGTGGTTCATTTTCTTAGGCAAGGTCTAAACTAAGACATCATAGTGCAGCAGTGCAAGTTCCAATTGGGCTGGAAGATGATTTTCAAGGCCTTATTGATCTTGTAAAGATGAAAGTATATTATTTCCATGGCTCAAATGGGTGAGTACATGAACACCTATGATGTTTGATTACTTTATTTTGCTGTGTAACTTTGGTTTATAATTTTGTTCCATTTGAAGACCATTCTTTTCATTTTTCAGTGAAAAAATTGTCACTGCAGAAATACCAGTTGAGATGGAGGCCTTAGCTGCAGAAAAACGGCGTGAACTAATAGAAACAGTTTCTGAAGTTGATGATAAACTTGCAGATGCTTTTCTCACAGATGAGCCTATTTCATCCTCTGACCTTGAGGTATAACTAGAGACAAAAAATGTTTTTCTGAAAGAACAAAACATTCATGAACTGTGATTTTTCAGCACCTATCTAGTGTAGGTACAAGATACATCACCTCTTAAGTCATTATGCTCATTTCTCTGACACATCGATTGTTGGGGCCTAGCTTTAAAATTTATGTGTCATTATTGACAAATGTCTCATCAACACATGTAAAAGTGCTGTAAAATAAACTTTCTTGAGATCGGCAATAAATTACATTTTGTGTTTGTATGGAATTTCTTTGGCCTTAAACTTTAGAGAATTCATCTATCCTCTTGAGTAGGAGGCAATTCGCAGGGCTACTGTAGCGAAGAAATTTGTACCTGTATTCATGGGCAGTGCATTCAAGAACAAGGTAGTTTTTCTCCTTTTGTTTTCTCAATTCCTGTATCTTTGAGTCATTTGGGTATAGTTGGTGGTGATCATTCTGTTCATTCACTTTTCTGTTTATTCATAATATCTTCTCTTTTTCATTTTTTTTTCCAATAGGGAGTACAGCCACTTCTAGATGGTGTACTTAGTTATTTGCCTTGTCCCACTGAAGTTGGTAACTATGCTCTTGACCAAACCAAGGATGAAGAGAAGGTATTCAGCTCAACAATTTAATCTTAATTTATACTATTTTCTCCCCAAATTACGTATCAAGGATGGGTGCAGGTTGTGCTGTCTGGAACTCCAGATGGACCACTTGTGGCATTGGCTTTTAAATTAGAAGAAGGGCGTTTTGGTCAGTTGACATATCTAAGGCATGGCTTATTGCTGGTTTAGTTTTCATTTAATGCTTTTGCTGGTTTTGCATGAAAATGATCTGTTATGTTAGTACTAGACAGTAGACGTGCTAACATTTACTATTTTTTGTTTTCCTTCTTTCTTTTGTTTTTTTTTTTTGGATGAAGAATCTACGAGGGTGTAATTCGCAAGGGTGATTTTATAATTAATGTAAACACAGGCAAGAAGATCAAGGTAAGTTTTTGGGCCTGTAATGTGATCTGGCTTCTATTTCATTGCAGTCCTAATAGTATTTCGTTATAGATTCCTCGTTTGGTTCGGATGCACTCTGATGAAATGGAGGTTAGTTATTGCACTCCGATATTTCTCTTCAATTTATGTTAATGTCATTATGGATGAATAATATTACATTTGTTTTGTTGTATTCTTGATATACTTTCTCATCTTTGGGGAATTTTATGCTACAGGACATTCAAGAGGCACATGCTGGGCAAATAGTTGCTGTGTTTGGTGTGGATTGTGCTTCAGGTTAGTCCTGCACATGCCAAGTCACCAATGTTTTATTTTTATATTGGTTTTCTTCATAGTTCTTCATGGAGAGTGTTCATGGGCATCACAAGTAAAACATGTCTGTTGCTGGAAAACAAGAGGATTTACTTCTATACTTGGGCACGAGACAACTTTTGAGATACTTTGATTGGTTGGAATGGGAACTGACTCTTCACCTAAATTTTACATTTTTCTTTCATCTTCATCAATGTTATTTAATCATTTTAATTAATTATTTCTGCTGTTATTGGGTGAAAAGGAGACACTTTTACTGATGGATCAGTTAAATACACTATGACCTCTATGAACGTCCCTGAGCCAGTTATGTCATTGGCCATTCAACCAGTCTCAAAAGACTCTGGAGGACAAGTAAGTGCAAAGGAAATGGATTTCCTTCCCATGATTTCGTGGCACTCAATTTATAGATTATAGCCAGATATGAGGGTCTTAGGAGAGAGAATTTGGAGTCTTACACTTACATATTTGCTTGAAGTATCCTGCCCTCCAATTGATATAATTTTTTTTTCATCTGGTATTTTGCCCAGTTTTCAAAAGCTTTGAATCGTTTTCAGAAAGAGGATCCCACTTTCAATGTTGGCTTGGATCCTGAGAGTGGGCAGGTTTGTTTTTTTTATTTTATATGTTAACTTTCTGTTTCTTTAAGCACATGGTAACTTGTTGGTGTGATGCATGATGTTTTTGTGGGTAGACCATAATTTCTGGAATGGGAGAGTTGCATTTGGACATATATGTGGAACGAATTAGGAGAGAGTACAAGGTATCTACCTTTTATGATTTTTTCCCCATCGATTTCTTTTCTGGTTGGAAATATTCTCCTTTGTTAATTTACATACTTCACAACTTTGACTTGAAAAGGTAGATGCAAGTGTTGGGAAGCCTCGTGTGAACTTCAGAGAAACCATCACTCAGCGTGCTGAATTTGATTATTTACATAAGAAGCAAACTGGAGGACAAGGACAATATGGACGAGTATGCGGGTGAGTGTTTGGTGTTAATTTCTCACTCTGAAATTAATTTGTTATGGTATCTGATTTGTCCTATTGGTGTCCTGAGCTATCATCTGCTTTTAACCCACACACCTTTTAGCAGTATATCAATCAATGCAGTAGTTATGTATAGGACGTGTCAAGCTGCTGCCTAGGTACTCCTGTTATTGCTAATTGTTTGAATTTGCTTTGTATTTTCAGAACTATCTGATCAAATTTGAACCAAACTACAACTTTATAAATCTGATCCCAGGGATTACCTTCCTGTATTTTTCTATGTACAGGTACATTGAGCCACTTCCACAGGGGTCAACAACTAAGTTTGAGTTTGATAACATGATTGTGGGACAGGTTATACCATCAAACTTTATTCCTTCTATTGAGAAGGGATTCAAGGAAGCTGCCAATTCGTGAGTAGCATTTGGCAACAGAAATTATAGTCCATATTTTGTTGTTTTTTAGAAAGTTCCTATATTATCCCATAAGTTTTTTTAGTAGTTCTCTCTCTCTTAGTTTTGCCCTCAGGACAACATAAGTTGAAACTGAAAATTTGAAGCTCTTTTTAGTTGAACAATCTATCCTGTCAGCTGTGTTTGACAATGCATCATGTCTTTTTGAATGAGAACTCTTATGACTACAATTATGTGAAGTCTTTGCATATGGTGTTGGAATTGTTTTGGGAGCTGTTTTTCTTCTTTTTTTCCACTCATAATATAGACCCACGTGAAAAGATATGTGGTTTCAGATGATAAAATTTGTGAGCTTTTTGCTCTTGCATGTACAGGGGCTCTTTAATTGGGCATCCAGTAGAAAATCTTCGAATTGCTTTGACTGATGGCGCTGCCCATGCTGTGGATTCTAGTGAACTTGCATTTAAATTAGCATCAATATATGCTTTTAGACAGGTTCTTCCCTTATCCTGTGTTTAGAGGTGAACTCTCCCTTATGAATAGGCTGTACCCATATTTGGAGCATCTAGTTCTGATTTTCTTTATTTCACCCCTATTAAACAGTGTTACACAGCTGCAAAACCTGTGATACTGGAACCTGTAATGCTGGTGGAACTGAAAATACCAACAGAGTTTCAGGGCACCGTTGCTGGTGACATTAACAAGTGAGTGGTTTTTGTACCCATGTAGTATGTTATCATTGTTTCTTTGCTTTTTCTGGAACTCAAATTGTTTGTGTGTTTGCCATATGATAGGAGGAAAGGAGTGATTGTTGGAAATGACCAGGATGGGGATGACTCTATAATAACCGTCCATGTAAGGATAACTTTCTCCCTCTATTTTCTTAGTATCTGAGGCCTAGTTCTGAGCCCAGAAGAAAAATAAATAAATAAAACAAGAGCTAAGGATATCGCAGTCATGATATCTTTGGTGATGCTTTAACCCCCACTCTAATGGATTGTGAGTTCCTGTGATTGACTTTTCAGGTGCCTTTGAACAATATGTTTGGTTACTCAACTTCTCTTCGTTCAATGACACAGGTGACCATGAGTTGGAAATTCGAATGTCTTCCCTCTTTAAAGTGCCTAGTGTTTCTTTTCTCTATATTTGCATGTGCCACCTTATATACTGATCTTTCACATTTTTTACAGGGAAAGGGTGAATTCACAATGGAATACAAAGAACATTCACCTGTTTCTCAGGATGTGCAAATGCAATTAGTAAACACCTACATGGCCAGCAAGGGTGCTGAATAATGAAGATTTCCATTGAAGCAAATGCCCCTATATTCCTTACATAAGCCTCAAAGGTTTATATATATATCCTTTTTGACGACCAAGTGTATTGTTATATAAATATTCATAAGTTAGATCAATCAGTTTTGGGATACAAAATAAATTTGTATTGCCCTGTGGGTGTACATGCATTAACTCAACTTTCTACTCAACAAGTCAAAATGAAATAGCGAAATTTTGTCCTTTGATTTATCTGTTTTCCCTTACATGTAAAAAACTATGAAAAACTGGTTCCGGGGTTTCCTTTTGTGTAGCAAATATGCCCGGAAAAACTGTAGAAAACAAACCGGCTTTTAGGGTGTGTTTGGTATTGTGGTAGCTTTTGTGGTTGCGGTTTGTAAAAAGCAGTTTCTTAAAAAGTACTTTTTGTGAGGTTGATTTTAAAAAAAGTTAGTGTTTGGTTAAAACTGTGGTTGAAGTTGTGGTTTTAAAAAAAGCAGTTTTTGGTGTTTGGTTACAAAACTGTGGTTCAACAATTGTGGTGGAAAAAAAGCAATTTTGTGTTTGGTAAAAATTGTGGTTCAAAAAAAAATATTTTAATTTTATTATGGTTTGTGTTTTATATTTGATTGGAATTAAATATTTGATTGGAATTAATTAAAAGGACATTGATTGGAATTAATTAAAAGGACATATATATAGACACATATATATATAATTCCAAAACATAGGTGTTTTGTAATTATGATTACATAACAAAATGAAAAATCGTTATACATTAATGTACTCTTTTATTGTTCCATCAAACTATTTGCAATTCCATCGCGTACAAAATCCATACGTGAAGGCCTCTGTGAGCCTTGAACGGCCGAAGCCTGAACAGTATCAGGCAAAAAGTCATCTGGAATCAAATTGGGGTTGCGATCATACTCAGAAAAAACTGCATCATCTTGCGATCTCCTTCTAATATAATTATGTAGTGCCATTGATGCAACTACAATCTCAACTTGTGTTTTGTATGGATAAGCAGGCATGTTTTGCAAAATTTTCCACCTCTGTTTCCATACCCCAAAAGAACGTTCGATCACGTTACGTAGTGACGAGTGTGCACGATTAAACACTTCTTTCCGACCACTTGGTTGTCCACGACGTCTAAATTCTTGGAAGTGATACCTCTCGTCTTTGTAGGGACCCAAATATCCATACTCGTTTGGATATCCAGCATCAACCAAATAGTATTTTCCTGAAAAAAAATAACATTGTAATTTTAAACAAAACTTAAAAAAATAATTATATTCCTTCAATTACCCAATCTTCAATTTAGTCAAAATCACAACCTTCTGGAGGTTTTGGAAAGTTGATATTGCTATTGTCAATAGCCTCCAAAAAAATACGAGTATCGTGTGCACTGCCTTCCCATCCTGCCCACACGAACATGAATTGCATGTCGAAACTACAAGCGGCCATTACATTTTGTGTTGGTACACCTTTTCTTCCAATAAATGGAATTTGATTCGCAGCTGGTACGCAGGCACGAACATGTGTTCCATCAATTGCACCGACACAATTCTACATGCCACAAAAACATTTATAGTACTTATATAAACTTTTATAATATATTTCATACTCCTCTGAACAACTTAATTAAACTACTTAATTATATATATTAAAAAAATTAATCTTACCTTGAAATGTGGCATAAATCTTGGATTCATAGCAATTTCTCTTGGTGTGCTCGTAAATTGTGGATCTACTGGTTTTATGATTTCCACAGCAAACAAACGTAATGATTTAAGCACTTCTTTAAAACATCGACTAACAGTTTCACCTGAATGTTGGAATCTTTCCTGCACTTGTCTATTTGACGCCCCAACTGCTATTGTAAATAGAAACATTGCTACCTTTTCAATAACGCTCATTCTTCTTGACGTTTTTAAGCCATAGCGCGTTTCCAAGTCGGTGCACAAACTCAAAAAAGTGGTTGCGTCCATCCTGAACATGTTAACACTTCGTTTCCAATGCCCTTTTAAAACACCCGTCAACCAACGCATCCCTGTGTTATATGAAACCATACATGGTTCTTTAAACATATAATTATTATAATAATAATTTATAGCTCCAGCTACGCAAATAATTAATTTTTTCCTATCAAGATGCCTCCTTATAATAAATGCATCGTCACCATCACTGTCACTATCACTGTCACTGCCACTGCCACTGCCACTGCCACTACTATCGTCGGAATCGTTTCCATTACTGTCATCTCCAGCACCATCAACTGAGGCACCACTACCTTCACAAGGATAATTAATTTGATCTACAATGCGGTTCATTATAGTATCATAATTACAATCGAAATCTTCATTCAATATGTCATTAAATCGTGGATCAGCCATAACTTCAATTACATGTAAAAAAGAAAAAAAATTATATGTTGTTAATAAAAAAAACTTTAAATAATTATATATCATTCAATTCAAAAACTATCAAAAAGTTAGTTCAACATAAGTTTTTTCCATACCTGTAAAGCCAACAAAAAAGAAGTATTCTGCTGAGAGGTTTTTTGAAGCTTGTTATGAAGAAAGCTATTTCATTGAAAAATATGATGCAAACATTCCTTTTTATATAGAAAATTTCAATGCAGCTCACGTCTATTTTACAATTTTTCATCTTTCAACATAAGTACATTCATTCACATGTATGCATGTGCTGTAAAAGTAGCATATAATGTTACTTTTACAGCTCATATATGTACACCATCCTGCAAAAAACAGAGTTCACAGCTCATATATGTACACCATCCTGCCAAAAACAGAGTTCACATGTCATATTTTTCATCTTTCAACATAAATACATTCATTCACATGTATGCATGTGCTGTAAAAGTAGCAATATAATGTTACTTTTACAGCTCATATATGTACACCATCCTGCAAAAAAGAGTTCACAGCTCATATATGTACACCATCCTGCCAAAAACAGAGTTCACATCTCATATATGTACACCATCCTGCCATTCATTTCCAATAAAAACAGAGTTCCAAGTTTCTGAAGCAATAGGACGACCAACAACAAAGAAAAGTAAAAAACAGCATCAACATTTGTCCCATCACCTCACAGCAACAATGAAAAAAACACAAACAGTAACTGCAAAAGGGGTTGCTTTTTCAGACCTCACAAGATCACAGTAGCTAGCAAATGGAAACAATTACAGCCAATTAAAAATTCACCTACAACATGTCAAGCTCACAGTAGCTAACCAATTGAAAAAATTCCAGTAAATGAAAGAAACACGGCAGCATGTATTATCAAACCTCATGGCAGCAAAGAAAAAAGAATTAACAGTAAAGGTAAACAATGTAGCAAATGTCATCTTCTTATCTCAACCCTCTCTCCATCTCATACAAAGCTTATCTCCTGGTTTCTACATGCATGCCTAATGTTTCCAGAGTTAGATGTATTCCTAATCCACACAGGACATACATGAGCATCTAGCTAACTACCTAATGGAAAAAAAAAATACAGCCAAGGATGGAATGACCAGCAGCATGTCAATCTCACAGTAGCTAACCAATTGAAAAAATTAAAGCTAAGGAAAGAAACACAGCAGCATGTAGCATTATTCCCAGCAGACCTCACGGCAACAAATAAAAATATACAGTTAACAAAACAGTTAAGGTAATTTTGAACAACCATTTCATGTAAATTAACAAGCAATTCCATTAAAGGGTCAACCATTGAACATTGTAATTCGTAGATAAAATACAACATTACAACCACCAATTTCTCATACAAGTTTGTTTACTCCCGCAAAGCAGTTTAATAAATATAACAGTACATAAATTACCGCAAACGCATATGCTCATATGCCTTAAAATCAAATGTGGAATAATACAATGCCTCGAACAAACTTCGGCAAATGGAAACTACTCTTTTAAAAACCGTCATCCCATTACCCTGCAACAAAAAAATAAACATGTATAAATATCGTAAGCACTTGAACATACTTTAATTGATTAACAGTTAAGCTACTTAAATCATACCATGTCAGCTAAGCACGTTTAGTTCGTGCATACATTCGCTGCAACCATCTTAACTTTTGTTGTTTATCGCCCATACTGGCCCACATTTATCTTTTCCTTCTTGAAATGAGAAACTCCGTAGCGAAGTCGTGGAAGTCATCTTCAATTGAAACTCCAGGAATTGAGTGCAGCTCAGCTATCACCTCGGGGATGCTACAGCCTTCGCGATCCAAATTAATCGACGTCGAATCACTCTTAGTCGACATACTCTCAAGAAGATGATTGCACCTTGTCATCAGCTGAACACCAATTCCAGATGTTTTCTTCTTTCTACATCGCACATCGGCATGATCTCGTCCTTTTCTTTTGCCGCTGCTTTTTGTATTGCTGCTGGTTGACATATTTATCTCTCCAACCATTCGAGCCATGTCAGTCTGGAAATCTGGATTGACATCTTCCTCCGAATCACCGCTGCCCTCTTCCAAACCATCATCAACAATGTCGGCATTGCTTGTACCAGGATCAACACCACTGCCGGCAGGTACACCTGATGAAGGAGCCCATGCAAACGCTCCAGTTGCGACAATGTTGGAATACATTCGGTCAAATTTATTCTTCAAAGATGGCTCAATACCGACATGTCTGAATTTTTTGGCTCCTCTAATTTCTTGCGTATAAATTAAATCAAGTAATGAAGGATCAATACTAGTAAAATTTTAGGGCTGGAATTTGACAATAATAAAAAAAATTATTAGGATGACAAGGAATGTACCTGAATTTTTTGTTTCCACCACTCATCGCTAGCTGCAATTGTGCCTATTTCACTATTCCAACCAACACCGGTTTGTGAAACCAGCTTATTCCATATCCTCCAATCCTTTTTGCATCCATCCCATTTGTTTTTCAATTGTGTTTTAGTGAATGCATGCCCAGTTTGTTCTTTGAATGATGTTATAAGAAATTTCCACCCCGTTTTATCGAAATGAGTATTAGGTTTCATTCCCATATCAATTGCCTTAATGCATATATCACAAAATATATGCAACATGTCTTTTGTCCAAGCAGCCTTATCAAAAGATTCAAGACCTTCCATGATATCTTTTAACACATTTAAAAAAAATTTGAAATCAATAAATGATATCAAATAAATAGTGGCACATACATAAACCGTTGATTATAACAATAATATAACAGTAAATGTTCAGCACATACATGTATTTGAATGGGAATGTTCACGTTCATTTGTAATGAAATGTTAATTGCAACCCATTAATTTTGAACTGCTCAGAAAACTCAGTTTCAGCCATGATAAAAAATTTGAATTATCAAGCAACACTTCATTGCCATCATGCTGTTTGGAAAACAAAAACAGAGGGAAAAAACAAATAGAACAGAATATATTTGCTACAGTACATAAACAAAGAACAACAGACAAGCAGTATATAGAAGCAATTAAATTTTGCTAAATTCAAAACAATTGATGAAGGCACAGTAAACAGAAGACAATCAACAACAGCTATGAAATTTGTCAATTGCAGAACACACGGTAATTGATCATGCAGGTACAAAGACATGCAATTTTTCATCTAAAAAAATGAAAATGAAGATGGAGATAGGGCAGGAACTTACATCAGTCTATAGGTGTCCAGACCAGTGCAGCTCTGCAACTTTGTACTACAAACAGATACACAATGGAGACCCAGAAGATAAATTAGATTTTGAGCGACGATTACTACAAAATTGACATGGTATATCAACACAGTACACAAAAGCATCACAAAAATGAAGGTTTTCAATTCCAGAATAGTTTTTGGAAGTAGTTCCGAAGAGACAGAACATATTTTTTCATGACTGGAGAATCGAAACATTTGTAAGTCCTTTATTCTCCATTCATGAAATAGTCCTTTATTCTCCATTCATGAAATAAACTTGCATGGACTGTGAGCAGTAAAGATAAATTTGTAATCGAAACATTTGTGCTGCATGGCACTAGAGAATTGATAAACAAAGACAGATTCATGAAGTCACTAGAGAATTGACACTTTTTAAAGCAACCCATGCCAGATGCAAGTGGACTGGAACCTTTTAATAGACATTTACAAATGACGAGTGGTAACATCAAAGTTGCAACTATAATAATGTTTTAAAGGGCTTCAAAAGGTTCCGAAGACCGAAACCATTATTATCTTTCTCATAGATTGTCCACGAGTTCATTCAATCACACTAAGCCGTACATGTCAAAGGAAATTATTAATTATGCTTACCAAAGCATTTCAGAAATTGAATTGCCATATCTTAAATACGCTGCGGTTTCTGCAATCTAATTTGTTTTTAGTTTCAAGGTAGCCTCAAGCATGTGTCGATTTCAGAAATAGGTGAAAATCATGCCTGCCCAAAGCATCTCATAATTGAATTGCCATATCTTAAGTAAACAATTTCCGCGGAGCCTATTTTTTTCTTATAGTTGCACTATAGCATAAAACATGTGTTTGTTTATGCAAAATTGCAAAGGTAAAATGGAGAGACTAACTAGTTCAACATAGCTTAAGAAATGACAAACTTGTCTATGTTGGCAAGCAAGCATGTTTATCTGAAAAAAAATAATTACACTGCACCATTTTCCAAACCACCATCTACTTAACTTTGACAGATTGACCAAGCAAATAATTGGGAGTCAGCTATTTAACAGACAGGTTTGTGTAAATTTCTAACTTTCAAGATAGCTCAGTCAGCTGTCATTGCATACTTTATTATTTATCTATACGACCTCTCTACTAAGCTATTTAACAAACCGGTTTACTCAAATTTCTAACTTTTTGGATGTAAAAATAGCTAAGTTGTCCTCTCATACTTAATTATTCATCTGTGTGAGCCCTCCACACTCTCAGCAGAGTAAAAGAAACAGAGGAATTGATCACCTGATGAGAGAAAGAATAAGCCTGTGCTCTTTCCCTTCTCACAGCTGCCTCAAACTTGTTTAGCAGGTTAGCTTCAATCTGTTCCTTTGACTGTAGACTGTCATCCCATTCCTCTCCAATCTGTCACAACATCAGAACGCTCATACTTAGCACAGGGACTGAACCACCAGAGATATTATGTTAGTTCATCAGATAAGAAATATGTGGCAGGGATATTGAATTAGGAACTTAAATGAAAACATTGCATGCCCTGCTAAAAGTCCAGCTGCGTGGTCATTTGGAAAACATAATTTTAGTATGAATACCACTTTTACTATTTGGCATTCATGTGCTACTATTTATAGGAATAATTCTCAACCCACCATCACTAGTTCTTTCTATATCACATGATTTTATGAATATCAGCCCCTATTAAACAAGGAAAAAAGGGTTCATGAAGTCCCCAAGAGCCTTTAAGAGTTTCATATCCATGGCAAAAATGTTGAACAAATCCATGATGACTAAACAGAAAATAAGTCATGAATGATATGGTCAGGCGCAGATCCTTACATTTTTGGTGATTCTGACCCAGCAATCTTTTTCAATGAACGCTTCTTTTTCAAACTGTAGTTGCCTGAGACATGCCGGATAAATTGAAGCTGCAAATACCAAACAAGAAACTGTGAGCATCAAGTAATTCCAGCAAAAACTCTTTGCAGTTCCTTTAGACTAGTAACAGAACTGGAAACTAATAGCCTTTATCAGCAAACAACTCCTGGGACACCCATTATCATTTACTGAATTTTATTCTTCGAGATTTCATAGACATCAGTTAGAGCTCTAGTAAACAAGCAAAGCATTGCTAACTCCCGACAGTACCAAGACCAGATACTGCAGGAACTTAGCCATTCTCATCTCAGTTTATAAAAGACCAGAATCACAAAATCCATTACATCTACGCACTAAACCCATGAATGCAGCTGTTTTCATCTACAATGCAGCGATCATCCATCCAACAAACAAATTAAAAAAAAACAAACCTACAGCAGCATAGGAAATACAAAAAACAGCTGAAAGCAAAATCTTGAAAAACAAAATAACACTGTTATTTTTTATGTTTTCTCATCATGCTATAGAAAACAAAATCTTGAAAAACAAAAAAAAACTAAAATCATTCAAGCCTCAGACTGTCCTACTTCATGCATTTCAACAGTTAGGCAGATCCATAGAGATGCTTTCAAGGGAAAATATAGTATTGTCATCCTTGGCTGCCAGCACAGTAATAAAAAAAACCCATGAAAGCAAATCATAAGAACCGAGACCCAAATAAGAGGCAGAGCATTCAACAATTCAAAAGATTCATCATTTGCCTCTCCAAATTGAAAAAAAAACCATGAAAATAGTATTGTCACATTGGCTGCCAGTAATTAAAAAAAACCCATTGAAGCCGAGACTTGAAGACAAAAGCCGAGAGCATCAGATCTTCCTATTCAAGAATCTAATCATAAGAACACAAACCCAAATAAGAGTCTGAGCATTCAACAATTCAAAAGATTTGTCATTTGCCTCTCCAGATTCAAAAAAAAAAATTCAAGGAATTGTTAAAGCAATGCAAAAATCAGAAAAGGGGAAGATAGAGGGGGTTTTTGGAGAAGGTGAACGGTGGTTTATAAAGATTTACAAAAAAAATTTTTGGAATCAAGCATGCAGCAGCACAAACATTAATAAATACTTCATCTAAAAATCTGAAAATGAAGATGGAGATTAGGGAGGAACTTACCTCAGTCTCTGTCTTTTGCAAACCCAAAACGGTGTAGCAGCTGTGTTCTGCAAAATCAAAAACAATAGAAACCCGTTAGATTTTGAGACACACGTTAAACAAAAATTGACAAGGGGAACGCACATTAACTGGTATCTCTTGGTTTTTTTTCTGCAATTGTAACAATGGAGGGACAATCGAGTGACGGTTTGTGTTTGATGGACAGAGGGGAAGAAGTGTTCTGGCGTTGGTGTTGGGGAAAAATAGAAACGGGGTTAGCAGGAGAAGAGAGAGGAGAAATAGTTTGGGGAAGGAAATTTGGGTTTTTAGCTGGTCAGATCTGCAACCGTTTTGGAGGTTGTTTACAGGGGAAAGTTTGGTAGTGAGAGAGAGGTAAGGAACCGAAGGTAAATTAGGTAAGGAACCGAAGTTTGGGGAAAGTTTTGGAGGTTTTAGCTCGTCAAAACATTGATCTGTGATGTGGGTTTGTAACCGTTGGAAAATGGTTTGCAAATTGATGAGGGACAGGAAAATTGATGAGGGACGACAGAGAGAAGTTGGGAAGTAATTGCAAATTAGAAAAAGCAAATGTAAATTGTCGGTGATGAGAGAGAGTACAGACGCATGAAAAGCAAATTCATTCTGCTTTTCACTTTTTTCAATTGTAACGTGATTTTTAATGGGATCCACGTCAAATTAAACTGTGGTTTGTGGTTAACCAAACGGGTGTTTTACTGCTTTTTAACCAACCGCAACCGCGTAAGCATTGCCAAACACCATCTTATTCCCCAGCAAAGCCGCTGTACTTTAACTTTGTGCTTCTCGGGTTCAACGTGACTATTGATATAGCAGCTGTCTTCTTTTCCCTAAAAGGCTAAAAGATAGCTGGAAGACAGGTGTATCACTCTTGTCAGAGCAGCATTACTTGTGAAGTTCTTTTTAGCGTCTCTTCATTAGTCTCGAACCCTTCTCACTTGATGGCTTAGAAAATCAAAGCTTTCTTAAATATTTGCTCCATCATTCGTATGGATTGGTAGTAGTCCCCCTTGTTGAGTGCTTGATCCAGTGCTTATTTGCATCTTAAAGACCCTTTATGACATGAAAAATCAAGTTTATTCACCAAACAAAATAAATCCCTCACAGTAGCTGGTTGCAGAGTTTACCTCTTGGAACTGGTTGATCATACGAAAACTCTGTGTATGGTCAGCAGGACACTTGCTAATGCTAATGAAAGTCAACTGTATGTGTTTGCCCCAATGCCCTTTCAAAGATTAACAGTGTTTTGATTTCCCACATTAAACATGCGTTGCTGGATTTTCATGGTCAAAATAAAGAAAGCATATCCAAGTGATGGAAGGGCAGGGGTCGTTAGTGTCCCCTCCAGTCAAGAATTAGGGCCTTAGCTGTTAGAGAGAGAGAGAGAGAGGGTCATTGTGAAGGAAGACAAACACTACCAGATTAGTAATCAACAAAACCCTAGGTTTTGTTCTTCTATTAGCTTTTGATAGTTTTGCCAAAAATCAAAATCCATCATGAAATGACGAAAGGGAGAGTTGATCTTTGGAAGCTAGCGATTCACGTCTGTTATGTCGATGGTCACTTTCATATCAGTCCCCTGTCAGGAAAGAACAAAATTGCTACACAGTTATGTTCTAAGAAAACTAGTCCATTTATATGCAGTAAACACGATGCACTCTTCTTTGTCATACATTTAAGAGACTTTCATGAGGAACATTTAGAGCTGCACTGTTCTGTCTGCATATCTTCCTAAGAAAAGCATATATTTATATAATCAACAGCTGTTTGCTTATAGAACTTTGAATCCCTGCGTGCCAGAACCTCTGTATTCCCCAGTATGTGAACACCACCACCTGCGTCTCTACAGACACCCATAAATTCTAACTCATTTATCTCAGATGGGCTGCTTAGAAGACCAGACGATGCGATGACCCTGTTACTATGCAGATGGCCATTAATAGACCTGATTGAATCTCCTGGTGAAATTGTTCCATCCACGTTCAATGGCACTGAGTTGCCAGTTTGATTCAGAAGAACATCACTCTGCAGCTCAGTTTCCTGGTCATATATACTGTAGTCATCTGAGTCTGAACCCCCATCCATCCTGGACTCAAGCCGGACGAATGTGGAAAGACTGTCAAAGCGTTTTCTTACAACACAACGGAACATACGGAAATTCATGGGTCCAATCAGCTTTACAAGGAATCACTCTCCTTCAGGAACTGCGTGGACGGGAAGGTACTTCACACAGACAAAAACAACTATTGAATGGATGGCAGGAAGGTTTGTGATAAAATGGGAAAAAAGGTGGGGCACTCTTCTTGCTAGTTCAGAGTAAACGAGTCCGATTCCAGGGACACGAACGAGTCCTAAACTGGGACCAAGCCCAGGTATCCATGCCATCGAAACCATACTGTGCACCTCAAAATCATAACGTTTCTTGGTACCATAATGCCACATGCATGATGATAAAAAAATAATTAAAAAAAAAATGAGCACCTTTTGAAGAAATTTTGGTAAATTAAGCATTTGTGAATTTTATTTAACTAAAAAACTGTACAATTTGGTAAACTTTGGCATTCAGAAACTTTCGCACTTCCTAAATACAATATTTTAAAATAAAGTAAGGTTTTTATTATTTTTAAAAAAGTAGTAATTGACCAAAACTTTTTTCAAACCATGCTGGAAAGGAAGAACACCCCTTACATTACATAGGAACCGATCTCAGGCTATCATGATGCCATGGGTGATCCATAACAAACACCGAGAGAAGGGACAATGTAGTCAGGTGGGAAATTGTTTCTCCCTCTCAAGCAAAGAACTAATAAAACCAAATCAAGCATGTTTAGATGAGGTTCCATATGACTTATGAACAACTCCAGTATACCTGCAAAGGATTTTGAAAGAAAAAATAATATTTTTTTTTTGCTTGGATGATTTTTTGTCATCATTGTTGACCACAATGTGCCGCAGAAAAATCAGAATAGAATCAGTAAGTTGGATGGAAAGACCAAAAACATGATCTACTCTTCGATAAAAAAATAATAATAATAATATTATACATGGATAACTTGTCCAACATTCAATAGACTCTCACAAGGAACATTGAAGACCACAGTGTTCTCCCTGCACAACTTTCTTAGAAGAGCATACACATAATCAATTGCTATTTTCTTCCATAAACTCGAATCCTTTCTTGCTGTCACTACTGTATTCCCTAGAATGTGGACCACTCCAGAATCTCTGCAGTTCCTCAAGAGTTGCAACTCACCATTCGTGATTTGGCTGATCACCTGATTGGATGGCGGGATAGCATTGTTTGCCTGCAATTCAGAATTTACAGTCGTTGAACCAACTGAAGAGATGGTTTCATCGACAATGGAAGAAAGTTCGTCGCCATTATAAACCGAAAGGCCATTTCTTAATTCCCTAGTCAGCTCATCATCTAAGCTATATTCATCCAAATCTGAACACCCTTCCATCATGCACTCAAGCCTGACAAAACGAAAAAGGCTGTCGAAGAGCTTATTCTCAAAATCATCATCCTTCTTATGAAGGTCTTTATAGCCATATCTTGCAACACAACGGAACATGTGGAAATCCTTGGATCCAATTCGCCTTACAAGGAATCTCTCTTCTTCCAGGACTGTGTGGACTGGAAGGTACTTCATACAGACAAAAACCACTACAGAATGGAGTGCAGGTAGGTTGGTAAAAAAGTGCGAAAAAATGTGAGGAACCCCACTGGCTAGTTCAGTGTATACAAGTCCAACGCCAGGCACCCGAACAAGACCTAAGCTTGGGCCAAGCCCAAGAATCCATGGCATTGAAACTTTGCTATGCACCTCAAACTCGTAGCGTTTCATTGTCCCGTAATGCCAAGCACACATGATGGTTAAAAAGACTGCAGCAATTACTAGAGGAACCCAACCACCTTGATTGATCTTGAAGAGTAAAGCAGAAAAGTAAGTAACCTCCACAACCAGGGATAACAGAGTGAATAATACTACAAGAATCCAATGCCACCACCATACTAGTAACATGATTAGAACCATAAGGGCTGTCGTCACCAGCATGACTATCACAACTGCAATTCCTGTCGAGACATGAAATGGCCTATGACATTTATATAATTCTGATATTATCTCTTTATTTTTTTGGAAAAAAAGAAGAAGCTAGAAATGGAACTGCTTCAAGTAATTTGTAAGAAAGAAAGTTGGGTGTTAGAGCTGACAAATATGAGGTTACTGCCTTGTACAATTAAAGCATCGGTATCACCTGCTTGACATCAACCATTACATGCATTTTGTCACGACCCGAATCCCGGATCCATGACCGGCACATAGGCAAGGTTCCCCTCCAAGGTTCCAAACCTATGCGAACCCAAACTTACATACAATATTATCCTTCAAAACTCAATCAGAGTTTGTTCAACGCAGCATAAACAACAAATTAACTTCATAATATAATTCGATTGTCTTAATACAAGAGTTAATATAATTTCATAGTTTTGGAGCACTAACTTGACATAAAAAGAAAGATACAAATTACAATCAAAAGCAGGTTCGGAAGGTTCAACAAAAGTAACCCGCTATCAAGCTATAAGCCTGAAAAGAATAAATAATGAGAGGGTGAGTTCAACAACTCAGTGAGTAGATAACGTTCAATATACACACACGAGGTAATATAGCAATGAGAAATATATATACAAGTATGGCTTTAGTTCTTATACGAAGGTTTATCAAATAGGCCATAACAAGAATATCATATGGTAGAACTCGTCAGAAAATCAAAATGCAATGAGCATGAGGCTCCGTACTGTTGGATGATCAGTCCACACAGGTTGGTGTCTCCCCCGACCAACTAGGGTTCAGATACGATGTGCACAAAGACTAACACTACCCTGTTAGCATGGGTATTCTGACTGACATACCATAGGTTCATAATCATAATCAAACAAACATATTCATATCTCAAAGCTCAACTCATGACATCAATCAAATGAGGAGCATCAATTCAGAATTCACTTCAAAATACATACTGGTTCATATCAAGAATTCAGATTCAATAATTGATCATGCTTTATCATAACAAGGATAATAATCAATATATATTATCAAGAAGCATGATCCAATTCATATTAACAAATCAAATATTTATAGTATTTCTCATGCATATGGAAAATTATCCACTCACCTGACTCAAAAGCAAACAGAAGCCAAAAGCAGACACTGAAGAAAATCCTACTAACGTCCCGTCGGTAGAATATCAGGATTATCTGAATACAAAGGAAATATTTTCAAGAACAAATCGAAAGAACATTTAACCTATCTAATACACTTAACTAAGGGTGTATTCCATAACCCTATATGTTTTTAAACTAACTAGTCACTTTTCTCAAAAACCCAAAATCTAACGGTTTTCTCGAAATCTAATACATAATAAAAACAACTAATAAAAATTGGTAATAATTCACTAAGTAACCCTTAATTCTTCATCAAACTAATCTGCAAAAGCTAATATTACAGCTAGGGACTAATCTAGAATTTTTCCATAGTTTAGGGCCAAATTGTAACTTTTATCAAATGGAGGACCAAACTGAAATTTGTCATAAATCCATGAATATACTGAAATTCTGACCTTAATTAATCCTCAATTCTGCCCAGGATGTATCACTATGCTCCAGGGATCATTCTGGAATTTTACTAAATTGTTTAGGGTCAAATTGTACTTTTTGTCAAATTGGAGGACTAAATTGAAAGTGTTAAATTATCTTATCTATACAGTAATTCTGTCCATAATTCATATGTTATTCTGTTCAGAATCTCGGAATATGCTCCAGGGACCAATTTGTAATTTTTCCAAAGTTCGGGGACTAAACTGTAATTTTCAGAATTTGAGGGACCAAATTGAATTTTCATCATCTTCAACCTCCAGTCCAGATTTTAACAGAAACCCCACTGTTCTCCCCTGATTTCTAACTCAAATTTCACCATTTACACAATTCTATAACTCAAAATCATCATCTTTCAATTCAATCTCTCAAAATCAACTAATTCATCAAATACCCACAATAATCAACTCCTAACCTTCAAATTAATTCATCAATTAACTCAAAATACAAACTTCAAAGCTCTAAAATTAATCAAAACTGAAATTTAACATATTATACACTTAAAACTATAAATCTTACCTTTTTACTTATTTCCTCTACTTCTCTTCTCCTTCCTTTCCTTCTCTCCTTTCTTTTCTTCTTCTTCCTCTTTTCTCTCTTACGGTTTGTTCTTCCAATATTTCAGATCACACTTCTTTTTCTTTTTTTTTTTTTACTTCCTATTTATATATATCAACTATTTGTCCAATTACAACTATACCCCTCAATCATTTATTCCAACTTTTAAGCCTTCAAGGGCTTTATTGTATTTTCCAACTCATTTATTTCAAAACATTACAATCTCCCCACCTTATAAAAGTTTCGTCCTCGAAACTTAATAGAAAAGATTGAATACTTACCAAGATTATCGAAAAGATGAGGATACTCCTCGCGCATCTTATCCTCGAGCTCCCATGTCGCTTCCTCACGTGAATGGCCTTTCCATTTCACTTTCACTGAAGCTATGTCCTTCGACCTAAGCTTCCTCACTTGTCGGTCAACTATAGCTTCCGGTTGCACCTCATAAACAATATCATCCCTCAAGTCAATGGGATGAACCTCTAATACATGTGATGGATCTGACATATATTTCCTTAACATGGAAACATGAAATACCGGATGAATAGCAGACAAGTTTGGTGGTAATGCTAACCGATAAGCAACTGCCCCAACTCTCTCCAGAATCTCATACGGTCCAATGAATCGAGGACTCAACTTGCCTTTCTTCCCAAACCTGAATACTCCTTTTGTAGGTGATACTTTTAAGAACACACAATCACCCACTGAAAACTCTAAGTCACGCCTTCTTTTATCCGCGTAACTTTTTTGTCTACTCTGAGCTGTTTGAAGCTTCTTTCTAATTACCTCTATCTTCTCTGAGGTAATCTGAATCAACTCCGGTCCTATTAGCCTCTTCTCACCAACCTCAAACCAACAAACCGGTGATCTACACTTTCGGCCATACAAAGCTTCATAAGGTGCCATTTCTATGCTAGCCTGATAACTGTTGTTGTACGCAAATTCCACTAATGGTAGGAACTTACTCCAACTAACTCCAAAATCCATAACACAAGCCCTTAACATATCCTCCAAGGTCTGAATAGTCCTCTCAGACTGACCATCTGTCTGAGGGTGGAAAGCTGTACTCAAATGCACCTTAGTACCCATAGCTTCTTGAAATTTCACCCAAAACCGCGATGTAAACTGTGAACCTCTATCAGACACTATCGAGATTGGCACTCCATGCAACCGTACAATCTCACTAATAAACAATTCCGTCAACTTTGCATATCCATAAGTAATCTTAACTGGCAGAAAATGGGCTGATTTTGTCAATCTGTCAACAATCACCCATATCGAATCATAACCCTCCTGACTTCTAGGCAATCCTGTCACAAAGTCCATTGTGATCCTCTCCCACTTCCATTCTGGAATCAACAATGGTTGCAACAATCCAGGAGGTTTCTGGTGTTCACCCTTTACCCTCTGACAGGTCAAACACCTAGAAACAAAATCTGCTACATCAGCCTTCATCCTATTCCACCAATAACACACCTTAAGATCTTTATACATCTTGGTGGAACCTGGATGCATTGTGTAAACTGTCTGATGTGCCTCTATCATCAATTCTCTCCTCAGATCATCAACATCAGGTACACAAAGCCTATCCCTATATCTCAGCACATCATCATCACCAATCACAAAACCTACAGCCTTACCCTGCTCAACCTCATTTCTAATCCTGAGTAGTGAATCATCTTTCTTCTGAGCTGTTTTTATCTTATCAAACAAATCTGACTTAACCTGAAAATGAGCAATCATTGCTCCAGCTTCACTAAGATCAAATCTGACTCCTTCATCCACTAACTCATGCAGCTCCCTAATCAGAGGTCTTCGTACCTCCTGAATATGAGCTAAGCTCCCTGATGATTTTCTACTCAAAGCATCGGCAACTACATTTGCCCTACCCGGGTGGTATTGTATGGTACAATCATAATCTTTCAGTAATTACATCCATCTTCTCTGCCTCAGGTTTAGATCCCTCTGCTGAAAGATGTATTTCAAACTCTTGTGATCTGTAAAGATCTCACAAGTTTCACCATACAAGTAGTGCCTCCAAATCTTCAAAGCAAAAATTACAGCCGCCATCTCTAAATCATGTGTAGGATAGTTCTGTTCATGCTTCTTCAGCTGCCGTGAAGCATAGGCAATAACCTTGCCATGTTGCATTAGAACACATCCTAACCCCACTCTCGAAGCATCACAATACACTGTGTAACCACCAGAACCTGATGGTACTGCTAGAATAGGCGCTGTAGTCAATCTCTCCTTCAACTCTAAGAAACTTTTCTCACAAGCTTCAGACCACTGAAACTTAACATTTTTCTGCGTTAACTTAGTCAATGGTGCAGAAATTCGAGAAAAGTTCTCCACAAACCTCCGATAGTAGCCAGCCAAACCTAAAAAACTTCTAATCTCTGTCGCCGAAGTAGGCCTAAGCCACTGCTTAACTGCTTCAATCTTTTGAGGATCAACCTCAATCCCATTCCTTGACACTACATGCCCAAGAAATGCTACACTCTCCAACCAAAACTCACTCTTTGAGAACTTGCCATACAACTGATGATCTCGTAGAGTTTGAAGCACCATTCTCAAATGTTGCTCATGCTCCTCTCTAGACCTCGAATACACCAAAATATCATCAATAAAAACTATCACAAATCGATCAATAAATTGGCCAAACACTCTATTCATCAAGTCCATAAAAGCTGCTGGTGCATTCGTCAACCCAAAAGACATCACTAAAAAACTCATAATGACCATACCGAGTTCTAAAAGCTGTCTTTGAAATGTCTGCCTCCCTAATCCTCAACTGATGATACCCAGATCGAAGATCGATCTTAGAAAAGAATTGAGCTCCCTGTAACTGATCAAACAAATCATCTATACGAGGGAGTGGGTATCTATTTCGAATTGTCACCCGATTCAGTTGCCTATAATCTATACACAACCTCAATGACCCATCTTTCTTCTTCACAAACAACACCGGGGCTCCCCAAGGGGACACACTTGGTCGGATGAACTTTTTATCCAATAAATCCTGCAGCTGCTCCTTTAACTCTCTCAATTCTGCTGGCGCCATTCTATATGGTGCCATTGATATTGGTTCAGTGCCCGGAACCAAATCAATACAAAACTCAATCTCCCTATACGGAGGCAATCCAGGTAAGTCATCGGGAAATACATCGATAAACTCTCTTACTATAGGGACTTCCTCTAACTGGGGAACTTCTTTCTCTACATCCACTATATATGCTAGGTAGCACTGTACCCCTTTTCGGGCCATTTTTCTCGAGATAGCCGACAACATAATTGATGGAGACCCAATCTTATCTCCTTGAAATACCAACCCAACTTCTTGATCTAGATCAAACATTATTTTCTTACCCCAACAATTTACTGAAGCCCTATGCTTAGCCAACCAATCCATTCCTAAAATCACATCAAAATCAACCATATCTAAGACATTTAAGTCTCCCATAAAGATCTTATCTTCAATCTCTATTTCACAATCCAGATACACATACTTTACTAATATTAACTCATCTAAGGGAGTGGAGACTGAAATGGGGGATTTTAACAAGGTTGGTTGTTTATCTAACCTCATGAAAAAATATGGGGACACAAACGAATGAGTTGCACCCGTATCAAACAAAACTTTTGCTTCAAAAGATCAAACATGAACAACATGTTGAGGTGTGGATGTACTGCCCTACCTCCTATACCTTGCATTTCTAAACTTCACAATATGGACATCATCTTTATTATCATTTACTTTAATAGTATTAGTTGTTCGTCTATTCCTCGGCATTTCCTAAAATAAAAGTGAGAGCACTTAAGTCATGCTGGAATAATAGCATGATGATTATCACAGAATTTCAGGATAGCCTATCTATCACAAGGAAGAAGACATACTTGATGAGAATTTAAAATTTCAAAAACAACAAACAAGACAATACGGATCCTAATGCTCCACTTATTATGAAATTAATTATATTATTGTTTCTTTAACCTAAAGCTCTGATACCAAGTTTGTCACGACCCGAATCCCGGATCCATGACCGGCACATAGGCAAGGTTCCCCTCCAAGGTTCCAAACCTATGCGAACCCAAACTTACATACAATATTATCCTTCAAAACTCAATCAGAGTTTGTTCAACGCAGCATAAACAACAAACTAACTTCATAATATAATTCGATTGTCTTAATACAAGAGTTAATATAATTTCATAGTTTTGGAGCACTAACTTGACATAAAAAGAAAGATACAAATTACAATCAAAAGCAGGTTCGGAAGGTTCAACAAAAGTAACCCGCTATCAAGCTATAAGCCTGAAAAGAATAAATAATGAGAGGGTGAGTTCAACAACTCAGTGAGTAGATAACGTTCAATATACACACACGAGGTAATATAGCAATGAGAAATATATATACAAGTATGGCTTTAGTTCTTATACGAAGGTTTATCAAATAGGCCATAACAAGAATATCATATGGTAGAACTCGTCAGAAAATCAAAATGCAATGAGCATGAGGCTCCGTACTGTTGGATGATCAGTCCACACAGGTTGGTGTCTCCCCCGACCAACTAGGGTTCAGATACGATGTGCACAAAGACTAACACTACCCTGTTAGCATGGGTATTCTGACTGACATACCATAGGTTCATAATCATAATCAAACAAACATATTCATATCTCAAAGCTCAACTCATGACATCAATCAAATGAGGAGCATCAATTCAGAATTCACTTCAAAATACATACTGGTTCATATCAAGAATTCAGATTCAATAATTGATCATGCTTTATCATAACAAAGATAATAATCAATATATATTATCAAGAAGCATGATCCAATTCATATTAACAAATCAAATATTTATAGTATTTCTCATGCATATGGAAAATTATCCACTCACCTGACTCAAAAGCAAACAGAAGCCAAAAGCAGACACTGAAGAAAATCCTACTAACGTCCCGTCGGTAGAATATCAGGATTATCTGAATACAAAGGAAATATTTTCAAGAACAAATCGAAAGAACATTTAACCTATCTAATACACTTAACTAAGGGTGTATTCCATAACCCTATATGTTTTTAAACTAACTAGTCACTTTTCTCAAAAACCCAAAATCTAACGGTTTTCTCGAAATCTAATACATAATAAAAACAACTAATAAAATTGGTAATAATTCACTAAGTAACCCTTAATTCTTCATCAAACTAATCTGCAAAAGCTAATATTACAGCTAGGGACTAATCTAGAATTTTTCCATAGTTTAGGGCCAAATTGTAACTTTTATCAAATGGAGGACCAAACTGAAATTTGTCATAAATCCATGAATATACTGAAATTCTGACCTTAATTAATCCTCAATTCTGCCCAGGATGTATCACTATGCTCCAGGGATCATTCTGGAATTTTACTAAATTGTTTAGGGTCAAATTGTACTTTTTGTCAAATTGGAGGACTAAATTGAAAGTGTTAAATTATCTTATCTATACAGTAATTCTGTCCATAATTCATATGTTATTCTGTTCAGAATCTCGGAATATGCTCCAGGGACCAATTTGTAATTTTTCCAAAGTTCGGGGACTAAACTGTAATTTTCAGAATTTGAGGGACCAAATTGAATTTTCATCATCTTCAACCTCCAGTCCAGATTTTAACAGAAACCCCACTGTTCTCCCCTGATTTCTAACTCAAATTTCACCATTTACACAATTCTATAACTCAAAATCATCATCTTTCAATTCAATCTCTCAAAATCAACTAATTCATCAAATACCCACAATAATCAACTCCTAACCTTCAAATTAATTCATCAATTAACTCAAAATACAAACTTCAAAGCTCTAAAATTAATCAAAACCGAAATTTAACATATTATACACTTAAAACTATAAATCTTACCTTTTTACTTATTTCCTCTACTTCTCTTCTCCTTCCTTTCCTTCTCTCCTTTCTTTTCTTCTTCTTCCTCTTTTCTCTCTTACGGTTTGTTCTTCCAATATTTCAGATCACACTTCTTTTTCTTTTTTTTTTTTACTTCCTATTTATATATATCAACTATTTGTCCAATTACAACTATACCCCTCAATCATTTATTCCAACTTTTAAGCCTTCAAGGGCTTTATTGTATTTTCCAACTCATTTATTTCAAAACATTACACATTTAGTGATGAGTGTTTCTGATTACTAGTGTCCAAAAAGAAAACACAGGAAAAAGTGTCGTTCGAAAGAGTTTCCAAGATAATTTAACATGCAGCAATCTACTGAATGACCAGCAGGATGCATCGAAGAAAATTGTCATTAAAAATAATCTGAAGGCCATAGAAATTACAAGTGATAACCCATAAGAGAAAATATTGGTCAGTCTGATGGTAGATTATTTCAGATATCATTATCACTAAGATCTCACTATCATGTCGAGGCCTAAAATTTGTGACACTAATGCATGACCATATTTTTTGTTACAAGGAGGTTTTTCTTAGCATTGTCAATCTCTGGACTAAATTTGAACCCTTTTCCTCAAAAACGGAAGGATGTCAGATTTGAAGTTCTACTGCGAAATGTTTTTAATCTGTTAATTCAAATAAATTCGCAGATTATACACATACCAGAAGCATTTCCAATTTGGCTTTGATTTCTGAAACCAACTGTCACAGCGATGCAAAGAATCATAAGGATCCAATTAATTTCTGGGATGTATATATGGCTCAACATTTTCTCTGATGTATGCATAACTTTAACTCTAGGAAAGCAATATACTGCAGCAGCCTGCTTGATCACTGAAAAACTTGCAGTTATGGTAGCCTGGCTAGCAACAACTGCAGCGCCTGTCGCAATAATGAGCACTGGCCAATATATGCTATCTGCACAATACAAAGATTCACTATGTATTGGACCGCCACTTACTGCAGAGAATGAAGCATTATAAACAACTTCAAAAATTTCCAAGGAACACGCTAAGTTATAATGTTTTTCTCTTGGCTGACAGATCCATCTGAGACAATAACCTTTTATTTCAACAAAATAAAAGGACACCTAAAACTATTTTCTATTTAGCAGGAGCCTACAAGAACTTCGCACGCACAGACATGCTGAAGATCGGAACAAACCTGGAATAGATCGATAAAATGCATCAACTACATTATCCGAGTTTTTCAGGAGGTATGCAGCTTGTCCAGAATAGGCTGACAGAAGGCACGGAAATACTACTACTGTGAAAGCAATTTGTATGCTGGCCACCGAAAAATGGGATAGATCCGCAAAGAGGGCTTCCGTCCCTGTAATGGTTCACAACTAGACATCAGAATTGAATACTACAAATTTAGTTCAATTATTTAATGAACATTAAATGGGATTTAAGAAAAAGACAGAAATTAACTCATAAAACATAAAAGTTTACCTGTTATACTGAGCATAACACCTCCAAGAGAAGTCCAGCTCTCTTTCCGACCCCTTCTGAAATATCGGTATATATACAGTGGTGAAAAAGCTTTCAGAGCACTGCTATCATATTTGATAATATTGTATATGCCGATACCTCCGATTAAAAGAAACCAGAGGAGGACAATAGGGGCAAAAATCCAGGTAATTTTTTCTACGCCACGGTGTTGCAGACAGAACAAAACTACTAATATTATCACGGCGACAACAAGAACAATTTCTGTACAAGAGAAAATAAAGTATACAGTCAGAGGAAAATCTCCTAAATTAGTGGAACATTGAAAGATTAGGAGGTGAGGGAACTGTCTTTCGACAGGGACCAGTGCGTCAGATTATTTAGTCTCAGAGCAAGGAGATACCACTACTCATCTCAGGACGGCCTAACTTGATTCCTTGAACAGCCGATAAAACTGCAAAAGATGGTGTTATCAACATCTTCTAAGAAGAATTTTGGCGAACAAAAGTAAGAAGGCGGGCACTAAATCCTGAAAACCTGAAATGGCCGGAGTGAGAATTCCATCCCCGATCACCATGCAAGTGCCTACAAGAACGAGAACAAGAAGTGAATTCTTCCTGAATGTATGTCTTTCTAACCATCTCTTGGTCTTTGCAGCAAAGGATTTTTCATGGAATGTAGAATGACTATAAGTTGTTAGTTTCTCATCGGAATGGTCTTGGTTGGGTATCGTCTTCAGTTTTGCATGTCGGCAGAGCAGCGAATAAAGAGCAAATGTTCCTCCTGCACCAGAAAGAGGATAAAAGGTCAGAATAATTTAATGGCTTCATCAACGTTAGTTTGAGTTTACTTTACCTTGTCCATTATCATTTGCCCTACAAACAATGAAAACATATTTCAGGAGAGGGACGAGAGTGAGAGAATATATAATCAGTGATAGAGCTCCAATCACGTCCTCTGGATCCTTGATTCCATTAGGAAATGTGTTGTAGAAAACATATAAAGGAGATGTGCCTAAATCTCCGTACACCACACCAAGGCTTTGGAATGCAAGCTGAAGGAGAAATAAAGTAGAAGAGTCCTGAAAGAAACGAGCTGAATGAGCAATGAAAACAATCTTTCGAGGATCTTGCAATTACGCTATTCTAATGCACTATTTTTCCTGGCATGCTACATTCTATGACTCCATATACAGAAATACAACTGCACAGCACGCTGGCAGGCATCATAAACAGCAGGAATTCAATTCTTGATTAACATTTATAACTACCCCTTCACCATCATCACCATTACCAGCTAAATTCAAAGAACAAGTAATTTGGTTTAGATTACCTGGGGAATTTAAAAACCTTTTGTAATTTGAATCCATAGTTAGGTCATGCCTGGGCTTCTGTAATAGCGATTGCTGTCTATTTCCATAAACCAAGAACTACTAAGGATAATGTTATATACCTTTTCATCATACCTGTTCCTAAGCCCCTCACCCTCTTCATCCATAGGTGGATCAAGCTGCTGCTGCAAGGCCCACATTCTACCTTTATTACCAATTTCCTCGTTATCTATTGATAACGAGGCCATCTCCAGTCGAATTCCAACAATTCTTCTCCTTTCACCAAGAAACCTCTCTGCTATAATCAATCTCCTTTATTTAGTCTTCTTAATTCTTCCCCGAACTGCTCTTTCTCGCCAGAAAAAACCCCAAACCCAGACAAAACCTGAAGAGAGCTGGAAACCCAAAAGTTGTCATCAACTTGTAATAATTCATTACAAGGAAAAAGAAAAGACAGAACAGAACGGAACATAAACATCAAACCAAATTCAGTGACCCTAAATGGCATGATATTGCATTACATTATGGTGCCATGGGATCCAGCATTGAGTCTTTTCAAATCCCAAAATGAAAATGAAAAGGGCTGGTTCACATTAGCCAGAGCCAATCTGGAAAGGTAGACAAATGTGAACAAATAGAATCCGCGGAAACATAGAACTTGTTCACAGTTGTCAAAATTGGAATAAATATTTGACTGTACATAATACTAAAAATGGCAAACAAGAACAATGAACTCATGAAATGCTACACATTTCACATTCTAAGTAACAGCAAACTTAAGATTACAAGCAAACTAAGAAAAATAAATTAAACCCTTGCATCATTTCACACACACAAAAACAAAGATGTTAACGGAGACGTATATTTATTATTATTATTGCACCTTAAAAATTAGCCCCATGAATTTATTTATTTAGTTTGTATGGAAGGAACGGTTTTTTTGTGTTACGCTTGCCAAACATTATTGCTTTTTTTAAACAGAAACCCAATCCTTGTCAGGGCAGACATGGCTCTCTAACCTCATCAGAAGCTTTTATAAAAAAAGATATGTTTAATAAAGGTTAATTATAAAAAGCTTTCTAAAATGTCTCGGATTATTTATAGAATCAAAGAGATTTGTTAAAATTATAGAAGTACCATTTATTATTTCTAGTGCCATAATCATCATGTGATTCTCAGATGATATAACATACGATGAACCTTTCTAGTGTCTGGATTAATTACAAAATTGCCACCCATTAAGCTCCATGTAAAACTCATCCACCATGATTTTTATTTAATGTATTATACAATCATTGAATTATAGCCATGCCAACTCGCAAAAGCAATAGAGATAGGTTAGATATAACTGTGCGCCTTGTAAAGCGCTTAGAAAATGTTCAACCATCACTATCTCGGGATGTATTCATAACTATATGGTGATATGATTTGTTTTAGAGCCTTTGCTTTATATCAGTGTCAATGGTTTCAACCCTTTTTCTCTTTTTCTACACCTTAAAATAAGGTTGTTTTTTCTTCTTCTTTTCTAGATAAGATGAAGGAGATTTTGATTTCATATTTGGTGTAAGAATTTTTCAAAGCATTTTGCTTAGAATCTTTTTTGGATCCCATCTGAGAATTGGCATCTTTTTCATTGATATTGTGATGGCTATATCACGCTCCATATCATCAGATTCGAGGTTGCTAATGTTGGGATAGCTGCTTTTTCCTTCACTTTGCTTTGCATTTTGTAATTTGGACTCTCTGTGCCAATTGTTTTCTGATTAATTATCATTTTAGATTGTTTTGTTTATTTGCCAACATACTCTTCCTTGCAAATTTCTCAGGGTTTGTGCTTGCCATCAACGCTTGAAAAGGCAGGTTTGCTCCTGTTGTCTTTGTATTTTATTTTCTTGTGTTGGTACTGACGTACTGTCTCTTCTTCTCAGCATGCGCGCGTTGTTTCTTCTGCTTTTTGCTTGCTCTCTTTGTATATTCTATATTTTCCTTTTTAGCTTGCTCTTATCAACAGTTTTATAAAAAAAAAATATTTATACATAGAATATCTGTCCGACGTTCAAGAGACTCTCATGAGGAACATTAAAAATCACACTGTTTTCCCTACAAATTTTTCTAAGAAATGCATATATATAATCAACAGCTATCTTCTTGTAGAATCTTGAATCCCTCCTAGCTCTCACCACCGTATTCCCCATTATGTGCACCACCCCAGCATCCCTACAATTATTCAAAAATTCAGTCTGGTCAACCTCCGCCTGGCTGCTAGTTCGGTCGGACGACCTACTGGTAAAATTTGCATGTGATGGAGATTTGATCTGCACGATCGAGTCAATGGATGAAATAGTGGGATCAGCAAACGAGGAAGCAGTGTTTCCATTATCATTCAAAAGGGCTTCTCTCGACCGCTCAGTTTGCTGTCCATATAAACTATAATCGTCTGAATCTGAACATCCTTCCATCATAGTCTCAAGCCGGACAAACAAGAAGAGGCTATCAAAGAGTTTTTTCTCAAAATCTTCATCCTTCTTGTGAAGGTCTTTATATCCATACCTTGCAACACAACGAAACATGTGAAAATTCTTTGGTCCAATCCGCTTGACAAGGAATCTCTCTTCTTCAGGGACCGTGTAGACAGGGAGGTACTTCACACAGACAAAAACAACAACAGAATGTATGGCAGGTAGATTTGTAATGAAGTGAGAGAAGATGCGGGGAACCCCTCTTGCCAGCTCGGTGTACACAAGCCCAATCCCTGGGACTCTCACCAGTCCTAAACTGGGGCCAAGCCCTACAATCCACGCCATAGAAACCTTACTGTGCATCTCAAACTCGTAACGTTTCAATGTACCATAATGCCAAACATACATGATGACAAGAAAGGCAGCTGCAATCACAAGGGGCACCCACCCGCCTTGGTTAATCTTGAAGAGTACAGCAGAGAAGTAGGTGCATTCCACAACCAGTGATAAGCCAGTGAACAGCAAGACAAGAATCCAATGGCAGCGCCACACCAATAACATGATTAGAATCATAAGCAAAGTGGTCACCAGCATGACTATCACAACAGCTGTCCCTGTTGTTGCACAGGATTTTGTTCAATTTAGAGCAATGCATCATAAAGAAGTTAAATACATGAGCAAAATTTGCCTGGTAAAATTCGACTTTGATCTGCTTTTAGAAATCACAAGTTACATTAAGCAAGAGACTCATGTTACTCTCAACAACACATTTCATGAAGCTCATAGAACTTGTTCCCAGAAAGTTAGCACAGGTGTCATAGCAAAGTCAAAAGATTAGCAGAATAAAAGAAGATATTATTTTTCTTGGTTTGAACTTCAGAATGAAAGAAGATGGATCAGGTTAATTTCATGCCACTTGTTCAGCCACACATAAATCATTCTCTTCAATAAACTTACCATAAGCATTACCGATTTGACTTTGGTTCTTGAAACCAGCAGTGACGCAGATGCAAAGGATCATAAGGATCCAATTTATATCTGGAATATATATCTGGCCTAGGAACTTTTTTGATGTATGTACAACTTTGACTCTTGGAAAACATCCAAGTGCAAGAGCCTGCTTGATTATTGAAAAAGTTGCAGATATGGTAGCCTGACTTGCAACTACAGCAGCTGCAGTTGCGACAATGAACACTGGCCAATATATTTTATCTGCCATGTCAGAAAGAAGGTACAAATTAGCATCTGTCCAGTAACATCATCTTCATCAAAAATTTGTTTCTATGGGAAGAGAAAGACTAGTGTTAAGATGGTATCACAACCTTAATAAGACCATCAAGTCCAATAAGACATTCGTTGAAACATGGAGATAGATATGCCTAAACAGTCAGGATTAAAAATGAAACTTGACCAACACAGGAAACTGTTCTTTGAGTTTGGTCCCAAAATTTTGATGGTCAAACCATATGTTTGTGGGAAAGTAAGCCGTGAGAAGTTTTTTAATTCCATATTACATGTGTTTAGGATAACTTCATGCAAGTCCACAAGGCATCCATAGGGCTGAACACTCTTGGCGGGCTTTGATTCCAAATAAATGATCTGAAATTCCTACATTAGCGACTTCATAGCCATTCTAAAATCAGAACAAGGACTAAATTCTCAAAGATGCTTTGTGTTTTTCCAACTGAAATTTATTCTAGCGGTTTGTGGAAAAAACTGGGATAATAAATGTCCATGCAATGATTTTCAGTGATCATGAATCATATCTTACCACATCATATCTATGAGTTTCACCACGGCCTAACAGTGAGCCCAACATATAAAATTGAAAAATTTGAGCGTTTGAACTCTGGATTTCCTAGTCTCTGTTTAGTTGCAAGATATTCCTAATCCCCAAGACCTCTACTTGAAGGAGAACTTCTCATACATTTTCATTTCTTCCACAATAAGTATATGCCTCAAAATTCACAGCCAAGAAGAGAGCTTATTTCGTTATTTGTCCTCTTATTGCTTATCTTTCTATATTTTTGAATTGCATAACAGTAAAATGACCATAACATGCACCTCACAAGAAGTTGCAGGAAATGAAGAAAATCAAGAAGTAACAATAGAAGGCTAGGAAACCCAACTAAAAAAGCTTTTTACCTGGAATAGAACGGTAGAATGCATCAACCACATGTTCCTTGTTTTGCATAAGATAAGCGGCTTGTCCAGAATATGCTAAAAGAAGACAAGGGAAAACAACTAAAGTAAAAGCAATCTGTACAGCTGAAACTGGAAAATGGGATAGATCGGCAAAAAGTGCCTCCGTACCTGTAGCAGTTCGTAACAAGAATCAGCATACTGCTATAATCTCAGATTTGATGTTAACAAATTTTAAAAGGTTTAAACATTAGGGAAGAAAAGGATTTATGTACTCAAACTTCACAAGCATAGAGTCACCAATTCATTTGATAATTACCAGTTATACTGAGCATAATCCCTCCCAGGGAAGTCCAACTATCTCTACCTCCCCTTCTAAAATACCGATAAATATATACAGGTGAAAAAGCTTTCAGAACACCAGTATCATATTTCCAGATGTTGAACAGGCCGATACCCCCAATTAAGAGAAACCAAAGCAGCACAATTGGGGCAAAGAGCCAGCTGACTTTATCTGTCCCATAGTGTTGCATGCTAAACAAACCCACCAATATTACAACTGCAACAACTATGACTACATCTGCACCAAAGAAAACAGCATAGTTAAAGATTCAGAAATCCAAATTGCTAGAAAACTGAGGCAAAAAAAACAACACAATTGATTGCAGAAATGAAAAAACAATGACAAGGTTTTGTTGATTTTCAGGAGAAGAAAAATACCGCTACTCAGTTTGGGGTGGTTTACCTTGATCCCGCCAGAAGCTGAAAGAACTGTCATCGAAGAGTGGTTAAGCATTTCCAGGGGAATTGAAATAAATTAAAACTAACATAAACTAACAGCTAAGGGAAAACACTCCAGGCCCAGATAAACCACAAGTACATGCTACTTGCCAAACATGATAATCACATGAAACTTTTATCCTTTAATCATTCTCTAGGAATCGATACATCAATTGGATTTCTTTACCCACAGATCCCATTAGCAACCCAAGCGTCCAAACATTTATCATGAGAATAATCAAAAACATTCTAATGGCTAAACAGAAGTTGTTGCAATAAAGCAATATGAACGCAGTTATTAAAATAAATTGTACAACACACATTAAAACAAACCACTATGATTTCTTCCTAGAATAAGCTATCTAGCTAATTTTTTAAAGGTTCTAACATAAACACAAACATGCAATCGCACCCAGAAATTATATGCCAAAGCAATATGCATTTTATAGATAGACCGACAGAAAATTTATAAGTTAGTAGTCATCAACGTACCAGATATTGCTGGAGTGAGAATCCCATCACCAATCAACATACAAGTGCCAACAAGGACAAGAATAAGAAGTGCATTCCTTCTGAATGCATATCTCTCCAACCATCGCTTAGTTGTAGCAGCAAATGATTGCTCATTGAAAGTGGAACGGCTATATGTTGTCAGCTCTTCATCTGTCCGGTGTTGATTTGGAATAGTTCTAACTTTAGCATGCCGGCAGAGTAACGAATAGAGGGCAAATGTTCCACCTGTGCCATGAAGAGGATAGTTTCAAGTCCAGTGATTCTCATCAACGTCAAGGCAAGAAACATCACAAATGTGTGCTACACTAGGCACATATTCAAATTCCAAATCAAAGTCAAAACCTGAAATTCCTATGCGAGTGCTTACAAGAACATCACTGTACAGTGCATTTTTTAAAATGAGACCATAAAAAATAGTTTTCTTTCTGTTCACATGGCTATATCAAACAAAACTTACTGAAAAAATAATGGAGTAACAAGTTGATCCACAGAAAATCTCTATAACTTAGAAGTGTCATGGTTTGCTATCAAAATCTATGCCAATACCAGAAGAAATAAAATAACAAAGAAAATTTATGATCACACTACTATTCAAGCAGCAAAAAGGAGAAACTAGCCTGATAGCACACACACTTCTTCTTATAATACTTTCTTTATAGTTAGAATCTGGATGTAAACACAAATGAAAGAAATCATCCCAGAAAGTCATAAGGTATAGCTCTATAAATTCCCCTATCAAAATCATTAACCCGTAGAATCAGAGCTACGTGTATTATACAATGAAACTAGTTTACCTTGGCCATTGTCATTTGCTTTACACACGATGAAGACATACTTAAGGAGTGGGATAAGAGTAAGCGAGTATATGATCAGTGAAAGAGCTCCAATCACATCCTCTGAATCATTGATTCCATGAGGGAACGTATTGTAGAACACGTACAAGGGAGAGGTGCCCAAGTCTCCATAAACCACTCCAAGACTCTGGAAGGCAAGCCGCAGAAGCAAAAGGGCTGAGAACTTCTGAAAGTAGCAAAAATTGTATTAGCAAACAAACTAAAATCAGCATCAAACCACCAAAATCCATTGCTTTAACGAAACAATAATTATTTACATTAGAAATCTCATTTATGCAAGCTTATAAAATAAGTAAATCCACAAATACCAGCATCCTTATTGCAAGATTATAACTAATTAAGTCCATTCATTTGTGATTTAAAGGCAAAGTTAACAGGGTCTGCAAATGGAAATCCAAGCATATCCAAGAGTTGGTCTCTAAACCAGCTCATTCCAGGAAGGAAAAATGGCATCAGCAAGGAGCGTGTGTTGTCTGACTTCACCAAGCACAACTGAATTCCATTTATTAGTTTGCTTTTTGCAATTGAGTGGATGAGAGAGAGAAGGGAAATTGTAATGCTCCAGTACCTTTTCCCTGTACATATTTCTGAGCCTTCCAGCTTCCTCATCCATGGGCTGATCAAGTTTCTGATCCAAATCCCACATACTTCCTTTATTGTTGTCGCTGTCTTCCTCAACCTCTACTCTTGGAGTCATTTCCATACTCAATTCCATATGAATTTTCTACCTTTTACCATACAATCCAATCTCTCTCTCTTATTCACTCTCTCTCTCCCTCTCTACCCTAAATAATATATGGTCCACGCAAAAGAATCTCTTACCAGCACCAAGATTCCAAGTCTCAAAACAAAACCAATATGAATTTAAAGAAATAATAAAAAATAACAAGAAGATTGCAACCCCAGTTTAAAAACTCACTCTTTACTTGAAATCCATCCCGAAGTCCAATAAATAATTGAAGCTCGCCACTAGAATATAGAGAGAGGAAAAAAAACCGAAACAGTATATAAAAAAAACCGAACAAATATTTACTTACAGATTATTCTAAACCCGAATTAAGCTGAGAAACTGACACCGATCAGAAAGTTGAAATGGAAACAAAACTACAGACTTTAGAACAAAACAGGCTGATAATGAATCAAAATTGAAGCTTCACGACACTTGAATTCAGTGCCGAAAAGCCAACACAACAAAAAAGGAACAAATATCCAACAACACAGAGACACTCAATTTAGGATAGAATAGCTCAAAAACATCTCATATCAACAAAAACAATAATGAAAGCAGAGACAAAAATGTCTAAGACAAATTTCAGTTTGTCACTTTAAATTCCTAAGTGGGGTCACTTCAATTTCAGCCACAGGACCCAAGAAAACCATTAAAAAAAAATACTACATAAACATGAAGTGAAAACCAGAGATTAACAAAATCCAAGTCGGTTTTTGATGATGGAGGGAGTCTGTAACAGAAAAGAAAGAAGGAGAGCCAAAGAAGAAGTGCTTTTGATGCAGGTTGTCAAGAGTTTTTTTTTGGCTGTTACCTTATTTACTACACGCAGAAAAAAACAGAAGTTTCAGTGACCAAAAGAGTTATCAAACAAAAGCTGGTGCCATTTTAGACTCTACAAAGAAAGGAGGCAGATGAAAGGGGAGTTCGTGTTACTCCAGACTCCAGAGCTCTTATCTTTTTCTTGTGTTTGTCTGGGAAGGATTAAGACTTTATTAGTTATAGACATTTTTCTTTTGTTTATTTTATTTTATTTTTACTTGTTTATTACTGAATGATGGAAGTACTTGTGAAAAAATAGAAATAAAGAAAAAATAATAATATCCTAAAAATATTTTTGATTATTTTTTTATTTCTAGATTATTTTAATATATTAATATTAAAAATATATATTTTAAAACACAACTAATATCACAATAGTAATCAGCCTCTTAAGTAAATAAGTGGGGAAGGTATTTCTTATAATATTCTAAAAGTATCTTTAATTATTTTTTTTATTTTTAGATTTTTTTAATATGGTAATGTGAAAAAAAAATTAAAATTAAAAAATATATATTTTTAATAAAAAAAAAACAATTAATATCGCGATACTAACCAGCCTCTAAATGGGGAAGGTATTCTCTGGCTGTTTAATGGAGTAATTAATTAGTGTGTATGGAGTTAATCAGTGGGGCATATTAACTGATTAGGTGTCTAATCTCGAACAGCCAGATACCTCAAGCAATAAATTTGAATATCTGTAGTCATTTCATATGATTGCTATTTTTTTAGCCGCTAAGTAGCAATTATTTTGTAATCCTACCGTATGATTAGAATGGTGGACAAAACAATCTGTTTCTGTTGAAAAAATAAAAAAAAAGCAATTTTCTGTTTTGCTTTTGAAAAAAAAATTATTTTAAATTATTATTTTTAAAATATTTTTAAATCATTTTAATATGTTAATCTTAAAAATAATTTTTAAAAAATTAAAAAAAATATTTTTTTGATATATTTTTTTAATAAAAAATAATTATAATTTCATTTCTAAATAGACTCTAAAAATACATTAAGAGAATTAAATTCTAAAACAAAATAAAAAAATCATGGGCCAATTACTTGGATAGAATCAAATTCCAAACTAGTTCAAGTAACACTGGATACGTGTCTGAGATCCAGACAAAAGCTATTATAACCTAAGATGGGCAAAAGTCACATCTTAGCAAAGCTATTATATAAAGGTCCATGTGTTTTGCGTTGTTGCTTGAAATACTGTTTGGGAGTGTTCTCCAAATGAAAGTTTGTAAAAAATTAATTTTTTTTAGGCTTGATTTTTTTATATTTTTAAATTATTTTAATGTGCTTAAATAACAAATAATTTTTTAAAAAAATAATATTATTTTGATATATTTTTAAATAATAAATATTATAAAAAATAATTACCACCATACTTTTTAATACTAGATTGGTTCTTTCTTGACAAGTTTTTAAATGAAGAATATTTATTTAAAGTGGGACTCACCTAGCCCACCTAATTTTCCGAAAATAATTTTCCTATGTCGCTTTGGCCAAGGGACTTTCATATTAAAGGATGGTTGTTCAATTTGGCCGGCTCGATAGAATATTTTGAGTGTGCTATGTGGTTGTAATTTTAGCCGAGTGAATTAATTTAACTGGCTGGAAAATCATTGGTTGGTTTTTTTATTAGAAACTTGTTTTTAATTCAGTTTTTTTCTAAAACACATAAATATCACTCTTGTAACATTAAAAAAAAATTAATTTATCGAACTAAAAAGCCCAAAAAAATAATTTTAATAACATAAAATCAAACCAAGTAAATTTTATTATTTTTTGATATCAATCTGTTTTTTCAAATAATATTAAAATTTAAAGAAATTATCATCAAACTTTTATTATCGGCAATATCATGCACGACTAATAATTTATTTGAGATCACGGTCCAAGAAAAACTTGAAAATCTGAAGATTTTTGGTTTCTCAATGCATGGGATTGGTGGGGCATCTGCATTCAATTCCTTTACCCTCATAATCTTACCCCATCTTCTTGGAAGAAAGAAAAAATAAATTTTTATTTAAAAAAAAAAAACACTTCTAGTCTTACCCAATCTCTTCAAACATCTTTCAGTGACAGCCAAATTTAAAATCTCTCTCCCCATCAACGATCTAGCTCTATTAATCTTGGGAATTGAGCTCTTTAACAAAAATAGGAAATCCATAGATATAGAAGATAGCTGGTAATTATTTTCAGCTAGATTTAATTTTTATAAAATAAAAATAATCAAGTTAAATTTTTATTTTAAAAAAAATAAAATTAGTTTAAATTAACTGGTTTTGATTTGATTTTTTAAGACAAAAATATATTCAAACTTGTTTGACTTGATTTTTTTAATTTGGTTAGATTTTTTTAATTTTATTTGGTTTTTTTATTTTTTTTCGGTTTGAGTTTGGTTCAATTTTTTCAGTTTCAGGCTTAAAAAATCAAAATCAAACCGGTCATTTTTTTTAAAAATTTTAATTGATTTAATTAAAAAAAATTTCATGGTTTTATTTTTTTGATTTTTTTAATTTTTTTCTTATCGTATTCATAGCTTTTACCTTTTTCTCTAGGCTACAAGGTAAGAGACGATAGATTGTTTTAAACAACTAAAAGCAACTCCACTTCCACGTCATCAATCATGGTTAATTAAGATGGAGTGAATTAAAGATAAAATTGAATGTGGAATTAATTTTAGTACTTTATCCCAAATAAATGGTGTGGATTTGAAATGCATTATGCTTCTTCCATATCCACCCTATATTCATCAGGTTCATGACAGGGAGAAAAGAAATTTGAAGCGAGTTTTGCTTATTGAAAAAGAATAAGTTTTATATTTAAAATTATTATTTGATAGCTAATATCTAATGAGAGAATTCATGTTAAGTGCATATAAATATTGGATCTTATCATATTTTTTTTATAAATAATTTAACATAAACAATTTCAATAGTAAATTCATTTTAAGATATTAATTATTTTAAAAATATAAATATAATATATAATCAGTTTCAGGTATGTAAAAAATATTAGAGTTCACATGGAATAACCAGTAATATATAAATATAAAAAGAAAAAAACATGTACACGTAGAAGATATAATAAAATGAATAACTCGTCATATATACTAAAAATATCTGCATCTAATTTCTTTCTTCTCTTATATTTATCTATTTCTTCATTGTAAACCTTAAAATTAATTAAATAAATATCATTAATTACTCTTTTGAATTTTAATACCGTAAAATTAAATCAAATATACCACTGCACGTCAACGACAACGCTAGTAGAGCCACTAAGATTGACCGCAGCCTTCCAACCATCGTAGCCTTGGATCCTTCTGTTTTCTCTTTCAGAAACTCTACCGGAGATAGAGAACGAGAGGGAAAAGGCAATTCAGGATTTGCTTCCCTTCACATTTTAGACCCCATCTTCGAGCTTTTTTTCTCGATTTTAAACTTCTAACTTCTATAAAATACTTTTTCTGTTTGAAATTTCTTCTTTTATATTCTATTTATTTAGAAATATAATCACAGTTATTTTTTAAAAGTCTTTTTACTCAGAAATATATTAAAATAATATATTCTTTATTTTAAAAAATTATTTTTGATATAAAAACATTAAAAATATATATAATTTTTAAAATAAAATAACATTTAAAAAAAAAAAAAAAAGCATTAGAGTCCATCAATTTTGACCATAAATCTTACATAGAAGCTGTTCATTTAATTAAACATGTTCGTCAAAATCATCATTACTTTGTCTCAAACTGAACAAGAATCTATCAAATCAATATTTACCATTTATAGTTGTCCTTGTTTTTTCTTCATTGGCGATGATGAGGTTTTTCAGAAAAATCTCACTAGATCTATGTAAGGATCAATCGCTAGACTTGAAGATCACGAACACCTACAAAAACAAGTACCCTATAGAGATACGAAGATCCTTCAATCCTTGGGTTAATTAAGTTATACGAAGAATGTAGCTTTAAGGGCTATTTGATTTACATTTTCGAAAATTGAAGAGTATAATACATGCACGTGTTGTGAAATAAAAAAATGTTTGTTTTAATTTAGAAAAAAATAACTCAATTGATTAGATCTCAAGACTACTAGATATTTATATAGTTATTAATTTTAGAATCTTGAGGGATTAATTAAAATATATGTAGGTTAGTCCAGACATACTATTAATAATAATAATAAATATATATATATAGTTTTTGAAGCGTGAGGCAGAGATGGGAAGGCACTAATTTAGGAGCAATTATGTGATATTATTATTAACTCTCATTGACCAGTAACTACATTGTTAATTGAAAAATAAAGGTTGCTGGTGGGCCATGTTCCAGCAGTAAGATGCTTAACACCATTTTGTGTGCCTGACTATGACAATGAGATTATCCTAGCTGCTGGACGATATTGTATTAGAATTGTTTTTTAATTGAGAATATATTGAAGTAATATTTTTAATTTTTAAAATTTTATCATTAATATCTATATATTAAATCAATTAAAAATACAAGAAAAATTAATTTTTTAAAAATATTTTTAACACATTGAAGCAAAAATAAGGGTGATCCACTTGGATTCGAGATGCCCCTAAAAGGCTAAACCCTGGGCCCACAGCCAATCAGGTCAGGTGGATCCACTAGGTTGGTGCAACTACTGCGATTTGTTCATTTGACGATACAAATTGAAGCAAAAAATTGTAAGAACATTGTTTCTTCATCGTTTTAAGTGAATATATCAATCATAGCTCTTTTGTTCATTACAAAGATTCCTGGCCCTTGATTCTCATCCAAACCACTACTCTTATCAAACTATGATATGATTCGCTGCCATCCAAGGGCCCCTGTATAAAATACATCACAAAACATAAATAATATATCATTTTCTTTTTCCAATCTTCTCCCCTTCAACTTCTTAAAAGGACACAGATTGTTTCGATCAAAGACAAAAAAAAAAAGGTCCAATCTTGGCAAGTTCAAGCACTTGATGCTCCTGGCCAGAACAGGCTCCGATGGGTGCAGTAGAAACACATGATCTATGATTACTGCAAAGAATTCAAACGCTTCCCTCAGGGTCTCCAATCCATTTGAAGAAACTGCACAGATATTAAGAATTTGTTGGTTCTTCCTTCCTTTTTTCCCATAATAAAATCTGTCAGAGTTCTTACAAAATTTTGTTCTCTGTGCAGACAGGATCGTTCAATATGAAATAAATCAATTTCGTTTGTCCATGGATTTTTTATCCATCCTCACAAATCCAATCGACTTTTTAACAGGGCTTTGTTTTCTCTCATGAAAATCATCTATTAGGACTTCAATCTGGGAAAAAAGGGGGGTTTAAGGGATTGGTGTTTGTGCATGTTCTGCAATTTATTTATAGAAGGTGCCTAGTGAAAAAGCCTGTGTTGTCTGTCTCAAAAAGGAAGCAAAAACTGGAGATTGGCCATGTCTTCAATGGTTTTTATTACATGTGCTTTTCTAACCTTTGTATCAGCTTAGGAGGAAGAACTAGTCCTTTTTGTTATATTTTTATTCTTGAAAAACTTTATCCGCCAACAATTGAGTTCTTCCTGTTTATTTCATAATTTGTTTCATTGCAAAATCTTTGGTTAGATATTCAGAATCATCAGATCCAAACGTGCTTTCAGTGCACATTGATGGCAGACCATGGAAAAGCTATTTGGCACCCACCACTCCATAATGAGATCTCTGCCTCCTGCAAGTCATCAAACGAGAAGCTGATGTACTCATTCATATTATGGTCATTTGTCTTCAACCTCCACGATGCAGACATATGACTGGCACATGTACGGACCAAGAAAAGTACATGCATGTTAAAGATACTCCAATTTAGTTTGTATTTTTAAAATTTTGAATCTTTTTATTCTTTTATAAAAGTTATATTAATTTTATACAATTTAAATTGAAGATATTATATTTTTTAATTTGATTTTTATTATTTTAATTTTTAATTTTATTTCTTGATATTTTTTTAAATTTTATCAAGTTTAAATTTTAAATTTTTTAAAAACATAATTTACACCATATTTTCAAACGATTTCTAGACACGGATCGAGTGGTAAAAGCATTTGGCCAGCTTCCCCTTTTCTTTTCATTTTCCAGGTCTTTTATTGCATGCTTTTCCGTTAGGAATTTGTTTTGCTGCTTTTTAAACGCTCCACTGATGCTATTTAAAAAAAAAAAAAAAAACTGCCACTGCATTTCCCCCCTCACATCTTTCCTCTACTTTTTATAGGTGTTTGGAAATATGATAGCGGTTGTTTTTTAAATAGCTTTTCGTACCGAAAAGTATACCAATAATATTTTTTTTATTTTTTAAAAATTATTTTTAATATTAGCACATCAAAACGATCCAAGAAATATAAACCGCACTTAATTTTAACAAAAACAAAAAAAATAAAATTTTTCAAAAAACAGGTTTAACCGTAATGCCAAACAAGCACTAACAATGATAGCCTGGGCTTTCATCAAAGTCTTATTTCATCAATAATTGTTCTCTGTGCCCCCATTTTATTGGCTTTGTTTTATGACTTATGAATGTCCTTCTACAACCCTAGCTCATGATTATGTTAAGATGTTATCTAGAAAACAAGAAATATGTCAAAAACAAATTGCCCAGAGAAAAATAATTGGCACGTTGATAATATAAATAGGTTTTTATTAGAGATGAGAATACCGCGGGTTTTTCTTTCCGTAATGGATGAGAATACTCCAATTGCATACCTGGCATGTTACGTATTGCTTTTTTCTGCCGTGGTCGACAGGCCTTGTCCAAGTGGGGACAATCTTCATGGTCTCGTACATTCTTCTATCCTAATCAGCCTCTACATGTACGGTCTACATCGAAGACAGATCTTTCTTGGATTTCTACTTTTCCATTGTCGATACACCACGTGTACCCTATATATATATATATATAATATATATATTCCATTGAGCAAAATATATTGAGAAAATAATATAATCAAATAATTCAATCAAGGTAGGGCCCTTTTTGTCCCCCGTATTAATTATTAATGTTGTATTCTTGCTCGTACTATATATATCATAATACGAGGTCATGCCTGCTGAAAAATTGTTGGCCACATATTTTCGTTTTAGTCTCTATAAATTTCCAGAAAAGAGTAATCTTGGTGCTTGGATTTTATAGATAGATCCTGAATTTGGAAGATTCGTGGTCCCCGTGTTTTTGAAAGTTCTTACAATCAAATCCCTATATGTTAAGAATCTTTTTTTAATAGGAGATGTTGTAGTTAGCAAGGTATGAGATAAATATCCATATTCGAAAGTTGTATCAACAGATATACATTTTTTTATTTATTATGAATAACCATTTTAATACCCGTTGATCATATTTAACTGGTATTTATTGAGATAGGTTAGATGGATCGATTTTGAAAAAAATCTTTGAACAACACCACACATCAAGATAAGTCTATTATTATAATTAAAATTGATCATCCATACGTAGACGGAGAGTTGGACCAGTACGTTCTTCATAAACTTGTAGGATTTAACAACCATGCATTTCTCAAAGCTAATTTTTTCACGACAAACTCGTATATTATTTAACACAAAACAAAAGACGAAATGAGGCATAAGTAGTGTTTTCAAACATTTATATAGTTTAGGAATTGATATCAGAAAAATAATAATTTAAATGCTGTTAATAAAAAAATAACTTGTGATTCTAAGGTGTTTAAATGGATTAACCACCAAATATATACACTTAATAAACATCCAAGTTAATATTTCAAAGATTAACATGTTGAACTAAGATTAACTATAGCTAATAAAAAATATATCAATTCGCTTTCATACTCTACAAAGTCTTAGCAACATGTTATTGAAGAATTATCTCAATCTAAAAACTTAAGTTATTCAGTGAGGTTCCAAGATATAATTTTATATTATTCTCTAACACACCCCCTCAAGTGAAAGCTCTTTAGGCTTGAAACTTGCATAGATTCACGTTACCTTGTACTTGATTTTTTTATTAAATAAATGGGGATGATGAGATTTAAACTCGTGACCGCTTGGTTATCAAGACTCTGATACAATATCAAATAACCAATTCAATAAAAAAACTTAAATTTTTTAGTGAGTTCTCAATATATAATTTTATATTATTCTTTAATATATATCATTACCATGAAATTCTAAAATTGCGACAGAATTATTGATGAAATATTTTTTATCAAATATATTCAATGATAACAGTGCTAAAATATTTATATTTATAATTTTTAATGTAATCGCCACTATAAAAAATATTGTTGGTAATTAACGATAAAATTACCGACACAATAAAATAATTAAAATTATTATTAATTAAATCAATCATAAAATTAGCAACGAATGTGAAATTACGGGCATAAGTCTAGTTGATGACATGATTTCATTAATAAATTTATTAGTGATATTTTTCCTGACGGATAAACAGTTTTTACATCAATGAAATATTTCTTTGGTATAATTTAATTATATGGCGGTGCATTGCAATACACGTGATTGAAGGTGTGAGCGACCATATTCGAAGAATGTATCATGACAATACACTCAAGAATATTGCACCCTCAACTTTCAACTACTGGGAATTGACAAATTCAGCTTCAATATATTTCTCTCTCGTCGTTGAAAAAAAAATTTAGATATGAACTTTTTAACAGAAAAACGTGCAAAAGAAATATTTTATAATTCATATAAAACAAACTCTAAATATACATAAGACAGCAGTGACAGATGAACATGTATGTGTATTGAATGTGGTATAATTAAATTTAACCCATGATCAGGGCTCAATTTAATTAACACAATTAGGTTATTTGTTATAGGCAACTTACTTTTCATATGAAGATTTAGACGGTCCATTGCATAAGATCTAAATATTTAACTAATTAAAAAGTTCATAAGTGATTATTATTATTATTATTGCCGCTGCAGATTTGGATCCAGCTAGAACCCTTGACCTGATGTCTGCGTGTGATGTCCAAAAAGAATGTCTTAATTGAAGTGCTCTGTACATGTCCACGTGATCTGTATAATCATGATCTGGCCGCCTCTGTTGATCTCTCTCTCTCTCTCTCTCTCTCTCTATATATATATATATATATATATACATTTTGAGGAGGAGGACTATTTTGTTACAAATTGTGTCTGGAGGGACCTTGAGGTGGTCGAAATTGACTTCCTTTAATTAATTTCAAAAGTGCATCTCACCAGCCCATTTAAGCAAAAGTGAGTGGGCCTGCAAAATATATAACCCCACAAATTAAGATTGAATGATCTTGCTGTGGATCCAACGAAAGGCCTAAAGTTGTTTTTGGTGTGTGGGTCCCGCCACGTGCGTGGATCCCCAATGGTTAGGATCCTCTGGTCATAGTTGTTTCAGTCACGTCATCACATGAATAAGTGGTGGAAATTTATTTAAAAATATGATTAATGGGTGTATTTTATGTGAAATTGAAAAGGAGATTTACTTGCTTTTAAAGTTAAAATTTTATTGAAATTTAATTTTTAGGATATGTTTTTTAATATAAAATAATAATATAATTTAAATAAATTATAGATAATTAAAAAATTAATTTCAAATAACTATTAATTTGTATATTTTAGGTTCTTGAGTTTTTGTAAGCAAAATAATTTTTAAACTTAAACTTTATACTTGCCCATCGGCTTGTGCTTGCTGTAAAATAATTTATTCCAATCCAATCCAATATTTTATTTTATGAACATAACATTCATGTTTTATTATGAATTTGTAATGGTTAATTAAAAGTTGATAATATGAAAAACTAATTCTCTAATATTTTTGCTTTCAAAATTAACTATAAAAAGGGGTGGAGGAATCAAATGTTTTTTTTTGTTTTTTTTTAAATATTTTTCCTTACTATAAATTTTAGTGTTTTTCTTTTACTTTTTAAGCTTTTATATTCTTTTCATATCTAGAATATAGGTCTGTTTTATTAAGAGATTATTGAGTCTATCAATTTTGATTCAAAGATTTTATTTAAAAATGAATTAAAATTGAGACCATGGTGTTTGAATTTTAGAATGCTCATTGCTAACAACATTTGCATAAATAGAGGAGCAATAAAGTTTAAAAAATAAAAAAAATTATCATTGATAATAATAAAAGGTTTATTATTTAAAGTGTTTAAAAATATATTTTTTATTTTAATTTAAACATGGTATTTATGTTAAAATTTTATTTTGATATCTATTTCAAGATTATTTATACTTAGTATGATGCTATAATATTTATATAAATATATATAGCATGGTTTTCATAATATATATGTTCTTGAACTTGTAATTTTGTAACGATAAATTAAACAATCCAACCTATATTTATTTGTGGTTTACAATGAGGAGGCACGTGTTGCTTCTGCAATTTTTATGTCTTTATGCAAGCCTCTAATTTCCGTGGGCCAGTCTGTGTAAGTAGGTACAGATGCAGAAGTCTGTCTGTCTGCTTCTAGTCGGGCCAGCCTGAAGCAATAAGTAGCTTTAGTCATTTACATTATAAAGGGAAAAAATTGGTTATAAACAGTGAAAGACAAAGGAAAATATAAGAGGATTTTACAGGGAAACCATCATGATTTAAATAAAAAAAAAAATTAACACATTAAAAAAATGACAAACTAGCAGCGCCAGAAATTTTTTTTTAGAAATAGTTAAGTTTGGTAGAAGTCGATGTTAGGAATAACAACTTTTTTAAGATAAAAAAAATGCTGGGAATAATAATATTTTAAATAAATAGTTAAAATATATCAGTACAAATTTCAATAAAAAAAAAGGAAAAAAAAATGAGATCTAGATTAAATTAAAATTTCAATGACAATAATATAGTAGAAAGATCTTAACACTACAAATCTAATGATGTTAAAAAAAATATCAATAATAATTGAAGTGGATTACATGCACTCTAAAAAAAAAAAAAAAGTAAGTCATATCTTGCTTCTAGGTGACACTTTAATTAATGATTTTTTTCTAATATTATTGAATTTATCTTATTGAAAAGTTTTTAACCATGTCATTAATTTTATTATTTAAACGTTAATGTATTTCCGGTGTTTCATTTCTTTTTCTCTCACTCCTCTTTTTTTTTTTAAAAAAAAAAAATCATGTTAGCTAATTTTAACTATTTTTTTTTAAATACCATTATTCCCGGTTATAACTTTTATTAAACCATATTATTATTTTTTAAAAAAATCAACCTGTGGTTTACCAAATTTTTTTCAAAACTATGTTAGAAAGGAAAAGCACTCAACATCCATTTGTTTTAATTTATAGTTGACTGACGACAACAATTGGCTCAGGAAATAATATTTACTACTTCCTCACGGAATTACTCTCCTGATAAAGTGATTCCTGGGACCTCAGAACTTTATTGTTTGCTTGAAAATATAAGAATCTTAATAAAGTATCAGTTTTTTCTTTGTTATTTCCTTTATAATTGTAAACATATCTGAACTAAATCACCCCTTTATGTGCTCAGAAAAGGGATATCTAAAAATATTATTATAAAAGTTAATATAATATGATTGAATGTAAGATTAGAAATTCAATATATTTTATCTATTATTAAAGATTAACAAAAGAATTTATAGAGTTGGAAGGCGCGTTGATTTTCTAAATTGTGATAAACGAATTGTCGTTTGTCATTGTTTTTCAAAAAAAAAAAGGCGAACGACATATTACTTTCTCTTTTAATAAAAAAATAATAGGAGCAGGCCTGTGCGTGTGGACAGGGAATTAGGCCTGAACCTTTGCTATCTTGTTTTTTTTTTTCTGCTCTCGTTTTATTGTATTCACTTACACTTAAATTTTGAAATGATTATTAAATACTATTACAAATTTTTGTTTTCATTTTAATGATATTTTTAAATTATTATATATTTGATATAAAAATAATAATACTAATAATAAATTATTTATAAAAAATCAGATTGAAAATGGTTGATTGTTATTAAATAATTATGAAAAAAAAACACTAAAATGATTATATTCCAAGATTTAATGATATGCCAAAGAATTTTCTAAGACATGAAATTTTTTTATGTTTTAAAAAAATTGAACCCTTATAGGCTAAATGATTATTAATTTTGAAGAAAAAAAGTCTAACCAAACAAGATTTCTACTTTTTTTAAAATGAAAATAAAAACAGAAAAGTAATACTAAACAGTAAACACCCTAAAGAAACTAAACATAACAATATCTTGAATTTCAACTCTTAGCTCACCTTTTCCTCTCAATTATTACTTACATGCTAAAAAAAACTTTGGAATGATTATGGAGCTTTATTTTTTCATATAAAAAAACTAAAGTTTTTTGTTTTTTTTTTCAATTCAGCTTCTTTTTTGTTTTTTGTTTTTTTAGCTTGGTATTTTTTTTAAAAATCATTCTTATATTTTTTTTAATCAACACTAAGGTTGTCTTTTAAATTAACCAAATCAATTAAATCATGTTTGAAAAACCTCCTACAAGATTTAATTTCAGATCTGGGCTAACCAATGAGGTGGGCTAAGAGGGGTTTTTTACCAGTTTTATTTTTTTTCTCAATTTTATTTTTATGATTTTTTATCAATTAATTAGGTTGATTTTGAACCGATGAAGAGAACTTGGTTATGTAAGGAAAACTCCTACATAATTTATGTAAATTTTATTTTTAGATTTTTTTTATTGGGATATCAAGATATCTTTAAACTGTTTAAATTAACTAGTTCATATCAAATAATTTTTACATAGTTTAATTTTAAATATAAATCAAGTAATAAATCATATCATAAAATTTTTAAGATTGAGATGTTGAGTTCAGTTTAGTACAAAATTTAAACAGTTTTTTTATAGTATAAAATATATATATTTTTTTAAATGATCTAATTTAGAAGCACCGAGGGCTAGGACAAACCAAACGCATCGCCACGTATAGGGAGGTTTCTTAAAAGGAGAGAGTTGGTTTTTAGAGCTGCCCGGAACCAACACAGGGGCTTGAGGTCCAGTTATTGGGATTGGCCCAAATTAAATACAAATGGATCTTCCACGTTTATTAACAGATTCATCAATTGGATTGGTGGGCCTTTATGACGATTGAACTTTTAGTGTTGGCAAAGCAGGTGGAACATGGAAGACTCGGGGTGCGTTTGTTTTTATAGAAAAAACATTTTTGAAATTATTATTTTTTATTTTAAATTAATTATTTTTTATTTTTTATATTATTTCAATATTGGTATTAAAAATAAATTTTAAAAAATAAAAAATATTATTTTAATATATTTTATTTTAAAATATTTTAAAAAAATCATTATTACAATTTTAAATATTATATTAGAACAAAACAAAAATGATCTCGTTTTGTTTTTTGAGAAATGTCATTAGGATTTTCAATTCTATTATAAATCACAAAAATAATTGGGAACACAATCCCCGCCTTGATTATGTTCTCTCTAATCTAATAATGGTTCTATTTAATTTGCTATTTTAAACTATTTTTATGAAATAATTGAGACTTTGAAAAAATAAACAAGTTTTTTTTTTCTATGCAATTAATTTTTTTTTGTGATTTTATTTTGTAATTTATAATCATAACGTAAATATCTATTAATTTGTTTATCAAGAAATCTCTTCCTCGCACCCGAAACCTTTTATGAACATAAATTTGTTCCCATCCCGTTCCCGATAAAATATGTAATTTTTACTTAATTTGCTCATTTTATATATAATTACTATATAGAAATTCTTGTCCAGAACTTATTACAGAATAAACTAAAAAATTTGGAAAAAAGAAATCGTGCATGCCATTGTGCTACTAACTAAGGTGTACGGAATGCATTGTTTATATGAACATTGTTTTTATTTTATTTTTTTTCATTCTGGTCATCCAATTTTATTTTCTTACAATCTCATCTTTCCAAGCTGTTAACATGGTTTTGCGAAGAGTCAAGGAATTTTGTTTAGTTTTATAATACTAGAGAGATTATTATAATTTATTTATGATTTTTTTCTTATATTTTATATAAATAAGTTTTATATGTATGATGCATTTATAAGAACAAAAATCTTTTATTCTTAGAGATTAAAATTAACGTCTAAGATATAATAAATAAAAAATATATAGAATAAAAAAAGACAACTTGAATAAAATATTTACATGTACATCTATATTTTATTTTTATTTAAAAAATCAATTACCTGCTTTGATATTTAATTTGTGTTGGTAGCTCTTTTAGATTTATTAACTCATAAATTTTTTAAATTTACTACATTAAGTGTAAATATCATTTTCCCGTTTCTCAGAGTAAAAACATATCCACAACACCAATGTTTTTGTTTTCTTGTAATATATAAAAATAATATAAAATCCTATTAATATAGCAATGGCTATAAAACTAGATAGCAAATTTATTAGTAATTGAATAAGCTAATCCATCTTCAGACAGGAGTACCCATCGCAAGCCCATATATACTCGAGGGTAGATTATGCCCGTTAACGCATCAATATTCATATATTTTAAAGGGTATTGAAATAAATATTGTAACAATACAAAATTTAAAATAAGTCGAATGTGGATTGAGCTTAAATACACAAATATTAATGGATCCTACGAGGCTAAAAGGTTCTCTTTTTTTTTTTTTTAAAAAAAGAGAGAATAATGAATGAGTAATAAATAAAATATTGTTCATCATTAATGTTATTAAAACCACATTCCCTCAAATTTTAAATTTTAATTTTATTAAAATTTATTTATTTTATATTTTTCAGATCGATACGTTTATCTAAAAAATATTTTTTAAAAAATAATAAAAAAATATCATTTTGATCTATTTCTAAATAAAAACCGTTTTAAAATCACAATCGTTATCACAATTACAAACATGCTCATAATCTTTCTTTCTCTAAGGAGACTTCAATACAAGTTAAGCCACATCTCATTAACACCTAAACAATATTTTAAAGGGTATAGAAATAAATGTAGCAATACAAAATTTAAAATAAGTCATCTATTGATTGAGCTTAAATACTCAAATATTAATGGATCCTATGAGGCTAAAGAATTCCTTCTTCTTCTTTTTGAAAACAAAAAGAAGAGTTATGAATGAGTTATAGATAAAATATTCTTCTTACTCCCACAATTATCATCTCTATCAATATAAAACCTCTATTAATATAAAACCTTTATACTCCAACAATTATCACCTCTATCAATATAAAACGTATATTAATATAAAGGCCATCGGTTAAAATCATGTTCTTTTAAATTTTAATTTGTTTTATTAAAAATATTTATTATTTTTTATTTTTAAATTGTTTTGACATACTTATTTAAAAAATATTTTTTAAAAAATAAAAAAATTATTTTGATGCATTTCTAAATTAAAAAACACTTTAAATCAAAATTATTATCACAATTTTAAAATAGTTCCATAATTTTTTTTCCCTAAGGGAATTGGAGACTTCAATACAAGTTAAGCCACACCTCATTAACACCTAAACAATATTTTTACGTATATATATGTTTACTTATTAGTTGATGAAAAACATGTATTTATTTTGTTCTTAATTAATCATGTATTAAAATTCGCTGCATGAACCAATTGCTTAATTTGTTCTTGCCGTGTTTCTCCATATTGCCTTTTCCGTTTCCTTTTTCACATGCAAACTCTTTGAGCTAGCTTCAATCGCGATTGTCAACTTGAAGATGCGTCACAATTGATGGCTTTGTCTCTTGAAATGGCAGCGTAATTTAATCGGTTGCAGAACCCAAGATTTGTTGTGGCAATGTCTAGCCTAGCTAGAGTAAATTACGGCATGCATGCTAATTAATCTACACCCTGATGTTCCTTAATTTAATATGTTTGTCACTATATACGCACGCATATGTTCAGATTATATATTCAAAGTTTCTAAAGCATCGAGGCTCTCGTCTTTCCTTGATTTTTGGTACTGTTGTGATATTACAACTAATATTTGTCCGGGAGACATTCTTGAAACGATGGCTACCCCCCTTGTCTTGTCCCCACTTTCCCCGAGTTCAGACCAGACACCGTAAGTCTGTAAAGAGGGAGTACTGGTAATTCGGATTTATAAATTGTTTAATCTTGAAACTAGAACGCCATCGTTGGATAGAGGACCACAGGTCGAATTCTTCTGTTATGCTTGGTCTTTCAATAAGTAACCAAATCTCCGCCTGTATAGATTAGTGTATATCTAATTTCTCAGGCGAGGAGGTGTGGACTTTTATCTCCAGCAAGAGGCGTGTCGAGGGTGTGTTCCGACGCTTCATGACCTCAAATCACATCCGAGAAGACTTTGAAAAGTGACTCTCGATTCATTAGTTTAATTTTATGCTTTTTACGGTGTTAAGTGCTATGACTTTCAACCTTAATAGACTGGGTAATTAACAAGCAATACTGTCTTCGAGGAGGAGGAAGAAGAAGAAGAAGAAGAAGAAAAGCTATCGAAATGAGAAACATCTTAATACTTGTATTTTTCTTACGAACTACGTTAGGGCATTTTGTCTCTAGAAGGAAAGGGAGACCTCTGGCTAGGGCCAAGTGTCTTTTTCAATTTTCTTTTCCGTACAAGGAAACAAAGCTACGATTCAATTAGAGATTTCCTCCTTTACATGATTTGAACTCCACTGCTATCAGGGACTCCAGGGCGGGGCTCATCATATATCCTCTGTACAATGAAAATGAAGATCATTACTTTTAGGAAAATTACACCTAGAACTCTGTCTATAACTTACTGTAGGCTCGGGAAACAAAGAGAAGATATCCTTTCTTAATTGCGGTTGTTTCTTGAGTTTTGAAAAATTATAATTTATGTTTTAAATTTTAATGTATCATACTTTATTTAACAATAATTATCATTGCATTTATCTTTGTAAATACAATGTTTTTATTGAAGTCATTATTTTTTTTAAATAAAAATATTTTATAATTGTTAAATCAACTTTAAAAAAATATATCAAAATAGTATGTTTATGTTTTGAAAGCTAATAATATTACAAATATGATAAAATTATGTTCAAAATCTATTTAGAAATTATAAAAAAAATAATTTTCATGAACAATTTATTATTGATATTATTATTTTCATATTAGATACATAATAATTACAAAAATATTAAAAATTAAAATAATATTTAAAAATCATGTCAAAACTAAAAAGTAAATCAATTTGATAAAGTTTTTTTGGAGCACAAACAAAAAAACAAAATAAAAGCATAAAAATGAGTCTAGCCTATTGCCCACTAATCATGCCTGCAAGCTTGGTCTTTTTTTTAAAAAATAAAATAAAATAATATACAAAGGACAAGTCATCCATTTAAAAATAACATTGTTAGTTTTGCTTGAACTTGCCACCAACGCGCTAGGCAACTAATCTATGGCACATGATTATTATAAAATTAATTAAAAATATATATTAAAGTGTTTTACTACTTATATTATAATGTTTTATTATTTATACAAACAGTAAAATACCGTAAAACACTCCAGTTAATTTAGAATGTTGAGGTAATATCCCACTAGAAATACCGTACCGGGGCCTTGTAGCAAATTAGCAATTCTGAAGGTTGTTTGAATTGAAAGAATTAATTATATATTGGATGCCACTTTCTTAAGAGTTAAAAAAAAAAAAAAATTACTTCTTATCCCATTTTCCCGCCATTGGTCGCCACTTTTTTTCTTTAATTAATGATATCAGATTTAATATTCAAATCAGTGATACAAAGAAGAAAAGTTACATCCATAGCCGATAAGAAAATGGCTTGTGTAGGAGAACATAGACTTACAATATGAGCAACAAAGCAAGAAATCAAGGAAATCAAAATTATGACAGAAATATTACCTACCTATCTATCTAGCTAGGTATTACTAAGTTTTTCTTTTGTGAATTGGTGGCGTCCGCTGCGGTGGTTCATAATCTATGATCACCGCGTGCAGCAGCCTTTTTTACTTACTTTAACGTCAAAATAATAATTAAAAATACCAAAACAATGCATACTATAAACTAATGTCGCGCAGCTTGCATTTGTTTTGGGTATAAAATATCACGGGTTCAAATTATGTTATTTATATTATTATTTTGTCTCTGAGTAATATAATAAGAAGGGATAAATTGAGATCAATTAAAATTAGACATACCTAAATATAAATTTAATACATGTTAGTTGATTGTATATTTTATTAGAATTATGTGATTAGATTATTATTTTTTATTTGATTATTTTTTGAATTTTATATTTAAAATTACGATCCAATCTATTCATTAAAAAAAGTTGATTCAATACACATGTTATTCAGATTATTATTTTTTATTTGACTATTTTGAATTTTATATTTAAAATTACAATCCAATCTATTCATTAAAAAAAAATTGATTCAATATATTTTTTATGTATCGATGATGTATTTAAATCAGATATTGGATTGACTGCCTCCCTGCCTCCATTATATTCTTGCTAGTAAATACCACATTTTGTTGTCTTGGATCTTCCAAATCATTCCCGCAAAGATCCAGACCCTTTTTTTTTTTTTCCTGATATACCAATTTGATACGAGAGATCTCTTTTGCATATAATTGCACACACCTGACACCACAGACTATATCTCTAAAGTGTTTTACTAAATAATTATCTTCTACTTCATGCAATGTAGCTGGCTGATTAGCCCCACTTAATCCGTAGAAGCACATGCAGATAAATTCATGCATGGATCATTTGCCCTTGTCACTCTCATCATCGACAAGAGGAAAGTGATGGTTCATGAGCTCACATTTTATTGCAAAACCCTATAAGCTAGATCCTTCACTACTACTGCACTATATATAAAGACTCAAAAGCATTAAGCATCGTTACCTCTGTATTTGTTGCTTTAAGCAACAACACATGAGAATTAGGAGACTTGAAAATCTTACTACCTTCATGTTCCATCCCTATCAGAAAAATAGTGTTTGAAAAGATAGTTGATACTAATTAATGGCTATAAGAAGATAGCATCAACGAGAATGATGGATGATCATATTATTGATTTTTTTGTACAAAAATGGGTACGTAAGAAGTTAAGCAATATACTGGGAGACAGGCTGTAGTTATAGCTAGGGCAATGACAGCAGTGAAATAACAATCCTACTAGTTTCTTAATTTCTATAAATAATAAAAGCCAATAAAGGTATATGAATAATAGGATAGCTTCTAAAAGAAAAGACAGCTTCTCAAATTTATAAGGACATATATGTTGGACGTATGAAGTTGGCCTAATGGTTAAGGACTTGCTCGAGCTGTATGGAATGAATGCATGTCTTGGGCTCAACTATTGCCGGCGCTGCTCTCGTTTTAAATAATCCCATGTTTTGCCACTGCTGCTGGCCGGCCTCGGAGTTTGGTCTGAGCATTTAGCTGGTGCAAGTAGGCAGGACCATTTTCATGTATCCGGAGATGTAGGTGGGTACATTTTTTGGATACCTTTGTTAACGGATAAAAATTGTGGACATATATAAATGCATAACATAAGATTCAAAGAGGGAGATTGATCAGTTATGAGAAGGTGTTCGTGTTCTAGGCATAGCATAATCTGATTGAAACCCAGGGATTTGATGGAGGTTCTTGTGCGGCACACGCCAAGAAACTGGAACAAGACCTGAACTTTTGGTAATAGTCCTTGAGCCCTTTGATTCTTGAGTAATAATTGCAGCACCAGGAGTACTCTTTTCACTGATGCCCTCTCTGTCATCAGTTCCATGAACTGAATCCATGTGTTCGACCTTCTCTCCAACCTGCACTAGACCCCAAATTAAATTTAAAACTACACGCACGCAAAGAGGGTGAAGGATATATAATCAAAGAATCAATGATACATGTTGTAGTGGGAGTGTACGTAGGACACCAACCTTGGCAGAGAAATAGACTTCTGCTTGAAAACCCTCTTTCACAAACCCAATATTTCGAGCATTGCATAATGCATGCATGGAAACAGACAAGAGAAAAATGGAAAGCAGCAAGGATTTGAAGCAGACATGATTAAAACTTAAAGAGGCAGGAGAGTAGAAATCAAGATGAGAGTTATTTGGTATGTGTGTGTTTACTGTTATGAGATGGGATATAGAAGACTAGCTAGCTATATATGTATTTGTATTTGTATTCAAAAGGGACGTAGAAGAAGGAAATTTGAAAGAGAACATGTAGAAAGAGTAATGATATGATGAGACTTGGGAGAAAGGAAATAGGAGGGGAAGCTGGCCCTTTAACCAGTCGCTTTCTCAATAGCAGCAAGGGACCTCCAAACAGTAAAGCTTCTCTTTAAATGAGAATGAAAGAACAAAATGTTTGGAGTTTCATAAAATTAAACAAAATAAAAATGGCAGCACTCTGTAACATCTTTCTTGATTTATGCACGGTTTACGAAGGCATCGTGACTTTACTTAGTAAACTAATTAATCGACACCCATTTTCATGTTTAACTATTATTAACATATAATCCGCAGTTTTAAGCACTCCCTGATCGATTTTCACCATCATCTAGATTAATAATTAAAGGGTATGAATAAATAAATAATTAGGGCATGCAATGTAGTCAAAAAGCACACCTACATTTATACTAGTAAAAAAAATCAACATGGGACTAGTGGAAGAAGTCAGAGAACAAAATGTTAGGATTTCAAAGCTGTAGAGGTAAGCTCAAATCACTACAAATTTTGTCGTCTGATCTCATGCTTGTGGCTCCGTGTTTGCAGTTCTCGTCCATCATGTTACCTTATATATATATAACTACTACTAACATTCTAGAATTTTATATGCAATTTTACTTTTTAACTGCGTTGTGGCAATAAATTATCATGCATTGAAAATGTTGTCGCTTGAACTATTAAGTCACACCTATAAGGCTATAACAATATAACTTCCATGACAGGCAAAACTAGGGACTTTCTAGGTATTAGGAAATGAGGAGAGACCTGGGCCTAAAATTAAAAAGACCTAGCTCCAAGTTTTAAGAAAAACTGTGACATAAATCAGATCACACACATAATATTATGATGGGTTTCATGTGATCTAAGTGAGCATCGCTTGAATCTTGTAATAATTTCATAAGAGAGTTTTACAGTTGGAAGCCTCCACGAAAGATGCGAGGAGACTAGAGTTCTGGCCAAGATCTGAGACATTGAGGAGATGCCTGTCTCCCAAACTAGGTGATTAAACAGTTGGTATTATGTTGTGTGTACATGACAAACAGTCGAGGCAAGCTGTCGCAAAACCTGTATATTTTCAACGCGGCGCACCATAATGTTTGCTGAGTTTGTTCCATAAACGAATTTACAGGTGGGTCTTTACGGGAACCTCACGGACCGACCAAATGTCTCTCCAATCTGAGTACCCTCAAGAGATTATTCATTCATTTACCTCGAGTAAAACATCAGAAACATCAGGGAATTGTCAAATCCTTTTAAACAAACCAACTGCTTTACTCGAACAGAAATCTGACTAAATAGAAAATGGAAGACAAATACCACTGGCCATTAGGTTGCATATGGTTGAGGCAGATTACTTGAATCATCAGCGCGGGAGTATTTGTGAAATAATAAGAACTGGTCAACAAAGAACTAATCGGATGCAATCACAACTGGCTGCAAAATTTCGATTGAAAATTAGCAATTGATGACAAGCATTAGATGTAAATCATTTCGTTTCCTCAGAATCTAACAGGAGCTACTTGATCAAAACAATACATATTATTCATAAATGTACACCATGTATGCAGAACCAGGCAGTACAGCTGCATCCTCTGTAGCTTGCAGCAAATTGATTTGATGCGCTAAATTCTATCGAGGCTCAGAGCACAAGGACCTGCCTCAATGGCTCAACCTTCCCATCTATTTATTTGTATAGATTTTATTTTTCACATGAAACTGAAAAACTAGCACTACATTATGCCTTCTTCCCTCCATTTTCCTCTCGTGTACAATGACTTGGTATGTACATATATTGAAGCTTGTGGATATTTGAACAGGCAAAAGTGCAATGAGAAGAAAACGGTCTGGGGTGATTGGCAAAGTCGTGCACGGCCCGAACCTCCAGAGACACTCAGTACATGGAAGAAAAGGTTGACTGCCGAGCACATGAAGCCATTACAGAGTATTCATCTCACATGTGCAGAAGATTATTTACAGTAACAGTAGCAGAATTTGTTCGCTGCAAGTCCTGCAAAGTTTTGATGCATTGGAGGTTCTTAATTAAGAATACAGGATACTATAAAAAAATGAATTGCTACGAAACATAATCCATGAATACCAACAAAGTTGGAGACTTGGAGTCTAGAAAATATTTTACACACTACAAAACCAATCTCCTAATTTATATAAATAAAAAAGCTCCAACCCTAATTCTTTAAATCAACATTCAATTTTGTGAACAGGTTTAAAAGTATACATCTCACGTTATATGTTATTGAAGGGTGGCAACAGAATGGAGATATGTTACAAAGGATCATAACACATAGTGATGCAACGTGGAAGAAGAGGGAATCGAAGAAAGCACATAAAGGAAATGATAATGACAAATGACAACATATTTGCAGACCTACTTTGTAACTAACCACAAAACGTATACCTAGGGAACAAATGAAGAACCTGGAGACATGTAAATATAAGTAAGTTCAAACAGAACCTGGAGTATCAACTCATCTGGAACATGGGGCAAAACCTCCCGCACTGTCTCAGCCATAGCAAGTATGTTTGCTATGACATCATTTGTGGAGTTTGATGCGGTCCTCATATGTAAACCACCAGTGCCACCAGGGTGTCTTCCACCAGCAGCAGGAGGGGTGGAAGAAGCAGATGGAGTAGCCTGAGATGGACTCATTGGCCAAAGGCTCCAGGCAGCATCCTCGAGAGCAGTTTGTGCATAAGTTTCTCCCACAGATGCTAGATGTCTCATCATCATCTGAACTCCCCCCAAGCCAACTGATCTCATAGCCGTTGAGGGACCAGCCCCATCTGCACCCTGGCCGGACCAAGTAGGTAGCCACCTTGAATCCAACCCTGCACTTCTATGGTGCAAGAGAGAGATGAACATAATTGATGGAAACATTGGCACCAATCTTTGAAATCGCAAACTATTCAATGACCATTTGTCTTTTACTTGAGATTGAATGGCTTTTAGAAAAGATTAGACAGACTCAGATGTTTGGAACTGCAATTTCAGCCAATGGCAGACTAGGATTTAAAATTTGGGTGAGCATTCCTGGTTATCATCATCTCTCTTGCCTCCATCTACTTCTTAGGTAAAAGGAAACATGCATGTATTGGAATTTACTTTTTCTGTTTTCTTAAGCAGAAAATTTGGTTAAAGTCAACTTAAACATGGTCATTGGATCTAATAGAATATGACAGCCAGTAAGCTAAAGAGTCATCACAATGTCAGATCCCGAGCAAATCTAGATTCAAGATTCAAGATTTCCAGTAATGCTAGAATTCATGGGTGCTCATAGAGGAACTACTGCTAGGTAACATGCTAACCATTGCTCAATAGCAGAATGGTCACTAGCTCTAAATTTCAGAAATTCCCCGGCCATTTTAAGGGGAAAAATGATTGTTTTCATCTAGAAGCAGCAAGCTGTACTCATTTCTAGGCAATCAAGAGAGACTATGATGATCTAAGGTAAGGGCCGCACCTCCAAGGGCTGCTCTCTGTAGAGTTCCGAATCTGGGTAGGGAATGCCCCATCAAGCAGTGCACGACCTGGAGTGTTTTGCCGATCAAATCCTTCATTTATTTGATGAGCAAGCTGCTCATCAGCCAGAACTTCTCCAGTATGAGTATTTGCTTCATTTTCAGGCCTGCCTACAAAAAGCGGCTTCCGACAAGTGGGACATGAGTATATCTCATTTAAACCCTGATCCAACCTGGTAATATTGAGCAATATTCAACATTTATTAAGCATAGGAGTAGCCAAATAAAATTGCTCAAAAGCAATAAGTTACAAAGTTGTACCAAGATCTCAAGCAAGCAAGATGAAAAAGGTGACTGCAAAGTAGCCTTTTGGCCTTAGCCATAGGTTCCTGTCATTACCCCGATTCATTAGACACTTACAGTTCCAATGAAAAAAAAGAGAGCAAGATATGAGCCAACCATACCCTACAGATAGCACATTCATCATCATATGCTCGTAGCTCTTCAGATGTTGCATCAGAAAGTGCTGCATGAAGGGCATCTAAAGCCATTCTAAGCTTGATAAATCCTTTTATACGCTTTATGATAGCGCTTAGCAAAGCCTGCTCAAATTACCAGAATCAATTAATGTAAAGGACATCAAATCAGTGTGTCAAAATAAACAAACTCATTTTATGTTAAATAGTTCCAAAAAGATAGTAGAACAAAATATTTACACGTATATTAAAAAAGAGGACCGCGTCCACAAGATGAAGTGCCACACCATGGAGCCACCAAATATGCACATAATGACCAAGTGCCATTAACAAGGCTGCCATGTCTAGCAAAAAGCCCAAATCCCGGATAAGAATGCCTTTCCACTCCAACAATGAACCTGCAACCACACTCCTTAATCAGGAAAATATCATCACATTAAATCCACTAGAAGTGTGGTAAAGTGAAACAAAGTGACATAAATAAACTAGGACCACCGAACAGCATTTTTAAAATTATATTGAAACTGCCCTTAAAGACAATGTGAAGACCGTGGGAGAAGCACTTTTCTAATGTACAGCAAAGGGAATTTATCTACATGCAGTCTAAGAAAAAAACAAGCCCACTTTCAGTTTTCAGTTGAAGAGCTAAGCACAAAAAAATGTGCCTGGTCGTTTTCAATTAAGATCTGTAAGTTAGTTGACCAATTTTGGCCCTTCAACAACTTTTGATGAAAGTAATTGTTGACTAGTCATACACATACACTATCCATTACACTATTTAGAACTTTCCATTTATACACACAAACACATATAACATAGTAATTACACACACATCCATGTGATCTCAGTTACTAAAGGACAAAAGTCTTTAACACGACAACAAGTTCTTGTAGAGTGTCAAGTGTAGAGAAAATGCATCCCCACCCTCCTCCCTCAAGTTCTATTTCTACCACTAGTACTAGTCCTTCACATTCACAAACATTGCTATAGCACCTACAAACTTTATGCAGTCGAGCAGTGCTTAATCTTTTTGAGTGAGCAGAACAAATACTTTAATTATGTTCACTGTTTTAAATTCCTAACATATCCATTGGATGTTTCAGTTGAAAAATATATCTTTGCAGTTTGGAAATTGACTTCGTTCAAGCAGCATCTTGACTTTGTGTCTGATCTCCAAGGTAAATTGCCTTAACACATACACTCTATAATATACTGTATATATAACAAAACTGTTGCCTATCACCTGATACAATCTATGATACTGGCATTCATATAGCAGAATAAAAGTTCAGGAAGTACCTGCTCTTATCGCATCAAAAAACTTGAATCTTTGGCAATTTGCACTATTCCCAGTCGAATGATGGAGCCAGATCTCAAGCAACTGAAATCCATGAACCAGCATAGCCTACAGAGAATATAACCTAGTCAACAAGTGCTATGTGTCTCACTAAGATTAAAATCCACGTAACATATTTACAATTTCTGTATAAAACTAGAGAAGAAGTTTTCCAGAGACATTACTTGCATGGTCTCAAAAGCAATACTGAAAGGCTCAAAGAACAGCAACAGAAACATGGATGAACCTGTGCTTCTGTATATTACATAACACATATGTATCCTGCAAACACCAAGATGATACAGAAATAAAGTGCTAGTCAGAATAAAAATTAACAGAGTGAGAAATAAACAGAAAAGAGAGAGAGAGAGAGCAGGCTAAATAATTCCCTTATATGCAACCATGTGAAAAATCACAAGAATTAGTATATCATCCCCTTCCCATTTAGACCTGTTATTTCACAAAGATACATTGTTTCTGATAGAGGAGCAGCCCCTCATGGGCCACCACTCAGAACATAGGAACAGGATGTTTATGGCAAACAAAGAAACTAAGCGACCTAATCCACCTGTCTCAGTGAGGCAACCATCATGACCAAGCCCAGCCACTGCTCCTCCAAAACTACCCCAACCATTTCCATCATCACAAACTTAGCACCAATAAAAGAAACTAATTTCATATGCACAATGACAAAGAAAATTGTTCTCTATAAATCAAAACAAGTTGCTGCTATGCTCAGGTCTTCTGCTTCCAATATGGTCTCTGATATACGATTGTATATTATTTTTATAGCTTTTACCAAAAGTCAAATTGTACTACCCATGGCAGATATTTCAAACAGTAATGAAATTGGGTTCTCATTGAGCTTTATTGCCAATATCATACAAAGATGGGCACCAAGTGCATTTCCTAAATCATATTTATCAATAAAATATTGGTTTACCAAAGGTTACCAGAAAAAGTCAACAGAGAGGACCAGCAACAACACTGAATAAGCACGAAAATATGTCCATGGCGTTGCAGAAGGAGATGCATTCAAACGTTCAAGTCGATCTCTAGCTAATGCTTGAAACATCTGTTAAACCATGCAAAATACCAGAAATCTTATCATTTCTATAATGAAATTAAAACAGCAGATTTTTATCATAAGAAAACAGTGCCACTAACCTTTAAAGAACATAGTACAGTCAGCCAAATTGACCAGAGACCTATTTGAGAAATTGTTGGTGGAATAACCAATGGTAAAAGTGTTCCCTGTGCAATATTCATCGCATAAGAAAACACAACAATTACATAACTACAAACATAGAGTTCCAACAGAATAACTAGCCTTATCAAACTTCATTCAAAGATACCCAATTCCAATCCAACAATCAAATCATCGTCATGGAAACTAATACTTATCCAGATTCAAAATATTTACCAGCCTGCTAACCAATACTATAACTGGACAAGCAGATTGCAAAACAACAGGTCTAAAAGATACAAAAGGAAAAGAAAAAAAAAAAACACCACTGCTAGATATTATTTGCTCTGAGAAGTTGGTGGTGCAAAAATTATGAAAAAAACAGGAAGAAGGTTGAACAAACACTCAAAGGTGATTTTACTTGTCATAAGTAGCCTTCTTTCTCATTATAGTTGCTCATTTAATAAAACCTGATTGTTGTCCCAAGACAGAATTTTAAAAAACTCAATGTGCAACAGAATGGATACAGTAGCTTAAATGAAGTAGCCTGTCCAGTACTACAGTAAATAATAAAGAAGAAAAGTCAAACGCTTTCCAACTAGTCACTTGGTAAGGATATTTACCTTGTAAATAGCATAATTAATGAGACGTTCCACTAGTTTTTGAATTTCAGAAGGATACAACTCTCCAAAGAAAATAGTCTGCAAATTAAACAACAAAATCAGAACCCTCAAAGCAATATCTATGAAGGAAAGTAAGCTTATCAATATGATAACCAACTGGGAATCTGAGCCATAATTCCATTTGAACTATTTAGCCCAAACAATGCTGCAGGTTCCAAGAACATATTTTCCTAATTCCAGTAGCATTAACTTAGTATAAAAGCCATCTCATCTATGCTCTCTTTTTTTCAAAGAAGGAAGAAGCTTTTACTGGAAAAGAATTAAGTTAGAAAATACAGAGAGAATATGTTTCATGCAGTGCAAGTAAAGAGAACCAAATCAGAAGGGCTGCCTGTGACATATCCCCTTTTGAGAACTCTCCTAAAATTCCCTAAGAAACATATCATGAAGAGACTAAAAGAAAACATCATACGCCCACAATAATTGATCATTCTGCGTACAAGCCCCCACAACAACAAGATGGTGTCCCATTTCTGTCAGGCAGGAATTTATGTGGTAAATTCTTTTCTAAAGCAGTAGCCCCATTCCTTAAGACACGGCATTTACTAACCATTAGACAAGCAATAGATGCCTGGCTAGCATGCAAACTGCAGAGAATGATAGTATAAATCTCGAAAAAACATGTTTCACCATATTTTTGTGTCAGGTCTTAAATCCTAATTGAGATCCTCTTAAACAGATTGCTCAACTCACTACATAAACCTCTGCAAATAAATATTCATAAATGAGCAGTTATAAACCAGAAAACATTTGGCAAAATTTTTTTTTTAAAAAAAACTCACCTTGAGACAAAGATTGAGTAGTATAAATACATTGAATACAAAATTGACCACCAATGCAATGGTGGCATATGAACCAAACAGAAGCTCAAGTGCATGGTTGGCATTCTCAAAGTTGGTAAGATTCTCAACAATCAAACCATCTGATCTCAATATATCTAACGACACTTCTGTTAGAACCGCAAAACTCAAAACCGTACACACTGCTGAAATCGCTAAATAACTGGCACCCATTTGTGACGAAAAACAGCCTCTCCACAAAAACCCACCTCCCAAAAATTCATAAGAACTGGCTTAACATGCCTCTTTCCCAACAACAATCACAACTTCAAACTAAACCGCAAAGAACAAAACCATCAAGTGGCTCAATTAGCTTAAAACTCTGTCAAGAAACCAATAGATTGTATTACCAAACTACAAAACCCCCACGAAAAACCTGCAGAAAAACAAATAATCAGCAATCAGAAAATAATTCGAAGCAGGAAGAGAAAAAACTAAAGCACAAAAAAAAATTCGTTACATAGTAACTCAATTCAGGTAACTTTTTCAGTTTTCAGCATCATGGCAATTTGATTGATAAGAAATTAAGAACCCCGTTTTTAATTAAACAGAAACGTTAAAAAATTGATGACGAATGAAAAAATCAGTTACAATAAATCTGATTTACAGCCCAAAATAGGCAACAAAAAAACCCTAGATTTTGAATTGTAAAAATAAAATGAAAATAAGAAGTCATTTGAATGGTTAGGGAAATAGAAGAAAGAACCTGATTTGATTCGGCTCGATCAGAGAAGGAGAAGTAACTGTTGGTGATGGCGTCGGTGGCAGAGAGAATAATAATAAATAATAAAAAGGCCTGATTGTGTTGAGAGTGTGGGGGTGGGGGAGGACAGGAGAGGGGAGAGTCTTTTTTTGCGGGAAAGTCATGTAAAGTATGTGTCATGATGATTTTTGTTTTCTTTTTCATCTTTGTTTTGTCTCCAATTGAAGGGAATGAAACTGTTTTATCTTTATCATCTTTGTATTCATTCATTATTTCAAATCTCGTTTTCCAGCACGTTTATTTTGTTTAAAAATATTTAAAAAAAAAAACTGAATTTTTTTTATTTTTTTTACTTTAAATTTATTTTTTTATATTTTTAAACCATTTTAATATACTAATATTAAAAATAATTTTAAAATATATCAAAATATTATTTTGATACATTTTTTAATAAAAATCATTTTTAAAAATAATAACTACTATATTTCAAATATTTCCTATATTTTCTTATACCTTCCTAGCTTATAGGTATTAATACATATTAAGTATTGTTGAGATTAGATGGTTATATAACTATATTTACAAATGATAAAAAATAATAATGTTTTCTCTTTATTTCTTAAATTTATATTGTTTTTATTTATTTTATTTACACTTATTTTATTTATATTATTTACTTTTAAATATATAGTTTTATGATATGTTATTAGCATGATTATTTCTGATTTCTATTTTGAAATAGATAATTATATTTAATTCGGGGATAAAAAGCAGAAGTGACCATGACACTTAGGTTTATGGTACTTAATATGTAAGAATTATTTATCATAAATACTTACGCTAAAATTTATAAACACCATTAAAAATGAGAACAAAACATCTCATCAAGATAAGATAAAGGTCATAATCCATCATCTTCACGAAGAGTTGAAAATTATCTCCCGATCAAATTAAGATGCCTTTTATCCAATGCACTTTGGATCAAATCAAAGGGTTTTTTTTTAAAAAAAAAAAAAAGAATTCAGTGATGATTCTACCCTTAAACATTTTTTTTTTCCCGCGAAACTCTTGGGGCTTGAACTTGCACACTGTTTTTGCATGCCAAATATTTTTTCGACTTTTGTTTGTTTAATTGCTAAACTATCAAGAAGTGGATGGAGAGCCAAGACCAGTAAACCACTTGCCGGCACTGTTGGGTGGTATTTAAACTGCAGTAGAGGCTGTAGAAAACTAAGATTTTAGATATCTGGAAAGAAGATGTTTTTGTAGACAAATCGAAGAAGTTGGTACACGAAGAAATTGATTCTGGCCCATGATCAAGGGTCCCTGAACCTCTTCGGCGTGTCATGATTGGAGCCTAGAACATCACAATCCAACCTCGTCTTTTTTATCATTGTAGCTAAAGCCAGGAGCTTTCTGGTTTCAGAGATTAGTGTAAACTGACTTCGATTCGTACCACCATTGTCAGCTCTCCCGAGCTAACTTGTTTTGATATTATTTCTTGCCGTTTGAACCTCCAAACTTACAAATTCCATAACCATAACCATAACCTTCCACGTTATATGACAAGAAGTTTATAAACAGAGTGTCAATGTTATATTTTCAATGCACTGCTGCAGTAGATGCTTGAAGAGAAGATGTTTTCATGGGAAAATTGATAAATACGTTGATGTGTTCAAAGAGCTAGCTTATGAGGACAAGATCAAATCGGAGTCTACGAATTGTCCTATCCAAGATGAGTTGATTTGGGATCTCTAATGGAGGTTTTCTGAAACCACGACTGTCCTGACTCTTGTAGGCTAACGCAGCTGTGTTTTTGAAGCCTAGCTGTCACACGTGCAAATCACCACCATTGCTGTCTGGTTCAAGTCTCCTTTTCAAGTTATCCCCGTTGGTTTCAGGTCCATAACCCATGGGTTGAACCCAGAGTTTCTACCATCCCCATATCGTCCGCTGGACTGAAGCGGAAGTCGGAGGCTTTCTGGGTAAATATTCAGATGAACTCTAGTTCGTTTTTTGAACTGGAAGTACTCTTAACTCATCAATGGTAACATCAAGGCTGGATTTTATTAAAGAGTACCTCTTTTCGTAGTTCATGGGAAACATCTCAGGTCTCATTTTGGCACAAAATATGGTATTCATATAATTGTCCCTGGCCTTGGAGTTAGATTTGGTGTCAAAAATAAAATGGTATTATTTTACTTAATTAATTCGTAATGAATTTTAATTAAAATTTAAAAAAGCATTTTTCGTGTTGTTCTTTTTTTTTTGTCGCGGAGGATATTCCAGTTTGATGACTCAATCATCAATTTTATAAGTTAACTCAATTAATTTAAATATTTTTATTTTTTTTATATAATTGAATTTTTTTTCCTTTAATGGGTTGATTGGGGATCGAGTTTTATGATTTGTTTAAATTTATTTTCTGTGAGGTTGTTTTTGTCTCATGACTTTGATTATAGGTTCTACATGTTCACTCGGTTGACTCAAGTTTTTTTTTATTTTTTTTATTGATTTTTTTCTAGTTTTATTCTTTAACATTTGAGTTAATTGCGAATTAAATTTTATAATTTTTTTTACTTGTTTTTTCTAAGGTTATCACAATCTTATGACTTAGGTCAAAAAATCTAACGGGTTAACTTAGATTAACTGAGATCTTTTTATTTTAATCTTTTTGTAATTGATTTGTTTTTCAATTTCATAATTTGTTTAGATTTCTTTTTTGTTGGGTTATCTCAGTCTTATTATCCAAAGTTTGACAAGTTGATTCGAGTTGACTCGAGTATTTTTTTTTTTTTAATTGATTATTTATTTATTTTATTTTTCAATATTGGATTAATTGAGAACTTAACTTCAATATATATTTTTTATGTGCTTTTTATGAGGTTATAACGATTTCATGACTCGGGTTATGGATTTTACATGTTAACCTGAGTTGATTTAATATGTTGTTGTTTTAATTTTTTTTTAGAAAAAAATATCTTATATTTTTTTTAGTCAAACTATGCTCTTTTTTTTCATGTTGCTTTTGAACTTACAAAGATTATCGGTTTACATCGGGTCAATCATGCACGATTTAATTTATTTTTTCTTCTTAAAAAACATGTTGACAACATATAAATATTATTTTAACATTTTAAAAATCTTGATCCAATCTACAAACGTAGCAGGGTAAATAATTTAGAAGTAAAATAAAATGAGAAAATCATAAATATAATAAAAAAAATCTGATATATTTTTATAAATGTAATAAAGAATTGGTCTCGTAACATTAGGTGTGTAAGAATTGGTGCAAGAATACCTTTAAGAAGAAGCAGACAAATAAACCAACAACGGAAGATGATGCACTGAGGGTCTGTGCCAAGGTTAAGCTCTCCACAAACTATTTTAAGTAAGCATTTTTCATATTGCAAATAATATTTTTATTATTATTGACCACAAAACTTAAATCCTAAAAAAAGAGTTTAAATATTCTCAATTGACAGACTAATCTCTTAAATCTCATTGTATAATTTTTTTAATATAGTGGTATACATAATGACAAAAGAATAAGAATATATAGTTTGTGGTTAACACGCAACTTATTTTACATTTTTTTATTCAATTGAATATTTTAGAAAAGTACACATGGAAAGGAACACGTCATCATCCAAACCCCGAGCCACGAGTGCACTCTGCTTTTCTTTGTCTTCTCTTTTCGTGTACCGCGTCTTAGAGAATAATATAAATCATATCCTGGGACCTCACCTAACAACTTAAGCTATTGAGTTGAGATGGTTCTTTGACATGGTATCAGAGCCTTGATGACCAAGTGGTCACGAGTTCGAATCTCACCATCCCCATTTATTTGATAAAAATTAAGCACAAGGTAATGTGGGCCTGTGCAAGTTTCAAGCCCAAAGGGCTTTCACTTGAGGGGGTGTGTTAGAGAATAATATAAATCATATCCTGGGACCTTACCTAACAGCTTAAGCTATTGAGTTGAGATGGTTCTTTGACACCGCGCAAGTAAAATTGTCTTTCCAAGACACTAAAAAAACAATCCAAAAATATGAAATAGAAATTAAACAAAAAATAAATAAAATTTTGTCGAATAACGTTTGAGTCACGTTACCAAACACTAACTAAAAAGTTAGTTGTGTAGCAATTCTTACACGACTGGCACTCTACCAATTTAAAACAGGTGCCAGCACCTAACTTTCCCGATCGTGACTTTTTTTTTTTTTTTTTTATCCGTTTCTAAAATCAAGCAGCCCTCTCACGGGTTAGGTTAATTATCGCCCAATTGCCCATCTCATATTTCTCGTAGCCCGCCCACAGGAGAAATGGAGCCAGCAGAATCTCTCTTCAATTTCATCATTATTTGCCCTGGGGGGTGCTAGCTAGGTGGAGCGGTGAGCATGTATGCTCCCCCCAATCTGATCATAATCTAAGGACAGAGCCACTGGAGATTCTCTCTCTCAATGAATATATGAATCCTGCACTAAATATAAATGAAAACGAGAAGGGAAAAAATAATGAGGAAATTCTCTTTGTATCTCCCCTCCTTATTAGCTGTTTCCTTGTTTATGGCGCCACTGCTTGCAAAACTTATTTCAGGAAAGATTTGCTTTTCTTCCTCTCTATATTTTTTATGAGGATATTGAGGCAAATCTTTTGTTTATCAAAAAAAAGCTGGAGTAATGCGCATTAATGGATCATCTGAACCCCGCATTCAAGAAAGTATTCAATAATCTTGAAGAGTTTCATTCTGGGCAATGCTGCATTGCTTAAATTGATACATAATATGCAAAAGAATGTACATATATACACAAACAGTAGGACAAGCCCCTCTCCTACTTCCACTTTTCCCAGCCGTATATAATGGAGAAGGTTTAAAAACATCCTCTCCCATCCTAGTACACATCAAGAGGATTTTTCCTCGTCATTTTAATCGGCAGAGCTCATAAAACACTCTGATAATCACACTAGCAAATATAAGTATAACCCCAGTTTTCCTCCCTCTATAAATCACACATCAAGTGCAGCAGCTGGTGCTCTTGACGTAGATCCTTGAGACCTTGATTCAGCAATCTTTGCAGCCACTTCAGCCACAATAAGTCTCGTCAATAGCAAACCTGCAACTAAAGCTGCAGCCATTAACATTGCGAAAACTGCACTCCAGCTCTTAGAAGAAATGTACCCTGTTAATAAAGGTCCAATTGCAGCTCCGACCGAGCCTGTTCCATCTATGATTGCCGTAACAGTGGCCAATGCCCTTGAGTTCCCCTTTAAGGAACTGTGAGTTCCCAAGTCAGCCGAGACAGCTGTTGTTATAAGAGCATAAGGGCCGTTCACAAACATGCCAGTAATGAACATAAGAGCAATGTTTAAACCCAAGGAAAGGTGTCCATAGCTCCGGTAGAAAAAGAGAGCAGGGATGGCACAGTACATGAAGCTTGCTGCTGTAATTGCTCTGGCATCTAGGCGATCAGAAATGTGACCAGCTAAAATCCCCCCAACCACCCCTCCAACATCAAAAAACGTTGACAAGTTTCCAGAAGTTCCATCGGATAAGTACTTTCCGTCAATGGCTGAAAGTTTGATGAGAATAAATAAGTCCACATCATGGATATTATTATGACAAAAAAAAAAGTAGCAAAAGAACACATTTCACCAGTTACAAAATGACAAACACCTATGTTTTATATCTAAATTTATAAACGAGTATCAGTAAGCGAGTCTTCACATTTCTATTGATGTTAAAGAGTTTCAACCAGTCATAGAAGACTCATGAAACCAATGAATCTCATTTTCTCCCTTCACTTTATAAGCACATTAAAGAATGCTACGCAAATTCAGGTCAATCCCAAAAATGAAAAAGCTAAGAACCCCAAATTACCTGTCTGGCTAATGTAGAAAGGAAGCCAGTAGAGAAAAGTATAGGCCACCAGTTTGGAGAAAAATAGGCAAAGAGCAAATGGAGCAACTCCAGGTATTTTCCATGCTTCAATGAACCCCACAGCTTCATGTTTAACATCAGGGTCCGAAGCCAAAAGAGGCTCTGTAACTCCCTCCCCAGCTTTATTTGGAGAATCCAATTCATCTTCATCTTTATCAGCTCCAACAGCTTCGGGACTAACAGGCAGTAACAAAAACACAAGCAAGCCAATAAAAGCAATAACGAGACCAGGCAAAACAAAAGACCAGCCCCACCCATAGCTCAACATTGCAGCAGCAATCAAAGAGCCTGAAATATTCCCAACAGAAGTGTGGGCATTCCATATACCCATAATTAGCCCTCTCTTCCTCTTCCCAAACCACTTACCAACCACCGCAACCACCGAAGGCCATCCAGTTGATTGGAACAGGCCAGCAAGCATTTGCACTATCAAGTAGTAGTAAAAGTTGTGCACATTTGCCCAAAATCCAATGCCAAATAATGACGTAAATATACCAGTTCCAACCATTCCTATTGTCAAAAAGATCCTTAAATTCATCCTATCACCTAGGTGCCCTGAAAAGAACATTCCTATGGCATATATAGCAAGGAAAGCCAAGTCTAGCTCACCAAGCAAGGCTGTTCCGTCTGAGGCATCAAATGGAGCCCAACCTTCTCCAAGTTTCCATGAAACTCTTTTTCTTTCAACTGGTTCATTTGAGTAAGTAATCCTCCATGGGACAAACCTTAACCCCACCTCAGATGATTGTGGGTCAAGGGTGCTCTTGACAATGCTCGTGGTTTTTCGAGCAGCATGGTAGCTCGCGTATGCCAAAAATGTAACGATCAAGACAATGGCTTGATGGGTTCCGTAGGAAAGCCTTCTCTTCTTTACGCATTCTAAGAATCGAATGCCAATAGGGGGCTTATTTTTGTTTCTTTCGACTGGATCCAGAGATGGACTCATGTATAGGTTCTTACCTCTTCAAGGAATGAAGGGGGAGTAGGGATTCAACTTCCTCTCTTAGAGCAAAGGCAGCACGCTGCAAAACAGAAAAAAAAAGAAGAAAAAATCAAGGTTTCACATGAGTTTACAATGATAACTTAGTAACAGACTAAAAGCAGCAGGAGTTGAAAAAACTTTTGATAGCAAGGAGAAAGTCTTCGAATGAGTCTGTATCTATGTCCTACAAGTTTCCACCGATCTTCACTTTAAAGACTGGAACTCTTCTTTTACAGAAGTTCTAAGGGACTCTTTAGAGATTCATTAGAACACATAAACATGAGCTCCTAATAAATGACTCTAGATTCTCTCTAAATTAATTTCTGACACACCTTCCAACTCTCAGCATTATACAAAATTATACTTGTATATTATATCTAGCTCTATGAAAGGATTTCTTCAGTTTACTACCAGCTCAACATCACTCACAGCAAATCAAACTAAGGAACTCAATTGGCACAAACTAGCAACTTTTCGCAGTCGTATAAGACTGATTAATTTTTAAGAAAATCCTCAACTTTGCATCGCTTTAGCAGAGGAGTTCAATTATACAAAACTAAAAACTCTCAAATTCTGTTAATTGAAAATTGAAAAAAAAAAAAAAAAGGATTAAAAAACCCCTCAAACGCTCTAAGAGCTAATGATATCTCAAGTTTCCAAGCGTGTCCAAAAATCATTTTTAAATTCGGGTCAAATAGAGCCCGTATTGAAGAAGACAGCATCAAGAAATATTCAAACTAGAAAAGTCTTCCTCTAAAAAAAAATTCAAACTTCAGTTCTGCATGCGCTAGACTTTATAGTCTATCAATCTAATAGATTTTTAACAAAATAAATCAATATAAAAAGTCCACGGTCAATTAAAAAAAAAAGAAAAAAGAAACACGGGAGAAAGAACTCAAAACAAAAAAGAAGGAACTTTTCAACAATCAGAGATAAACCCAAGATTTCTTGGGCAATAAAAATTACATTTCAACAAAAACCCATTTCTCAAAATCAACTTCTGAAGACTATCTACAGACCACAAACAAACCAGCACGTAAATCAAAAGCCATAATTTCAAAACCAAGAATATGGAAACGAACATTAATCTAAACAATGAACAGAAATCAATAAACACGGAAACTGAAGAGTAACAGCATACCCTGTTTTAGGGTAACAAAGCTCACAGGAGATTGCTTGCTCTCACCTTCTCTCTCTAGAAAACTATCAATCTCTCTCTAAAAAGGGTAACTATGTATCAAACTCTCTCTCTCTGCTTCCGTTTTCTTTCCTTTGTTTCTATTTCTCAAGGGAAAAAACGCCGCGCGCTTGTCGTTGTTGCCTCCAACGGGTGTCTTCTTAATGTTAGCGTTAATTAATATTTTAATCGTGTTTTCAAATGTCCATCCTGTCCTTTGCTTAATTTCGCAACAAGCTGTTTTGCTTTTATTTTATATTACGTGACTTGACGAAAATGCCCTTGACCGACCTGTCATCCTGGATTGAGAAAATGGTTTTTTTTTGTCATTTTTATAGCTTTTCCACGTGGGCAGTTCTTTTTGGAAACGCCGCCTCACACCATCAATTTTTTTTAAAAAAACTAACTCTTTCTGATATTAATATTCGGTTGAGTTTCAGCTTTTTCAATATTTAAAATTTTTCTAACTTAAGACACTTGAGTTTTTCAGTCAGTCATTCAAAAGATGAAGTCCAAGATCCAAAAACAATACTAAATTCATGATTTTACTTCGAATTTGAGCTCTTTGTGATGGCCCGCTCTCTCGAGTGTCCTATGACGACATCGCTGCCGTCGAAGCCCAAACACTTGTTCAGTCCTAAATCCACACAGCTAAGATGCTTGAGAAAACTAATGACTTGTACGCAATGGCCACCGTCGTAAATAAAATATTGCCCTTCAAAGACAAATGGAACATGATGTCGGTTACTCCGAGACCATCACCAGTCAAATGGATTGCGTGTTAATAACTTGATTGTTTCCGCGGCAGATATGTTGTTTTTAAAAAAATTATTTTTTTAATATTTTTAAATTATTTTGATATGGTAGTATTAAAAATACAAACTATATCTTAAAGTCGCTATGTAAGAGATTGTGGTTACCCCTATCATGAATGATTTGTTTTAAAAACAGAGTAAAATACAATTCGTACCCTTGATTAATGGCATTGTCCATCAAATTATGAACAATATGTGAAGGGGGGAGTATAATACTGTAGAATTGTCACTATAAATTGCGTTGGAAATTGGCAAGGTGGATGGTCAAATTTGCAAGGTTAATAATAAAAATGTTAACAGCTGAAACTTAGCATCAAGCACATCCTACAATGACCTTGTCATTTCCCAAGCCGTCATGAATATCACTGTTAATTTGATTTTAAAAAATATATATTTTTAGTTATTTATTTTTTAATATGTTAATATTAAAAATAATTTTTAAAATATATTATTTTCAAGTTAAAAAAAACTTTGAAAACAATAACTGTTGCTATATATATATATATATTACAATTAAAAAAACCGTTCCACTGTCATAATCAACGTGGAGTGCAGTAGCTGAAAGTATGACTTTAGCTGAGGACCACATAGGTGCACTCACTTTTTATTTGCTCCTGATGAGCTGCTTACCTAAGACACGACTTCCTTGACAAATTTTGCAAGTACTATGGATCTTAGCGACCCAAAATGCGGTGGACGCTGCGATCTGTGAAAGCGATTTTTATAGTGTCCTTTACAGTGCGGTTATGATTGTACATGTGATGATATTTTTTTAATTTTTAAAAATTATTTTTTATATTAATACATCCAAATAATTTGAAAATATTAAAATATATTAATTTGAAATTAATTAAAATTTAAATTTTTTCAAAAATATTTTTAAAACACAAAAAAATAAAAAAACTTTATACCTGGTTTACCCAATGCTTGATAAGAGGAACTGAAAAAAATTAAAACCCAAAATTACTAACACAGTAATCACTATCAGGGGGGTGGAGGAATGTAACGCTTGATTATTTTGTAAAAATTCCTGTGTTAGAAAGTATAATAACTGTTATTTTTAAAAATATTTTTTTATTTAGAAATATATTAATATAATTTTTTAAATTAGAAAAAAATATTTCACATATCAAAATAATTTAAAAATAAAAAAAATCAATTTTTTTAAAAAATATGATTTGACTACCTTAATCCAGAAATTACCAGAATATAAGATTGAATATTTGATTTATTTTATATTTTTCGAAAACAGGATTTGGCATCCTACGAACACGACATGTTCTACGAGGTCCCACCAAATCCAAAATTTTCCAACCCCCTTCAGGCTCGGGTCCAGACTCCAGAATCCTCGCCTCGTAGCTGAGAAGGGCAAAATAGTCAAGCTACATAAACTCGCGATACTGCTCTCACAATCTCAGCGGGGTTATTCTTGTACTTCCACGAGCCAGCATCATTTATCGGTGAGAAGCCGCGGGAGCGCATATTCGCATATCCGGAGGGAATTATTCCTCAGCTGCAGGTGTCACGAGTGGAAGGAGGACATTCTGACGTGGCAAGATTAATGGGTCCATGATGACGGGGTGGCCGTGGATGACCGACACTAGTCTGTTTCAGAATTTGAGAAAGAACATAGAAACTTCCTTTTCTGGCTTTTGGCGACGGTGATAGGCGGCTGCCTTGGTTCTTGTTTTGCTTTTATTGTATCTCTTTCAATTTTGTGTTGGAGGGTATTATGTTTGTAGCTTCTGGTCACGATTGAAGGGCACTCCTCTTCAAAAACAAAAAAAAAACAAATTAAAAATATATCAAAACCATATAAATGTTAAGTTCATTTGAATAAATATATGCATGCATGCATAAGTGCAGAATAATAACATGTTTCTCAATTGATGTGGCAGTCAAGGAGTAGACCTATTCCCACGCTATTCTCAGCTAGCGTGGTAGTCAAGAAGTGGACCTATTCTCACGCCGCATTTGTGGTGATTTGATCTGCGGATCATCACAGTAGAGATAGTAGAAGTAGTGGCTAATATTTCTCAATTCTGTTATGTAAAGAGCTGTATTTAAACAGCCCCACTTTGCTTAATAAAGAGTGTAGTTTTTCATCAATCTTGTGAGTTCCATAATCAGAGCTTGAAACACTAACAGTGGTATCAGAGCCTCTACGGGACAGATTGATTGCAGCGAGAGATACACAGTGAGAGTGAGAGATACACGGTGAGAGTGAGAATGAGTGACGATAAGAGTTTAACAAAAATTCCTCATTTCGATGGTCAACACTATGATCATTGGAGTGAGTTGATGGAAAATTTGTTGCGAGCAAAGGGGCTGTGGAGCCTGGTGGAAAACAGCATTCAAGAGCCGATAGTGGGGACTGCGTTGAGCAATGCGCAGCAGACACAACTCGATGATGCAAAAATGAAAGATCATCAAGTGAAACACTATCTATATCAAGCAATAGATAGAGTTACATTTGAACAGATTCTGGACAGGCGCACATCGAAGATTGTGTGGGATTCTTTGAAAAGCAAGTTTGGGGGAAATGCCAAAGTGAAGCAATCTCTACTCAATACATTGAGACGAGATTTTGAGATTCTGCAAATGAAACACAGTGAAACAATTGCAGAATATTTTGTGAGAGTCACTTCGGTGGCTAACCAGATGAGGAGCAATGGTGAGACGATGCCCGACACCAAGGTGGTGGAAAAGGTGCTTCGAACCTTGACAGAAAGGTTCACTTATGTTGTGGTTTCAATAGAAGAATCAAAGGATGTAAGCGCAATGACAATTGACGAACTACAAAGCTCACTTGTAGTCCATGAAGCCAAGTTCAAAAGGCTAGATAAAGAACACAATGAGGAGCATGCATTGCGTGTCTCAATTGGAGATGACAGATTCCACAATGAGCTGAGAGAAAGAAGACGTCCCACCTATCAAAGTCGAGGCAGAGGCAGAGGACGACAGGGATTTGGAAGAGCAACTATGAAATGCTTTAAATGCCATAAACAAGGGCATTTTCAGTATGAATGTCCTACTTGGGAGAGGAATGCAAATTATGTTGAATTGGATGATGAAGAGGAACTTCTTCTCATGGCTCACGTTGAGCCAATGGGATCTGCAGACATTACAACAGAGGACGATGAAGATGCTGTGACACTGGATTGTGTGAAAGAAAATGGTGGAGACGTGGAGCTGAAAAATGAAGGCAACGTGGCACTGGTGGATTGCGTGACAGTGAATGGTGGAGATGTGAAATTAGAAAACGATGTCCTTCTCCTTATGGCTCACAGTGAAACAAAGGAGCTGACAAAGGAAGAAGTGTGGTTTATTGACTCAGGCTGTTCAAACCACATGACAGGCAACAAAAAGTGGTTTGTCACTTTGGATGAGAGTTTTTCGCACTCTGTGAAGTTGGGCAACAATGCTAGGATGCAAGTCATGGGTCAAGGAAATGTGAAGCTGAAGGTTCAAGGGAGGACGCAAATTGTCAGCAATGTCTATTACGTCCCAGATTTAACAAATAATTTGTTAAGTGTGGGGCAGCTGCAGGAGAGAGGCTTAGCAGTGTTAATGAAAAAGGGAGTTTGTAAAATTTTTCATCCGAAGAAAGGCCTCATTGTGCATACAAAAATGACCACAAACCGCATGTTTGTCATGCTTGCTGAATTACATAACGATGCTTGTCTGCAAGTAATACAGGAAGATATCACAGGGCTTTGGCATAAGAGATTCGGCCACCTTCATTTGAGAGGGCTTCAAGGACTGCATCATAAGAAAATGGTGCACGGATTACCAGAAATTCAAGTAGTACACAAGGTGTGTGAAATATGCAACAAAGGGAAGCAACATAGAGAAGAAATTCCAAAAAAGGCTAACTGGAGAGCCTCCGAAAAATTACAGCTAATCCACTCCGATTTATGTGGACCCATAACACCACAAACCGTGAGCAACAGACGGTATATTCTGACATTTACTGATGATTTCAGCCGGAAGACATGGATTTATTTACTTACAGAGAAGAGCGAAACCTTTGAGAAATTCAAGTTTTTTAAAGCCAGCGTGGAGATGGAGACAGGGCTGAAAATTCGATGTCTACGAAGTGATCGTGGAGGAGAATACAATTCTCAAATCTTTTCAGATTTTTGCAACACACAGGGTATCAAAAGACAACTTACCACGTCCTACACTCCCCAACAAAACGGGGTAGCAGAACGCAAAAACCGAACACTCATGAACATGGTTCGGTGTCTACTGGTAGAAGGAAAAATGCCTAGAAGTTTCTGGGCAGAGGCAGCAAAATGGTCAGTTCATATCATTAATCGAAGCCCAACAACAGCACTGCAAGATGCAACTCCAGAAGAATGCTGGACTGGACAGAAACCAAGTGTGGCACATTTCAGAATTTTTGGTTGCATTGCTTACGTCCATGTACCAAATCAAAGGAGGGTCAAGCTCGAAGAAAAGAGTCAAAAACGTGTGTTCTTAGGAGTAAGTGAAGAATCTAAAGCATACAGACTATTTGATCCAGAAAGCGAACAAATCATCACTAGCCGAGACGTGATTTTTGCTGAAGAGGAGATTTGGAATTGGGGGAGGATAGATGGTGACACGGAGGAATTAAAATGGGAAGATGCAAAGCCATTTGCTGACGAAGAAGGCAACGCTGGCAACGACCACGCTGGCAACGCTCAAATGGAAAATGAGCAAATTCAAGCTCAGGCCGAGGAAGCAAGCCGTGAAGCAAGTCGAGCAGACGCCACCTGGCGAGCAAACGCCACCTCATCATCTCAAACAATTCAAAGGGAGCAGCCAAAGAGAATTAGTAGAGCTCCAGCACACTTACAAGACTACATAACTGGGGAAAATCTCATAGAGGAGGAGGAAGGAGACGATCAATTTCTGGTGCTCTACACTACAACAGATGATCCAGTAAGCTATGATGAGGCGGTGAAAGACATAAAATGGAGACAAGCTATGGATGCCGAGATTCAGGCTATCGAAAAAAATAATACATGGGAGTTAGTGGAGCTGCCCAAAGGGATGAAAAAAATCGGAGTCAAGTGGGTTTTTAAAACCAAATTAAATGAAAGGGGAGAAGTTGACAAATACAAGGCGCGACTCGTTGTGAAGGGTTACGCACAAAGACAAGGAATAGATTATAGTGAAGTATTCTCACCAGTTGCCAGATGGGACACTATTAGGATGATACTCTCTCTCGCTGCGCTACGAAGTTGGGAAGTTTTTCAGCTCGACGTGAAAAGCGCATTTCTTCATGGAGAACTGAAGGAGGTTGTTCACATTGAACAACCTGAAGGATACATTCGGAAAGGAGAGGAGCAGAAAGCGTATCGATTAAGAAAGGCATTGTATGGCCTAAAACAAGCTCCAAGAGCTTGGTACAGTCGGATAGAGGACTACTTTAATGGTGAAGGTTTTGAAAAATGCAGTTATGAACACACCTTGTTCATAAAGAAGGAAGGAGGGAGTTTTTTGGTGGTAAGTCTCTATGTGGATGATTTAATTTTTACCGGCAATGATATAAAGCTGTGTAGAGAATTTAAAGCTTCCATGCAATCGGTATTTGATATGACTGACCTAGGAAGGATGAAGTATTTTCTGGGTGTTGAAGTACACCAAACGGATGCTGGAATATTTTTATGTCAAGAAAAATATGCAGGTGAACTTCTTACGAGGTTTGGAATGGGCAGCTGCAATGCAGTTAATAATCCAATGGTTCCAGGAACTAAGTTATCATCACAGGAGAAAGGAGAAGAAGTAAACAACACCGAATACAAGCAATTGATTGGTAGCCTTATGTACATTACGACAACTCGACCTGATATAATGTATGTTGTAAGTTTCTTAAGCAGATTCATGGCCGCGCCAAAAGAAGGACATTTACTAGCTGCAAAAAGAATACTTCGGTACTTAAAGGGGACAATTGATTTCGGTGTTTTCTACAAGAAAGGTTCAGATAACATCCTCAAAGGCTACACAGATAGCGATTTTGCGGGAGACTTAGATGGAGGAAAAAGCACGTCCGGGTATGTGTTCATGATGGGAGATGGGGCAGTAGCATGGAGTTCCAGGAAGCAGCCAATCGTCACACTATCAACTACGGAGGCCGAATATGTAGCAGCTACCACATGTGCATGTCATAGTATATGGATGAAGGAAGTTCTAAACAGTGTTGAAGAAGATTATTGTAAGTGTATTACCGTATTCTGTGACAATAGCTCATCCATTAAATTGTCTAAGAATCCGGTACTACATGGAAGAACAAAACATATCAATGTGAGATTTCATTTTATTAGAGATTTGATCAAGAAGGGAGAAGTGGAACTAGTCTACTGTGGAACAAAGGAGCAAATAGCGGACATCATGACCAAACCACTCAAACTCGAAGATTTTGTGAAACTCCGCATGCTCTTAGGAGTACAAGCGAAGAAGGCATTAAACTGAGCTGAACAAACACGACATGCTCAGTTTAGGGGAGGATTTGTTAAGTTCATTTGAATAAATATATGCATGCATGCATAAGTGCAGAATAATAACATGTTTCTCAATTGATGTGGCAGTCAAGGAGTAGACCTATTCCCACGCTATTCTCAGCTAGCGTGGTAGTCAAGAAGTGGACCTATTCTCACGCCACATTTGTGGTGATTTGATCTGCAGATCATCACAGTAGAGATAGTAGAAGTAGTGGCTAATATTTCTCAATTCTGTTATGTAAAGAGCTGTATTTAAACAGCCCCGCTTTGCTTAATAAAGAGTGTAGTTTTTCATCAATCTTGTGAGTTCCATAATCAGAGCTTGAAACACTAACAATAAAAACTATGTGGAATTTGAGAAGAAGTGGAGCCTGTGAACTTTTAGATTGCAGCTTGATAATGTATGTGGAATTTGAATATTTTTTTTACCAAGAAATATCGGGTTTGCTTTTATTTTAATGGTTTGACATTCTTATATAGAATCCATCAAATGTCATTAAAAAAATTATATTGTTTTCAGGAAAAAAAAAAAAAAAATCGCATTTCCAAACCGTTGTAATTACTTGTCCTCATGGTGCCTTCTGTTTCAATTGAAGGTTTATTTATTAGGCAAGTGTTGTGGGAATTTTGGAACTAAATTTCACGTCGCCAGTTGAGTTTTAGGGTTTTGTTAATTTAGTCCTGATAAAAAGCAAAAAAGCCGCGATTCAGAGGAGGAAACACACGTGAAATGGCGGCGATCAAGAACATGCTGGCTGGATGGCTGCAAAGTTGTACCTGCCATTGAAGCATGTTATTGCCTCGCTATTTATCTCATTCTAAAGAAAAAAAATATTTTCTCATTCTAGAGAAAAGGAGAAAGTTATGTTAATTATGTGGGTGGATTGATCTTATGATGTTTTACAAGGTAAGAACTGATCGAGGAGATCACAAGATGAAATAAATAGAATACTTTGTAGTGATGATGTAAAAAACAGAGTGTGTGTGAATAAGATATAATAAAATATATAAATTATATATTTTAATCTTAACATGTATTACTATAAAATTTTAATTTTTTTAATTTTTTTTGTTTACTTTAGTTTACCTTAAGTATTGAAATAAATAATATTATAATAATTCTAATTATAAAAATTTCGATCGGCCCAACGAGTTACCCCGAGCATGAATAACTTGGGGCCTTGACTGGTTTGAATTTTAAAAAATATGAATTGACCAAACCTAATTAAGTTAAAAATCTTGATCAACTAGTAACCCGGTCAAAACCTGAGTCAAAAACCCATTAATTTTTTTTTAAAAAAAATTGGTCAAAAAAATATTGTTTTAATTGTTTTTTTTTTTTTAATTGGAGTTTACACTCCCGACCCGTTCCAGTTTTAAAATTATAATAACAATCACTTTTATCCCTTTTAACTCGTATTTTAAAAGTATAAAAATCAATTTTAAAATTATTTAAGAGACAAATTTATTTTTACGTCCATGTATTTGTCTCAATAACTAAATATTTTTTTTTATTATTTTTTTTGTCTCTTTAATTAAATATATTTTTATTTTTATTGTTCATGCATTTCTTTTTTGTTCCAAGACACTATTTAAACCCTACCTAGATTATATGAAAATGCTACAAATTAATGTCTGTTTTATTAAAAAAATAAATATCAAAATTAAACTCCACCTTTAAAGTGGTAATGCTCCAGCATTTAAATAAAATTAAAATTCGCTCCAACTTTTTAATTTGTCGTCGAAGATGATGAAAGAACCAAATGCCTATAGCCATTCAACTTCGGTGGAGGTTTTTTTTTTTTTCCTTTCTTAATTTTAATCTGGGCTGAGGTATTTAAGATGGGATTCACATCTGGCGTCTGTGTGTATACTAGACAGGGGAGGGTTCTTGCATGCAAAAGGCAAATAATTGGTTGCTTATTTTTATTTTATTTTTTTAAAATATTCCGATTGATCCACTTTGGGATCCGAACCTTGGAGAGAAAGGCCAGCGTCGTGTCACGAAGCGCCTACCTCTGAAAAAAGGAACAAAGAAAAGGCATGGCTTGTCATTTTCGCAGCACACAGGGTTTATACCGACCTCTCCTCGAATTCAAACTAAAAACGATGATAAAGGAGAAGTGCCCGTTGGCACTGTGATTCAACCTGTTTTTTAAAAAAAAATTAATTTTTTTATTAAAATTAAGTGTGGTTTGTACTTTTTAAATCGTTTTGATATGCTGATATTAAAAATAATTTTTAAAAAATAAAAAAACATTATTGACATGCTTTTCGACACGAAAAACTATTTAAAAAGCAACAATTACCACACTCCCAAACACACGAAAACTCACTTTCTATCCACACCACGTCGGTTCACGCTGTGGGACATGAAGGGCCGCCCTTCAATTGATGACTGGTGGAGACGTCGGTGTCCACCATTAGTTCCGGTGCCTGGTTTTGTTGTTATTAGAGAGGCCGGTGAATACTAGCAATGAAAAAACCATTGGCAAGAAAGGAGGCGGCCTGCTTTACATAGAGTGCGGTGCAGACTTGGAAAAACATGGTGGTTTTTGTATTATGAACATTGGCTAGAAGTGTGTTGTCGACATTGTATAAAAATATGTTTTTATAGAGGGTATCACAGTAAAATATAGAAGATTTTGTGGGCGCACTTCTTTACAAACCAACAAAATATTGATGAGTGAAACCGGAATTTTTTTTAAAAAAAAAAAATAGGAAAAAAAAGTTGAAGAATAAGACAAAACTCAATATAAAAATAGATAAAATGATAATAGATAAAATTATAAACAAAATATCAATTAAGAAAATGGATGAAATTGCAAAACAAAAGTCAATTAGAAAAATTAAAAAATAGCAATTCAAATAATGAGATCTAGATATGTTAAATAAGATATTAAATAATGAAACTGAAAATAAAAAATAATAATAATTAAAATAACGATGACCAAATCTAATACAAAAACCAAATCAAATTAAATTTTAAAAGTTGAAATTGAAAATAAATAAAAGAACGAGAAACAAATTTAATGTAAAAATCAAATAAAAATTAATTTAAAGGGATAAAATTGAAAAGAAAAATAGATAAATAAACAATTTGAAACAATTAAATATTAATAAAAAAATGACAAATATAACTGAAATGAAAATAAAATGGGACACATTTCATTTTTTGCTTGGTCAGTGCACATCATGAGGCCATGAGAGATAAAAGAGAGGGGAAGAAGAAACTTGATCACTACCAAACCACCGAGAACCATGATACACCCGCCAACTCAATGACGCGTTGCCACTCGTTGGAGTTGGTGACACGACAATCTAGCTTTTTATCCATCGAAGAATGAAGCACGCGTTGCTTGAATGTGACGACTATTCTTTACACGTAAACACATTTTCTTCGGATAGAAGATACATTTTGTTATATTATTTTTATATTTCTAAAAAGACCAAAATAACCGTCATTCATTTCTTATATAATGAAAAAAACCAGGATAAAAAGTCTAAAAAACCCTTACATGGTTGTTTATTAAATTTTGTATATAAAGGGTTTGGAAGTAATTACATTATTTATAAAAAATGAATTGATGGAAAAACCCTTCCAATGGTAATCTAAAAGATTTTGGTTATAAGGGTTTGGTGATAATTACACCATGCAACCAACAAATAATGATAAAAAATACCTTTAATACAAGTTATTTTTTGGTTTTAAAGTATTATAGTATTTTCACTATTTTTTTGGAAAGACTAATATGATAAATAAAAAATCAACAATGACCATTATATTCTTATAAAAGAACCATCCCATCCCAAAGCCAAAACTTTTTCTTGTTTTTTTAGTGAAGGAGCAAAAAACACTGTTAGATTGAAATAGCCAGACGCCTATATAAAGTTTCTATTAATATGTTTTGTCTTTCTAGATAATGACGAGAAGACCAGGGCATGATGAGCGCGAATATCTTTAAGGTTCAGAGCTCTTGTCTTTGCCTGATCTCCAATTGCAAAGACAACAGGCTCACTTTTTTCAGCGCCCAGACATGCTTTGGGCCCACTCAGTGCATAGTTTATTATCATCTTATTAGGATCCATATGTGAAACGGGCCTAGTCAGGGAGCATATATTCCAGCCCATCAACACTTTCTTAGTTTTTTTATCCCTTTATTGTTGTAGAAAATGTTACTAAAGCTAGGAGAAAAAATAAAAGAAAGAAACTTCGTTGCTAAACATGATGGAGCGTTAGACATTGAATTTTATTTTTTTTTGAAAAACGGCACTATAAGTACAGAATTTTAGAAAAATAACATAATTTAAAAAAAAAATAGTATGAATACAGCTACATTTTTAAACATTAATTTTATACAACTTCATTTTTACATGATCTGCTAGAGACAGTTCTGGCTCCTGTGGTTAAAAAAAGGTCGAGTATATAAGAAGGTCAAGAATACTGTAAAATAATTAGACTATTAAATTAAGATAATTATTTGACATGCTATCAAAATATTATTAACCAAAAGAAATTACAAACAAGATTCGAGTAAAGCAGAGAAACCGAAGAGTTTAGACTGAAACGGAACTATAATTGATATAAAAAACAGCAGCAGCATCCAAATAAGTTCAAACCATTGGGAACCAAATTTCACAGCTCTGTATGCTTGCTCACTCGAAACATTACCACTAACAAAGACTCCCCTGCAACCTACTCAACCTCAACATGGAAAACATTAGCCCTCTCCTCTTCTTTCACCTTAGGCACCACAACCTTTAGAACCCCATTTTTCATTTCGGCTTTTATTTCATCAGTTTTGTACATTTTCTCGGGCAAATCAATCCTGCTGCTGTACCTCCTCGCATTCTCTTCATCGTCCGATTCCTTTGCTCCTTCCCCTTTAATTACCAGACTGTTCTGCTCCACGGAGACCTTAACATCCTCCTTGCCAAGACCAGGCATATCAATTCGGAGATTGAGAGCATCATCGGTCTCCCGCGCATCCCATCCACGGCGGAGTCCACCAGCACGGGGGGCAGAGACGAGTGGGTTTTCCATGAATTGGTCCATCATGTTAAGGACCTGGGACAAACTCCTCGTTGGTGAAAATGGATCAAACACGTCTGCAGTGTCAAATTGAAACATAAATTGTTAATTACTGGAACCCAAGGTTCAAACCCTCTGTTTCTGCTTAACAGAGTACTAATATCAAGCCAAAATATGAAACTAGAGGGAATAATGTTATTATAAATATGAAATTTAGAGGCACATGCAGAAGTGGTGTGTATCAAATCTGTTAGAAAGGAACGAAAAGACAACTACCAGAGAGAAAGTCATCACGGCTGCGTGCAAGAGAGCGACGGGAGGGGCGATCATCAATCCCACGGCCGCTTTCATGATCACCATCATAGTCTCTGAGGGCATTAGTGTTGAAATGGCGAGAAGAAGAAGGAGAGGTGGCTACCGGGCGGAGAAAGGAACGGAGAGAAGAGCTTTTAGGGATGATGCTGGAAGAGACAAGTCTCTTGAGAGCCAGGGAGGAAGCCATTGATGGTTTGATGTTGAACTTGGGAAGCAAGACAGGGAGATTTTTAGTATTTGTATTGTTTTGTTTTGCTAGCTTCTGATTTTAACCTGATGGAGAGGGTAGGGGGAGGCGTGGATTTTATATGGATGGTGGAAGGTGCTAGAAAGAAGGTTCGGGAGAGAAATTCTGTTATCGTGGATGATTCTGGAAGGGACGAGGACACGAATCTCCTCCTCCTCCTTTACTACTACTATTATTATATTCCCTGACTTCTTGTTCAAGATATACGGACCAAGTGATCAAATGTGGAAACAGAAGGACTCGTTTGTTTTTCAACAAAATATTTTATCTTGATCTTAATTATAAAGAAAATACCTTACTTATTAAACTTCAACCCGCATGACAGGTTAACTCAGTGAGTCCAGTTAGTTTGAAAAACCAGCATGAGTAAAAACCCTGCCCATTTATAATCCGAAGGATCTGGCAAAACCTGGTAAATATTTTTTTCTTTTATAAATATATTTTTTTTTATCAAAAATTTATTTATTTTAGTTTATTATTAATCATTTTTAAAGTTTACTATATAAATATTACAAGCATGCTTTATTTTTTAATGTAAAATTTAAAATCTTTTAGTATATATATATTCTATGTTCATAAAAAAAAAAATATTTTTTTAATGTGAAATTTAAAATTTTTTAATATATATATATTTTATGTTGACAAGAAAAAAATTATGTTTTTTTAATGTAGGATAGAAAATATTTTTGGTTTAAATACTTCAACTTAAAATAATAACATAATATCTTTTTAATATGAGATAACAAAACATTTTAAACTTTATTATTTATAATAAGTATAATCTATATTCGCATGAATTATTTTTTAATTTTTTTATTTAAAATATTAAAATTTCAAGTATTTTTTTTAATTTTTTAAATTGATTCGAGTTGACCTAATCCAGATTAACTTATATAATTCGAGATTTGGCTTTTTAATTTTGGTCAATTCCTAAATTGAATTTAATAATTATACAAAAAAAACTTGTTTTTTTTATATGGTTTATTTCTCAATTTAAAAATTTATTAAAAGATATATTCTATTAAAAATTAAAGTAACCTTGTCACACCACAAAATAATTTATTAAATATTTTTGTAAAATAAATTGTCTTGACATGTGCTATATCAACATTGCAGTTTAATCTGTTTTCTATTATCAAAATCTATAATTTTTTGTTGTTGTTATTTTTTTTTAATATTTTTAGATTTAAATGTGCTAGTATTAAAATTGTTAATAGACATATAATTTTTTTTAATATTAGAAGAGTTTATTTAAAAGCGTGGTTATTATTATTTTTTAATAATTTTTTTATTTTAAAATATATTAAAATAATATTTTTTTAGTATATCAATATAATTTAAAAATAAATAAAAAAATAAAAAAAATTTAATTTTTTTTAAAGATAAAAACGAAACAGGTGCAAAATGGCAATCCCAGAAAACCTCTAAAATCTCCCAGTGATCCAAAACTTCCGTTAGACTCATCCATTACCACCAGCAGGCAGCAGCAGCAACAGACTCTCTCTGTCTCACTGATCAACTCCAAAAACTCAATGTTAGATCTAGGTCCATTCTCAGACGATAAATTTGACCCGAAAAAATGGATAAACGCCGCTTGCAAGACCCGGCACACACAAGAATCACTCGACAAACACTTGGTGGATCTCGAAATGAAACTCCAGATGGTATCCGAAGAGATCGCTGCCTCTCTCGAGGAACAGAGCGCTGCCGCTCTCCTCCGTGTCCCTCGCGCCACTCGCGATGTCGTTCGTCTGCGTGACGACGCGGTTTCTCTTCGCACTTCTGTCTCTTCCATCCTCCAAAAGCTCAAAAAGGTCAGGTCCTCTCAAGTCTCCCAAATTTTGTTTAGATCTAAAGAAAAATTAAAAATCATGATTAATTAACACAGTCCGATTTAAATGTTGATACATTTAGGCAGAGGGAACATCGGCGGAATCTATAGCGGCACTTGCGAAAGTTGATACTGTAAAGCAGAGAATGGAAGCTGCTTACGAGACCTTGCAGGTTAAATTTTAAAAAGATTCGTGTCGTACTTGGAGAATTTGATTGTTATTATTAAGTGTTGAATTTGATTTTTGTGTTTTGTTAATTTGAATTTTATTAAAATAGGATGCGGCGGGGCTAACGCAATTGAGTTCCACAGTGGAGGATGTGTTTGCTAGCGGTGATCTTCCTCGTGCTGCGGAAACATTGGCTAATATGAGGCATTGCTTATCTGCTGTTGGCGAGGTAATGATTTTTGCTGATCTGGGTTTTATTTGTTCAAGTTTTTTAGGTTGTGCTTTTTGAAATTGGAAATAAAATCATTTTGTATGTTTCTAGGTCGCTGAATTTGCTAATGTGAGGAAGCAACTCGAGGTTTTAGAGGATAGGTTAGATTCAATGGTACAGCCTCGCTTAATGGATGCACTATCTAATCGCAAGGTAAGATACAAATACAGAATCTTGTTTTGGTAGCTGTAGATTCTTTGTCTTGATTACTGAATTGTGTGCTTGGACATCTGCTTTGATGCAGGTTGATATTGCTCAAGATTTGAGGGGAATTCTGATGCGAATTGGGAGATTTAAGTCTCTAGAGATGCATTATACCAAAGTTCATCTAAAGCCTTTAAGACAGCTATGGGAAGATTTTGAAACTAGGCAACGTGCTAATAAGCTTGCAAGTGAGAGAAATGAGATGGATAGGCTATCAGGCAGCAATGATTCACTGGCAATTTCATTTGCAAGCTGGTTGCCGAGTTTCTATGATGAATTGCTGCTCTATCTTGAGCAAGAATGGAAGTGGTATTACATTTTAATCTTTCCAAAATTATAGATTGTCTAGGAATACATATTTTTTAAACTAAAAAATTTCATGGTGAATGGATCATCTGTCATAGGACCATTAATATATGAAAGAGGTGAATAAGTAATGTTAAGATTGTCTTAATTCTGTCAATTTCTGATACAGCTGTCCCAACATTAAGTTGCTTACTTGCTTCAGAATAGTGGTGTTGAGAAAGGATCGCTAGTAACTGATTTCTTTGTGTCCTGGTGAATGAATGCATGTATAGGAGACTGGAATATTTGATTCAGTATGTAAAACCAAAACTAAACAGCTACTTAGTTCCAGAATCTGATTGTTAAATGCAATTGCTGCAAGGTTAGTACTTACAGTATGAAGGCAGTTACATAGTTTTAGGGAAACATTTGATTGTGTATTTCTTGCGTTCCATTTTCTCAGGAAAGTTTGTTCTCTTTGGATTTGTAAGTGAAATGCATTTCTTATAAAGCTGTTAAAGCACTTAAAACATCTGGTTTTCTCGGTGCAAATAGCATGTTGAGTGGCTTTGGAACCATGGTTGTTGTCTCAAAAAATTAGGTGCCATCATCTGTAATGATTAATCATTGCCTTATTTCAAATGATATAAATTTGTAGTTAAAACTATTGTCTGCAGGTGTACAATTGCTTTTCCTGAGGACTATAGAACTCTTGTGCCGAAGCTACTAATTGAGACAATGGCAGCTTTGGGGGCAAGTTTTATTTCCCGTATCAATCTTGCCACTGGAGATGTTGTCCCTGAGACAAAAACACTTGCCAAAGGTTTAATCTTACATCCTTTGAGTTTGACATCTTTAATCATATTGCTTTGCATGGTTTAATGCCATCGGGCTCAAGTCCCAGAAACAACAAAAACTAGGTTATTAACATTCTATGTGCATTTCCAGGTTATTGCTACCTTGTTTGGGTTAACGTGATTGTTGATTCAGGCTTTTAAATTTCTCCATTTCACTAGGGGAAATAGTTGATTGTCTTAGAGGATGCTCTGATGTTTTGAAATTGGTAATTGAGCTATGTCCATGATCTGTTGGAATTGGGTTTAGGGGTTTTAGTGCGTGTCTATGTGTGTGGGGTGGGGGAAGGAGTGTGCTATCCCCCATGCCTTATGAATCAACAAAAGAAGAACAATAAATGGTAAATTTGATCTGGTAAGCATTGCAGAAAAGTAAAAAAAGAGAACATATGGCAACTTCATTTCATGTTATTTTGTTTTTTTTTTAATGTTATTTTGAAAATATGCTGAGGTTAAGTTTTGATTTTCAAATATTTATTGTGCATCCTTCCGTTTCTATTTATAAATGCAGGTATATTGGATATTTTATCTGGAGATATGCCCAAGGGCATCAAGATCCAGGCTAAGCATCTTGAGGCTTTGATTGAATTGCACAACATGACAGCCACCTTTGCAAGGAATGTTCAGCACTTATTTTCAGAATCTGATCTCCGAGTTTTAATGGATACGCTGAAGGCAGTCTACCTTCCTTATGAATCTTTTAAACAGAGGTAACCATCAACTAAACTAGATGCTCCATTTTGGTTGATTGATTTCTTAGTCTAATCTTTTGCTTATAGTATAGCTTTGTTGGGTTCATGGCATGAGGACCTTTTCTTGCTCAGTAAGTCAACATGTTTAGTTTTTTCTGAATAATGAGGTCTTCTGTTTCTCCTAAAAGTCAGCTGAAAATTCTCATAGTAGTGAGGAGGGGGTTTGACTGTTTTACAGACAAGAAAGTGTGGTCAACAAACATAGGAATGTTAAAACAAACTGGCTCATCCGTTTTCCTTCTATCTCATCATTTTTTTCCTCTCTTGCCTTCACAATCACAACCACCTCTCATTCTCTTAATCTCTTTCCCTTCTCTCTATTCTCCACTTTCACATAAATTATAGTTGTTTATTTTAAAGTTTGATATGATGAAGTGACCGTGTAATTTACAATTCTTATCTTTTCTGTTTGGTAAACTAAAGACTATGAGAAAACAAATGAAAATTTCAAGAATCCAGATTGAACTTTTATTTTCTTAGTCAAATCATAAACCCAAAAGCACTTTTTAGTTTCTTCCTACTGGTCTGTCTTGGTATATATTGTACCCTAACTGTTTGATAAAATGTTTGACTGTTTTTATGTGTGATTTTTGTTTTGTTTTTATGTGTGATTTTTGTTTTGTCTTTATATAGAAATTGTGATAGTTTTTATGTTGTTTCTAATATATGCATTTTAGAGGTCTTATCTAGTTCCAACTGTTGCAATCCAATAATTTTTTAGGATCGTCGAATAATAAGAGAATTAATATGCCCAACTTGGGGATATCTGTAATATCTACAAAAAAATTATCCCAACCCGATATATCCAACCTGCTCCTGCCTGGGTCCAAATTTTTTGAATGGGTCAGGTTTATATTTTGTAAAGTATTAGAAGGTGAATTGAATACAATTATGGATCAAAACTTGACCCCCTGTATCCATGACTGGAAAGAGGTTCTGCGTCACTTAATTCTGTAAAGATGTTGTGAGCTCACTTACCCTAATCAATTTACATGATTGTGATAGAAGAGAGTGCCATCGTGTAAACTTGGCAAGTCTAATAGAATTACATAATTGTCAAGTTAATCTGTTTAGTGCTTTCAGTTTCAGCTCATGATAAATTTGGTTTTAAGGTGATTTGTGTTTTAGTTGGGTTGCTGATAAGGTTTCAGTTATTTTGATGCCAATTATGACCACTAACAATTCAGTTATTGTGATAAATTACTGGGGATTTTGCTGTTATCTATTTTAATATTCTCAATCAACTGCTGACCTCTGTTTTCTTCTCTTTCTTGGTTTTTAAATGTGGCATAGACCATTGTCTTCCATTAGTTGACTAATGATTGGATGTATTGCAGGTATGGACAGATGGAGCATGCCATCCTCTCTTCTGAGATTGCAGGGGCTGATCTAAGGGGAGCTGTTACTCGTGGTGTGGGAGCCCAGGGCATTGAATTGAGTGAAACAGTTCGGAGAATGGAAGAGTCTACTCCCCATGTCATTGTTCTTCTTGAAGCAGCTGTAGAAAGGTGCATCAGCTTTACTGGTGGTTCCGAAGCAGATGAACTAGTTCTTGCACTTGATGATATAATGTTACAGTACATTTCTTTGCTGCAAGAAACGCTCAAATCCTTAAGAGCTGTGAGTGGAGTAGATAACATAGGTGATCCAAAGAAAGACACAAGTTTGGAGAAAAAAGAAGGGAGTCAAAATGCACGCAAAGTTGACATGGTCTCGAATGAAGAGGAATGGTCCATTGTTCAAGGGGCCTTACAGATACTCACAGTTGCAGATTGTCTAACAAGCAGGTCTTCTGTCTTTGAAGCTTCCTTGAGATCCACTTTAGCTAGAATAAGCACAAGTTTGTCTTTTTCGGTATTTGGATCAAGTTTGGACCAAAAACAGTCTCACATGACCATTATTGATGGAAATAGTGAACCATCCTTGGGACAAAGAGCTGCCTTGGATGTGGCAGTTGTACGACTTGTTGATGCTCCTGAGAAGGCTCGGAAACTATTTAACCTTTTAGATCAGGTACATAAAATATAGGACCTGTTTCCTCCTCACTTGGGAAAATGACATTTCATGCTGCTGTGGCCTTGAAATAAATTTCTGCAGTGATTTTCTTGGTTTTCTAGACTATCAATTTGCCATCCAGTAATACTTTCTGTTTACTTTAAACACATGTTTCCTTGCCATTTCGTTTTTTCTTAAACTCTGTAATAGTGACATTCTCGAGCTGTATTGCAGTCCAAAGATCCCCGCTTTCATGCACTTCCACTTGCATCACAGAGAGTTTCAGCATTTGCTGATGCAGTGAACGAACTTGTTTATGATGTCCTCATATCTAAAGTACGACAGCGCCTCAGTGGTGTATCTCGTTTGCCAATTTGGTCTGCAGTTGATGAACATAGTTCTTTCCGTCTCCCAACCTTCAGTGCATACCCTCAGTCATACGTAACCAGTGTTGGCGAGTATCTCCTTACCTTACCCCAGCAGTTGGAGCCACTTGCCGATGGCATATCTAATAATGATGCCAACAATGAAGAAGCACAGTTTTTTGCAACCGAATGGATGTTCAAGGTAACCACCTTATATCATAAGGATAAAGCCACCGCCTTTTGTTTTCATATTTTCTGTGTGCTTGAATTGCGATTAACAAGGAACAGGAGTCAATTTTGACCCAACTAAGATATGCATGTGCCAATTTGGAAACTGAGAAGGCCTGATGACCAGCTGACCAAGTTTATTCTCCTTTTGTTTTTGGTAAAGGTTACCTGATCTTAAATTCCTGAAGATTCACTGTGGTCATTTTCTTAGTTTTAGAAGTACAGGAACTTGAAATAAATTTCTTTGGTATCATAGATTACCTCATCCCAATGATGCCATTGGTCTAGTTTTCAAGGTCTCGAGGATGAGTTGGGGTTAGAGTGTTGAATTTGGAATCTACTAGCCAGAAAACATGAAAAAAAACAAAAGAAAAAAAGGAAAGAATTTGTCAACAAAATAGTAAAGGTCTTTAATATGATTAGCTTATGGCTAAACTGAAAGAAAAAAATGGTTGTTACCTGGAAAAAGCTTGCAAAATGCACTTGTTCTTTATTACGGTACTTGGAAGTCCTTCAGAAGCTTAGTTCTTAGCCGACTACTGTTCTCTTAGCAGGATTTTAATTTCTGATGTTATGCAAATTTATATAACCGGTTTGATGGGGTACATTGTTGTTGCCATATTACAGGTTGCGGAAGGTGCCACTGCCCTTTACATGGAGCAGTTGCGGGGTATTCAGTATATAACAGATCGTGGTGCACAACAACTGTCTGTCGATATTGAATACCTGAGTAATGTACTTTCTGCTTTATCGATGCCAATTCCTCCAATCCTTGCAACATTCCACACTTGCCTCTCGACCCCAAGAGACCAGCTGAAGCAACTTGTGAAATCAGATTCAGGGAACCAGCTAGATCTTTCAACGGCAAATCTCGTGTGTAAAATCCGCCGGGTCAGTTTAGATTAGAATCTCCCTCGCTGGAAATTTTGATGTTGAAATAAACACTAGTTCAACTAAATCATACCATCTCAGAAGATTCAGTTGTTGCCCCTGCCTTCTTACACGCATTGTTGCATGTTTGTTGCCTTCACTTGAACTGGAAGTATATTCTTTACGATTCTTTTATGAAGGTTCTTCTCTGTAATGACCTAGCTATATTCATGTATGTTGCCTAACCCAGCCTTCCATAATTACCACCAAAATCTAATAACTATGCTTCTTGTGATTTCCATCAAAACCAAATTATATTAAAAATGATTGTGCTAATTATGAAAGGATTGAAAATAATTTCGTTTTCTCTTTCGGATTTAATTAGCACTGCTCATCTTTAATTTGTGAAAAAAGGATAATTTTTTAATGTCATGTCATGTTATAAAATCTATATAAAAGCATGATGCTTACGTTTTATTTTGAGTAACCCTCGCAGAAATATTGTCATCTCATCAATCATAATATTGCACTAATTATCAACGTTATAAAAATGTATTAAGTTAAAAAAGAATTAATTAAAAGATGATGAAGGTTATATCTAGTTAAGTGTTTGATTTTTTATAGCTTATAAAACTTAAACTGTTTTTGGATTTTTTAAATAAAAATATAAATGTAACACTAAATTGAATCCTTGCTTCCCTTAAATGACCTGGCTATATTCCTCCACGTCTCCTGTGTATTTGAAATTGAATGTATCTTTTATCTTTTATATATATATATATATATATATATATATAGCTAACATATTTCTATATCCGATACATGTCTAATAATATGAAGGGCTTTTTTCTTGTGAGTTGCCTAATAGACCCTGTTAACAAAAAAATCTAAAATGTGTGGTTTTTTCTTGTGACTCCTATGAAGTAGCTATTTTGAGTCATGTGGTTCTTTTGCATGAATTTATTGGTCATTATTATATTGATAGGAAATAAAATTATTATTTTTATTTTTATTTTTTCAAGTATGATAAAATAACTAAATTACCTTTAAAAGTAAAATAATAATTATAATAACTAGCATTCAGGGCTATTTTTATATTTTTATTATGTTTTTTTTAATAATTAAATTAATAGGGAAAATTTAGTAAATTTATAAATATAAATGTTATTTTAAAAAAAAGTGGTAGTTAGCGAGCGGGTTGTTCCCACACCCTTCAGAACACTTCAGATAGCGTTTAATGCATGGCAGCCAAACAATGGCTTCCGAGATAGTGTTCAAATCTTACTGACGGCCTTCATCCCTGATGCCATTGTATGTAACTTTGAGTTTGGTGCTAACAATTTTTTTTTTGTTTAATTTTTTTTTCTACTCTCTTCAATTTCCCTCCACTTTTTACATTTTCGAAGTAGCTTTTCAATTTTTTTTTCTTTAAATTTAGTCAATGTACATTTGATTAATATTTATTTTATTTAAAATAAATTATAAAATTATATTTTTTTTCATTTTCATCATCCTTTAATTTTTTTTATCTATTAGAATTTTTTTATTTTTTTAATTGCTATTTGTTTTGTTTGAGATATTTTTTATTTTTATTTTCACAATTCCATTCTTCTTTAATTGATTCCTGTTTTATTCTTCAATTTTTTTACCTAATAGATTTAATCTTCATTCTTTTAATTTCTAATATTTTTTATTTTTTTAATTGATACCTATTTTCAAAATTAAATTGATTGGAAATTGAGTTTTTAAATTAAATCCAAGTCTAGAATTTTATAGGTTGTGAGTTTAAAAGATTAACTCAAATTTAGAAGATTTGTTTGGTTTTTTTTTTTTTTTTTTTTTTAAACTCATGTTTTTTTTTAGTTTCATCCTTTAGAATTTATAAAATTTGAGATCGAGCTTTTTTTGTTTTTTGCTTTCTTTAAGTTGTTTTAATGACTTAGAAAATGATGGAGGTTTTTTTAGGTATTTTTATTTGTTGTTTTTTTATTAAATTTAGTGTTTTATAAATAAATTTAATTTTTGAATTAAAACAAATAATTAAATATAAACATGAAATGCCCGCTTAATGATATTTTATTTGGTTTTTTCTCCATGTTATTACTCTATCAATGAATGCAATCTTTTTTTGGTGGTTATTATGCAGCATTCCGCACTGATATTAGAACTGTCTTACTGGTTATTATTTTTTTTGTGGTGAGGTTAATGTGTATATGATGGAGAGATAGAGACTCTCTATTATACTTTTTTTTTTCATTTTAATAATAAATGATATTGATAATTTATTTGTTATAATTAATTATTGCTATTTTTTTGTTTGTTTTATTTATTGTCAATGATTTTTTTTTTTAATTATATTATTAAATTCAACCAAATCAATACTCTGAATCTTAAATTTTTCTCATTTTTCTTAAAAACATATATGTCGTTTGAATATTTTTTTAATGATAGAAAACTTTTGACCCGACCTTTAAACGAATCACGAGTCACCTATATAGTATAATACAAGCTTTGTGATTCTGAGCTCGGCCTAGTTATGGAATGAAATAAACTACACTAGAGTAAAACAAAAGAAAAACAGAGCGATTTTTATCGTTTTTTTTTTTGTTGTTAGTAGTTTATGAATCTAAACCAATTAATGCCTTGAAAAAGAAAAGAAAAACATGGCGATTTTTATGACACCCTTAGCTTGGCCTAGTTAAGTACTTGGTATTAAGGTTAAATATGTTTTTTTATTAAAATTTAATATTTTTTATTTTAAATTAATTATTTTTGAATTGTTTTGATATACTAATATAAAAAATAAAATATTATTTTAATATATAACTTTTTAAAAAATACTTTAAAAAATAATAATATTTACGCATTTCTAAACGTCAGAAACAGAAACAAAAGGGGGAGAATAATTTCCTTAAACCAGAACATGAATACACTATACTTGTCCCCGATCTGAAGTAAGGCATCAAAGCTCAAAGGCACCCCCACTCCATCGTCTCCCAAACATAACAACATTCCCATCAAACTTCAAAACCAAACCCTAAAAATTAAAATTCAACTTCAATCCTCAGAAAAACCCTAAAAAAAATTATAAACCATTCAACGTAATCTCTTTTATTTTGCTTTAAAAGAAAATAAAGCTCTGTTAATTAGCCCAATTCCCACCATTAACAACTCATGGACCTTCAACGCGCTATGCTAGATGAACTCATGGGTGCAGGTAATTAAAACCTATTTCTTATTCGAATTCTGTCAGATTTACAAAGCTGTGATTACGTGATTGATTGTACGGTTCTGTTAATTTGTTTATAAATCTGGGTTTGTTTGTTTTGTTAAAGATCGTAATTTGACGGAGGAAGAGAGAAAAGATTACAAGGAAATAACATGGGATTCAAAGGAGGTTTGTGCCTATTACATGGCTCGGTTTTGTCCTCATGACCTCTTTGTCAACACCAAGAGTGATCTTGGTAAGTTTTTTTTAGCTTTATTTGATCAATTTTGATTGGGTTCTGTTAATTCCAGCTTGTATTAAACTCTTGGTATATCTGTGTTCGAGTTGTCTTTTGGTGATTTTTTGATATCTCTCTCTAATTGGTTTTTGTTCTTGTTGTTTTTTCTGCCAGGACCATGTGATAGAGTTCATGATCCAAAGTTGAAAGAAAGGTAGGTCTGGAAATGTTATTTTGATTGCCAATGCTATGAAATTGCTGCGTTCTATTTCTGGTGTGTTACTGACTACAAGTTCCCTTTGTGCCTAGTGCCTGAAATCAGAATGAGGGTGGTTTTTGAATGATTGTTGATTTATTGCAGGAACTTATCAAATGTTATGTTTCTTCTTAATTGTTGAGCTTTGCGTCATGTCATTTGATTCAATATGTTTGTTAAACTAGCTACTTCTTGATATTGATGTGTTAGTTATTAATATGCTTGTTTATATGAGACTAACTGCTTCATATGTGCAACAAAAGATGTATCTTGTATTTGCAGAACACTGTTGGTGTGCTGTTTTTTCTACCTGATGTAACTGAACTAAACTGCTCAGCAGGTCCTTGTAAGAAGAGGAGCATAATTTTTCCAGTTCAAATTAGTCTGCAGTGTCAGTGATTTTTACATAAAGCCTTTTGGTTTTATTTTGTTTTTATGCTTGTGCTCGCAGTGCATGATAGATCCAACTTAGGTGTTCTATCAAAGTTTGGTTGGTCTTCCTCACCAGAATTTACATATGCTCTCTGCATATGTACTCAAACAAGGTCTAATGGATTTTTTAAAATTATTTTCTGACTTTAGCTTTGAGAAGTCCCCAAGTCATGATGCATATCTGGCCAAATTTGAAGCTGAACTTGCTCTGAGATGTGAGAAATTGGTAGGTCTCTTACTTCTATTTGTTTGGTTGCTTGTTATCTGTGATATGTAATTTTACATGTTTCCATGTGATCCTTTTCTTCCGTAGGTTATGGAATTGGATAGAAGAGTTAGGCGTGGACGAGAACGCCTAGCTCAAGGGGATGAACCAATAGCACCTCCTCTGCTGTCAGCTGACAAGTCTGAACGGTTATCCGTGGTGGAAGAGAAAATAAAAAACCTACTGGTGCAAGTGGAAGCCCTTGGTGAAGTTGGGAAGGTGGATGAAGCTCAAGCTCTTATGAAAAAGGTGCTATGACCTTATTTGTTTCCTATAGTTCCCTAGCAGATGTGAAAATAACAAAGAGACAAAACAATGCATTCGTGCTTTTAAGTTGCAGTTCCTTCTTGAAAGTGTGATATTGTGTTTCTCTTACATTCCCCCCCCTCTGAAACATGACATTTGGTGACTCTTCTAACAGGTGGATGAACTTAATGCTGAGAAAGCACTGATTCAATCCCAGAATGATAAAGTATTGGTGGTTCCACAGGAGAAAAAGATGGCTTTGTGTGAGATTTGTGGTTCTTTTCTAGTTGCGAATGATGCTGCAGAGAGAACTCAGTCTCATGTTACGGGGAAGCAGCACATTGGATACGGGATGGTCCGGGATTATATCACCGAGTACAAGGTGAGTTGCACTTTGTATTAATCCAGCATGCAACATGTTTGTTTCTTTTTAGTCAACTGAGAATGTGGAATACAAATTGCAGGAAGCCAAGGAGAAGTCAAGGGAAGAGGAAAGACTAGCAAGGGAAAAAGAAGCCGGAGAACGGAGGAAACCGAGGGAGAAGGAATATGAGAGTAGTAGTAGGAGGAGTGATTCAGGTGATAGGGATCGGTATAGAGAAAGGGAGCGGGACCGGGACCAAGATCGTGAAAGGTCAAGGGAGTGGAATGGTAGGGGCAGTCGAGGTGATTGGAGGACTAGGAATGGAAGAGATGGTGGGAAGGATAGGCACCGTTATTGGAGCAGGTCACGTTCCCCTGTTAGGCATGATCGCAGGAGGTCACCTAGAAGTCCAGTTCGCCCATATTAGAGGATTATGTTGATATATATCTGAGTTTAAAATCATGAGGTAGACATTTTCAATCTCAAAGTTTCATAAACATGTGCTTTTGGAGTCTCACGTCAATTGTCATCATGAGTGAATTTTTTCTTGCTATCTCACAGCTTTATTGAGAGTTTTCCTCTCTTTCATCAAATATTTTTAGAGGAGGAAAGGGTGGAGGTAGGTATTACTTAATGCTGTTGTGACTACTTTATGGTTGAACTATATTTTTTTTATGCATTTGTCTCTGTAGCATTGCTTCAGAGTCTAGTATTTGTCTTCTATCTTTCTTCATTGATGTTCTCATGTACTTAAGAGGACAGATTCCAAATATGTGCTTGAGTGACACTGCTGCTGATACTGATGATGGTTTAGTGTCTCAATCTCGAGGTAACAAATAAATCTTGTTTTCTAACGACTCACGTCGATAGGTTGACCTCTCCTTATCGTAGACTCTTTATTTTCCAGAAACCCAAAGTTGGACTATTTTTGCTTGCAACCACTGCTTGTTAACTAGACAGGGAAAGAAATTTGGGAATCGCAAGCCCTGGTGCTAATAACCATGTCCCATTTCAAGTGAGCTTGCATTTCATTGTTAGCTCATTGATGATCTAGTAAGTAGGAAAGCTCAAATCCCCACTTATTTTGCCTTTGCCATTGTCATATGAAACTCAAAGTGACTGGGTGGTGTGAGCGCTTTGCAAATAAATAGGCAGTCTTTGAGGCCAGCTAGATTGTGTTTTTGGGTGGGTGGATGACCAGGAAACCTTAACCATTCAGTTTCATGGGATAGCAGGTTTTTTGTTTTACAGAGTAGTGGGTGGCTTTGGAGTAAAAATTTCAAAAGCCAGGATCGGCCAAGTATAGGTAACTGCCCTTTACATGGTATTTTTCAGAGCTCAGATGTCTCTTAAAAAACTCAATTGCTTGAACAGTATTTTTTATGCTTGCTTGAAAATCTACTTCAGTGGACTGGAATCGGGTGCACTTTAACTTGAAATGGTGTGGTACCTCGAGCTAACTTAAATCTATATAATATATCAAATAGCATATTTCTGTTCCAGCCTGCAGGAAAGACATGTAATCGGTTGAACTTGGATGGCAGAGTTGCCGGGGGTAAGTAAGGACCTGGTGTGATTTGGGGATGTTTTGTGCATGGGAATGGATACTAAAATCTGGCTGGTGCCATCTTATTGAAATTGAACAATGTCAGATTGGAAAATTTGTAATGACAATTTGCGGTTGGAAAGTTTTGCGACCTTGCATTGCTTGAACTAAACTAATGTTGTAATTCTAGCATATGGATTTTGTTTCATTTGCCAAGCGTCGTATCATTTCGAAAGCTTATGATCAATACATTCCCTTGTACAACTTTCTGCTTGAGCTTGTCCATGATTTGGTGGGGGGTTTTTTTATTTTTTAAAATTGAAAAGTGTAGGGACGCAAGTTATTTATCATTTGTCACGTGTAAGCAGCTTCATCTTTTGTTAAAATTCCTTTTGCATGATGGAAGGCCGTGGTAAGCTGTTGCCAATGGCTGCATGCTCTAGCCCTTGCTGGGTCAACGTCGCTATTGATTTGTCTTTCGATGAGATTTGTGAGAGCCGTGCAGAACTGTAACTGGTGGACTTGAATGTAAGAAACAAAATTTTATTAACACCTATTACTAGTCTGAAGGGAATTCAGACAGTGATTTCTTCAGCTTCAGCCAAAATTACCCATGGAATTGCCGATTAATCTGCTCAAATAATTGCCAGCTCCGTTATGTTAGATGATTCTGCAAGTTTGCACGTCTTTCTGCTGAGTATGAGCGGCTCGGTGCCTTGCAAATAATTTTCTCACGAAAACTGTGTTAGTTACTTGACTCGGTTTACTAGGAAAGTTTATTTTAGCTCGTGGTATGGAGGGCTTTTATCTATTTCCTCTGCTTTTCCAGTTCTTCCTTCGAGGGAGACGTGACGATTACATTAGGGTTCCACCTCACTTTTCACCACAAAGTCCGGTATGACCGAGTTAAATCATCACCATTATTGTAATTATGCAACAGTCAAGAGAAGCTATCGCTGTACACAAGACAGAGGGCCTACAACTAGATAGCATACAAGAACATTAGTAACACAAGAAAACTAACAAGGTAACCGGGAGAAAAACAAGTCCAGCCGCTTGTACACCTTACAGAATTTATCCATAAACGAAAATTTATATGTGGCTCTTGTTTTTAGTTTTTCATAGCTCCCAAACTCTGCCAAGAAAGCAAATGAATAACTTTTCATCAAATTCATCACTAACACCAACAGCAGCCATTAGAGTACTTCAGCCATGAATGACACAGTGGACAAGCTGGTCATCTTCCTAGCAAAGAGAGATGGTATAGATAAGCTTGTCAAGACTTTCCAGTACGTGTCCAAGCTTGTTCGCTGGCAGGTAGAAGCCACCCATCCAGACGTTGCACAGAGATTCAAGCAATGGGAAGTTGCTTCTGGCCTTGGCAGGAAAGCCTTCAGAACCGGCAGGTTTCTCACCGGCTTCAATGCTCTTAGAAGAGGCCCTGGCTCAACCCCGACGTTTAAGATCCTAGCTGTTCTTGCTAATGCAGGAGAAATGGTCTATTTCTTTTTTGACCATTTTCTTTGGCTATCAAGAATTGGAACTCTGGACGCAAAGTTGGCCGGAAGGATGAGCTTCATTTCAGCATTTGGTGAGTCTTTTGGCTATATATTTTTCATCATAGCTGATTTTATTATAATAAAAGAAGGACTAGAAGAAGAGAGAAGGCTCTTAACTTCTTCAAAAGAAGATACTTCGAAGGATGCGACAGAGAGCGTAAGGAAGATCAGAGCAGACAGGGTGATGAGGTTGATGGCCGTCGCGGCTAACGCTGCGGATTTCATTATTGCTCTGGCAGATATCGAGCCCAATCCATTTTGCAACCATGCTGTTACTCTTGGTGTTAGCGGGTTGGTCTCCGCATGGGCTGGTTGGTATAGAAATTGGCCCTCGTAAGAGAAATTTCTCAGGTCACCGCTCAGATACCTATCGCCACCAGCACTTGAACATGGAGAAAGAAAAGAGAAAAAATCCCATTCATGTTGTCGTAGCAATGTAAACTATACTCTTTTATGAGAAGAATTCTTGCATCTAAGTGCTCCATCTTATCATCTTATTGGTTTATAGCTTTACGATGAAACTTTCTCAAGTCGCAGTTCAAATTCACAGCAGCCACAGTCTTCAAAACGGAAAAGTTTTCCTTAATGTTGTAGCTATGGAAATTGTACTCTCCTGTTATCATTTTGGAGTAACATGGTTTTTGTCATTAGAGTTTGAACCTTAGGTAAGTTGAATTGAATGAATTTTGGTAAAATTGCCATGTAAAGCAGAGAAGAGAGCGATCAGGCTCAATGAAAAAGAACAGGGAGAGATAGACCTGCATTGCCACTGAAAAGGGCAAAAACAATTGATAAAAAAAAATAAAAATTCCACGATTTCTTTTTTTTTTTTTTTTTGATTTACGTGGGTGTCCGGGCCAGCTTGCGCGCAACACGACTAATCCCACGGTCCACTGAACATCCTGCAAATCTAGTAAGCATGTAAGGTACCGCAGGGGTGACAGGTGTGCACGGTAAAGTTTGAACCTTAATGGAGTGGAAAGAAATAAGCCCCTTCCACCACTAGGTCAATACCTCAAGTGCTTCTCAATTCCAACTTATTTTAGCTGCTCTTGGCTTGCTTTTACCATCTTTATTTCTTATTTCAAGTTGGCGAAAGCAAACATGAGTAGTTAGGGATTGCTTGGTGTCATTTTTGTATTCAAAACACATTGAAATAAGCCATGAAAACTTTTTATTTTTATTTTCAATAAATGAGAAATGACAGTGGTTTTCAAGACTATTGAAAAGCATTCGGGGTGATTTTTTAAAGCTTTCAAAACTTGTTTTTTACACTAGTAAGGCATGATTTAGTGATGTCTATGAATATAGTTGGTTATTTTTTAGAATAATTTTTTTATTTAAAAATATATTAAAATAATTTTTTATATATAATTTTTAAAAATTTTATTTTTGATATAAATACATCAACACAATCCAAAAATATAAAAAAATAATTAATTAAAATTTAAAAATATTAAAAAATACAGTTGGACCATAATCTTGAATACCACTTTAATACTAAGATCATGACTGGGCTGTTAACCTATTTATAACCCAAGTTTGGGATGTTAGAATGGCTTGGGATCGAGTCTATAGCACTCATGGATTGGATCTAGGACCTTCAAGGTTCATGATTATTTTTAGTTTTAAACAAAATTTTTTATATTTTTTAATTATTTTAATATGATAATATTAAAAATAAATTTTAAAAAATAAAAAATATATATCATTCTAATATATTTCCAAACTAGATAATAATTTTTAAAAAAACAAAAAATATATTATTTTAATATATTTTTAAGTAAAACACATTTTGAAAAATAACTACAACCACAATACCACGTTCTCAAACATGTTTTAATTAAATAAGTATATTTTTTAAAAAGCATTAAAACAAAAAACTATTTAACTAAATAAGTTTTTTGTTATCAATTTTTTTATATAAAAATTATAGAAATAAAAAAAAAAAAGACGACATCAAAACGGCTCCTAAAAATATCATCATGCATAAATACGTCATTTGGTTTCCAAATAAACTGTCACTTTATTACATAATTATATAATCAAAAGTTTTTTTTTTTCTTTTATCATACTGATTCAAAGATAAAAGTATTTTCTCAAAAAATATATCTAACTTACTTTTATTAACAAACTTTTTATAAACACTTTTGACATAAACAATTATTTTATGTCAAATTTTTTATTTAAGTAAAGTTATTCCATATCAAACATATTTATAATCTTAAAGGGTTGACTTGGTGATATTTAAAGATTTATTTCACTGATTTAAATCGTCTCATGTTAAATAAATATATTGTAATTTTCTAGGACGGTGATATTTTTCTCCATCAATGGTTAACCACGCTCCTTTATTATTTCTATCGATACCAATATAACCATGTCTAATAGTCATTGACTTTCGCATAAATAAATAAAATACTAAAATAGCTTCTTTTTTACAAACATTTTCGTAGATCCTATTTATTAAAAGTCTTCATTGTAGAGGACGCCAGAATAAAACCAGCCACATGCCAAAATATTCGTAAATTTATTATCACAAAGGACAAGTCAAACTGCAAGACCATTTTTCTTGAGAGAAAACCCAGAGAAAGATATTACAAACAACCACTGGAAAGATTTTTCTCTCGATACAAAAAAGGATGGTGCCACACAAAAAATCATTTTAAAAAAACAATTAGCACTTTAAATTAAAAATGTTGGTAGAATAATATAATTAATTTTTTTTTTTTGGGTGAAATAACATAGTTTGTATATATGTGTTGATTGAAAAACATGACATTTATAATTTGTTATTATTCTAAATAGCAACATAAAAACAATATTAAATGGGGTATGGGAGAGGAGAGGGGAAAAAAAGGGGATTTCATGGGCACACACAAAGTCGTCGCTTATGACACTATTAATATTTTTAAAAGATCTCGACAAAATGAATTTAACAACAACAAGAAATGTTATCAATGATAATTTGAGTGAGCTATATTTACCACAAAAAACAAGTGAGTCACCTACTATTTTGGATGACAAATGTGCCACACTCAGGTTATCATTGTTGATCTTTTTTGATGTCATTGAATTCATCTCATTGATATATATGTGTGTGTGTGTTTCCAGACCAGCTTGTACGTAACTAGAATAATCTCGTAGGTCCTGAAGTCAACGACCATGCAAGCCTCTAGTGGCCATCATATTAGCAACCATATGTCTCGAATTTAAGATCACATGGGAAACAAACGCCTTGATTCTAAATTTTTACCACTAAACTATCTAGTAGATGGTTCTCATTGTGATATTTTTATACTACTAATAATGTTATAATTAAAACTTTGATGAATTTCTGTAATTTTTTTATATTTTTTTAATAATATTTTTTAATATAAATATTTTAAATAGCGACAAGTTATAAATATTAAATTTTCAATCATGATATAGATAAATTATATTATTTCATCAATTATTTTTTTAATTATATTATCTCGTCAATAAAAATAAAAAAATCTAATAAGCAAAAATAGCCAAATAAATCATAAAATATGTAACTCAAGGGTGGGAGCCGTGTCGCATGTCATGACAGCTGATTTGAATACGAAATCAGGGAAATAGCAAATAACACACCGCTTTCCTTGAATAATCCAGTTTCTCACAAATACAAAACGGGTTAGAAGTAGGGGGAAGTTGACCTTCTAATATCTTTACCTCACCTATTCCTTTTTTTCTCACTCGATCCAAATGTATAACAATCCTTCCCCCCTGCCCTTTACCAAATCTTCCATCTCCATCTCTTTTGGTAATTAATCCTTCGCAGATTTGGTTACCGTTTCCCCCTTCTTCTGCCCTCATATATTTCTTTCCGTGTTCGTGTAGTGTTTGCTTCTAATCTCCCGAGTTTAGTGTTAGTCAAGGTTCATTTTTTTTCCTCTTTGAAACAAGTTTGGTTTCTTTCTTGATCGGTTTCTTTTATTTGCTTTTATCAGATACTAAACAGAGGTTTCCTGGGTTTTGTGAGATCAGATGGCAGAAGGAAACGTTTCAAGATATGTGAAGTTAACAAAAGAACAAACTGTTGTAGAGGAGATTAAGCCTGGGGAACTAAATCAGCCTATTGAAGTTCCTCATGTCTCTCTCTCTTTCTCTCTCTGTTTTTTTTTCTTATTTTTCTTATCTCAAATTTTATCACCCTTTTGTTTCAAGTCTTGAGATTTAAGATATTTTAATGTTTCTCTGTCATATGCGATTGTTTCAAAGTTCAGGATTTGCACCCTAAAAGGGTTTAGCTTTTCAACTTCGATCTGATGCTGTCGTGTTTGCTTCTCTTGAGTCAAATTATCACGCGTTTTCTTATGTGGGTTTTGAATGCTCAGGCTGAATTTGTGTAAAGATTGGATCTCTGAATTTTTTTAATTTTTGGTGAGGCAGTTGGAAGTTTGCAAATGTAATGAATGTGGGCAACCTTTACCTGAGAACTTTCAGCCTCCAGCAGACGAGCCTTGGACTACTGGGATTTTTGGATGTTCTGAAGACACTGAAAGCTGTAAGTTCATTTGTAATCTAGCATTATATAGTTTCAAATCAATGTTTTGTGATGTGGGTATATCATATTTGGATATGATATGTTGACAACTTTTCAGAGATGAATTGCTTCTGTTACTGTGATTGATGAAGTACTTTATATTTTTATTGAAAGTTAGAATTTATGACATGGAGATATGAAACTAACTAACTTGATCTTCTTTTCCCTCAACTCAAACATGCATCAAATAAATGGTAATTATCTTGTGCATGTGATAAACCATAAATGGCTTTAGCCAAATTTGAGCCTCTGCTCATTGTCTGTGCTTGAAAGGAAAGTCATGGCACTTTTTCTTGAAGATCATGCTCTAGACAATATATGAACAATCCTTTCTTGATATGTATCCTTTAGCTAATCGGGAACTTTATGCTCAACTCTGCGAGAAATAATTTTATCAGATCAGAAATTTTGTATTTGCACACATGGTAGCCCCGTTTATGATTTGAATGCAGGCAGTTCACTTGTTTCTGTTTTTTGTTGTTTCCTAAATAAATGATTTCTTTTGTTTTTTAATTTTTAATTTTCTTCTTATTTTTCTGAAATCCTTGTCCATATAAATTGGAGTTCTTTACCTTTTCTAGTGCAACTTTTCCCCTTGTGTTTTTTCCCCAACTGTTGAACTTAGATGCCTGGATGCCATTTGAAACCGTTTACAGATTTTACTATAGGCACAGTTCAAATTTTCAATTCATTTCAAGAACATGGTTTTAGAAAATGACTTTGATAGACCAAATGACTAATGAGATTTTGGAAATTGATAGTTAATGTGGCCTTGTGTTTTTGCCACTTGCCATAACCAATCAAACTTTCAGGTCTAATGAACTTCTCAATACTGAATAGGAACTCTATCCTGAAGTTATGATCTAGTAAAAAACTGAAAATAGTTGTTGATTAGAGTTTATGCATTGAATTGGCAAATGCAATTTACAATTTTGAAACTCAAACATATATTTTTCTGTTTTCCCAGTTTTCTCTTTCCTGTTTGAAACAAAATATAATTGCATGTATCAACTAAAGTTTCATGGATGATGTTAATATTTTTTTTTTCATAATTAACAATGTGGTAATGACATAGATAGGACAAGGCTCAGTATTTTGAATTCGCATCTTATTTGGAAAGGTCTGTCACAAATTTTTGCACTTCCTTTGTGAAGTGGATGATATTGTCCTCCGGCAACATTATCCAATTGATTCTCTTGTAATTCTTAGTCTTATCAAAATGCGTGTCTCCTTTTAGGGTTTTAATTGCTTATTTATGCAAGGAATGATGGATTAATTCCTTCCTGTTTTACACCTGAAAAGGTTGGACAGGACTATTTTGTCCTTGTGTTCTGTTTGGTAGAAATATTGAGAGCTTGAGAGATGATACCCCCTGGACTACACCATGTGTTTGCCATGCCGTTTGCATTGAAGGTGGCATCACACTGGCAGCAGCGACAGCTGTCTTCCATGGAATTGACCCAAGCACGTCATTTCTTATTTGTGAGGGTTTACTTTTTGCTTGGTGGATGTGTGGCATATACACTGGTCTTGTTCGACAGTCTTTACAGAAGAAATATCATCTCAAGGTAATCTCAATTTTCTCTATTTTCATGTTCATGTTATGAATTGAAGACAGCAAGGATCCTCGACACACTGTTAAGGTTAAAAAAAAGCATAACATGAACATTTTGTAGATGCAGACAAGATGACTGCTTCTGGATTCCTTTAGTATTTTATGGGAGCACTTAATAATTTTAGGAGTTGCAACACATGGAACACTGTAATTGTTGCTATTATTCCATTGATATTTCAATGTGCTTTCCGAGGGTGAAAATTACTTTTTTTAGCACACAAATTTGTTAGTTCATGATAAAGTGCGCTGCTGGAAGTTGATGCCAAATAACAAAGAATAATGAAATAGTCATCATATAATTTTTATGAACTTAAAGGGTATTTTATTCCTTAATGATATGGAAATTTTTTTCTCCAATTCAAAGCTAATGATTTCAAAAGCACCGAAGTGCATTAAATTTTAAGCTTTTGCAAAAAGTTTGTCAACTGCTTTTCTCCAGTTAACCAAAATTATGCGGTCTGTGCTGCCAAACAATCAGTATGGCTTCCATTGTGCTACCTAATGAAGCCTTAATATTTTGAGGGTTGCTACAGTGCTGTTGTTTTAGCATTGTCACATTCCTGACGCCTAAAGCATAACCCCCCCCCAAAAAAAAAAAAAAGTTTAATTTTTACTGTTTACTGACTAGCATTTGTTTGGATTGCAGAATTCACCCTGTGACCCATGCATGGTGCACTGCTGCATGCACTGGTGTGCTTTGTGCCAGGAGCACAGGGAGATGAAGGGGCGTCTATCAGATAACTTTGTCATGCCAATGACCATCGTCAATCCTCCACCTGTTCAAGAGATGAGTGCCACCACTGAAAACCAGGATTCCGCTCCATCCTCTGAAAAGAACACCAGCTTGGAAATGCAGCCTCTGTAAAATCCGTTCATACAATAGTAGTACTAAGGAAGCGAATTTGATCTTGAAACTGTTTTTTTTGTTTTTACAAAGAATTTCGTTGCACAAGAAATTACTGTACCCCCCTTGTGCATCAAAGGATTCAGAACAGTCATACAGTTTTACCCTTGTTGATACTTTTTTGTAGAGTAAAGTTTACTTTTGATTAATGAGGATGCATTCTCATTCAGACTTTCCGCTTTTATATGTTAGTACCTCCTGGTTATCGTGTGGAACCAGAAAGAGTTGCTTCCACGGCCTCAGCCTCAGGTGTTGGAATTTTAGCTTTTTGTACAAGAGAATCTGTTGTTGAATTTGGTGATTGGTCAAGTAGTTGAGCATTTGATTAGCAGGTTCCAAGGTAAAATCTCACATGGGAGGATTGATCATTGAACTAACAATCTAAACGTCCAACACTCCACGAATTAGCCATATAGCACCACTCCTTTTGGATGGTTGCTTTGCCAGTCTTTGCATGAAGGAGCTCTGCAATGCCTCCAAAAGTGGATGGAATCATGCGTATGGTTGGTGTTGCCGGCCCTCTACTTTCTGATTACTGAATAAATCATTGTATTCGGTGACCTAATTAAAAAGTAGGACCCACAAATGATAGACACGAGTTACTCTTGTCACAGCTTCCAAAGCTGAGCCATGGACTGTCCTAAAGCTTCCCTTCCCCCAGTCAGTTTTCATTATTTATCGCTGTTAGGTCCTTTACCACTGCATGATCTCTCTATTATTTTGCGTAAAATGTAAGCCTGTTTCACTTATTTGTCTCTTTCAAAACCAGAATAAGGGGTGTTTCACATGGTTTTGCTTTTATTTTTAAATATTTTTTAAAAGTGTTTTTTTTTGTTTAAAAAATATTAAATTAATATATTTTAGTAATTTTTAATGATTTTGAAGTATTTATTTAAAAATAAAAAAATATATAATTTTTTTAATATATTTTCAAACAAAAACCATTTAAAAAAATATTCCATATCACAGTCCAACATTTACTTCGATTAAAACAAAATATTTGTCCTCCGTCAAGTCCTAAACATTACTAAGGCTACAAACAAACTGCCCTAATACCTGCCTATAATTATAATTTTAAAACTTAACTGGGATGTACTTGAGATAAAGAATTGAGCTACAGATAATACTTGAGTTAAAGGTGAGAATCGATTTGTCAAATGAGGTTAATTAAAAAAAATAAAAATATATATGTATATAAAAAACATTATTTTAACAAAATTATGATTAAGTTTTGATAGTTACACCCGAATCAATCAGGACAACTTAGGTTTTTAACCAAGTAAAAATCAAGGATTTTTTTTCAACTAAACTGTTCTACCCCATATCATTCAGGTACCCATATCTACCTGCTGATCCAGTACAGGTTTTAAAACAATGCCTACAACTCTCTCTCTCCAGGACGTTGTGGCTGTCTAGGCTTGTACAACTCTCTCTCTCGATCTCTCCCCAAGACATTGTGACTGTCCAGGCTTGTACAACTCTCTATCTCTCTCCAAGACATTGTGAATGTCTAGGCTTGTTTCCATGGAGAGACCACAGCCAGAGACTGGAGGAAGGAGGAGAATGGAAAAGAATAAGGAAAGGGTGCAGTTCCTACCTCCTGGGCGTATGTTATCGGTGCCTCCCATGACGAGGCCACCAGCAGCAGCAACCAATGAAGTGAGGCTAGCAGCAATAGCTGTTGAGTTGAACATACGGTTGAGATCAGCAGACATGCCTGGTGCAATGCAAGAGCATGCATTTAGGTTCAGTAGAGCACTCCTTGATACTAATAATCTCGAGAGCAAGAATCCCAATCCTACTCATATCGCCATGAGTCTCAAGAAGGTATGGAGATTTTCCATGGATTCGACCTTGATGATTGTGCATAAAATTTGCTTCTAATACAGTCCAAGTTTTTTTTTAAGCATAGTTCCAAATATGGCATCATTCTGATAAATATATGAACGGGGCATCTATTGATACTGCATATGAATGAACACTTCAATTTGTTGGTGGAAGAACAGTAAATCTCCCTATCATAAGTTTATTACAAGACTCAATAGCAAGCAGAGAGGCACAGATAGGTCAAGTAGCCATACCCCACCTCTTCTCTATCCCTTCTAATAATGTTGATGCGTGACATGAAAGAAGGTTGTCCCACTAACTGTACTCATGACTAGTGAGAGTACTCATAGCAGTTAGCACCCGAGTAATTTTTCAGGAAAATCTACGATGGCTGTTAAGTTGAGATTTAATTAACAGTAGTAGTATTATGGTTGCCAAGTTATTTATTACTATTATTTTGGAGCTTATAGCTTTGTTGTTTTTGTTTAAAAGCTTGCAACTTTATTAACTTTTTCTATAACACATCAATTCCTGATGTAAAGATTTTAGTTTTTTGTCATTACACTAAACAATGTATCTTGATATCCATACCGATTATACCATGGATTTTGTTTGAAGTTTTTAGACAACTGCGCCCTATGTGTTCAAACCTTGTTGAAATTTATTAACGTTGGCTGAGTTGACAACAACCAAGATTATTTATGTGATTGACCTTAGTTGACTTGAACTTTTTCTCCCCTGCATCTTTTCTTAGAATTTCCTTGCAAATGGGCATATACAAGGAAGTTTTGGCACTGCTGTTGTTCATTTGTCCCTTGCCTCCTTTCCTTTTCCTTTTCCTTTTCTTTTTCAGGAGTTTGATGCAATGTATGGCATCGCATGGCACTGCATTGTGGGCAAGAGTTATGGGTCATTTGTAACTCACTCAAGTGGTGGATTTGTATATTTTTCCGTGGACAACCTCTCTTTTCTTCTTTTCAAGACCGAGGTCCAACCAGTGAAGAGGCCACCTCCATTGCGCAAGCTCAAGGCATAAATTGGTCGTGCTAATTGAAAATCTGCTTGAATTTTAAGTACATGAATCTGCATTTTATGGACAAGGCGTAGGTTATGCTATGACTTATATTTAGGACCTTGTCTAAATTCGGTTCTGATGCTGTTTTAATTACTCTTTTCCTTTCCTTTTCTTTGTTTCATCGCAAGTAGCTAGATTTAGTCTCGAATAACATTAAAATATTGTAAATCCTATTTTAATTTGGATTCGGGTCTTACAATATATTGGATTGCCATACAGGAAAAACTAAGAACTACCTAAAAATTTCACAAATTACACTCTTTACTATAGTTTAATTGATCAGGATCACATTAGTTTCTCTCTGTTAAAGAAATATGAAGAACGATAAAGACAGTTTGCCAATTTCCTTCATGGCTATAGAGGCTGGTGATCTTGAAGGCGGCACAGAACCATGCAGGAAGCAACTCTGCTTCTTCTTACACAGACACTTTTGCTGATTATATTTCTTCTTCCAGCTCGAACTCATCAAGTGTGACTGCTTATTGGGAATCCTGGAACTCTTCTTTAGAATGTGTTGATTTGGGATCAGAAACTGTTGTAGACAAGGAAGTTGTAACATGGGAGACCAAGATAAAGAAAGGAGATGTGGAGTCTTATAAGGAGGAGAGACAGAGAACAGGAGCTCCCTCTAAAATTATGGCTTGTTTCAACTTTCTGTGGCTTCTATTCTGCGCTTGATTGGATTCTATAGGCTCTCTCTTCTAATTCTGTTCCAATTAGTCTCGACAAACTGTGGTTCCTTGTCCAGCTTAATTACTGGCTGTTCTGTCCAGGATCTCAGGCTTTTAGGGTTTTTTTTTTTTTTTTTTTTTTTTTAAAAGACAATTTTATGCCAGTTAGGTTATTTCTTTCTGCTTTCGTGGCTAGCCGCTGGCCAAATTTTTGCATGTTTTTTTTTTCCTCGTATTTTTTTGCCTATTATATATATATATATATATATATATATATAAGAGTCAATATCCGATACTGAGACGAATCCTGCTGCTTCCAAGCTAACAAATCCTTTTCCCTGTAAGATAAGGAACAAGCGGCGAATGTGTATATATAACTATAGGCTGACTATGCATAGCCCTATTAATATTTGCGTCTCAGGTATTAATAAAAACATGGCAAGAGGAGGTCGCAGCTATGGAGGTGAAAGTGGATCTGCTGGTGGTGCTCGTTTTCGTGAAGATTATACTGATTATCGCCTATTTTATGATGAACTAGGAGCGCAACCAATGAACCAATTGTTTTCTTTATTCCATGACAATAGCATTGCGTATTCAGATAATGTTCCATTGAGCAGTGTTGATTCTGAAGCTGGTGGCGCTTCTCCTTTTCCTACAAACTCCAATGATGCTACAAACGAGAAGGAACATGGAATGTGGTCTTCCTTTATGCAGTGTTTCGAGTTCTTAAGTATTTTTAGCCGCTGATCACTTATTTAATGGAGAGGAAGAGAACATGTCTTTGCTCCCAATTCCCTCTTATATTTGTTAAGAGTACTCTTTATTTATTTATATTCTGCTCAAGCTATTAATGGGGAACGCTAATTTGATTTCATGGATCGTGCATGTCCAATGGTTTGTGTTGAAAATAGTGTTTTTCTTTTAATTCTTGTTCATCTTACACATGAACAATGTTTTTCTTTCTTTCTAATTGGGTGACTGTTTTCTTTCTTCTTGTTGCTATTGTTCTCTTCGCACACTGACTGGCTGAATATGAAGTACACTTTGTTTTTTCTCAGCAATATGATATTTTTTGTCCAAATCCCACGTATATTCAGACTAAACTTCTCTTTAGTTGGGTCTAGATTCAAACTATCTATGTTCACGGCCTTTCATTGGATTCAAATCGGAGAACATAACGTGAGAAGACAATCCATTTAACACCGAGTCAATATTTAGGGTTTGTTTTATATAACAGGGGATCATTCTTGACAAATCTTTTTTTTTTTAAAAAAATCCCTTCTCTGATAACTAGAACAGCAAGTTATTGAAACTGAGGTTCAATAATTGGGACTAAAATTATTTTAAAAATAAATAAAAGTTGATGTGGGGAAATTTTCGCAAACACAAAGGGTGGCCATTGAATGAACTGCAGATCACGAGTACTACCAATGAAATCCTACCACGGAGTAAGTAACGGTTAATTTTTGAATCATGGGTTTGCAACCCTGAACAGACGCACACGTATATGAACATTGTTGCAATCTTTCCGTAACTGCTAAAACGCAAAACACAAAGGATTTGCCATTTCTCTCTTAATGCATAACTGCTATCCTGCCTTGGAAAAATTCCGACTTCAATTTATTGTCTTGGCAATATGTTGATATTTGGTAAAATGGCTTCAGCATCACTGACTGCACGTTTCAAACAATCAGTCACTCCCGCTTCTCTTAGAGCCTATCTTGCAGAGTTCATCTCCACTTTCTTTTACGTGTTTGCGGTTGTAGGATCTGCCATGGCTTCAAGTAAGTGTTGAACAGCAACTTCTAATCTGTTTAGTGAAAAGGGTTTGGCTTGATTGTCCATGTTTCTTGCTGTAATATGTCGGTCTACATGATCCTTGTTTGTTTTTAATTAGCAATGTTCTTTTTTAGTGAGACGAGAACATATAAAATGGAAATCTAGAGCCATTTGTCAATTTTGCTACGGTTTTTTTCTGATAACATATAAACAGAACTGTCTAGTTAAGAAAAAAGCATAGTTGTCGACTTTTGTGGTTTTGGTTCTAATAACACGCTGAGGCACATTCAAAATATTGATCAAAAGGCATGATTCAGTTTTTCTAGAAGTAGAGAGTTTACAAGTTTTAAGGTTGATGTTTGATTTTGGCATGTGTCAGGGAAATTATTGCCAGACGCAGCAGCAGATCCATCCAGCCTAGTGATAGTCGCAATGGCGAATGCTTTTGCACTCTCATCGGCTGTGTACATTGCTGCAAATGCCTCTGGAGGGCATGTGAACCCTGCTGTCACATTTTCCATGGCTGTTGGAGGACGCATTAATGTGCCCACCGCTCTATTCTACTGGATTTCTCAGATGTTGGCCTCCGTCATGGCTTGCATTTTCTTGAAAGTGGCCACCGTAGGACAGGTGATAAAATCCGCTCTCTGTTAATGCAAGATGGATTGGATAGGATCCTTTAACCGATTGCAGCTTTCTTGCACTGACAATATTTGCTTACATTTTCTTGCACTGCGCCACCACTAAGATGCAACTTCTATTCTGTAATTTTCTAGCATGTTCCAACCAACACAGTTGCAGAGGAAATGACAGGATTTGGAGCATCCCTGATAGAAGGTGTGATGACATTTGGCTTGGTGTACACTGTTTACGCTGCCGGAGACCCTAGACGTAGTTCGTTGAGCGCCACTGGACCTTTGGCAGTAGGTCTTACGGCAGGAGCCGGTGTCTTGGCTGCAGGACCCTTCTCAGGTGGCTCGATGAATCCGGCGAGTGCATTTGGGTCTGCAGTTATTGCTGGGAGGTTAAAAAACCAGGCTGTTTATTGGGTTGGACCCTTGATTGGAGCCGCAGTTGCTGGGTTTCTCTATGATAATGTTGTCTTCCCTACTGAAGCTCCAGATTCTCTCAGGGGTGTTTCAGGTGAAGTTGGAGTTTAATTGCAGTTTGCTGTAATTGACACTTTGTTCTTATTGTAATTCTAAGTGGTCACAGTGTTCCTAGTTAACCTCTGATCATTAGTAAATTACGGCACTATTTGTTTTTCCTGTTCATGGGAGTGTTTTGGGCATCTTGTTATTTTTAAAAATATTTTATTATTTTTATATTAATTTATTAAAATGATACGAAAATATTTTGAAAAATAATTTAAAGTAAAAATAAATAAATTTTAGTCAACTTAATCCAATGAGCCTATCATCATACAATTAACCTCATCTAACCTCATCTACGACTGAGATTACTCCAAGCTTTTTACACAACCTAATGCGATTCTAGTACCCAGTACACAATAAACAAGTCTCTCCCACAATTAACAGCATGATCATCACCAAGTCCGTACTTAGATATGTTATTAAATACAATTATAATTTTAACCAAGCACAAAAGTTTTTAATTATAAATAATAATTTTTAAAATTTATTTTTTCATAACATAGGCATAAAAGTTATTATAATACTAAATACATTCATAACAATACCGGTAATGTTGATAATAATTATTCCTGTAATTATAATATTGATAATATTAAAAATTTACAATTATTTGATGATGAAATAATGATCATGGATAGTGATAATGATTGTTGATATCATAAAAGAATAAAATAATTAAACGATAATGTATTAAGATTAATAAAATAAAAAAAATACTCTTTTCATAGATTTAAAATATGTTTTTCAAATTTGATATGGATTATGGAATAAATTGAAAAATATTTTATATTGAATCATGTTTTATTATTTATTTATATAATATCAAAAATTCAATTAAAAAAAACATTTTCCATGAAACAAAAATACCCAATCGCATGGTAAAAAATCCAGATTCTGGACGGGCCTGGTTGATAAAATAATTGGACAGTCCGGTGCATCAATGATCGAACCAGGCCCAATTAAAAATGAAAAAAAAAACTATCGTTTTTCCCGCTTCTTTCAGAGAGAGGCTCCTCTAAAATTCAAAACAATCGAAACCCCTCCCTCCATCCAAAAAACAAAAACAAAAATCTCCACACAAACAAACTCTCCATTTCTCCCCAACCCCAACTCACCCACTCCCAGGCCTTGTCATATTGGAAACCCTAAAATTTTCCCAAGCCTTTTCAATTTCAGGGGTTCTCATTTTCAATTACGAATGTATATAAAGGAGATATGTTTAGAGGGGTTCAAATCTTACGCAACAAGAACAGTAGTACAAGGATTCGACCCCTTTTTCAATGCAATTACGGGGCTAAATGGGTCTGGCAAGTCGAATATTCTGGATTCAATTTGTTTTGTTTTGGGTATAACTAATTTGCAGCAAGTTAGGGCATCCAATTTGCAGGAGTTAGTGTACAAGCAAGGACAGGCAGGGATTACTAAAGCTACAGTGTCAATTGTGTTTGATAATTCTGACAGGAATAGGAGTCCTCTTGGGTATGAAGATCATTCAGAGATTACAGTTACTAGACAGGTTAGTTTTCTTCAAAAATCAAATTGGTTTGCTAAATTAAGGGTTTAGAATTTGTGGGTTTTGCGAAGAATTGGTGAGAGAAAGGTAACGTGTTGGTTAAATTTTTGTTAGAGGTAAGAGAAATGTTTGGTTTGTATTTATGTAGCCACGCATTTTTCTTTTATTTTAAAGTTGGCCTTTGATGGCGTTGGGAGGTTGCTCTGTTTTAATTGTAGAATATAATGGTCCGGTATGTTCCCTGAGTGTTCTAATTGAACGGGTCTGATTTGTTTTTTGTTTCTATATTGAATTTAATGTTGCTTCTGATTATTATAGCAATGGTAAATTTACATATATTTCTGTCTTGGTGTGTTTAGCAATTGATTCAAAAAGACTGAACTAGAATGTTTAACTAAAGTGTATAATATACTATAGACCTAAGAATGGAACTATAAGATACAGCGGTTATTAAGCTCGGCCTGCAAAAAGAGAAACTTTTTATGGTCATGATTTTTTGAATTTAATCCAACTTGTTTGCTTTGACAGCGTTGATTTTATATGTGAAGGACTTATATATTTGTATCTGCAGATTGTGGTCGGTGGAAGGAACAAGTATCTGATCAATGGAAAGCTGGCCCAGCCTAGTCAAGTCCAAAACCTTTTTCATTCAGTGCAGCTGAATGTTAACAATCCACATTTTCTCATTATGCAAGGACGCATTACTAAGGTCTTGAACATGAAACCTCCAGAGATCTTATCAATGCTTGAAGAGGCTGCTGGGACAAGAATGTACGAGACAAAAAAAGAGTCTGCGTTGAAAACTCTAGAGAAGAAGCAGAGCAAGGTGGATGAAATTAATAAGCTTCTTGACCAGGAGATACTGCCAGCTCTGGAGAAGTTGAGGAAGGAGAGGATGCAATATATGCAATGGGCCAACGGCAATTCTGAATTAGATCGACTCAAAAGGTTTTGCATTGCTTATGATTATGTTCAAGCAGTGAAAATTAGAGACAGCGCAGTTGTTGAGGTGGAACATATGAAGGGAAAAATTGCTGAGATCGACACTAGTGCAGAACAGATGCTGGCGGAAATACAGCAAAAGGAGACGGAAATATCAAAATTGGCTGCTGAAAAGGAAGCCAGTATGGGCGGGGAAGTAAAAACTCTGTCAGAGAATGTAGATGTGCTTGCTCAAGATCTTGTGCGAGAGGTATCAGTTTTGAATAATAAAGAGGATACTTTAAGGAGTGAATGTGAGAGTGCTGAAAAGGTGATGGGGCAATCTTTGCTAATTCTGATGTTTATTTTTATATGTCTAGCTTTGTATATTTGCCTCTAGAATTTGTTCAAGTTTTTCTCCTCTTCTTTTGCTTTTTTAAATGACCAGGCAGTTTTCATATCGCATTTACATTTAACATCTTGATGCTTCCAGATTGTTCACAGTATTGAAGAATTAAAGCAGTCTGTTGAGGAGAGGGCTGCTGCAGTTAAAAAGTCTGAGGAAGGAGCAGCTGATCTCAAAAGGAGAGTTGGAGAACTTTCCAATAGTTTGGGAAACTATGAGAAGGAATACCAAGTCAGTATTCATCCTTGCTTTTTTAGTTCATTTTGCTCCGTATAAATAGATAGCCACTGCACTGACCAGCAAAACAAGTCATGGATTGAGAGTTTTAGTTGCTATTGATAGGGTGTGCTAGCTGGGAAGAGCAGTGGTAGTGAGGAGAAATGCCTTGAAGATCAACTGGGTGAAGCAAAGTATGCTGTTGGAAATGCTGAAACAGAGTTGAAACAGTTGAAAACAAAAATTAGCCATTGTGAGAAAGAGCTGAAAGAGAAAACGCATCAGTTAATGTCAAAGAATGAAGAAGCTGTTGCTGTAGAGAATGAGCTTCGTGCTAGAAGGAAAGATGTCGAAAATGCTAAATCAGCGCTGGAATCTCTTTCATATAAGGAAGGCCAGATGGAAGCTTTACAGAAGGTCTGTATGCTCCCCTTGATCCCATTTCACCTTCAGGTCCTATAAATTACCTTACAGTTGATGATTATGTTAATCAAAACTTTTCTTCAGGATTGTGCATCCGAATTGAAACTAGTGCAGAAGTTGAAAGATGAAATACGAGACCTTTCGGCGCAGCTATCAAATGTTCAATTCATATACCGTGATCCTGTGAGAAACTTTGATAGGTCGAAAGTAAAAGGCGTGGTAGCTAAACTAATTAAAGTAAATGACAGCTCCACAATGACTGCCCTAGAGGTCAGTAATGCACATATCATATACTTGATTTTGTCACAACAAACTTGTACGAGTAGTAACAACTCTTACTTGAGTTGATTTTCAGGTTACTGCAGGTGGAAAGTTATTTAATGTTGTTGTGGACACTGAGAGCACTGGAAAGCAACTTCTTCAAAATGGTGATCTCCGTAGAAGAGTGACAATTATCCCCTTAAACAAAATTCAATCCCATCCTGTACCCATTAGAGTTCAGCAGGCTGCTGTTAGATTGGTTAGTTGTTGCTTTCACCTCCTTTCCATGATTTGGTGCCATAGTCTTTTTCTCCTTTGTTGATTTTTATCATTGTATCAGGTTGGCAAGGAGAATGCTGAACTGGCACTTACTTTGGTTGGCTACGATGAGGAATTGAAGGTATATCAGCCCAGGCCTGCTCATCAAGTGAAGTGTGTCCACTTCATGCTTCTCATTCATAGTTTGATGGTTATACTGAGTGAATAAGATCAGCAAATTATTCATGCTGTGATTGAGCTGTATGTTGCAATTATTCATACAAAATTTTCTATTTACTTTTGTCTGAACCTGAATTTCCTTTTCTTTGGTATTGTTTTCCTACTGTTGATTTTTGCAGACTGCTATGGAATATGTTTTTGGTTCAACATTTGTTTGCAAAAACATTGACGCTGCAAAGGAGGTATGCTCATCTTTGTCGAAGCACTTATCTAGATTGTTTGAATGTGTGAGAATCATTTGGGGGGCGGGGGATGCTCAGTAACTTTGTCATAACCTTAACAATTTACAACCAATATATTATAACCTTAAAAATTTACAATCGGTATCCTAAACTTAGTCCACTACCAATGAGTTCCTGCAACTCTGTTTCTTAGGTGCTTATAATTATAGATACATCTTTCTTCCCCTACTTTCTCACTGTAAACTTCACTCAAATCTTTCTTCAGGTTGCTTTTAGTCGAGAAGTCCGCACTCCTAGTGTCACTCTTGAAGGTGATATCTTCCAGCCAAGTGGTCTTTTAACTGGTGGAAGTCGCAAGTAAGTTGCCTTTTAGCTTACATATATAAACATGAAGAGGAAACCCTTTTTCTTCTGCATGTTATCACTGAAACTCTTTAATTATTTTCTTTATTCATTTGTTTGCTCCATCAAACCACAGCTATTACTTATTAAATTTGATGTGCATCAAATGATTCCTCAAGGTTATACACTTTCTTTTTGTAACAGGGGTGGTGGCGATCTGTTAAGGCAACTCCATGAATTGGCAGAGGCTGAATCAAATCTCACACTACATCAGAGAAGGTTATCCGAAATAGAAGCAAAGGTAGAGTTACATCCCCTTTCATCACGTGTAAGAAGGAAAGGGGCAGGAGAGAGTCATTGTGCTCTAAGATATTTTTTCTCCTTTTTTCAACACGTAAAGAACTTCATGTGGCATCTATCTGAAGTGATCAATATGCATATTGATGCATCATGTGCTTGTGTTGAATAAAAAATATTTGGAAACTTTTCCTCATAAAATGTTGATACAAGTTGCTCCATGAAATGCATTCTGATATGATACCAATGCTGTAAATCAACTCTACTCTCCAACTACGTTGGAGTATTTGTTTATTATGAGCAACAATTGAGATTAATTCTGTAATGGATACATGGAGAATTCTGATTTGTAGTCTGTTTTCCTTGGTTACTTAATAACACACCTTTCATATCATACGTAACAGATTCTGAATTTTGACTTGCAAGATTCATGTAGCTTTTGCTGTTTGATTTTCTTACTATTTCAATTTCTTTATTGGCTTCTTTTCATCCTAAAATTGCAGATTACAGAGCTCTTGCCGGTCCATAAAAAGTTTGCAGACCTTAAAAAGCAGTTAGAGCTTAAGCTGTATGATCTTTCATTATTTCAGGGCAGGGCTGAGCAAAACGAGCATCATAAGGTTTGTAATATCTCCTCCTTGATAATGTGTCTAACTGGTTTATTCAGTCATTATGCTGCCCCTTCTGTTTCTGCGAGTAAGTTCACTTACAATTTTTTGGTTCTTGTTTGTTGGTTTCTTTTGTGGGGTAATAGCTTGGAGAAGTAGTAAAGAAGATTGAACAAGAGCTTGAAGAAGCAAAGTCTGCAGCCAAAGAAAAACAAATTTTGTACAATGAGTGTGTTAATACAGTGTCAATGCTTGAAAAATCTATCAAAGAGCATGATAATAATCGAGAAGGCAAGCTTAAAGACTTGGAGAAACAAATTAAGGCTACAAAAGCACAAATGCAGTCAGTTTCAAAGGACCTCAAGGTAAATTTTAATATTGCTGATCTTTTACTAGACATTTCATGGTGGATCCATGAATTATTGGGCTGAGCTGGATTTGAAGCAGCATACGCATTTTGATAAAGAATTTACAGCACTGCTTGGGCAAGGGATAGTTGAAAAGATTGAAGGACATTTTTTTGGATGGAGGAAATGAAACTTTTTCTCACAACTGTATCCTGAATCCTACATGTGCTGTCTTTGTTAGTTTAGTTCCATTCGGTATGATTCCTTAATAGCTCTTTAACATTTTGTGCACTTTCTTGTTAACAGGGCCATGAAAATGAAAGGGAGAGACTTATCATGGAACAGGAAGCAGTCATGAAGGAACATTCATCTTTGGAGAGTCAATTAGGTGCTTTGAGAGCACAAATCAGCCGTCTCAATTTGGAATTAGAAGAACAGAAGGCCAAGGTAAACTTGGTATCTGATTTGGTGAACTTCTCAGTGTTTGGTGTACAAGTTATTGCAACATGCCTTTCTTGCAGGTTGCTTCCACGCGCAATAATCATGATCAGGTTCAATCTGAGCTCAATTCAATCCGTCTAAAGATGAAGGAGTGTGATTCCCAAATTAGTAGCATTCTCAAGGAGCAGCAAAAACTTCAACATAAACTGAGTGAGACTAAGCTTGACAGGAAGAAGTTGGAGAATGAGGTAATTTGTTTATAGCCCTTCTTATGTACTGCCCACATTGTGACATTTTATTTATGTATTTCTCTATTTATGCAATAGGTGAAGAGAATGGAAATGGAGCAGAAAGATTGCTCTATGAAGGTGGACAAATTGATAGAGAAGCATGCCTGGATTGCTTCTGAGAAGCAGCTATTTGGGAGAAGTGGGACTGATTATGATTTTCAGTCACTCAATCCTAGTAAAGCAAAGGAGGAACTTGAGAAATTGCAAGCAGAGCAATCAGGGTGTGTAACTCAAACTTTTCAATCTATGATTAATACTCTTGTTACTATTGTTGTGTTAAAACTAATAATGCTATCTTTTGTTTCTCAAGAACATTTTTTTCTTAGCCTGAGACCTCAAACCTTTTGATTCCGTTTCACATTGCTATTATTATTTGCGGACCAGAGAGCTGATCATTTTTTTCCTGTTGTATTGTTCACTGTAATGAAGGCTCGAGAAAAGGGTGAACAAGAAAGTTATGGCAATGTTTGAAAAAGCAGAAGACGAGTACAACGATTTGATGTCAAAGAAGAACATCATAGAGGTTGTTTACCCTGAATATAAAAACATTGCTTGTACATTAGCTTTTCTATACTTGTGCTAATTTTGCGTTTACCAGAATGACAAGTCTAAAATAAATAAAGTGATTGAAGAGCTAGACGAGAAGAAGAAGGAGACTCTCAAAGTTACTTGGGTTAAAGTGAACAAGTGAGGTTTCTCTCACTTTGCAAGATTTCCTGCTTCTGATACTGTGTTTTAATTTTATACCAGCATCAATTGTTTTTGTTGTTTATGATGGATGTTCTGATTCTGGATTTTACAAAATATGGCCATACACATGCTTATAAATTTTCAATCTTTTTTAGTGACTTTGGATCTATCTTTTCCACCCTATTGCCGGGCACCATGGCAAAGCTAGAACCTCCTGAAGGTTGCAGTTTCCTAGATGGTCTTGAGGTTCGTGTAGCTTTTGGAGGTGTCTGGAAACAATCGTTGTCTGAATTAAGTGGAGGTCAACGCTCTCTGCTTGCTTTATCTATAATCTTGGCATTACTTCTCTTCAAGCCAGCTCCACTTTATATTCTAGATGAGGTATATTTAACTAGAATCATTATTCTATTGGCCCTTGGAGAATTCCCATCTTATCTTGTTTACCCTTTTAGACATGTCAAATGTATTATTAAATATATGATTATATTATATTAGATAACTCCACACTTAATTGACTTCCATAATAGGTAATGTAATAGAAAAACTTCTCTGAGGTGGTTTTGTTGACTAGAATTTGAAAGGCACTCAAGTACCGGTGCATGTAAAAAATGCACAAGCATAGAAAGAAACTCATGTTTTTCTACGCCGAGCTATTTTATGGAATTATTTTGGTTTTATTTTTTGTTCGCATCATGCTTTCTAAATGGATTTTAGTAGAAAGCTCATACAAGATTGATTTGCCATTGATCCAATTCTTGAGGTTGTTGACAGGTCGATGCAGCTCTTGATTTAAGCCACACACAGAACATAGGGAGAATGATCAAAGCTCACTTCCCACACTCCCAGGTCCAGTGGTTCTTTTCTGTGTTAAATGATAAATGAAACAAATTCTTAATAGTGATAGTGCATCAAATTTGGGTGACAACATGCCACCGTGCAAAATTTCTTTCTTGAAATTCATCTTTATTGTTAAGCCTATCGAACTATGATCTATTTTTCTTAAACTTTCTTTTGGATTGTATCTTGTAGTTTATCGTGGTTTCACTAAAAGAAGGCATGTTCAACAATGCTAATGTTCTTTTCCGGACAAAATTTGTGGATGGTGTTTCCACTGTACAGAGGACTGTTGCTGCTAAGCAGAACTTGTGATTGCTTTAATATGGTCAGGTTCTATTGGTATATTGCTGCACTAGCATCTAATATTAATCTTGTATCGTTTGTTGGGGATCTTATTATTTTCATTTGACGGTGCTATTGATATATTTGGACAGGTAGTGTGACACCAAGTTCCAAGATTTTTTCAAGAGAAGTGAGAAGTTTCTACCTTTTAAAATTCTTCATTTTGAAGTCGTGTTGTTTGTATTGTAATTAAATGTCACATTATAATATTGATGTTAAGCGCTTGCCTATCAGTCAAGCAACTGTCAAACTAAAATCTGTGCTAGATGATTCACAGGATTTAGAAGCTTTTCTATTCATTTAATTTATGTATTTGGATTTCGGTGCTTCCGATTACTACATGAATATATTGTATAGTTCATCCACCATTGACAAAACTGAAATTGGAGAACTACTACTTCAGTGTGATCCCTAGTAAGGGTTGATGAAATGATAAAAATAATGATGATGCTGCATATTTGCTTTCTCCCTTATTGCTTGTGTCCTGATGATTCAAACTTATGTTATGTTTATACAGATGGTTTTTCGTTTGACCTGCCAATGGAGACTGCTGGGGCCTAAGCTGTGGATCATGCCACTGAAGCTGATTGAAATGGTGATACTTCGTTTCAATGGCCCATGGTACAGTGTTAATTGTGAAAACATCTCGTTCTCATGCATGTTAATCTGTAGAATGTTCTATTATGATACCTCATAACATATACCGTTGACTAATGGCATTTTGACTAGTATGTTTTAATGTTGAAGCTAATCGGTTAACAATTAGGAGTTTGAGATGGTAGTGACTAGTGCCATAGATGAGATGAAACTCTGTTTACTGAATTGTTTCTTTTGATCAAACTGGACATAATCATCATCTCCAGCATCAACCAACGAGTTTGCTGTACCACTAAACTTTAGCAGATGGATAAATTGGCTTGTCGTTGGAAATTGAAGTTGCATTCAAGTTGGCTAATCTATTGGAAACGTGTTTGTAAATTTCAGTTGGTTTTACCAGTCTCTTCGTACTAATGCTGGTTCAGAGTCCAAGAGTTTACATATAGAAGTAGAAAGGTTGGAAAAGATGGAACCCTGTTGGTTCGCACTTTCATACTAGCCATAGGCTCCATCTGCGTGCATGCATGGATGATGAATACCCTACAAACTAGTCGTAGTAGTTCCCTAGATTTTGGCAGGCTTAGAAACTTCTATGCGTCTCATAATTAACCTGGTTAGCTGTAACAAGGCCACATCAACCCCTACTACATATAAAAAATCTAGGCAAGCCCATTGCTGATGATATTTCATATTGGAATTATAGGACACAGAAATACCCATGTCTGCTCAGGATTGAACTAGCCTCTCAATACACCAATTATTTTTGGGGATGTTAGGCTGTTAGGCATCCATTTTCCCCGTGCAGTTGTTGAGTGTTTCTAAAATGGTTATAAAATGAAAACCCTTTAAATTTGAAATCTGCATGAACTTTTCACTCCTACGTGTTGAAAATCTTAATTTAATTAGACGAATAAAATTCAAATTAAAGAACTTCAAGATTTTGGATAAGACTGTAGGAAAGATTTTATATTTTTTCTCAACAGTTTTCCTCGCCTGCCGCCGAGGCTTTGTTCTTTTTTTTCTTTGTTGACATTGTCACGTGTCCATATTGTTTTCTTCATGAATTCCCTAGCAGATTTTTTTCTCAACATGAGAATTTTGGGGCTTAACACTTGTTCCATCAAGGTGTAAATGCTAAAACGAGTTCACGAGAAACAGAGTTAAATATGGCATCTGGATTCAATGCGTCAAAATTCTAATTCAACCGACCAATTCAAAGGTGGGCAGAGAAGGGTTCCTGATGGAGATTTTCAGCATTTTTGTGAAATTACATGAAGATTGTTCTTTTCTTGTGCGAAAGGAAACCAAGGCTGCCAACCCCACTCTCTTTCCCACTGAGTTACTTTTTTTCCCCCCTTCCAGGAATACAACGAGGGCATCAATTCTGTCAAAAAGTCGCCAAAATTTTTAATCTTCAGTTTTTGTACAATTCTATTGAAAATCATCATGCTTTTAAGCAAAAGAATATCTCATTACTTCGAACGAGAATCATTCTAATTTCACATAAAAAGACACTTTACAGGGAATCAAGAACAAATCTAAAGGAGTCCATGAAAATACTGTTTATACACGCACAAGTCATTATGGATTTGCACTGGTTTTTTGATCCTCGGATTTTTTAGTGTTTAATTATTTTTTTTTTTCATGTTGTCCTTCGTTATTAATCCATTGATAGTATTCCTGCTCACTCTTAAAAAACTGTTTGTCGGGCTTTTAGCAATGGAAAGCACTGTTATGCAGGCAATTCACGAACATAGGCGTCACTTTACTGTTTCAATTTACAACGAATCACGTGTTTGCTACATAGTTCTACCACACAGATTAGGGTTTTTTCTTCTTCTTTAAAAAATTCACCGTAGATCACATATATCGATTGGCTATGGTGCCGATCAAGCAGGCTTTGATGGGTGACGTGTTGCTGAGGTGCCATATAAAAGGCTTTTCTTGTAGCTTTCGTGAAACCTACCAAACCAACATGCAATTCTCTGTGTGTTTCAACGTTAATTATTCACATTTCAAACCCAAGATTTTGAGGGCAAAGTCTTGGACGTCACCTCGGCCGAAAGTCTAGACACGCAGTGGCCTTCAAATATATAGATCAATGGCAACGTACGACTTTGACTTTGAGATTGTCTTGGTTCTCAGTTTTCCACATCAAGAGAATTCCCGCAAGGATATCTGATTAAGGATTCATGGGGCAGGCGGGCCCAGCTTCAGCTACAGGTGCCATGAATGAATTTGACAGCCTTCACTCTTTGATGCCGCGCAAAAACCCTTAGACGACAACTCTTTTATTATATTATATTACAAATATAAAAAAAGAACTAAAAAACTAAAATTCATAATGGTTTTACTGTTTCAATTCTTGTAGACATTGATTCATTTGAATTGGCGATTGGTACAATGTTGTCTTAATTTCATTTTGACTCTAAAGGATGTGTTGCATGCACCTTTTATAAGAGTAATTATATAGGAAATATTATAGGCATATCATATAAAAAATATTATAGTTATATTTTTTTTGTTATAATCTACACCATTATTATTGTATATTGCACTACACATATATATAAAAAATATTGGTTAATCAATTAGTTAAAATTTTTAATTATTCTGAGTTTCGTATCAGAGTTTTCTGCAATCAGAACTTCTCTTCCCTCTTTCTATGGACTCTATTGCCATCACCTTCTACCCCCACCAAACCAGCAGTGCAGACTAGCCAATCAGAAGCTGCTGCCTTTGGATCTTCCTCCCACCAGCAACATCCCTAGCCCGCAGAGTAAGACCATGGTCCTGCCTTCCATGTTTTTGTCGTCCCCATTCACATCATGGGGATAACACCTCCCTTAATCATTGTGTTGTCTAATATTCATCAAGTGGTCTCATTGAATCTTACGAACACCACCTATCTTTACTAGCAAATATAGATAAAACCATATCTTATTGGTCAAGGTGTTTTTCCACCTTGTTAATGGCTTAGTGTCGTGTTCTCCCTCTCTTGTTTATGATAATTTTGATGGTTCTTCTTTGGCAATCAATTCTTTTTTTTTTTCTTTAGAAGCAACAAGATCAGTTTATTTTAAACGCTTTACTTTTTTTTTTCTTTCCATGGACGTCTTGCATCCTGTGATTGATTGCTAGACTCTTACTTGTGTCTGGCACATTCTTTAGAAAATGTTCACTTTTCTTGTAGCTCGCGTGAAACCTAACAAACTAACGTGCAGTTGTCTTTGTGTTTCAACGTTAATTATTCACATTTCAAACCCAAGATTTTGAGGGCAAAGTCTTGGAAGTCACCTTGGCCAAAAGTCTAGACACGCAGTGGCCTTCAAATATATAGATCAATGGCAACGTACGACTTGGACTTTGAGATTGTCTTGGTTCTCAGTTTTCCACATGAAAGAAATCTCGCAAGGATATCTGATTAAGGATTCAAGGGGCGGGCCCAGCTAGCTTCAGCTACAGGTGCCATGAAACCTCCAAACCTCGCAAATTTCTCTACCCTTTCGTTTATGCATCTTGCCATGGCAGTAATTCCCAAACCATCTCAGTCAACCTATGCCCCCCAACCCAGAAATTCTAGTTCCGCCCATGTATGGTTGTTATATATAAACACACACACACACCTATGTTCTCATCGAATGTGCTTTGTATTACAAGAACAATGGCTTCTAAGAAATTTTTGAGTTTTTGGAACGCTTTCTTGATTGTTATACTTCTTTTCTCTTCTGCAATGGGATCAAGGGATCTGTCAGAGATTGCCAGGCCTCGTATGATTCGTAAGTCGGACCTGCCTTCTTAATTTCTTGGTTCTTCAGAATGTTGCGAGTTTTTAATTCTATAATAAAAGCTAAATCGAATGACGAGTTTATTTGAACTCACATCTTCATAACAATTCTGAATAGATATATTTAATTAGCTTAATCATCAAAGAAAAAGAAAAGAAAAGGGATATTTAGCTAATTACCTTTTAAAAGAGAACCAGGGAAAATCTTTTCTTTTTATAAGGATTAATTCTGATTGCATATGGGGGAGGTCACTTCATATGAATCCAACAGTGTGCTTTAGTTATTCATACTTCCACATATTAGGGCTAACTAAATTTCTTAAGTGCCCGAAGGCATAAACGCAAGCACGCCAACATATATTATCTCTGTTATAAACTCTTCTTTTGCCTTACATACTCCATTGTTATTTGTTTGAAAAATAAATTATGCATCTCTGAGGTCCTAAGAGGAAATGAAATATGTTATGGCATAATTTTCTTTGTGTTCATGCAGTTGAGAAGGCTAGTCGTTCTCAAAAGCTCGGTCCTCCAAGGAACGGCAATTACAATGTTCCTCCCCCCGACAGCTAATTAGCTGAATTTCATGACATCTTTTATTGCGTACAAAATAACGCAAATATTTAATAGTTTAATACTGTAATATATGCATCCACAGTCAATAAATTTCTGTACGCATTAGTAAGCGTTGCTACCTTGCTATCCTGATTTTTGCCTAGCGTTATGGTGAAGCGTTGAGGCTGATATCAAAAGTTCCTGCTGCTGAAAGTTACTGCTACGTTTAGTTGTACCTTTGATTAATTTCTACTCATTTTGGATTGCTTTACATCATCTTGTAGCTGGCAAGAGAGAAATAAAGGAGACGAAGATATTATAGTATCTTTTATTTTATTATGAAGAGTTTCAATAGATTTCTGTAATTCCATATAAGATTTATCACTGAAAATATCGATATGCGTGAGAACACTTTACATGCCAACTTCTTAGAAAGTAACCTTCACATTCTCAATCGATGCTAGCTTACCAAGAAAATAATGCCACCGTATATTAATAACGACAGTCGCCGCTAGCAGGAGCATCATCAACAATCAGCGCTAGCAAAGGCACCATCAATTACCATCAGCAGCAACACCACCACCACCACCAATCTCCTCCTCCTTGGATCCTCACAGCACTGCTCTCCTATATACCATTAAATTTAATACTCTCTCCTAATTAAGAAACCCCATGAATGAAAATCGGGAACTCAAACAAATTAGGTGGTCTCTCTCTCTCACTCGTATTGTTGCAAGAGCAAAATAGAAGAAAACAAAATAAAACTTTACAAAGAATTGAGGCTGAGTCTTGCCACTTTGAACATATTAGTTGAGATTGGAAATTTAGTAATGGTCTCTTTTGCTACTCTTCACTCAACTCTTGCCAAAGGTAGTTTTATGATTTTGGTCTAAAAAAATAATTTTTAAAAAATAATTATGGTTGTTTTGATTAAAATACATGTTTGATTAAAATTATTATTAAAATGAATTGTCTTTGGTTAAAAAAATTGTTGAAATTAATGTTGGTAATAAAATGATTTAAAAGGACATGTATTAATTTTTTATTTTGCAATATATTAATGTGCAATTCATTATTAATACATTGTAAAAACAATCATGTAAATCACAACACTGATTTTATTGTCTCATTAAACTTACTACAATGCTATCTCGAAGATAATCTATATAGGAAAACCTCTAGTTTTTATAAAGTTGTAAACATGGAATCGCATCGATTAGGAAAAAACTTTTTAGGAACAAAATCAAGATGGAGATCAAATTATATAAATAATTGTTGAAAATTAAATTATTTATATATTTTTATAATTCATAGATACAAAAACTTGGATCTTGTACGTCAATTTTTTAACTTGTGCAAAAACTACCCAGCATTGATTTTTTGATTAGTTCAAAAGAGAGTGAGGTTATTTTGATCTTGTGAATAACAAATTCTACGATAATAAAATGCAACTCAATAAAAAACAGAAGAGAAGCGTAGTATGTGGAAATAGCTTCTCAAACTCATAAAATTATGGTTAAATAAAAAAACAAATGCTAAAGCATAGCCAAACAAGTATTTTTATTGAATGCAAGGAAAAAAAGTTAGAGAAAAAAATTGTTTTTTTATCATGATAAAAATATGTAAAAAAAATGAATTTTAAGAATAACTTCTCCGTAATGCACACAAAATATATCTTCACATAAAATTGAGGTTATTTTTAGTTTTTTTATATACATATATTTTTTAACATGAGTGTGCCTAACCCAAACCCATCAAAGCCATGACTACAACCCAATACAAAATAGCCCAAGCTTATTAACATTTACCATGGAAGACTTGAGCCCAGCCCGGTAATCATTACAGCCCCAAAACACAAGCCCATGCCTATTTGTTGTATGAAAAGGGATAAAAAAAATGAGAGGTTTAGCTTTATACGACCACCTGCCATGGCAGCTTTTACAACCTTGTAAAAGGGAATGCACAAGGTGACGTGCAAACAGACAAGAACGGGTATAGGGCGGGTCACACTTTTCTCTGAAGAGAAAGGAAACAGGGAGCAAGGTTCGATGAATATAATTTCATTATTATGGTAGGTTAGGATACATGGAATTATACTGATTTTGTATGTAAAAACTATATCATGATTAGATTGTATAATACATAAGTCTCTAAGAAATTCAAAGAAAAAAAATAGACAAAGCGATAATTAAAAAGTTAAGTTTAGTTAGATATTCAAATAAAAGAAGATGAAAATTAAATCCATACCTTATCTCAACTCCAATCAATTAAATCGAAGCTCTAAATTAATATTATCACTCTCATTGTATATGCTTCACTACAATCTTTCCCCCTCAAATTACATGATGATCTGCAATTCATATTTATGTATATACATCTATTTTCATCCCTTCTTAATTTACTGCTTTTCTTAGAATAGATTAGTATTCTTATAGAAAAAAACCCATAAATATCTATATATCACTAATATTCTTTATATCCACTGAAATTGCATTTGTTTTATACAAAGTAAGTATCACCTCCTCATATGTTAAGTCTTAAATAAATAAAGAATATATATGTGAAACCTGCGTCTATTTGTATTTATTACAAGTCACTTGTTATCTCTCACAAGTTAAGCACTGTTTGGTTGTGCAGTGAATTTATTTCTAGACTGCATATTTTTTAGAGTTTTTTTTTTTTTTCTGTTTTGAAAGTGTTTTTTTAAAAAAATTAATTATTATTATTATTATTTTTTACTTCACTTTAATTAATAATTTTTAATATTTTAAGATTGATATTCTAATATTAAAAATAAAATAATTATTATTTTAATATATTTTTAAATAAAAATATTTTAAAATACATCCACGTAATACCGAACTGCCTCTATAGTCTGAAGTCGTTTTAAGCGGCGTAAATCAATTATTGGATGCCCACATAGTTGGCATTGATTTTGTCAAACGGGTTGGCTGGTCAAACTCTTTGTCGTAGACTCCAAGATTCAGGGCTGCTACTTGATGATAAAGGCGAGGAGCTGAGCACAGCAGACTTCGTTGCAATGGCCGGAGGAAGTTTTGTTTCTCTGGCAATTTTAATTGAGTGGATAGTATTGTTGCTATTTTGCTGCAACGCAAGTTTAGCTTCAAATGCAGCAGAAGCCGAGGCCTTGCTCAGATGGAAAGACAGTCTTGGAAACCAATCCATTCTCCAGTCGTGGGTCGCCACAGCAAATGCCACTTCAAGAACCCTAACTCCATGCCAGTGGCGTGGAATAACTTGCGATAACGCAGGAAATGTAACCCAAATAAATCTTCCGAACGTGGGCTTGACAGGTACCCTGCAATACCTAGATTTCTCTTCTTTAACAAATCTTCTTCGACTTGATCTTAGAGAAAATCAACTTACAGGAACCATTCCATCTAGCATTGGAACTCTTTACAAACTCCAATATCTTGATCTTGCCACAAATTTTCTTTATGGTACTCTACCTCTTTCTCTTGCTAATCTTACTCAGGCTTATGAGCTCGACTTTTCTCGAAACAACATAACTGGCATAATAGACCCACGGCTATTCCCTGATGGGTCAGCCGCGAACAAAACTGGCCTTGTTAGCCTAAAAAACCTCCTCCTTCAAACTACTGGGCTTGGAGGTCGAATTCCTGAAGAGATAGGAAATTGTAAATTCCTGTCCCTTCTAGCTCTAGATGAGAATCGTTTTCACGGACCTATCCCTTCATCTTTAGGTAACTCTAGTGAGTTGACCGTTCTACGGCTTTCCAACAATCTTCTTTCAGGAAACATCCCGCCAAATATAGGTACTTTGAGCAAGTTAACTGACCTGCGCTTGCTCACGAACCAGTTGTCTGGTTTCGTGCCTGCAGAATTAGGCAACCTTTCATCACTAACTGTTCTACACCTGGCCGAGAATAACTTCACAGGCCATTTGCCGCAGCAAGTGTGCCAAGGTGGAAAGCTTGTCAACTTCAGCGCCGCCTTTAACAGTTTCTCTGGTCCAATCCCGGTAAGCCTAAAAAATTGCCACACCTTATACAGAGTTAGGCTTGAACACAACCAGCTGTCGGGGTTTCTAGACCAAGATTTTGGAGTGTATCCAAACCTCACTTATATTGACCTAAGTTTCAACAGGGTAAGAGGCGAGCTGTCACCCAAATGGGGAGAGTGCAAGAAACTGACAGTTCTGAGAGTTGCTGGAAATTTTCTTGGCGGTAAAATCCCTGATGAGCTTGTTCTGCTAAACCAACTACGAGTGATTGACCTCTCTTCAAATCAAATTTTTGGAGAGTTGCCAGCACAACTTGGAAAATTGTCCAACCTGTTGGTTCTAAATGTGAAAGATAACATGTTTTCAGGACAACTGCCAGTGGGAATTGACGGCCTGTCCAGCTTGGAGTATCTGGACCTCTCTTTGAACATGCTAAGCTAGCGGGCCAATTCCATATCAAATTGGAGAATGCTCTAAACTTCGATTCTTAAGCTTGGGCAGGAATAGGTTAAATGGGACAATCCCGTATCAAATCGGAAATCTTGTAGGTTTACTCGACTTGCTAGATTTGGGCTATAATTTGCTTTCTGGAGGGATACCCTCTCAGCTCGCAAAGCTTACAAGTTTGGCGCAGCTGAACTTGTCCCACAATAATCTCAGTGGTTCAATTCCTGCATCTCTCAGCAACATGTTGAGCTTGGTTGCTGTCAACTTTTCATACAACAATTTAGAAGGTCCACTTCCTGATAGCAGCGTCTTTCATTTAGTTGATCCGAATTCATATAGTAACAATACAGACTTGTGTGGTGAAGTTCAGGGTTTGAGACGCTGCACCACTAGAGCCAGTGAAAAGGGTGGGGGGGATAAACAAAGCAAACTTGTTATTATTGTTGCTTCGATAACAAGTGCCTTGTTTCTTTCACTCGCATTGGTTGGTCTTATTGCATTTCTCCACCATCGGAACTCCAGAAATGTCTCAACACATGAAAGCAGATCAAGGAGGGAAATTCCCTTACCAATATGGTTTTTTAAAGGGAAAATTGCGTACAGAGACATCATTGAAGCTACAAAGAACTTTGATGACATGTACTGCATTGGGGAGGGAGGAACCGGAAAGGTTTATAAAGCAGAAATGTCAGATGGTCAAGTGTTTGCAGTGAAAAGGCTGAATTATCTGGTTCAAGACGAAGAGATTGAGACTACAGAAAGCTTTAGCAATGAGGTTGAAGCTTTAACAGAATTACGCCATCGCAACATAGTGAAACTCCATGGATTTTGTTCTCAGGGAAGGTACACATTCTTGATTTATGAATTTTTGGAGAGGGGTAGTTTGGCTGGCATGCTAAACGATGAAGAAGGAGCCAGGGAGTTGGATTGGGGGAAAAGGATAGCGGTTGTTAAGGGCATAGCTCATGCTTTATCTTATATGCATCATGATTGTGTTCCACCTATAGTTCATCGAGACATATCAAGCAAGAATGTCTTACTGGACTCTGAACTTGAGGCTCATGTTTCTGATTTTGGCACGGCAAGGTTTCTGAAGCCTGATTCATCAAATTGGACGGCAGTTGCAGGCACCTATGGATATGTTGCTCCAGGTGAGAAAATAAATATATTTTTATGGTCTTTGGCTGTAATTACGTTTGTTAGCAAACATAGTGCTAAAAGTTTTCATGGTCCTCTATTGACTGTTGCAGAGCTTGCTTACACAATGGAAGTGAATGAGAAATCCGATGTTTATAGCTTTGGGGTGTTGGCATTCGAAGTTCTGATGGGAAAGCATCCAGGGGAACTCGTTTCCTATCTACATTCATCTGCTAATCAAGAAATCCACTTCGAAGATGCGACAGATCCCCGTCTCTCACCTCCTGCAGAACGAAAAGCTGTTGATCTATTGTCCTGTATCATAACTCTTGCTCGTTTATGTATATGTGTTGACCCTCAATCTCGACCAACCATGCGAACTGTGTGTCAGCAGCTCGAAATGAAGGCTGCTGGTTCCGAATAATTAATCTCCCTGTCGATCGGCATGCTTACGCAGATCCATGTTTAATGTCTTTTGTTTTTTCAAGAAGACTCCTTCAAATAATAATAAAAATATATATTTTCAGATCACGGTCATGGTTGATGGGTCAATAGATTTGCTGTTGAGATGGGTTTTATGACGATATTTATCGTTTATCATAACTCCCCCGTATTTGAATTTATTAATCATAACCTTTTCGAAGAAGTAGAAATATTTCCAAAATAATTATTCTAAGGAGACCATTTCCCGGTAAAAGTCAAAGTCAAACTTAACGCATGCCATCCTATTAGTCTATTACCCATGACCATATCATCGGTGGGAGTCTGCAATTTTTTCCGAGTGGAGATATTGCCAAAATAATTATTCTAAGGAGACCATTTTTCAGTGTGTATTAAATGGCTGAATTCAGCGCTCCCAAATCCCAATCACGATTTTTGTAAGGGCTCACCGGTTCAGAGGTGGACTGATTGTTTTCCTTTTTATTTTGAACCCGGTTGGTTTTGCTCATTGTGAGCTGTTCTTTGTTGCCACTAACCATGAAACAAGGCATGTATACTGTACACCGTTAAGGTTATCCCAATGGCAAGTTACTAAATTTAACCCTAGTTAGCTTCAGTTTTTTTTTTTAAAAAAAATTAACTTTGATTTTTTTTTGGTTTTTTTTTTAAATCTATTTTTTTTAATCCCAATCTTACATCACGGTAGCTAGTTAATTAAGTTAACCATAGTTAACTTGGATTTTTTTAAAAAAAAAAATTAATATTTTTTGTTTTAATATTTAATATTAAGTTATTGGGTTTTTAGCTTCAAAAAAAATCTTTATTTTTATAAGAATTATCTATATTTCATATCTCAAGTCGTATTATAATAAAATTAACATAAATTTATTAAAATCATGGTTGTCTCCTTTAACCTCTGTTTTCTCCAACGTGCTACATTTTTCATTTATGCTGGCAGAGGACAAGAAGGTACTACAATTCTGTTCCAATTTAGCCTGAGGTTGAGCGGAAAGATGAGTTGAAATATACTCCAATTTCGTTTCCCATATTGCCCGGATCTCCAACACATATTCCTCAATCTTGCACCACTTTTTCCACCAACTAGGGCTGCTACCGTCTGGGGCTCTCTTCTTCAACAAGGTGCCTCGTCTGTTATCTCTTTTTTTTTTTTCTTGAAAGCTAATTATGATTTGTTGTTGGTTTTTGAGAGAGTTTGAAGAAACAGCGTTGAAGATGTTAAAAAGGAAGCTTGAAATCATGGGCTGTCCAAGGATGGCCAGTTGATTGTCAATTCTCTTTCCAGTTAAATGATTATTTTCTGACTTTATTTTTTGGTGGGCAAGGATATGGTAGTGTTGAGATTCTTTTTTCTGTTAAATGACTTTTATTTTATAAAATCCTATAAATCATAAATAAAATGGTTGGAAACATTATTTAATGATATTCTTGCTCATTACATGCTAATTTACTTTTTTAATTTTTTAACACTATTATTCTTATTTATTTTTATTTTTATTTTTATTTTTTTAATTTCAGATTGTTGAACCCATCATCATCACATTACTTATTTGCATTTGGAGTTGCCAAGTTTCTGGGTTGTGCATTTTGGTCCTCTAGGTTTGTTAATGTAACTTAAAACTTTTTATTAATTTTGAAAGATAACTTGATTTGTAGAAAAATTGCATTGTAATTAAATCTTAGCCTCTATTTGCTAATAATGGTATAATTTGTCTCCAAAGTGTTTTTAGTTTGTTAGTATTTCTTTGTTTAATGTGACAATCTTAAGTAATAAATTATTGATGAAATAAATATTTAATAGTTGGTTAAAAAAATAATAATTATGGCATATGTTTGCATGCAAACTTTATTTCTACAATATTACTTGACAATGAAAACGATTATATTTTTTCCTCAATAAAATAGTCTATATTACTAAAGTTGAAGAAAAAAAATGATACTGAGAAATAATAAACAGAGCAATTGCTTGGTGTATCCTATTTAGCATCTTTAACGACATTAATTAGGTTAGAACATGTAAATTAATTATATTTAAGGAATATATTAAGAAATGGTAAGGTATATACCAAAAAAATATGTTCATCTTTTTTACTATTGATTGTGTGATTGTAATTATATAGGCTAGTTAACAACTATGTTGAGCTTTGTTTTTGTTTTTTTTTATAGAAAAAATATATATTTTTTGAGGATGATGAACCAATTGTTTGAAAGATTTGGGAGGATAAGACAAGAATTGCTTTGAACCAGCAGTTGACACGAGCTCGTAAGAGAGCTATGTCGGACATAAATACCACAAATATTATGGATTGCATAAATAAAGGTCCGGTTTGGATAAACAATGATGATTGGAATCAAATGATTAAAGAAATTTGGTCCACCCCTGAATTTCAAAGGAGATCAAAATCTGCAAAAAATAATCGGCTAACTGAAGCAGATGGTAAATTAAGCACTCATTCTGGAGGTACGATGTCATTTGCATTATATCGAGCTAGCATGGTGAGGATTGTTTATATTTGTTATGTTGGACTTCAAATTTTCATATTTATATTGTCTAATATTTTTTATTTGTTGATAGCAAGAAAAAGCTGGTGGAAAAGAACCTCTATGGGATGATGTGTTTTCGGTGTTGCATCAGAGTGCTAAGAAGCCTGAAACCTTCATAGATAACAAGTCTAAAAAAGTTGTTGTAAGTTTTTTTTTTATGTAATTTAATTATTATTTAAAATTAAAATGAATTTATTATTATATTTAATTTTATTGTAGGACAATTACAAAAAAGAGATGATTTCAAGATATGGAACTGATCGGGAAAATCATCCTTCATTTGATGGAGTAGCTTGGTGTGCAGCTATATGAGGAGTTATAAAGGGTAGAATATATGGTGCACCTAGTATGCCGAAATCCATGATTAGTACGAGTGCTTCATCACAATCCTATACGATGGAGTCAACACCTCCTAGCTCATCAATTCATACATTGAAAGAGCAAATAAAGGAAAGAGATTGTCATATTTTATCACTACAACAGGAGATGACTTCAATAAAAAACTTTCTTAGTAATATGGGATACCAAGCTTGGGCATCAAATATGGACCAAGGTATGTCGACACCTATGGCTTCATCTATGCCGTCACATATGGCTCCACAGATGTATCCCTTGTCTAATCTAGTATATCGACCGAGGCCTCGACCACCGTATACCGGTCCCATCTCATGATGGTCAGCATTGTTTTGGTTCGTTTCCACCCCCACCCCCACCACAACCTTTATGATAAAACATAATTATTAAATTGTGACTTATCTATTTTGATGTAAGTTTGACGAGATTTAAAAATTTATTGTGAAATTTATTTTATTTAACTTATTATTTTTGATAAAATAATTTCTAGTATTAATTTATGTTTTTTGTATATTTATCTATAATTTTTGAAATAGCCACAAATAATTAAAAAAATTCAATAAATGAAAAACATAATTTAAAAATTTCATGTTAAATCAGCAACGGATCAACAACGGATATTCCGTTGCTGATCAGTAACGATCATTAGCAATGGAATATCCGTTGCTGATTTACATATTTAGTAACCGATTTTCAGCAACTGATAATCCGTTGCTAAAAGATTAATATCTATTATTTGCATTTGAAATTATCTGTTGCTAATTTCATTGCTGAATTTTATCAGCAACGGATTTTAATGTTATCTGCAATGGAATGATTAGTTGCTAATAGGCTCAATTTTTTAGTAGTTATAGCGTGGGATTTATGATCGCACAATGCCAGTATTACCTCCATGGGTTAAAAGTGCCAGTTCTTCATGTGCTTTGGAGGTTTGGTGAGGGCACAAAAAAATATAGCATTATGTATCAATTAAGAATTTATTAAATTTCAATTTAAATAAATAAAAGGAAAAGAGCACTAAAATACGCATCAAAATGATAATTAAAAGTACAGGGATTTATTTTTCTTATTGCATATGTATAATATACTTGCAGCAAATTTGATATTGTCGTGTTTCAAAACCTTGAGATACAGTGCGTAATCTCTTTATTTACTTATGTATTTGCAGAAAACTAACGAAGCAACTCTGCTAGCTGATAATGCGTTGACAGATCATCATGTCGAAAGAGATCAAAGAGGCAGCTGCCAATTATTTGACAAACCAGATGAAGAATGCCGACCAAAGTGTTAGTGAAATGGTGGCCAAGGCATAGGTGTATAACATGATCACAGAGCATTCGGTTTGGCCAGCTCCAAACAACTGGGTCATCGTACCTGCCAAGTCAAAGGCCAAAACAACAAGAGAGAAACAAATGGAGTTAATACCAAAACACATGAACATGGTGGAGCTTGGCGTGGATCTTGTAGCAGTAAGGCATATAGTTCACTAATCATAATTAACAGAGACCTATTCCAATTGCTGGAGGAAGTGCAAATTGAAGCAGAAGAACAAACTGATACAGCGGGTCAGAGGGCAACAAGCCAAAACGGACTGCATACTTAATGATAAGAGCTCCCGAAATGGGCAAGATAATATACCGGACTGCTACTATACCGATAATCACCATGAGCGGCACCTTTGACCCTTTCAAACCTAAGGACATCAATGGTGATCATTGTTTCCATCTCTCAACAATTCAACTTGTGAAAGAAGGAGGGATCTTGACGTAAATCAAAACGATCACGCTTACCGTCCAGAAGATTTGCTCCCATGATCAAAGTGACAGATGGAATGGCTGCCTCCCTGCAAACATGAAAGGAATGCCAGGGGAAACTTGTTAGGTAGCTGAAAATGAAACTAACATAACATTTTTGGTTGCTTGGGAATCTTCGTATCATCAAAATCGGATACTGACCCGAGAAAGTACGCAGAGTCTTCCACCACATGAAGAGGGGCAGTATCACCGATTAAGGCTTTTTGGAACGGAGGGACGACACCAATAATAAACCCAACAATCTATAAAAATGAAGCAGTAAAGGGTGTCAATCTGGCATTTTATACTTTAGTGTAGAAAATTTCAAGATTTTTTAACGTGACCAAGAAACTGTAGAAAAAAAAAATCCGCAAGCTGCTTATCAATGCCTGCTTCACGAAAATGTCTCCATAGATGATCTTCAAAGATCAATGCTGTTCAAGAATAAACCAGGCATGTACAAAGCGCAGATTAGCATACCGCTCCGTTAATTATAGGCGAAAACAATCTCCTCAAGTTGAGTTTCTTCATAACCTTCTGAAAGCCCTGCTTAACGTTACTCGGAAATGGCTCCTGTACGTCAAGAAATATTGACAGGTAGGATGAAGATTTCTCTTAAAGAACATTTTATTTACCTTCAGAACGCAAAATGTGCTCATAATGAACAGGAAACAATATATTGAAATAGATAAGAAAGCACTGAAAAAATGAAGGTAAATATTGAAATTTCAAATGACCTTGGCCTTCTCCTGTGGCACTACACAATCAAGCTCCAAGCGCTCCATATGACCCTCTTCAAGCGAGGGCTCTTTTAAAGGGAGGAGGGGCCCCGTGCGGCATTTTGGAAGCTCTTCTGTTGTTTCTCCAGCAGACTCCGCACCCTCCGGCGATTCATCCAGTTCCGGTTCATCAGAATCCTTACTTGATGAATATACACGCACAATATGGTAAACATATGACCACAGATAGATGGCACCAATCTGAAACATAAAAATAAGATTGGAATGAGGTTTACGAATCCCAGTTCCCCACCACCACCATTTTCAAATCAAGTTCAAGTTTGGAAATGTAGCCATACAGCTATGGAGAGCGAAGCATATGCCAGACCGCGCGTGTTACAGGCATTAGAATCTCCAAATGGACTTCCTTTTTCCTTGCAAACTGCTGGGATCAGTATGAGAGGAATGGCGCCCAGATTTCCTGTTCACATCGACCATCCATCCTATCATATATCATCATATAATATCATTTACTTATAGCAGTAAAGCTGAGGTAGTTTCAATTACGAGGTGACACGTGGACGTCTGATCAATGGTTAATAGATGTGAGGTTCAAATTAACATATTATTCATGTGAATAAACTTGTAAGGTAGCATGCTTTTTATTATTAATCAACGCAGAATTCCAATGTAGATGTAAAGCATATATCCTTCTATTTAGTGGTCTCGTTGGATTAGATTGGTGTCAATTAATTTTTATGAGCAGATATACGGTGAGTAAAATTTATGCAATAACATTAAAATAATATGTTCTTTTACTGTTTGTTACTGTGGGCGAACAACTTTTAAATGTTTTTTTTTTCTTAATTTCATTCTATGTTGTTGATATTTTATATATTAAGATTTCATATATATATATATATATATATATATATATATATATATAAGTCACCATAAAAAAAGAAGAAGAGAAAAACATGTCAGTTTGTCAAATTTTGGTTATAATTAAAAGTCAATATTAGTATTAATAGATTTATGATTATAATTAAAGTCAATTTTAGTATCAATAGATTTATCTTATATAGAGAATTTTATTAGGGTGATTTGAAACTTTCATCTTAATAGAAAAGGAAAATTGGGTTCAGAAAAAGTTTTTTGTTTAAATTTTTTAGATTTTTTAACTTGTTGAAGAGGTTTTGTATTATAAGGTTAGAAATGAGTTTGATGTGGTTTTTTATGATGTTTGTAAGAGTTTTTCATTTGATATCAATTAAAAATAAATTTTAAAATATAAAAACTCGGATCTAGTGATTGAAATTTGAATTAGTAAATAATGTGTTTTAATATGATGACACATCACCAATTTATTTACTTTTTAAAGGTGGACATCTAAAAAATAAAAAAAAGTTAGATGTGTGGGTCTAATTACCCGCCGTACCTATGGAAGACGCAACCACTTTAAAGCATCTGAAATTAATTTCTACTATGGGTAGAAGAGGTTCCCAACATAATTTAATGGATTTTTAAAAAAAAAAAAAAAAAACTACCATTATAAATTAAAAATATTGGCTAATAGCATAGTATGATACAAAGAAAATTTATGAAATACCATAATTTTAGTTTATCATAATTCTAAATAGCGACAACTTATCCTATCATGATTCCAAATCATTATATATCACAAAATTAAACCCTAGCCTTCCTTTTTAATGTGGTGTTTTGTAAAGAAATTGCATTTTTATAATTGTAATATTTATTTAATGTTGTGTTATTTAATCATGATTTATATATATATATATTTATGTTTTGAAATAATGATAAGTATAAACTGTATTATTTTATATATAAAAAAAATATAGTTATATTATTTCATCAAAATTTGAAATTCTTAGTGTTAACAGCACAAAATAGCCAATTATACGGCTGAATGCAATTATGAAAATCTCTATGATGATTTATAGAAAGGTAAGATTCCAAATAATTTGTCAAACATTCTATTTGCTCTGATTAATTGAAGATCTTTGAGTTTTGATGGTGCACAATTTTTTTTTTAAAAAAACATATAATTCGAGTCGATCATGCCAGGCTCCTCACCCTCATCCTCACGAGCTGTTCACGGGCCTCGATCCATTACCAAGCTCTAGGTATGTACCTCAATATATTTTTTAAAACTTTGAAAAGTCAGAACAATATTGTGCACTCTCTGTCAGAATATTGTGGTTAGTACATTTTATTTTATCTGTAATTTGTGATGTTTGCGTATAGCAAATCTAAATTGCTTAATGGTTTTTTTTTATTATTATTAAATTAAATGTTTGGGCTAGTTTATGTATATCTCGACTAATCTTATATATTTTAAAGTTAACAACCATGTAAATTTATATTAATTCTAAAATTTATAAAATTTAAACTAATAATTTTTAAAAATTAAATTTAAAACTTAACCAGTTAAACTTATATCTCTCCCAGGTTTTCCAATAACATGTTTTCATCAGTAAATTAGTCGACGGAGTAAATGGGAGATAGCTTCTCAACATAATATTTCATCAATGTTTTCTCATATTCTGGTGGTGACCATCCATGGGCGCCCACCAAGATTTTTATACGACACATCGTTTCTAGTCAGCTGTCAACGCCTATTAAACTGTAATCTCTTCATCAAAGACACACCAAGTCACCATAACCAATGATGATTACCAACAACTTACCTGGAACTCCACGCACTACTAGGAACCTGTAGTTCCACGAACTACAAACTCTTCACTTTATAACATAAACTGATATGATGGAGGTCTATAAATATTATTTTATAAGGATTTTGAGAAACCGAGCATTATATTACTACAGCTGAAAATCTTGGCACGAACTGGAATGATGTACTGTCTTCTAGGTTACCTCCTCGTCCTCAATTACTGTTCTAATATCTTTCAAGAGAGTTTTTATCTTAAAAAAAAAAAAAATAGCTGAGAAAGTGAAATACTACCGAATATCGATGAGTGAAAATGTAAACTGGAAAGGACACTCAAGATCTGCAGACATACCTTCAATTAACTAGCCAGATATAATAAAGCCTACCTGCAGCACAGGATCCCAAGATCATGCCCCGCATCCGTTTAGGAGCATTGGTGATTTTTACAAGCAACCATCCAAGCACTGAGCCTATGATAAAGGTGATGAGAACATTTAGTGGCATGAACCACCTGCATCATTCAACCAAAGTTGGATTCAAGAAGCTAGCAGGAAAAAAAACAAAAAATTGAATTTGAAAAATTTGCCAGAGAAACTCACAGCTCAAGCAAGCTTCTTAATGTTACGAATTTTGCCAAGCTGCTCCCAACAAGTGCTGGACTCAGGACATAAAACACAAGCTGCACAACAATTGAGTGTAAAAATACACATTATAGTCATACGGAATTCAGAATGTTCAATGCATCAATCAGAGCAATACAGCAAGGAAAAACTGAAAAAAATGTATTCACCCCACCCCTCCACCCCCTCCTTGTATCAAGCAAAGAAAAAAAAAGTTTTTATTGTTGAAAAAAAAAAGTTTTTATCTGTATATATAAACAGATAGAGAGAGAAGCAACAGAACCAAACAAATACTTACATTGTTCAATTGATTTCGTGCATCTGCCCCCAAAATACCCACGCGCTCAATTGCAAGAAATACGCCAACAGCAGTGAGCAGGAGCACCTTCAAAACTGGCATAAGTGCAACGAAGAACAGTTTCCAAATGTCCATAGAAGCTTATAAAAGTAGCTCTTAGAGTCGTTCCCACACCAGACTGGAAAAAAAAAAAAAAAAGATGGTTCTCATAATTAAAATCTCTGAAATTCCACAAGGATTAACTGCCATAAGAATATAACTAACGGTTGCATGGAATTGTGGTCTGTGTGTAAATTGTTTCAGAAAACATGCACTTAACTGAACAGGATGCTTTAGAGTAGCTAGAGGCCACAAACTGATGTATTAAATCTGTTCTTGGTGCATAAGCAGGCAAGAAGATTAGAAGTTTAATTTAGAATAGCAAGGCATTCATGATTAAAGAAAACTTGGGAGAGAAAAGCGAGATACCTGATGGAATTAATTTGAATGTTTCCCCGTTGCTGTCATTCATTTGAAAGCTGATATAAATACATGATAGTGGAGAGTCTAGGTGGCGCATAATAGATTTATTTACATATTCTAATACACCCCCGTAGTCGAAACTGGAGGTGATCGAATGTTGAGACTATTTCTAAAATCATCAAATAGTTGCAGCGGAAGTCCCTTAGTGAAGATGTCAGCAATCTGATAACGTGAAGGGACGTGGAGAACTCGAACTTGACCACGAGCGACTTTCTCTCTTACAAAATGTATATCCATCTCAATATGCTTAGTGCGTTGATGTTGAACTGGGTTACCGGACAAATACACCGCACTGACATTATCACAATATACTAAAGTGGCTTTCGGAATAGGACAATGTAGCTCCAAGAGTAAGTTTCGAATCCAACAAGATTCAGACACTACATTAGCTACCCCACGATACTCAGCCTCAGCGCTAGACCTGGACAAGGTCGGCTGTCTTTTTGCAGACCAAGAGATTAAGTTGTCCCCAAGATAGACACAATAACCTGAAGTCGACCGTCTGGTGTCTGGACAACCACCCCAGTCGGCGTCGGTGTAGGAAATAAGTTTATGAACTGAAGAGAGATAAAGGTGGAGACCAAATTCGATAGTGCCCTTAATGTAGCGAATGATACGCTTCAAAGCAGACATGTGTTGAGTTCTGGGGTCATGCATAAACAAACAAATTTGCTGAACAGCATAAGAAATATCCGGTCTTGTAAATGTCAGGTACTGTAAGGCGCCAGCAAGACTACGATACTCAGTTGGATCATGATAAGGATTTCCTGAAGAGATACTGAGTTTGGCTTTCGTGTCCACCGGTGTAGGAGATGGGTTAGAAGAAGACATACCGGCCCGCTCAATGATTTCCTCGGCATATTTCTTTTGGGAAAGAAAGAGACCTCCTGAATGTCTGGTAACAGAAATGCCCAAAAAATAACTTAGGGGACCCAAATCTTTCATAGCAAACTCAGAATCAAGCTTAGACATGATGGATTGGCGAAGAGCAGCTGAAGATGCAGTAAGAATAATGTCATCCACGTAAAGAAGAATATATGCCATATCGTTGCCCTGACGATAAATGAATAAAGAATGATCTGAAATACTGTGAGAGAAACCCAATGTAGTCACATAATCCGTAAAACGTTGGTACCAAGCACGGGGGGCTTGCTTAAGCCCATAAAGGGACTTCTTAAGCAAGCAAACATAATCTGGGTGTTCTGAACTTCGGAAGCCAGGAGGTTGATGCATATAAACTGTTTCCTCGAGATTCCCATGCAAAAAAGCATTCTTTACATCCAATTGATGAAGACACCAAGATTTAGATAAAGCAATACTGAGTACCGTTCGAATAGTGGCCGGTTTGACCACCGGACTAAAGGTCTCACCACAATCGATACCCGTTTGCTGACCTGCACCATCACCAACAAGACGGGCTTTATACCGCTCAAAAGAACCATCAGATTTCTTCTTATGCCTGAAAATCCACAAACTTCGAATGATATTAGCATTAACTGGACGGGGTACCAAGTCCCACGTCTTATTGTCAATAAGAGCATCATATTCGTCTTTCATGGCCATTTTCCAATTATGATCATGGAATGCATTACGGGGATTTGTGGGCAATGGAGAAATGAAGTTATCAGATGAGGTATGAAGATTAAGGAATTTGCGGGGCTTAAAAAATACCATGTTGGGATCGTGTTGTCATTTGTGGAGAGTGAGGTGGACGGTCAAGTGGAATGGCTTGGGTTGTGTCCATTGGAGGAGGTGGACTGTGTGAATTTGGTTGATCGGTGGGAGAAGGAGATATGGGTCGTGGTGAGGAGTTGGATGGGCTGGGTAGCGTTCGATTAGGGGAAGCGGATTGGTGCGGGGAGAGGTCCCTAACTGGAGAAGTAAGAATTGGGGTGATGAGTGGTGTTTGTTGGGCCTGTAGAGGAGGTGTAGGTTGGGCCGGTGGAGCAACGAGTGGGGTGGGATAGACTTGGGCTTCAAATGGATTTGGTTGATTAGGTGAGTGAAAGAGAGGTGTAATTCCTGCATCTAAAAAATCATAAGTAGGAGATTGAGGAGCATGTAATTTAGAAAAGGGGAATGTATGTTCATCAAAAGTCACATGCCGTGAAATAAGTATTTTACGACTCGATAACTCATAACACTTATAACCTCTATGATTAGATGGATACCCTAAAAAAACACATGGTGTTGACCGAGCTTGCAATTTATTTCTAGAGGTAGATGGAAGAAGAGGATAGCATAAACACCCAAAAACTCGAAGGTGAGAGTAGGACGGGTCTTTTTGATAGAGAATTTTTGTGGGTGGTTGGAAAGCAAGCTTTTTGTTGGGGAGTATGTTAAGAAGATAGGTGGCCATTTGAAGTGCATGATGCCAAAAGGAGGATGGGAGAGAGGCATGAGCGAGGAGAGTGCGGATGATATTATTGATGGTACGAATTTTTCTCTCGGCTTTTCCATTTTGAGGAGATGTATGAGGGCAAGAGAATCGAAAGGTCATTCCATTTAATTGACAAAATTTGTGAAATGGTCCATTATCATACTCCCCGCCATTGTCACATTGGAAACATTTGATTTCCCTTTCAAATTGTGCCTTAACATGAGTACGAAATGATAGAAAAATGGAGTGCACTTGAGATTTAGTGGCAATTGGAGAGGTCCATAGAAAATTCGTGAAATCATCAAGAAACAAAACATAATAGCGATGACCACCCGAGCTAAGAGTAGGGGATGACCAAATATCACTATGCACAATATCAAAAGGCAAAGAGGTATATGAGAGAGAGTCATAAAAAGGTAATTTAACTTGCTTCCCAAGAGGACATGAATGACAAACAAAAATTATCTTGGAATTCATTGCAAACAATTAAATTGTTTTTACGAAGAGAGCTTAAAACAGGAGCTCCTGGGTGTCCTAAACGACTATGCCATAATTCAGGAGACAAAACGGTAAAAGTTGATGGTGGTGAGATTCCAATGGGTGGTGTTGTGGTAACTGGATATAGGTCACCTGTGCTGTTACATCTCAGTAAAGGCATCCCTGTTTGAAAATCCTTCACAGAAAAACCGAAAGGATCAAATTCAACAGAAGCATCATTGTCAATGGTAAATTTTCTCACAGAGACAAGATTTTTAATCAATTTTGGGGCATGCAAGACATTATTCAAAGAGAAAGAAGGGTTGGGGTTAGGTAGTAATGCGTTTCCACAACCAATAATTGGAATAGTATGACCACTACCAACAGTAATATTACGATTGTTGCTCATATTGAAATAAGACGTAAGATTACCTCCGTTTGCGGTCATATGAGATGTGGCTCCGGTGTCCATGTACCATTGATTGTCAGGAGGAGTAATTGAGAGTGTATGCATAGCTGCTTGAATGTCGGTTGGAGCATAAGATGATGGGGCCTGCTGTGTAGAGGCTGCCATGTGGGCCTGTTGTGGCTTGGCCCAAGAAGGCCTGTCTGACGTTGAGAGCTAGGCTGGTGAGACAAGTGGTTTGCTGTTGGGTATGGGCATGGGGGTGTAGCCCAAGGTTGCCACGGCCCAGCCCAAGGAGGAAAAGACCATTGCTGCTGCTGTGAGGACATTGGCTGCCAGGGGTGTAGTGTACTGTTGCTTGTGCAACTGGCCTCCACGGCCACCACCCCTTCCTCTGCCTTTGCTACTACGGGCCACCACTGCCACCTCCTCTGCTATTACGGGTGGAGGAGCTTCGGTTGGAAGTGTGATTGGAGCGGTGGTGGAATGGATTTCCAGCCGTATGGCCACTGGAATGGGCGACTGGAGAGACAAAGAAGGCAGAGTTGGAAGAGGTCTGAGAAGCCTTTTCATCCTTGCGGTCTCCTCCAAAACCAGCATAGATCGTGCTTTGTAAAAGGGAGGAAGAGAATCACCATGACGAATCTGGGAACCAACACTGGCATAGGCATCAGTTAAACCGAAACAAGTTGAAGAACCAACCTTTCATTTGTTACGGGTGATCCAACATTTGACAGCTGATCCGAGAGGGACTTAAGATGTTGACAGTAGGATGAGGCATCTGTAAAATGCTCCATTTGAACTTTTGAAAAATTCTTTGTTCTAGATAAAGAGCCCTAGAGTTTTTTATTGTCCGAGAAAATGTCCCTCAATCTGTTCCATGCAAGTGCAGCGGTGGAGTCACGTTCAAGGATGGTGTTGAGAAGATCTTCAGAGATAGTGCTGTAAATCCATTGTAGAACAATGGCATCAACCCGGGACCAGAGGTCAGGGTCCGTGTCTTGAAGAGATGTGTCCTGCTTCATCTCTGCTGCTGAGGAAGGAATGATATGATCAAGAACTTGATAAGCCCTAGCATGGATTTTAAAATAGCTCCGACCACGTAATGTATTGGCCCTTTTCAATGTCTAAGGTGACTTTGATGAAGGTGTTGATGTTGGATACTGCAAGAGCAGGATGAGAAGGATGAGGTTTGGGAGGTTGTCTAGGAGGAGGAGGAGAAGGGGGGGAGTGTGCTGGGTCGGATGTGTGCTCTGTCATGGTGTTTGTGGGGAGGCAGTTTTGAGGCAGCCTAGATGCTGGGACCGAAGGAGAAGAAGAGGGAAAGCTACGGGGGGAGACGGGGGCTCAACTCTTAGCTGGCCAGAAGAAGGGGAAAAAAAAATTACAAAGGTGGAAGGAGATAGAAATGACGAAGGCTGGGTCTGTCAGCTTCAGAAATGGAGTGTGCGGGTGGCTGGTCTTGCATGGAAACGGGTCATGGTGAGCTGGCGGCTGGAAAAGAGAGCAGCTGAGAGGGAGAGAAGGAAGGCTGCACTGGTTCGATGGCAAAGAGTGGGGGAACAGCAGAGAGGATGGGGGAAACGGTTAGCAGCTCTTTTGAGCCAAGGGAGAAGGAAGGGAAAAGGGAAAGGTGGAAATAGCTGGGTCTGAAAAATGAAGGTCACTGGGGAGGCATAAGACTGGGGTGGCGTGTGTAGAGAAGATTTATTTACAGAGAACAAAATTCCTTGGCGGCGGCTTGGTGCGAAGAAGATGGATTTAGGGTTGCTCTGATACCATGATGGAATTAATTTGAATGTTTCCCCGTTGCTGTCATTCATTTGAAAGCTGATATAAATACATGATAGTGGAGAGTCTAGGTGGCGCATAATAGATTTATTTACATATTCTAATAATACCTTCAAAAATAAAAATACAACGTGAAATGTATCTCTATAAAGCTAATCACATAAAACCAAAAGAGCCAACATTTTTTTATGGGAGTGATAAAAATGGAGAGGCTGTCATCTTCATCGGAATAGCACTAAAATAGAGTAGACAATCAAACACATATATGGAATGGTATATTTGCACCCACAGAGAACATAAAAGTAAAGTCAAATAGAAAATAAAGATTTGGACTAAACAGGATCGGCATCCCATCAGTGCAAGAAATCCACAAATATAATTCTGGGTGTAGTTCAATTGTTCTGAATTTACTTTATAAAAACTACTGTTTCGAATTTTATAAATTTTAGTATTGTTAAAAGTTTTTATGGTCAATAATTTTAAAATTTATAGAATTAATTGATGTAAATACAAATTTTTCAGATATTCACATTAATAATTAATAAAAAAAATCCACAGATATCATAATGGGAGACATATTCAAGTTTCTCCACCATGATATCACATCGACGATGAGACAGATGCATTTAAGAGTGAGTGATCAACTACGATACGTAAAGGAAACACAAAGATTCTCTTAAATAAATGAAATGCCACCGTTAAGGCAAGAACGATTTCATTTTTATGATGGGAGAAGGCTGAGTTTGAGGGAAAATACTGTGTCTCCATTGCTCAAGTCATTTATTTATTTATTTTGAGATTTGATTATTAGTTCCTGCACTGCAAAGTGGGGGTACAAAATGGGGTTTCTATTGCTCCTTCTTCTTATTCCTTGCAGACTTGACTTGTGAGCGGAGGTCGTGTCATAATTCATTTGGCACGAAGGAGAAAAGCTCAGTGACATAATGTTATTACAGCTTGTTCAGTATTTATTTGGCGAGCTATCATGACATGAGATCCTATCAAAAATTCACTTAATAATAACGGATTTACCCATAAAATATTTCTATCAATAATTTAAAATCGAACTTACCAATAGAATTTTTTCCATCTATAATTCAGTCGATAACTACTGAGAGAAAATGTTCGTTGGTAATTACCAACTGAATTACGAATGGAAAGTTCAGAATTAAAAAAAAAAAAAGATGGTTCGCTGACGTGGAGGTTTTTATGGGTGATTTTTACCAATGGATTCAAAACGAAAGCTCCATACGGTGATTTGACTGGTTCACCATTTAAAATGCCGACAAAATTATCGAGGAATTTGAAATGACAGATCCGTACGATGACGTGTCGATTTTTCAGTCAGAATATCTGACGAATGCACAGACGAATTATTTCGTCGGTGAAACCGTTAAAAAAGTTAATATATGCCTTCTCTGCCGACCTTCTCCTCTCCTATTTCTCCTTCTTCTTCCTAATCTTAACTCTCCTCATCTGCAAACAACCAGCCCCCCTCCCAAACAAAAATCTCCCTCATCTCAGCACAAAAGGTTATATTTCTTGAAGTTTTGTGATCACAACATCCGTGTTTTGATTTATCGACGGATTTTATCAATTTTTTTAAGTAATTCTATTTTTTTTTTAATTTTAACATTTACATGTCAATTTTATTGTTTTTTTAGTATATGTATTTTGTTAGTAGATATGCATGTTTTATTGTTATTTCTCAAACAAACTTGTAGTATATGAATGTATAATTTCTCAAACAAGTGTTGTTTTGAAATAATTAATAACTTGCTTAATAGGTCCATTTTAAGTTTTATCAATGGTATTGCAGAGTGGTAATTTTGTAAATATATATATATTAATATTTGTATGGACGTTGATAAATGATAATGAATATTTAATATTTATGAGAAGTTGCAATTGGTTTGTTGAATAATCTCGAGATAAACCAATATTTTTGCAAGTTTATTTACCTAACTTGGTTAATTAATACATGATATCATCATAATTTTATAGAGGCTCGATATAAGTCATGGATGATCGTTTATAGATGTATCAAGATTCACCCCCAGAATTGTGAAGGATGGATTATTGTAACGGGGTTCAGAGTTTTATTAATTTTGCAACATCTATTCCCATAATTTTTACTGGAGGTGGTAATAGGTGTCTATGCAGGAAGTGTCAAAATAAAAAGTATTTGTATCCAGATGTTGTAATAATGCATCTTATACATAAAGGGTTTATGAAGAATTACAAGTGTTGGTATGCACATGAAGAAGTATTTATTAGTAAGAGGAAAATGAGAGAAACGGTGGTTGAGTCAATTTCTAGTGCTTTTGACAGTAGCTACCGCATTTATCGACATACAAATGGATATATTCGATCAGTATTTCATACAATCATTGACAGCTTTACCGACGGAATGAATCTGTCGGTATTTGATAGTAGTTGCTACAATTACCGATAAATTTATAGACGGATATCTTCGGTCGGTAATTCAAACACTCACCGACAAATTTATCGATAGTATGTGTCCGTCGGTAAATCACGATATCACCGACGGGATAAAATCCGTCGGTATATTTCAAGCGGGAAATTTTTTTTGGCCCGTAAATTCCGTCTATAAAACCATCGGCAAATGTTTTTTTTTGTTTTCGACTGATATAGTGATGAAATGTAGAATTATCAATGAAAAGAAAGCTGACAGATGTATTTTATTGGTGATGATGTCGGTAAATAAATTACCGATGAACTTATAATCACATATCAATAGAATATCTCCGTCAGTAAAACTGTTGTGTTAAGATAAACTGTCCGCCTGTCATGAATCGTTTTTAATCCACTTTACTAGGCTAAACTTGCTTGTCGGCATCAACTATTTGATGCTTATTAATAATCTTAATGTCTCTGTGTATGCTGGTTTTGTCGGTGTGCTTTATGCGAACATTTTTTATTGCAATACGACATGGAAAGTGTTACAAATATGTTTATAAACTAGACATACAAATTAAAGATCACGAAAAAGTCTGGAAACATCAAAAGCAAAGCAATCATAACTTTAGATTCGCGAAAATATACTAGACACATGTCTCAGTTTTATACGGGGTAGCCAAGATCTGGAATACCCCCATAATAGTTTGGTCCACCACATGGGGCAGCTTCGAAAACTTGCGAGTGCTGCCATCACACGAAGTTTCATTGTCTGATAGTAGCTTTCCCATAGCCTGATAAGTATCATCTTACAAGGGTTGAAGGTCTCTGCGCTGAGCTCTTCAATTTGCTTTCAGCTACTGCATCTCTATAGTTGCTTTCAGCTTTTCAAATAAACTGATCAGTAAAATTGCCTCGCACACAAGGGAAACAGCTTTTCAAATTCCTTGCTGATGTGGGAGGAGAACAGCAATATGACGTTAGAACAGTTAGTTAATCTCCGACACATCCAATTTTCCAGGTGAACAACATGTTCAGTGGTCAACACGTTTCAGAATTATACAAAACTGATCAGTAAAATTTACCTGAAGAAGATAGCCATCCAGCCAATCCAGTGTTTGAGGGAATGTTGTGGCTGATATATTGGCAATTTTGATCTTTTTTTTTAGGTTTTTTTTTTTAATTTAATTTTTTTAATCTCAATCTTATATTATAGGTAGCTAGTTAATTAAGTTAATCTTAATTAACTCGAGTTTTTTTTAATTTTTTTATTTTATTATTTATTGGGTTTTAAACTTTATAAAAAACAAAAAGTTGTTTCTTTTTTTAATAGGAGTTATCTGTATTTCATATATCCAGTTGCATATTAATAAAATTAACACAAATTTTTGCTTTTTTTAATATATATTAGAAAACATTTGACCTCCATGTGGCGTGCTTGTAACTAAGCTAGAAGTAGACGCAAAACCCATCCTACATTCTAAAGGGTCTGTGCACACATCATTTTGATAATGTGTACCAAAATTATCATATATTATTAAAAAAAATATTAATTTCTTTATTTTTTTAATATCTTTAGTCATAACTCATCTTACTTTTATTTTTTTAATCCAACCGTGCTCTCTTATTTATATTCAAATAAAGAATGACATTGAAAATTAATCTAAAAACAAATGAGATGGCAATTAATTTTAATTTTTTAAATTTTGTGGAAATTAAAATGTTTGGGATAAAAGGAGCGTGAGTTGAAAAACTTACACGGTTGCCTGTGAGTTTACAGCGTGGGATTTATGATCGCACAATGCCAGTATTACCTCCATGGGTTAAAAGTGGCAGTTCTTCATTTGCTTTGGAGGTTTGGTACAGGGCACAACAAACTATAGCATTATGTATTAATTAAGATTTTATTAAATTTCAATTTAAATAAATTAAAAAAAGAAAGAGGAAAAGAGTACTCAAATACTCATCAAAACGATAATTAAAAGTACAAGGATTTGTTTTTCTTATTGCATTTGTGTAATATACTTGCAGCAAATTTTGATATTGTCGTGTTTCAAAACCTTGAGATACAGTGCGTAATCTCTTTATTTACTTATGTATTTGCAGAAAACTAACGAAGCAACTCTGCTAGCTTATAATGCGTTGACAGATCATCATGTCGAAAGAGATCAAAGAGGCAGGTGACAATTATTTGACAAACCAGATGAAGAATGCCGACCAAAGTGTTAGTGAAATGGTGGCCAAGGCATAGGTGTATAGCATGATCACAGAGCATTCGGTTTGGCCAGCTCCAAACAACTGGGTCATCGTACCTGCCAAGTCAAGGCCAAAACAACAAGAGAGAAACAAATGGAGTTATTACCAAAACACATGAACAATTATTGGCATATAATTCACTAATCATAATTAACAGACCTATGCTGATTGCTGGAGGAAGTGCAAATTGAAGCAGAAGAACAAACTGATACAGCGGGTCAGAGTGCAACAAGCCAAAACGGACTGCATATTTAATGATAAGAGCTCCCGAAATCGGCAAGATAATATACCGGACTGCTACTATACCGATAATCACCATGAACGGCACCTTTGACCCTTTCAAACCTAAGGACATCAATGGTGATCATTATTTCCTTCTCTCAACAATTCAACTTGTGAAAGAAGGAGGGATCTTGACCTAAATCAAAACGATCACGCTTACCCTCCAGAAGATTTGCTCCCATGATCAAAGTGACAGATGGAATGGCTGCCTCCCTGCAGACATGAAAGGAATGCCAGGGGAAACTTGTTAGGTAGCTGAAAATGAAACTAACATAACATTTTTGGTTGCTTGAGAATCTTCGTATCATCAAAACGGATACTGACCCGAGAAAGTACGCAGAGTCTTCCACCACATGAAGAGGGGCAGTGTCACCAATAAAGGCTTTTTGGAACGGAGGGACGACACCAATAATAAACCCAACAATCTATAAAAATGAAGCAAGCAGTAAAGGGTGTCAATCTGGCATTTTATACTTTAGTGTAGAAAATTTCAAGACTTTTTAACGTGACCAAGAAACTGTAGAAAAAAAAAATCCGCAAGCTGCTTATCAATGCCTGCTTGATCACAAAAATGTCTCCATAAATGTTCTTCAAAGATCAATGCTGTTCAAGAATAAACCAGGCATTTACAAAAGCGCAGATTAGCATACCGCTCCGTTAATTATAGGCGAAAACAATCTCCTCAAGTTGAGTTTCTTTATAACCTTCTGAAAGCCCTGCTTAACGTTACTCGGAAATGGCTCCTGTACGTCAAGAAATATTGACAGGTAGGATGAAGATTTCTCTTAAAGAACATTTTATTTACCTTCAGAACGCAAAATGTGCTCATAATGAACAGGAAACAATATATTGAAATAGATAAGAAAGCACTGAAAAAATGAAGGTAAATATTGAAATTTCAAATGACCTTGGCCTTCTCCTGTGGCACTACACAATCAAGCTCCAAGCGCTCCATATGACCCTCTTCAAGCGAGGGCTCTTTTAAAGGGAGGAGGGGCCCTGTGCGGCATTTTGGAAGATCTTCTGTTGTTTCTCCAGCAGACTCCGTACCCTCCGGCAATTCATCCAGTTCCGGTTCATCAGAATCCTCACTTGATGAATATACACGCACAATATGGTACACATATGACCACATATAGATGATACCAATCTGAAACATAAAAGTAAGATTGGAAGGAGGTTTACGCATCCCAGTTCCCTACCACCACCATTTTGAAATCAAGTTCAAGTTTGGAAATTAATGTAGCCATACAGCCATGGAGAGCGAAGCATATGCCAGACCGCGCGTGTTACAGGCATTAGAATCTCCAAATGGACTTCCTTTTTCCTTGCAGACAGCTGGGATCAGTATGAGAGGAATGCCGCCCAGATTTCCTGTTCACATCGATATACATCCTATCATATCATCACATAAGGTTTACTTATAGCAGTAAAGCTGAGGTTGTTTCAATTATGAGGTGACACGTGGACGTCTGAATATCGTTGGTTAATAGATGTGAGGTTCAAATTAACATATTATTCATGCATGTGAATAAACTAGTAAGGTAGCGTGCTTCTGCTTTTATTATTAATCAACGCAGAATTCCAATGTAGATAGAGAGTATGTATCCTTCTATTTAGTGGTCTTGTTGGATTGGATTGGTGTCAATTAATTTTTATGAGCAGAGATACGGTGAGTAAAATTTATGCAATAACATTAGAATAATATGTTCTTTTACTGTTTGTTACTGTGGGCGAACAATGCTTGTTTTAAAAAATAAATTCATCATTTAAATGTTTTTTCTCAATTTCATTCTTGCAAGTTGTGTTATGTTCTTCATATATATATATATATATATATATATGAATTCAAGATGTTTGAAAACATTTAAAATTTAATTAGAGGCTAATTAATTAATGAAAATATGATTTAAATTTAAATTTATAGTATAAGAAATAATTAAAAAAAAAAGAACAACCAAATTAAAAAAAAAAAAAATCACATCCTTTTTTCATTTTCAAGTGAAAAGAAATCATTTTAGTCGATAAATATTCAGTTCATGAGTGTTTGGTCCCTGTTGTTATTGTAATATACGTTTTTGTCCTAAACTTCTTTTATTTAATGTTTTAGCTCTTAAGTTTGAAAGAAGAGAGTTATAAAAAAAGGGAAGAGAAAAACATATCGGTCTGTCACATTTGAGTTATAATTAAGATCATTTTTGGTGTTAATGGATTCATTTTGCCTAGAGAATTTTATTAGAGTGATGTGAAACTTTCATTCGTAATAGAAAAAAAAAAAATTGGGTTCAGAAAGTTTTTCTTGTTTAATTTTATATTTTATATTTTTTTAACTTGTTGAAGATTTTTTTTATGATAAGGTTAGAAATGAGTTTGATGTGATTTTTATTATGTTTGTAAGATTTTTTCATTTGATACCGGTTAAAAATAGATTTTGGAATCTAAAAACTCATACCTTTAATAGTTAAAATTTGAATTAGTAAATGATACGTGTCTATTAATATCATGATACATCACCAATTTATTTATTTATTAAAGGTAGACATCTATACAAAAAAAAAAAAAAAAGCAAGCTAAATAACATGCGGGCCTAACCTCGTGACCTTTTTCTATACTTTTACATTATTTTTTCAAAATTTTGGTTTTTGGATTTTATTCAAAATGCACTCTAAATAAGATAATAGAAATAATATTTAAATTATTATTATTCAATTTATCATAGTTTTTAAATAATGTTATATATTGTTATAATTATGTTAACAATTAATTTTTAATTATTATATACCTCTAAATTATTTTAAGAATGTGCTCGTGAATATTTAATGGAATTATTTTTTTTATTTTTTAAAAGATTTTTATATGATTTTATAAAAATTAGTTTTTTTTCCTTTTAATAACATAGATAGCATCAAAACATTATTTTATTAAAATTTATTTTTAAAATCATGATAAGTTTTTATTTAAAAATTAATATTTCTGATTAAAAAAATATATTTTTTGTTGAAAAACAAAAAAATGCATTAATAATGAAATAGAGTTTAGATTGAAGAGATATATATTTTTTAGACTTATTTTTTTACAAATCTTTATTTTAATTAACATCACTTTTCATTATAAAAAAAACATCCTGCTAATAAAAAAAATTATTCAAATAAAAAAGATCAATGAATAAAATAAAAAGAGATTTCAGAAATTAGCCCGCAGCATCGACTTAGCAAATAACTAGAAAACACAAATCCTCTCAAGCAAATTTAAATGAAAAAATAAAATTAAACCGTGTAATGTATAAACTATATATAGCATGAAGAGTTTAATGTGATTAGTCATTACTTGAAGTCCTAAATATTAATGAGCCAGACCCTAAAATCTGCATCCGCCACGTCATAAATCTATGATAAATGTTTGAGGTGAAGAAATTGAAGATTTTATTCTTACGTACGGTTACAAGAATTACCCGCCTATTCCACGAGCATCCGAACTTATGGAAGACGCAATCAGTTTAGAGCATAAAGTTAATTTTTACTATTATTATTATTATTATTATTATTATTATTATTATTATTAATGTTAATGTGGGTGTCCGGACTATTTTGAGAGTATCTTTATTAATCTCACAAATCCTGAAATTAATGATCATGTAAGTCTCTAGCGATCCTAAGATTTATGAGACTCGAATTAATAATTTTTAAGTAACAAACTTAAAACCTAATCAGTTGAGCTGGAAGGATTTTCTAAAGTTAAATTGTAGAATGGGTGGAAGAGGTTCCCAACATAATTATATGGATTTAGAAAAAAATAGCATGATAAATTAAAAATGTGATCCATTAGTCATGATAAATTAAAAATATGTTTGGCGTCGAAAATTCACCAAGCAATTGAAATAATTATACCGTCAGATTCAATTAAATAATAATGATCTTCTATACACCTTGAAGTGAGACTAATGTATTGTTATTAGTATGATTTGTTTGATTTTGATAAGAAAATTCCGAGTAAAGTTTTTAACTTGGAAGTATAGAAAAAATTGATTTTTTATTTATTTAAAAGCAAGATATTCTCATCATAATGTTTCAATAATTCTGATTTTTTTAAATGTTTAAGTTTAATTCTCATGTTAATGATGTGTCTTAACCACACCTTTGATAATAAGTCATACTCATTTCATAACAAAATCACATACCCGTGGGAGCGTGGGCTGATGGCTAATTGTAAAGTATTATAGAAAACATGTATGGCATTTTCCCTATAACAGCTGCATTGTGGACACACATTCAATGCACTACGGACTCATTATGCACTGAATGTTCCGTACCATTTGGTTTTCTTTTTCTTTTATTTAGCCCTTTCAGGACAAAACTTAAGGTCAATTAAGTTAAATTGTTAAGAAAAAGATAAAACTGAAAGATATAGGACCTAATTGAAAAAGATGGGTAAAATAGGTGGCAGTTTCAAAGTTTGAACATAAAAGTTTACTTTCATCCTTATTCTTTTCCAATGACACTTCCTTTGAAATCCCTTAATATTTCTCAAATTTAATTTATATACAAAACTTCACTTTTTTTTATTTTTCAATTCGTTGTTAAAGAGAGGAGAGATAAAAGTTGGCCGGAATTCGGTGGTAAAAAGAGTTTCAATTGGCACCGATTCCAACTACAAGAAAGATTGATATTAGTGTCCACATGTACAATTCAACGAAGAGAGTTTATCTTGGTTGTTATTTCATCTTAAAATCACTTGAAAACATAGACCTGACCGTAGAAAATTTATGGATTTTAGATACGTTATTTATTTTTATAATGATTTTTTAGTTGTTTTAAGACATAAATAAATTTACTTAGATCTATATTTTGTTTTCTAGGAGTTTTGAGGTCAAGAAACGGACTTTGTTTTTTATTTAAAACATGTTGCTCTAACTTTTCACAACCCTATTATCACAAGATTCTGGGCATGTAGATGAAACGTCATCTATAGACATGGGACAGTGTCTTCTATGGCTTTAGATAACATGTTGTCTACAGTTGTCATCTTCAAGGTTTTATTGAAAAAATAAGGGTCAACGAGGCATTGTCCACTCTCTAATAATTCAAAAAACAAAAAAGAAGCCATGACACATGAACCAAGCCTTTTTACATGGATCTGATCTATGGGTCAAACTAGTGGATTGACCCATACACTTGGTATTTTTATTTATTTTTTTTTTAATGTATTTTTTATTGCTATGGAAGCCTAGCCTGGGACAAGGACCTTGGAAAGGGTCAAGAGAGTCAAATTTGATATTGCCAAAAATAGAGTCCTATTTTTTAAAAGAGAGAGAGAGCGGGGGAGAGAGAGAGAGATTAAAATGACATTGTCTTTAAATTTCTTTTAAAAAAATATTAACAAGTTTTGTATTGAGTTTTAATTGGGTTTTACTTGAGACAGTGAGGTCACAAGTCAACCCAAGAGATTTGGAATGGGTCACACTTAGTCAATTTTTTTTATAAAAAAAAAAAAAAAAAAACAAACTGACTTGGCCTAAGCCCCGCGTCAACTGGGTTGCGGATGAGTTTGTTGGGTCAGCCTAAATTTCATAACGATGGTATTTTCAACCTCTTAGACTTAAAAAAACATATTATTGCATCCTTTATTTGGTATTGAAATGTTTTTTTTTTTTAATTTGACTTAAAAAAATACCTCCTCCTTTTATGAAACTATACTAGGCTTGCTTTTTATTTTAGTCTCGCGAGCCCATTTTTTTTTTATTTCTATTGTTGTTTTGTATGAGAAAAAAACTTCACATACCTATACCTAGTTAGGGTATAATTAAATGAAAAAAAAAAATTATAAATAAAAACTTATTAATTCTAGTGAGGTGCATGATCTGGATCGCAGATGTGCTAGGTTTAATCGGTGTTAATTTGGATCCTTTTTTTCCCTCCTTTTAATTCAATACTTTTTATTTTTAATTTCATCATTTAATATTAAGTTGTTAGAGAAATAGATATCATAATTTGCATTGATTTGATATTTGTAAGTTTATCATAATTTCAAACACAAGTCATTCTTAAAAAGAAATTATTGTGTTTGATTTAGTTCATCATAACTAGAATCATGAGTTTAACTAGTTAACTTTAACAAATTAGAAATTAAACTTTTTAATTTTTTTTATTTGTATAAATATTTTTTAATGTATTTAATTATATATATATATATATATATATATATATATATATATATATATATATATATGGTTTCATCATAATAGCCAAAGAAAGAAGCATAAAGGTGTGAGATGGGAGCGTAAATGGTAGAAATTAATGCATTTCTGCTTGATTCAATACCAGTGACGGGCACATCGGCCTCTTTTCTAAGATAGGAAAGACAGGAGGAGAGGGCTGAGTAGGGAGGGAAAAAAAAGGCAGAATTTTATTGGTTTGTGCTGGAAGGATCATCTGTTAAGTAGCAAAGTAGATAAACTCCATGAAATTGAAGAACATCTGAAAAAGAATCTTAAATTCACATCAGTAAAATGGCATCTCATCAGACCTGAAGATTCTGACTTGACTACTGATACCCAATGCCAGCGAACTAGCTTTTTCAGACCTTTCTTTTTCAGACCAATATTTTGTGAAAATATAAACTGGAAAGGACACTCAAGATCTGCAGACATACCTTCAATTAACTAGCCAGATATAATAAAGCCTACCTGCAGCACAGGATCCCAAGATCATGCCCCGCATCCGTTTAGGAGCATTGGTGATTTTTACAAGCAACCATCCAAGCACTGAGCCTATGATAAAGGTGATGAGAACATTTAGTGGCATGAACCACCTGCATCATTCAACCAAAGTTGGATTCAAGAAGCTAGCAGGAAAAAAAAAAAAATTGAATTTGAAAAATTTGCCAGAGAAACTCACAGCTCAAGCAAGCTTCTTAATGTTACGAATTTTGCCAAGCTGCTCCCAACAAGTGCTGGACTCAGGACATAAAACACAAGCTGCGCAACAATTGAGTGTAAAAATACACATTATAGTCATACGGAATTCAGAATGTTCAATGCATCAATCAGAGCAATACAGCAAGGAAAAACTGAAAAAAATGTATTCACCCCACCCCTCCACCCCCTCCTTGTATCAAGCAAAGAAAAAAAAAGTTTTTATCTGTATATATAAACAGATAGAGAGAGAAGCAACCGAACCAAACAAATACTTACATTGTTCAAATGATTTCGTGCATCTGCCCCCAAAATACCCACGCGCTCAATTGCAAGAAATACGCCAACAGCAGTGAGCAGGAGCACCTTCAAAACTGGCATAAGTGCAACAAAGAACAGTTTCCAAATGTCCATAGAAGCTTATAAAAGTAGCTCTTAGAGTCGTTCCCACACCAGACTGGGAAAAAAAAAAAAAGATGGTTCTCATAATTAAAATCTCTGAAATTCCACAAGGATTAACTGCCATAAGAAATTGTTTCAGAAAACACTTAACTGAACAGGATGCTTTAGAGCAGCTAGAGGCCACAGACTAGTGTATTAAATCTGTTCTTGGTCCATAAGGAGGCAAGAAGATTAGAAGTTTAATTTAGAATAGCAAGGCATTTATGATTAAAGAAAACCTGGGAAAGAAAAGCAAGATACCTTCAAAAAAAATAAAAATAAAAATGGGAGTGATAAAAATGGAGTGGCTGTCATCTTCATCAGAATAACAATAAAATAGAGGTGGCATCCCATCAGTGCAAGAACTCCACAAATATCATATTATGGAATGGGAGACATTCAAGTTTCTCCACCATGATATCACATCGACGATAAGACAGATGCATTTAAGAGTGAGTGATCAACTACGATACGTAAGGGAAACACAAAGAATCTCTTGAATAAATGAAATGCCACCGTTAAGGCAGGAATGATTTCATTTTTATGATGGGAGAAGGCTGGGTTTGAGGGAAAATACTGTGTCCCCATTGCTCAAGTCATTTATTTATTTATTTTGAGATTTGATTATTAGTTACTGTACTGCAAAGTGGGGGTACAAAATGGGGTTTCTGTTGCTCCTCCTTCTTATTCCTTGCAGACTTGACTTGTGAGCCAGAGGTCGTGTCATAATTCATTTGGTACGAAGGGGAAAAGCTCAGTGACATAATGCTATACAACTTGTTCGGTATTTATTTGACGAACTATCATGTCATGAGACAAACTTTCTGCTTGTCATGAATCGTTTTTAATCCACTTTACTAGGCTAAACTAGCTTGTCGGCATCAACTATTTGATGCTTATTAATAATCTTAATGTCTCTGTGTATGCTGGTTTTGTTGGTGTGCTTAATGCAAACATTTTTTATTGCAACACGACATGGAACGTGTTACAAATATGTTTATAAACTAGATATACAGATTAAAGATCACGAAAAAGTCTGGAGACATCAAAAGCAAAACAATCATGACTTTAGATTCGGGAAAATATAATAGACACATGTCTCAGTTTTATACGGGGTAGCCAAGATCTGGAATATACCCTCAGAATAGTTTGGTCCACCACATGGGGCAGCTTCGAAAACTTGCGAGTGCTGCCATCACAAGAAGTTTCATTGTCTGATAGTAGCTTTCCCATGGCCTGATAAGTTTACATCTTGCAAGGGTTGAAGGTCTCTGCAATAAGCTCTTCAATTTGCTTTCAGCTACTGCATCTCTATCGTTGCTTTCAGCGACTAATGCTAAGAAGCTGTTCCTCCAAATTCTGCATTAAGTGCATAGCAGTAATGTATACTGTGTGTAAAAGGACAAAACTATAGGCTGCGCAGGTAAAAGCCATCCGTGCAGACCAGGTAATGTGCAAGAGCTAGTCATGCGCACAAAACTATAAGGTAATCGTATGAGCAACAAAAGCCAAAAGTGAATTCAGCAAGGATAGGTCATGTGTTATTCGACAAAAGCATGCAACTGAATTCTGAATGACCATTTAAGACGTGATGATAATAAACAGGCATCCCATTTGTACAAACAAAGACAGACATGTTTTATTTATGTTATTTATATTTATATTTTTGTTTATTTATTTTTGCACGGGGACAGATTTGCAACTTGGACAACTAAATCAGCACTTAGGCAAGGATCAGTCTTTTTTTTTGTTGGTAGGACTCTTCTTTTCATTCAAAATCAATTGGATGCATTTGAAAATGCATTGCATTTTTACTCCTGCATGCATTCGAATCAACCACAAAGATGCCATTCATACCTGTCTAATTTTGAGCTGCTCAAGCTAGCATCCGCAGGTAATCTAATTTTGAGCTGGTTGTCTACCATTTTCACTGGACACTGATGAAATGCCTTGCTCAATACTCTGTATAGTGAAAGCAATTGGGCAGAAGAGATTTAGAAAAACAAGATAAGCAGGTCAAGAAGAAAATAGAAGAAAATCAACTGCTAATGTTGAGGGATCATTTTCTAATGTTCAATGAAACAAAAACAAGGCAACAAAACTGACACCTAATGCTTCAATGCTATTTCTTATGGTCCAAAAAATTGGAAAGAAATGGAAGAGAAAATCAATCAAAGACCAATACTTCCTAATTTTTGTCAAACCTAACCCATACTCTTTAGCAAAATGCTACCTCTTCAGGAGGTGTGATTGGAGAACTAAGGAGAAAAAAGAACAGAAAGAATGAAATGTGCAAGATGATGAAGAAAACTCTTAAGAGGATAATGAAGCAGTAAATAAACTGCCTCGCACACAAGGGAAACAGCTTTTCAAATTCCTTGCTGATGTGGGAGAAGACCAACAATATGATGTTAGAACAGTTAGTTAATCTCCGACACATCCAATTTTCAAGGTGAACAACGTGTTCAGTGGTCATCACATTTCAGAATTATACAAAACTGATCAGTAAAATTTACCTGAAGAAGATAGCCATGCAGCCAATCCAGTGTTTGAGGGAATGTTGTGGCTGATATATTGGCAACTGTCAGACCCTGTTCAATGAAAAATGCAATGTATTTTAGGAGAAAAAATAAAATGGTGCTCGTATACTTTGAAAGACCTAGTTAAGACTCTGAGAAGTATGATCTCACTCAACTGGTAGAATGACATTTCAGAAACCCATAACACTAATAATAAAATACAGTCACCGCCCTTTATTTCTGAGATAGTTTAATTGTTTTCTTCATTTCTTCCCTTGAAGCATAAATAAACTTGCTTGTAAGAGCATATCTGAACCACATCATAGATTTACACCCATCTTTCAAACAGAAAAGAAGTATCAATTATCATGTGACTGAAATAAATCGGTCAGCCCTGTTCATATGCCTGCTCACTTCAATTTCAATCAACCATCTCCAATGCTCTCCAGCCCAAATCAAAAGTTACTTCCCAAGCATGACAACAATTCCATGAATAGTATATTGCTCCAGCCCATAACATAATACCATGAGTAAAGGTTCCCCCATTTTTCATCAATAATTTTCATCTTGCAATTTGACAAAATATGTACCTGATTTCTTTGACTTTAACATCCGAATTATCCACTTGGTCATGTCATAAAATACAATAACTCTACAGACAAGACATCAAAGCAAAACTTGTTCTCATCAATATCTCAATCCAACTTTTGATCACAGTGTTTCTAATATTTAAAATCAATTATTTCCAAATTATTAATAAAGAAGCAAAACTACAAATCTCTATGGCATGTTGTCAACTAACAAACACACATGAAGAAGCAAACCTGTGACTTGAATGAGCAGAGATAGTCCTGAATGATTTTCAAATTGGTAATTGACCTATCTTTGTCCTGAAAATAAAAATCATATATGAACATATTCTGAATAAAGTTCAACAAACTATTTATTACAAAGAAAAAAAAACAAGACAATCAATTGAACTTTTGTGAAATTAGCGAACAATCAACACAAGGATACAGAACAAAAGAAAATCAATTGAAAACTTGTTCCTACAAAATCTTGCCTCACATTTTACCAGAGCAAAGTGGAATAAACATTTCTCTTTGATACTGCAATAAGTTTTAACCAGGAATTCATCCAAAGCATAAACATAACAGTAAAGCAATTTCTGGGAATACCTATATAACATCAAACTTTATATTGCACTAAGTAAAAACTCTTTAATTTATATTCTAGATTTGTTTCATTAGCAAGCAAAGTGTTGAAACAAGAAGCTTGTTAGTGGAATAATACTAAGCTAGACTTTTACTTGTTGAAGTGAATAAGGAGTTTTCCAGCCAATTTCCATTGATTAAGCAAAACAAAAGTGTTAGCGAGCAAACAAGAAGTTATTATTTGCTATCTTAATCCAATCTAGAATTATTTGAACTTGGCAACACTTGGTTGATTTTGCAATTTGCTGCTTTTGATCCACTTTCCCACTCACCAAATACATCAGGAGTTACTGTATTTTCCATCAATGCCTGATCATATTACTGTTCATTGCTTTCATCTTGCTAATCTTCATGCCAGAATTTTCTAATGCCTTTTATCTTTAACATTTAAAAAAAAAATGCAAGTGCTTCACCAGGGTCATTGACCATTGCTTGATTTATTATTCTGTTTTTGTTTTTGCATTTTATTGAAGAACCATGTTACTTCTACTACTAAAACTAATTTACCACATTTTCAGCCAGGCCTGTTAAGGTATTGGTGATCAATGAGGTAGCCTCCCACATCCCCTAAATTCCCACACATCCATCCCCAGATATGCACCTGACAATGTAAAACCTCTGATTTGGAAATCCAAGTTTAACCATGGATTGTCTCATTGATTGTTTGCTAATATTTAACATTGTTAACTTATTAAAACTTGATTGATTGCCTAAGTTTGACGTTGGCAAATGACAAAAATAACTCAGCAGTCTTTGATACCTCAGCAGAGCATTTATCACTGAATGAACGTGTTGAGATCCACTCCTCAAGTAATGCCTGCACACAGGAAGAAAAGATTGATAGAAGGGACAAATAATAAGGATGCAAGTGTTTGGGATTGTAGTACAGGGTGCTTTTTAAAATAGTTTCATGTTTAAAAATGCATCAAAATAAATTTTTTTCAGAATTTTTTATTTTTTATTTTTAACATCAACACATCAAAACCATCAGAAAACACTAAAAAACATCAATTTAATATTTTTTCAAGTCAAAAGCACTTTTGAAAAGCACATAAAAGCAGAAGGAAAAGTTGTGTCAAACACCCTTATATGAAACCTTCAAAAAGTGACAGATAATGAGGGACGGTAACTAAAACAAATATATTTCCGATGTAGGAATAAGTACCATCCATTTGGTAAATAATTAGGGAAGGGAAGTTGAACGATATAATTCAGATATAGAAACAAGTACCGTCTGTTTATATCAAGAATATGAAGAAACTTTTGACACAGCAAGAATAGAAGTACAAACCTTGTGGTCAAATTCAGCCATCTTCAGAACTATTGGTATAATTATTGGTTCAGGACCAGATTTTAAGCTAACAGAAGTCTTTCTATCTCCTTCAAGATCCCTAATAGTTTCACCTAAAAATCCAGGAATGGAAACTGTCACCGGTGTCACTCAGGCATGCATTCAAAACTTGTCATCAAACAATTTATGAGTTAGAAGAGGCTAAATAGAATATTGAACTCTTCATCAAAACCAGAAAAATAATTACCTTTACTGTCGGAAATGCTTCCAGCTTTATCTATAGATTCCTGTGAATCCACAACTTTATTTACCAGGTTAACAGATTTCCCTTCTTCTGAGGTCAAATATCCCGTAGTGCAGTTGCTATTTTCAGTATTATTTTCACTGACAGAATTATTTTCCAGCTGTCTTGCAGGATCATCATCCAGACTCACTGACACAGTGTTTGTCTCAGATTTTTCTGGCATTTTAGCTGGTAACTTATTTTCTTCATCCATCAAGTAAATGCTTGGATCCAAATGTATCCCCTATCATTATTTGTCAGAAACAACTGCAGATCAGACAGGAGTGCTCGGAGACATTACCATGCCAATCAATATTATAGCAAGAATCTCAACATCTTACAACATGTTTCTACATTAAAAATGCTTGGGCATTATCAAGTCAGTTTACCAGTCATTTTTCAATAATTAGATTTAATCACAACCTAACTGCACCAGATCTGAACACACAGTCCCCTCTTCCACTTCCTCAACTTTGGCAACATCATCAATAGCCAGTCAGAACTACAATTTTTTCTGACTCCCCTAGAGAATAACTAAAGGCATAATTACTCATCTTTTCAACATTGATTAGTTTCCGATCATCTTCTTTTCTTTGATAAGTAAGAAAATATCATTGATAAGAGAGGAGCAGGATAAGACATCATCCTTAGCAGAAAGTGCAAGAGATACAAAATCAAAACAAATTGGCCCTCCCGTGGCATTAAAGGTCAAACAAAGAATTCCCTCTCAAAATCCCCAAAAGGAATGCACCGCAAGGAGGCTGATAAAACAATTTTACAGTTTTTTTATCCAAAGATTAAAATCATTCTGATGGTATTGCACTTCTACAAAATCCTCACAATCTTTCCCTACTGAGGTCATCTTATTGTAGCAAAACTTCATTTACAGGATTGTGGATGATAACAGCCATAACAAACACCCCAAACGTTAACAAAATAAAAGCTTCAATGAATAGATGCAGACACTGTTCCATTTTTTATATATAACAGGACTATTTTTTGAAAAACTAGATAGCCCACCAATGCAATGCGAACAACATTTATGAAAAACATGCACATTCATGCGCAGAACACAGGCTCCCACCCATCCTAAATTAAAAAGGGGTGCAATTTGAGAGTAATTTAGCAATGAGTGCCAGATTTTTAATATGCAGATCAAATATGTTCATGCCAAGCATCAAATTCCAAAAGAATTGTCCAGCTCAATGTCTGTTACTCCCCCATGATATCACATCATAAGACCATTTGATGTATGGTTTTTTTAAGTATCTTAGCAGATGGGCGGATATTAACAGCAAAGAAATAAGTGTCGACTGGAAGTTTTGATGGTGCAATATAATTGACAACCTGCATAACAATGGAAAATTAGCCTTACCTCAATTATAATTGGCTTTCCATCTTTCATTGCTTTCTTCAAATCACCAGCCAAACCTATGAAGTAAGCATTAATTTAACTAATCAAAAACCCATGCACTTGCAGACCATCTAGCAAAATTAATACAGTTTCTAGTATAACAAAGAACATATTTGAAATCCCATTAAATAATTAAACTATGAATATCAGATGGGTAGGCAAGGAAAAGGGGAATTTTTCAGATAAGAAGGGTGATCAAAGAAGAAAGATGGAAAAACAGACAGGCTACCTTTACGAACAATTCTGCATTCTCTACAAAATTCAGTAATTAACTCCTCAGAAGAGCTGAATTCCCGTGCCCATACAGGAGTAGATGTCAATGGTGCACTAACTCGGATAAAAGAGAAGAAGTGAGTAATCTAATATGATCCAGAGAATAAAAAGGGTTAAGTGATAGCTAGCATGACTAATAATCTTCATTGTAGGATGCAATATCATATACTAGAGACAACAATATAGTGTCAAAAAAAAAAATGAAACCTGGTTATATATAAATTCCAGAGTCCTTATTTCCAGTCAACAATATACATTTTTCAAAAAGAATCTTCCTTATTAAAACCTTTCTTGCTCCTCATTTAGCATGCTAGATAGCTTGGCATGCTTCTGATATTCTTAATTCCTCTAGACAGAAATGCTTCTAACATCGGAAATAGAAACCAAGAAATTAAAAATGGAAAGCATGAAATACACATACTCAGTTGATGTTCGCAGCAATTCATACACCATATCTGTCTGTCACGTGAAAAAAAAAACATAAATGTGAGGCATAGTATTGAACCCAAACGAGTGGGTACATGAAAAGAAAATAAGGGAAGCATAATTCTTCAAAGCTAGGTGGAAGGAAGGACCTGCAAGACATTAGGCAAATTCAGCCGTTGTGCAAGTTGGGTAGCTATGGTAGACTTCCCAACACAGGCAGTTCCACAAACAAGAATTACCAAGGGCACTCGTTGATAGTGAAATCTAAAAGGATATAATCAGGAAAAAAATCAATTTTTTTTCAACATACAATCTGCAAAAACCTTTTATATTTATTTTTTTTATGAAGAAAAGGATAATAAGTCAAGAAGGTGCTTCTGAGCAGCCAAAAGTCAAGTGAATACTGAGAATAGAACTCTAAATTACCTGGTCATCATTTTGTAATGATTTATGTACTCTTCTCCATACCCCCGCCGCTCCATAAGCTGCAAATAGACTCCTATGTATAAGGAGGGCTAATGAAACTAAATCCAATATTTAGAAATTCTCAAAAGTGTTCTAGTGTTTAGTGCAGTCCTTCCATGACAGTCACAAGAAAGAAATTGGCAAATCCAAACTCCTCTAATATAGGAGATTACCCTTTGATATCCATAGGCATCTAAGAATTGTAACATTAAAGAAGGAAAGGCCATATACCTTGAAAAGATTGGCTTCCAAATCAGACTGAGAGCTGCAAAAATAGTGCAAGAGATTGAACATTACTGGAAAATTTAGGAAAAACCAAAAATTTATCACCAACACTAACACATAGGGTAAAAATAGAAAAACGAAAGGAAAGTTAGAATAGGTATTACACATCGAGCAGGCTGTTATCGATAAGCAGCTTCTTGAGTTCAAGAGCAATTTTAATAGCAACATGATTGGGTATCTGAAATCACCAAAAATCTTAGAATAACCAAAAATGAAACTCGGAGACGAAAAACAATTAACACTAATTGTTACCATCAGCATAAAATTTCGTCATCAAACACAATCTCTAAAAAAAAGAGTAAATAATTTGAGACCTTAGTGACAGTCAACATTCTGCTGAGCAGGAATCTTGATAAAACATAGCAGTGATCAGCGTTTTCACCTAACCACACCTTCACCTGTATTAAATATGTACCACCACAAACAAAAATCAACTGAATTGAATAAAGGGTTCTCATCGTTTATTTAGGTTTTGAAGAAAATTGCAGGGAGCAAAACGCAGACCTTGACAAAGTCGTATTTAGAGGAAGCATTGCGAGAGGAGAAACTTGGGAAAGGAGAGAAAGGTCGTCCATTGATTTTTGAGTGATCGAAACCGCCTTCTTCTTCCTCATTTTCGGCACCGTTGTGATTAAGGCTTGTTGATATCACAACTTCCTTCCCTTTTCTCGTCATCTTCACTTTCTGCACTGCCACTGCTCTGCTCAACAGAAACTTCACTTTCTGTCTCTCGGTGCGCCTCCTCCCTCTCTTTTTAAGTTTCAACAACCGCACAATTTTACGCGCAGTTTTTAAAACTTGAGGTCTCAAAATAAAAAATGGGTGACCTCTATCTCTCTCTCGGCTCTTAATTCTTATTTATTTATCAAGGAAAGAGTGAAAAAATAGATTTCGAAAAACACGTGCACAAACCTGACTGCTACAGCAGCAGAAAGGATTCAATTTCGGACACTCTTCGTGGCAGTTAGGAAAGTAAGTAAAGGATAAGTTTAAAAAAATATTCTACTTCAAAATATATTAAAGCAATTATTTTTAATTTTAACATATTAAAACAATTTAAAAAATTATTAAAAAAAATAAAGCAAAACGTCAAACAGATCCTATCAATTGTGTCAAATTAGCCCTAGTTATTAAGCCAAGGACTAACCAAGTAAACCAGGCACTTTGTTTTCACAAGAAAAATAAAATAAAAGAATTATATAGACTGATGTTATAAATAAATTTTGAGATTTAATATAGTAAATAAAGTAATGGAATTTCTATTTAGTTGTAAAACTTATAGACGTGAACTCTAGCTATATCCCGTTGGATATTTTTTTCATAAAAAATAATATTTGAAAAAATATTAAAATTACTTTTAATATAAAAAAATCAAGTCAACTCATATTAACCCATTAAATCCACAATACATCTTATCATTGACCAATCAAGTGTTAAATAATAAAATTAAAAAAAATTAATTATACAAAAGAATCCAAAACTAAAAATAACAATTAAAAAAAAAACATAAAATCAAATTATCCCTTAACAAACTTGCTTAAAACGAGAAAATCAGTAGGAAAATATGAGGAAAAAAAAAAAGCTTGGATGCCAGACTTAGAAATTTTACTTTCAATAATATTTTAATTATTTTATTATGCGTTAAAATGCAAAAAAAAAAAAAAACATATTTTAATTGATTTTGTGAAAACACCGCACTAACCCTAATAATTTATTAAACTACCACTGTGCTTGGTGCGAAGACCTCCAAATACTGTAGCGTACTCATGGTCTAGCTTTTGATGGCATTGAATGAGCCACATCCCGATGCTCGCTTTTGCTTCTGCTTCTTAGGGGCCTGGCCTGAGCTTAGGAATTGGACAAGGCCTGAAGCGTAGCCCTTAAATTAACCAGAATAATGGGCTTGATAACGTTAGCTGTAATTACATTAATTTTCCAGCAATCTTGAAACGAAGAATAAGCTGCCATAGGTTGACAGTACATTGCGTATTCAACATTCAGAAGATAACACGACCAGTTATCTAGGTCTAATTACAGAATGGTTGGCAAATATAACATCTTAAAAGCAGAGTCCTAACTTCTACAACTAGGTATTTCTTTAGATAAAGCACTTGAAATTGACCACAAGCAGTGAAGTGGTGCAAACCTTCTTCACAGTTGAGTTGATCCACTTGCCTTTCCATGCAAAGCATGAGCATTGGATGGTCACAGGGATATAGCATTTCAAGACAAAATCAGGAACCCTCAAAAAGTAGCTGTGTGGATCATCTGCGTATAATTATCCAGGCGTAGGTTCTTTTTGAAAAATTTGCCACCTTTCTTTCCCATGCCAGTTCCCACAAGACTTGATGCAAGAAGAGATCTGGTATCTGGCCTCCATCTCAACTCTTTAAGAACAGAGAACAAGGTTGAAAGGGTTGGACTGACTTCACTGTCCTTTATGTTCTTGCAGGACTCTATTCTAAGATGTTCAAGTTCATTCAAGGTAAGAAGTACTGATTCCAGACCTTCTGTTGTCAACAAGGAGCATCCTTCCAGAGATAATAACTTCACTCTCCTGAAAAATAAATTACATGCGACCACTTATATCTCAAACATGTAAACTTCCACGTAAGCTTATAGTGATTGCCCATCAACATCAACTGGATATAGCACAGTCTTCCAATTATAAGAATTTGTCAAGAAAATTATTCAATCTAAGTAAATGTCAAAACACCAGTCAATAAACTATAAAATAATGTTCCCTGTAAAATTATAGGTTTTTTTTTTCTTGTCTAGGTGAACCAATGAATTATTTTTCACTTTTCTTTTCTTTTTCCAATTGAACTAAATCTGCACTGAGATTTTTCTCATGTCTAGTTAAACTAAGAAATTACAAGATGCACATAAATTTCTTGTACAATCGTGGTGCAGTCACTATTGCTGTGGAGAATCTAATAATCAGATGCATCTAAAAGTAATAAAAATCAGTGTCAATGCCAGTTAACTTCAAACCCAACAGCACCTGTTAAGCGTGAGTGTGGCACATTCCAGCCAGGCAGTTAAATACAAATGATTCACTATCAATTTCAACTACACAATCCTGAGCATATCAACTACAAATTATTGCAATTGTTAAAAATGCATGAAGAAGCTTCAATGGATGATAACAGAAGATCATCTGCAATAATTCAAAGAGCTTCTGGTACTATTAATGTACCCTCAAGGACTGCAAATAATTGAAAGCCTTGAAAACACTACTAAAAGTAATCAATTAAAAGTAAAACAACTCATTACCTGCAAGTTCTTGCCAGGCTAAACAGATCATTATCCAATCCCCAACAGTCCTGAACAACAATCTCCCTCACAGTTTCACACAACTTAAACATCGCTTTAAGGCTCTTTTTATCCCTCAATTGACATTTCTGCAAATGCAACCTCTCAAGAGCTGGACAACACCCCAAATAATCATCCGGCCCCGGACTGGGATCAATTCTCTTACACGACAAAAACCTCAAAGTCTTCAAATTCTCGCAGTAGGAAAGCCCAGCTAACCACCCATTATCCATCCTATGATCACAAATAGTCAATTCCTCAAGCATCTGACAACACTGTCCAATGGCCTTCATCCCATCAAAACTACCCTCGCACCCACTTAACTCGATCTTTACTAACCTCTTAGACCCTTGAGCTAAAATCGTCAACCCAATATCTGAAACCAAAGAACCATAAAACCCATCCACATTTCCAACAAGTTTCAGAATTTGCAAATTCCCACACGCTGCAATCCCACGCAACACGTTGTCATTACACCTATGTAACTCCAATTCTTGCAGAGTCAAACACTCTTCAGCTACACTTAACAACCCCATCTCACTAGCACCAGCCACTACAAGCTTTCTCAAATTCGGACAGCCTGAGGCTAACCCTCTAAGCCCTCTATCAACAACCTCAACAGGCAACAAATTCTCTTCGCAAACACGCCAATCCGGTAAAAACCCAGAAACCCCAGAATTTATATCCATCTTAAAAATCCTATGACTCAACAAAACACAGCAATCGTGGGGTCTAACAACACACCCATTAAGCAAATCCACATGGGTCAAATTTGGGAATCTTGAAAGTAAACGCCCAGATTCAAGAAACTCCCAATCTAAAACCTTTAAAGACCTAACAAGACGGCCTTGGAGATTAAGCCACCGTTTACAAACAAGTGAATTAGGGTTTCTCTGAGAATCTGGCAATTTAGATAGGATTTTTAAGAGTAGATCGTCACCTAAAAGAAGTGTGCGGTCAATGTGGGGGAGATTGGAGATTAGGTTTCCTGTTTTGTCTTTGAATTTGGTGGGGGGGTCTGTTTGTTGTTGTTTCTGCTGTTGCTGTTTCGGTGTTGGTGTTGGTGTTGGTGTTGGAGTTGTTGGGTTGGAGAGGGACTGGAGCTGCATGGCAAAGACAATATGTTTCAATGGTTTTGTGTTCTTGAGCCATAAATCCGACCACCTTGGTGGTCTCTTCTTCTTTAAAGGTTTCTCAGTTGAAAACGACATCGTTTTTTTTTATAGTTGTTTGTGGTGGTGGTGGTGGTGGTGGTGCTGCTGCAGCTGCAGCTGCTCTATAGAAATGAAATGAAATGAGTAAGCGGGTGGTGGAGGAGCTTACATGTTGCGTTGTCTGAGCTCTGAAGAAGATGATCGTCTGTATTTGGTGTGTTTGAATGTCTGTGACAGAGACAGAGACCCTCTCTCTAGGCTGTGAGTGGAATTTCTGGCAATGTAATATGGCTTTGAAAGTGGTGGAAGGAAGGAAAGGAAGTTTGAACGGGTGAGTGTTTTCAGTATTATTTATTTATTTATTTTGGGGAATGGCGCTTTTTGTTTTTATCTGAAAATTTGAATTGGCTGCCTCTGCCTGCTCTCGCCTCTTTCTAGACAATTTTGTTTTATGTTTTATTCTTCCTTTTTATTGAGTAATTAGGTTAGGAGAGCATACTCTTTTATTTTTAAAATTTATTTTTAATATCAAAAAATTAAAATAATCTAAAAACAATAAAAAAATTTTTTTATAAAATTATTTTTCAACCACAAAAATAAACATAAACAGAAAATAACTTATAATTCAATTATCATTACAACCGTTTATTTTTAAAATATACCATTTTACTGAAATAATTATATCTTTAATAAGATAATTTAATCTCTATTTATATAAATAATTTTTTTCCATTATACCTCTTGTTCTCAAATTAATAATAATAATTTCTTCCCAACCATCAATATCAAAAGTGAAACCACGTATTTTTTACAAGTCACTTACATAATGGAAAAATCTAGAGTATATATGAACCACGGGTGTGTAATATATATATGTGTGTGTGTAGAATATAGACAGTCTAACCATAAACAAGTGGTTAGAAATAGGTTTGCCCAGCTTTTACAAGGCTTATTGAAAACACTTGAGAGTAGAGACTGCAGGGAGTGGTCAATGATTTTGTACCTTTTTTTATTTTTGTTTGGATAAAAATGGAGAGTCCAATCAGAATGCCGTTATAAGTAGCCGTTAATGGATTCAAAACTCGGTTTGCAAGTGGGGACGGAAGCCTGTGTTAGGTTCACTTTTTGGAACTCCCTTGGCAAATTTAAAAACAACGCATATGAACGAATCCATATGTCTCAACCGCCAGGGACCTCAATTTTATGCTTCATGGTCCATTCGTGCTGTGTGGGCTCGTAGCCATCAAAGTTATGAAAGAACTAATAATATCTTTAATTATTTTTTTTCAAAGAAATACATAACTTTGATGGAAAAAGAAGAAGAAGAAGAATCTAATATACAATGGTTTTCGTGTGGCAAGGTGAGATCCGTTATCATGGAGTGCTATGCTTTTTAATCTTCAATAATAGCCTCCTAATGTTGAAAATGTTTAGAATCATCAAAGTCATTTTGTAACATCTTCTTGTTGTTTCTTTGACATTAACATGTGGACGTAATTGAATTAAAGAACAAAAGGAATAACTAATATGGTATTTTTGTAAACTAAAAAAAAAACATAATGTTTAATATTTTGTTAAAAGTTAATTTTCAAAATATTTTTTTATCAAGAAATATATTTTTTTAAAAATATCTTTTTAAAAAAAATATTTTTAATATAATTTAAAAACAATAATGTAGTTAGTTATCCTGATCCCAGCCACTGTCGCTAGCAGAAGGCCATAGGGTGATAGGATGATTAGAATCAGTGTTGTCAAATCGAGTTTGGACTTGATGGTTAGACTGGAGAAGCAGTGGCCTGGGGTCTGGATAATGTTGGATTTCTAATTCGCCCATTTAAGCCATCAACCCACTCAAGCTCAACTGCCGTGATACGGGTTTTTGTCGACCCAAACGACCCGCCTCATCGTAACATGACCCAATGGGTTAAACATAGATCTTCAAATAACAAAAGAACCACTGATAAGCGGTGGAAAGGAGACGAAAAGGGTTTTGAATCTTTTGATTGTTGGGGACAAGGATAAAAGAATATAAAAATGGCAAGTATAAACGGTGTTTAGCACAATATACGGGGGGCGGAAATATTTTAAGGGAAGAGATAATATTTAACCACAATAAGGCTTAAATGCTAACCTCATAGAGGGTAAAGGAAATTTGAGGGGAGAAACTTCGTTATATTTGTCTTTCCCTCCTTTATTTTAAAATCTTATATTAATTTATATTTGTTCTTTTACGCTTACATTTTCGGACCACGAGTATTAATATCATATAGTTCTTAATAATCTTGTTTCAAGTAAATTTTGATTTGATTTATATTGAAATCCACTTTTATCCTTATTTATTTCAACTCATACTAAACATTATTAATACTTAACACCATTAACACTACATCTTCAAATCTTACTCCCTTAAAATCTCGCCAAAATTTTAACCTTATGCCAAATGCAATTTATCACTAAACTGCATGGTTTATGAGTCTTGATCCAGTACTTTCGTGGGCTTTTGCTTGTGATTAAGAAGGAAACAATGAAATCTTGTGAAGTGTCTAAAAATCGAACTCTAAAAACAGTCTTTCTAAGCGCCTGCTTTTTCACCAAGCTACAGACATTTTATTGCACATTTCTAAACCATAATATTTCTAAGGTATAACATTGGGCTTGATCTGCTGACCCTGTCAAACCAGTGGTCCAGTGACCTTAGACCATTGGATGAGTGTTTTTAGAAATAGGCGAGCAAACCCACCCAGACTGGAATCAGATTAAGGACAAGAGATAACCTAGAGCCCTTAACACTTGTGCGGCAATTCTTTTATGTCAACAAGGAAGCGGAGAACTTGAAATTTCTGCAAAGTGTTGGTAATTGTTATAGGGTTCTCCAAATGACGCTGGAGCAGTACATCCGACAGACAAAGCAAGAGCCCGGCCAACGCCCAGCCATGTAATCTTTGCCATTCATATGCTAACCTTCTAAGGGTAAGCCTAGATCATAAAAGCGAGCAAAGATTACATCAGTAGTATAATACCTCAACAGCTCTACAAGCAAAGATGCTTATCAGTTGTCAGCTATGCGAGAACTCTAATCAAGCTAGTTCATTGATACCTACAATCGACCAATGACAGAAATAGCACCATGAATGACTCCAATTTGGGAGTCTCTAATGGCTCCTATGGCAACATCAGCTATAAAATGTGTACAACAGGAGTTTTAAGATCAACTCCTTGAATGACTTCAGCTACAGTCTCAATTAATAGCAAACAAAAACTAGTGAAACACAACTCAGAAATCAGACATTGAAAAACAAGTTTGAGTTCACATTTAACTTTCAACAACCTTAAATCACTAAAATAACAACATCATGCTTTCGCCCTCACACTATTCTCTTATCATTTAATTACTTCCAATAAAACGCTCAACATGAAGGACAGCATGAGCAGTTGAGTACACAGATAGAACAAGGAAATTATTCTAGTTCTAATACAGGACCTGATATAGGAAGTTGATCGTGAGAGTCAGAAAGTTGGGTCGCCTCTACTCCTGACACATCCACGAGATCCTCAATAGCACAGCACAAACTGCAAACAGAAGGGGAAAAAAAGCAATAAACAACAACAACAAAAAAAAATATCAAGTAATAAAAAGAAAGCAAAACAACATTTCCAGCAATAAAACCACCAAGCATATATTGATGCGTCCCAGCTTATGCGGCATGCATCTATAAATTCTTGAAACCAGTAGCAAAAAATAATTAGGGAACTTCTTACAAACCATAACTTAAATTCCGCAATGAATGATCCTAATTTTATAGAAGCATTGTTCCCAAGAGATCACGACTAATAAATGAGTGAGCCAATGGCTGTGATCATTATGTCGTTTCTGGTAAAATTAGCATTGCTCTTCTGCAACGCTACAAACCTTACTTGGTCTAATCTATATTGCAGCTAACAAAGATTAAGTTAACATGAACATAAAAAGTAACACCCGCAGCATAAAATTAGAAGAAAAATCACATGACAGCAATTTCAAATCTCAATTGTGTGTGATATTCATAAACATTTGCATAGATTATTGAACTTCTTACCATAAAAATAAAAATCATGGTGATTGGGAAGGAATCATTCCGGTCTTCCTGGCATAAGCGAAAATGCCACCAGCTTCGATAACAGGACCAGCATCACCAATAGGCTTCAACTTATACTCCTTTCCACTCGTATGGTTAATCAACTTACTTTCCGCAAGTTCAATCGTAATCAAATCACCAGTCTTACACTCTTCACAGATCCTAATTTCCGATTCAAGCGGATATATCTCTCCCGTCGCAACTGAATTCCTAAAGAAAATCCTCGCATACGATTCCGCAACAACCGCAGCTACCCCCGCTGCACCAAGCGCTACAGGTGCGTGTTCTCGCGAAGACCCGCACCCAAAATTTTCACCCCCGATTACGATCGAGTATTTCGTTCTCGTTTGGTTCGCTTCGATGAATCGGGTTTTGTAAGTCGCCGGAAGTCCGATTAAAGCGTAGGAACCGAGTTTTTCGTATTCGTCCGGCTTGGAAGGGACAAGGGTAAGGTATTCAGCGGGGATGATTTGATCGGTGTCGATGTTGTCGCCGACGACATAGCAATGTCCGTGGAAGGAAGTGGTGGGGGTAGTGGTGGGGGTGGCGGCGGCCGTGGCGCGTGGGATGGAGAGAAGTTGGTCAGGTGGGGAGTGGGAGGTTAGGGGTTTGAAGGAGGGGAGAATGGAAGGGAGTTTGAGACAAGGAGGAGAGAGGAAAGAGAGGGAAGGTTTGGGATTGGTGGTGGAGAAACTAGGGTTTCTGGAGAGGGAGATTGTGGTGGTGGAGGCTGCCATTTTTTTTATTCTTTTTGGTGAAATGAGAGGCGGTGAGGGGAGGGAGAAGAATTTTATAGAAAAAATTTATAGCGCTGGATAGAAATAATATTTTTTAAATTTATTTTAAATAAATAAATATAAATTTTATTTTATTACCCTATAAAAATATAGAAATGTTTTAGTTATATCTTTTTATTTTTTTAAAAATTAATCTATAATTAATAACTAATATAATATTACACTATAAAATTAGTTGTTTTTAAAATGCGTTTGTTTTTTAGATAGTTTTTATAGTTAATAATTTTAAAAATAAATAAGTTTTTAAAAAATATAATCACGTATAATTAGTTGGATTTAAATACTTATTTGTAAAAAATATGATTAAGGTTTATATACAACAAAAAAAATGTATAAAATATTTGGTGTTGTGTGGTTACTATTATTTTTCAAAGTATTTTTTACTTAGAAATGCGTTAAAAAAAAATTTTATTTTTAATATTAACTCATTAAAATAATTTGATAACACAAAAAAATATTAATTTGAAATTAAAAAAATAAATTTTTTAAAAAATATTTTTGAAACGCAAAAAACAAACATAATTTTATGAAACTCAATTATAAAAACATGTAAAAAACTATTTTTTAAAAAATTACTTTTCAAACTTAATGTTTTAGTAGACTCCACAATAAACAATGCAGTTTGATATGTTAACTAAACACTTTACTGTATTTTTTATACCGCAAATCCAAAAACTCCAAGTACACAAACGCAGCCTTGTAAAGTGTGGCAGAACCCGGTTCAGCTATCAATTGAACTTCCTCGACTAAAACCAAGTTTTTTTTCACCAATTTTAAAAATCATCCTTCACATTGATTTTGATGCATTTAAAAAACATTAAATATTTTTTATGCTGATATAAAGGTTAAAACCCATAAATTAATGGACTGTGAAAACTATAGCTTAAATTGGAGAACGATTCCTTTTCTTTTTGTCCTGGTTTGAGTCTCCATTGTTACTCTACAAGAAAATAAAACGAAGAACAACTAGCAAGAATTGCCTTGCTTCGTTGCGGCAATGTATATAATTCAGTATGCATAATAAAAATGATTATAAATTATGATAATTTTTATTTTCAAGTGATATAACATAACGTTAATGATAAATTTTGTTTTTTTTTTTTTAATGAGAATAATTGTTAGCATATACTTTATGATCATATTAAGACAATAGAAGTTCTTAAGAATATTTGTTTGTATTAATTATATTTTTAAAAATAACATATTTTGATATTAAGAAATTACAAGTAGGACACAGTTATTGATATATAAAGATAAATTATATATGACGAGATAAGTTTTTATCAGTATATCTCTACCCAAAAAGAACTACATTGAAAAATATTTACGAATATAAATTTTTTAAAAAAAACAAACACATCCCAGTTAAGGCGTGCAAGGCTTGATAATATGCCAAGCCCCGAAAATACTGGATATGTGTTAAAGTTTTTTATGGTCAGTCATAATGCTATTTTTTTAAATTTGATAAAATAAGTGAAATAAAGCTCACAGTACAACTCAAAATATTGCAAAAATAAAGTTATATTCTAGCCTATTTTTTAAAAATACAATTAATAAGTTATAAATATATAATGAGACCTTCAAAATAAAAATTCATAATTTTCATTTTATGCGACATATATATTTTAGAGCATTTCTCTAAAATATTATTATATTTTTTCTCTAAAATAATATTTATTTAAATATCGGAGAATCTACACCTTCATTAAAAAAAATCATTTGCAAGTGCTAGTTATAAATTACCTTAACCTATTACCAAAACCAAGTATAAACTACAAACTATCTTTAGTAGGAAAAATAAATGAAATTGATGAGATAAATTAATTAACTGAATATTTAATCTCAAAGCTCTATTTGTGACTACTTGAATTTTTTACAACATTATTATATGAATATTTTATTATTGATATATTAAAAAAAAATTAATCATATTATTAAAAAAATGAATTACTACTAATGTTATTTAAACTCTGGACGGAAGAGACCCGGCTAAAAAAATTCCTAGATCAGCTTGACAAGTAAAAGGCCAGGAAAACAGTTAATAGTGAAAAAAACATATATTGTAGTTTTAACATAACATAACTCTTAACCTCGGTGTTCAATTTGTGCAAATTAATTATTAAGACCTACTTTAGAATAATATATGGGATAGTTGTTTCTAAAAATATTTTTTATTTAAAAATCTATTTTGAATAAATTATCGTCATTTTTTTAAAAATTTTTTTTAATTATTTTATTTTAGTTTGATCCTTCAACTTTTAATTCATTTTAAATTATTTTTTTATTTGTTTTGTAGAATTATCCTGATCTTTTATCTGATCATGAATTTAATAGATTAACATGACTTGACATAAATTCTCTTATTTTTTAAATAATTTCCTTTAATTTTGGCAATCACCTATTTATTTCAATTTGTTTATACTTGTTACTTTTTATTTATTTGTTTTATAGACAAGGTCGGTTCCAATGACCAAAATCTCAATAGTTTTTTTATTTTTATAAATCAACCGAATTATTTATCAACTCAATGACCTGAATATTAAAATTTTAAAATAATTACCCCACCTGAATTTTTTTATTTTATTTTATTTTCGGACAGGAGATATCTCAACTGCCCATGGCGTAGCCGAAATATCTAATCGGAGACTAATTTGAAGTTGCCCAATAATTTAAACAGAGAAAAGAAGACAGAGCAAAAACACCCCCTCACGAGATGGAAAATGGTTTCAAGTAAAAAAAGTCAAGCAGGAAAGTCATCAGTCCATGTAGCAGAAGCAAAGTGGAATCTTGCTCTTGAATTACGAACGAGTCCAAATATACAGTAGTAAGTGTGGGTAGTGGAGTAGACAAACAACAATAATTAACGGAGAAGAAGCGTAGAGAAGAAGAGTCAAAGAGGTCAACAAGATCCACCACGCCTTTGTTTGGAAAGCGAAAAACAAGACAAAAGACACAGAGTGTCAAACTCAGAGATCAAACGTGAGCCATGACGACAATCTTCGTTTTAAAATATTTATGGAATACAAATAATTAGTAGTATATTATAAAATCATATTACTAAAATAATAATATTGATCGTAGTATTAATTCTATTGATAATAATTATTATATTTACGTTTAAAAAACTTATCTAGCATAAATTTTGACAATCTTTGACGTTTCTTATTTTCAGAAATAGTGCACCACTATACTTGTTTTATGCTTAAACAACTTTATTTTTAATATTATCTGCAAAAACATATACTACATATGCACATATATTTGGAGCTTAATTTTCTATATTACTGATATACATTGAAACTTCTCAGCAAGTTAAATATTTAAAATACATGAAATTAAACATTATAGATTAACAAGATATGCATAGGCTACATGTTATTCAAATTTTTAATTGCAAATGACTAGTAAACAAAAATATTTAACAAAGTTATAATGATATTTCAAAATTCAGTATGCTTAATAATAAGGTTATTTAATATTTGTATACTGGTTAATCAAATGTCAAATATTTATTTCCTTTGAAGAAGTACAAAATCAATGGTAAATATCCTGATACTTACAAACAATCCATATCGATGGGTTTCAAAGACCATTAGATAAAAAAATCAATAACTTTAAATGAGAATGGTAATAAATAAAAGAAAAAGCTTTAAATTACAAGAGTAAAAGTATTTGTTCTTGTTTTTATACTATCAATGCTCTAATGATTAAAATATATAAGTTTACGGAGTAGGAAAAGTTAATTTTTTACATAAATGGTCCATGATGTATTTATACTCATTGAACCTTGTTGTTTAGGTAGAATGGAAGGATCATAGAATCATTTTTTCTTGATGATATCAACGAGGAATAAATATCTCATATAAATCATTAATGAGATTAAAATATGACAGGCTATTGAAAAACCTTTCATGCACTTATAAATATAGAAAGATGATTATTTTATATATGAATATATCGCGTCAATAATCTTAAGATATAACTTTATGGTTTTAATGTAAATCTTTGAGACCAATTGGGTTGGGTGTGTAGCCAAACTCAGGGAGGATGGGCCTGACAAGTTGTCAGATCCACGATGTCTTAGGCTTATCTCATGGTTAAGCCTAAATATATTGGGTCTATAGCTAAACCCGGTTATATTGAATCTGGTAACTTGCTAAATTTGTGGTGCCTTTAGCCTGACTTACGGCTTGAAGCCAAGTATATTGTTAGATCCACAGTGCCCTTAACTCGGCTCACAGCTAAATCCAAGTATGATGGGTTTAGCAACTTACATAACCTATGGTTCATTGGGCTCGACTCATAGTAGAACCCAAGTATGTTGAGTTTGACAAATTATCAAACTCATTGTTCCCTGAGCTCAGCTCATATTTGGGTTTGACAATTTACTAGTCTCATATGGCCGAACCCAAATATATTTAGTCTCTATGATCCTTTGGGCTCAACTCACAGTATATTAGGCATAACATTTTGTCAAACCCACGTTTAATTGGGTTATCACCTTATTATGAGTTTGAGTTTTTTCAAAGCAAACAAATATTTGAATAAATATGAGTTTTTGAGCTAAAAAAATGTTAAGAATTGCAAAAAATGATTTTGGAAGAGATCATTAACATTCATAGGTTGGACTGGATATAGCAATGAACTAAAAAATTATTTTTTCATGAATCAAGCCCAAGTTTCAGTTGATAAAAAATAATCTTTTATGATTTAAAATTTTATTTTACAATAAATTCAAACTCATACTCATACCTAAAACATGAACACGACACGTATAGTTTTAAACCCAAAACTCACTTTATTTAAGACTTCTCCATCTAAAATTTTAGGTGTTTTTTGGATTTAATTTTAACTTTTTAATTTTTCACTTTATAAATACAAAGAAAATTTTATTTCTTTACTATGTGGGATAAATTTCTTTTAGAGGGTTTTTAGATTTCACTAAAGCTTGTCAACTAATATTTCTTTGAGATTAATTTCTCTTTCATATATAATTTATGTAGATCGTATTAATGTTTCATATTAAAAAACTCATGATACGTTGAAAATTAAATTACAACAAAGTTTTAACTTAAAAAGTGAATAGATCTCATTTTTTATCTGGTCTCAAAAATAAATATTAACCATGATCTAACAAATTTTTCAATACTACAAGTTAATGAAATCAAAAAATAAATAAAAAGCAAAACTAACTTAAAAATTATCCTTCAAAGATAGTTACTTGATAAACTTCGTGTAAAAAAAAAATTAAATTTGTAAAAACAAAGCTAAGAGAAGCAGGAGCAATATTGCTAATGATTTTTACTTGCCTAGCTTGGCCTGGATGTTTAACCTGTGACTATAGGTGGACCTACGGCTTGTGCTATGGGTGCCATGGCACCCCAACACAAGCTGAATTAAAAATAAAATAAAAAATGAAGGTACGTAGGAAAGTAAAATTACATAATTTGAAATACCCATTTCAGAATTTTCTTAGTGAAAGAGTGGCTAAGGTTTTAGTGCTGTTGTATTTTAAGAGGCAGACAATGAATAGTGAAAAAGAAAGAGAAGGAAGTCTTTTTTATTTTATTTTTTGTTTGTGTTTTCAGAGGATATAAATGGATGCTGAAAAGTGAGCGGGAGAGGATTTTTTTTCTTTTTTGGGTGGATGAGCTGAGAAATGCTAGGGATTTTTTCTCTTCTTTTTTAGTTGTAATAATGATATATTTATCCTGTTTGTTTTTATTATTGTGTTTTAAATGAAAGTTGGATAAAAAAAAAAATTTTAATATTTTTTTTTATGATTATCATTTTGATATGTTAATATTAAAAAATAAAAAAATATATTATTTTAATATATTTTCAAATAAAAAATACTTTAAAAAACAACCATTAACATATCTAAAATGCATTAATTATATATATATATATATATATATATATATATATATATATTTTCTGATTGTTTTCAGAAAAACTTGCAAGTACAAAAACAATATTAGAAGGGTAAAAAACTACAAAATAGCATGTAACTGGTCAAAATCATGTTGTAAATATATTTTTTTGAAAACTTTCTAATTTTTTTTGAAAATATATTAAAAATAGAGGTCAAAATCGAGTGCTTAATTATTTTTTAAGTTTTTGTATGTTTTAGCACCTCAAGTGATAATTTTTAGGTCCGCACCTACATGTGACCAAAAGTATAAACCTTGATCTCTTATAGAGCATGAAGAGTAATGTTGTAAATATCTCATAATATGGTGTATAGAGTTGCATGTCTCTGGTGGTGAGGAAACAATACATTGAGGTGTGTGTTTGACAGCTTGAGGTGAATCGGGCGCGGGGAAAAGGAGCGGCCATTGAGCAAAGACCAATTCCATTGCCACGTCGTGGAAACAAAAGAATTAACTGTAGCTTTGAGCACATATGCCCATAACCCATCCTAGTGCATCTTCATGATCAAAACAGAAGATTTATCTGAACAGAGAATGTGTTTTTTTGGGACCCATACTACTATATGCCATGTCATCACACAACAGAACATTTGTCAAATATCCGAAACTACAATTGATAGTTATATTTTAAATGGTTGAAACATTTATTCGAAAATAAAAATAAAAATAAAAATAATCAAAGTCCAAACACTCAGTTGTAACAATCACTGAATTTCATGCACTAAGATGCCTAGCATCTCCTCTTCTAAGTCGTACCAAACCACATCTTTGATGAGCATTGATTAATTATACCGCCAGGTATAAAAAAAGAACAAGGTTACAGGTCCTGTCCAGCATCATGCAAACAAAACTTGGTCACGCCGGGGGCATTGCCGGACAGGGTCAAATTTCAACGCGCATGTCCTGGACTGTCAAGCAAAGCAAAGCACTCGACAAGACAACGGGCGGAGAAAGGATGATCAGAGGGCATGGATGGAATTAAATGGATTGTCGTGTCGTCATGGAAATTTAAGTATCGAGCTCAGAGAGAGAGTGAAAGAGGGTATGCACAGTATTTGAAAAACAGAAGTTCAGTGACAAGGGCAACGAATCCCAAATCAACAGCAGAGGTAAACCAAGACAATAACCGGACTGCTAATACGTATGAATATTGAATGCATCACATGTATAAATGTCTAAGCAGCAGAACTAACCATTACTTGCATTCCAAGTAGCATAAAACAGCAGCATAAATTGCAATCAATTATCAAGAACGTGGAGCTGCCAGCTGCTGCTTCTTTATCCTCTCATGATGTTTTACACCACTGTATAAACAACAACCAACAAGTTACATGAGTGTGAGTACTTCCTAATGCTCAAATTTATCTTAGACATCTTAAAATTCTGCTTAGCTCAGTGCCAATCCAACATCTTCACAAAAAATAAAAAAGATAAGCATACAAACATCTCAGACAACATCTATGACAACTGAAAGCAACACAAAGTGATTACTTCTGATGTGGACACTTTGACCACTGATTGGGCTACAATTTCAAACAGGTGAAAGTGTCGCAGACACCAAAATTCAAATCATAAGAAACCTATTTAACATCCACTCAAATGGTTAAGAACACAAAACATCTACACAGTATCTATATGCACACAAACCAGTATCAGAATTTTATTTTTCTGAAAAAGAAAAGGACTTGAGATTACAAACCTAGCAGCATACAATATTCAGTCAAATTAGCAAAGCACGAGTAATAAACCTGATATCATGAGGAGTGATAAATATCCACTGGGAACCTTGGGCCAATGCAAACTTCACCAAGGTATCTAAGCTAATTTTCCTACTAACAGCATCCTGGAGATCAATGCAGAATAAGAATATGCATCAGAAACTGATTCTCTTACAATTAAGAGTGTAACTTAGGAGCTGCATCCTCCAGCTAATAAGGTATATGGTTAAGTGAACAATTTTACATTCAAATAAAATGGAATATAAATATCATGGAAATTTACCATAAATACATCAAACTCGTCCATTGCTCGGAATGAGGCTTCTGTCATCTGATGAAGAGCTAATGCAAAGCATAACGTTGAGAAAGAGCGTTCACCACCTAATTAAAAGAAAATTACAAAAATCATTTAGTTAGCAACTCCTAGAGGAAATCTTGAGTTGCAAACAGAATCTGATTAAAAATTCTAAAGAAAGTATTACACATCCATAAATATAATGGAAATGACAGAATTAAAGACTTGATAAAAACCCAGTGCAATTTTTCTTGCAAACCCTTGATGAAAACCAGTATCTGTAACTAAACAAACCTTGCATCACATATTATGACATATGATTAGTATAGAAACACAGAAAAGAGAGTTCACAAGTACAGGAGAGAACCTGAAAGCCCTCTAGTGTCACGAACAGAGCTGCAGGATGCATCTTGGGGCATTTTTACCTGACAGCTTAAATATAGCAAGTTAAAAAGAAAAGACCAGCATAAGCAGCACCAAGGTGTGAAAAAAAGAAAAAGAAAAGGCATGGGCATAGAACTAAAAGATGCAGATTACACAAGGATTCCAAAACAAGTTATGTACCTCTACTTTGAGGGTCTTCTCTTCGTAACTAATTTTAATGCTCCCACTAATCCCTTTCTCTCCTAAGTGACCATTGAAACTAATGGATGAAGGAAAAAGGAAAAGTCACCAGGAAGTCCAAATAAATAATAGATCATTTGAAATGGCAGAAAGATAATTGACCAGTCTGACAAAAAAAATGTAACAAATAAAACAATTCATACTTCCAAGTCAATTGGCGCTTCAAATCACTTGCATTCCTTTGAAATTTGCTCCATCGCAAATTCAGGGCTTCCTCACAAGTCTGGAATTCACAAGATTAAAAAGAAGAGAAAATATGGATATGAAAACAAAATCCTCCATCAGAAACACTGGGCAAACAATGAGAAAACAGGGAGACTAATCTGTAAGGTGGTGGAACGCAATGATAAGAAAAACAAGAAAGATGAACAAAAACAAGAAAAATAAATAACAAGCACTCAAATCTATACAAGATTTCAAAAATAATAGTTACAAAATTAAGAAATTACCATGAGGATACCTAACTCTCCAAGTCAAATGAATAAAAAGAGAAGAAAAACAAAAGAAAGAGACTAAATGGGGTGTCAAATTACTTGTTTCATGTGAAAGAACTAAAACCGAAACTAATCTTAACTATTCCCTTCTCTTCTCCCATTTTTTTCCTCTCATTCAGATCCTTTTCCTTTCTTCTATCTTCTTGACCCTCTTTTACTTTCACCTTGAACATAGAAGAAATCAATTATAGCATCCACTCTTTTGAATACAGCATTGCACATCACCACCTCACCTTTAAGGCAAGTGTGAAACCCAGCTGTAGGAGTGAAATGATCACAAACAACAACCAAATGAAAACAAGGATGAAAATTCAAGAGAATTGATTCTCCAAAAAATCCAATTTATGGAATCAATCAACATTCATAGCATGTCAGGAACTAGGATTAGACTTAATGTGCTAAATAAATGAAAAATAGATAAATGTAGAATTTACCTTCAACTTTTCACGAAAAGCTCTGTATGTTTGCCGTTTACGCAAAATTTTACGCTCTTTTTTCTGATAAAACATCCTCAGGTCATCAATAGAGTCAGAATGCCTGTAACAATTAAAAAAAAAAAACTTATTATTTGAAACTGTCATGTTACTAGTGTTCTCCAGGTGCAAGATACAAGTCTTGACTATACTGCTGGCACTCATTCTGAAGTCTCTGGTTCAGTTTATTTAAATGCACGCTGAGCTGCTCTGGGGTGCTGCCATCACAACCTCCTAAAGCTTCAACCTCACTCTCGGGACATATAATTGAAGCCTTTCTGCAGCTCTCCTACAGTTTCACAAAACATAAAATTAGCTCCAAGGTGGAGCTACAACAAACTCAATGCTTGAACAGTCTCTGCTACAAAAAGGATAAGAGAAGCACAACCAACATGTATACACAGGACAGTAACCACAAGCCATTTTCACCACCATTTTCTGGTATTTAACCACCTCAAATATCTACAATCATCACATTTATACTTATTGAGATACAAAAAATAAAAATAAAATCAGGTGCAGAGAACCACTGGGAATGCATCTGTAACTGCAAATACAACAGCAAAACCAGGTCAGTTCCCTCTCCCCACCTACACCGAACCCCACCACACCCCAAAATGCAAAACCCAGCTCCACCTTCTTGGTCACCATGTCAGTAAACTAATCAACAAAAGATATCATAAATTGCAAAACCAAGCTTCACGACCTCAAGTCCTCAACACCACCAAAACATCACCTGCTGCCCCCCACGCCACAAAAACCTAGACAACCCACCACTACAATACCTAGTTTATTTTCTTGAAACCAAAGTTATGGTAGCAATTTCATTGACAAGGAAAGAGTGTTCACATAGAAGAGAAGTTACAGGACAGAATAGAGTGAGATAAGAGTGGATATCAGTTGTATTTGGAAACACTGTCCAGGAGAGTTTATGAGGGTGGTTTTCAGGGGGGAAGAAACCCATCACCATTTTAGTTCCATCCTTTTGATAAACACCCCCACCCCCAGGGGCTGATCATAAGTGTATTGTAAACCCATTCCCATTATTCTGTCTCAATTCACGTTCCTCTCAATTTTTTTAATCAAACAGGGTCGTGTCCTGGTTGCCCCAGATTTGCAAACAGAACCTGAAGCTTTGTAACAGTGGTTTGGTGGCTCATTTTGTAAAACAAATATTTTAGTTCATCTTTTCCATCTTTTCAGAGATTATCTTGGGATTCTTAGAAGATTGATTGCAGCCATTAATACAAAAGGGCAAATTTTCAAATTATTTGACTTTAGTTGCAAGATAAATATGGATGCTTCGCCACCTGGAACCCTGCGACTTTGCTTGTTTGGAGGGAAATGTAGGAAGGACACATGAGAGGAGAAAGTTAAATTGTTTCAATAGCCAGATACAGACTCGAAAAAGGAAGGGACAGATCCTTCCCATCCTTAATGAGCTGTAATTTGCAAAACATCCAATTTGACTTCCATCCTTTCCTTTCCTACTTAGCAAACTAGTTAGGATGAGTTAATATCCATTCTCTCCCCTCATCCTTCTGTTTTATCCTTTTCATCCACCAACCAAACAGAGTACACTTTTAACCAGGTTACAACAACATAAGACATGACAACTTAAGTTAAGGTTTGAAGAAGCAGGAAGGCAGAAGAGATAGGCAACAACTGTTCATTGTTTGAAAAGGGTATGTATGGCATTACATAATTCACCTATAATGAAATTGACTTTGGAATAGCACAGTTAGGTTGGATTAATCTTAAAAAGGATAGTCACCAACTATTTCAAGGAGCAGGTCCGCAATAAATTGGCTTAGTCCTTGAGTTTATATTTAGCAATTGTTATGCCCTGGTTTAAGAGATGATCTCTTATATATACCATATTTCTGAAAGCTACCGTGCGCCTTAAGCAATCAGACTAAGTGATGATCTCTTGCATATACTATATTTCTGAAAGAAATGATTTGAAAATACAATACCTCCAAAGAAAATTACATGAGTAAGCACAAATATAGAGGCTTGAAATGCACCTTACGATTCTCTTCAAGCTCCCGATATTGTGCCTCCGCCATTTCAATATCAGGGAGAACCCTGGTAGTCATTACTCCTTCATAACGGGCCTTTTCCTGATATAATACTTTGATTTCAGAAAAATCTTGCAGAAATAACTTAAAGAACTGCAGTGGAACACAAAACAAAGGCTCAAGGATGAGTAAACAGAACTGCTTCTGCAAATTGCAGATCTTTTTCAATCTTCACCAGCTCACTCTCTGCTTTCTCAATAGCATCGATTTCTTCTTTCACAGACTCTGCACGTGGAGACAATTATTATTGTGGATGAAAAAGCATGATGCATAATTGAATACATTTGATTGCACATAAAAAATTTAAACACTATGCCATACCACGCAAATCTTCAAATGTCAATTCAAGATCCCTAGCTTTTGAGTCAGCTTCATTAATTCTGACTTGGAGCGACTCCAGCTGCATTTTCTTTTCTTGTATCTCCTCTTGGATGCTCTGAAAAACATTTGCAATGATACAATGTTATTGAGGAAAAGAAAATCCATTATATAACAAGCCCAGTGATAAAAAGGCAACACTAATGGCATGTAACAAACTGAGATTTCTTGTTGAAGCTCATCAACAGTTGATGCAGCAGCTTGTGAACTGGTTGCAGAAGCATACGAGTTCTTTGCATCCTGCAGTCCTAGTTTCTTAGATACCAGATCCCGCTCAGCATTCCTGCACTTATCCTACATCACCAAATGGAATATTATGTGTACAAAATAAAAAAGTACCTTCAACTACACCCTCCCCATTGCATTCTAAAAGAGAATTAAAGATAGACTAAGTTAAGTAATTGGAATTAAAAATTGTTCAGCGAGTGTATTTTAGCAATCTTAGTATGTGTTTGTTATTGTGGTGCAAGATGCATTTCAAAAGTGTTTTTCGCTTGAAAATACATTAAAATAAATTATTTTTTTTGACATGAGCACATCAAAATCAATGAAAAAACTCTAAAAAAAGCATCAATCAATGACAATGATTTTCTTGATTGAAAAAAAAGATGAGCTCCTTTATACAGAAACTCTTGTTCGCACAAAAGATGATTGTAATGTGTTCGGTCTTGATTGCATTAATATAAGCAAAAGGGTAAATAGTACAAGATGTTTGTATTGCACATTATGTCAACCTGATTCTCCAAATAATATGTCAATACTTCACAACCTGATTCTACAAAAAAGACTGGAGCCCTCACAAGGGACCAACCTTGTCTTCTGAAGACATACAAGCCCAACAAGAAGCTTGGGGTTCCACAAAGGAGGGCAAGAAGGGGGCAAATGCATTTTTTTCAGTTCAACAAAAATTCAACTTTAATATAAAAATATGTGGAACATGACACAAATGTGTCCACTTCACACAGCTTGGCATTGGGTCCAGCTTCTGTTCATCCATTGTTTAGGAAAGCAGATTTGGTGAGAAAACACCAAATGTAAATTGATCCATGATCTTGTATGAGCAAAACTTCAAGCAGAAGAAGATAAGGTAGACTCTTGTTCCCTAGAATTGGAAACCAAGCTTTTCAAGATAATCATTAAAAGTATGTTTTGTTCACGGAGACAAAAGCAGGAAAGGATGATTGTCCTCATCTTTGTCCATAGGATTTATTTTTCCAGTTCTGGAAAAATAAAACTAACAGCTTGATGCATGTAATTAGATTCAATGTTTTTTGGAAACGTTATTTTATTATTTCAAATATTCAGCTTGACATTTAAAGTTTATTTGTAATATTAAACGAAAAGGATTGTTGATCAACAATTTTAATACTAAGAAACTGCAAGAGTTACTGGAAATTTGGTTAAATTTCAATTTTTCTCAATTAAAAAAAACACATGTTTTATGTCTCTTATGTGATATTTTGTCAAGCAAGGCAATAAAGAAAAAAATATTCAGCTATGCACACAGAAGTGCAGTCCTTGAGGAGGGAATTCAAGGACAGTCTTCAGCTTATTTTGCATGAACTATTCTCAAGACTTTGCACCCTTATGGTGACAAGTCCAAGACTGTTACCATTGCACCAAGGAATAGCTCCTATATTAAGAGCAGCTTAATTGGTGTCCAATGAGGCAGGATGAAAATTATAGGGTACTTATGACAACCTCACTACGAAACACCCCCCCCCCCCGGATTAAGTCAATATATAAGGATCATTGAAAAACTTATAAACAAGAGTTAAGAAACAATTATACCTTCATAATCTTTAGCCCATGTTGAAGATGCTGAAGGCTTGCCTCAGAGTCTCGTTTCCTCTTCCTGCACTGATCAGCTTCCTTTTGAACATTTGATTTAGATTGATCAAGATTCCTAATTTGATCATCAAATGAACCACAAAGGCGGCCAGCTCTAAGCTTCTTATTTGGGGGGAGAACTGTCTGGACTGACCCGCGTGAAAACCTAGGAAGGAACAGAAAATAAGAATTTCTGCAGCAGAAGACACCATTGCAATATAGAATGTAAGAGGAGCCCAATTATGCAAGCAAGCTTGAACAGGTACCATTCACATTTCCAAATCATTTTCTGCATATTGCAATTTTAAGTTCCTAATGATCTCCCTGTGCTTTCTGTGTAATAAAAGTTCCCAGTAGAATAAGTGAAGCAGATTCCACAAAAAAACACTTTGGTCTTCTCTTCTCATTTTGTTTTCTTAAAATATGAAGTTTTGCAAGATAAATACTAGAGTTCTGGAACATATCCTATCACTTCCTGTGTACAAATAATTAAAGGACATTTGCATTTGTTTTGTACAAATAATTCCTAGTTCAAATTGAGAAACATACAATGACTTGATAGACAAGATTTTCCTTATCTTTTCTTGAAATAACAATATACATCTCTTTTTGTCCGGGCATTCATGAAATTTACAACTGGTTTCCTTTTTTTTTTCTTATGTATATAAGTTTTTTATTGTAAGTTATATGATATGAGACCAAAAGAAAAAGAAATGGCAAGATAAGTTATGTATCTCAATGGAGAAAATGAAATGTAACAAGCATGTGGAAAACAAGATAGGGATTCCCTACAATGACATTATAGACCAATTTAAAGGGATGTAGCATGTTTGTTGTAGGTGCAAAATGTCACGGGTTTAAATCATGTCATCCCTATGCATTACTTCGCCTCTGAGCAATACAATAACAAGGGATCGATTGAGATCAATTAAAACTGGGCATCCTTGTGTTGGCTATGTGTGCAAACCAGCACTATTGCTTATTGTCCCAGAATTACCAACAGTTTCCAAAATCAAAATGGATTCATTGCTTATGAGGTCAGCTACTTAACAGAGAGATGAATTCAGGTCATGTGAGTCCAAGTATAAAATCCAACAATGCTCATGCATTTCATATGAATCACCAAGTGTCATCTAAGACTGGATCTGACACCAGTTAAAATGGACAATTCCAACTTACATTTTATAACCATCTATTGTATAAACCTCTTTTAGATTTGAGATCTGTTTTTCAAAAGCAACAGCTTTTCCTGCATCATAATCTTCTACAAGCACTTGCCTCTCAGCACTTCCCTGGAAGAGTAAGAAAAACAATTATAAAGTGTCCATGCACATTAACAGCTTTGGGAGAAAACAAATACAGCATAAAGGGAAAAAAAAAACTAAATTAAATAAGGAAGAAACTATGAAGAGACCCATGAATTTTACCATGTCCACTAAAACATTTAGAATAGTATCATTGTCAGAACGGATAACAGAAAATGTAGTTGGATGGTTAGTTTGCGGAAGCATGTGAGATGGTATGGTCAGCCTGCAGAAGAAAACAAGAACACAATATGAAGTATCCACCATAGAGACCCATACATAAGCACAGAATAAAAGCAGCCATCCATCTACCTTGGTCTTGAGAAATCATATATAATAATCTGCAGGTTGTTATAGTTTGCTTCTCTTGCACATCCTCTCAGAAGAAGAGAATCCCTATGGTCTGTCACAATGAAAGCATTGAGCAGCTTCCCGACAGCATTCTCAACAGCAGGAGCCCACCTATCACCATTTGCTAAAGTCTGCAGGGTTTACCATTAACCAAGATGCATTAGCTAGTGACGGGAGGAATGCTCCAGTGGTTGAGCATGCCCAGAAAAATAACAGACTCGGATACTGAAACCCCATATAGGAATTATCTCTAGTTATAAACTACAGTTGTCACAAGAGCCCGATAAAAAACTAAGTTACCTACGGGCACAAAAAGCATAGTAATTAAAAGAAAACAACTAAACTTAGCTCGAGTAAGGCTATTCCAAACTAATTGCAGAAAATAACATAAAAGTCCTCTATTTTACCAACAACCATTTTATGTAAAAGAAATTCTCCAAAAAGAAAGAGAAGCTGTCTGACTGTTCAGTCTGATGACACTGACTATCCAGAAATATTCAGAAAGATATCTTAAATATCCAGCATCCAGGATTTAAGCGTTCGAGTTTTGACAACAAAACAAGACCTAAAACATTTCAGATTAGATATTATTACCAAGGGAAAAAGGGTAGCTACTCAAATGTCCCAAGTGTATATAGGTAACCATAAATCTTAAAGACATACAAATAGCTCTCAAGTAATATCAAGACATAGAAACATCAAAGAGATGTCATACTGCAAATAAGGTATTATAACACTCAAATATTCTTCTTTGCTTGATTTCTTCAAACTCAGGACATAATTAAACAAAACCAAAATTTGCACCATTCTGCCAAGTATTGTGCCAAAAATATCAAATCAGCTTTTAATATTCTGCGAGGCTCTTTAAGAGGAAAGGTGCAAGGTGCATTCATGTGTTTAGAAGCAAATTTGTTCGCACAATAAGACAACAAAAATCCCTGGCCAATCTCAACTTGAAACAGAGAAGAAAAAAGAGCAAGTCCCAAATGTCAACAGAAACAAAAGTTAGTCTTCAATGCAACATAACATTGATGTGTGACACTGCAAAGAGACTCAACTGAAAGCAAAACCATATAACGAATCATTTTGAACAATTAGTTCTATATTGTTCCAAAAATAAACAAAATGATTGACAGCAAAAACATTTCTATGGATGGCACTTCAAAACAATGATGGAAAAAAGAGGTCACTTAATGACTTTGTTCCAAATTCACCATACATAGCAATATGAAGGCAATTTCTCTACAAGAACTTTCAATCATCATGTACTACATTAGGCCAGTGCATTAACTCACCTCTACAAGAGAGATTTCAAGTTGCAGGAGCTCAATTCACCAAAATCACAGCTAGCCAAATTAATCCAGAACAAGTCAAACTTTACCTTAAACACATAGGTCAGCAGGCTTCAAAGATAAAAATTGAAAGAATGACCATTGAGAACCAAAAATGATATGAAAAAACAACTAAAAAGAAGGCTTTAAGACAAAGTTACACTGCAACCTTGTTAAGATATTTCTTTGTTCAGATAAAAGAAGATTTTATTAAGAGTGGAATAGTAGAAATCAAAGTAAAGTCAAAGACATCCACTGTTACAGAGGAATCAAAACATACGTGCTATTCATCCTACTGCAAATCAGCTCACACAACTCTCTCAAAGCCCAACACCATAAAGAAGCTGAAAAAACTACTGTGTCCTAATTGATTCTTGAAATTTCAGAATATCACTAAACCTGATAAAACCTAAATAACATTTGTAGCCCATTTAGATGCATCTCAAGAGATTAAAAACACACAACAAAATAGCAACCAAGCAACAAGTTTCACAAGAGAAGGGGGAATAGAATCAGGAATTTCCAGCATAAAATCGCATAATAACAATGAAAAGTTTGCAAGGAGTAAAGCAACTAGCCAAGATGGTGGAGCATGTGACACTGTATCATTATGGTTGTTTTAAATGCTTCCCGGAGACAAACACCCAGCAACAATCAGGGTTCCAAAGCCCCATAGAAGTAAATCCAGCCATTTTATTTGCAAGACCTGCTTGGTGCATTGTCTGATTTTTAAGGTGATTTCTTCACTATAGAAATCACCAGTCATATTTTAAATTTACTGACTCGGTATAAAATTATCAGCAGGCATACATGCTGTTTTTTACTCACCACATGAGCACCAATTGGACCAATCGGCGGGCTTCCAAATCTTTGGTGATGTCTCTCAATTGTACGTAAAAGTTGAATCACTCGATCTCCTCCAAATGCTGTAACCTGTTATAGAATTGTAAGTAAGAAATCAAGGCATGCATGTTGAAAATATATCATATGCACCTACCAAAGTTTTTGCAGCAGATGATTACACGCTAAGAAATATCAATTGTTGTGTGCAGTTATGACACTAAATGGAATAGCACAAACCTTGTTGGTTTTGTTTAGCTGGAGCTCACGGATGTATGCACGGATTTCCTGTTCCTTCTTTCCATACTCTTCAATCTGAAAACCAAAATTTTAAAATTTCCTATACTTTTCCCAAGAAAGACAACATTGGACTAACATAAACAAATATTTTAAAGTTTTAAAGAACAAATATAATGTGTACAACTATTCCTGCTAAAGCTTCCTGTGAAAAAATATATTTTTCAACAGCTATTGGCCTCACATTAAACCATCACAGATGAGGTTCACATTGCCTGCAACATTGAACTCAAAATGAACTATTACCTTGCACAAGGGTCATGGGATTCTGATACAGGCATCTTATCCAAGTAAAGCAAGGCACCTTTAATGATATAAATGACAATTTACACCCAGTAACACCATCCTTCTTTGGTCAAATCCTTCCCTGTTTCTATTGCTATTAAGCCATGTTTCAATACATAATGGTAGTGTTTATCTTGAGCCTTTTCATTATATTAAGCCTCAAAGATATTTGCAAACCCTCGAATTCATGTAATAGAAATAGATTTAGATATGGATACAAAAGCAAATGCAAGAGAAACAAGTAACACTTCAACCAGTCACCCCAGAAATGGGGCCAATCACTAGCATCTTGTGAAAAGAAAAGGGCCAAGGTCGTGGCCAAGTGGAGTCATCTGCCTAAACCTACACGAAGTGCCAAGAATACACCTTCCCTTACCCATTGGGCCCAGGAAAGCTCGCAAGCACTTTTTTATGACACTATACAACAATACGATTGGAACAATCACTTTAAATATCAAGGTCAAAAGACATGATAGGAGAAAACTAATGATAAATTAAACAAAATAGTTTCTTCATGATTCAATTATTGTACTATGCTAAGCATCTTTATACCTCTTCAGTAATCTTTCTAATTTCATCCATTCCCTTGGACACGCTTTCTAATAAGGTACTCTCTTCTTCCTTCAACCTGAGTTAGATTATTGATTAACTGGGCAAGTCAAATCCACATTCAGACAGGTAAATTGTAAGCACACAAAATGTGGGACCAAATAAATGAAAGACCTTGAAAGTGTGAAATCAGCAGCATCAATCATGTCCTCAAGTTCCTTAAGCTTTTCGTCTATTTCACATTCTTCAGCCTGTTTCAATAAGAAAGTCAGAGGTATAAACATGTGAATACTTTTGGCAACAGCAGACAACCCCTTTGCACCTTTTCATATATAAGTACAAATTGGAAAACACAAATGGTAAAAGTACTAAAGGGGGGGAACAACCAACAGAAAATAGTTAATACTCTAATGCAATTGATGCAAAGTGAAGAAGAAGCAATGATCAATAGGCATTTTAGGAATACCAAACACCAAAGCCAGAAGGCAGCATTATTTTGATTACAATGCCACCTTTCCCCTCAATCTCTTTGATAAACGAGGTTCAAAATTACAGCATAGTTATGACCTTTGAAAAGGAAATCTGTTTTGGTCAGATATCGCATTGTTGAAAAGAGGGTTGCCCCATCTTTTGTTGTACCATAACAAGGATTCTTTCAAGGACTGTTTGATATGAAAATATATGTTTGACATTATAGTCTTCAAAAGATCAATGTGCAATACAAGCAATTTGCATATATTTAAGAGGAAAATAGGGATGATGAAATGTACAATTTTGGTATGCATTACTTGATCACAGAAATTAGCAGGAATGCTCAAATAAAAAAAGGAAGAAAAGACAGATATGAGCACTAGTAGGGGGGAAGGTTTCCATCTCTATTCAAAGCAAAGGAAGAACCTGTGTGTTTCTAACTTGTTGCTCATGAATATCACGGGCTTGCTGTTCAAGCAACTTGACACGTTTCACCATGCTATGAATTTTATTGGTTCGGCGATTGTGCTCATTTTCTAACTCAAGTTTCTTCTTCGTTGCCTGACAAATGATTATTGCATGAGTAGGTGGAGCGATTTTCAGAATACGTTAACTATTAAGAGTTAAGACAGACTGTAAGGAATATGCAGGAAAGGTATAAATTTAAATAAGCATGTCAGGAGCACGCAATGCAGATCATACCACTCAAACAGTTGACTATTCACTATGCCACCATCGCAATCCCTAGTTTCACTAGTGCTGGTTAGATTGTTTCCGGTCCATCTAATATTGTTTCTGTTGTCATTCTACAGAATATGAAATGAAGTGCCAACTAAAAATCAAGAAGAATATAACATATGCCACAAAAGACACCTAAAATGACAACACTCATAAGATGCGCCAGAATCATAGAAACCATCCAACTCTGATTGACATCACTTCTTTTGGTATGGTGTATATAATTCAGGGCACAAATATCTTCATGTAACCTTTTCAATTGACATATTATGCCAACATGTTTCGATGTTCTAAGTGATGTTAATAATCTATCCAATCTCAAGGTCCCATAAGACATGTGGACCTAAGTTTTTCTTTTCTTTTTTCCTGAGCAAGGAGTGGATAGGAAGGAATCTAGTGTAGGTCCAGGATTGCATTTTGAAATTCAGACTCTTATGCGATTAACACAGATTTTGATGTTATACATATGCTTTTGCAGTAGGTTATTTTGATGTCAAAATACATCAGCCTGTAGTTTTTACAGCATTTACTAATCGTTCTTAATTGCATGATTATGTCAAAATACAGCCAAATTTATAATTCTGCAATGAAATAACTCAGCTCTGTTGAAATGCTTAACATAAGTGAACTTTTACTGACATGTATTCTTGATCTGCAGGTTCTGTCTCCATCAGAAATCATTCTTTGATTACACAAAAAAAAAAAAGCAACCAAAGAGGATTCAAGTTTTTGTCACAACCAAATAAGCTTTCAGTTGTCAGTTTTGGCATTCACTTCAGATCTTTTGACAGTGAACTTATTATATTAACACCGTACTAGTCACTTTCCCCTGGACAGAAATTTATAACATACCAAGGAAACAGTATTACGCAATTCATCCTGTTTATTCCTCACTTCCTTCGCTCTTTCCACCATATGTGCAGTTTGGGCTTTCTTCTCTATGAAGGTTTTTCTCAATTCCTCCACCTTCATCTGTAAAGAAATTAAAGAATGCTTTAATAAGAAGTTACAAAGTAATTTATGATCGGATTTAATGCGACAAAAGGATGCACACCTTAACAATCAACTTTCCACAAAAAACAATGCAACCACCCCCCCCCCAAAAAAAAAAAAAAAAAAAACCCCAAAAAAGGGGAAAGGAAAGGACATAAAGAGATTGAAACAGCAGATAGGCATCTCACATAAGTAAAAATCAAGTAATCAAGGAAATCATATACACAGCATGTATATGAGAGAGATCTGTAGCAAAATGGACTTGATTATACTTAAGAGGAACACAATCCAGCATCAAATGAATAAAGGTGGCAATAAAATAAAATACATCATTCTCAAAAACAAACCAGGATTTGGAATATTCTTACCCATGAACAGCAATTCCACAAAAATCAACTAATTGTGAGGAATTTAAATGGAAGAAAATTAAAAACTTAAAACTTTTGGGTCACAACAAGGAAAACAAGACATGTGTATGACAAAAGAAAAGGAATGGGCAGGGTGGGGCTAGCCGAGGGGAATCGCAGAGTGTGATGTATCAAAAGGAAAATGATTTTTGGTCACTAGTTTCACCTAATTTTAGGCTTTTCCCAGGGAGTAAATCCACGGGTCATTTAATGGGAGCAAATCTTGAGTTATTTAATAAACTGTTATAAGTAACGATGGGAGTTTTCCTCTAACTTGCTATTTTTTAAAATTTTCAGTTAAATATTGAGAGATTTCATATGGGTTTGACATGCATGCCTCCCTGCCAATCAGCCTATATAAAAGTCCTCTTCTTTCCTCCGTACATACCAGCATTTTCTCATTTAATTCAACCCCAAAATTTACCCTATTGTATCATTATTAACAATCCCTACATACCAGCATTTTGCTCCCTACATTTAAATCCAATCAGATAAACCCGTTCCCTTCTGAAACATACTGTTGCCAGCAGAGACCCAATAATACAACTACCAGAATTTATTGTTACAACCACTAAATGCAAACTTTTACTTGTTAAACCTCGACATTCACAATTCTCATCCAGTACACAGATCTTGAACCTATTTGTCTATAGTGAGCACAGGAAAATAAAACCAAAGGAAACAACGGAAATAAACATGTACCTAAGGGAAAATATACAACTAGATAAAACAAACAAAAAAAGATCAAAAATCAAACTCATATTTAGGGGAAATTCTGTAGCTATAAATTTGACTGAAGCCTCCAGAGAAGGGATGAAAAAGGATGAAATAGAATATAAATCTATATTGCAGTTCACAGAATCTAAATAGCATTTTTAGTCCTTTCAAGTTCTAGAATTTATTACTCACGAGTTCATGATCAATTCTAGCTTGACAAGTGGGTATGCGTTCTTTAAGCTTTCCAACCTTCACCATTTGTTCCTGGAGTTCCTTGTCTACACTGTAGACCCAAGACCATGCAAGCTTCTTCTTTAACTGTTGTACCTGCTGAGACATTTCTTCTAGATGCTCCATATTTTTTATCTTTCCTTGCAACTCAGTAAGTTCCTTCTCTATGGGTTTTATCGAAGCCTCCAGTTCATCAACAAGTGCATTTGCAGACTTCAGTTGTTCATTAATACTTAGTAAAAGATCATTAACTTGTTGAAGAAGAGTAGCCTTGAAAAAGAACTGCACAATGGGATGTCAGTACTGCACCCATATGATTTGTCCTGGCACTAAATATGCACACAATAAGATTAGAAGTTACCTTAAATTTGTCTTTTTCATTCCCAGAATGCAGAAACTCTCTGCTTTTGTCTTGACTCATTATTACACAAGGATTCTCAACATCAATCTGCATGATGTAGAGCATGATATCTTGAACATTACCAATAGAAGTTATGAGGAGTTGGTGAAATTTTAATTTTTGAAAAGTAAACAATATCTCATCATTCATTGAACAGTTCCTGCCTTTATCATCCATGTCCATCAAATAACGTGCATGCTATGTGACATGTGACAAAACAAGTGAATAAACGTGCTTCCTAGAATATGAAGAAAAAAAAAAAAAAACTGATTAAACAACCAAATGCCTGAAGTTCAAGCAATTATAAATATCACCAACACTAAAAATAATTAGTTTGAGAAACAGAGTTAAAGATCTGGGCCACATCAAATATCAATGATCAAAAACATCATTCATGTCAAATGCACAATGCCAAATGTGCCATTAATGAGAAATACATTATTGCATATAAAATGGCACACATTGCATCCAACTAACAGTCAATCTGCTCCAGATCATTGAGCATCAATGATTCAAGTAATGAAACTCAATATTTTTACATAGGTATGATCCATTGGGGAAATAAAATGGATGGCAGAAAATCCTATGAAAAATGCCATTACCTGGCTATATGCAGAAAACATTGCATGCATAAGTAAAAGAGATAATCACTATTTTCGTGGAAAATGATGGTATTTTGAGTAAAAAACTCACATTAAAATGTTCTATGAGCTCCCGAAGATCCTCTCTTCGACTAGCCACTTTTCTTCCTGTCAAATATCTCATGGTGAAAACAACAAGTACGAAAACCTAAATCAATAATAGAGCACTCCACAACAAGACTGTAACAGAAAAGGAAAAAAGAAGAGATTTGATATGAATATTCATTTTTGTTTCCATTAGTTGAAATCATCCATCAAATCAAATTGGAGATGCTTCATAAATGCAGAATCTTGGACTCTAAAACTCTTGACAGTGTTTTCCCAGGAAAAAACAGAATCTAACAGGATGCAGTTATGTGGTAAAAGGTCTTCAAAATCCTTACAAGAAACTACCAAATGATGTTTTCCTCGGAAATAAGTCAGGAAAAAAAAAAAAAATTCTTCCAATAGTAATATATCTGTGTAAATGTGACTCCATAATGTTCAGCCCTCATTACTTGCAAACTTTATTTAATAATTTCTCCACAACCAGTAACAAACAAGCATTAGTACAAGAAGGGACCACTTTAGTTTCCTCATTTGCTCTCTCCCTCAACATATTTCTCTACATTTATAACAGCAACAAGCATGATTCAGTTCAAAACCACATCAGCCCAAAGTGGAAAGGAATAGAAACAAAGAAAAACGGTTCTCTCTTATAACAAAAAGTTGCCATGTCTAAAAAGATGCCATGCTACTCCAAATGCCATACATATATGAGAACAGTAATCTACAGAAAACAGGCAGAGGACATGTGGCATGGCTGAAAAGAGTAAAACAATAGAGAACAAAAATACAGCAGAACAATGGCTGAAACTAGAAGAGAATTGAAGTTGGAACAATGTAATAGAGTTTAGGGTTCAGAAACTTAAACTCCAGGGAAAAAAAACTAAGAGGTCACATGCTTATAACCTTAATTTCAGAAATAAAATAAAACAAACTGTAAGGAAGGCTCCAGCGTCAACAAGTAACAAACACCTGCATCTAGACTCTATTAAATTGATGAAAATGTTCAAAAATACATCAATTACTACAATGTATGGTCCCAGAATACCACATCATATACTTCTATGAGAAATTAAAATATAATGAAAAACAAAATATATATAAAGATCTCACGTATCTCTGGTCAGAGAAAATTCCAATTGTTTGGAAGCGGCATATCATGGATTCAAGTACAAATACATTCAACAGTGATTCGTTCAAACACAGCCCAATTGGCCAAGGGGCCTTAATACCTTTTTCATCAGAATCACAAGGAACTCAAGGCTTTTTAAATGAATTAAAGATATCTTTATCAGAAAACCAAAAAGACCTTGGTGATCCTTTAGAACAGTGGTACTGGAAGATTGGTTGATTCTCCGTTCTATTATTATGGAATCACCATAGATATCTGGCTTAAAAGACTCCTCTCCTCTGTTTCTTACTTCCACTTCAACAACGGCATAACTGCAAAGAAGCAACATCAGATAAACATAAGCTGGCATAAACACATTGTTTCGTTAAAGAGATAATTGAGCTAATATTACCAGTAACTCTAGTTCTAATAACAAGAACAACTATTAATGCCAATAACGCATAACATTGCACACAGTAACCAAGTATACAATTCTGAAGTTCGAGGGTTTTTCTTTAGCATTCCAAAGTGTAGTTTCAGCTTTCCAGCATCTTTTGCAACTCTCCAGCAAAACATTATGCAGTCAAAGAGAGGAGTAGAATTTCACACATTCTATACAAACAACTTATAAAACCAGTAACACTTGATTTCTTTAGAAGAAAATGAGCAAATAAACAAACGGGCAAGACAGCACAAACCTGCAACCAGTTTTGATAAAATCCTTCAAAGTGGCGGCCCTTTGAGTTCCTTTAGCCCGGCATCCAAATGCAATACATAAAGCAGTCAATATTGCACTTTTGCCACCTATATAACCACCAATTCCCCATAAAAAAAAAAAAAGAGATTAATTCAATAATGCGACCATTAGCTTCATAATTCCCCTATCAAATTGCACACGTGCCATCACCAGAACCAAACAAGATAATCTCAGCTAATGAACAAAATTAAAAAAAAAAATCAAACACAAACTTGAAAACCCTAAATTAGGGTTTTGATGTACCTACTTCCGTTTCGACCGGTGACAAAATTGACCCACTGGTCAAGCTCAATTTGGAGGTTATCATGGCACATGAAGTTCTCTAACCGGATCCTGGAGATGGTACCCACACCGGACCGAAAAGTGGTAGGGATGTTACTATCCCCGAAAACCCTAGAATCATCCATGGCCTGGTTCGATGATCCAGGGTTCTTGCTGATCTCTTCAGTAGAGAGCGACCGAGCCTGCCAGCCTAAAAATTTAAAAGTAAAGGACACAGTTTATTTTTATTTTTTTAGGGAGAGAGTAATATGGGAGGGAGTGTGTGGGGAGGAGAGGAAGTGAGAGCTTTGTGGCGGGAAGAAGGATTTGCACTGTGCGACGCGGGTGTATATGGATAGCTGTTAAGAGGCTTGGCGATTTTACATGTTAAGTTATTCATAATTTAATTTATAGTCTCTACCATATTTTTACAATTGAATGATAACTTTAATTTATATTTATTAAGTTATTCATAATTTCACATGGCATACTCCATATATGTTAGAGATCTGGTGTATATGTTAAATAATGGCATTAACAACAAAACCTTACAAGAAAATAATCATCAATATCCAACGGTTGGCCCAATAAAACAACAATTCATGAGCGAGGTTTTATTTAAAAAAAAATAACAATGGGGTGGACAATTATTTCAAAAAAAATTATGCATTGCCTGCATCAATAGGCGATACGTTGTTAGCCTTTGTTTTTCATCAAAAATTTTATTTTTAATTTATTTTTAACTCAAAATACTCATAAAACACTCTAAAAAACCATGTTAGACCAATTTATAGCTATCAAAAAACCACCCCAAAATCCACTCGAGACATAAATTTCATCTCAAACCCGAATCTGTTATTTTAAGTGCTTTCAAGGTAAAAAAATAAATGTAACCCTGCTCGTCGTATAAAGTTGACACAAAAATCAATCATTTTAGTTGTCAAAATCTTTCATATAACTATTTTCTCTCTTCGGACTAGAATCTAGCAACTTCTTATCTCTATCCTCCCAATAAAAAATGACTGAAACAAGAGGAAAAATAAAGTTTAATATCAAGATGAATTGTTTTCAAATTCAAGGGACTAGTCACATAGTATCTAAAAAATATAAAGGATTGAAGTGAATATTTCAACGAAACTTTCAACTCGCCCCTGTGTTACCCGAGAGTTTTACTCCAATCGCTTAGCTTTCAATCCAACCCTCCCTCCTAAGAAAATATGCAATTAAAAACTAATTTGGACTAAAAAAGATCAAATTCGTAAAATCAAAATCAAAGTGAAAATCATAAAATAAAAAAATACACTGCTCAAATCCACAATATATTCTTAGAGAACAAGCACAGTAAAACAATGATGCATGGTGCATTTTAGCCCTTATTTGTTTGGTGGAAACTGGTTTCATAGAAATCACTTTCCAAACTTTAATGTATTTATTTGCTATTAAGAAAATTGATTAACAAAAAATACTTTTCAGCTAAAAAAAAAATTGACTTAGTTTTTAGAAAAGTGTTTTCATTTTATTTTTGGTGAAAAACACTTTTCGGAGGTTGTGAAAAATTTAGAAATATCATATTATTTATTGATTATATCAAATTTGATCCTCAAATTTTTTGATTGTTGTGTGCGCGCGCGCGCATTGTTTTGAATTTTTTTTTTTCAATTTCATCCATCAAAATTTGATTTTTATATTAACTTTGATCCTTATTTCTACAATTGTTATTTGATTTTCCATTATTATTTTTTAATTGAAATTTTTTATTTATCAAATATGATTCTCATTTTTTTTTATTTTCCATTATTTTATTTTAATTTCTTCATTTTTTTTATTTGTTAGATTTGATCTACTATTTTGACTATTGTTTATTTTATTCGAGACAATTTATGAAATTATATATTTTTTTTAATTTTATTCTCATTCAACTTTTAAATTTGTAAGATTTGTTCCTCGTTATTTTAATAAACTTGAAAAAAATAAAACATTAATAAGTTATTTTACAGTTTTTTTTCATGACATAACCAAACACTAAAAAAAAATTTTTTCCAACTTATTTTTTATTATATTATAAATATTAAAAAATAATTTACTTTTCATAAAAAAAAAAAATTATCTTCAAGAAAATAAACATTCATTGAGCTTACTAGAGCTGTTCTTGGATCCTAGTTAGAACTTCCCAAGGTATCTTGCATCATAATCTTCCTTGTTTACTTGGAGTTTTTTATTATTTTTACGTTCAAAAATATTTTTCATTTTTTTTATTCAACAGGCAGCAGGAGGCCTCAATTCTAGATAATTGACAGCGCTACCTTAAACAAAATTTCAATGCAAAATAATATATTTAAACATTGCTAATGTGTTTTTTATAGCAAAACAAAAAAGGTAATTATTAACTTAGAATATAATAATTAAATTTAATAAAATAGATTGAAAATTATATGTACCATTCAAAAAAATCCTATCACCGAATAAATACCGAGTCATGAAGTTTAAAACATGTGCAAATAAAGATACTTAATCATGTGTTGAGGGGAGCCCTTTAAATTTTGTAACTTAATTATATGAAACTAATATTTTTTTTATAAAAAAGAGTAATAATTTAAATTTTATTCAAAATAATTTTCTTATGAAATTCTTAGTTATCTTGTTAATAAATCTATTTTTTTTTAAAAAAAAATATAACATTTTTTTTCCATGTCATTCATTTAATAAAATCAAAAGCATTTCAAAGACATACACAAAAAACTTTGACAGTTTAAAATAAGAATAAATAAGATAACTCTAATTAAAACCCCTTTGTCTCGTAAATATATTTTTTAAAAAAATATTATCGAAACATTGTGTTTAAAATAATATCCTATCATTATTCCACAAACAAGTTTCATTTCTTGAATATTAATGCCCTAGTAATTTTATTACATCATATTAAAAAAATAATAATAACATAACACTTATGTGTTTTGGTGGAAAACTATTTAAAAGAACCATTGAACCCATCGTGGTCAACGATCCTAAAACCTTTTTACCCGAATCCTTAAACTATATAAAGATCGATCTTGCGTAACCTAATTGGATTGAGACATATAAATACAACTCAAGATATTACTAAAAACATGGATTGATTTCAAAACAAGATAATATTAAAAAAAAACAAAAAAATAACTTATCAAATCCTACGAGTTAATATGTTAAATTTACAATTCAAGTTATAAACTTGATTGAGTTTAATAAGTTTTTTTTTTTTATTTTTTATTATACAATAATAAAAATTAATTATTATAGTAAAATAAACCGCTAAAATAAAAATAATATCTATGATGGGTTGTACAAGAATAATAATTGCTTGTGAAGGAAGTAAAAATTTAATGAAATTTAATAAAAGAACATCTAAAAATATTTTTAATTAATATAATAATATAGAATAAATTATATATATATATATATATATAAATTATTATTTTTTAAATAAACACTATTTGTTAAAAAAAAACAAGGAGCATGGCAAGCATCTCGGGGCCTTTAAAAACAAGCATAAGGGCATGGGCCTGCTAACCCAGGGTCATATGACCGGATCTTAATACATATATTTTTTTTATATTGGGTGGAATAATATGTTGTTTATCTATCGTTTATATTTTTCTTTAAATAAATTTATTATGTCATTTCAGCCACCACAAAGGTGACAACAAAATCAGGCTATATAATTTTTGACCCTGAAATTCAATTTTTAGCATATATTCATTTAAAAACATATGAAAAACATTATCGATAAACTAATTCCCTAACTCAAACACACCTCTAATCTAATTAAAAAAAAACTCAAATCAAACAAGAAAAACCTTCTTTTAATACTATTTACCTTTTTAAGTGATATGAAAACCTTAAAACACCATAACAACATTCCTCTTGCCAAGATGAACATTTTGACATCACTTTTGGCTATTTTCATGAACAAAATCAAAATAGCCGACTTTTTTTATCTTCCATTGGTCATTTCCCATGAATCACTCTCACCTCTCAAGCCCAGTGACCAAAATGTGAGCAAGATGAAGTTTTGCGCTAAATTGTGTAATTTTCAAATTAGGGAGATCAAAATAGATATTGAGCATGATCTCAAGGCTCAAAAGCCCGACACCATTTTTTAAAAAATAAGGACAACTATTTTACCAATCTTTTAATTTGTTCTCCTCAATTTTATTTTATTTTGCAAACAATAGACTAAATTATTATTTTTAAAATAAAAAAATCAATCTAATATTGAAATGTTTTTCTAATATTGCGATAACAAGATAAAAAGCAGTACGAAACAAATCATCAAGCTAAATCATTAATCAGTACAATATAAAAAATAAAATAAAATAAAATAATTGATAGCGGAAGAAAAAAAATAAAGGAACAAAATCTTTTAAAACAAAAGGCTATCATTTTACCTTACTTTCAATTTTAGTCCTCTCATTTTTAATTTTCTGCAAACAATTAAGCTATTTATTTTTTTTACAAAATCAAGAAGCAACGTGATGCTAGGACATTTTTGAGACTGAGAGAGCATGAAAGAAAACAACACAAAACAAATTATTAAGGCTAATCACCAATTAAGACAAAGCACAAGGATTAAATTAAAAAAAAAGGGTTTGATAACCAAAGAAAAACCAAAATTGAAGAACTAAAAAAATAAAAACACTGCGTGTGCACAATGTTTTCACTCAAAGGCCAGTAGTGAAACATTGAGACTTTCTTTTTTTCTTTTTCTTTTTTTAATTTTAATGTCTATGTGCAGATGACAAAATCGTTAGCCTCATCCCTGCAAATGCCAGGGGCTGCTAAAACGGGCATGTTCTTAGAATATTTAGCGGCTGCGTAACCTAATTGCTAATGCAACGCAGGCTGTTTGGATTATCCACATTCCGGTTCAGTAGCGGACCCGTGCAAAGTCAAAACCACTTTGCCGGGAAGATTTTGCAATATTTTCCTTCTCAGTGTTCCTCAAGAATCCATGAACATGACAAGAACTGGATTATCCACATTCCGGTTGATTTCCTGCTTGTTGCGGTGCTTTTTTCTAATTTCGTTCGAGAATTTTTTTTCCCAGCTATGGAGGTGTTACAGAAAGCAAGAAGTACTCACGGCATTCACAAGAAAAAACTGATGGATTTAACAATGCCTCCTTTCCCTTCTTAAGGGAATCTATTTCGAATGTTCAGATTCAAACAAATTCGCCTGCAGGCATTATTTGGATGGTACTTGGTAGGCTGGAAAATGATGGATTGAACAGAATATATATATTTTGAAGTTGTTTATTTTATTTTTAGAAAATATAAAAATTATTTTCTGTCCTTCTAATCGAGAAGTTTTTATTATATTAAAAGAGATGAACAAGTTTTTCTAGTTATATGCGTAAGGGTTAATTTAATTCCTTCGAGTTGATTAAAAAGAAAAAAGAAGAGATGGAACAAGTTTTTATTATATTAACAATTGTTATTATAGTTTTTAAACTCAGTTAGGAGCCTACTCGATGTAAGATTCGAGTTATGAGTTGGTTTAATCATTGACCTGGATCAACATAAAAATAAAAAAAATTATTATTATAGTTTTAAAATTTATCTCATGGATCGAATTGGGACCAAACTTGGATTATTGATCAAAATTAACATAAGAATAAAAATAATAATTATTATAGTTTTAAAATTCAACTCAATAGGTCAACCCGAGGCTAAACTCGGGTCACATGTCAGGTCGATCATTGACTCGGGTCAGGATAAAAATAAAAATGATTAATATCATAATCTTAAAATCCAACTCAATAGTGAACCCGAGGCTAGGCCCGAGTTACAAGTCGGGTTGATCATTGATTTTGGTCAACATAAAGATAAAAATAACTATTATCGTAGTTTTAAAACCCTGTATGGGAGTCAACTTGTGGCTAGACTCAAGTCATGACCAGATTAACCATTGACCTAAAATAATGTAAAAATAAAAATAATTATTATTATGATTTTAAAACTCGATTCAAGGGTAGCTCGAGTTATTGTTTAAAAGGGTCAACTCAAGTTAAATTATATTAAAATAAAATTTAAAATATAAAAAAATATTATTTTAATTGATTTCTGATAAAAAAAAATAGTCACGCTTCTAAACATTCTGTAAATTTGATACGTAGCTTTGAGCTGACAAGAGTAACCGGCGGTCAAGAAGATAAACCTTTTGTCTTAGCTACTTTGGATCCCACTCTCCATATATTTCCATACGAACAACCATTAACACTCCAACTTAATTATAAGTATCAAACAACAAAAAGTCATAACCCAACATTAAAGAGATTATAACAAGAACACTCCATTGAAAATAAATAAAGAAAAATCACTTCTCCTATACCAATCCCCACCATTTGAAAAATAACATTAGGAAAAAAAAAGAAAAAGAAAAAGAAAAAAACCAGTAAAATTAATTTATATCAACATTCAACTGCAGGCTTTTGTGCAATAGCCCCATCAACAGTAACAATGTGGTCACCACTACCAACACTAACTATACTTCCCGGCAGTTTCCTCTTGGGCTTGGCTTCTTGCAGCATCAACACGACATCCCTCATCGACGGTCGGTCCGCTGGATTCCGGCTGGTGCATAGCAAAGCAATTCTAAGCATTTGCAACATTTCTTCCCTCACAGATGCAATTGATGCCCCAGCATCCTTGTCTAAAATGTCATTTACACCGTCCTTAGCCTTTATCTTCGACCTTACCCAATCAACAATGCTATTACCATCCCCAAACTCAGCATCGACCGACCTCTTGCCGCTTATAATCTCCATTAACACCACCCCATAACTATAAATATCACTCTTCTCATCAACCTGCAGTGTGTAAGCATACTCTGCACGGTAAAAGCAAGATTTCAGTGACCCAACTCAATCCAACAAAGAAAGAAATCATGCCAAGTGGATCGAGAAGTCAAAAACTGCAATGAATGCGAGGATCTAAAAGAAATTATTCGTGGGTCCAACTGTACATGGTAAATCTACCCAAAAAATAAAGGCGTGAAAGGAAAAGGAGAATTTAAAAGGAAAAAATAATAATAAGGAGAGCGTCCACGCGCAATAGTGAGTGCGCCACGCACTCAAAGGTCGAGAACAGTTGCAAATTCGCGGCCCAAAAGAAGAAATGACGTCCACCCCACCCCACCACTGCATGCTGTACTGTAGTATTTACCGCTCCTTTTTTTGCATTTGGAAAATCAAGTAGGGATGAATGTCCTTCATGGCAAAACAATCAAGAAAAAAGAGAAAGAAAATAAAAGAAAGTGTTTTCGGTATGTCATTCTCTCTAATTCCCATGTCCTGTTTCTAGATTTGACACTCCATATTCTAGATATACCAGCAAAACGAACTAAGCAAACATAGACAAAAGGTATCCAGGAACTTCAAACGAGACCAGCTTCAATCTAGTCCTGTGTATGCAAATACCGCGGAAAGAAAGAAAAGCAAGCGAAGAAGATACATTCAAGATCTCCAAGCAAGAAAATATAATGTCTATGCTTTCCGTCCTAAAATCAACCGTCCTACTCGTAACACATTTGTCTTTCCTCTTTTGTTTTGTTTTATTACACGACCTTAACTAATCGATCCAGTTCTTCACTGCAGTACGAGACAGGGACTCTGTATTCTTAAAAAAGTCGACTGTTGACGATCAAATTTCAATTCAAAATTACCCACGTTTTCTGTTTACTACACTTAAGGTGAAATGCATTTGAAGGGCACAAACAAATCTCATAAAAAAAATAAAAGAGAAACAGCAATGGGACCAGGACCGTACCTGGCGCAATGTAGCCATAAGACCCAGCAATGACTGACATGGATTCGTCACTTTGGATCAGCTTTGCCACCCCAAAATCTGCCACTCTAGCCTCCATCTCACCGTCCAATAATATATTACTAGGCTTAAGATCTCGGTGCACAATCACAGGATCACAATCATGATGCAAATAGCAAATCCCCTGTGCCACTCCCAGTGCAATCTTGTACCTTGTGAGCCAATCACCCACCAAATTGTCTCCCTTATTTTTCCCATGCAACAAATCATGTAAGTTCCCATTAGGCATGTACTCGTACAGCAACATTGTACACTCCCTATTACTGCAACATCCTAGCAATCTCACTATATTCCTATGCCTCACGTTACCTAAAACATCCACCTCGGCTAACACCCCTCTCCTCCTTCTGATGTTCTCCTTATGCTTACCCCACAGTTTCTTCACCGCTATGATCTCGCCACCTGGCATTTCCGCCTTATAGACCGTCCCCGTTGACCCCATCCCTAAGATCTTGTCCGACATCGATAGACACTCGAGCACATCGTCTGCCGTGAAATTCAACCGTTGAAAGGCAGTTAATTTCCACGGTCCGATCTCTCGTTCATCACTAAATCTACGGCCATAGTTTGCATGGAAACACCTAGTCCCAGCAACAAGCACAAATAATCCAATACCAAAAGCAGCCGCCATAATCCACACTATAGCCCCAGCAGTCCTTTTGGGCTGCTGTCTATGGCGGACCTCCATTTCTCCAGCCCCCAATGTATCCGCAGCACAAGGCTTTGGCAAAACGCCACCGCATAATCCTTGATTGCCCGAAAAGGAAGACGGATGCAAATTTGGAAATATTGTACCCGATGCAGGAATGGGTCCAGTTAACAAATTATAGGACACATTAAAACTCTCCAAAGTTGAACAGTTACCAAAATTTGAAGGAATGGAACCGGTGAGTAAATTATGGGACAAATCGACAGCAGCGATATCAGGAAGTGTAGAAATCTCCCACGGAATAATACCAGTAAGAGAATTGCGGCTTAAATTAAGCGAAATGAGCCTCTCACAATGGCCAATATCCCATGGAATGCTGCCATTGAACATATTGTCTTGCAATTCTATCCTGTACAGACCGCCGCATCCGAAAAAATCTGGTATTTTGCCCACGAGCTTGCATGAGCCGGCTGAAAAAATCTGAAGATTTGGCGCGCTCCATATGTTGTTTGGTAAAGCAGTGTGGAAGGAGTTTCCAGAAATGTTCAAGAAATGAAGTGGTTCTGAACTGCCAAGATCGTCAGGAATTTCACCTGTGAAGTTATTCTTGCTTAAATCCACATAGGAAAGATTAGGCAGGAGCCCTAATCCATAAGGGATTGAGCCGTTGAGCTGGTTGTCTTGAATTCGGAACCTGGACAAAGAGGTGCAGTTTGCTAGAGAATCTGGTAATTTACCGAGAAACTTGTTGGAGAACAGAATCAGCTTGTAAAGCTTGTTTCCTTGACATAGATTTGGAGGAATTGGGCCGGAGAGCGAGTTGTTTGAGACGTCAAGCCATAGTAGATTCCCATTGGATCCAAGCTTTTGCGGGAGAACTCCGGTTAGGTTGTTGTTCCAGAGCTCTAATGTGTCAAGGTATGGTAGCTCGCCAATTCCCGATGGTATTTCGCCGGTGAGCTGATTTTTCAGCAAGCTCAACCTGTTTAGCTCTTTCAAGGAAGATAACCCCTCTGGAATTGCCCCTGAAAGCTGATTAACGGATAAATCAAGTGCTTTTAGAGCTTTCAGATTTGTGTAGCTCACCGGGATTTCACCAGTAAACTGGTTCATGAAAAGGAGCAAATTCTCGAGTTTGGTAAGATTTCCAAGTTGTGGTGGGAGACTGCCTGATAGATTACACTTTGAGATATCTAGGTACTTGAGATTGGTCAGCAAAGCAAATTCTTCTGGTACATTGCCTGATAGGAGTGGATGGTAGCCAAGCTCGAGGTGCTCGAGCTGACTCAAGAATCCTAAGTCGGGTGGCAATGGTCCTTCTAATTCATTCCCAGCTAAGTGCAGGTACTTCAATCTGAGGAAACTTCCATAACTCCTTGGAATCTCTCCCGTGAAGTAGCTCCCACCAAGGCTGAGCTCCTCCAGGAAGCGCAGCCAGACGAATTCTTTAGGCAATGGACCAGTGAAGTTGTTGCTGTATGCATTGAAGACTCTCAAGAACTTGAGCTTGGAAATCCCAGGTGGGAATGTTGAATTGAAGTTGTTGTGGCTGATGTCAAGAATCCTAAGGTCACCCAGTTCAAAAATGGCAGGTTGAAGAAGCCCATCAAAAGCATTTCCACTCAAATTCAAGTGAACCAGGCTCGTTAAGTATCTAATCTCAGCTGGAATTGCACCAGAAAGATTCCGGTGAGAGAGATCGAGTGATGTGATTTGAGCGGTGGCTGGGTTGCACTTGATGCCGGACCACGAGCACCAAACTGGTTCTTGGATTAAGCCACTAGTGTTGGACAAGTTCCAATCATGGAAGGTATTGGAAGGGTCTTTGAGGAAGGTCTTAATGGAGAGAAGAGATTGGAGGGGGGGAGGCAGAGTCGTAGCAGAGAACACTACAAGAGGAGGTTTGAACAGGTAGAAGAAGAACGCAAGTGGAAAGAAAAGAAAAGGGAGTTTCATGGTTGTTATGGGGAGGCGAGAAATCTGGTTGAGAGAAATGTGGAGTTAAGAGAGGTAAATTTAAGGGAAGGAAGGTTTTGACAGGGAGAGATGATTATGCTTTTTGAGAGTGCTGGGTGCAGAGGGTGTTTCATGATCATAGTTTTCGCTTCAGTGGGTTCTCTTGGTGCCTCTGAGTGGCAGTGGAGGGGTAAATCATATATGTAAGAAAGAGAAACAGAGAAACTGCTACTGCTGCTGCTGCTGCTGCTGCTGCTATACGCAGACAAACACACACCTCCTACGCTCTTTATTTCCAGTCTCCAATTCTTGCGTATCTATACTCTCTCCCACACCTCTTCTTTTGCAGTCCTTTTCCCTTGTCTGTTCTTTCCACATACCACTATGGGTTTTCTTGGATTTCTTTTTTCTTTCTTTTGTTTCCACTTTTCATCATTCCTTGTTTCCTTTTTCTTCGCTAACAAGTTGGTCAAAATTACGTTGTTGCCATTGTTCCTCGCAGGATCCAAGAAAGTCATCTCAATTTCCCACCATATTCTTGAAACTGTTATTTTAAATGCTTTTTTCCCCCAATTAATTCTCCTTTTTCCCCCCTCGCGAATCCCAACCTGGGGATTCAAGTATGGTGGCATGAGGGAGACTTCTGTTCTCGTTGAACACAGCCTCCCTCTTCTTATAAATCATTGCTCTTTTAAAGGATTAAAGATGGCGGAATAGTTTTGAGATCATTGTATAGGAATTAGAGTTACCTCACCGTTTAAATCATAGAATTCCACTTGCATAAAAAATCAATACAAAAAAAAAATTAAGGATGCTCGATTCTCGGCCCGGATAGATCACCTTTTTTTTTTTTTTAGAGTAACTAAGTAATTACACCATGCAAAAAAGATATGAAAATATTAAATTGTTTTGATCAATTCTATAAAAATACAGTTACTCATAATAGATAACTTATTTTTTTAAAAAAAGTAATAATTTCATTGTTAGAATGCACAATAAATCAAAACATTTCTACTATACTTCTTTTCCCACGGGATTTAGTTTTTGTTAATGAAAATCAATGACACCATAGTAGCAGTCCGTCCACAGCACCAATGAATTAAAACTGTTTTGATATACATGCAATTGTTTTTTTTACTATAACTAAATGACCGTATAAAGTTACAACATGTATGCTTGAATGCTCGAGCAAGGTGGCCTGCCACTTGCGAGAAATTATCTTGTATGGTCACTGTGTGATTTAGCTTTAATCACGGTATGTTTTTACATTTTAAATTGAATTTTTTTTTGAAATTAATATTTTTTATGTTTTTAAATTATTTTAACATGTTGATATTAAAATGTAATTTTAAAAAAATAAAAAATATATTATTTTAATATATTTTCAAATAAAAAATACTTTAAAAAATAACTACAACCATACTTTCAAATTTACTTTAATTTGAATCCAATGTTATGGCCATGAATGTGAAATTAATAAGAACCGCACAGTGTACTAAAACGGTGCTGCTTTTTTTTGTGCTCATTTTGATTTCGGGGGTTTTTATAAGTATAATAATATTTTTTTAAAAAATGTATATTTTGCTTTAAAAAATATATTTTTGATAGCAGTATATTAAAATAATTAAAAAAATATTAAAAATTTTAATTTAAAAAAAAACAAATTTTAACAAAAAAAGAGAGAGAGAGAGAGGGGTTAAAACTCACTCAATGATCAGGGTACGTAGTTGCTAGAGTATTTCTCAGGATGAAGACACAGCTTGAAACCAGATCATCTGATCCTCAAAACTTTTCAGTATTTTAATTTGTGTTTTTTGAGTTAGATCCAGCGTCTTTCTACGTTGGTGATATTTTTTTACAGGGAAGGGCTGTTCATAAATGGCTTGGCATTATCTACAACGTGTCGTCAGATAATCAGCTCTTTAATTGAGTACGAACTAGAGACTATGGATGTAGGCATTGAGACTTGTCTTTTGCTTGTTAAAGCTGCATGGGGTTGGCACTTGGCAATACAATGATAGCTCTTGTTGGAGAAGCAAGGAATTTGGCAAGATACTGCAGCTTGTGAGAATGACAGTTCCAGCCATACAATTAAAGATTGTTTATTTTCGTCGTTTAATGTAAAAAAACGCAAGTGACTGTCTATTCTACCTTTCCGTTGAGAGAATGTTTAAAAGAAGGGTAGATATTGTTTTTTAAAATGTTATTTATTTAAAGATATATTAAAATATTATATTTTATTAATTTTTTTAAACATAAAAATAAATAGATAGTAAATAAAGGTCGTGCAGGAATTATACATACACTTGTGTATTGGCATGTGTTATAAGACTATTTTTACCAAAAAATATTAAAGAGTATAAATAATTTTTTTAATAGTATTATTAAATTTGGCAAAACAAGTTAATTTTAAAGTCTTCTGACTCAACTTTTTATCTAACTTGATTTTTTAATTAAACCGGATGAGAATTAACCCAATTTAAATTAATTGATTTTATAGATCTAAATAAAACTTTGATCATCAATAAAAACATTAATTTAGCTTTTAAAAAAACTTTAAGATGTCCATTTTTTTTTAAAAAAAAAAAATATTGAAACAGCAATATATTAGATCAACCTCGAGTCCCCCGCGACCCAAGTCATGTGTTCTATTGGGTTTAATATTTTTTTATAAAATATTTTTATTCGATTATATAATAAAAATAAATGTTCGCAAGATCGAACACCGACCTAAAAATAGGCATTTATTTGAGACAATAATAACCCTATAGAATACAAACAAAAATAAATCATGCAATCTATTTCCCAACAAATTCAATATAAAAAATAAAATAAAATAATAAAAAATAAATTAAAGAGCAAAAATAATGCATATATGGTCGGTGGTTAAACTCGTCAAACATGTGGATCAAGTAACTTGGGCTAGTAAGCCAAACTTGTGAACTGAGTTATGGATTCCACTAAAATTATAATTTTTTTTTAACTATTTATTATTCAACTATAAGATAACAAAAATAAATGATCGCAAAATTAAACATTAACCTAATACTGAGATATTTTTTTGAGACCGCAGTCACTTCATAGAAAACAAAATGAAACCAATTATAAAACAAATTTTTAATTAACACAAAATCTAAGGATGGGATAAAAAAATGTTGAACTCGCCGGACCCACAATCCAGGTCAACCAGCTAAACTTTTAAACAAGTCCATGAATTTTATAAAGTTTAATGACGTAACTTTTTTCTAAAACCACTTTAACTATATAAGAAAAAAAAATGATAAAAAATTCATGTTCAATTAAAAAAGAAAAGAAAAAAAACACCCTTTCAAACCTATAAATTGAGGCAAGTTGGGCTACATTGGCAAACCTGCAAACAACGCTAACAATATAGAAATATAAAATGAAATAAATAAATTATAAAGCTAAATTCTCAATCATCTTAATATTAAAAAATAAAATCAACAAAAATAAATTGAAAAAAAATCATAACAAAAATTCAATAACTAAAAGAAAAGGAAAAAGAAGAAGCAAAACATTGTGATTCATAATGCAGTAAGTGTGGATGGATAATAATTTTCTTGCATCATTTAGTTTTTATTATTTTATAAGGTCTAATAACATTTCTTTTATCTGAAACTATAATGTCTTTTTAATACACGACAAAAAACTATAAAAAATCAAGCTTGATAAAAAAAAGAAGATGTTTTACCAAATCTATAAATTGGGACAACATGAGTTACCCTAACAAACTCACAAACTATGTTAATTTTATAAAAAAAAAACTTACAAAAAAAATTTTCAATCAATCAAACATTAAAAAGATAAGCTCACATAAAAAATAAAAAATAAAACATTATAATTTTTTTTAAAAAAACAAAACATTATAAACTACTATTGTAGTTCATAATATAATTACTATTGGAATCCATAATATAATGTACATAGGTGAATTATAATTTTTCCACGCCCTTCAGTTACTATTAATTAATAATCAAGAGTTCTAATCCAATGATGGGTAAATTTTTAACCTCGTTGGAGGAAATCACTGCACCAACCAGACCCATTTAAGGTATCTTTGAAAGTTTTGTCATAAATCTAAACTCTTGATAAATTTATAAATATTAATCAGATTTTTTTTTAAATGAGAAATTAATTAGATGAAGTGGTAATAAGATTTTAAATTTCCTTGGCATTTTTTTATTGGAAACCAATTGCTAACCTACCCCGCTTGCTTTGCAAGACCACGCAGTGTAAAAAAATAATAACACGTGGCGCGTGACAAATACAAAAAGAAAAATTGACGTGCATTTACCAGTAGAATATCAAATTAATCATCCGAATCATTGATCATAAAACAAAAATTGAACAAGTGATCATGATCTGACGGTTTTTGGCAACTCATTAGTTCGGAAAGGAAGCACGACCACACAGATCTTGGAGAAGTACAGGCAATGCTGTCGTCACCCGACAGGAACAGTATCTCTTACCAACAGAATTTTATGTTTTTATATTTATGTGATATTCTAAAGAGTTTTGGATAACGGAGCAGCAGATCAAACAATAGGAAATAAATAAATAAAAAAAGAGAGAATTAAAGTGTTTGCGCAGTGTCCTTCTGCGAGGGCATTATAGGAATCATCGCGTGTTCTATGACTTTGCTGTGCGCATGCTTCCGTGCAGCGCGTTCTCGACACCCCGTGGGCCTGAAGAGCACGCCGTATGCAACGCCACGTAATTCTTTTAGGGGAAATATCAAAATAACCCTTAGGTGTGTGTGTGCGTGTATTTGTACAAAAAGAAATCCGGAACCAGTGAGACTCTTTGACAAAACAAATATTCAAACAGAAAGCAAATCTAAAACTATACAAGTATTCAACAATGAAAAAATTAATAAAAGTTAAAAATTAAAATTGAAACCTATATAACCTTGACATTGACACGTGTTCCTCCATACTTTTAAAACTTAAAATTAATAAAAAATCGGATTGAATATAAATGGAAGGACCATTATTCCCTAATAAAACAAAATACAAGAATCTAACTGTCCAAATTAAAACCACAAAATATTAAAAAAAAAATACCCAAGGGACTTTCAGTATGATTAAACATGTTAAGAATAATTAAAAATATTGTTTTGGGCACCCTATCTCAAGTTAATGGGGGCGCGGGTATACCATTTATTTATGCAAACCAAACTAAATTACTCATCACCATCTTGAATAAAAAACCCTGCCTGAGTGTTAGTGAAAGTACCAAAATAACCCTGAATTAAAACGAATGCGCTCGCTCGCAAGGGACAATTCTCTCTTTTCTCTCCTTTTTCTTCAAACTGCAGAGGAAAACCTAGGGGGTAGGTAGGGTATGGTGGGGAGGTGGGGTCCAGATGAGGGAAATGCCCAGGTGGGAGCCACATTCACTTTGTCCCCTTCAAACCCTTCCCCTTTTAAATGAGACCCCATTGACATTGTATGGATACACAGAACATGAGATTGTTATTATTATATTTGGATTATTGTAGAAGTAACAGTATGTTTTGCTGGGGACGTATGTATGATCCTTCTGTCTTTGCCTTTGGCAAAGTGTCTGCCATCTTGCAATTTTTGCACTCATTGGTCTTAGGGTTCCTTCGCGTGGCCCTACACCCAAACATCCTATGATGATGGATGGTGGCGGTGGCGATGGATGGTGGTGGACAGGGGGTGCAAGCATCCCATGCCCACGCGTGATTCTGTCTCAATTTCCGCCCTTAACTGTTGCTCTTTCTTCTCAAAAAAGAAAAAAAGAAAAAGAAAAGAGTTAACTCAAATGATCAAATGTCTCGCTCATCATATACCAGCAGCGACTGAATGAACGCAGCTTATCTCTGCTTGAACTCGGTCAAATTGAGGTTATAGTTATTTTAAATTTCTCCGTGTCAAATTAAGATAAAGGTATAACGACTTTTTTTTTTTTTTTTTTACAGGAGATAGTTTCCAAGCCTCTTGATATTAGGTGGTCTTCATGAAAATAAACTTTTTGTTTTTTTTTAATCATAGTCAATTTTTTTTTCCAAATTAGTTCTCAGGTCTCGAATTAAAATAAGTTTACAGTACTTACACCTGAACTAATGATTATAAACTCGATAGCTTCTTGCGGTAAAGTAAGATTAAAATACTGGTCATGAGTGCAATTTTCTCACCCAATACATTTCATCGAATTCCCCGGTAAAACATGCATGTACATCCTAATAAAATAGAAACTCAAACGTAATTTTAGTCAAAATTTAATTGTTGATCCGAGTTGCTAACACATTTTGAATTGGATGAATCAAGATTTTTATCTGAATATATTTTTTTCTAAAAAATATTAGATTGAGGGTTTAATGTTTTTAAAAAATACATAAATATAATATTCTCATATTCTTGAGCACATTGAACTAGCACGCACCAACCTTTAATGCCCTTAGCACAGGGCGCATTAGACTTAACACACTGCCAAGTCCAAGCGCTATTAAATCTAGCACTCAGTCAGGCCAATGAGGTGTCCCTAATTTGCATCTCCCGCGGGTGTCAAGCCTAAGATTTTTGACATCACATCCCGGACATGATCAAACACTCCATGTTCACATAGGCCTAACTCATGGCCAGATTGACTATATTTATATATTCAAATATAATTCTCAAATTCAATTATTGCCACACCTCCAAGTGTTTTATATAAATTTTAAATGAATTATGTTTTAATAAATATACTCATGATCCAATTGAAGATTAGCCATATTATAATAACAATTTAGAAGATTCACGAACATTAATTTATTTTCTCAAAATCACTTTTAAACTAAATCAAGTAATTAAAGTAATATGGACTTCTGTCGCGAGAGCATATCTATAATATCCACTTGCTCTAACTAAGAAATTTATTCAAGGTTGCTTATAAATGCCATATACTCAATTAATGGTCATAAACGACGCGCGCGCGCGCGCGCATATATATATATATATATATATTCCGAGATTCTACATTTGTTAGAGAAGATTCCTTAGAAGGCAAAACAAAAAGGAATTGCAAATTGTGTAATTCTAATGAAATTAATAATAGCTTCTCGGAATATTGGAAGCAACTTAAACGTGGAAAAGGGGAAGCTGCATGCTTCACTCCCACAAACATGCAGTGTAGACATTAGAAGCCATCAATGGATTTTGTGCCCTAACCATATTGATGATCATAACTGTTGCAGCCTTCAGGGCTTCACCACTTTTGGATCTTCAAAATTTCCAAAAACACTGAATATACAGAAGCTGCTCATAAATCCCAAGGAAATCATCACTAATTTTATCTGAACGTGCCTGTGGAGTGGTCCTAGAATGAATATGCACAAACGCAAAAGAGGTGCCAGTGTTGAGGCTATGAACTGCATGCATTCAGGACCATTTGGATTCCAGGATTGCATGTCCCATAAAAGGGTAAAATCTGCTAAGCAACCAGACACGCACACAAAGCACAGAATCTTGGAGCTAAAACTTCCAAGTCTATAAAGCAAGGGAAACTGGACGAAGAGAACAAGGAGCAAAAGCCGTAAGAACAAAGCATATTGCAGCCTCATCATCTTATCTTGTAAGCTTGTGGCATGGCTTGCCATAAAGCTCGCACCTTTTCCTGCATGCTACACTTCAATAAAATCAACCCGGTGCCAGTGGATAAAAAGAAGAAGAAAAAGAATAGTTGAACGGAATTTTTTTTTAATTTTGGTTGGATGAAACGGAATCCACCTAGTAAAAAGTTTGCGTCGGAACTATAGTTATCAAATCTCGTGGTTAGAGAAGGGATCAAATTACTGAGTCGTTGAGTCAGCAAATGGATTAATTGTTGAGTTTGGCTCGTCCCTACATCTACAAATGAGAGCCAATAGACTTGGAAAGAAGTCAAAGCTTGTTAGAAGACAAGTCTGACTAGGTAGTTGGGATGAAGAAGTCTCAAGGGTGGCTCAGTTTCACCAGGGTTTGTTGACATCACTGCCGTTAAAAAACAGTCAATCTCAAAGCAGTTAGGTGACCCACATGTGTGAGTGCCTGAGCTGGGGCTTTTATACTAACGTAATAGTAATTGTTTTTTAAATTTTATATAAAAATTTATTAAAATAATATTATTTTATTATTTATTAAGACTTATTGTTAATATCAACTCATTAAATCTATCAAAAATAAAAAAAAATATTTTTTTTATAAATTATTATTTTTAAAAATGCTAATACACAGCAAAAACAAACAAACTTTAACTTTTAGAGACAACAATTACCTCCTTGTAGATAGATAGTTTTCTTACTAAATTATGCTACATGGAAGATCATAAAATTAACAAAAGCTAATTAATCTGGTAAAAACATTATAGACATATATTCATTTATATTGTTTACTAGAATAATTTAATAATATCAATTTTTATTTTCATTATATTTTTTTTCTGTTATTATTATGTCAGCCAAGAAATAATTTCATATTTGACTAAATAATAATAATAATAATAATAATAATATAAAGTGATTGACGTCTTTTGAGCAGCGTCTCTTGGTGACCCAAATCTCATTTTTTCATGCTATTGTGAGCGTTGTAGTGTCTTTTTTTTTTTATGACGCATTTAGTTGGTTATGACATATGGTTTATTGCCAACAATACTTTCTTTCCCCCCATACTTCTCTCTCCTTCCCTTGATTTTTGCATTGTCCATGCAAAAATTTAAAGTTGTCCTTAGATTTATAGGGATTTCCACTTCGATCTTTTTTCTTTTGATTTTTAATTTTTTTCTTGGATTTTTTGTAAAATCTTGATTTGTTTTCAGCTTAATCATTCAATCCCAATTTGTAATATGTTATTTTTTTACAATTGATCCTTATTTTTTAATTGTTATTTTTTAAATCTTTTTTTTAAATTGATTTTTTTTTAAATTTCACCCTTTAATAAAAATATATTTTTATTTTTATGTCAATTTTGATCCTCATTCTTTTTGATTATATTTTGAGGTCCTTTTGTTAAATTTTTTTTAAAGTAATATTTCTTTTCAATTTCACCTTTCAATTAAAAATAAAATTTATTTATATTTCAATTTTGATTCTTATTCTTTTAATTGCTATTTATTTTTGTTTCGAATCCTTTTGTATAATTAAAATTATTTTTTCAACTTTATCCTTGAACATTTGATTGGATAGAAATTGAGTTTCATGGTTTTTGTAAATATGATGCTTCAGGTTTAATGATTCAGGTCACGAGTTTGAAAGATTAATGTGGGTTGACATTGATTTTTTTTATATATAAAAAAAATAGGTTTTATGATTTTTTATATTGATTTATCCTGATCTTGTGACCTGGGCCGCTTATGTAGTGGGATAACTCGTGTTGACTCAACCCTAATTACTAGGGTTACAGATTTATCACAATAACTCGGTTGACTAGAATCAATTTTTTAAAATTTTTTTTTTTATCTTATTTTATTCTTTTGTATTTAATGAGCTAGAAAATTAAGATACATTATTTGTCTTCTTCTTCTTCTTTTCTTCTTTTTTAGATTATCATGATAATTTTTTTTTTGTTTTTGATATATCTACTAGTATTACTTATCTTTTTATTTAATTAAAATAAAAACAACTTATTTAATTCGGATGTTACTGTAACTTAAGTTATGAAGTGTTATTCCTTTCTTAAAATGTATTTACTGTACCTGAATATTTACATAAAAAAATAAATAGTTTGAATCTGAGGTGTAGGGGGGATCCACAACTAGCAAGGCACTAAAGCACCATGAAAATAACAAGCAACAATCTTCCAAATGTAGCCAATTTATGAATCCTCATGACAGAGATTAAAACAAATTAATATATAAACATGACAGATTTTAAAACAAAATCAAAATAAGTGGTGCAATATATGGAATCATAGAGATCCAAGATGATGTAATAGAAAGGTAAAGAAAAGGAGATGGAGGGTTCCACAGGAGAATGATGAAAGAATTGAACATACTCAGGAATAAGATTGGCAAGACAAAAGGGTGGATATGAAAACTGGGTCCATGAGGGATTTTTCAAAAAAAAAAAAAACATACCGTGTTTAGCGTTTGACTTCACAGTCACACCCCGCCATCTCTCTCATGAGTCATGAACAGTCTTCTCTCATGACCACAATCCTCTTTTTCTGTTCATATTCTAACTTTTGTAATGTCTGAGTGGAGAACAAAATCATTAGGGTTTGAAGGATGCGTGAGATATTGGGGGCATGCATGTGAGAGACCTCTTCTAGTTTAAAAGCGCCAAACGTAGACTTCAACAGCTCAACCCAGTATTATCCACTCCTAACAACACTCTGATGTTCTTCAAACGAGAAGCATTGTCTGATCACATCACTCTGGTCACTTTAATTCATGATCTTCCATAAGCTGTTTACTGTTGGAGACGAAACACAGACAATATCCTCTTCAAGTTTCTTGGCACAGTTGTTTAATAGTTATAAAAATTGTTTCACCTAATTAATGCTCTTTTTTTTTTTCTAATAACAATGTGCATTATCAACAAAAACGAAAGTTACTTGGGGCATAATGAACAGGCGATACGGTTTTGTTGTTTATGATGAAAACTTCAAAAAAATAGTGAAGCTTTTGGGGTGAAGTAGAAAGGTAAAAGGGTGAAAATTAAGAGAAGAGATCCATGTGATCAAGAAACTATTGCAATGACCACACATTTGAAACCTTTCATTGCTGATATTGATCTCCATGGCTTAATCAAGAGGATTTGGCAAGATACTTAACAAGATAAGTGACATAAAAATAAAAAAGAAGGGTCCCAAGTCATCATTACATGTCATGTACTATCATTTGGTTTTTGTTTTTAAAGAAAAATAAAGATGCTTTGACATGGAGATTTGAGAGGGCACCGCCGCTTATTTTGAGAGTATTGTGCGAGGAAATTAGAATAGACAGCCAAATGATTTAGACCTTCTAAAGTAATTAGATATGTAAGGCGAAAAAGGAAAGGCGTGGAGGATTTAAATTAACGGGAAGGAGGGTTTTCTTGGGAACTTTGAGCAAGGATACAGATAGTTAAACATGCCATTCTCCACAGGCAACAGATTAACGAGTGTCAGGGACTCAAGACGATTCATATTTTTTTCCCTAATAAGAACTCAAAATGATTTTTACTATCATATGATTTTTTTTCTTAATCCAGTGACGTGTTGAAACCTGCAACCAATATTAAAACAAGCATGCTGTCTGCCTATGTAAATTGTCAAACTAGGATAGGATTGCTGCTACATAAATGTAAACTGCTGGTTCGAAAGGCAAGGGACAGGACATACAATCTTAACAAAACCATGTAAATTTTTTGTTCCTTTGTGCTTTAATTAGAGCTCTGGGGTTCGTGAAAGACAGCATGTTTCTGGAGAAGCCCTGCTTTTGAACAAGCATGTCCCATGAAAGTTCGAAGCCTCATTGACATCCATGGCAAAACACAAGAAAGAAAAGAAGTTCCCAGAGGAAGGGTTCTTTTTATGATCAACTTGAGTCTTCGGTGTTCCTAAGCCTCGCGACTTGCGTTGCTTTGTTTCTTAATTTGAAAATCACAAGCTTGGAATAATTTTAGTTTTTTGCATAAAATTATTGGAGGTTTTTCTCCTCTTTTCTTTTCCTCAATTCTCCTTGCTTTTCGATATTAAAAAATGGCAGTATAACTCTCATATTTCCACCCCTTAACATGTGCAAGTGACATCGCCTCACTTCACTGCTGCTTTCTGAAGCAAAAGACTTTGTAATGTAGTTCACTAGGAATCCAACCTGCCAAAGCAAGGCTCAAACTGCCATCATTTTGTTTTAGAAGATAGAAGCAACTTTATGTTCATGGGTTTGTTGGATGTTTGTCTAAACTCTCAACCATAGTCTTCGTCTTAATCATCATGAGTTTCATTTTTCCCTCTTTATCTACCTTTTCTCTCTCAAGCTTTCAAAGCTTATAATTACAAAGTACTGCTCCTGGAGTGACACTGGAAGAAGACAACCCAACACGCCCGTGGATGTCCTATGAATCATCATTCTGCTCTTGTGGCCTTCTTCCATCACTTCATTTCTTGCTTTTGATGAAATTATTTTGTTCATTTGCCCATTTTCTCACCTGCCAGGGAATTTTTTTTTTTTTTGCTAGAGATTGTGAAGCGTCATATTTTATGTTACGTTCAAATCGTTGCGCCTATCAACATGGTGCATTTATGATGATCAAAGTTGCTTTTGCATATAGCAAAGGGATCATTGACTACAAGCATTATAATGGGTTATTATGGCTGCTTAAACGTTTGCCATCTTTTTCTACTAAAAAATGATACTAGCACATTTCATGCTTTTTGACACAGGAAAAGCTCTATTAGCACACAAAAATTACAAAATAAAATTGCAATGTAGTTCGTAAGCTAAACAATGCAGTGTATTATTGTTTTGAAAATAAACAACACTACTAGCAACGCTGTTATTGAAGCGTGAAGTTCTAGCCCAAATTGAGGAGTAAGTGATCCGTAGTTCTTTGTTGGGTATCGAGTAATTCTGGCAAGAGAAGGAACCTTTTCACTCGTTTGGCTCTGGCTTAGATTCAACAAATGCAGCTATAAAGCCTGCCAAGCATTATGAAGGCATGTCAAGAACAACTTTAAGAACGTAGTGGCATTCACAGTGACATTTTGGAGACACTACATTATGCTGTCACTTGAGACCTACATGACTTTGACATGAAGGGAGAAAGAGGGAAAGAAAATTCAAGCATATGCAGCTAAAGCAAGAACAGGGATCCTGAGATCAAATATTGTGCTATGTCCCTGACGCACTTTCTCATTAAAGACAGAAAAGAGATCCAGAATTAAATCCGATCCAATGCAAATTGCAACCTTTCAAAAATTGTACTTTAGAGAATTCTCAAATGGTTTCTAGCTTTTCAACTTTCTTAGTAGTCAATTTCAATGGTATTCAAAACAATGTTTTGAAAATTAGAGGAGAAATGGCATTTTTTAACTGAGGAATGGAGGGTTGTTAGTAATGCAGCTCGCATGTGAGTAACAAATGGCTATCACAACATTATAACTTTGCTTTTTAGTCACCTTGCTACTAATAATCCCACTGTAACATGAAATGGATTTCAACAGAGTAATTCATCGTCTTTCACTCTGAATCGAGATTTAACTTAACTCCCTTGCCCTTGTGTTTTTTGTGCTGCATTCAAAGGCCCTTGTTTGTTAGGGATAATTTTGTTGATAAAATGCCTCTCACAGCGGTAACTATTAATGATAATTGACAAAATTACAGGAAACTTTCAACATCAAAAGCAAAATTCAAAGAGCATATGAAAAATTAAATGATCAATTATATTCGCACCACAATCAGTTCATATAGTTATAGCATAAGTTGAAAGAAATAAAAGGACAAGGGGACACTAACATGATGAAAGATGATATGCAGAAACAACTTCAGCCGATAGAGAAGGGGATTTTAAATGCTGGCCAGAAATTTTTGTGGTCCAGAAACAATTTCTCGGAAATTGAGAGTAATTACACCAGAAAACAACAGAACTGTCCAACCTGAAGGTAAGCAGATGGTAAAAGAAAATGCAGAAGAATCCTGCACAGAGAAAAACACAAATCCAGTATAAGGCTGATGTAAATACCCACAAACATGGAAGACTTGCAGCATCAAATCCACACCTGGAAGTATTTGATGAGTAATGCAGAGAATATAACCCTAGAAATATATATCCTCAGAATAGTCAAGAAACCAGTGAGAGAATTTCAATTTAATAAAGAATATGTCATCAATTTCCTACTTTTGTTGGATCTTGTCCCGTCATGAGAGGAGAAGCATTCAGCTGCTTATGAAGCTAAACAGAAATATTGTGACTTCAAATTGATGTTGAAATGCATTTACTGCATGTATTCCAAATGTAAATCTTTCAGCCCAAAAGAAAAGAAAGGGAAAGAATCTACAAATTCTTAACCATTCTGGCGCGAGCAAAGGAGTTAATCACTCACACTATTCTAGGGAAAATGCCTGGTCACAAGATAAGCTAGTAGTAGTAGTGGCATTAGCAGGCAAGTGTAATGGCACAATAATACAGAAGATGGGAAGATTTCTTTTTCCAGGTCCTGTCTTGCTGCCCTCAAAAAAGTTTGTAACTATGTTTCTTAACTAAAAACGATACAGTGCTAGCTAACAGCATAGGCTAGATTCAAATACATAACAAAAATGATGAAACCACAAAGCAATAAAATGCAAAACAAAACATGAAGAGACCAGCACCATCAAGACAACATAAGCAAATTTGTCGAAAATGATGAAACCACAAAGCAAGAAAATGCAAAACAACACATGAAGAGACCAGCACCATCAAAACAACATAAGAATATCTGTGAAATCAGAACAATGTTAAGAGAACATGTGGGGAGAGAAATAAACCTGATGCAGACCTGGAGAATGTAGCATGTGAACTTTCCTTGAGTGGAAGAAACACCAATCTCACAACTAAGCTCCCTGGAAATGAAAAACTAACATTTACAACAAGCTCCAAATTATAAACATGCTATATTAATCAAACTCTCTAAATTGAGGCAGCAAAAGATTCAAATATACTATTTTGGTTTATTTTAACACTCAATTTGATTAAAAAAAATTGTTGTTATAACTCAAAGAGACACGTAATATCTGAACCAGCCCACATAACTAAGTTGTGAACAAGTCCATATACAGCCTGGTTATATTGGGTATCCAACCATACAAGAACAATCTTTTCCTCTTTTTGAAGAATTAGCTCCTGAGAGGATAGAAGAGTGAACAGAAAACACATGCTAGCGGCTGCTTATCATAATCCATTATAGTTCCTAGTCTGTGAAAAGACATGGTGTTAACTAATATACTAACAAAATAGTTGTGAACATCACACAGTTGCTAAAGAACCTTGCCATAAATTGATAACAAATTAATATGAGCAAATTGAAGACACTATTGAGCCCTACAGTTTGCAAACATTAACAAATCAAACAGGTTTCCATCACACTACCAGTTTATGCAATTTTTTCTTCCTTTGTTTTCTTTTGAAGGGACAGGTATGAATATTAAAAGCATAGAAACTTTGCTCACACACAAAAAAAAAAAAATTCATTCCTGAAAGGGAAAAGATCAGAACTTCTAAATGCATGAAAAGGAACAAAATAACTCCAATATCCTAAGAACAAGCAAGCTTCATATGCAGTTTGTGACGACGCGAAAACAATTCCTTTGTCCTACGAGAATTAAAAGTTTTATGTTAAAGTTGTCAGTGAACAAGGCTATATAGCAAGATATAAGTTTCACGCGCACAAGTAAGTCTCGCAACTAGGAATTCAGATCAAGGAGATTACTTAGAAAAATAGATATGGAGACAGGTATAGATACATTTATCCAACCTTGTTTTTAATCAATTAGTCTGCAAATTGCCATTTTGCAGCTGATTTTCAAGGAATGCATTTCATATGCCAAAAAAAGAAAAAAGCGAACATAAGTTGAAGTAACATTTTGTGCCTTGCATAAAAAGTAGCCCAAGACTTCCACAAGAACAGAAGTGACAAAAATTCCAAGATCTTGAAGATGAGAAGAAATGGTCAAGTTCTGCTAAAAAAAGATGGAAAGAGATAGAGAAGCATACTAATTAGCGCACAATATCCACCACATAGAGGAATAGATTCTCCCCAAATCTGCATATCAAATCACCTAATACAAACACATTGAAAAGTAGAATCTATATGATGCAATTAGTACAACATGTACGCTCATCAAACTTTCAAATTGGGATGTTGTTGATGCATGTAGCACCACTTAACATCCTTGAACTATCTCAAAAACAGATGACGATGCTTTATTTCAAGCTGTAAACGAATCCAAGTGTGCATCTACCACATGCCATTAGTCAGATCAACAACTTATAACTTTCAAGATTGTTAACATAGTCCAAATAAACTTTTACCTTTGCTTGGAAAGAATGATTTACATTGTCAGACAATGCAAAAACGGTAGCTGCTGTTTCAACAATCAACCACAGTTTAAGCAAGAGCAAATTTTGGGAGAGGATATACAAGGGTTCAGCTAAAAGCTTGCACAGCCTGCAACATAAAGTGAACTGATAATCATTGTTCATGTTATTTGGAAAAGGATAATGCAGATGAGATGAAGTACATTCAATTGCAATAAAAGACGTGAGTTTCCTATAAAGGGAGTAGTAAGCTAGTAATTGAGGTTATGTAATGCACAAAGCAAACGAGAGAAGCCTGTAAAAGAGTCCCAGGGTTGGGGAGAAGAGAGACATATATGCTTAGCTACAGTAAAGTATTGTGAAACTCTGATCATTGATCATGGATGATGAAGCTAATGAAAACTAGAGAATTATCAATACATAAAAGGTTTTTTACTCTTATATTCATCTCATAAATTCAACAACACTACTGCTTTCTCAAACTTTCTGTGAGTTAAACAACTACCGAGGTGTTCTTTAGACTGCCTATGATCCATTTCTACTTCCAAAGGAGCTAAAATGAAAGTCTCAACTCACGAGATATACCATGTTCAGGAGATCTAAAACTTTTTAGAGCATGCTGCTGGCAACAAAGAATGATAAGAGAACAGTTTGAACAACCTGTCCGAACAAAATTAATGTTAAGAGGCTATCATAGCATTTTACCATTGATCAAGATTGCTTGTGCATGCGGATTTGAATAAGTTAGTCCTTGCCACCAGAAAACAAAACACAAGCTGCGATCGTAGTAACTATTCCAGGAGGGAATGTTATCCAAGCTATTTTTAATAACTTTGCCGCATTTTCCTCAGTTGATGCACCAGCACCGCAGCATATATAGCACAGTTTTGCAACACATCAGATAGAAGTTCAACTGCGAACCAAGGATTGCCCACATGCTAACTAATTAAAGGGTTTACAATCAATTAAACCCATACAGGACATTATGCATAAATTGCAGAACTCAATAATCTATTTCACAATTTGAGTATTTGTCTGACATTGAACCAAATTCAACAAGACTTTCAATGATCGAGTCATGTTTTGATGCAAAAAAAAATAAAATAAATGGAAACCCTATCAAATTGTTTAATACTAAACCTTGCAATTCCACAAATCGAAGTCCAATATAAACATAAGTCACTTAAACTTGCAAAGGCATGTCCAAAGCTCTGCACAAAATAAGCAAATATAACTAAACGAGCCAACAATACCATTCAATGTCAGCCCTCGTGCAGACTCGGCGGAATCCTTCCCAACTAAGAAACAACACGCGTGTCACAAATGGATGAAATTGCACTGCATAAAAAAAGAGAATTTATTTCAGTTCATAAAATACATTTAAAAAAAATCCATGAGGCGATTTTCAAAATCAAGAAAAGAAAATACCGCATAGTCCTCATCTGTGAGGTGCCAGACGATCCAGGAATTGAAAATAAAAGGGGTTCCTTGTGACAAAAACTGGGTTGCTAAATGAAATAGAAAAGCTAGGAGAAGCAGAAACCCAACGTTATATATTCATAAATAGAATTTTTAATAACTTATTAATTTTTTTAATTTTTTTACAAAAATTATTAAAATTTTATAAGTGAAAGATAAAAAAAATAAAAATGATGAAATTAGAAAAAAAAATTTATAAATTATTTTAAATAAAATAAGTATTAATAAAAAATATAAAGATCAAATTTAGTATAATTAATAAATAACTAAATATTTTTTTAATTTTTAAAAAGTATTTTTCATTATAAATAAAAAAAACGATAATAAGTAAAGAGATGAATAAAAATATTATGAAAAGATGTTATAATTGAGTAATAAAAAATTAAAAATATGGATGCATCTAACACTGTTATCAGTGGATAAGTTAGTAAGTTTCGATGATACATTAGTAAGAAATAGTCATGGTCACGAAAGAGGCGCGTACTTTGTACAAAGATTAGTTTGTGTTGCCCGCGCTGTCACCATTGGTTAAAAGCTACGGTGCTTATCACGCACAAGAATTTGCGTTTGCATGGGATCTAATCTATTAATAAAAGCGTCGAAAAGTTACTCTGACTACTACTCAGAACTGAAAAAAGTGTGTGGCGGGAACCCAAAATATATTTGTAGGACCGAGTGTAGCAATTTGGGCCGGGGCCCATTCAGCATTGGTGTTGCTGTTCAGCCCACGACCCAAACTACATCAAGGCAAACGCTAATCAAGGTCTGAATCACACTTAAGTTCCGTGTAGAGTTCAATAAATAGTTTTAAGGCCCAGTTAGTTGATTCTGACAGAGTTCAAATTTGTTTCGAACATTAATAATTTTAATATAGTTTGTAATCAACGGTATAATTCTTTTTTATAGCTCTTACTACATACTTTCTCACTTTGTATCTCAACACTATGAGTGTGACAAAAAAAGAAAAAGAAAACACTGCTTATTGATTGGATATGGGCCACGTACCAAAATTCAGGGCTGGGATTGAGGCTGGCCCAGATTCAGGGGGGCCCAGAATGAGTGAGGGCATAATTTTGATATTTCGTTTTGCCTTTTCACACTGCAAGTTGACATCTCAAATCCTTTCGTCGTTTTACTGATTATTTTTCAAATGCCATTTAAAGTTATTAATTATCCAAAAGACAAGCACAGACGTTTAAACTCTAATTTTTATGCCTCTTTTGTCCAGATCTGTTGAGGATATTCTAGCGGGCAAAAAAAAGTTATTGAACTTTCAATCAATTCAGGGAAGAAGAAGAAGTTTTGAACCTCTTATGGTGAATGTTTCATTCAACAAGTTTTGTTTTAAAAAATGAAACAATCCTAAATCACTTTGAGTAAATAAAATGATTTAGCGACCACGTACATACTTTGTTTATTAGTTTGTTTATTGAATTTAATAGTATTTTTTTAAAAAAAAAATTTATTCAAAATATTTTTTTTTTATTTTTAAAAAATTATTTTTAATATCAACACATTAAAACAATAAAAAAATATTAAAAAATATTTTTTAAAAAAATACCATTTCAAATATGTTCCTATACATCTCCTTTATTAATATGTAAAAGGAAGATATATGTTTATTTAGAATTGTGGTAGCGATGATAATTTAAAATGTTTTTCACTTAAAAATATATTAAAATAAATTTTTTTATTTTTTTAAAATTATTTTTTATATCAGTATATTAAAACAATTTTAAAACATAAAAAAATTCATTTTAAATAAAAATTTAAAAAATTTAAAAATACAATTTACATCATGTTTTTAAATATATCGCGTTCTCAAATTCACCTTATATAGCAAACAACTGCTTTCGACTAAACATGAATGCCTTAGACAAACACGCTTTATTATTATTTTTTATTTATTTATTTATGTGGGTGTCCGGGCCAGCTTGAACGCACCACGACTAATTCCACGGTTTACTGAATATCTTGCAAACCCAGTGAACATGTAAGGCACCGCGGGGTTGACAGGTGTGTACGGTGAGGTTTGAACCTAGAATGTAAAGAAAAAAAATAAATTTCTTCAACCACTAGTTCAAGATATTAAGTGTACGCTTTATTATTTATACTGAGAATGGCACTCTACCGATCCAAGGTATCATACAAAGCTTAAACGGCAAAATGATCTAGTCATGAAAAGGATAAGAAGAAAAAAAATTAATGGAAGAGGAGGGCATTCAAAATCAAGGGCGAAATCAACAAAGTGAGGGTCCCATTTGGATTTTGCTTGGCGGAGATGGAACGTCGTAGAAATGGCACAAGACAATAAGTAAAAGAAGATGAAGATGATGCTATTGCTACCCCTCCTTTTTTTTACACCAAGATATAATAATTTTAAATAAAATTAATTATTTATTATTGATATAATAATTGAATAATTTATATTTAAATATTAAATACAATGCCTAGCAACTTATCATAATTCCTAAAATATCAAAAAAATCATTGTTAATTTAACCTAACTTATTATTGATCAATTTTTTAATGTAATTATTATTTATTTTTCATGAATATTATGATTTAAATATTATAACAATGTTTGGTAGCTTATCATGATTTTTAAGATATTTAAAAAGTTTATAGTAATTTGACTTAACCTATTATTTATTATTTTTTTAGTGTACTTATTATCTTTTTATTAAGAATGTTTTGATTTAAATATTATAACATGGAGCATGTTTACTTTGTCAAATTATGTTTATTCTCAACACTATAATTATTAGTTATTTGAATAAAATCTAAAGCTCTTTTTAAATTTCATTCCATTTTGCGCAAGAATTTACAATTAATAATACTTGAGAGGAGATAAAATATTTTTTTTATAATTCACTTAGGATAATGAATCCCTTTTTTTATAACTAAAATACCTTCATATATTTATTGTCATACTTAATATTTGCTCGTTTGTTACCATTAATTAATATACAATTAAAACAGGACATTCCTTATATAAAACAACATAATGATCTTAAATTTAAAGATTATTTATACAACCATCACCTGAGCCTTTTCATAAACACGTATGATTTTTTCATATGAATTTTTCATGCATGCAGATCAGTTCAGTGCACATAACATCTAACAAGTACCTACATATTAATTATGCATATCTTTCATACCCCAACTTACATAAGCAACTACTTTATTTCATGAAATAAAAAACATAATATGTATGCTATGATATAATATGAATCTAATAATTATAATAATTTTATAATTTTATTTGTAAAATATTTTTATCTCAATAACTTTATATTTATTTTAGATTTATTAATTAAGTATTAAAATTATTAATAAAATATATGATTAATATTAAATATTTTTTTTTATTAAAATTAAATATATTTATATGAATAAAATCAACATCATATTAAAAATTACAGCCTGTATCCAATCATAAATCAACGACTCAGCACATGTAAAAAAAGAAGAAAAAATCATCGCACAGAAATAAATGACCTGCATATAAAAATCAAAACATCCCATGTAAGATCTACAACGTAAGCACAAAATCATTCGACACAAGAAACCAATGCAGCGCACGTTATTTAACACACTTAAACCAAAGACGCAAAACAGATGATCCAAGATAGATAAATCAATGCATCAGGGTAGAAATCGATCTTTAACATCCACTTAAAGTGGATGAGGTGACTCAGAAAAGGCTGAAACAATGGCTGGACAATAGGAAGCAGTGGCGCGTGCAAATCACTCTGCTCGATTTGGATTTGGTGGATGCTATCCTGGTGGTTTGTGGACTGTGCTGTTGCCTGTTGGTGGTGGAAGGGCTAGTCGGATGAGGTGGAGGGCGGGGAGAGAGAGGGGCCTACTAGTTGTTTTCAACAGCTAATATTTATAATAAACCTAAAAAATGCTCACATCCTCTCATTTTTATACAATTTGTTTTCCTTTCAAAACCCCATGTATATAAACGTGTGTGCGTGTTAGCAATAACTTCCCACTAAAAATAAAAATAAGAATAAAGAAAGAAAGTGAAAAAAAGAGGGAAGAGTGCAAATTAAAATCAAACAACTTCCAACTTTACAAGACTTCCCCGCATCAAGAAGCTGAAAAAGACTTGAACAGTATCGATTGAAAGGAACATTTAAAAGAAAGAATAAAGTAAAAGAGATAAAATTCAGAAGCTTTTTTTTTTTTATATATATATATAAAAAAAAAGGGAAAGAAAACAAAAGGAGACCTGGCATTGTTTATTGCCGCAGGGTATGCCCAACCAAGCACAATGGCATCCATAAAAAAGTCTGCACAAATTCAAATTCTAAAGGGATAGACAGCCAAGACAACTTTACCTGCACACATTCACATACAAACTCCTTACTCCATCCAATCCCAAACACCATCTCACTGTCTCCACCGCACACACTTCAGACTAAACTAAACTGTCATGCTCGGTAGAGGCACAGGCATGGGCGGTGGAAGCGGAGGAGGCAGCGTGTTAAGGGTCTTTGGTCGTGCTGTTGCTAGGGCTGGTGTTACCAATCTTCAGGAACCCATCTCTACTACCAACTCATCATCTCCTAACACTAGTACCACTACTACTGTTACTTCACCCAGGGGAACCCGAAAGGTAATCTCCCCTAATAATTTGACTCTCTCTTCTTCTGGCTCTGCTCCCAGTCTTCCAATAGCCGCTAATTCTGGTGGACCCGGTCCCACTTCCTGGTCTCCCTTTTCTGTCCCCCAATGTGATGATTACGACTGGGTTTCTGTTGATGACGGGAGTGAAGAGGAGAGGCCTGTTGGGTTTGATGATGATTTTGTTTTGGGTCCTGTTCCTTCCATTGACGAAGTTCATGAAGCCGTCACTGCCCTTACCCAGTGAGTTTCTTTTCCTTTTCTTTTTAGTTTAATTGTGTGGTTGCTCTCTTTCATCACGCTCACTGTATGTTTGGTTTCATTATATATAAGCGCACTGCTCTTGATTTTAGTTTTTGTAATTTATTCATGTAGTTTTTGCTATCTTTGCTTTAGTGTGTGCTAAATTCGATAGAAGAAATTACTGATTACTACTAAATATACAGACACACACACACACACACACACTGTTTCATTTCCGACTATTAGGGAAAAGGAAGGATGGTAAACCGCAGCCGAAGTAATCCAAACCGTGCACGGCAGACTCCACAGGGGGCCATGCTTGGCCCGGATTTTTGAAGTCATAACTTAGCAGTTCTAGAGGGAAAAATTGTTGCCCAGTCTGTACTGTACTAAATGTGATTGGTGTGGTCTATAGAACAATTACTTGGTTTGTGGGGGATGCAGTTACAATTTAGTTACTATTGTGTTTTCGTAATTGATAATTTTGAGGGTCGAACCAGTAAGAATCAAGTTTTATTATCGGTGATAATTGGTTAGTTGGCTGGCGGTGTGGCGTTTGGTCACGGTGATGGTGATAGGTTTGACAAGTTCCCCAGCCCATCTCAACGACTGTTCCTTGGAACAGGTGTAAGAAATCTAGCATGATTGCCTCAAATGTAATATCACAGTCATTCTTCTTATAATGGGGATGATGGAGATGGTGATTGAGATGTTTATGGTTAAATATTAACGCTATCTACTAGATTACACCTTATATTTCCTAGTCAGAAAAATTTCTGAAAACCCAAGGAAGATTCAAAAGAAAACTTGGGCTATTGGAATTTTCACGGCACTGTTTACAAAATTTATTTGCACGTTGATACTTATAACCAAGCTGCTGCTATGCGATGTGTCAAGACCAGTTAAACAGTGCTTCTATTATTTAATTCTCATCCTGTTTCATCTGCTTAACTTGACCAAGTTTCCCCTAAAAAAATAAGATTCGGTCTGTTTGCATCTTGTTTACGAGGTTGATTTTGCTGAGAGAAATGAGAATTAGGAACAATAAGTGTCAAAATGAAGAAAGAAAAAGAAAGTAATAAAACAGTTCAGAAAGTATCATGTATTTTATGATGCTTAGAAAATGCCATGCTGATCTGGTTTTGTGACGGCAAATTAGAAATAGCCTAACAAAACCGTGACCCAGAACTTACCTGTTAGAGTCCAACACCAAAAGGCATCAGCCTGTATTCGGAAGCAACAGAATAGTAGAGCCTTAGAAGATTAAATCTTTAATATAGTAGAAAAACATATTCTTACACGTGGTGCCACTGCTCCTAAATGTTATGTGAATGTAGTTTGTTTGCGACTATGCAAGATACTGTTTCACCCTTTGTCTTTCTTGGTTGAACTTTGGATGCTTATCTTCAGCAACTGTGAAAACAATCTAAACTTTGGGATGTGTTTTTAATTTCATTTCACTTCCTTAATTGGGTTTCTGGCTTTAAAATAAACCTTTCATTTTTTGCCACCATAATCTTCTAATTGCTGTGATATAGATGAAATTATTGTGCTCTATCACTTAAATGTTATCTCCTCTCTAGAGGGAGAAGTAAATCAACTTTAAATTTGTGAAAAATTGGTGTTTCCTTGATAGTTACAAGCTGAATGTGTAAGCTGTTTCTCGGCTTCTTATATTGCAGTGTATTTGATGCCCCCTCGCATTCCCAACTCATTAGAGATAAATTTTCATGCACTGTGGACAAGGATTTAGCTTATCAAATTTCAGACCCAACCTTGCTGAACCGAGTTTCTTCAGTTGGGTCAGAGTTAGATTGGAAGGAGCCTTCTCCTGTTCCGTGTGATCCAAGAGCACTGCTCTCTTATGGATCTCAGAGAGTTCATGAAGCTTTCCGTTTGTTGCAGACAGAGCCTTCTGTTCAGGTGCCTAATGTTGTTGACAATTATATATCAGAAGTTTAGTTGCATGAATTTTAATTTCATAAGCAAAGGTCAACTTTGTGCGCTTTGTTCTAGCATGGTGCATAATAGATCCACTTGCCGGCATCGAGCAAAGTAGAAACATGGTTATTCAGTCTAAAAGAAATCCTTTTCCTTTTAAGAGAAGTAGTGGAAAAAGCGGTAGCACGTTACCTTTTTTTAATCTTTTGGTATAGTTTGATCTACTATCTATATTTTGAGGATGCAACTTTCCGTGCAGAAAATGGTTGTCTCATTATCTTCTGATAAAGCTGTTTGGGATGCTGTTTTGAATAATGCTGTCGTTCGGGAGCTGCGGGAAACCTACTATGCAGGTTGGTATGGGGTTCGGTAATATAGAACTTTTGAGTTGAAGTCATGTCTTTCCTAGTTGATAATAACAAAAGTATGCCAGGGGGTCTTTCACACTTTAAAACAACACTTTCGATTGTCATGTGTTCAATGTATTGGGTTAACCTTTATATGCTTACATTATGAAGAATTGTCCTGCAGTTTAAGATGAACTTGATCTGGCTTCAGAACTTTACATTAGAACTTCATGCTTTGGAATTATTCATTGTTTTCCTTTTCTTTTGGAACTCAAGAATAATTCTAAGCAGGAGCTAAGAGAAGCTGTATCTGTCATAAAATAGTGTAAATTATATATAGAAGAAAAACCAGCTCTTAGAAATTCTAATTCAACTCGGACTATGCTCATACTCGATTCTATTATTTTATCTTAAAAAAATAGCTGGTGGTGACCTAACAAATTTAGGATCTGTCTCATTGTATGTTAAAACTTACATTTCGTACTTGAAGTATGTCTTTGGAGGTTAAGGCATCCGTATTATATATATGATCTGCAAACACATCAATGCCTATCACAGGCTCACAGCAGGCCTGCATCCAGATGCATGTTTGTTTTCCATGCACAGCACACAGAGCAATTATGACATTCTTACAGAGTCACATTCAGGATTATTAGAAGTAATGCTCTTGCACTTAATATTGTAAATTCCATGATATCTGCAGATGAAAACACTGATCCACCAGCTTCTGAGAGCTCGGACGAGACTGGCGAAGAATCCAATCGAGCTTTGAATTTTGTCAAGTGGATATTTGATAACACAAGAGCGAGAGCCATGGAAGTATTTGAGACAATAACAAAACTGGTGAACGAGTTTTTTAAGCCACCAGCTGGTGAGAAGACGTCTGCAGGCACCAAGGATCCATTTGAGGACAAGCTGAGAATCTCATTCCTGCTCTCCATAATGGTTCTGCTGATTGTGGTTGTGACTCGAGCCCAGAAGGCGTGACCATAATTTGACGACATGACAAGTAGTATTCTCCCCATGGTGCTGTGGAAGGTCCCCGACTGGGTTGCTGCATAACTCGAGTCCCTTAGCTCAATTTATTCTTGTGGATTTGGCAGTACATGTATATCCTTATGTAATGAATTATAGATTTGTTTGCTAAGAGAGTTACTCCCAGTAGACTTGAATCCTCTTGGCAGGTCATGTGTATACATTTTGGATTTGTGAAACTTAAAGCTGGTTTTGTTAAGCAACCATAGCTTGTCAAGTGGGTTGGTGCTGCCAGATTCATGTTTCTTTGAATCGATGTTTGTGTTTTCATTATTGGTGGCATGTCTGTAAATTATTTCCGCTAGCGGGATGACATGATTTGGAAATCATATTTGGCACGAAAAACACAACCAAATCACTACTGCAGCGGAGGACTGGTTTCCATGGGGTAAACGGTGGATGACGATCGTATCTTCAAGGAAGAAATACGAGAAATATCTGCATATTGGAGAGGAAGGATGCTAAACTTCGTCAAGGCTATAGTTGCTAAACTGACGCTACTTAGATGGAACTACGTGAACATAGTATAGGGCTAACAAGAAAAACCATGAAGCCAAGGCCATGCGAGCTAGAGATTGCTGTTGCAAAGAGCAGGAGACAAAAAGCGAAGAGAGAATATTTGCTTTACTATTACAAATCACCCAATTGCATGATTCTTTTAGATAACATACCAGCAAGAGTCTGTGTCCAGTGATGGGAAATGGGTGTTCAAAGGTTTATACATTGCAACAGACCGACCGTATAAGAATTCCAAACCTAAACCTAAATCTTCACAAAAGGATGAAGAATGCCTACTTGCCCGAGGTGCCTGTTTACTTCATCTTTCCTCCTTATTGGACAACTTATTTGTCCCAAAAGTTTTAACTTTCTGTGATCAAACACTTGCGAATTTACCCTAGGGTTCTCCTAGTTGAAAATGACCACTTGGTTCTTTGTGCAGGTTATTTTGGATACCGTTGACAACTTGCCTTTGGATATAGAAGAAGAACATGCAATTTCTGTGCTGAACCGGAGGCAACATGAACACACAAAGCATTCAACATGGATTATTCCATCACTATCCAAAAGGGATAATTTTTTCTATTGACCTTAAGAATGTATGAAGGACATATAGGTCAAGAAAGACATCCTGCAAACGCCCAAGATCGATTCATTTGCTACCCAGTCAGAAAGACCCTAACCCTAATTCCTTACTTGTTATACACATACTGCTGCTAGGTCTGCCATATTTCTCTACCGTGCTGTATGTACCATTCCTACCGTTAATGCGTCTATTATTTGCATTCTAGTCCAAGTTGATCACAGAGTTCAAGTTAAATTCAATATCAGGAGTTACAACAGCACGTTTCCCAAGCTCTCCAATAGCGCAGCAATCTTTACCTGCAGTGTTAATCGCCATAACATCTTGAGCAAATGTACACTCTGAGCCAGGTGAAACCTGCACATAGTAAATCTAATGTTAAAACTGAGAACAAAGAGAAAAACACATGGTTTGATGCAGTTTCTAATTTAGAGCAGAGGCATCAACATCTTCTGCTGTACCCATTAAGAGCAGTGAATCGAGTGTAACGAAAACAAAAGATAAATGTAGTAATCCGCTTTCCTTTAAGACCTGTGATAAAGTAGTCGCTCTTTTGAATGTCTTGAGCAAAAACTCGTAATTATAGATGGTAATGGAAATCTATCCCTGTTAGTTTGAGGATAAAGGATGCACAATGCCTTTTCACTTCATGAAATGACATGCATAAAGAATTGAGAATTCACACATTTATTTATGAAAAAAATAACCAGTTTCACGAATTAAAAAAGTAATACATTTGTGATTCTTAAAGCAGGATTCCAGCAGGAACTGAGCCAAATTTGGCCGCTACGATAAGAAATGGAGAACTGAGCCAAATCTGGCTGATACAATAAGAACCTAAACCTGGCACCTAATTGATAAGTTATAACCAGTATGAGCATTAAATTCAAAATATGCAACTTCAATAAACGATGAAAATAGATTTCCTTCAAGTACATTGACGAACACTGGGAGTAGTTGACTTAAAACTCTTTTCAGGATTGTAAATTTGTGATGCAAATCTAGTATGAGGTCCTAATGCCCTATAGAATCTATCTGATTTGAGGCCTCAAAAACCGGGTGAACAGAGGCAATGCAAGATAACTTAAGTCCATTCATTATCTTTATGTAACGAGTAGCCAAATAAGTCTGTTTGCGAGAATGCACTTGCATGTACATGTGCAAAGAGAATGTGTAACATGACTTACATCATATAGTGCATCGCCAAGCTTAAGCTTGATCGCTCCACTCCTGTAAACCAGCATTTTGCCCATATATCCCTTTGGCAATTCTTCAAAACTGGTCTTCCTAGGAGCACTCTTGCTTTCTGATGGCATTGACATATCAGCTCTCTCCTTTCCCTTTGCACTTGCTGATCGCTTCAAAAAGGGCAGCTTCTCAGGAACTTGGAAGAAAAATAACCTTTCATTGTCACACTCCTCCTGTCACCAATCACCAGTTAATTTTAACTAGGATGCTAGTTACAAAAATGAAAACTGATAAAATTTCAAAGCAAGGAATATATAAATGCGAACACCAACCAACAGCCCAAGATCAGAAGCAGGATTAATAGCAGTCTCATCATACTCCAAGTTCCTTGCTTCCTCCCCAAACTCAGCCTCGTCAAGAAGCTCTAAAAGCAAAAACAAGCATATTGTACTCAGCATTACAGAATGACACCTAACAACAAAGCATTAAAGATAAAAAGGCAACAGAAAATTCTTGGGCTATCTCTGCACTTATGAAAACTCTAGGTCTTGTGAGTAGTCATGACATTAATTAATTGCATGAGATAGAACCAATTGGGGTTTTGAGAACTAAGCTGTTGTTTTTTCTTACCATAATTTTGAGGAGATCCTAACATCAAAAAGATGTTTCACTGGTACAATGTTCCAGCAATATCAAAATGTTGATATTAGCAATTAAAGCTATGCAAAAAGAAAATGGAACAGTCTAACATGACATGTGTCATAAAACAACAACATCAAGGAAGTTTTTTATTTTAGAACTTCAGGGAAATGGAAACAGAGAAATTCGGTTCAAAAGTGCTTCGAGCAACCATGCCAAGAATATATTGTTCTCTTCTAGATGCATCTAAAAACTTACTAGGGTCGCCAGAGTAAGGCGGCCTCAAAGGAAGAGTATTTGGATAATAGATATGGCGGTAATCCTGCAACAGCATCACAAAAACCAGATCTTAGTATCCATGCGATGGAAGAGAGACTGAAAGAGAGAGGGACTGATAGAACCCTTACCCAAGGTTCTTTATATCGTCTCTTCCCTTTCAGGGATAACGGATTGATAGCCCCATCTACACTGGCAGCTGAAGGAGGCACAAAAATTTTCCCATCATCATCCCTGGTATCTTCCGTCCCTGACCAGCTGCTACCAGTGTTCTCATGCACAGGAACATTATATTTCCTTATCGAAAGAGGTGGTGATGGGGCACCTGGCCCGAAAGCAACTTGCACTTGAGCTGCAGGTGTGAACTTCAAACATGAGTGGATAACGATGATTGATAGATATCACAGTAACAATATTTTAAATTAACCCATCCCAAAATTATTCATCTAGTAGTGCAGATTTGACTGGGAAATCTGGCCCATCTCAAGCATTGTATCTTATTCCAATTATTACAAGGATGGTTAAACCGTCAACAAAAGCTATCGAGTAACAGAACACAAATTATTTTCATTTTACTGTTCTTGAGTTTCTAATCAGAAATTGTGAAGCATATAGAATCACGAACAATTAGGGGTCAATGCTTATTAAGATGGTATAGCCTAAAGCTTGCAACCACAAGGTTGCAGACTCAATCATTACAAGCAGCACTAATTTTTCTGAATATAGGCACCGATACCATTAAATTTTAGCATCTTAAAGCTTTAGTATGCAAGGAAGCAAGTTACATGGACTGAGAGAGAACACTAATTTGAAGTAAGGTGCCCTAAATCCCATGAGACACATATTGCTGCTAACATATTCCAGTTGCTGACAGAATTCCCAACGGAAAGGGCTTTAGCCAAATCAACATGACGTTGGACAATGAAGCTTAGTCCATGTAAGCAAACTTAGTTAAGATAAACAAAACAGAAGAAAGATGAAACGCAAATGATAAGACAGCATAGAATGTCCAAGCTAAAGAGAGATTACGTTTCTTTTCTTTAGGGACTTGTCTTCTGAGATTTTCCTGCACAAGCAAATCACAGTTGAGCTTATAACATAAAAAAATAAATTGCCATATTAGACTGTAGCATTTATTAAACTTAGGATACTGCATAAAACTAGTCCATGGGGGAAATGCATAGAATAACAAGGTAGTATTTAGAATTGTGGAATTTGATTGAGAATGTATTAAAATAATGTTGTTTTTGTTTTTTTAAAATTCATTTTTTATATGAGTACATCAAAAACGATACAACATAAATAAGAAATAATAATTTAAAGGAAAAAAAAATTCAAAAACCTTTTTTGAAAGCAAAAACAAATGCAGGATGTCCTGAGATTTTTGTGGATTGGTTAAAAATAGGTTATTTTTCTTAGACTCCTACGACGACTGCTACTACTAAATTGATTACACAGTAAATGCTTAGCATAATTAGAAGGAGAGCAACAAGGATGGCTGCTGTGTATATGACTGACTGACTAGTCATAAGGCACGACCATGCCGAAAGATCCGAATGGTTGAATGAACGGGGTGGGTCCGGTTTCGGACTGTGATTTTCGTAAAAATTAAGGCGCATCAAAGTATAATTAATTAATCTTTTGTCTTTAGGGTGGGTTGCAACTTGCAATGGTTAAATAAAAATCAGCAAGTTGACTTAAGACGCTGCAATTCTATAGGGCAAAGAAAAGAAATGGTAGATGATAAGGCCAAGATGAAAAACCCAAACACCATTTTTAGGTTGAAGCAAGGAGAGAACACAGCATATTATCTGCACACATACATTGAATTTGTGGATGAGCATCTGAGCCTGGGCAGCTTCTTCATCCTCGTTACTCCTCCTGTCATCGTTTATCTCTTCACTGCATTTTCCACATCCAACACCACACATTAAAACTAAAATTAATCCAACCTTTTATGACAAAGAGAAGAAGAAGATTTCAATCAAATACTGTACGGGGAATAGAAGCGGAATTACGTTTTCAGGACGGAGGTTCTTCTCTGTCTACGCGGAAGTTTAGGCTTGAACTTAAGCTGCAGTCAGTTCACTTTTTGTTAAGAATTGTTACTTTCAGATCTGAACTATCCATTCAACACAATCCTAAACAATCAAACGCGAAATCATTGATTCTTAGTAAAATGATTGATTGGTACCTTTGTGCGAGAAGGAGAAGATGGATCTACTTGATCGTCCATGGCTCGAAGCTTGATGATGACGATGAAGCAGAAGAGAAGATGAAAATGGAAAGGAAAAGGACTCAAAACGCAAAACCGTAGGGTTCGAACTCGAGGCCTCACCGATAGCGTGACAATGTCTTGCCCACTAGACTATAAGACACGTTTGACTTGTGCTTACATTTATGTATATATATATATTATTATAATATACAATCATTATCTTACGCCCATTTGTGACTTGTCTTTGTATGAAATCAGAAAATAACCTTGTGCACATGATTTTATAAATTCGATCCTAAAGTTATAAAATTTTGGGAATTTAATATGAGTGCCCTCGTATCCATCCATTAATGGCAAAAGGATCTTGATTTCAGTTTATTTTTTTTAAATATTTGTATTTCCCTTAAATATAATAGTAATATCATTTTATGCAATAATATTTATTTATTATATATATTCGACCTCGGAGGATAAGCTAAGCGAACACCCTTCAAAAATTCTTCGTTACGATCCACCATTCTCCATTTGTTATAATAAAAGTTTCCTATGGTGAAAAATATTGACCATGTGACGTATAATCTCGACCATGATAATTAACCTTGATGGGATAAAAGTAATAAGCTTTATGTAGGACCACTTATAGTCATACGACAATCATATGACTTTTTTATACAACTCTCAATCAGGGAGGAAATACTAAAGAAAAAACCTGTAAATCTTTTGGTTTATATACTCTACAATCTCGCAATAGAAAAAATATCAAGTAGCATTTGAGGTTTTGGCCTAGCGGTTGAAGAAACTTATTCCTTTTCTCTGCATCCTGGGTTTAAACCTCACCATAAATGCCTGTCACCCCCGCGGTGCCTTATATATTCACTGGATTTGCAGGATGTTCAGTGAGCTGTGGGATTAGTCGTGGTGAGCGCAAGCTGGTCCGGACACCCATGTAAATAAAAATAATAAAAAAATGTCAAGTAACTTAGTAATGGAATTGAATATTGTCACTCAAAATCACTGTCTCATTGTGATTTCAACACAAATGGACTTACTTAGACTTGTTTGTTTTTAAATTTTAAAAATAATTTTTAAAAAAATTAAAAAATTTTAATTATTTTTAATTAATATTTTTTAGTGTTTTTAGATTATTTTAATATGTTGATATCAAAAATAATTTTTAAAAAATAAAAAAATATATTATTTTAATATATTTATACATAAAAAATATTTTAAAAAACAACCAAACTATATTCTCAAATATTTTTTTTAATATTCGTGTTGGAGAAAGTTTTAAAAGCCATTGGATTCGAGAAAAACTTTTATTAGAAAATTAATTAATATAAATTAATTAGAAAGCCATTGGATTCGAGAAAAGAATTTATTAGAAAAATAATTAATATAAATCGAAAGGTGTAATAGTAAGAACTAGATTAGTTCCCACGTCATATTGTTGTCGAATCAAATCTTTTTTTCAAATATAAAAAAGAATTGAAGGACTAAAAGATTGTATGAAAGTTATTATGATGCAATTGAATCAACTTATAAGCCCATAAAAAAAAACATAAATGCATAAGAGATAAAATATTTTGAATAATAGGTAAAAATTATGTTTAATTTTTTAAAATATAAAAATAATATTTTTTTATTTAATATCAAGATAACAATATATTAAATTAACCTAAATCAATTTACCAAACTAGCAACCTAGGTTACAGACTCAACTTGTTTTAACAACTTTATTTTATTTAATTATATAATTATATGATAATAAAAATAAATATTTATAAAATTAGACATCAACAATATATAAAATGTTTATTTAAGACCACAATGTAAATTATTTATAAACTCTTTTTTATTATTAAATTATATGATACATATTGAAAATGTAGGTAAAGGTATCATTTAATGAATTTAAAATAACAAACATACTAAAATAGATAATTCACTAAAACCCACTCTCATTTTCCTCATATTTTCTTATTCATCACCATAATGTGATGATTTTTTTACTAAGAAAATTTTGATACTTTTATACACAATATAACTACACACGTATCCTTGAATCCAAGACATTTAATTCTTTGGGTTCAAAGATATCATGGTCTTTCAGCCATTGTGTTTTTTTTTTTTGGTTAATTGTTCGTGTGGTCAAGATGGTTAATAGTATTTTTGTTAATTCCTTCAGCCATACTTCAAAATACCATAACCAGTTTGAAGAAGGCTAATTCCAATAGAAAAAAAAAAACCATTAATAAATCTAAACATCCCTTCAATCTAGCAGTAGTCATCAAGAACGTTCCATGCCCATGGCTTACTCGAGAACACCATCAGTCAGAGAACCATATCAATTAAAAAAAAATCACAGAAAGCAAACAGGGGGGCACAGGCAAAGAACATTATGCGGGGTGATGCATGCAATGAAGAGGCCTGCATGTAAGTTGTAGCAGAGATCCGACCACCAACATCAAGCCATATCAATGAACCATTACAAAATGCAGTATGATGTGATCAATGGAAAATACAAACTCAAAGAAGCAGTAACCATTAAATATCAATACATTCAGAAGTGGCAGTTTACAGAAATTTATATGACTGCTAGCTAATTAGCAATATCCACTTCAGAATCAGGTTTTGATGACAGAACTAAACCTCTACTATCCCTAAAACCATCTAGTTAAGCACTACATTGGGAGCTGACCATGAAATATCTGACAAGGTCCATGATGCCCATGATAGCAACTTCTTTTCGTCTCATGGAACTAAATCCTGACCATCTTGCACACAACAAAGTTAGCACGTAAAATGGAATAGACCAGGAAAAATATTGATAAAGTCATCAAGGTATATAACATCCTTGCCGCAAGAAAAATGACCACAATGCCATTACCACCAGAAAAGAATATACAAGCCATGAGACAACTTAGTGCCTATGACCTGCAGCTGATGCGATAACAGAATGAATAGATGCAAACACCGAACTCTTCAACTTCCCAACAATCAGGGTGCTAGGTTTTGAACATAAAATAGCTGAACTACCGAATAATTGAGTAAAATTATGTCATCTCTAAAGTCTTCCTTGCCACTGATATTTAAGTCGCTCCACATCAATTTATCCGAGCAAAACACCAATCCTTCCTTAAGAAGGAGAATTCAATTTTATTTTTCTGGAACTATGATTGCTAGTCCAAGCTTTACAAAAGAATCTAGTTGGAGAAAACAGATAATCAACAAACATACCTACAGCTGTTCACAGCTCACCAGTAATTCAAAAAAGAGTTGTGCATGTACATTCAAGAAGGGTACAAATGGGTAAGAAGAAATGACAGAAATTTAGGAAGGTTCTATGCAAGAACAGGTCAATAGAAAGTTCTGTGGGTGGCAAATTTCATCTTAGAAAAAAGGCAAAGCTAAAATGTTTTGTTTATTATACCACGGAGGCTAAGATTCGAGAAATTACCAGCAATCTGAAATAAAATAACACTGACAAGATAATAATGCTTTCAAATCATCATGCAATATCTTTAACAGACTTTCTTATGTAAACCACTATGTGCCACTTTGGCACTGCAATCACACAAGCATATGCTTGCATTGCAACTAGTTTTCACACTGCAGCTCTAAATGGGTCCTAAATCACACTTCATTGACCAGCTAAACAGGAAACTGATAACTCTCTTAATTCACACGAACAGTTAGCTCCCTCAGGTTCCATATTCAACTATATCCTAAATCACATAGCATTGTATTTGATAAAAAAAAATCACTACCAAAACTAAATGTGTATTTGAGATCTTTTAACGGCCATGTAAAAGCTAGGAAGAGACATCAGAACAACCTTACAAGCAAACGGGAGAGAAAGAAAAACTAATAAGCAAAAAGAATGAATTGAAAGCTTCTTACACATACCCAAAAGGCATTCATATTCTAAGACACTCACCATCTTGAAAGATAGGATGAACAAACCTGCAGAAGCTTCAACAGCAGAGCAACTAGGATAACTCAACTATCCTCAAAGTAAAAGGTGAACACCAATAAAAAATAACATTAAAGCCAAGAAAAGAAATGGTTAAGCACACCAAAGATGGTCAAATGTAACACAAAACCGTCAGTGAGATATTCCAAAAAAAATCAATTAAGCAAATAAAAGTAGAAGTTAGCAATGAGACATCGTATAGGAGGCAACAGACATTGATAAGAAAACAATGTTAAGTTCAATAAGAAAACAAGAAATAATAATATCAATAAGATTTGAGCAGCTTCTCCAAAATGTGTCTGTATGAACTCACTAGCCAATATCTCTGCAAATGTGATAACAGTACAGCAAGGTTAAAGATGTGAGTCCCATACTTCCAACAAAGTCATGGCAAGAGGTAAGAAATCAGGCTGCGCCAAGAAACATCAGCCCTGTCAAAATTATTCAATAACGGCAAAAAAGGGTTAAGAAATGTAAACAGAAGGAAATAACAGAAAACATGTTGATAAGAGGACTGTAGATTTTTTTTATTTCAGTGAGACAACTCAAAACTATGATTAGTCCTAACTTATTTGACTTAGTAGCTGTTTTGATTAAACATCATTTCATAAGAAATTTGATTTAATAAAGAAAGATAAATCAGAAGAGGTTGTTCACACAATCTACCACTGCTAGATGACAAGGCATACAATACCATTGCAAAGAAGGTAAATGTTTAGAATATCACAAACAAACCAAATGGAAAATTATATAATATTAAGGAATCATAAATAATCTACAATCTCATCTGCATTTAGAAGGGGTAGACTTGCATACTGAAAAAGTTATAACCTCTTTCCTTTTAAATACCTTTGGATGTAAAAAAAACACACCAAGTGAGAATCCAGAATGCAAAAGTGAAATGCAAAGCTAAAACCTTCCATTGCCCCAAGTCAACTTACATCGATGGTAATTTGTTTCTAGTTACAACAACTTTTTAGCAAAAACAAAATAACAGAAAGCCACGTTGTATGTTTTTTTCCATCTTTTTAAGCAATAATGTTCTAGTATATAGTTCACAATAACTACAGTATACAACAACTCCTACACATAACACTCTGTCATGGATACCAAACATGAAACTCAATATCTGCAAGGGCTGATGTTTCATAGAACTTCAGTTGAGATTGACTAATGACTTCCAAATATGCAAAAGTGCAATACCATAGGGCAAGAGAACTTTATGATCAGCAAATCAATGCAACAAAACAGTTGGATGGACAGATTTTGATAGGATTTATACTGTCTCTAGTCCTATAAAAGACATGTCTAACTCTATGCACGTGTAAGATGCACACAGTTAAGAACCCAAAGGAATCATAACAAGTAACAAGAAAATGGACATTCCATTTACCTCTTCAATTGGAAGTAACTAGGAAAGCAACTGGCCTCATTTCATCTCTGCCATAAACTTCTCATACTCTGCATCTGCACCATATCTTGCTTTCGCTGCAGAAGAAGAATGTGGAGGTGGCATGGTCGAGTTTGAAGCCCAAGGCATATTACCCATTCCCTGTGAATGGTCTGTTGCTGGGGGGGGAGCAGGAGGAGGAACTGAACTGTAGTAAGATGAATAACCTATCGAGTGCCCATACCCATTTGAGGCTGCAAGTGGAGCAGATAAGCTGTTTTCAGATGGCACTCCTGGTGGGTAGCTTTGTTGAGCCTCACTGGATGCCGCAGTCTGAGTCAGTGTGCCCGAGGGAACTGGCTGCACTGGTGGAGGATATTGAACACCATAAGGAGGTATGGGCTGTCCAGGAATGGGAGGGTACATGGTTGACCCAGGAGGAGGAGGAGGAGGAGGATAAGGACCATAAGGAGAGGGAACTGGTGGTCCCCATGGAACCGGAGTTCCTGTATAGCTGGCGTGCGCCCCAACATAGCTGGTACGTGGACCATTTGGAAGGGGACCACCTGCTGTAAACTGCTGAGAGGGGTAGGCACCACCAAGTGGTTGAGTTGAGACAGGGTATGCGGGCATGGTTGATGTTGGAGGACCTGGCGGGACAGTAGGCTGAGGCGGCTTACCAGCAACTCTCACAGCAATGGTTCGACCATCAATGCGATAACCATTCATGCTTGCGATTGCATTATTAGCCATTTGAACATCACAATACTTCACAAAACCATAACCTTTACTCAATCCAGTAATCCGATCCTTAATCACCTTGGCCATCACGATTTCACCAAAAGAAGAAAACAAACCAATCAAACCATCATCATCAAGATTGGGTGGCAAGTAACCAATATACAAATTCGTATCATCATATTCTTTAGGTTTGAGCCCATTTGCTCCCAGCCCTGCTTGATTCGCACTACCAAGACCCCCGGTATTACTACCAGCCCAGGGAGGATTTCTTCCAGAACCACTTGACTCCAAAGCTAAGGTAGCAGTTTGCTTAGTTGCAGATTCAGGCATAGTCCCACCTAACTCAGCCAAAAAGTTCTGATACTCGTCATCCATTTTCTTCCCAGTTGTTCCCTTCATAGGACAATCAATGGTTGGATGTCCACCATCGCCACAAATCTTACAAAGCACATCACTCTTAAACGTAGAGGTCCGCGAAGGGCATGCATACTGCCTATGGCCTGGCTCACCACATAGCCTACAATACTCCTCATCCCTAATTGTTCCATTCAAAGCAGCAAGTTCCCTAAGCTGCTGCCTCTTATGCTCATTCAAGACTTCATCCACAGGTTGCAACAACTTCTCAACCATCCCTGCAGCAGCATCCAATGCCTCCTGTGTCTCCGCCTCGACCAAAACATGCAAATCCTCATTCTCTGATGGATCTGGTTTCAGATCCCTCTTCTGCTGCAATCTCCCTTCCTTCACTGACCCCTTACCTCTAATAACAATTTTACCACCCGTCTCCCTCTCCATTCTCTTCTGGGTATTCCCTCTTGGCCCAATAATCAACCCAATAAAATTATACCCTGGATACTCTTTCATAGGTATATAAAGCTTCTTTTGAAGCTTGGGGGGCCTATAATCTGCTGGCGGTTTAAAGGCCGGGTTTCTCTTAATAATCTGCGAAATAATCTCTTGTCTTTCTTTGTTCAATCTTTCTCTTGCCCTGTACTCTCTAGTGTTAATCCTAATTCCCATATTATCATAAATTGGTTCAGGCGAAGGAGACCTAGCTCCTTCAGGTCTATCATCAAGAGGCAAACCAGACTGCAACATCCTACTAATCTCCAATAGCCTAGCATTCAAAGCTTGAATTTCCGGATCAAATTCAATACCTCCAGTAAAATCTTTCATAAAATCAGGTAACTGAATCACGGGCTTTGGCTCGTCGTCAGCCCACCTCGATTTTCGCTTCCTCGTGCCGCTACCCGAATCATTATTATTACTACCATCGGCAACAGCATCCGCCGGTGGGTCCCAACGACTACGGCGGCGGCGGCGGCTGGTGGTTTCCTCCTCTCCACCAGAGTAGTCTCTGTCACCACTGTTTGTGTTAGCGACGCCATTTTCGGAGAGTAAGGGCTTGGGGATCTCGGGTTTTGGTGTGGTAGTTTGGGGATTGTGGCCATTTTCAGGGGCAATTTGGGGAGGATTGGAGATTAGGGTTTTGTGTGGGTTTTGGGGATCAGGAAATTGAGGTTCTTCAGCTGGAGGATGAGGGGGCGAGTTAGGGCAACCGGGGACGAAATCTAGGGTTTCCGGTGGTGGTGGTGGTGGTGGAGGTGGATTGGATTGGTCTTGTGGGGCTTGAAAATGAGGGTTTGGGGTTTGATCGAGAGATTCCATTTATTTTTAGAGAGAGAGCGCGAAGGTTATTCGAGAGAGAGCGCGTAGACGTAACCAGTTTGTGGTTTCCGATTTTCCACTTGAGTTGGTGTACGTACTACGTCGTGCTAGTTCCTTCTTTTATTTTTATTGGATAAATTTTATTTATTTTCTAATGGCAGTTAGGTGTGGTGGTGGTGTTAATGAGCTCAGTGTCTTTTGGGCTAAAATGATAGTTGAGCTGGGTAGCCCAAACAAAGATTATGCGAGCAAGAACCGATACCTCAAGGCCACTTGCTTCACAATGGGCTAGTCTTCCCTTTCGAGTGTTGATCCGAAAATGTTTATTTTTCTCAAGATTTTATATTAGGATATTGTTTTTATTTTCTAATCAATGAATTTGTTTTCTCCCTTGAATGATGAAATGACTTGTCAGAGAGTATTTGGTATTGTGTTTGAAAAATATTTTTAAAAAAATTTAAATTTTTTTTATTTTAAATTAACATATTTTTGTTGTGCTGATTTTAAAAATAATTTTTAAAAAATAAAAAAATATTATTGATATATTTTTATAAGTGAAAAGCACTTTAAAAAACAATCACAATTAGTCAATTATATTCTCAAACATGCTTTATTTTTCAGTTTATATATATATATATATATATATATCAAGAAACTCTTTTTATTTTGGATTACTCAAAACTAATGTAACATTAAAAATAATATTTTTTATTTTTAAAAATATTTTAAAATTAACTTGTAAATATATTAAAATAATATTTTTTATTTTTTTTAAATATAAAGCTATTTTTTGAAAAAATAATACATATTTATATTTTCTACTGGTGGATCATCACCATCAAAACTAAAAACTAAGGATTGGAAACCAAAAAAAGGTTAGAAATGATTTTAGTTCGAAGGAGGGAGGAATATTTGTAGTTAGTCCGAAGAAAAATCTTCACAAGAGAGAGTAACATGACAGAAGAGAAAATCAATGCTAATTCACACCCTGTGAGGTCAAGCACGCAGAGACCCCCGCAATTGTTGGAGCTAGCATTCTTCCAATATCCAGAAGTGTGCCTCTCAAAGAAGAACAAATGTCCAGTAATTAGACTGGATGCAGTGATCCAGAAGCGTTTCTCTTGACTCTCCTTTTATATCAATTATTGACTTTGTTAACACTTAACAGACTATTTTTTTGGTGGCCGCCATACGCGGCAGTTCTTCTCTTCCAATATTCATGTGACTATGAACAGATTACATTTCCATAACTCGTGTTTTGCTCCTCATTGTTGCTGATGATAACAGAAACCCTTCAGGGTGTTTTAGGGATACAAACCGAGGAATTCTAATTATTCTTGTTAATCAAAGTGGGGCATAATTTGGTCTTCCAACTCATCGGAGACCTACAAGGAATCCAGTTTTGTAGACTGGATTGGTCTCCTACTGATCTCAAGAAAAAGCAGATCCTCTAACATTCTCCACAGCAAACTTCCCATTTTTTCCCTTCTTCAAGGCATCATCCCCGATTTTGCATCCGTCAAGCAAGGCAGTTAGCTTAAAGGGTGGAACATCAGCAGCCAGCCATTGATCAACATAAAAGATAGTCTGGCTACACTCCTTGTGTGGTCCTGTGGAGGTGACTTCCACGTAGTCACAGTACCAGCCATGGTGAGACCCTTGGCCATCAGAGGTCAAGTTTAGGCGGCATATGGGTGCACTGATGCACGGACCGCGGCCACTAAAGATGTCAAGGTTAGCACGCTCGTAGTAGTCGTGTTTGGGCTCCATTAAACCCCATGGTTGAAGGTCTGGAACCCATACTGATCGGCCTTGTGCGTCTCCTAGTGTCAGGCTGATTTTTGAGTCTGTTCCTGCCTTCATTATTGATCCAGTCTTTACGTAGAGAGCGTATACACAATCGCCGCCGCCGCCCTGTTTGCACCAAAGATTAAGATACGTATAATTTTTTAAAAAAAAAAATTGGACAATCAACACAGAGAATCTTTGTTAAATGTCTGTATGCGACTTGCACACAGAAACATTAATATATATGTTATTGAAAATCTTTCCGAAATCACTCCTTGAGATAAAACCTCAACCATTGGACTTGTGAATTCCATTTATCCAATAGGTGAGATTTTCTGGGAGATTATTTCGGAAAATACTATGTAAAACTCAATTATTCAATAGAGCAAAGGTGGTGTTGATAATAATATTTGCTAGATCTAGCCAGCATATCAAAGGCATAAACAGAAATAGCTTAATTTTTTTTTTTAAATTCCACTATAATGTGGATTCCACATGATCAGATCTTGTCTAAATGGATGGATACATAAATTTAGTTGCGTAAGATCAATGGCAGATAATATGGGGGGAGAAAAGGAAAATAATTTGGACTTACGGGGGGGTTTTAAGGTACTTACATGGAAGCCATTAGCATCAGCAGAGAAGAAGAGAGCGATGAAAATTATTGATAAGCAGAGAGTTCCCTTCATTTCTCTTTCTCAATGCTGGCCTCAGTGAGATTTGTACAATGCGATTTGAGAGGGCAGGGGTTTGAAGAATGTGTTTATATATTCTACTAGATAAATGGGTGCGGTTAAAAAGACAACCAATACTTACCGTTGGCTTATATCCTGTGCTTGACCATTTCTAAGAGATGGTGCTTTGCTTAACACGTAGCATTATCATGTAGATCTTGGTGTGGATATGGTACGTGTGTTAGCACTCAAGAAGCTCCCCCAATAAATGTTTTTTTCTTTTTAAAATTAACACGGTAAGTTAAAAGCTTTAATAGAATAATATTAATTTTTTTTTTTACTGAAATAATATTTTTATATTTTTATTTTTGTCTCGTCACGCCTCAAAAAATATAATATTTATTAAATATTATTATTTTTATCACATCTCATATCATATCTATTATAATTCAAAAACATAATATTTAATTAAATATCACGTATCATAATCATATCATACTGCTATTTTACCCCCCAAAAAAATCATTAAGGTTACTTTCCCATTTCTTTTTATTTTGTATACTAATTGCCAAATTTGTCCCCAATAAAGGCAACAAAATGATGGGTTGCCTCCTCTGCATGTGCAATGTGTTATTAATGGCCAAAAGCATCTTTTAACCTTCAAATAATTCTGCTGCTTTTGCTAGTACCATATAATTGATGTCCTAGTAGAATTGTATTGCACCCATTCTTGGTGGAATTTATATTTCACCCCTCATTCCATTATGGGAAAATAAAAAACTTCAAGATAAATAGCTGTTTCTATATCACATGATTGACAACAAGACTCGGTTAAGATCATCATAACCATGCCTGCAGTGAGCAAGTTACCCTGCCTAAGTTTATTGAACATGGTTTGTCACGTTAAACAATCCAAATAAAACTGCGTATTTACATTGTATAAATAAACAACTACATGATCATAAGAACACATGGGATTCACAGTGATTGAGGCGTATCAGTAAGAAATTGTTTATAGGATTTATGTACAATAATAATTGTTATGGAAGTTGTACAGTGCAATGATTGCAAACACCCCAGAAGATATTTCTTGAATTTACTGCAGTTTCAGCCTGGCAAGGGTAGTAAACAAACATCATTTAAAAATCATCACCAAACTCAATAAATAGTTATATAGATGTCTAAATTAAAACATAGTAGATTAAGTACAGATGGTGTATCTGCTTCTTGATCACTAAATGCAGAGAGTTCAAAAAAGAAGTTCTGCAGAGTGACATAACCTTTGTATTGAAAATCATCAAGAATCCAGTATTCAGGTTAAGACCTAGGCAGTTAGACAACGAGAACAAGATCAGATCTAATAGCAGAATTGATCCAAATAAGAAGAAAGAGGAAATGTGCCACGATTCAGTCAAGGTGCACTTAAATGGAGGATCAGGGTGGTATAGGAAGAAAAGAAAACAGCCCATGAAATAGGATTAAAAAGGATCTGCTCAACTGACACCAAGAAACCAAAGGTAATGCTTAGTGAGTAGATCAACAATAAGAATCCCACCAGGCCGGTTGACATACTTTTTAGAAGCATATTCTTTCATTTGGAGAGCAGGAGCAACAATGGCAAAGCAAATTGTTTGACATGTACACGTTAAAAAGCATAGCATTTTACTACGCCAAGGGAAAAACAAAATTTGCAAAAAAATTTCAACAATGTTGGAACAATGCCGAGAGGGGAAAGGAGATTAATTATGGAAATTACCTCACATCAGCTACTTGAGCTACCAAGATCAAAATCCATGGTGTAATCATATTCAATGGTTGGAATTACAGAGGCTACAAATTTCAAAAATAAGAAAAGGTACCTGCAAAGTAAGACATTGCAATTGTAAGATGCACAGAGAGACAAAAATGAAAGCGGGAGATTATGAAAGATGTATTTACATGTAATTGGAATCACAAAATCTACAAAATGACAGAGAAACATAGATAGTAACCAAGACAGGAAAATTGTACACTGGAACAAAATGCCATAAACTAAGGGAAAAATAGAAATGGGAGATTATGAAAGATGTATTGACATGTAATCGCAATCACAATATCTACAAAATGACAGGAAGGATGTATTGACATTAAAGATCTGTTGACATGTACACTAGAATAAAATACCATAAACTAAATGTACAAAAACAGAAACGAATCAAACTTGAGCAAATAAAACCATTAATGATCCACAGATGTTGCTGAATAGTACACAGACTATGAGACATCAGGCCAGGAGCTGAGAGTCTGTGACAGGATCGAGGTTAAATAATCCAGAGATGTTGCATGTCTTATTGCATACAAGCAGCTTCTTTTTCTATTATTATTTTTTTTTTTTTGAAAAATTAAAGAAAGAAAACCAGATTAACTGGTGACTAGTGTATCCCATCAGCATTAGAGATAGTCTCCTGTCACAATTCCGTTGGATCTTATTGCTGTAGTTTATTTCCAAAACATCAAAGAGAGGTATGGGAACCACAAATAATTGAACTGCCTTGGACAGGGATAGTTTAACCCGGCAAAATCCGGTGACTATACTTAACTTCCTGAGCAAGAAACTCATCTGATTTAGGAAGAGAACATTCTATTTTGTTATTAAGAAACTCACTCAAGCTCTGGATAAAACTATATGGGCTCCACTCAGACCTATCTTTAAGCCTCCAACCTAATCTCACTGGGTTCTCGTGAGAATAGTCCAGGACATACTTACAATTACAGGCATTTCATTGAATTTCATTTTTCCCTCTATTGGTATAAGATTAAAAAAAAAAAACTCACTTGTCAACTTCTGGCTCAACTCCACGTGACATTAGAACATCAATAATTTTCTTCATTACAGCCCCATGTCGGCAAGGATGCACTGATGCATGCTTCCCAGGTAAATGAGGATGGTCTTCAATAGTTACCTGTGCAGGATCAATTTCGATACAAGGAGAAAAGATTATATGAAGCAACACCTAATTTATTCTCTATGAAATGACACACAAAAGTCAGGAGATATATCAAGCAGAAAAATGACCGATGGAAAACTTCCCAGTTTCTCAATCTGACTTGAACTTGAGAAAAAAAAAATTAGAAGCACAAGGTGATGGAGACACATGCAAAATGATTCTGTAAAAACTGACACACGTTTAAAATGATGACTCAAGGTGAAATGCAAGGAGGGTTGTATTACTTTAAGAATTTTGATTCTAGAGTGACATCTCATGAAATCATTAAAATGTAAATTCACATTCCCCCCCTTTTATGGATCTTAAGGTCACAAGCACATGACACCATAGGTGAGCCACGGTGACCTATTTGTACTGTAAAGTCATGCAGGCACCCACACTAAGAAACAGGCATGCGCGCAACACCATAAGAATTTTATTCAACCACATCATGACTCTGCCAAATAACAGTTCCTCGGTCTACTAATAGCAGATCCAAAGCAAAAGGGGACTATTTGTGGGTGTGTACAACACATCCAATGCGCACAATATCGATTGGTAAACAGCATAAAAAATCTCAGCACCGTTTTGCGTGCATGGTCTTGGCTAACATCTTCAAGTACAAGCTCTGGGTGCAAAAGCATCCTTGACTGCCATGCAAGAAAAGAACACAGTCAGCAAATGAGTCAAACTGCATAGATGATGTGCAGGAACAAGTTCAATTCAATATGATACAGCCTTGCCTATAACCATGTTCAGAAATCAATTTCACAGACTACAATAAATAGAGATCACAACCTTCATGTTCATTTTCATTGCACCAAAATATCTTTGATTGATATAATATATTGTTCTGATACTCACTACCCAACTGAAAAGGGTTGAAAATATTTGATAGAACGGCAACAAACCTCATCATATCCAGTAAGCCATACACGAGGAGTTTGATAATATTTATCGTACCTGCAGATACAAGGAAAAAAACCATGTTATGACATGCTTAAAAAACTGCATCGAGTTTCAATTAATTCAGACTTCCTGCAACCATCATTGGACTATTACATTGGTGTTTGAAAGAAAATATGAAGACCTCAGCTATGAGAATTGTAGCACAGATAAATCACATAGTTCAACAGAACATGGCAAATGCTCTAGAGCTGTTATCACACCCAGATTTAAGAAAAAACTATCAATCAAAATTCATCTTACGTGATGCTGACATCATATGTTCGAGTGCGAAGAATGTTATCATCATCATCAGGTTCGTGAGCCACTAGATATGTAGTCTGAAGTGTTGCCTACATCACTCAAATTTGAATAGAAAACTATAAAAATATTTCCACCTTTCAAAGCAGAAAATAATATGGGTGTGAAGAATAGAAATAGAAAGTTACAGAATCTGATTTGATTAGATTGTCAGGGTCTTCAAAGTCTGCCATGTCAGGAATATCTTCCTCCTCCTCTCCCCCAAAGTATGAAGGGTTTGTTTGGATAGGAATTCTTTTAACACTGATATCTAGAGCCTCCATTGAAGGCACATTCTCATCCTCATCACCTTTAGTTTCTAGACCAAATGCAAATCATAAAGTCAGAGCTGAGAAGACTAAACATTGGTTGTGGATATCGAGCTCCAGCAAAAATGGATACCTTTAGGTTTCCCATGAGTTGCTAGCCATCCATCATTATCTTCATTATCAAGTAGAACTTCACCTCCAGCAGCTTCATACTCTTCTTCTACAGACGCAGCTCTTCGTAGACAAGGAACTAAAAGTGAAGTTCACAATTTGCATTAACAATATACAATAAAGCAAAAACTGCAAACGTATTCATCAAATTGAATGAGTATAAATTAGCATCTTTCTTTACATTCAAAACAATGTGAACAGCAATTTCCCTCTGTAATTTTTCTTCACTAAACAAGAACATTACAGGTCTATGTAATTGCTAGTTGCCATATAAAAATAATAACTTCATAGATGAAGATGCAAAAAACAAATAAGAACACTGCTGATAATGGCAGAACTTACCATTTCGAGTAATCAGAAACTGTTTCTCAGCAGGCAAGTAAGGCTTCCTCTTGCTCGGCTCACCAGATTCCCTATTAAAAACAGAACAAAATCAAGAACAAGATTAAAGCATATAATTTATGATAAAAAATCGAAGAATTTTACACAATGAAAAGATGGAGGCTTTGTAAAGGGGGGAAGTGGCGAAGAAGCAAATTACCAGGACCAAGTGGGGCATTTAGAGACGAGATTGTCACCGGCGAGAATGAATTCGCTGACACTAAGAACGCCTTTCTCTTTAAAGGCAGAAACAGTGCGTGGACCTGTGATTCTCTCCACTGTTCCTTTGAATGCTTCGTGAATCTTCTGTGATAGAACCATCTCTCCGATTTTTTAATCGAATGGGGGGATCGAAAACAGGAAACCCTGGAAATTGCAGGGAGACAGGGAGAGAGCGCGGGGGTTGAGGTGCGTGTTTGTCGAGTTAATTTTGTCTTTTGCTTTAAATAGTTAGTCTAAACTATTCTCTCAGTCCCTGAACTTTCTTTTTCCGAGTTTAGCACGTTTCTTTTTTGTGGTTATGAAAAACTGTTTTATGACCCCAATTCTTTTCGTTTGACTTGATCTCATCCTTATATCCTCCTCCCGAGAGGAAGTTGTTAGACTAAAATTCGTAACCACAACCTTTATTATCAGGACTAAAATTCGTTTTATTTTTGTATTTTAAAAATTTTATTTTTTATATATTTTTTAAATTATTTTAATATTGATATTAAAAATTAAATTTAAAAAATATTCTAACATATTTTAAATAAAAAATATTTTATAATATTAAACAGATTATAAAACTACCTTAGTTTGTGAGGTGCGCGGTGCAGCACACCCTCACAGAAAAGCATAAATTTCATGCTTTTCGAGAGATTTCACAAATGTTTGGTTGTATACGAAAAACGCAATTTATTTTTTTGGTGGCCATGACAATTCACGTTTGCAAAACAATTTTGGCAGCTGTTTTTGTCAAATATGTTTCAATTAACAATGTAATTCATTTACTTTGTTTCTTTAAAATAATAAACAGTGTAATTTATTTATATCGTTTGCTCGAAACAATTTTTTTTAAATGTTTTTATTTTTTATATATTTTATTTTTAAAAAAATTAGTTTAGAATGAATTAAATTCACTTGTATTATTAGTGAACAATATTTTTTTTTTCCTGAAAAACTAATATATGGTAAATTAAATTCACTCGCACTGTAATATCAAATCAATTTTATTCCTGATAATATTTTATCTAATTTTATTGCACATTAAAAAATTATAAAAACTGTAGTTCTTGTCGGATGAATTTTATACATAATGAAATTGTAGATGGTTTAATGGAATAATAAAAATATTTTATATAAAGTATTATTTATTTCATGATATAATAACAATAGTTAAATTTACAATATTTAAATTAAAAACATCAATATTAATATATATTTTTTAAAAATTATTTTAAAATCTCAATTTCAAAAGCATTTTTAACCAAATATATTAAATTATTATTTATTCAATTTTTCAATTTTAATCACAGTTTTAACTAAATATTTATTTTTTAAAATAATTTCAATTAAAAATATTTTTATAAAAATAATTTTTTTTAAATTATAACTATAATAATTATCGCAATACCAAACACAAGACACTGGCTGCAACGAAATGAGGCTCGGTTGCCAGGCAAGTTGGCATGAATTATAATGTCGAAGTCCACTGTGGCGTCTTCGATCACTGCAACCTCCGTACAGTTCATCATTGAAAATTCACATCTCTACAAATTCTGGCCGGATCCCGTCTCAGAAAGCTCCATTTCAGGAACATGACATCGGGATGCCAAGAAGATCCGGTTTGTTGTGGCATCTTGCAAATAATCTCTTCGTTTCTAGATTTTGCTGCTGAGGTCTTTTCAACTATTTTCTGCTCTGGGTGACTTAAATTGGCTTTGCCAAGAACATCGAGCTTGTATTTATACATGAAAGCAAATTTGATTCATTTTATTTGTTCCTGTAAACACGAACTGAATCGTTTAGAGATCGTTGTGTGATCTCATGCAGTATTTTTCAACATGTTATACTTGCAGAAACGCGAGTAGCTTTCGATCGCGACTTGACCCCTCACCTCCATTCAATGCAAAGAAGATGGATTTAGCCATGAGAGTCTGCAACCTTCATTCATCTTTCAGACTTGGGCCATTTGCTTTTCGTTGACATGCATCCATTTTTTATGTTTGACCAGCCATATGATAATCGGGTGTGTTTAGAGTTCTTAGAAGTTCTGAATTTTTTATTTTATTTAAAATGAAATTTTTTATGTTTTTTTATTGTTTTGATACATTGATATCAAAAATAATTTTTTAAAAATAAAAAAAATTATTTTAATATATTTTTAAATAAAAAAACATTTAAACCGATACCATAATCACAAACAGACTCGAACAAATGATTATCTGTTGAGGTACACTTTGTATCCTTAGACAACTGGTAATAATTCTTTTGGTATGCATATTAATATCTGTTAAAAACCATCTCAACTTAATAGTTTAAGTTTAAGTGAAAGATTTGAAACTTGTACAAGTTCCATATTACCTTATGTTTGGTTTTTATCAAATAAATGAGAGTGGTAAGATTCGAACTCATGACTACTTAGTCACAAAAGCTCTGATATCATGTGAAAGAATCATCTCAACTAAATAATTAAAGAGTTTTTACTTTTAGATAAAATTCAAGATATGATTTATATTATTTTCTAACGCATCCCTTCAAATAAAAGCTTTTTAGACTTAAAACTTGTGCAAACTCATATTATATTGTGCTTGATTTTTATCAAATAAATAAAAAGTTGTAAGATTCAAACTCATGATTAATTCGTCATCAAGGCTTGATATTATATCAAAAAATCAATTTAACTTAAAATTTTAAATTATTAAATAAAATTTAAAATATAATTTATATTATTCTCTAACAAATTTATATAGATAATCTGTTATTTATGAACATGTTATAAAACCCCTTAGAAAGGATACAACAATCTTTTTGATAACAAGAACAGCAACAATCTTAACCATTAAACCATCATTCTCTTACATCTCTCGTAATTAACCTCGAAGCACCTCCACAGCAAAAGGAAAGTCAACAGAATCATAGACAAAAAGAAAATGCATATACAACAATCATCAGTGCAGATCAACTACGTACCTCCCTATCGTTACAGATTTCCAGCAAAATCTTTAACAGTAAACCCAACCTTATCAAACCTACCTTTCTCACTGCTCTCTCTGAATTTCAAATATTCTCTGCAAACAAATGGGTTATAGATCCTCGTACTTCCTTCTCCCACCACTTCATCTGGTGCAAAAATCACCTTCTCATCCTCAAAGCACCAAAAGAAGGCTAAAGAGAATCTGCGCACGTTTCTTTTTAAAACAACTCTATGTTCAGATGATCTCAACTTCCCATTGCTCCACGCATGCATCAAGTCTCCAATGTTCACTACAAGAGCATCTTCACGTGGGTTTATGTCCATCCACTTCCCTTCCATGGATCTTACTTGAAGCCCTCCGATCTCATCTTGACATACAATTGTCACACAGCTCATGTCCGTGTGCATTCCAAGCCCCTCAGCTTCTTTTCCTTCCACTGTACTAATTTCTGGTGGCGAATAGCTGTTTATTCTCATGTATCCGTGACAGTTATTGAAATCAGATTCATCAAACTTCTTTGCAAAATCTCCTCCCATGCTCATTAGCACTGCCCTCACTATTCTCCTCGAAAGCTCAGACATTTCGATCCCATATTCTTTAACTGTCTCGCTGGTGTAAACACGAAGTAACAGAAATATATTCGTCAGAAGCATGCTCTATAATAAGAATATAACAGATTTCATTTTATTGCTTGGCTTCATGCTTCATTCTCAACTGACTAAAGGAAGGAGAAAAATAGGTGAAAATAGTAGTTCTGACTTGTGAATTACTATTTATTACCTGAATTCATCAGGATTTGGATAGTCCAAGAGAATTCCTGTGGAACTTTGTGCAGAAGCAAAGAAGTCCGGTCCGGAAACACGAAGACTTTCAAAGAATGGCGATGCAATAAAATGAGGGGTGTAGGTTCTTACCGATGATGATGGACCTAACTTGATTTTGGACTCGTAAGGCAGGCTGAAGATATGTGTCGAGAGGGAGTAGAGTTTCCTGTAAACATCTTTCGAAATTCCATGGTTAATTATATGGAAGAAACCCCATTCGTTGCAGGCTAGAGAAAGGGAGGAGAGGCAGGATGGGCTAATGGGCTGTGAGATGTCAAAAACGGGAAGCTCTATAGAACTACGGGATTCAGGCATCATCTAGGGCTAGATAACAAAAATCAGTTTGATTGGTATGTTTAGCAAGTAAAGACACCACAGCACACGGCGGCATGCCTTCATTTATATGTTTATATACTTAATTGAATCACCTGATGAGGACAAGTCTACAGCTGTCCTTGTTCAGTACAACCAAGCACATGTAAGAAAAAAAAAACAGATTGAAGTTAGTATCAAGGTCAACACCGCAGCCTAGCTTTTTCTTGGAAGGGAAGCAATTATTTTCTTATAGTTGTATCCTCAGAAGGTCAACAAGCAGAAGCTTGAATTTCTTAAATTGTAAGCTGGTGGCCAGCAGCAGGCAGGAATGAAGGAGGTGTGCAGGTCACTTATATTGTTAATTAAGCACAAGTTCTTGAGTCTGGATTCTTTACAGGGAATATATATATATATATATATATATATATATATATATATATATATATAGAGAGAGAGAGAGAGAGAGAGAGAGAGAGTACTACCTGCATTACCGTGTTTATCGAGTAGGTCAACTTGAGTTCAGATTAAAATATTAGCACTTCTGCTAGCTAGCTCTAGCTAGCTATTCTTCGAAAGAGAATCAAGTGAATAAAATATATATTTAACGATATAGAAAGCAGCTAGCAGATTCATAGATGTCTTTTTCTCAAAGTTTTAATTACCAGTTGGGCAAAACTCTGTGCGCACCAGTTGATAACTTCAGAACAATACTCTAAAACTAGCTGATATGATCTTCTGCCTTCCATGCGTGAATTTGCAGGACTGGGAGACATTTTTGTCAATAACTTCACTAATTAGAGGATCAGACACCTTGCACATGTACATTACCTCTGTTTATTCTCAAAATAAATGAGTCATTTTATTAATTAGCTCAGGCAATTTAATTAGAAATTTATTTCATGTGAGATTGATGTTCGAAATAAGATATATTGCTTCCGAATTAATTCCCTGCCTCCATGTCGCATTTTCATGAACCCTGCAGGAGATGATATGACTGGCTAATTGATGCATGGGATTTTTTTTTCCTGTCAATGGATATAATTTTCTCGATCGAATTTAATATAAGATTTTGCTGAAAGATTTTAAAGATTTTATTTTTTGTAGGATTAAAATTGTGTGACTCAATTGGTAAGACTACATTCAAGCAAGACTTGAAGGTTACTATTTAGTATTTGTAATATTTTCTTAGTTGATCCATGATTTATTTATTTTTTTGGTTTAAAATTTTTTTATTGTTTTTTTTGTTTTAATTAAGAGTTTTTCAATATATAAAATAGGGTTATTTATCATGTATTTTAGAAGACCATTTGAAAAGAAAATATTTAATAATAAAATTATAATTTATAATTTATGTGTGATCTCTATTTAACATAATTATATGATATATGTTTTTATTATCCTTGCACGCATCACTAATGCCTATAGTCATTTCTTTGCTTGTCTGGGAATTCATTCTTCACTCAAGGTTCCATGTTCGGTAAAAAGGTAAAGAGATTGAAAATAACTTTTTTATGTTTATCGAATCTTATTTTCTCAACATTTTTTATTTTAATTTTTCATCTCACGTGAAACACAACCTGCATATGAAAATATTCACTCCTACTTTTATCAACTGTAACAAAAAATATATAATTTTTTTTTTTAACAAATAACTAACTAGGGAAAATCTTTTAATTGATGGGGAAAAAATGCATTTCCTAGTAGGATCACAGATCGCCATTTAACCTTTGCAGGGTTTCTGCTTGTTTAATTTTTAGTAGGCCCAAATTTCCTTGTGATTGCATGAAGGTTCATTGGGACCCTTCTAATCTGAACTCTTTTTTTTTTTTTTTTTTTTTTTTTTTTTTGCGGCGGGGAGGGTGGTAGGGGGGCCGCGGGCCGCTTGTGCTTATTTCCTCTTCCGTTTTTTCCTCGTGAGGGAAGACAAATAAAATGATTATGAAATTGAAATAATCATTTTTTTTTTTTGGGGGGGGGGGGGGAGGTGGCTATTAAGTATTTAGATAGTGTTGGTAAGTCAAACAATATTAATTGAATTTGACTGGACATAGCTATATTGGAGTGGCTAGATATCTGTCATGTCTTGTGTTAGATATGCATTTAACTAGACTTGACGATTTCTTATGTTTGTGTTGTGTTGGTATACAATGAATAAGATAAAAAAGCATAAAGTCATTTGGGAGTTGATTTGAAGTGGTTTTATCGTTTAACGGGTAAAAAATATAATTTTATTAAAAAAACATTTATGATATTATTTTTTTAAAAAAAAAAATTAAAATATATTTTATCGATTCAAGTTTACTCGAAGTAATGTTTTAAATTTGTAATCCAAGTAATGAAATCACGATAATCTTGTACAAAAAAAATAAATTAAATTATAAATTTTAATTTTAATAAACTTATTATTGAAATAGTAAAATTGAAAAAAAAAACTCAATATAAATAAAAAAACAATAAAATGATATAAATCTATCAAGTTAACTCGCAAAACTCATGATTCACATCATGAGGTTGAGATAACTTCATAGAAAATAAACCGAAAAAAAAAATTTAATTCATAATCAATCAAATGTTAAATAAAAAAATTAAAATAATATATATATATCAATTAAAAAATAGAAAAAAAAACTCAAATCAATCAAGTTAATTTACCAAATTTATGATATGAATCATAAAATTAAAATAACCACAAATAAAAAAAAAACTATAGCAAATATATAATATGAGATTTTCAAACTGTAATAAGTCTCGTACATAAATATTCTCATCATATAGTAAATAACACATGATGGGATGGTCCAATGTTAGACCATTGTTTTTTAATGTTATTCGGTATATAGCCATTTAAACCATGACTACAGGGACTAAATTATGTATATTAAATGGCACTTGAGCTTGTAGCCCAGCGGTGGAAAGGTCTTGTGTCCTTTCTCTGCACCAGGATTCAAGTTTTGTCTGTGCACGCCTGTCATTCTCGCGGTATCTTACATGCTCACTGGGCTTGCAGGATGTTTAGTGAGTTCAGGAATTAGTCGTGATGCGTGTAAGCTGGTCCGGACACCCCGGGTTACCAAAAAAAAAAAAATATTATGTATATTAAATGATTTTATCATATGTTAATTAACTCATGATGTAATGGTCCAACATTAGGACCTTTTCCTTTCTATGTTAATTAATATACCACAGGGCCAAATAATATAACCTTATTATTCACTAAATGACAATGAGATAGTAAGGTACAAGGTTTTGTTTTCTTTGATGTTATTCAGTGGATAATGAAAATAATACCTAAATAATATATCGTTTACTAAAAATATATAACAATATAAAATACATAAGACGTGATCTTTAAATTTTCTATTATATCATCAATTCTTTAACCAAGATCTTTATAAACTAATTAAAATTTTTAGTTATTATAAAATTAGGTGATAATTTATTTTTTTATATATATCTTTTTACACATAGCTGAACTTGATGTTCTTTTTTTTTAATAGTTTTGATATGCTAATAAAAAAAATATTTTAAATAAAAAATATTTTTAAAAAACAATATAATCACACCATCAAACATAAACTGTGTCGTATCCGAACATAACTGCATTCATTCTGAAATCTTGCATCTGTTCTTGATATTGTTTTGATTAAACAAGCCTGTTTGCTAATGCGTAGCTGTGGATTTTTTTTCTCAAAACTATAACAGCATTCTGTGAACTTATTAGTCAATCTGTAATGCGATCAATCAAAGCTAAATTGACCCACCAACATGAACAACAAAGGCAGTGGAACATAATAATTCCTATATTATTTCCTGGTAAATAAAGAGAACATCAGAGTAACCAAAAAAATATCTAACGCATAAATCGCATTCCAGACTTTCCTCCTATATGCAATATGTGTATATAACTATGTTGAGAAGATTCCTTGCCCAAAGACAAGGAAAGCATTAAGTGAAACCCAACCTAATCAATGTTTTTTCAGGGGTTTAACAAATAACTACTCTAGCATAATAAACTAGCCATTATTACTATTATTATTATTATAGATTGTTTAACCCCTTTTAGATTTGTGCTCCACGGAAGCCTTAGAAGTAGCCAGAGCCAACCAAGTCCCCTTTCCCATTGGCAAGGAAGAAGATGCAATGGAAGAGGCAGAGGAGCATCCCTGTTGCTGCTCACACTGCTCACAGTACCTTATCATTCCTTTTCTCCGATCACCTTCCTCCCATTGGCTCATCATCCCTTTCTTTGTGGGTCCCAACTGTGTAAAACATACAGAAAATGAAAAGGGAGTCAGCATGTATACTATGATAGTATCACTAAAATATGGGTATGAATTGAAATTGAGATTTGATCAGGTACACATGCACTTGGCATGGCAATACTGGTGGTCACATCTTGATGATGTCTTCTTTGAAACGTGACAGGGTGAGGAGAGGCTTCAGCATGAGACTGAGACCCACAAAACAATCCATAATCATCAGTTTGATTGGTATTCAGTGGCTCATTAAGGTTGATGAGAGGGGTTTTGGTAGCGGTGGTGATGGTAGTAGAAGTGGAAATGCTGCTATTCTCATACTGGGAGTGAGTCATTTGATCAAGGGGAGGACAGGTGGTTGGAGTCGTGGCAGCTGTGGATTGGGGAATGGTGATAGGCCTTCTCTCAGCTAATGGCTTCACAGGGAAAGTACGGTGGGGTGTATGGGTTTGAGATGGAGGAGCAAAGAGGAAGTGAGATTGTTTTGGTGTAGTGGAGGACACTGAGGGAGGTGTGTGTACTGCACTGAGGTCTTCTAGTAGGACCACAACCTGACGGTGAGGGGTTGAGGTAGTCATATCCGGCCACAGGAAACTTCCCTGGGGCTTGCATATTCTAAACCCACTTTTCAGCCTCTCTATCTTTGCTGCCCTGTCCTCTGTTGGTGCTGGTGATTCTGTTCCTGGTGCTATGATGCCTCCTGATGATGACTTGCATTGTTCTTGTGCTGATTCCCCTAAATCCGTTGCTTCTTTTTCCTGATGCATCACTCCTTTCCCCCTCCTTCCAGTTCCTTCTGGCGTGATTGACTCTGTTGAACCCATTAATAAAGCTGGCTTTTCTGTTGATTCTGCTCTGTTTGATTTCTCCACTCTGGTTTTTAGCTTCTCCATTTCTTCCTGCATTAATTGAATGTTTCCATCATCACAATAATGACCGTGTTCAATGCATAATTAAATGCTACAACAATAAATGCAGCCAAGCCTCCACGTTGCACTGTAACGACAACTAAATTCTTAACTAACCAATTCATCCTAAGATCATCATTAAGCGTATCATTGTTACAATATAAATGCTGTCTAGACTAGAAAGTACTACCAAGGACAACGGAAATCCACTGCCAGAACATTCATCATTTATGAAACTATTTAATGTGGGATTTTGAGCTTTAAATTGAACTAATTGCAAAAATCTAGTCTGGAATATGCAACACTGCCATATCAAGCCTCTAAATATAACAGCTTCTCAAATGGTTTCATGGCAATTTATGCATCAACTTATTATCTAGAATAGATACATTCATCAGATGGTCAATTTGTTACTACCATCTTCCAATGATGTGGATCATGCGATCACCCAGGAATTTCTTATTTGAACAAATCTTATATACACTAGTAGCACCCAGAACGTCATAACGTGGAAAGAATCATTCATATCAAATCTTACACACTTCAATTGAAAAGAAAATGATAATTATTAAAGGAAGAATTCTCATGCTCTCCTACCTTAATCCCATACAAAGATTCTGAAATTTCCTTTAGTTGTTCCTCCATCTTTACCTTCTTATTCACCAAATCAATGTACATTTCCTGCAAAAATAGTACATGGATTGTCAAGAGAAGAACTTGGGTCAGTCCAAAAATCTGGTCAAGCTTTCATATCTATTACCTTCAGTGGAATTAATAAGTTGTCATGCTCCATGTCCTGACTTGTAGGAGAATAATTCGGTGCTGCCACCATTGCTAATTCCTCCCCGTGTTTTTTTAGACACCATTGCCTCCATCTCCCTGCCCCCCATAAGAACAACACATACGCGAGAGATGGAATCAGTAGCGCACACAATTCACCCCAAGAGTAACAGAGAAAAACTGGTGGGCATTACCAGATCAACAGCACTAACAAGCTAAAAGACCACAAAATTGAAAGACAATCAATCCTAGTTAAAACAGAAGGACCAGTACCCTTTAATTTTAGCAATTTCTTCTCTGAGCTCCTTGATCTCTCCAGCACAAACTGGATCCTGACTAGGATTATCACCAGGTTTCCACCCAGGTGGAGGTGTCCAATAAGGATCCTGCACACCGGCCTCTTTCCTGATATCAACCAAATCAGCCTTCTCCAGCCAATACTCCATTGCTCCATCTGCGTTATGCCTCCTTCTGAATCTCTCTTCTCCTCCCGGAGCCACCTTCCCTGACATATGCTTCAACAAGTGGTCTAACAGCCCAGTATCCCCAATCAACTTCCGTGCCTCAGCTCTCAATTCTGGCCTTAAAATCGGGCGTCGAAACACAGCATTTTGCTCTGTCATTACCTTTAACATGTTTTCCTCAGCCAATTTATACCTTCACAGAAATCAACCAACCAAATTAGCTAGTTACATAAAGACACAAATCAAAAAAATATATGAACACAAATGACGATCTGAATTTAGTTTATTAACTAATAAAAGCTTTATTACCTCCCCGCAGACCATCTGTCAATAGAATTCTTGATGAGTTTGTTCTTCTTTTGCCTATAGACCACAATCTGGTTCTTCTTTTCAATTTTACGCCTTTTCTTTTTTGATGATAATTTGCTAATACCAGACCCACCTCGACACTTTCTCTTACGTAATTTCCTTTTAGCTTCACTTGACTTGTTTACTGCTAACTTAACATCGACCTCCTCCTCGTCCTCCTCGTCTGTATCATCATCACTACCATCACTGTCTTTCTCTTCTTCGCTTTTAATCAAATCCTTCGATGCAGTCACTATTTCACGTTTATCCTCTACGTGTTTAGCCAAGAACCTGACCTGCCGGCGCTGACCCCACTTAACCATGCCTGTCCCGCTGAGCTCAGACATGAGAGACACCTTCCTTGCACCAACAAATTTATTAACATGAGTACTTGTAGGTGGGTATGACACTTTTCTTGGTGAAACCGAAGGATGTATAACCATCCAGAAACTCCATGAGTAACTCTTGTCTGCCATTTCTTGAGAAGAGATTCTCCTATAAAGAGCTTCCGCTGCAACTTCTGATCCTAAAATGTATTTCTCATCGAATGCTGGTAGCTGCTTCTTCTTTGTTTTCATGTCTTTCTTGTAATTAATAGCTTCAATCTCATTGAAGTAACGTCTTAGAGAATTGATGCTTGGAAACCTCAGCGAGACTCTCATCCTGGTCTTTTCATTCACCTGAGATATTTATTCAAGCAGAAACAAACACCAACAAATTTTAAAGCAGAGAGAAAAAAATGGTGAGCCGGGTTTAAGAATATTGTTGAATTATATAAAAAATACCATGACAACCCGAGTTTTGTTGAGTTGATCAGGGGATTTATGAGGCAGCTTGGAGTGATCAACTTCATAAAAAGAGCTCACTTTAATATGCTCAGCTGGGTCTTCATTATTAAGCATGGAAAACAAAGAATAATGAGAGATTTCCTTATTTTGATCAGAAACAAGAGCTCTTAGCGTGGAAAACGACATAGCTACTACTAGCACTAGCAGCAGCTGCAGTAGTACTACGTACTTGCAGTACTGTGAGCTATAGGAGTAGAGCTAGCTAGCTAGTACGAGCAGTAAAAAAAATCAGCAAATCAGAAGAGAGAAATCAAGTGAGAGAGAGAGAGAGAGGAAACAAGAGAGATAAAAAAGAGGGAGAGATTTGTTGCTCGGGCTTGTGTTTTTGTTTTACAAATATTACCAAATGGTGGTGCTGTGGTAAATGTTGGGTGATGCAGGCATTGTCCGCCTAAAATAAGCCTTCTATCGGCGTCCTCGGAGTTCTGCCTCCTTTTTATTTCCTGCATTTTCACAAGCACAACTAAAATCACTGTATTACCCTTCTTTTTTAAAAGGGGTGAGAATTTATGTATGCATAAGCCCCTCGTGTGCAATACTCGATAGAGAATGTCTGGAATATACCGTTACATAGCATAATAATTATGTGGTTTTTGTTATGTAATATCATCATTTCACTTACTTGGGCACCAAGGATGTGTAGAGCGGGGTTTGATTTGCATAACAAATTGCAGGGGACGCGCGTGTGGGTTTGGTATGTGTGTGAGCGTGAGACAAAGATTAGTAGGAATTCGGTTGAGTATTTGAAAACTTCAGTAGACTTATAATCAGCGAGTGGATTTGAGAGATAAAAGAGCGCGTGGGTTACGAGGAGAGAAATAGAGGAGCAACAGAAAGAAAGGGGTACTGTGGTGGCTGGGGAGTGGGAGTGAGGAGAAGAAAGAACAAACTCACCGATGGGTGGTCTATCACTGCAACATCAACCAGCTCCATGGTAGTCATATTCTGCACATAGAGAAACAGTTTCAACTGCACAAGTTAATACTAGCTAGTCGTATCTCTCGTCCTCCCCGGCCCCCCGGCGAATAAACATACATGGACATGATTAAAGAAAGGGAAAATCAGACTATATATAAGATAATCATTTGAAGCAAACATACAATTAATCTCATTAATCAATCATAAACACAAGGATTGATCAGAAAAGAAAGCAGGGTTAAGGCCTGATATATATATATATATATATATATAGTGATTCTTGCACAGCCTGCAGGAGAATCTCTATATTGTTGGCACGCAGAGACTGAAAACAAGAAGAAGCGAACGGGAATTAATGCAAAATCAAAGCTATGTACTACTGATCATTACGCGCGACCTTTAAAGTACACTAACTAGGAAAAACACCGCTGGTAAATTAAAGATCATGAAGCTTGGAAAGTGTATCAAAAACACTTTTGAGCTTGAAATCTCAATTTTGAGAATCTTCCAGAAGCCAAACAACGTATATCTGTTAACCACAGGAAAATACATACTCTGTCAGGACTTGTTTGAATTCCTCATTCAAACACACTCCATAATGACATGCAAATGGGTCATTCCTTTTGAGATTTTTTATCCAGTACCAACACCGATTCAACCAGCCAAAGAGTAACTACACCAGCATTAATTAATGCACATGAAAAAAATCAAGTTGAAAATTAAACAGCAAAAATAAATATAAAATGAGACCTTTTCTGTTTCTGTTTCAAAAGCTGCTTGTGATGGATTGTTCGGAGAGCAAGAAAAAACAGCTTGAGAGAAAACACAGAGAGAAGGGCGAGGGAGATTTTTCTGTTGTGAAACCAACAATAAGGGTGCATTTCTGCTATAAAGAGGGAAAAAAATTAGTAATGATTATTACCAGACGGGATGCGCCTCACGTGACCTGGATTCTGGTCCCCCCTCCCTCCTTTACAGTAACGTCTCCTGTTTTACCGTTTTACCGTTTTACCCCTCCCGAGTCTTGTTGCCTCTGGAAATGTTGTTTAGATGGTTGAGAGCTAAAGAAACTGGCTCTTAGATTTTTTTATCTATGGCCTTTGAGGAGCCATATGGTTCCTGGTGGCCAATAACGTGTAGCCAAGTCATAACATCTGTAGCTTCTGACCACGTGGCGGATGCTTGCTTGTGAGAATTATGGGAGAGGCTCGGGTCGGGGTTGCCTCATTGGATATGGTCTTGTAGTTCCAGCTCGGGTGTATAATATTCTTCTCTTCTCTATACCCACACCACACGAGGAGCACCATAATCTACTCAATAGCTTAGATTTTAATTTTATAAAACTTTATTAACTTTATAATATATAAAATTAAACAAAGTATATGTAAATTGAATGAATATCCACATTAATAAAAAAAAAATTATTGAAGAGGGATGACACGCAATTTTATTTTTTTTTGAAGAAGGTAAATTGTACATGTTTTCTTCAGTTTATAGATAAATTGAGATTTATTTTTTGGCCATTTTAAGAGTATATCCCTCACATTTATCTAATAAATTTAATAAATTCTTTAAGCTAATAATTCTAAGAATTGAATAAAAAAGATAATACATTTACTTTTAAATCAAGGGTTTGAAGAAGTAAAAAAAAAACAATAATTGTATGGTATATTTATTTGGTCTCTAGTTATTTATCAATCGGTGTTTATTTTGGAGTGTAGTTATAATTATTTTTTAAAATATTTTTCATGTTAAAATATAGTAAAATGATAATTTTTTATTTTTAAAATTAACACATCAAAATAATTTAAAATATATAAAAAAATAATTTAAAAAAAAATATAGATTTGCCTACATTTGCTTTGTACCACAGGCACGTGATCTGTGGATGCATGTAAGGCCCAGTAACTCCGTTAGCCATAACGAATGGACTTGGATAGATTATGTTCTTGTTCATGACTCTGGTTTTAATGGATGAGAAACTTTTGTTCATGTTGGGTTTCTAATTGAGTTCTAGAATTTTCGATACAACAATTCAAAGAGAAACCTGTGTTTGGAAGTGGATGTTATAACGGAAAAAGTTACGCTACATTTGACGAAATAATGATAAAAAAAACAAAACAAATCCGATTGGCAAGATGGCTATAAATTTTCTGTTACTAATTGTCGTGCCCGTTAGACAATTGCTAGATTTGCTGCGGGGATAAAAATGCTTTGGCCAAAAAAATCGAGGCTAGAGTCATTTGTTTAATTGATGATCTATGTTTGAAAAAAACAGAAAAAAAAACAAGGAATAAATAAAATAATAAAAAATCAGACCTAACTTTATTCGTATTATCAAACAACTCAATATTAAAAAATTGGGTTATAAAAAATATAAAAAATCAAAATCCATGTTAAATCAAGTGAACTCGCAAACCCTGCGATCATGGGTATAAGATTTGAATAATTTCCTAAAAAAAAAGTAGGAAAATAGAGTTGAAGGATGAAATTGAAATAAAAAAAATGAACTCATATTAACCTTTGAAATCGATGATTTTGATCATGAAATTGGGGCTAACCCTGTAGAAGAAAAATCATAAAAAATAATAAAGCAAAACCAATAAAAAATAAAAAATAAAACATCAAAAAAGACAAACCTCTTACATCTTGTTTGATCTTTAAAATTCCTAACTCGTGAAATTTCAAGACTGAATTCAATCAATAAGCTTAATTCCAAACTAATTTAATTTTGAACAATGAAATAGTAAAAAAATATTAATAAAAAAAACTTGAAAAGATAAAAAATATATATAAAAAAATGAAGATCAATTTGAAAGATTAAAAAATTGTGAGGGTGAAATTAAAAAATATTTGTAATTTGATAAATTATTTATAAGTTGAAAAATGCTAGGGGAGTGAAATTGAGAAATATTTATAGTTTTATAGATAATTCATAGGGAAAAAATAGCAAAAAAAAGAGACAAGGATGAAGTGTAAAGAAAAAATAAATTGCAAGGTTTGGTCTAAGATTAGTACAAAATTTAAGATGGAGAGAGAGAGAGAGAAAAAAAATAGTCATCGATTATTGGTGGTTGAAATTTGAGGCACACGCCTTCTCATGCCCAAACCTTTCAAATACTGAAATGAAAAGTGATGTTTAGTGGCTTAAATGCCTTGTATGCTTTTTCCCAGATAATGTGTGAGGCGTTCATACAGTGACGCGTGTCACAACACGTTAAATTTTTTTTTTAATAACATTTAATACATATCAACTATAATAATGTCACTGAGTAATTTTTATATTTACAATAAAATCAATATAAAGTGATAAAAAAATATCTTCATGAGTTATGTTGGTTTTATCTCTAAAAGCATAAAAAGTTATTATATTATTTTAAAAAAATCCAAGAAACCAAAATGTCCCTATGCGTCAAGCATTATTATTTATTATAGGGTTAAATTAATAATTTTACTGTGTAATAAAAAACAAAAATAACTAATATAACCCCGTATAACATGTAATTGTCAAGATACTCGTGTCGTGATGAAACAACAATATTTGTCCCTGATACATAATTCAATGTGTTTTTTTTTAGCTTGGAGCAGTACTGCCATGCCACAATTTCAATAAATAAATAGTAAAATGTCTCCTGAGTACGATAATTTTTCATTCATCTTTAGCTTTTTTTTAATATATAAAATAAATAATTCAGAAAAATAAAGTTGCTATTCAATGTTTTGACAGATAAAAACTAAGAAAAACACAACACTAACTATAAGAGTTCCGACTAAAGGTTTGCTTGCACAACCGGGGACATTCAAGGCTATCCTACTGGTTTAGTGTTTTTTTATTATTATTATTAATATAAATATTCAGGATAACTTGCGTGTATCTTCGATTAATTTTACTAATTTTAAAATTAATGATCATATAAATTTCTAGTAACTATAGCTCGAACTTAAAACATATAATAGAACAGATCTTTTTAGTTCTAATTTTTTATTATTAGACCATAACTGCTAGATGATTTTAAGATTTATTTTTAATATTTAGGGATGTAGATTAAGATAGCATTCCCATTTATTCATAACCTAAGAAAAATTATTATGCAAGTCCATATCAATGTCTATTTTTTATCCTGGTTTATGCGTTGACTAGGACTTTTTTGTTTTTCCCAACAAGAATCCTAAAAACGAAGTGATTTAAGAAAAGAGAAGGTCTTGATCTCCCGCCTAAATTGATTATTGCCCCATTGAAACCCAATTCTACAAGACGGAAATGTCAGGGCTTGCAATTTAGTTACCAATTAAAAGTTTGTGTTTCAAACTAAAATCATGTCTGTTTTTTAATTATTTTTAATTTTAAATTAATATTTTTTTTATTCTTTTAAATAATTTTGATGTACCAATATCAAAAGTAATTTTTTAAAAAATAAAAAAAATATATTTTAATATATTTTAGAGTAAAAAATATTTTGAAAAATAAATCATATTTTTAAATATACTCTCCAGCTTGAATTCAGATCTTAAACTTAAATCAATATGTTAAATCATGAAAATAAAATATGAGTCTAAATTTCAATTATAAAAAGACCACAGTAGTAAATAGATGGGCTCACACTTGATGCATCTAAACAGAAAAATCGAGCTCAATGCCTTGTTATGTTTTTTTATTGTAAAAGTCTACGGAGAGAAAGTTGTTAGTGTAAAAAAAAATAAAAAATGCATAAAAATTAAGAAAAATAAACAAATAATAATAACAACAAAACTCGAGAAAACTCCATTGTTGGAACACATGTGGTCTCATATTCTAATTATAAAATAGACATAAAATAATATATAAGATTACAAATTACAGGCAAATAGCACACAGGTCAACACACATAGCTAGCCTTCATATGATGCTCGACCTTTTATTTGCTGTATTTTTCACAAAAATAAAAATTATGTTATCATATTATTGCCAATCAACTTCTTTCTAATAATAACCGGTTTGCTTTTACATTTTAAACATGTTTTTGCAAATAAATAAAAAATATGTTTTTTAATGTTTTTAGATTCTATATATTAATGTCAGAAATAAATTTTAAAAAATAGAAAAAAATTAATATATTTTTTTTTAAAAATTAAAAATAAAAAATAATCACAATTACAATATCAAATAAATTTTAAAAATATGTTTAGAATGCTGTACTGTTAAATTGAACAATATAAATGAAAATGCACTGGAATTGATTAAACATGTTAATAGATGAGATTGGACTGGACTATATTGGAATACACCAAAAAATATACATATACGTGCCAGGTGTGCACTATATAAGACACGATCAATTTATTGTTGCAAAAGTTCATTTTGGCCTTTGAAATTTTATCAGTTTTTTTTTTTAGTTTTTATATTTTATTTTCATGACACTTTAGTCTTTTTGGAAATAGTCTAATTTTATGATTTGTATAATTTAACCCCTTCATAAAAAAGTATTTGCAATTAAACCCCTACATGTAAATCTTCACTTTACAAAAACTTGGTCAAATTTTAATCTACCAAATTAAAAATAAATGAGTGATAAATAGATAATAATTTTTATTCATGGTTCTGGACAAGCTTGTTCGACCCTCCATGATATACAAGAAATTAATATTGATAAATTGTCTGATTTAACGAAAATCACTTTAAAAATTACAACATAATAAATTTTAAATAAAACCTAGGATATGGATAGTTATCAAATTAAAAACAACTTAATTATCTTGTCTGGTATATTAGAAACTAAATAGTACATATTGATGAGAGCCAAGGACTGAACTACATAGAAGGAGGCATAATTGTTGTGAGGCACAAGCACTAAAGAACGAAGGATCTTCTTGTCTGGTATATTAGAAACTAAATAGTTATTTTGTTCTTTTAACAATAAAATTACTAATTTAACCATAAATTAAATTGTTTAATGCCTACTACTCAAAGGTGTTTTTGTCTTTCTAGTTTTTTTAGAACAGTGCAAATAACTTTATATCCTTGAAGACAAAACCAGCATAATTCTCTTCCAGGAGTTTTTTGGTCATTTGATATTAATTTGTTGTTGTAGATCTTAAGACTACTCATGAAAATCGTTGTATTTTATATTTATTTAGTATTATTAAAAAAAAATTGTTGGCATGTGCTACACGTATAAGGTCCCTGCACCATTTGAGGGGTGCATGCGAGGATGTCAGACTATCAAACACTGCCTTCTGCGACAACATTTGAAAGGTCTTGACTCCCTCAACGAGATAGAGTGGTGTGTACCTCAAATGCTTATCGAGTTTGACACCGACTATCTTTTTCTTTTTTTTTTCTCTCTCCGTCTTGAATTTCATGTCAACTCCTTCAAAAATTCAACCTAGCCCCTAAAAATTATTTTTTCCTTCACACCTAGTCATTGTTCTCTTGATTATTATTATTTAATTTTGAATTTTCTATAAAATTATAAATATTTTTCAATTTCACTCATGTTATTTTTTAATATTTCAATTTTGATCCTCATTCTTTTGATTGCTATTTTTTTTTTGTTTAGGCTCATTTTTTAATTATTTCTTTTACAATTTCATCATACTTGGATTTTTTCTATCAAGTTTTATCCTCGTTCCTTTTGTTGTTATATTTTTTTTGCGAGTTTTTTTATTAATATTTTTTCTATGATTTCATTATTCAAAATCAAATTGTTTGAGAATTAAACTTATTGATTAAAACCAGGTCTATAATTCTAGTGGCTGCGAGTTTTAAAGACTAGATTAGGTTTAGAAGGTTCATCCGAGTGTGCTTAGTTTTTTTACCTTTTTTAAAGCTGATTTTTCTTATTTTTTACCCTTTATTTTTTAGTTTTGCTTTGTTATTTTTTTTTTAGTTTGGCTTATACCGGTTTGGTCTTAGGTCCATGATTATGATCACTAATTTCAAAGGTTAACACAAATTCACTTTTTTTTGTTTTTTTTTAAATAAATTTATCTCAATTTCATCTTTCAAACCTTTCTCCTGCTTTCCTTTTAAAAAACATGAATTTGTTTTTTTTTGTTTACCTTTTTTGCTATTATTTTTATTGTTCATATTATTTAAATTGCTAACTAAACTAATAACTCAGGTCTCATAATTTTTTTCCCTGACATTTTTTTACATACTTGCCATGGAGCATGGGCAACAAATCTTGTTGAAATGTAAAAAAAAATATTTATTGAAATGTATTTGATCATGTCGAAATTATATTTTTTAGGTTAAATTTTTTTATTTCTATATATATTTCTTTTATTGTGCACTCGAGCACTGTAAATCCTCTCGCATTTCATCATGAACTAGAATAATGCGTTTTTCTTTTTATTTTGATCATTAGACTTTTTATAGTGACTTGATCGTTTTATAACCAATAGCTAAATTGAAGATCAATTACTCCTCACTTGTTAACCAAGGAAAATTTAGATATGCGATCAAAGTGAAAAACACAAAGAAACTAGGTGGTCATTTCAAGCTTGACTAAAAAATTGAATTTGATCCTTCTACTTTGCAATTCATCTATTTTCAATCCCTTTAATTTTTTCAATATTCACTTTTGACCCATAACTTCATTTCTCTTATTTGTAAGTCTATGGTTTGAGGTGGGAGAAATGAAGTTATCAAATTTTGGTAAAATAAAATAAAATCAAGTGATGCCAATTTTGACCATCAAAATAATTGATATTGATGTAAATGAGTTTTATTCTAAGAAAGTTGAACTTGAAATTGCTTGAAAGAGGATATCTAACCTATGCAAATTTTTAGTTTTCAAAGTTGATTTTTTTTATTTTTGAATCTTTTGGATTATTTGAAGGTTAGCAGGTTTATTTATGTTTTTAGGATGATTTTTTTTTTAATTTTTAAATAAAAAATGGTTGAAAACTTAATTATCATTCCGCCCAACCCCAAAATAAAAAACTAAACGATTACGAATGCTGCTTGCTTGGCGATACCAAACAGCCGTTAAACTTCTGCCCCTTTCCGTACAAAATCAACAAGTTAAAATTAGGGTTTTTTCAATTTATTCCGATGTCTGCTCTTTTCCCTACCAAATAGTTATTATTTTTCTCCGGTATCTGATCAGGGCTTGGTGAAACAAATGGACTGGGGTTTTGTACACAAAGCTTGGGAGAAATGGACTTCCATTAACGTTGGCTCTTCTACCGGTGAACCATTGAAGGCTGCTTTGCTTATTAACTATGATCCAAATGCACCATCTCGCTTGCTTTCTATCATGTAAGAGAAACGAAATTATAATTTGAAACCCACAAATGATTTAGTTTTCTTATGTTTGTTAAAGTCTTGATTATGGCGTGGTGGTTTTAGTGCAGAACAAGAAGGTATCAATGCCGTTCCCACTGAAGTGAGCCAGTTTGTTGATTTTGTTAAAAGGAATAAACTTCATTCAGAGAACTTTACTATCGGTCAAAATCAATGTAAGTTTCGCTGTGGTTACTTATTGAAGGACTTTTATTGGTTACAAGTATAGTGATTTGTTGATATTAGTGAATGCAGAGTTTTTTTTAGAATTCAAGTTTGTTTTTCTTGAATTTGGCAAAGAAATTTGTCTCAGTTAAGATCATGTGCTCTTATACTGCAGCCTGTAGCAGCTTAGCAGAGTTATTGAGGATATTTGGTTTTGTGTTTTTGATTTATCAAATATGCACCTCCTCGCAAATGTACCGCATGGATGACTGATCGAACCTTAAAATGTGTTTTCAGAACATTTCTTTTCTGCCCTTTCAGAGTTTAGGCATTATCGATTGAATCAAATAGGATTTCTGTTTGCTTTTGTTGCGCATGGGATCAATAGATGTGTATTCTGCCTTCCCAGTACCATTGTTTCCCATTATACAATCAGGATTAGAAAAGAACATACCAATCACTCTTGTTTCTTGTATTTGGCAAAGAAGTAGATAGGTACACTTATAACCCTGTTATGTGTAATACTATAATTTCATAGACATTCTAGCAGTTACAAATGAGAACATTCATTAGTTTCCAAGACAAACCAGAGTGAAATTTTTTTGTTATTTTTGTTTCAATAAAATTAAGGTTTTCTTTTGACTAGAATGATGAGAACAATCTTTAGTCAGAATTGTGATCTTCTAAAGTGAAAGTATGCTGTTCGTGCAAGTCATTGCAGCTTTCCTTGATGCTAGCATTTTTTCGTACCTGACTGCAATTGCTTGGAAAATGCCCCATGCCTTGCATTCTTTATAACATCACACATCCCACTAATTTTGTCTTGCACCATATCATTGTACATTTTTTCTTGTTCTCTTTGTAATATTTATCTTACAGATCCTGAATTGGGTGGACAGATGTGGTTACATCCATTCATGAGAATTGTTTCTGTGCAAGGTCTATGACTACATCAAAACCTGCTGGTGAAGGTGCCATCATCATGCAGACTTCAGCATTCCTCTTGGTTGCATTGTAATCCCCTTTCTGTTTGTTTTGATATTTTTAGTTTTGACTTTCATATTTGAACAGATTTGGGCTGCTAATGTGAAGAAGTTGAATTTCATCTTGTCTTTTCATTTTGTGAACGTGGCACTGGCAGGTATGATGGATCGATTGGTGCAGCATCCCGTGCTATGGTGGCTGTTGATCAGTTTGCTTGGCAGCTTGGGCGAAGAAATCTGTAACTCATTTTCTACAATGGTACTAGTGTAAGTGTCCTGCCCTGTTAGAGGTTCCTTAAATGGGTTTTGGTTTTTATCTTGTAAATTTAGTTCCTGATGTTGTTGTTTGTCAGAATCTTTTATCATTGGCTTACTGAATCATTAAATGCAGGTGTTATCTGTGTCTAGCTGGTTATGTGGACTCCAAGTTTGTGACAGAAATCATTGTTACCCAGTTTCCTTCAAATCTGAGCACTGCTTTTTATTCTAAGTAATTACATCAGATCTCCTTCAAAGATTATCTCCATTCCACAAGGTGACAATGGTAGAAATCGAAGATGTCAAAACTCTTGCTCCTTTTAATTTTTCTTGTGATGTACAGTAGGAAATGATGCTGTTTTTCTCGCATGCCTGGGTAAATTGGCATGTAAATAATCTGTTGAGCTGTTAGGTTGTAGCGCTGCTGGACAAGGCATGCCTATGCAAAGGTAAATTATGTGTTGGAAAGTTAGCTGGGTCCGTAGTGGTTTAACAGTGGCCAACTTTTGCTACATCAATGACTACGGTTATAACTTCCCAGATGAGGGAACTGCTGGGTTTCTCAGTAATGGAAACGATAATTTTTTTTTAATCCCAAAGATTCTGTTAAACAGACATAGTTATTTAAAGTTTAAGATTATCTGAATTTTAGATTTTTTTTTGAATAATTGCTTTAAAATTGAATGGTCATAAACCACAAATCGTTTAATTGTCTGGCCTTCAATAGTAATTTATATAAACCATTAATAAGAAATCTCATAAATTCTGTTAAGAAGGGATTTATACTTTTGAGTGTTAGTTTTTTTTTATTTTAAGTGTATTGTACTTACTTTTGTATTGTCATCTAATGTATAGAAAATAAGAGGCATGATTTTCTATTAATGTTAAAATATCAATTTGTCTCTTAAATAATATCACAAATATTATTTATGTTAATTTTATAAATTATTCAATTAAGTCCTAACTTGATTGTTTCTAAGTTTAGAATTGTAATCTCTTATGTTAATTTACAATTAAGTCACACTTAATTAATCATCTCATCTTAATTTTTAACCAGTGGTTTTTTATGCAAGTGACCCCATTAGATTTTCTGATAAGTTGATCCAAATATAATCATATTTTAAAATAAAATATGATTAAATAAATTAAACAATTATTTGATTTATATTTAAAGATCAGGTACGATGTTTAGCGATATGTCATGATTCCCTGAATATTAAGAAAGTCATAAATGAATTGACTTAACCTAACGAGTTTATTGATGTAATTATTATCCTTTCATTAATAATATTCTAATTTAGATATTATAGCATGAAATATGTTTGTTTTTGTTAAATCATTTTAGTTTTTAATACTATAATCATTAAATCTTTAAATAATATTTGAAAGTCTTCGCAAATCTCATTCCATATTAACAAAGATTTTACAATTAATATTATTTAAAAATAAATGGAACACTTTAATAATATCTAAATTCTATAAAATTTAGCTTTGATATTATATTAAACAATCCACATAAATAAAGAGAAATACAAAACAAAAAAGAGGAAGCTAGAGTTTTACTAATGTTGTATAATGCAATTAAAATAATCAAAATAAATATATTTAACCTAAATACAAAAAGACTATATATATGCTAAATAAAAAAAACTAAAAAGAAAATATAAAAACTATTATATCCTTAATAAACAACAAAACAAAATAATCATATATTTCTTCACATCTTCTACAATTATGTCACTGCAATATATCATCTTCACTAAGGTTCCTTGGGCTACCGTCATTGAAAATTGAGATGTAATAACCCCACATGTGAATGCCACATGCTATTTAACAGAGTTTAATAAATGGAAGTCTAAGGAACTTTAATGAAGACGGTGTCGTGGTGTGTTGCTTTGACCTATGATAGTTCAATGGATCAAAGTTAGGAAATTAAAAGGTCAAGGGTTTAGTCAACAGATCATGTTCATGGTTCTCTAAACCAATTAACCTATTTAAAAGTCATTTTCTCAATCTAGCAATGTCCCAGCCAATATGGTTCGAGTAGGAGGAAAAAAACTGTCTTTTTTTTTTCTTCATCAAGTCATTATTGTTTCAAACTTTTTTTTTTTATTTTAAAAAGTCAAAACTTTAATTAATCTAAATTGATTAAATTAGGTCAATGCCATTAAATATGATGTATTAAGAGCATCTCCCATCCAAATACTAAATGAAAAAACTAAAAATAAATAAATAAAATATTATTTTAGCTTTTCAATATTTATCTTACATGCTTCAAGAAAAGTATTGTATAAGAGTTGCTCAAGTAAGCTAATCATCTAAGCCATGTTGTTCTTAACGCCTTCCAGTTTTTTTCGGTAATGGCTTTTAAGACAAGCTTTTTTTTTTTTTTTATTCTTTTATGAAGTCTAATAATGTAGACTCTGGCAGAAAATTTATATTTCAAATACCTAATATGCATATTTTATGATTCATAAATGTAAATGCATTTTTAAATAAAATTAAAAACACAATTGTTAAAATATTCTTAAAAAAATTTAGCACAACAAAATCAAAACTTGTGGCAGTTAAATCCTATAATTTAAAATACTATAGTAACAAAGTGCCTTTTCATTAAGCATATTATAATGTCTTTAAATATGAATTGTTTGTTTGTAGTCTTAAAAAGTTTAATTTTTAAATTATTTTTTCTAATATCTTGATTTGATAATATTAAAAATAAAATTTTAAAATATAAAAAAATATTAATTTAATATATTTTTAAATAATTTTTTTTCTAAACAAGCTATTATAATTACAAATGCTACCTACCACAAAAAAAAAACCTATCATCCCCCCCCCCTCTATCTCTCAAAAATTGAAAATAATAAATAAATAAAAAAGAAGCCCCATCATTCCCACGTGGCTTCCCGTCAAACACTTTATACCTAAAATACCGCATGCAAATCAGTAAAGGAGCCCATGTTCCTTCACCTTTGTCTTCTCTCTCTCCCCTCTCAAAAGGCACAGTCAAGAGACTCAAGACCCTCGCTGAAACGCATACAGACACGCACTTCCTTGAAAAACCAGTCTACTTCCCCACTCTCTCTGCAAGTAGTTACTTTGTCTCATTCCCGCATCTAATTTCGATCAACATTTTCATTTTCAACTGCCCTTTACTAACAGATATCAGTATAATCACTCCAAAAACAGAACCATATGTGATTTTCACTATTTCTCTCTCTTTAGATCTACAAATTTTTAAAAGATCGAAACTTTACAAGAATCCATTTCATATTTTTACACAAATTTAAAAGCCCACTTCACCAAACTCTCATTAGTTTCCTATAAATGTAATGCCTCTCGGTTTGAGATCTGAAAGGGTGAAGCTTCGAGGGGCCAGTGATGTAATTCGGGTGGCATTTTGTTGAGAGTGATATTTAAAGAGGAGAGATGGGATCCAGTGGAAGCAAGGCATATCGTGGTGGTGCGTCGTCGTCGTCGTCATCAAGTGGAAGTGGACGGAAGGGAAAATCTAAAGGGAGGAGTAAGGTTTTCCAGTCTTCTTGTTTGGGTACTTCTTGTGGATCTCGCGATAGTACCAGCGGTGACCATGTCAGTCGCTCTATCATTGCTCCATCTTTGACTTCTTTGGTTGTCTTACTTTTAGTTTTCTCAATTTTAATGCAGTTTAGTTCTTCTGTTTATTCACTCACTCGTGTGCAATGTCAATGGAAATTCATGTTTTCTTTTCTCGAATCGTGGAAAATGTGTTAACGCATCTTTTCAGGACTTGTGTTTATTAAGTATCATCATTGTTATTGTTATGATGCTATCGTTGATTTGTAAGAATGATGTGAGAGTTTATTGGTTATAGGTTTTTGAAGGACTAAAGTTGTTTTACCCATGCTCTTTTAGGTTTGTGATGATGGGAATAAAGAAAATTGTGAAGGAAATGCTTCATCTACTAACCGGAATGAAATAGACTCCGATGAGGTTAAAATTGAGTGTTATGGAAAGGTTAAAGTGGAGCAATCTGATAAAACGCCCTGTATATCGTCGGATGTTGAGCTCGATGAATGGAATGAAGCAAGTATCACAAACACTTCCTCTAGAACAGGTAGCAGCTCTGCTCGAGCTGCTGCTCCTACACAGTCATTGACCTTTCCAAGTCGGCTTCTTTCGCGCTTGAGTTTTATTCCCGGTAATGTGAGTTTTAGGTTGAGCAGAGCAGCGAGTTTAGGGTCGTCAAGGGCACATCAAACTCATTCTACTGGTCCCAGAATGTTTGATGGTGAAGATGAGATTCGCCATCATCCACAGTCTGCCAATTCTGTTGTTGATGGAAATGGAAATGAAATGCAACAAATTAGTGATTTATTGGCTACATCCCTGGTGAGTAGAACTGCTGCACATCATCATGAAGATACGGCTGCTGCTTTGCAGTTGCATAGTCAAGCACCTGATCTCTTGGACAACATGCAGGAAAACCAGAATATTTTTTCAACTCGCAATTCAGGAAGAGATGGAGGTGGAAATAGAGTGGAGGTTGATGCAAACTTACGTTCTCCTAGAATGTTCAATGACATGGATGGGATTGAGACTAGACATTCCGATAGGCGAATTGGAGCACAAGAACCTGCTGAGCGTAATGTTCGTTTTAGCCGAACCTTAAGTGTTGGAAGACTTCGTGATAGAGTTCTTCGTCGGTCATCACTACCAGAACTTACATTTTGTCCCTTGCAACAAGAGAGAGAAATGAGAGGTTCTAGCCAGGGTAGTGGGAGACAGGCAGTGGGTGGGGAGATGAGGATGCCAGAATCTGAAGGGAATACTCTAACCTCCACAACTGCACTGGGTTATCCTTCATCTGGCATGTCTAGCTCACTGTTCAGCATTCAAGATCATGAGTTGGAAACCTCTAGAACAAGAGAAGCCAGGTATCGTGACTTGCTGGAGCATAGATCAAATTTCCTTGAACGAAGGAGAAGAATACGATCTCAGGTATGTAAATTCCCTATACTTTATAATTATTGAAAGTTTCCATAGGACATATTTTCATCTAAAGAGCACATTGTGCCTGGCTTGTAACTTTTGAGGTTGAACATTGAGTATTATATATGTTGTTGAACAGTATGTGGTGAAGTAGTGAATGCTTTCTACTTGTAGAGCAGACCATTTGATGGTCTTGTTTGGGATTGACTTGGGTCAAAGCCATTCCTGTTGCTTATATAAAATTAACATTTCCTGCATTGTGCTTACCTGCTGTTGGAACAGTTTTCACCTGAAAGGCAATAAAAGGGACCCATCTATATCTGGGCTAAATCTCATATCACTTTCAGCCATGCTTTCCTTTGTACTTTCTTTTCCTTTTGAGTGCTTGAAATTGAACAAATTACTGACCATCGCATCGAAGGGTTTAGGTTCGTGCTCTTCAGAGATTGGGAAGCCGTTTCGAAAACCTCTCTGGACATGAGAGGTCTTGTATTTTATCCGGTCAACACAGAACAGGTCGCTGTACATGTCGTGTAAATAATCGAGATGCAAACTTAAATGATGACACAAGTGCTAGGGCTAGCATATCAAGAATTGTCATGTTAGCTGAAGCTCTATTTGAGGTAATAGACCGTTAGCTTTGTGCTGTTTATCCCCCAGTTTTTATCTCCATTTTTTTTCTCCTTTTTTATTTAGATCTTTGTAAGCTGAATTTTTCATACTGTATAATCAGGTTCTGGATGAAATTCACCAGCAATCAGTTGTATTATCCTCTCGTCCTTCCATGTCTTCACTTGGATCTGTACCCGCTCCTAATGAAATAGTGGAATCTTTGCCAGTTAAATTATATGCCAAGTCCCAGAAACATCAGAATGAGGATACAGCTCAGTAAGTAGCCATATTTGCTGATCAGATTTTAGTGTATTATATTTCTCAGATGGAAGTGACTAAATTTTTGTTTGAATAACTCAAATAGAACAATGAATGTGTATCTATGTATGTATAGGGTTTTTAAGTGCAAATAATTTGTATTCCTGGCTTCTGATTTTACATCAAGGCCAATATAGTGAAGGTTCTGTGTAGATACATTTTAGGGTTGGCAGTTGACAGTGAGGATTTCTATATATTTCCTCAATCCACAAACTTTAAGGTAACTGCTTGTATCACCTACATCTAGAAAAATTGCAATCTGGTTAACTGCTGGTGAAAAATTCTACAAAGACTGCTTCGGATCAAGTATCTAAAGTGCCTGCCAGGCTCTGAGCTTACCTTCACAAAATGAGAAATCCCATTGCCACGACAAAGTGTTAGTCTAATACCTTGGGAACCATATCTCCTGTTATCTCCTCCATGTGGTAACTTAAATCTCCTCAATCTTCCTAATCAGCCTGCTGTCCCAGTAATTAAGCACTGATTTTCTCCAGTTTCAATGTTGCCAATATTAAGTCTTTTGCGCTCTAATAGGAACCCTGCAACCTGATTTGAATGTTACATTGAATAAATGCCTTGAAGGGATGCCTTGTTTATTCTTATCCTCCACTTTGCAACTTGTGGATTTCACACATGTTCCATGTCTGATTGTGCTGACATGGTCACGCAGGTGTCTTGAGGAAATTGCCAACTCTGAGCATTGTATTGTGATTGCTTCTCCATTTCCTCAAATCTCCTATTCTACATGCAGGCAGCTACATTGAAACCATCTAATGTATTATATAGTTAAGCAGTCAACATATTCAGTGTACAGTTAGTTACCTTCATATTAAGTACCACATAAAGCCCACTTCAATAAAGTTTGTGATCTTCTTCTTCTTCTCATGAAAAGGTGTCATATTGTGTGTAAGAATTATTATCTGCAATCTTCTTTTGTGTAAGTTTTTGATGTTTGTTCCAGGTTAGAAGGTTCACCGAGCATTGTTTCTTCCTTCTGTTTTCATAATCTTGTTATTTTCATTACATTGTTGTCTGCTATTCTTATCCAAGTCAATGAAGTTTGATTGAATTTTTATATTGCATCACTGTCTCTTTATCATGATTGTCTTTTTACTTATGCTCGTCTCCCTTTTTGTCATTTAAATAACAGATGTTACATATGCCTTGTGGAATATGAGGAAGGAGACAGCATGCGAGTGTTGCCTTGCCATCACGAATTCCACAGAACATGTGTAGACAAGTGGCTTAAGGAGATTCACAGGTATTTTTTTTGAACCCTGAATTTACAACTAACAGCCTATAAATACATGCATCTACACATGCATGTTTAAAATAAACTCTTTTGTTGTGAAACTACACAATTCTTATTTGTTCCTGCTTAAGTTTTTTTTTTTTTTTTTGGTAATGTTAAAGGACAGTTCTGCAGAAAATTTGAGATTGTCAAATTTGTATTTGCATTTGTACACTTGACTCACATGTTGGGTCACTGACTAGTGATGCTAATATAAGTTGATAAAACTGACTGAAGGTTACACAATGTTGACTAGAATGCCAAGCACAACTATCAGAATGGCTCCAAAATTTCGTTTGTTGCCAGATCAGAGCAACTATTCAGAACTCCCAGTGTCTTTTCACTCTTTGCCACATTCATGTGGCGTCCTTGTCTATTGTAAGTAGGTCCCAAATGATCTAACAGAGGCTGCACTTCACTAGAAGCGCTACATAATTCCTCATATCATAAGGCTTATCAAATTTGTGTCATCTGACTTTGTTCTTGTTGAATCACTAGAAATCTTAAAATGGATCTGGACTTTTGGGTTTTTCTGGGTGCTGTGAGTTCTGCGTGTCTTTCAAATATGCAGCAACAGAGTTTTTGTTGGTATTTGTTTGATAGCAACCTCGAGGTTGGCCTGATTTATATCTTTTTCTGGATTTTTTTTTTTAATATCCAATGGCTTGCCTGACTTGTATAATTGAGTGCAAATTGTAACCCGCAAGAGGAAATTTGTTACTAACATGACAACACCGGGTCTTAAAAGTTACAACTTATAACCACTGGCTGTCCCCATGAGAACATTATTATGCAGATTAAATGCTTTGCATGCTAGCTGCTGGTATGATGTCATATTGCTCCCTCTTCTTGTAAGTTTTAATGTTATTTTGGCAGTGTATTATCTAGTCGTTTGCCTTACTTTTTAATGGTTTGCAGGGTATGTCCACTTTGTCGTGGTGACATTTGTAGATCTGAATCATCGCCTGCTGAGAACTAAGGCGACCAGTTTACAAGCAGCTCCCTGATGAGTGATGACCTCAGGAACTCCTGCCATCACCAAGTTCTCCAGCATGACAAATGTCTCAAAAGTTCAGTCCTTTTCTAACAGCACAGGTGATTTTTCTGTGGTTTCAGTGCAAGCTGATTAACGTTAAATGGACTGAACAATGGTTTGAGGTGGTCGGCTGTATGCGGGGTAGAATTTTTGCTCATTCCATTTTTTATTCATTTGGCCTAGAAACCCAAATGATATCTTCAGCAAAGAGGCTCTTTTATCATATTGAAAACATCAAGCATCTAATATCAGTCCTTCCATTATTTTGGTGCTTATTCTCACAGGGATCCAACTTGTAACGATTTCTCTTGTTCACCACCGTGTATTTTATTTTCGAAAGTAATACAAAATTTGGTGATCCCAGTATTTGATTCAATCAGATGTCTTCTCCATGAGGGTTATGAAACCAATAGATTTTCAATCTCGGACTCTGGAGCCCCCAATCCTTCTAGTTCCATCTTTTAAGCCTAATTAGTCTAATTTTTATGGTTAACTCTAAAAATCCCACAAAATGGATCCTAATCCCTTCAGCCACTGAACTCTTAACACCATAAAACACCCTCCTAGCTAGATTACGAGGGCCTGTATTTGTTGTAATCCGTAGTCTTTACCCCTACGGAAGACTGGGATAAAATTCCCAACCTAGCCTTCTTATTTATGCCTGGGTAGATAAAATCATGAGTGCTCCTTGTATCAATAACAAAAACGAGGAAGTGATTGTTAATCCTTGCCTTCACCCTCATCGTTTTAGGGTTTAAGCCTCCCACCATTGCATGTGATGAAATCTCTAATTGTATATGTATGGCCTTCACAAACAACTCATAACTGGTCAATGCTCTCGTCTCCTCCATTTCCTGAAACAATGTAATCGCCTTTCCCTCCATGTGAAAGCTTGCCGTGAATAACATATGATGTGTTATGATAATTGAGAAAAAGGCTAGGTTTATATTCTCAACTCATGAGATTATCGCTGTTAAATTGTGGAAAATCTAATTTCACTGGTCTCAATTGAATCTGTTGCTGGTCTTTTGGCGCCCATTCCTAAAAATAGCCCTTCCTTCAACTTTCTTCATCTTAATTATCCATCCACCCTTCAATTCTTTTGAATATTTAAGGAGTATTTGGACGATGGTAAAATTTGATTTTTAAAATGTTTTTTTTTTTAAAATATATTAAAATAATATATATATATTTTATTTTTTAAAATTTATTTTTAAGATATCAATGAAAAGTCTTTCATTCTTACAAGCAGACAAAAAGACTTTGAGCTTTTCTTGCTTTTCCTTCTTTGTTGTCGGCCAGCATGTAACATGGACCCTTTACATAACAGTATATTATTACTTAAGAAGCCCAACATAAAAAAAATAAAAATAAAGCCCAACATAATAAAAATAAAATAAAAATAAAGCCCAACTCCAAATTGCAAATAAACAAACAAAGAAAAATATAAAGCAGAGAAGTTGCAGAGAATGCTTCGCCTTGCCTGACAAAGAAACAAACAAACGCCATGAACCAAAACTGTAATAAAAAATAAAAAAAATACAAAGCAATACCAAACCAAACCTTCTTCAGCTCTAAAATCTACACAGAGACTGACTTCAAATGTAAAAAAAAAAAAAAAAAAAAAAAAAAAAAAAATGAACACAAACAACAATAATCAGGATCTCCTAATCAACCCTCAGCAAACCCAAATTCCCCAACCCGACCCATATTCTCACCTACCCCACCCCGTCCAACCAGGCCCTAGCCCTCACCCTCAACCTCAAACCCGCCGTCCTCGAGGCTTCGCCGCCACTGCCGCCGCAGCTGCATCAGCTGATAACACCCCCGCTGTTTCATCTCCCAATGCCTCGGGTAAAGGTAAGAGAGAGAGAGAGAAAGAAAAGGAGAGAACCAAGCTTCGAGAACGACACCGTCGTGCTATTACAAGTAGAATGCTCACTGGTCTTAGACAATACGGTAATTTCCCTCTCCCTGCGCGTGCTGATATGAATGATGTTCTCGCTGCTTTAGCGCGTGAGGCTGGTTGGACTGTTGAAACGGATGGCACCACTTATCGCCAATCGCCTCCTCCTTCACATACGGTTAGTATGCTAGTCGTTTACTTGTATTAGGGTTTCGTGATGTTGAAAATTAGGGTTTTGATTGATAATCTGTAATTAATGTGTTTGAGAAGGGATCATTTGGAGCGAGGCCAGTGGAGAGTCCATTGCTAAAGAATTGTGCTGTGAAAGAGTGTCAGCCGTCGGTTCTTAGAATTGATGAGAGCTTGTCACCGGGGTCGCTTGATTCCATGGTGATTAGTGAGAGAGAGAATTCGAGGAATGAGAAGTACACAAGTACGAGTCCCATTAATTCTGTCATTGAATGCTTGGATGCTGATCAGGTAATTGATTGATTTATTGAATTTGTTGTTATCGGAATATGTTTGTTTGATAGTGTGGTTGATTGTTGGGTGTGTTTGTGGTGCAGCTTATACAAGATGTTCATTCTGGCATGCACCAAAACGATTTCACGGAGAATTCTTATGTCCCTGTTTATGTAATGCTTGCAGTAAGTGTCTGGTTTGATTTGAATTGTTGATGTAGTGGCATTTATTTGTTCGTGTCATTTCTTTTTTTTGCATTTTGTGCAAGGATTGGCTCTCTCTTTTGTGTTGATCTTCTAATGTTTTCTGTGGATGCTAATTTGTTGAATCATGGTAGCAGAATGGGTTTATCAACAATTGCTGCCAGTTGATTGACCCACAAGGAGTTCGACAGGAGTTAAGTCACATGAAGTCTTTAGATGTGGATGGTGTGGTTGTGGAGTGCTGGTGGGGAGTTGTTGAAGCATGGAGTCCTCAGAAGTATGTGTGGTCTGGCTATAGGGAATTGTTTAACATTATCCAAGAATTCAAGTTGAAGTTGCAGGTGAGTTCTAATGATTTATTTGACTTGTATGTGTGTGTACTACAATAGAAAAAAGAAAGATTAACAGATACTTAATCATTCCATTCTGGTTCTTTTAACATGTATTTTTATCCTTTCCCCAGCCAAAGTGATCTTTTACGTTTTTTTCAAAATGGAATGGACCTGTTATTTTGGTTGGAAACTGGAATCTAATGGAGACCATCATAAAGCATGAAACTTTCATCAAAATAACATTCATCAATAAATTGCTTATTCTATATGATCATGATTTTCTTAAACTCCTTCATTTTTAAACAAATAGTTTTTTCCACTATGGCAAAGCATGGCTTTGAGGACCTTTCTGGTGCATGCATCAATTCTTTCCTTGAATTCTTATGCTCCTTTGTTTTTCTTATGAGAATATGTATTTATTTTATCAGAAACTTTCTTCACTGCTTTCCTCATTAAATGCCCTGTTCTTTTATGGAAAACACCTTTCTGCTGGTTGTTGAATGGTATTTAAATCTCAAACCTGTCTTAAATCTTGAAGGTTGTAATGGCATTTCATGAATATGGAGGAACTGACTCTGGCGATGTTTTGATCTCCCTCCCCCAATGGGTTTTAGAAATTGGGAAAGATAACCAGGACATATTTTTCACAGATCGTGAAGGAAGGAGGAACACTGAATGTCTATCTTGGGGCATTGACAAAGAGCGAGTTCTAAAGGGAAGAACTGGTATAGAGGTATATATAAAAAAATTTCCATGTAGCCACCAACATCTTCTTCTTTTTTTCATGGTGTTTTCTCTAGCATCTATTACATTATTGTCTCTATACTTCTCTTATTCCTCTTGCCACTGTTGCTTTCTCTCTCTCAAAATAGTAATTATAAAATGTAGGCTTTTAGTAATAGAACCTAATGTTGTGCTATCAACACTACCTTAGGTTGTATGATGCAAAATAATGCATTTTCATGTTAGAGTAGGAGGTTGTTCTTTTACTTTTCTGCTAACTTGATGAAGCTAACTAGATTTCATCGTATCTAGTTCTATGAGGGAGTGATAGGATAGGCATAACTTATGTGAAAAGAGTAAAGAAATAGAAAGGTTTGGAAGAAAGACTTTATGGCATGCTTTCATCAGCCTTTTAGCTCTATGCTGAGTACGCCAAACTAAAGTCATTGAACATACTTTCTGTACCTTATGGCGCCTGCACAGTTTTTTTATTTGTATTTCATATTGTGATTCTTAATTATATGCAGGTTTATTTTGACTTCATGAGAAGCTTCCGGACAGAGTTTAATGACTTGTTCACAGAGGGCCTTATTACTGCTATTGAAATTGGACTTGGACCATCTGGGGAACTGAAGTATCCATCCTTTTCAGAAAGGATAGGATGGAGGTATCCTGGTATCGGTGAGTTTCAGGTATCTTTTTATGTTAACCCATGATATGCATGTCTCTCTCCTGTGCTGTATTTGTTTGAAGTTCATTGCAAAGCTTTTGATTTTTAGTGGTTTTTGTACATTGACTGTTATGGAAAATTGGCTGGAGAAATTTTATCTTGTGATTTTTCTACTGCTTGAAGTCTATCTTTATTGTGTATTTAGAACTGAATCTTTGTCATATTGAATGGGATCGGATTCTAAGTTTGATTCATCCACCAATACTGATGGAAAATAAACATGAAGGCTGTATATGTTATGCAGGTTTCTTGTGCTGATGACAACCTACGGTTCTGAAAAATGAAGAAAAAAATTTAAAACCTTCTGTAGTTTATTTTTGATTAAGTGAAAGTGGTTTTGGGTTTTGTCTCATGCATTCGGTTATGTGCTATTTGATAATTCTTCTTTAGAAAATGTATCAGCTTATCAGCAGCCTCATTGTCTGTAAGAGACCTGATCCTTAAGAGTACTTACTCTTATGCAACCACCAGCCTGTGAGCTATCAGCATTTCATTGGTTGCCTTCAAGTATTCATGTTGGAGTTACCTACTTATATTGTTTATTTAAAGTATAGCAGTATAGTTTTTAATTTTGGGATGTAGTTCTGAAAGAAGAATGTATCCAACTTTAGCTAGTGCTGCATCATGGATGCCATATTCTGTTAATATGTGATGTTCCTGCTTGGAAACCCTAGCTTGATGTTGTGCATTGTTTATCTATTTTGCTCCTTATATTCTTGCTTTTTATTACTGGTTCTTCTATTGCATATGGTTTCAATATAGTTTGATTTTAGTTGATGTTCATCATGCATGACCAATGCTGATTGCTTCTGTACAGTGCTATGATAAATATTCACAACAAAATCTTCGCAAAGCAGCTAAATTGCGTGGACATTCATTTTGGGCTAGGGGGCCTGATAATGCTGGTCAGTATAATTCAAGGCCACATGAAACTGGATTCTTCTGTGAACGAGGTGATTATGATAGCTACTTTGGTCGCTTTTTCCTCCATTGGTATTCCCAGTCGCTGATAGACCATGCCGATAATGTTTTGTCTCTCGCAAGCTTTGCATTTGAAGATACAAAAATCATCATCAAGGTTTGTGCATTTAGAACTTCTTGAACTGGATTTTAGAATGATTTTGTACAATTGTTAGGAATGCTAGTCTTTTACTAATCCACTTAAAAGATAGTTATGATCCAAATCCTAGAGAAATCCACGGTCAATGTTGGTATGCTTTGCTTTTATTTTGTTTTATTTTTATCGAGACAATAACACAACGGGAAGGACTGGTTGGGGGATGAGGAATTAGTATACTGATTCACTTTCTTCCCTCCCCTTTTTTAGTTATTCCAATCTAAACTTTTGCAAGTGTTTTAACAAAAAAAAAAGATATTTTGCAATTGACACGAGACCTAATACCTGATTCTAATAAGTATTGTTCTTAATTAGAAATTTACAATTGAAAAAAAATATATTCTATTTCTAACTAATAGAAATTGAATATTTTTTAGACTCTAGATACTATTTAGAAATAGGTAAATGAATAAAATAATATAAAATAATTTCCACAATCTGCCCAGCTTGCTTTGTCACGTCACCTGCATGGTGATACAATTGCTACTGCCACCGTCATCATGCTCCACCTGCTTTCAGTGTCGCTGATGGTATTCCACTTCTATTATGCCCTAGATCAATTCTAGATGCATCCAAAGAGATGCTCAAATCCTTTCTCATTGGGCTGGGGACACTGGGGCGGGTTGAGATATATGCTATCTTGAACAATTTTAGCACCAAAAAATTTAATAAACTGTATAACGAACCATGAGCCCACAAATCAAATTAAGCTGAGACAATGTGCCAAAACTTGTTCACCTTGATCTTTCATCTCCTCTGTAAATTGTCAACAACTAGACTCCTGTCCAATCTGCCTTGCCAAAAAAGCAAAGCTGGTTGAGAATTTGTCCTTCTTTCATTGCACTTTGGTTTTGACGGGCTCTGCATTAAGGTTTAACACTGATTTCATGTTTATCTGTATCTTGCATTTTCATATAAATCCAGACAGCTTTCTCACCATAAATTTGTTGCTTCATTTTATCTCTCATTTGTCATACAAAACCTCAGAGTCCTCCCGGGAACTGCAATTGCAAAATCATTTAGGTCTCTCAGTTTTCTTATGACAAAAGGACCTCACACAAGTCTCTGCCCGCCACCAACCTGGTCATCCTGCCTTATTTTCCATCCCAGAAACACTTCTTTTAGCCTTGATAAACACAGCTCCCTAGCTTCCTCGTTCTGGTATACCAATTTGTCTGTTTCATTAACAACATTTATAGGATTGATACATTTCACTGACATGTTTGTTGGGCAGCCCTGGCCAACTGGATTAGTGTTGTTGTAAGTTTCTGTTCTGTGTGAGATTTAACTACACTTTCATTTCCAGCTGGTTGATCACAAATGGTAGACTTTGGAGATGATTTTTTTATGCATTTTAGAACTCTAATCAAGTGGATAGTGGATTTGGAGGTGGTTTATGTGAAAAAAAGGAATCTATATTGTCTTCTATCCAAACTAACATATGGTTTCTTATGAACTTTAATCACGTTGATGCATGTGCAGGTTCCTGCAGTTTATTGGTGGTACAGGACAGCAAGCCATGCAGCAGAGCTAACAGCAGGATACTATAACCCGACAAACCAGGACGGATATTCTCCAGTTTTTGAGGTTTTGAAGAAACACTCGGTGATAATGAAGTTTGTCTGCTCAGGATTGCAAGTTTCAGGTTTTGAGAATGATGAAGCACTTGTTGATCCAGAAGGCTTGAGTTGGCAGGTGATGTTGTTTGTGGGATCCCTTAACTTGGTTTATTCCTCAGGCTATTTAGAGTCTTGGATATTCTTAGCAACTTTTGGCTCATGTTCATGAACTGCTTTAGTTACTTCTATGCGTTTGAAGGAGTTGATGAACTGTCATTTGTTCCCACAGGTTCTGAATTCTGCTTGGGACCGAGGATTAACAGTGGCTGGTGTAAATATGCTTGCCTGCTATGACAGAGAAGGGTATAGGAGAGTGGTTGAGATGGCGAAGCCAAGGAATGATCCCGACCACCATCACTTTTCATTTTTCGTGTATCAACAGCCATCAGCTTTAGCTCAAGGAACAATTTGCTTTCCAGAGTTGGATTTTTTTATCAAATGCATGCATGGTAAGAAAAGTAAAGCTATTACTGTTGCTCAAAAACTTAGTCAATGGGTGGTCAGACAGTCCATTGCAAAAAAAGTTGCTTCTCTTTATCTTCTGCTTCCATCCATGTAATTTGATTCCTGCATGGAAGAATCTTGAAATCTAATAATGTTCAATCTCTCTTGATTTGTCAGTAACTGAATTAATTTTTTTGAGAAACAACACATTGCTTGGTAATTAATTAAGAAGAGAAATGCCAAACCTTTAATATGAAGAACATTGCTCGCATCATGTCAATATTTACTCCAAGTTCATATGGAGATTTTTATTTTGTCATTTATTTTTTCCAGCCCTTTGTAATGTTAAATCCTAATTCAATATCTGCAGGTGAGATAACGGGTGATCTAGTATCCTGATGGGGTGCGGATTTTTCTCTTTGGTAAATGTGTGAGCACAGCCGCTAGTTTCAACTGCTGGCTGTAGGTCAGATGATGGTAGTATGCAGGGCATAAAAGCATAACTGCGGTTCCAAGCGCAGAATTCTGTAAGATTACTTTGAAGTCTTTGTAAATTATGCTATCTTGGTCTGCCTGTGAAAGCAGGACAGAGTCTCTTAGGCGGGCATGAGGATAATCTTAATTTAAGATTTTGCATTTTGTTCATGGAATCAGAAATGCAAGTAATGAGATCTCCAAAATTCATCAACGCAATGTATTTTTTATGCTACGATTCCCATGGTTTTTTTTTGAAGTAGTGTTTTTCCCTACTTAACTTTGATTCCCATGTGATTAATAAGGCTATAAACCCAGGGTAAAATTTAGAAGAAAATGACAAGTAAAACCAAAGTTGTTCGATAAATGAACTTGATTTGAATTGGAATATAACAATAGAGTTCTGCTTTTGAAATTCCAGTAGTTTGAAAATATGCGGTACACGAGAAGTGAAACTGGAGCTGTTATTGCGGCAAGTTGATGTTTCTGCCCAAATCGAGTATATTGATTTTACCGATTTTGCACAAGTCAAATATGATTTTACTAGTTTTGAAGTTTTTAGTTTGATCCTACACGTTAAATATATATTAACTCGTAAATTATATGATTTTACAATTCAATTTGGGATTTTGACAACAGTGGGTGCTATTTAAAGTGCCTGAAATTAAAATTGAAATAAGAAACTTCCTTTTCTTCTTTCCTTCTATTTTGTCTCTAAAAAATTTGTTAGGATTTTAATCGACAAAAGCAGCATGAAGTGGATCCTACTGTGTGACCCTCCATTATTGATAATTATATTGTAAACCAAATCTACTTTAGTTACTTAACTCGTATAGGTCATGGGTTGCTTGGATATTGTTCGTTATACATTTGTCACGTAATTGCAAGAAGATGAGAGAAGGAAGGGTCTCATCTGATCCCCCACTTCAACTTGACCTTTTGCCTCTCCCTTGGTCCAAGAAAAACACAACATCAAATGCTTATATGAGGTTTTCAAGTCAGAGGACAATGTCGGGAAGGTGACTGTAATTTTTTTCTTCTTCCAAATACAAGAACACCAAAAGAATATGTTTGTTTTTGTTTTAAAAATAATTTTAAAAAAATTTAAATTTTTTTTTATTAGTTTTAAATTAATATGTTTTTAATATTTTTAAATCATTTTGAATATACTGATGTCAAAAATAATTTTTTAAAAATAAAAAAAAAATATTAACATATATTTTAATATAAAAAATTATTTAAAAAATAACTACAACATTATCAATCAAGCTGCTGAGTTATCAGCGTGTCATGCCTAATTGTGCCTAGAGCGTGCACTCTCACACCTTCATGGATTCAGACTTTTGCGTCCAAGCCAAACATGCTTGGGCTCTGTATCATACCCTAAAGAGCATGTGCTTAGATAAAAAGCCCAATCCCATATTAGGCATATAGGACATGCACTCATCATTGTTGGGCATACATCTTAGCATAGTCCCTAGTCTCGGGTTCATGAACGTACCCCAAGCCCAACCCACCATGTTTGCAAAAAGTTTGAAATAGTATTTTTTAAAAATAAATAAAAATTATTTAAAATAGGGGTTTTGTTCGGAAATTAAAAAAAGGCACTAGTGGATTTCAACATTTAAAAACAATTATTTAGAGTTAGGGTTTGTTATACTTTGACTTTTGCTCATTCCTAGAAGAGAAGAGAAGATTTCAAGACACAAAATAAATGTCATATGTCGTGTGTTTTGGTCTTTAATAGTTATATTATATATAAGAGTATTTTTATCTTTTATCAAAATTTAAATTTTATTTTAAATTGTAAGGACGCGTCTGGTCACTGGTGAAAAGAAAGGATTCTCCAGATAAAAGAGAGAGAAAAACAACCCTCTTTCTATCTGTCTCCCTCCCTTGTTATAAAATGATGCGGTCTCCATTGACGATTTCCTCTCCTCTCTCTACAAGAGAGTCCAGCTCTGGTGTTGAAGTCAATAGTCATATAAATACTAGTAGCATGTGCCTTCTTCACATATAATTAATAAATGTGAGATATCCTTGGTGGGTTCATATTCTAAGTGTAGTTACTCTCATTACTGTTATTCTACTCATAATTTCAAGCAAGAAGCCTCCCCCATACACGCGCCATGTTCTGTGTCTCTTCTCCAAATGCAGAAGAAGCTTTGAAGAACTGCTGCTACTCTTCCACATGAAAGTTGCTCTTGAATTATTCACCTCGACAAAGGTACGTTTCTCTACCAACTATTTACTTTTCCTTCGTTTTAATTGTCCTTTTTAAAGCCACATTAGTTTTTGTCAATGTTACAATGATTTTTAAGAAGGGTTTTTATCCTCTCATCTTTCTCTTTCTGGATCATGTGATTTCTTCTTCTCTTCTTGCTTCATCCAAGGCATTGTTTGGTTCATATTTTGGGATTGTGAAGGACGCCTTCTTAGCTCAACTTTGATTTGGATTTGGGTCTTTCCTTTTCGATACCCATAGACTTCCTGCTCACTTACTGTTTTAAGATCTCTGGTAACAGTGCAGTGACTCTAGCTTGAGTCATACGTTCATGGCATTTTTTTCTTCTTCAACTTTTTGACTGCCAATCCAAAAGAGCATACATAATCATCCAATCCAAAAAAGCATACATAATCATCACTACTTTACTCTTCAACCTCTATTGTAACCAAAATTCATTTAAAGGTTGCATCTTTTAATTTCTCTCTCTTTCCTTCTTCTTTTTTCCTTTGTTTTTTCCCTTACCTTCCATTCTACTTTCTAGCTAACAGTCTAAACATAAAACTGAGGCCAAGAAGCTTCGGGTTTTTATTGTGAAAGGAAACAAAGAACAAGGAAAAGGGCATCTTGGCTCTCTCTCTCCCCCTCTCTCTCAATTCAAAACTGTTTTAGAGATTACAGTGTCGAAAGAGCAATTTCCATCTGCCATGGTGTGTCACCAATCCGAGCAACATTTATCACTTCTCTTGAGTATCAATGTATCTGAATATGTTACAGAAACGTATTTGATGTTTATTGTTTCAGGAAGAGGGCCTTGTTTGAAGCTTTTTGGATTGTGTCCTTGATCATCTTGAGCTCTTTTAAAAGGTCCATCCCTGACCCTGACAATAGAAAAGTTGTTTCCTATCCAAAGGGATAAAGGGGAACAAGAAGGCTTACAGCGAGAAATGATGACGAGAAGATGGCTCGCTTGCTGCGCTAGGGACACACAGATTAGCCTCGACTTCGATGAACAAGAGAGTAAGATTTTTTGTGTTCTTACAGTAGTATTTTTTTTGTTGGTAACACTAATAGTACTTAAAAATAAATATTTTGCTCAAATTATTATTTTTATCATTATTATTATTTCTTTGATTGATACAAAGAGTCTTATGTGATTGGATCTGCCATCCCCACTGAACGAGACAATGAAGTAGCTTAATGGGGGACACCAATGTCATTGTCTATTGGTCCTGTCACTGTTATTTTTGAAGGGAAAAAAAAAGGTTTAATTTCTACTTGGACATGCATCCACATGGGAAACTTCTTTCTCTCCTTTTTATTGGTTTCTGGGTATCTATATGCTTGAATGCATGTATATTTACATGTCTTATGTTGCACAGTGCTCCTGTGAACCCAAACCATCCAGCATTCCACCATTTTTTGTCTATAGTGACAGATCGCTATCAAGAGCCTGTCCTCCTATTCTTGATTTGTTCCTGGAAAGAAAAGTTGTTTGAATCTAGTGGTCCATTGGGTCTCGCTCAAATGATTTTTTTGTGAAATTTCCTTTTATTGTGGCCCATATAATGATAACATAGGAAGCTTCTGCTTTGTGATTACGCATCTTCGTTGTCTGTAAAATTTGAAAAGCACTAATTTTGAGAAATCATATTCATAATTCCAATTTAAGCGTAGTTATCTTTCTTAGAAACTCATCCATCCTGTCTAAGTTAAAAATTGTCACCCTACGAGACCAACCAAAAGTTCAATACATTTGTTCCTTCTTTTCTTTCTCAGAACGGCATGCGCAGTAGGCACATGCTTCTCGTCTTCTTCTTTTCCTAACGAATCATCCATATGCTAACATAGTTATGATTACAATTGTTATTGATGGACAAAAAAGCAGTCTTTATAATGCATAGGCATTAACAGTATAATTCGCTTGTGGTTCATGAATGAAATGGTCAACATCATCGAGCCACGTAGCTGATGCATCTCTTCTTACATACCGACAAATTAAGCTCTGATATATGTGGCTGGTGGAAGCTGAACCTTTGACTTGTAGCCATGGAAAGATTTAAAATTAGGGACTGTAGCCAATAATAAAAGCAATTGCATCTGCATGTGCTGAAACCTATATTGTCAACAATAGAGACAAATTTGGCACCTAACCTGCCCCACTCATATGCCTAGATCTCAAGGTTTATAGCTACTATATCTTTAGTGATTGAGAGAGAGAGAGAGAGATCTGATGTATGTTTTTTAGCACGCCGCTTGATTTTTAGTATAGCCACTTGTTTGGTAGCTAGTCCAGTTTACTGTCATACACTGTAGTGAATAGTTAAGCCCTTTGAGTTATGACAGGATAAAAAATGGAATAGCTTGGAAGAACTAGCTAGTAGCAGTATCAGAATTTCATGTGACTTCTGATAAGAGACTTGACTTTGGTTAAAGCCTTATTTGGATACTACTATGTGTTGAAGAAATGATTTAGATTTTGGATCTTAAGATCAATCTTGTCAGTGGAATTTAATTAAGCTAAAAATCTCGGGCATTTTATATGCTGATTACATATTTGAACGTATAGAAAATCCCATGACGAGACATGTATTCGTGTTTTTTTGTTTTTTTACAAGGAAAAAGAAATTTTTATATGGTAGTCATATAATTATTTTAATTTAATAATTTAAATTTTTAAATAAAATTTTAAGATATAATTTATATTATTTTTAAATATAATTTTTTTAAGTTATAGTCTTTTAGGTTTGAAAATTACACAAACTTATAATATTTTATATTTAATTTTTATCAAATAAATAGAAATGATAAGATTTGAAATCGTAATTATTTAATTATTAAAATATAAATATCATATTAAAAAATTAATTCAATCTAAAAATTTTAATTTTTAAATATAATTTATATTATTCTCTTAAATTTGACATTAATTTCATCCTGTGTACAAGGAACTCGTATCTCAACAAGAGTTTATCATCTTGTTTGAATCATCAGCTGTCGGATGCATATTAACATGTCCAAATCCAAGAAGCTTGTACAACCCATGATCTAAAAGTGCCGATATTTAGTGCACTTCGCTTCAGTTCTATGTTCTTCTTATTGATCCATGCATTTTAGTGGATAACTACATTTATAGTAAATTGCATTTCAGGGATAATGACGTATAATGGCCTTGAGAGTTGCATTATAAACAACCAGTCTTACGAAGATGAAAGCGGGACAAGCAGAGGAGAGGGTTGTGTAAGCGAATCTTTCGACGATGATGGTTGTTCAAGCTGTTCTTCCAGCAAAGATGCTTTAGGGTCATTTTCATCTAAATGGTTGAGAACGAAGAAGGATGAGCATGGTTTGGATGACTGGGAGGTCGCTGGAGGCCCTCGTCACTTTTATGCTAAAGAGAAACCATGTTACTCCCTTCAATACTCAGATGTGGAGACAATGAAAGAGAAATTCGCAAAGCTGTTATTGGGTGAAGATATCACAGGAGGGCGTAATGGCCTCAGCCCTGCGTTGGCATTATCCAATGCCATAACAAATCTTGCAGGTAAAATATATCTCCATTTGTTCAAGCGTTGCCTATTTTGGTTTGCTTGCTTTCTGTAACCCTTTCACTTTATGATTTTATTTCACAATCTTTTTTTCTTTTTTTGTATAGGCCATTTAATGTTTGAGCATGCCATCTTACTCTGTGTTAAAACTGTGAGGGGCTAATTCATACTGATCTTCATTCATTGGGGAGATACATATGGAGAGGTTGGAAAAAAAGAAGAAGCAAGAGTGATGTTTTATGTAAAAATAAAGAGAGTGATACAATATTAAGTTTATGAGATGAAATAGAAGCATGGTGTAATGTTGGTGCTGTTGCTGCAGAATTAGATGCATGGCGTACAAGCATTCACTTCCGAGTCTGATTTAAATCTTATATTGTGGCTTGAATAATATTCGGTTAAACTTTATCAGATTTTGATTTTTGTTGATATGATCTCGGATCCTGTTTTGTGTATTATTTGTTTTTACCATCAATCAACTCTTAAAATGCTTAAAATGTGTTGTAGCCACGGTTTTCGGGGAGCTGTGGAAATTGCAGCCGTTGCCTGAAGAAAGAAAGACTAAGTGGCGAAGAGAAATGGACTGGTTGTTGTCCCCTACAAACTACATGGTTGAGTTGGTTCCTGCTAAGCAAAACTGTGCCAATGGTCGAGCGCTAGAGGTACTCTTTGTTTTTGTTGAAATATGAGGAATAAAATACTATGTTTTGTATTATTTGGTGAGATATATAATTAATCTCTTGATATTGAAGCAGATAATGACACCAAAAGCCCGTGCAGATATCCATGTGAACCTTCCAGCACTTCAAAAGTTGGACTCGATGCTTACTGTAGGCCATCTCTTCATTCTTGAAATTGAGATTCATTTGCAGAGAGATTGTTCTTGCCAAGTGCATTGAATTTTCAAATTTAAACAGGACACGCTGGATTCAATGGTGAATACTGAGTTTTGGTACTCAGAAGTAGGCAGCCGGGCAGAAGGCGGAACCAAGAGCGCGAAGGAGAGCAAGAGATGGTGGCTCCCCCTGCCGCAAGTACCGACAAATGGGCTTTCTGACCCGGGAAGAACGAAACTGCTCAATCAGAGCAAGGTGGTCTATCAAGTATTCAAGGCTGCCAAATCCATCAACGAAACTATTTTGCTTGAAATGCCTGTGCCAGCCATTATTAAGGATGCACTACCAAAGGTGAGATCGGTCTCTATTTCGTCAAAAGTGATACTTAAGCTTGTAGAAACCTATAGTTGGTGGAAATTAAAAATAGCTCCTAATTCCTATCCAAGTTTAATTTCAGGTCATTTTAGCTGAAGAGAACCTGATATTGTCACTAAATCTTGGATTGCCTGCTATATAACCGATCAAGGCATTTATTTTTTGGTTTTTAAACCATGCCATGAGCTTAGAAACCTGAAGTAGAGGTGAAAAAAATATTGCAATTTGTGACATCTGTTTTGAGCTAGTCAACTGTCAACCTTTGACAAATAGTTTGTTCGGGCATGGTTCTGGTTTAGCACTGTGACGGATGAAGTTGACAATATAGTGGCAAATGAGAGAAATAAAAGCTTTTGAATGATGCCATCCTTGTTTGCTATAACTTCAGTTGTCCTTCTTACAGTCTGGAAAGGCAAACCTTGGTGAGGAACTGTACAAGTTGTTGACTGCAGAGCCAAACACAGCTGAGGAAATGCTCGATTCTCTTAATTTACAGTCAGAACACAGTGCTCTCGAAGCCATCAACAAGCTGGAGGCTGCCGTTTTTGCATGGAAAGATAGAATGACTGCACAAGTCGGTGGTAAATCTCCTGTTCGAACATCATGGTCCTTTGTTAAGGACCCAGTGTCAGAGTTTGAAAAGATGGAGTCACTGTTGGACAGAACAGAATCCCTTCTACAGCAGCTAAAGAGCAGATATCCAAATCTTCCTCGAACATTTCTTGATTCTACAAAAATCCAATTTGGCAAGGTGAGCTCCAGTTTAGACCTTTGATTAGAGAGCTCACTGTTTCCTAAAAATAATGTGTATGATTGTGGTTGCTAATTCTGCAGGACGTGGGACATGCAATCTTGGAAGCGTATTCACGGGTTCTCGGAAACTTGGCATTCAGCATACTGTCTAGGATAGCAGACATTATGCAAGAAGATTCATTGACCAATCCCAGTTCTCCGGCGGCTACATGTTGCTTTCCAGGAATAAATTCACCGGGATATGTTCAGACTCCGGCCATGTCCTACATCTCCGACACTCACTCATCGAATCAGATGAATAAGGAAGCATCGAAAATCCAGTGCTAGTCATATTTCTGATCAGGAACTCTCTTGTAGCGAACCCAGGACAAGCTCGGTAATTGCAACACCAAGTCGAAGTCGAGTGTGGTGCATTGGTGGAGATGCTTGTACAAGTCTGTCCCCTGCAAATTCTCCAAAAAATTAAAAAAGGGAAGAAAGCTTTGGTATTTATATGCAGGTTTCTGTAAATTGTGTTACTATAATGTTCACTGAGATAGCACGAGAGATGTTTGATTCTCCCTCATGCATTAACATAATTAATCATATGAATAAATCAGTGTTGGTTTGGCAGTCATGAGTGTACTCTTGTCGAAGAACATGAATTGCCTGGGAAAACTGTGGTGAATAATCCAGTTCTAGCTAAATTGATCAATCTAGTTATAGTTTTACTTGAGCAAGTCGACCCCCTTACGTTTTTTTTCTTCTTATTATTCTCTCTCTTTTCTTTTGAAGATCAAGACCTGGACTTCCTCGAGAAATTAATTAATATACACAATTTTGTTCCGAACCTGGTTTATTTCCAGCATGGTTCATCCTAAAATATTCGAATATTTTCATGGCTAGGAGCCCTTTCCCTTTTATTTCTTTGGTTATGTGTTTGCGGAATGTGTTTTCTTTAAATTAATTTTTTTAATAATTTTAGAATGCTAGTGTTAAAAATATATTTTTTAAAAAAATAATAAATTTTTTTTTTTAAAAAATACTTTAAAAATAATCAAAATAATAACAAAATTAGAAATTCAACTTGATTTGAAGAAAAAGTGATACTAGTTTTATTGCCGTGCTATACTGTTAACAAGACATCAACAAAAGATATATATAATAAAATATAATAAATTCTGATAGACTAATTATTTGAAAGAACTCAATCATTATTTTTTTAAAATCAAATATAACAATTAAAATAAACATTTTTTGAAATTAATAAAATAAATGGTTTTTATTAACATACCCGACATCAGAAAAAAACTGATACCTTGCATTGCATTTGTATGATGATGTCATGCCAGCATCCATGCTTTCTTATGAATTCATAATTTATGTCTAAAAAACATTTTAAGAAAAGGAACCAGGTAGGAATGTTTGCAAATTCAAAGGACTGAAATAATTGTGTCATGAACAACAGTAAAATATTAGATTGTGTACAATTGTGTCATGAACAACAATAAAGCAACAGTAAAATAATATATTATTATTATTTTTTCTTAATTGTTAATTATTAGATTGTGAGCAGTCCAACTTGAACTTTAAGGTATTTAAGATTATGTTATAAGTTATCTATTAATATTTTGATAAAAATAAAACTATCTTAAAAAAGGAATACTTTTTTTATCCTATTCTGTGATACACAAGAATCTTTCTATCAATAATTGTACAGTTTTAATATCCTAGTTTAGGTTTTTTAAACCTATCTCGAAAAAATTTAAAGCTTTTAAATAAAAATAAATAAATTACATATTTTCAAATTAATATTCACTTAAATTTTATAATTTAAACTAGAATCATTTACATGATAATTTGATATTATATCATGAAGGACATATATTAATTAGTATTGATCTTGAACTTATTGTTTTGAAACCATGAAAAAAACCGACATTATTTGTGAAACCGATTATTCAAGGGAATTATATCTGATTAATTTATAAAAATTTTCTTCAATTTCCAAACATAAAATGCCTCACAAAAAAAATCTAAACAAGCAGTAATTTTTGTAGAAAATAAAACTAGAACACTGTTTACAAAAAGTACCGAAAATTTGAGAATTACAAAAAAAAAAATAATCCAGCCCGTACACCAAGATTTTAATGATAAAGCCCAGCCCAGTGAAAATATATGGGCTAGAACCAACCCATCGGGTTATTCAGCTTCCTTGTCAGGTCTGGACATAGCTATTCTAGTCTTTTTTATAGTGCTTGACTACATATGGGCACGCGCTGGTTCGTATTTTTTCTTTGTGGAAAAAATAATCCTGGATTCTGCAAGTGAGTTTTAAAAAATTAATTGATTGATTGATTGAATTAGAACCCTGACGTGTGCTTAACAAGTTGATTTTATTTTAATTAAATAATAAAAAAATCGATAACAATAATAAATAAACAAAATTAAAAAACATGATCCCATGAAAAAAACAAAAAAAAAAACCATTGAAGGTGTATGATTGGGTAAAACAAAAAATCAGGATTTAGTACATTCAAGGTGACATGATAAATATATAAGTTGGATAACAAGATGCGAGCCGACTCAAATTTTATATAGTCTTTAAATTATTATTATTGTTGTTATTATCATTATTAATAAGAATAATATTAATTTTACTACTATTATTATTATCAATGTTATTGCCATTATTTTTATTATTGATGTTATTGTTGTTGATGTTGTTGTTATTATTATTATTATAATTATTAATGCTATTACCACTATTATTGTTATTATTGTTACTACTATCATTATTGTTGTTGTTGTTGTTATAAAAAAAAAAAAAAAATTAATTTGAATGATAAAATTGAAAATTATAAAAACTTTAGCAAAAAAATAAAGGAAAAAAATAAAATATTAAAAGAAAAGAAATCAAATTGAAATTATTATAATTCTTATTGAGAAAAAAAAAATTATAAAAAGTTTGATAAAAGAACTAAGAAAAAAAATAAAAAAAAATGATTGAATAAAAAAAATATAAATTAAAATTGAATGATTAAATAAAAAAAATAAAATTATTTTTAAAAATAAATAAGATAAAATTCAAAAATCAAAACTAAAAAAACTGAATTTGAAAATCCTAACAAGGATTGGAGTTTTTTTTCGGAATAGAAGAAAAAAAAATAAAATCACGAACGATAAATTAATCAACCTAAAATGACATACAGTACTTACAAGGAAGAGAAAACTCGACGAAATAAAATGACATAATAATATTTTCCATAACTGGAAACATGTATGCATACAAAGTACACGATGCCTTCCACATGGTATCTGTTTTTTTAATTTAAAAAAAAAAATTAAATAATAAATTATATTATTATTTTTTACCGTTGGCAATTACAAAAAACCAAAGTTAAAAGATGTGAATACCCTATTTCAATGACTTAAACCTCTCTGATCCAAAGTCATATTTGTAATTTTCTTATATATTAGAATGAAAAGTTCAAAACACCCATGCCCTACAACTTTAATTTTGTTGACTTAGAGGTATTATGGTAATTTTAATGTTCATTAAAATAATAGATAAAACATCGTAAAATAAATATATAATGAACAATGTCACGCGTAAAAAAACAAAAATAATCCTAGTTAAAAGACATATAATGTTTTTTGCTCACTTTACTATTACAGTAAATAGTGTGAGTTTGCCTTCTCTTCTAACATTTTTTTTACACATCAGCATCAGCTGGCCTAAACTGCCGTCTCCTCATTCACCAGCCACCATAACATCCGCCGTCTCTCCAAACATGGGCGTCCCAAGATTCACACGGCCCAAAACACCGGCAACCGATTCACCAAGTCCTTATCTCTACGTAGCCAACTGTGGACCAGCGGTTGGGATTTCTTATGACACAATTGCTTCCGTGTTTAACACCTTTGGAGAGGTGAAAGGAATTTACGCAGCAGATGAAAGCGGAACACGTGTTATAGTTTCTTATTCCGAAGCTAATTCTGCCCAACAAGCTCTAACTGCACTGAATGGGAAATCCTGTGCTGATCTTGGTGGCAGGTCTTTGCATATTCGGTATTCAGTTATTCAACCAAATTGTGAGGCTGAGAGCCAGCAGGTTAATGAACAAATTCCTGTTTCTCTGCTGGATTCGGAGGTTAATATTCCTGGGCTTTATTTGGTTCATGATTTTCTCAGTCCTCAGGAAGAAAAGGTTAGCCATGTTTCTGCTTTTTAGCTTTTCGGGTGGGCGTGGATGCCTTTCTGAAGCAAAACTCCTATTTTTTTTATTTGTGGGGTGTGTTTGCATGTATTGTTTTATTAGAGCTTGGTGTATAATTTGTGTTTTTTCAGGAGTTACTGGTAGCAGTTGATGAAAGGCCTTGGATAAGTCTATCTAAAAGGAGGGTGCAGCATTATGGATATGAATTTTGTTACGGAGTAAGTATACATTGCTGAACTTGATCAAACCCACTGTTATACTCTTAATGATTTTTTGACATCAGAAATGGCTAATTTACAATGCTTTGAGTATAGCTGTCATACATGTTGTGAAGATATCAACTAGATGGACTTGAGGTCTGGGAACTTTGTTGATATATTTAGCTTGTTAGTTGCTTTGATTTCTAAAGGTGGGAAGTTTTCTGAATATTATCTGTTAACTTAGTACTACTGCCTCGGGAGCCTCTCAGTAACCATATTGTATTGTCAGAGCAGAATTTTGCAATCTTTAGGTTTCTCAGTTTTTACCATCAAGGATTGGCATATTCTGATTGACCCAACAACCATTTTATTGATTTTTCGCAAAGAAAGATCAAAGAAATATGCATGCATGGGAAAGCACATCCGCCTCAATAAAGTTCCTAGGTGTTCTTCTATGGTTCAAACAACTGTAACAGACTCAAGATGTTAAGATTTGTCGGTGCTTGTTAATTTGTATGGGTGATTCTTAAATAGCTCCCAGCTAATACTTTTCCTGTGAATTTGATATTAGCAAGATACCAATAGTAGTAAATCTGAATTGTAAGGACCTTAGGAAATTCTAGGATGCTATGCCTTATCCATCTCTTAGACATGATTCTTTTTTCTATAATTTGTTGTTACTAAAGGTGGCTGCCTGGTTATGAATTAAATGTGAGAGTGCTAAAAACTCACCAAATCTTTTCCTGTTCTGGTACAGACAAGGAATGTTGATACAAAACTGCATTTGGGCGAACTTCCATCATTTGTTTCTTCGATACTTGAAAGGATTTCATTGTTTCCTGGCCTTAACAGTTCTACAAGCATACTCTTGGACCAACTCACAGTATGTAGTACTTTTGCTACTAACCATTTATTTTAGTTGTGATCCTGTGTAATCTTATGCATGAGTCCTGCTATGTTATCTTATCTTATGTAATAGGGGTGGCAACTCTGCATATTAAACTGAATGTGGAGTATTATGTATGGCTCAATGGCTAGGGCACTTGCATTTAATTTATGCTTTGCTTAATTATTTATTATTTTTTGATAATCAGTGATAATTTACAGGTAAACGAGTACCCACCTGGGGTGGGCTTGTCTCCACACATAGACACCCATTCTGCATTCGAGGGATTGATTTTTAGCCTTTCATTAGCAGGGCCTTGCATCATGGAGTTCAGGAGATACTTGGATGGTTCATGGGTTCCTGATGCTGCCTCTAGTGCTTATACAAAGGTGGAAAATGTTGACAACTGCTCAAATCTAGCAAGGAGGTCTCTTTATCTTCCTCCTCGGTCCATTCTTCTGTTATCTGGGGAAGCACGTTATGCTTGGCAACATTACATTCCACACCATAAGGTAAATCATGTTGTTGATCATGGATGGAAATTAGTCCCGTGTTGCAAATTGCTCTTTATGAAGTTCAAGCATTTCTTTTTCCAATGAATTTGGGATTAATGCTACCATCCACCAATGATAACAGTTGTTATCAATGGGAATGTTCTGATTTACATATAGTTTCATTTTTTTTTTCAAATGACAGTAAAATTTTGTTATGGATAGCAGCATCCTTCCTCTGCAACTTTCTTTGGAATGATATGATATTGTGTCTTTATTTGATGTGATAGAGTTTTCTCTCTCCTTGCCCCCTTTCTTTGTGTGCTCTAGCATTGAATTTCCTCATCCCTAAATACAAGGTTATATAATAATCGCATTGCAGATTGACATGGTGAATCAAAGTGTGATCAGAAGGGGTGCAAGAAGGGTATCATTTACATTTCGTAAGGTGTGTGACTTTATTGTTTCTCCTTGTTCTACTTTTTTGACTGCATTGATTTTCAACAAATATGTTCTTTTGATATGCATGCAATGAATAACTTTACATACCTTTGCTGGAAACAGTCATTCAGTTCATATTTAGATATTCCAAAGCCAACTATATCCATTTTAGCTATCACTATCATGGATACATTGTTTAAATTTTTGTTTCTCTAAATGGTTGCTTCTATTATCTGAAGGTCTAAATGATGGAAACAAAACACAGTCACTACTTTTATCCATTTGCTATATAGTTTTGTAAGCCACGTGTTGACCTAGATGATTGAGGCATCATTGTTGTTGTTAATGAAGACAAGGGTGGAGCTTCTAAAAACAAATGCTCATATATCATATTAGGAGCACAGTACAAAGATAACTAACAAAAGGCACCCCAAAAAGAAAAAAAAAATCTCTCTACCTAACTTGTCTTTTTCTCATATGGAGGATCCAGCACTCATATTTTTTAGCACATAGCAGAAGAGACCAAGCTTGGCTATGTATTCAGAACTAGTATTTAAGGTTGGTTGCTAATGGTCATATTCTTAGGTCAGTATCAACTTGCAAGAGTTAGCTGGTTAAAAAGAAAATCTGCCCTTGCAGTTAAATAAATATTTGATATTATTAGTGAAAGCTTGCTGTGTGGTTAATTTTGCCACTAGCTTCAAGGTAGAAATTGCAGTTCTTGGCATTATGGTTAAATATTGATGCAGTAGCTTTTTAGTCAGGAGATTGACTCAGAAGCTTTTGAAATTAAGTTTATTTTAAAGAAATTATGTTCATTTAATTAGGTAGGTGTCATTGATTAGGATGTGACTTTTTAAAATATTTTCTCAGAGGTTAAGTTGTCGTTACTTGGTTGACCTAAAAGTTGTTCTTACAGAAGACTAGTGAATCATTTTCCTACAAGGACCAGGACTTGGGGGCCACTTTACCAGCAAACCTTTGTTTCTCATTATAGAAACCTTTTTGAACCTTAAACCTTACCATCTTGTTCAAACCTCAATTTTGTTCAAGTTCCAGACATTGCTTCAATGTTCTCAAGACAACTTTATTGGAATGATATGATGTACTGTACATAAAAGGTGAGATGTTATTCCTTTATTGGCCTATATGATATTCAAAGTTCAACCAAGGAGATATAACCTTAATTAGTGGCTTCTTGGTGTAGGAAGAGACAACCAACATTTTTCTTATCGACTACTAGCACAAAAAATGAGTAGCGGCAGTGGTGCCATCGGAAAGTACATGTTTAATGCATCTTTTAAAGGATCTTCATCAATCTGTTGGTTATATAATCCCTCTACATTGCACATAACAATAAGTCAACTATTTGTTTGGCTGAAAATCTTACATTTCATGCAAAAGCAAAGGATATGGAAGTGCATTAACCCTGTTTGAGCAGGTAGGTATTACAAGGAGAGTTAGATCTACAATAATTTGCCACAAAGAACAAAGTGGCTGCTAAATTCACTGAAGGACACAATAGTAAGTAACAAGCTTGCGGAGTTTGGATCATGGCTCAGAATTACAATGAGAAAATCGTTTTTGAAGGGGTGTGTTGAGGATCAAGAACAAACCTTTGGTTGAAGAAGCAGCATTAAAGCTAGCTAGCAATAATTAATTATGAAACCAAGGTCTGGTCCATTATATATAAGAGTTAATTTAAAAAAATATTTATTGACCAACTTTCTCATTATGTAGCTGTACTTCAAAAGAAGTTGCTCCCAGCCATAAGGGAAGTCTTCTCCAACGGTAATAAAAACTTCTTTTCATTTAAGTATGCAGCTCATTGATATATAGCTTTATGCCTTGTAACTGACCTAGAGAATGAAACTGTGTAGTGTTATAAATAGGATACTTGGGCTCAGTTGTAATATGTGCTAAAAAATGAGTATTGTACAAGTGAGCACTCCAAAGACAAGAACATTAATAAGAGTGTAGATCATGGGTTTTGAGTCAAGGGCATCTTGAATTCAAGGAAACCTTTCTGAGTCACCATGGCAGCATTTTTCTGACAAAAATTTACTTGTTTCTTTTGCTCTTTTAAATGTAAAACTGGTTTGCTTGTTCTTGGAGGCTTGTATTTCTAAACAGTTGGTTCTTTAAATAAATGTGCTTGTATAGGTGCGCCTGTGCATGACCTAAAAACCAGATAAAAAATGCCATGGGAAATACCTGGAAGGAATATTGCAAAATGTTGCATCGGGATTGACAAAATTGAGGTGTGATTGTTCAATTTGTTCTGATACTAATGGATTGTAATTCAATTTGTTGTGGTTTTAAATGATGGCATATCAAATTACTTTGGACAAACTGTGGCTTCTGCTTAAGTTTTGTGAAAAGAACTCTTCTTACATGTATAGTAACCTGAAAAGGCTCAACTTGCTAGAAAATTGGTTTTATGAACTTGGTTTCCTTGAGAAACAGATTGGAAATGGAACAAGAATTCCTTTTGTCCATTACAAACAAGTTCAATATGTTTGGACTGATAAGCTTTGACCCTGCAGGTACTAAGAGGTCCTTGCCAATGTGAATTTCCACAATACTGTGATTCAGAAAGATAGGAGAAGCTGTTGGGTGCCATTTGAGGTAATCGACTGAGCTTTTTGACATAGAGTGTGTTATAACTATATTTATGAGGGTGTTATAACAAGACCAAGTCTGAAGAGAAGTCCCCGAAGAAATCTGGAAGCATCTAATATGAAACTTGGAGTTGTTGTTTTAGTTATTTTTCTTGCCTTCAAATTGGAGGCAATAGGAAACAATGAAGGAAGCAGAAAGTTGGCGCAAAAAATGGGATGAACCATTTAAAGTAGTACGAGTAATTAAAGCTAACACTAATCGCCTGTAGGACAAGCAAAGAAAAAATCCCTCCCATGCGTGGCACTCCAACTATTTAAAGGTGTACTTCTATTGAAATATCAGGTTTTAAATCCTCATTTATGTGATGAAAATTTTCTAGTTTATGCCTCCATTAGCATTGGTGATATTTCGCTATGCTAGTTGCTTTATTTTAGCTATAGTTCTAGTTTGCCTTGTACTTGCCTACATATTTTATGTCATCCAAGTTTTTACATCACCATCATTGTATTGAAATTATTTATCTCCATGTTTGGTTTCCTCCAAATTATTTATCTCTGTAGGATTGAATATTTGTCTCAATGATTATTTTACGTCTCCATGTCTCCATACATTTATTTTCTACACATAATCTCCATAACTAAACAAAATGTTTTATTCTACACATTCTACATAGTTGATACATTAGATTACACATAATCTCTATATCTCTATAAAAAGGAGGTTATGATACAGACAATAAATACACATAACTTGCAAAACTTGGACTATAAGCTTGAACAGCTTCATCAATTCGCCATTGCAATGAAACTTGTGCTACAACACCAGCCTCTCCTTTACCTTTCTTAAAGCATGAAGTTCAAAAAATTTATTGAATAGAAAAATACTGAATTACAAAGAAATTGAATCTAATCGAAATAAAATAAAATGTTATGAGCAAATTCGAGATAGCCGAGTTGCCTTGTATACACAGCACATCAAGTCATCCCCATCAAACTTGAAAAAGTATAATTTCATAGGCCCCAACTGAATTTGTTGGTCTTCAGGTTGTTCAGCATCATTACGGTGATGTAGTCATTAACCAAAGTTATTGGAGGTGTTCGGAGGAGACTCAATATGCTTTTTCTCCTTGTACCTTTACGGTGATGCAGGCTCGATATGCTTTCCCTGCCAAAATCAGTCTCCCCAAACGGCACACGAGTTGCATCAGCATGATTCACAGAAAAGTCCATTGTATTGCCTTCCCTTGATTGCCAACTCTTCAGGTGAGCTCAGTTGTCTCTTTATCTCCTTTTGTCCATATATTTTTATGATCTTTACATGGCATTTATTTTGAAAGTGCAGCCGGAGAGGGTGAACGCGTTATCCCCATGGTATTTTTACCAGCAGGCAGTCCTTTTATTATACTTTGACATGCATCACACTATTCAATAAATTCAATTCAAGTTGCATCGCAACCGTTCAGCATTTCTATAAGCGCAATAAAATTATGGAAACGTAGAACTTGCACGGAAAGATGTTTCCGGGTGGCTCCAGCTTGTTGCAAAGACAAATCCCCCACGCATCAAGCGAGTCATGTATGGATTGAAAAAAAAGGTAAAAAAAAATAATAAAATCCTAAACAACAATGCTGATCAAGGAAAAAAAGGTCTCCATCATAATGTCATTATTTCGTAGTGAATATTTGAAATGGCATCAAATATTTAATATTGACGAATTAATCGCTTTCGCCAGTGCCTTCATGGTGAAGGCAAATGACCGAATCCGTAGTGTGAAGGAAAAGTTATTTGCTGGGCTCTAGTGTGAACTGCAATAGAACATGATAATGAAAATCGATAACGCAGGGCATCCTGATCTGCAACCTCTTCTTTACCATTCTTAAACTTAGAAAAGAAAATTGTAAACACGAAAAATTAATGCAGGGACAGTGAATGAGGAGAGTTCTTTTGGAGCCCTTTTGAGAAGGTAGGAGAAGAGTAAATTGAGTCTCGATTTTTTTTATTTGGCTTAGCATTTATTCTTTAGATTAATTAGAGTTGGTTTGTAGACGGATTAGATAGTATTTTATTGTTGTAATTGAATTTCTTAAGGTTTTTATAATTCTATTATATCTTTTTAGATAAAAATGAATTGAAATTTAAAATTGTTGGATCCAAATACCCCATCTAATTTTCCAACCACCTTCAATAATCAAAATTTATACAATTGAGGACACGTTGTATATCTAAAGTTATTTTCATTTCTTTTTTTTAAAAAAAAAAATACGTTTGTCTTATTCGTTTTACTTGATTTTTTTAAAAGAAACCAGACATCGTAGCCTGGTTTTTTATATATATGAATAGTGCCTAGCCTTCTTTCATGAAATTTTTCGAAATCATCCAATTATTCCATATTTTTTTAAAAGAAGATTAATTTTTTTTTTTATGAATATATTTCTTAGGTTATTTTAACTCCTTCACAATATTAAAAAAAACATATGAAAATAAAATATTTTTCAATATCAACTTTTTATATTACTTTCTCAAATTAATTACTCTTATTTTTTTTATATTATCGCATAAAGACAATCAAGAAATTTGCTAAAAATTAGTTCACATATCATAACATTTTGACTAAAGAAATACATTTTTTCTCCTAAATTTTAATCATTTAAACTCTTATTTAAGCCTTTTATTTAAAAAATCATGTTGATAAAAAATAAAAAAGTCACGGCTTGGTCAAAAAAAGAGAGAGAAGAATTGCATAGATAGAAAGAAAGAATTTTGACAGAAAAAAATACATTTTTCACTCTAGAATTTGAATCATCGAAATTCTTTAAAATATATATTTTTTTAAATCACCACAAAATTAAATAAAGTTTTTTGAGAACGGCTCCAAACACCTTGTGGAGACTATAAATCCTAACTTTCCCTGTAGCGTGTGGGCCGTTATAATTTGAACTCCTTAATTATTGAGTTCAAAATACATCTATGTAAATATGTTCTGAACAGATCTACTCGCACTGACAATTCATTTATGCCGAATGGTGATCAGGCGGTACTACCAGACAGATCTCCTGAAAGAGCACTTCCGTACGATACTGACCCCGTCTGTGAAGTGGTAGCAGCTCGCGATTTTTGAATCTGCCGTATCCTGAAAACATCTCTAGGTAATGGTTGGCTTTGGACGGTAGCCGTTTCATCTTCTTCTTGCCCTACAGTCACGGCATCCGTTATTAGATACAAAAGCAATGATGAAGTTCAAACAGGATTTTTTAAATTCGGAGGTGCAAAGCTTGGATGGACTTTTAAAATCTTAACTCTGATAGATATCAAGCAACACCTGAATCAATGGTCAAAGCCAAATTGCTATTCAAATATAAAGTTGTAAAATTTCATTTGCTTCAATACATGAAAAGGAGAAAACTTGTGAAAATTTTTGTAGTGCGAGAAGTATATCTTTAAGGGCATGTGACACAGTGACAGGCAGGCACATACAGTAAGTAACCAAAATGAATGAGATGGTGATAAGCGTAGTTTCGAGGAAGTGTGAATGAAAAAACATAAACGTACTGTCTCGGTCCTTCCGTTTCCCAGAATGTCTATCCCGTGTTTTGAAAGATGAACCGCTTGGGACGGGACGCGATCTGCTTGAACCAGAAAGATCACTTGTCGCAGGACCAGAAAGCATTGGATTTTGGGCTGTCCCTGACTTTCCTGCTTTCCCAACAGGTATGTCACTCTGCAAACAAATTGATAATACAATATCTACATTTGGTGCAGGACCTAGAAACATTCAAGAAAAAAACATTAATAACCATGTATAGCAAATAGATATCAGCAGCAGCAGTGGTTGGAGATTTGGACTCTCCAAATTGACCATGTAAAGTACAAATCTGTACGGCACAAATGTACCATGCAATCAAATAAAATTTGGAGGTTGAAACCTACATAAAATTCGAGCTATAAATCCGTTGTATAGAGCAACCACCAAGCACAATAAGCAAGAAATGTTTGCTCACAAGCATCCTAGTTATTCCCATATGGAAGGATCAGATTTCCCAATTTACAAGACCTCTCCTCATGTCAAAACTGACGTGGGGGCAGTTTCATAAAGATAAAAAAAACAGTGGTGATATACACAACTGCTCGCATATCATATCAACAAGAATGCAAGGCAGTTTTAACTGAAATTTTTAATGCAAAATCTTGGAAATTGAAATTTTTACTAGGATATATATGGTATTAAAGTCTGAGTAATTACCTTCCACTATGGGCAAGTTTGCTAAAAAAGATATCAATGCAGGTGGTGTTGCTTTCAGCACCTCATCAAATACATTGGGTGCCAATCCAATAGGATTCGACAATGGGTTAGAAGCAGCCTTGAACCCAGACGCTGTTGTGCTAGGTGGAATTCCAGCCTCTACATAAGAACACCACTTAGTATATGCAAAAATCAAAAGTCAAATATACATGATTAAATATGCATGCAAATCTCGTTGTTTGATTTTAAAAAGTGACATCTTACACTTATTATTATCAGCTTGTACATCTCAAACCTATTCGATCTCTTATTTCATTTATCTGGCAGATTTAACAACTCTATACATGATTGAACTGTTCTTATCGGATCAATGGCATGGCCAGATGAGTAGCCAGGAGGAGAGTTTGATAGAAAATGATGCCAGGTGACAAGATGTAGGAAAAAGGAAAAAGGAAAATGATCAATGCTGTCCTGTTAATCTGTGGACGCAGGAAAATTTTGTTCAAGCAATTGTAGCAGTTCAACGTTAACTTCTATGCCTATTCCAGATTTTTTATTGTACATCACAGAGCCAGAGCTCCCTTGGGATTTGACAATAGTGTATAAATATTTGACTTGCAACAAACAAACAACACAAAAGTACAAACCATGAAAAAAATGTTGTGTACCTAGCTTTTGCCTTGGGTCATAAATTACCGTTTGTGAGGTATCTGGATAAATTACTTTACCAGATACATTTGAATTACTTGCCAGATCAGCAGGAATCTTATCTGTATAAATATAAAGCAAAATTAACCCAGGGGAAAAAGACAGAGAAAGGAGTAACCATATCAACAGACAAATGAAATTAGTACCTAAATTGGCAGGTCCATTAGAAACAGCAGACTTCTCTGCTTTCTTATTAATATTTTTAGCTAGCCACTGAAGAATCAAAGAAAAGTTTCAGAACCAGAAATACAAACATAGAGAATTGTATCTTGGATGGCACTAGCATAAAGTTTATAATGTTTCAACACAATTTAAATTGCAGTTTTCTAATAAAAAAAGCATGTATAGTCTATAAACAAAAAAAAAGGAAATAAAAGAATAATTTAACAGTTAGTAATTCTCCTATCATTTAATATCAGTCGCATGCAATGTGTGTTGTCCTCAGAAAGTAAGATATGATATAGGAACATGGACACAGTTTTGTTCTCTGGAATAATACTTTGATGTATGGTCCCGAGGAACAGTGCATGCATTTACTTAACAAAACCTCTTTTCATTACTGTTAACAATGTTGCTTTCTTCGTTATCTGAATGAGAACAGGACCAGTATTTGTATATGACAATCTTGTAGAGGACCTATCAGCTGGAATTTATAATGAATAATGTCAGACATCCAGCTCTCTGAGAATTCAAATATTTCTTAGGGTTTTCTAGTTATGATTTGTTTAAAGGCCTCAAAAGCTCCCCTCCCAATTATTATTTGGAAACTTAAATGTTAATACATTGAGAAAGCTTCAACAGAAAACAATCTGAAATTTTCTTCTACTACTGCAGATTTAACATGTTAGAGGACAAGCAATGGTCATTTTCCATCGCAACATTCAGCATAGCAAATAACAAAAACTTTCAATTGGTACCTCTTGCCGAGCTAAGTGATCCAAATCCTTAGAGGAGCATGGCCAAAGATCCATGAAACTATACCGTGACACAACATCCTGCAATGAACTCTCTAATGCTGATGCTCCATCTTCACCTGTCCTCGAAAGAGATTCTTTTCTTCTTTGCTCGACCTATACTAATCTACTAATAGTGAGGACTGAAAGCTTGTTAAGGAAAAATCAAATTTTTTGAAGCATGAAAAAACATCTAAGAAAGATTCCACATTGTTTGAGTGAGAATCATATTGTTGGTGAGTAGCCAAGTTATATTTTACATTTGCAGTTGTTTGGAGTTCAGATTCTCATTCCCATGTGGTTTGGTGGAAAGGTGTGCTCTGACACTCATCGCTCCCACATTATGTCAATTCCCTTTGAATCTTCTTCATTAATAATTTTCTTGTCACCAAAAAACTCAATAGGATGGAATGGCTCAAATCATCAAAAAGAGAAAAGAGCAAGAAGAATTCTAGTAACATTCATCTATCAACTAGGCAACTCAGATTACAAGGAATGATCATGCCTCTCAACAACATAGGGTAAATATCAAGATATTATAGCTCACATAGAGTTGTCTGGTCCATATTTAACTAGTTGGGCAACATGCATTTGTGCGCATTGGTGTAAAAAATTATGCTAGAGAAGCTAGAAGGATTCTGTTGCACTGGTGTGAATTAATGCTTTGTATGTGTTTGAAATTTCATACGCATTATTATAATCAAATGAGCAACTACAAGAGAGATTAAAAATGTTATTTGAATGAGAGCATGGAATCCTGCAGAATAAATGTCAACATTCATGGCACCCTTCCATTGGTAAGAACGGGGAGATAGAAGGAATGAGAAAATATGAAATGCAGAAGAGGATGTACAAATTCTAGATGGAGGGGAGAGTCAGGAATTATGGGATTATTTGTAGGTTGGATGGCGTGTGCATGGTAGGAATTAGGAATGTTGTGTGTAGGATATTGCAGGGCAAATAATTTGAAGGTTTCAGAGAGACATCTTTCTCTTTTTAGATAATTAGGGAATTATAGATAAAAAGAACAGCTCTGACCATAAAGAAGTCTCGACGTTAGCTGTTCTGATTTATCATTGATCATTTTGTGAAACCATATTCATCATGGCACATACTGTCAGAAGAATTAATAGTAACAGTTCCATTTGTTAACATGTAAACCAAAAACAAAATATTACCTTCAACATGCTGGCAAGATCACCATATGTTTGCTCAAACTGGATATATCGTTTCCAGACCTGTAGAAGCATTTATGAGAATACAATACATTTAAGGTACTAAAATGCAGTTTGAAAAAAAATATCAAGCCAAGATCGTACTAAAACTTTTGAATGCTTTGACATTTGAACAATGGTCAAAAGGCAACAAAATCCAAGTCATGCCTCTAACAAACGTTCGCATTTTTTTCAAACAATACCTCTAACTTCTTGTTCATACAAGTTAATTTGTGAAAAATAATTTTTTAAATGTGACTCGGGGTCAAAAAGTCACTCTATAACAGCCTCAAAAAGAGAAAAAAGAAAGAGCTTAATCTATGACAGAATGATCTATTATGCTTATACAATGTTGTAAAAATGAGAGTGAAAACCTCAACAGATTCCTCGGGTGGTAGCGAGCTTAATGCACGCTCAAATAAAGCTCGAATGTTTCTCTCATCATTCAAACGGGACAAGAAATCTGCATATCTGCAACATTCAAAGGAAATTTTGGCATTTGGAGGAACCATATTAGCAGATAAAACAATCATGAACAATCTATGTTAGTGCTAGTATTTCCGCCTTTTTTCATAACAGAACATAAAGATGCACCATTCAACTTTGTTCAGGTCACCAGGCTGATCACACAATTTCCTAGATCTGCTTCCCATGTAACAACCATAAATATCAAAAGTCACAAGTATGGTATCCCACTTAAGTAGCAATTTCAGAAGCAAACGTTTCAATAGCAATACGCCCATGGCCATCAGCAAGTATCCTTATCAATGGTAAGCCACGCCAACATTCGCAGACAGCAGTAAGAAAAATTGCTGGTCCAAACTTACAAGTATTATTGCATAAAATGGTATTGCTACAGTGATGAATTTATATGTAAATGAAAACAAAAGATGATGAAAGCAAGAGTTTCTTGCCATTAATGGCAAACTGTTTCTCATTGGACAAGATTCCATGAATTTCCATACCACATATTATAAATTTCACTAGATTAGGTAAAAAATAATTGGGTATATATGAGATTGGGGGGGGATTGGTTTGTATATGAATTTTGCACCTACCGTGCAGGTCTCAACATAGGTCTGTGTGTGCATAAAGAACTCACTGATGGATTACCAAATGTATGCCAGAACTCAGATTAAAAGAACAGAAGAACTCACTCCAGAATGTACACTGGTTCATGCATGAAGCGTTTCAATCCTGCTTCAAAAATATTGTGCGCGATCTGCAAGAATATACAACATAAGAATCATCAATTTAGATAATCTTCCTTGGTTGGCATAAATTAACAGATGCTGCTCATTGCCAATCAATGTGTGAAAAGCATGAAGCTGCCATAGAGAAGTTCCATTTTTCCTTTTCCTTTCTTGCCAAGAGAAATACCTTTGAATCCTTGTCCAGACAAAATGCTATCAAAGCATAAGCAACATAAACATGATAAGAGCAGTCTGGGGATTTCCGAGCATCTAAGAAGTACTTGCGAGCTGCTTCCACTCCTTCATTCCTTCTTAGAAAGCGAATAAACTGCAGCATGAAACACCATAAAAACAATCAATAAATCATTCAGAGTAGCATGACTGCATGAGCCATGAAGTATTTTATTAACACAATGACCCAATTATAAGTTTAGGATATGCATGGAATCAGAATTTTCTTTTGAAACCACAAATCAAGCAAAAAGACAAACCAACCAACCAAATAAAGAAATTTTAAAAAAAAAAACAAGTTTACAGTAGTTTTACTAAAAATGCAAGGAACTTAATCTTTTTGAAACTTATGGGAACCTTCCCTGTCACCAGTTTGACAAGTCAATTAACTTTATAACATGATGTGGTTTTACAATTTTGCCCATGCTTGTCCGGTAAATGGGGAAATCTTGTGATGCAAAAAGAAAATAGAGCTTTATTATTTCAGAATACTCTAACTTCACTGCCTGTGAACTCAAAGACAGGCATGACTTGGCTAGATGGAAGTGCCATCAACCACATTTGCAAGCTGCCTGACAACCCAATTCTTAACATCATCAAAAGCCACAACTCTGCCTGTTGGTCATTTCCACTACACTGCACCTCAACATGTTATCTCATTTATGCTTATGTGGACCCTTTCTTATTGTCTGGATTTTCAACATAAGTAGATCAATAGAGAAATCAAATTTATTTGAAAATTCAACACTGCCACAATTTCTTTATACACAACCACTACAAGTAGCCTCCACCATCAGTAATTCATCCACACCACTAACCATCTAAAATATAAAGTTTAAATCTTCCAAAAAAGTTATGCTATCCCTATGCTCATGTTTGTACATCAATATTCATTAGGTCTCCAAGATGCTATGACAAACACAACACATTCAAAAGACAGAAATCAACAGCAGAGCCTGGGAGTTCCTTGCCTGTATATGAGCTAGTGCTGTTGCATTAACACCATCTCCCAAGAGGCTTTCATAGATTTTCCTTGCAGGCTGCATGAAAGCAGAAGCATACTTAAAACATCAAGGATGAAGACAGGGCCACTTGAAAGAAGAAGAAGAAGAATTTTCATACCTGGATTGCTCCACGAGATTCCTCCAACTCAGCATAAGCATACTTCAGTGTATCTGAATCTGGTTACAAGAATTAAAAATACATGACAGATAGAGATGCTTCAGTCAAGTCCAAGACAGACAACAGGAAATAATTGAACTATATGCCTATTTAGACTCCAAGTATAGCATAAATGATAAAGAATATGGTAATATGAAGGTTACTTGGAATTTCAAAAACTTTATTTAGTAAAGGACGAAAGAAAACCTGGAAGTGCCTTCAAAGCCCTCTGAAACACTTTGATTGCAGAATCTATAGAGCCACTTTTTGCATGCCAGGTAGCATAGTCATACCATACATCTTGATAATGATACAAATACATCAGACACTGGAAACCAACACAGTGCAATGAGCAATTCATCGTTGAAATGTACGGATAAAGAACCAAAAACCATGTTCCAACAAAAGTCAATGGCCTTAAATCTAGGATATGCATTAACTCTGTAGCAAGCATGATTATTCAGACAAATTATTTGAATGTGATCAAACAAAATGTGAATGGAAGTTAAAGAAAAGACATTGTACTGTCTAAAAGATAACATAAAAACCATCGCTACATAGTACTAAACAATTCATACAGTATGCTCGAATGATTAGCCATCACTGTATCTCATTCTAACAGGAAAGCCAAAATGGTGCCAGTAGTATCCGATTCTTTGCAGCAACATGGTTGTTCAGAGGCTTTCTTAAGCTCCAACTGCAATATGTGATAAATGGAATGCATCACAGCCATACATTCTTTCTTTTGTAAAGATATTCGTTTTAGGCCGTGTTTGATTGCAGGAAAGTGAATTCCTGGAATTCACTTTCCTGCTTTTCCTATGTTTGGCGACAACAAGGAAAAATAGTCAAAGGAAAATGAATTACAGTCAATGGAAAACTTATAACGTTGCCAAAGGAAAGTGTTTTCCTTCTGTTAAAGAAAGGAAAACACTTTCCTTTTTTTTCCTTTTATAAAGATAGTGGTGGCCAGAGGTGGGCCCAATCCCAAGTCAAAAATTTTCCTCCATCCTTACACCCACGCTACGCTACGACTAGGATTTCTATTGGGTATTTGAGATTGTGTTCAAGAAAAATTTATTTTTATTTTTATTTTTAGATTATAGTTAAAAAAAACTTTCTGTATTTGGATAATTTTGATATATTAATATTAAAAATATATTTTTAAAAAATATATTATTTTAATGTATTTTCAAACAAAAAAATATTTTTTTAAAAAATATTTATTATTCTTTTAAAAAGACTAGGTTAAATTTACTAACATGAAAAAATTTACTAATATTTATTATACATTTTAGATTTCATTTTTTTTTTATTGTAGGCGATTAAATATTTTATATATATTAGATAAATTTGAAAAAAAAATTAATTCATTAATAAATTATTTTCCAGTTCATTTTCCATAATACAACCAAACACTGAAAAGTTGTTTTCCAGTTCATTTTCCATAACACTACCAAACATCGGAAAATACTTTCCCGGAATTCACTTTCCCTGAAATTCACTTTCCTGCAAACAAACGGAGCCTTAGTCTCTTTTCCTTTCCTTTCCATTTCATTTCTTTCCTTTTTCAGTACTGCTTGCTCATGCTACATAGCTGATATTCTAAGAAGTTTTGTATTACCCTTTTCCTTTCCTTTTTATTTTTTGAGTTTAGGTTTTATATTACCTTTAATAAGATGGTTACAATGACAAAAAAAAGTTAGCACAAAGATCCCATTAATTTAAGTGACAACTAACGAAAAACTAAGGAGAAGATGCAAGTAATTCCAATAAAGTATGCATATGGAATAAATTTAGCTTGAATAAAGAACTAGGCAATGAAAGAGGGAAGCAGAAATGGAAACACAAGTAACTGATCTCAGATTACCTGCTCATAGGTGAATATAATTCGTTTGTTGGAGGACACGCTGTCTATCCTTTGGGGGTTTCCTCTGACAATTCAGATATATGAAATTAATTAAAAATGCTCAAAACAAAATCTCATCTAAACTTATAGCTTAATATTAACATCCAATTAATGAAAATGAAAGATGCACTGGTGATGACTGCGACATGTAACCTTAACAAGTTCACATAAACATGAATCACCTCATTCTATAAGCCAATTGTCATTGGATATTCCTTTTATGGCATGGACAAAGGAAATAAGAAGTTGATCAAATTTTCAAACTTAAGAAACTTGTAAGTTAATGAGATTTATGTTAAGCTAATCTCTCTTTTATTTGCATAATACCCATTTCTCTCTATTCTGGAGAGAGAGGGGTAATATGTCTAGGGACCTTATTTTTTCCAAGAATTCAAATGAGAGATGGATTCTGGATCTCCTCACTTCAGATTCTTGATTCCTTTTTCCTCCACACCTGATAGTGGGGTATGGACTTCAGATTTCAGAATGTTCTATAGATTCTTCTGCAAAACCAGTTGTACTTATCTCACTAGGACCTAAATATTTTGCATTTCCTATTAGATGTATATATTTGGAAAACCAAGGGGTCGCCCAAGGTTAAGGCTTTCAGTTGGAGTGTGGTTTCAAAAACATTAGCACCAATGATTTGTCGATGATTAGAAGGCCATACCCGCCAAAGCCCCTATCATCTAATACTTGTGTTAAGGTTGTGACACGAGCTTCATCTTATTTATTTTGTTTCTGGAATTATATTTAATTAATTAGTAAGGAGTCATGTGAGTAGCATGCAATCTTTTAAAATATTTTTTTGCAGATTAAGTTTGTATAAATTGGCAACCAAGACTAGTGAATCCTTTTCCTACAAGAGTTGGGACTGGGCTTTACATTAGTATAAATAGGCTACAATCTTTTGTTTCTTATCAATAAATCCAAACTTAGGAGATTTTTCAACAAACCATAAATCTTAACATCCTTTCCAATTCCTTCAACTTTATTCAAGTTTTAGCCATCCCACTACTTTGATTGTTGTATTATATTGTTTCCCTATTCCAACCCTACACCAGCTTTTCAGATTAAGATGAGGCAAGGAAAACTTATTTTCCAAGTCTCATAAACAAAATAGGATATTTTAGTGCAAGCATGCCCATGCTTCTATTAATTCAAAAATTAGATGATTTGAGGACCAAAAGCTAATAGGTAATTTTATCTACTTTAGACACACATTAATTTTCTCCATGCTACATGTGTAGTTCATCGATTCATTCATGTTATAGTAAAAAAAATAAAAGAGTCATGCCTCTTACTTCTCAAACGTCAAAAATCTCTTCCAAGCCATCCATTGTTGTTCTTCCTGTGACATGCATTTGTATTACAGATTACCCAAAAGATAAAACTAAGTGATGTGCATGCAGATAAGAACTTTTATTTATTTGTTTGTTCAAGAACTTTATAAAAGCATACTAACAAGCAGGTATTACATATGTCACAGCCCAGAGTTAAACTCTAGTCATACGTTGTTTCTTCCAAAACAACCTGATATGGTGGCAAGCCTCCTACTTTAGTCAACCAAGCATAGGACTTTTCTAAATTTTAAAATGATTCCGAACTCATCCAGTTTAGAAAACATTCCTCTAACTCCTACACTGGTTAGATGCCAAACAAAGTGCTTAAGACAGGGAGCAGACATGCATCAATCTTTGGATTTTATGGCCAATTCTCATACGGATTCTTATATAGCCCACACTTGCAGACAAGTCAGAGATGATATGATCAGAGGCAGGGCTAAAAGTAAAAACTATTAAAGCAGAGTATAAAACACTTAATTTGATGGCTTCTAGTGATCTTGCTCATTTACATGCCACATTAGATATGGACACCCATTTGAATGTTTAGACAACAAAAATTTGGAAACCCAAGTACTTCTGTATGCATTTGGGGAACAATAATTACTGAAAAACCAAAAGCAAGTGGGAAATTACCTTGAAAGATCCAGTTGGTGGTACAGCTAGCATATTATAATCAATTTCATCAACATATTTCTTCTGCTCCCTATAGACAGCCCTGGCACTGTTATATTTTGGTTGATATTCAGATAACAGTCCTTTGGCCTGGTTAATAAAATGTCATAAGATAGCAAGCATCTAAACTGCACACACATGTGTGTGAATAGGTATAAATTCATTTACATTTAACAAGAATATGGCTTAGATCACAAATGAAAGCCATAGCTAAACATTACCAATTGCCGGCTGACAGAATTTTCAAAATTTTCGTATTCTCTCCAGAGTTGTTCAACATGATGAGTAGGAGTGATAATAGCTTTCTGGTATGTTTTACGTATAGCGGTCATCCGTATTGACTCTTCCTGTGCATTTTGAGCCTGCATGTAAGACATTATAAGACCATCTCATAACAATCATCGCTTTGAATCTGAAAATGAAAGGCGGAAAATATAGATAAGAAATTCAACAAACTGGTAGTGACTTCAGAAAGGTAATGTATTCCATCCATACAGGCCCAGATGCCATGTCTGCCCCTGGTAACACACGCATCAGAAATGAACACCATTAGATCAATCCCATTTACTATTACAATTTGCTACCCTTATCAAACCCATTAACGTGTATCCACATATACATGTACATTCAATAACCTAGTTGATTGTGTGTTTTGAAAAACCATCATTGCATTGTGCCTGTATAGGCAGATAGCATGTGCTCCCTACACAGGCAGTCAGTCACTGCGCATGCAACAATACTTGCTTTAGTTAATTGTGGAGCTGAAAACACTATAATTTAAGCCAGGCCAGCCAATAACCCAAGGTTCTATTTTAAGGAAAACAGCCAATCCAAGAGTGTCAATGATCAGGCATCAAAACATGGTGGAAGTGAGAGGAGAGACAATGGCTCTGAAGCTCAAAGCACTAAAAATTATATGCATAGCATGTCCAGAATTTGTTGCATTTTGGTTAAATTTATATGAGCATGTACATATAAATATGGCAAAAACACAATCAGCTGAACTAGTAAACTAATCGAGGGAGATAGCACACCAACATAACCAAGCATGAAGTCAAAAGCTTTTCTTATTTCATCCTGGCCGTCTGCACCCTTCTTCTCATTGACCTTTTTGATAAATCGAATGTAGCATCGCCTACAAAATGACAAAAAGATTTTCAAGTCCATACTCCACTGAGTTCCATGTAAAATAAAGTGAAGATGTTCTACAAAAGAGAGATATGAGAATAAAAGAGAAACACGTACCAAAGAGGAACATGAAGACAATTCAATAAACACCGGCTAAATATCTGTTTTATAGCATCATCATTATTCACAGCCATATGTGCCTCCGCATATTGTTTCCAAAATTTTGACTAAAACAGAAAGTGAAGTAACCTCAAAACATACATCAAGATATGTTCTAAAACGAAATCCAAAACCCATTTTACAACAGAAAACACATGATAATTCTTCTTTCAAGCGCCAAGTTCAAAACTATGGACAATTTGGAACTTGTTATAAGAAATCGAAAATATAAAAGTAGAGACCAAAAGAAAAGAAAGTTGAGAAGAAAAAAAAACTCACAGCAGTGGGAAACAGTGAAAGGATTTGCTCATATATCGGTGCAGCTTGGGCAATCGGCATACGCTACAAGTACAATAACCAAACAACAGACAATCAACTAATAGATGGATAAAGCAAATTAATATACTTTAGCAGAAGAGAAATTAAATCCTTGAAACGCAAACCTGTGCGCTGCTAGCTAATATTTCTGCAGCTTCGACATTGTATGGATCAGTCGCGGCAGTAGTACTTGTTGTTGCTTGATCCTATCAAAAACAGCAATCCAGTTCAAAAAGAATCAACAAAAGCAGCACAGAAAAATCAATTTACCTTTGTTTCAGATTGAGCTCCATTATCGACAGATGCCATTGTTACTTTTTCAGAAATAATTTAACTAAAGATTCGGATTTTCGCCGGAAAATTGACCCGAGGTGAGTTCTCTGCAAGAGTGGGTTTAAGTGAATCGTGCTCTTTCTCTCTCGGTCAGGATACATGCAGACATGTGAGAGAATTCGTCGGAGCACCAGAGCACTGCAATCGCCTCTCTTTCGTCTTTCCTTGATCCTTATGGTTTCGGTTTAAAAAGATTTAAGCCCAGGGTTAAGTTGGGTCATGGGCGTTTTGTTGTGATGGATTGGGCCCGTTATAATTTTCGGTCTCTCAAAGTTTTCGAAATCGAATAAAAGTTTTGGGAATTTAATTGATGTTTCTATAAAGCAAAACAAAACTGCTAATCAACATAAACTTGAAGGACCAAAATATATATAAACTTCAACGACCCAATTAATTGCAAGCAAAAATATATAATCCAAGAACAAAAAATATAGGCTTGTTGATGTTCGGTCGCGTGGCACTGCACAATCTATGTTTTGATTCTCTAAGAATCCAAATGAAACATACCTATAGTTTCCGTGATTAAGAGAACATGGTATTAATTGTTTTTTAAAATAATTTTTATTTAAAAATATATTAAATAATAGTTTATTCTTTTTTGTTTAAATTCATTTTTAAAACATAAAACAAACTGTCTAAAAAAAATAACCTATATATAGGACGCGGTCTAAAACAGTATAGTTATACCCAAAAAAAAATTAATAGATATATTTTTAACAGCTCGGTGATGGACCAATCAGGTCAACTTTAGGAAAGTGTGTTTTTCTTGTAATGCATGAATTGGACCCAGTATTCACCACTTTTTTGGACGGGACAACAAAGATAAGGGACCAGTTTGGGTGTATTGCTTGCTAGCAACTGTAAGAATTGTACCCGAGATACAGTGCTTCTGGACTATGGTTAAGCTTATATTTTATGAAACTTTTATTTTTATTATTATTTTAATATATTGATGTTAAAAATAAATTTTAAATAATAATAATAAATTATTTTAATATATTTTTAAGTAAAAAAATCTCAAAAAACATTGTTATTAAAACATTATTAGTGTTCTGATCAAGTGAAGGTACACAAACTTACTTTTTATTGGCCTCTACTAATTTTTTTATTGGTAAGAGAAATAGTTTTTGTATTGTAAATAAATTAATCACTCATACATGCACATGTACATACATACATGTGTGTATTAATTATAATTAAAAGGAATTAGTATTTTACTGTAGAGTGAGTTACTGTAGACTTTAAGTGCTTTCATTGTAAATTATATTGTTCGTTGTTGTAACATGAGTTCTTGTAGAATAAAAGTGCTTTCACTATGAATTACATTGTTTGTACTTGCTCTTTGCAAAAAGCACTGTGAGTTGGGAAAGGCATAATGACAGAGTTGTCCTTATCACAAAGAGTTGCAAAAACTACAAAGAATGGGATTGTCATTTTAATCAGCGAGAAAATTGTCAATTTGGATTTTGGTGGGGCTACACAACCTAGATTGCAAACATCTGGCGCTCGGCTTCAAGCCAGGATGCTCGGGCTAGACCCGCGAGCCTTGCAACAGCTCGGCAACAAACACTTGGCGCCAAGCTCAGCCAGCATGCCTAGCAATAGCACCAAGCTACGAATACTTGGCATTGGGGTTGTCATGCCCTAGGCGCTAGGTAAACACGCACGCTTTGCTGAATATATGACAAGCAAGTCTGTAGATCCATGCGTTGGTGCTCGACTTCAAGCTAGGATACTATTGTTGTTATTATTATTGTCATCATTAAATATTTTTTTTTTAAAAAAAATACTACCACCACAGAAAAAAAAAACTTAATTTTTTTTAAAAGATTGGAAAATATAAGAACTTGAGCAGACAAGTTAAAATATTATTATTAATATTATAAATATTATTAAAATAAAAACAAATATTATTGCTACAAAAAAAACATAGATTTGATTTGAAGGGTAAAATAAATTATTATTATTATTATTAATTTATTTACTTCAAATTAATATTTTTTTTCTTCATTCATATTAAAATGTTTTTTATAATTTTTTTGATGTGATTATATAAAAAATAGATTTTAAAAAATAAAAAATATTATCTCAATATTTTATTTTAAAAATATTTTAAGATAATTTTAATTTTAATTTTTTCCCTCTTGAATTTTTTTTTCTCTTATTGATTTTTTCCCATACTGTAAAGAGAAAATAAATTAATATGATTTTTTTTTATATTATACAAAAGTTGAGTGATGATAATTTTTTTTTTTTCATTTTAGATCGAGTTGAATTTTCTTATTAAAACATGTTTGGTTTTGCGTTTGAAAAAAATTTGAAATTTTTTTATTGTTTTCTTTACTTTAAATTTTTTGATGTTTTTTATAATTTTGTTTTTAAATATATTGAGATGGAGTCTGATTATACAGCCATACCCAGTGAAAATATATTAAGTTGAGTCCTTCACGACAGGACCCATTCGAGTTGCATCTTGCCCTCAAAAGGACCAAAAATAGCTTTCGGTCTAGTTGCCGCTGGACCTATCAACCTTAGGTCTTGTCAAGGGTGGACCCATCAACCTTGGCTCCTATTGCGAGCATCACCCATCATTGTGGGTCCTATCCCTAGCAGAACCTATCAACGTTGGGTCCTGCCCCTACCATGACCCATCAATATCCATGGTTGGTGAATATGTACTAGTATTATTAAATTTGTAATAAATATTATTACTGTATAAAAAAAACATAGAATTGATTTAAAGAGTAAAATCAATTATTATTATTATTATTATTATTAATAAAATAATTAATAAATTTGGAAAAAAATATTAACGATATTGAAAAACAAGCATAGATTTGATTTAAAATGTAAAATTAAAAATTATTATTATTATTATTATTATTATTATTATTATTATTATTATCATTAATAAATTTTAAAAAAACTATTATTACTATAGAAGAAAAACAATAATTTTTTTTGAAGGATTAATTTTTTTTTTTGACAAAGAAGTTAAAATATTATTATTAATATTATAAATATTATTGTTAGGTTTGACGTTACAGCCAGACTCAATACTCTTGGGTGCGATATTTAACTAGACCTAATATTCTTAAATTTAAAATTTATTATAATATTTTTTTATAAAAATAAAAAATAAACCCCTCAGCATAGCATGGACCACCTAGTAAACTATATAGTTGACATCCGAATACATTTAAGCTTGTGGAGTATTTTGCGTGCAGGGCTGAAGGGCTTTGCTTGCTCGGCATGACGGAACCTTTCAACCCCTAATTCGTGTTTTCGTTCTCAAGCTGAAGTTTGTTGAAGTAGGAATAGGACTTTTTACCAGACGATGACGCCATGGCCACTGCGGAAAATCCCGTGTAGTTTCTCCTCGACTTCCTCAAGCATATATTAGCAATATTTTTGAACGACTCACGTTTCTGATTGAAAGGCTGGGCAATGTACTCCTCAATTGGCATCCACTGAGTTACAAAAAAAAAAAAAAAAAAATAAAATTATTACGAGTAGCAATTGGGAGCCAGATAAACAATGTGCAGAAACATGGAGGACTATTTGATTTTGTCAAAAAAAATTATTATTTTTTTTATTTACTAGCTAGCATGTGTGTGTGACATTCACAATTATATATAAAAGCATGCATTTTCAAGAAATTTTAATTAACTACTACATTCCCTTAAACTTTTAAATAGATATTGTTAAATAGATTTTGTGAGTATGGTAACGATTGATTTTTAAAATATTTTTTGCATGAAAATATAATTTTTAAAAAATTAATTTTAAAATTAATATATCAAAACAATTTAAAATTAAAATTAAAATTAATTTTAATAAAAACATTTTAAAATTTTCATAAAACACTTAGTGCTATGTTATTGATAAATTTTAAATGTTTACTATCCTATCATACTAATCAGGAGTTCAACTTATACACCTTCACCAAAGTTCAAGTGACTATATTAAATTTACTATATCCATAATAAATCAAGGAAAGTCACAATTCTAATTATAACAGGAGCTCTACGTACGTTTGCTTCTCACATATAGAATAAAATTATATATTTCTAATAAAAAATACTCTTGATGAATTCACCATAGTCATCAATTTATATAAGCAATTCCCTTAAATTCCTTAAAAATATTACTTTAAATCACATACTTTTAAATATTTTCTTCATAAAACCTAACCTGATAATTTAATTTAAGGGAAAAAAAAGGCATATAGACAATAATCCTAAATGCGGACACAAGGATAAAAAAAAAACGTCAGCTGCAATCTTGAAAGTTAAAGAGGTACCTGAGCTGCCTCAATCTCTGAAGCTTGTTTGTTGATGTCAGAGGACAGTGGTCGTAGCATGCAAACGAAAAATAAATCCGATTTCCCATAAAATGTCTGGTGGGTTTGGCTACGTATGAAAAAAGATAAATCAATTAATAAAAAAGGAATGTCACGTAAAGATTAAATTGAAAATATATAATAATCCAAGATATTCATCCTAATAGCAAATATTTTTTATATGATACTCATAGATAGGTGATTTTTTTTTTTCAAAGTCTTAATATACTGTCCTTATATATATATATATATATATATATATATATATATATATATATCAGATTACAAAGAAATTTTCGTCTCATGTTTCTTTAAGGAGAAGGAAAACTTCTAACCTGAATGCTAAAATTTCCACAAATTCTGTGTCAATCTGAACCAAAACAAAGCCAGATTTATTATTATTAAACTTGCTGGAAGGCATCAAGACATAAAACTAATGAAGGATATATATATATATATATATATATATATATATATATATATTGCCTAAAACAATGAAATTGAACTCACATCAGTCTCTTCCTTCACCTCTCGAATTGCAGCTTTACAAATATCCTCGCCCTGTGAACGTGAAACTTTAGTATTCAACAGTGCATGCGGAAAAAACATTCACCAAATATGAACACATGCAGCTCTGCTGACCCTACGATACTCACTTGATTAGCGACGCCCGTAGGGAACTTCCATACATCTTTTCCTTTGAATGCCCCGTTCTTCTCCTGAACTACAAGTACCTGCAGCCAAGTGGAATCATCGTTTTACCTCTCATGGGGAAATCAAAGCTAGCGTGTTACCCAGCAATTTCAGCTCATATTGCAGCGTGTACACGCACACACACGGAGAAAAACCACGTAGCACCCATCTTTCTCATAACTTCTTATTTTTCAAACTCGCTTGAGTTCCATCTTAATTTGATATGGAAAATTTTCCCATTTCAGTAAGATTTGTGATATTGTCCATGTACTAACTATCCAAAAACTCTTTGCTGCATGTTTTAATATATCAGTGGAAGGATTAATATACTTTGTCTGCAAAAATAACTGTCTAGGATCAAAATGATTAAGAGGCAATCTTGAAGTTGATATATATATATGAAGATAAAAAAGTTCAAAATTATAATATTAATACCAAATTAAAAAAAAGAGAAAACCATTTAAAAAATTTATAATAGCATGGAAGTTGAATTATTTACTTTTTTGATCCTTATAAGTTTTAATTAATTATTTTTTATAGATAAAATTATGAAATCAAGTTATACAATAATATTTTTTTTTAAAAAAAACTGATAGTTTAAATTCAATACACATCGAGAAAATAAAATAAATTATATTTTAAAAAATATTTTAAACTACTATGGGGAAATCACTAAACAATTGATTATATAACAATAATAATTAAACTACTAAAATTGCACCTATGACTTGTTGCCTACTATATATTTTAAATTAAATCATTACATGTAAAGTTTATTAATTTCAACAAATAATTATTGCAAATAACACAACAATTAAGTAGTGGTATTCAACTAATGTGGTTCTACGGGACCCCCACCAACTCAATAAATAGTCCATGCAAATATTGCTTTTATTAAAATGAAAAGCTCCTTATTGATCTTTCTAGTATATCTCAGGATTGAATATTCTTATAGCTAGTAACTGACCAGAAAGTTTATGTTTGCCATAAGATAAAGAAATTCAAACAGGGATTTTCCTCCCCGGACCGCCGCCACAGCACTACCTGACGGCCGGAGAAAAAAAGGTTGAATTATGGAAAAATTACCTCTCTGTTATCATTTACGACGAAGGCACCAATACCAACAGTATGGGAGGCATTTGCAGGAAGCGTGTCAGGAGTCTCAGGAATCCAATAGACTAACATCAAGTAATCTGACTCTGCGTGGTGGTACCTAAATCCTTCCTGCGCATTTTAGTAGTCCGAAGCTATATCATTCCCACGTATATAGAAAATCTAGAAAATGAACCTATTCCAGTTATTTATAGTTAGAGACATTGATTCTACGCGTGGCTTTTGAGGGCACAAACTGCCAGTTTGTGTTTAATTACCTTAACTGTAGGTTCAACAAGATTAGCAAGGTGAATAGGTAACTTGATCCAGACACCCTTTTTGCCCTAAAGAAAAAATATATAAGAAAAAAAGAATTAATGATGCTGCTAATAATCAAGAACTTTTGTTTTGTAATAGTACAATCATGGTCCGGGCCACTTTTCTGAGAGGTCCTCAGATTGATTTACCTGCTTCCTCCACTGTGTTATCGAATCTCTAAGCAGAGAAACATAAACATTACAGTCCATGGAATCCTCCACATCTACCTTAACTCCTCCATATCTATCTTCAACAGCATTTAGTAATGTCCTTTCAGCATCTGGTTTTGTCTGCTTCATGACTGGCAATGAGCTCGTAGATGAGAATGCCATAAATTTTGCCAACGGAGCCTGCTGAGATTGAAAAAGCTAAGGACGTTGCCACTTGCCAGGATGATGATGCGGTAGCTAGCAACTTGAAGGACATAAATAGCCCAAACACACATGTATTTATAGGCACTCGGGGGGCATCGATCATGCACGAAACAGCAGTTAGATAATTAAGAGATCATCAGTTATTATAACCCAAGAAATTTCATGGGTTTTACCTTGTCTTCCTTACAATTCATCAGTATTTGACTCTTCAACCTTGACCTGGTTAGATTGCGTGTCAAAAACAGACCAAATTAAGAAAGACACAAGGAAGGCCGGTAGAGCACACCAGTATATATTAATTCTACAACCTTGGATAGCTTATTTTTTTAACGTCGACGTCGCGGATTCTAGAGTCGAAGATGCACTATTATATAAAACGAAGCTGTCGTCTAAAACGGCCCGATATCAATACGCGAGTACTCCCAGGAAAGTGCACGGGACTTCATCATCAGCAAGGTACACATTTTCCATGCAAGAGTTCAGAAGTGTAAAAACCATCATTTTTTTATGGGATAAAATGATTTTTAATTTTTTATTTATTTTAATATTAGCACATAAAAATCATAAAAAAATATTAGTTTTATCCGGCATTACACGTCATTTTTAAAGAAATATTTAATTTTCTGGTTTTTCCATGATTTTCTGAAATTATTTTTAAAGCTTTTATGTTTTTGTTTATTATAAGAAAAGTTGATAAAAAAAAACTTTTAGTAAAAAAAAAACTTGACTTTGTTTTTTTTTTTTTTTTATATAAAAATATATATTTTTTTTAGACAAAAAAAAAAAAAAACACTTTCTATCAAAGACTTGACTTTTTTTTTTTTTTTTATATATTCTATCGAAGTGGTCAATATCAAATTAATTACACGAAGAGTTGGAGAAATTTCTACCCGTCCCTTTCTTGTCCTTGAAACCGCAAAGTCTTGTAAATTTTATGAACATATTCAAGGAAATTGAAACTCATATTTATTTATTTTTGATAAATTATAAGAAAACGACGTGACGTGATTTTGATATGAAAAAGTTGGTAGCTTAAGAATAATATCCAGCTGATACAATAAGATTATTATTAAAATATTTTTTCAATAAGAATTCATCTTAGCATATGAAAACTAGCTTAAAAATAGCAGCAAAAGAACTGTGTATATGTATTAAGGAAATTGAGGTGGAAAATGTTACTCTTCCTTATCTTTAATGGAGTATATAAATGTAATTAGGAAATTGAGGTGGAACATGTTGCTCTTTCTTATCTTTAATGGAATCCCTGTAAATCAACAACAAATTATAAAAAAACAGAAAACAAAGAATTATGGGCACATCATGGCGAGCTCTTCGCGCACGTATTGACAAATTGATATAAAATTGGCGCAAAATTCCGTCCACGGTCCACCGAAAGGAAATTACGAAACAAATTAACGAAAATAGATAGGTGCGGGAATATGAATGGAGTAATTGCAAGAATTCTAATGGGAAACTTCGTTAGCAGTTTACTGTCGTGGAGTGGATAGACATGGCAGGTCAGCATCTGTCCATGACTTCCGGAGTCTCCTTTTAGGGTTCACACAGTAACCAGCAACAATTGTTTTTATATTTTAAAAATATTTTTAAAAATATTTATTTTTATATTTTTACTTTATATTAATATTTTTTAATATTTTCAGATCATTTTAATATAATAATATCAAAAATAATTTTTTTTAAATATTATTTTAATACTTTTATATATTTCAAAAAACAACTTCAATCAAACTCTTAAAATAACCCTAAAGAGAATACCCTTGAAAATGGACTCCCAAATTGAAATCCTTTAGCTTTAACCATGCATGTTTGGGCCAAGGTCCAGACTCTAATGCTTCTATTAGCCCAGATAAATAAAATATGGGCTCTGGGTTTCTATTTTCACGAGGCAGTCTCACCTCCAGTAAGTACCTCACAACTTTTCATTTTCTCTAAGCAATAAAACAAACACCTGGTGTGGGTTGAATTGTTTATTTTTATATATATATGTATGTATATGTATAACTGAACTTAACCATGCTAAAATCCCTCTCATCACTTACCCGCCTACCCATTCCACCTATATCCACCAGGTGCATATCTCTTTCTCTCTCACTAGCGAAGCTTTCTTTGGTTCTCAGGATTTTCAATGATTATATCTGATTTAATTCTAATCTGTGTTTATTTTTTTCTAGCAGCTGTAGAATTTGTTCGAGCAAAATGAGCACAACAAAACCATCACCGACATGCCCAAAATTTATTTCTGTTGAGGGAGATGACATTTACTCCAGAAGTAAACCTGATGGTAATAAGTTCTTACTGTATTATTTATTCTCTTGCAGCAGTTTTTGTTTCTTCGTTTCTATAATGCCTTACCTTGCTAATCCAATTTATTGATGATATTTCAGGTGTTAGATTCAGTCTTGTCTCCTATAACATTTTGGCTCAGGTATGAATGATTTAACTTTTTAATGCTCAATAGGTGTTAATGGGTTCATTTCCCATTTTGTACTAATATTTATTTTCATTTAATTGTTAATATGGTATTTCAGACATTTTTCTTTCTTGTATTATTGTTTGCATATGTAAATGTAGAAAGTATCCGAATCTGATCTCTGTTTTTTTGTTGTTTTCCTTATTGTGTGTTTGTGCTGCTTTATTCAGTGGAATCTTGAACATGTACTTGCTGTTTCTTTTCTGGCTCATATCAGTTTTTAGTATTGGAAAACATAGCCACGAAAATTTTTAATAGCTGCCACAATACATTAAACGATATAACCACATCTATAGATGTTTACATTAATCTTAAAAAGGCGTTGTTTCCAAATGATGAAATATATTCAACAATCATACACATTATTTAGGAATGCAATTATGATCATTGGATTACATGCTCGAACACACACATGCAACCTTCTATTGCAGCATTTAGCCAAACAACTTCCCTGATTCTATTGCAGCATTCACACACACACACAACCTTCTATTGCAGCATTTAGTCAAACAACTTCCCTAATTCCATGTTCTGAAAAGTTCCAAAACTAGTATGATATACTTGTTCTGATTGTGGCTACTGTGCATGGTTTATGTCCTTGACATTTTGTCTAGAGGATGAAATTCTTCAATGCGTGATGATTGGGGAAGTTGGAACTTTGCTGCTTGTATGCTCATTATTTATAGCTCTGATTCTAACATCTTCAAATTGCTTTCCTTTTCTTTAGGTTTATGTGAAGAGTTCTATTTTCCCACACTCTCCATCTCCTTGTCTCAAGTAAATATTTTATCTAAATTTTTATCTCTTATTGATAAGCCTTAAGTTTTGCACATAAATACTAGCATTCAGGTTTCTTTGACAAACCTTGTCGTAAATTCCCCCCCTGATATCTAGGCAATAGGAAAAGAGTTATGCACTCTCAATAGCTTCTTCTCAAGAGCCACCTGCTACCCTATATATACTTAAATAAGAGGAGAGATTATAAAAGTTAACGGGGTGATACTTGTGTTATGAACTTCTAAGGACTCACATGAGTAACATTAACTCAAACCAGGGCATCTCGGCCATTGGCCTTGGACCATATTATGAATCATCATAGGCCTGAGGGAATCAGATTCTAAGGGAAACTATTTCCTTACTAAACCTATCTTTGTCCTAGGCTTACAATAAACCTCCCAGCTAACCTGATAACACTTATGTTCCCCCTTTCAAACTCAAAGTAGAAAATCCATCATTACCCATGTTAAAGGATTTGTTGAATCAATCTCATTAAGAACAGGGAATACATCTTATGAACAGTACATCAAGAAGCTTTAGAATCGGCAGAAAATATGAATTGCACTTTTTCATCCTATAGAGGCTATTAAGTCGCGACAGATATTTCAACATCCGAACTAATTCAGCTGGTTTTCATTTTTCATTATTGCTTTACACAGGTGGAAAGCTCGCTCCCAGGCAATTTTAACTGTTCTCAAGAACCTTGGGACTGACTTCCTCTGCCTACAGGTGGTTTTTTGGTTCTCTGTTTTGAGAAACAAATCCATCCTCTCTCATAATATGGAAAGCCAGAATTTACCCATGTTCTTTCTTATTTGTTATTTGTGTTCTTTGGATATTTAACGTTTGCAAGATTATACATGCAGTAATAGACATGCACTTTGAATTCTTCTTGTCTGATTCATATAATAAACCTTTCCAGGAATTGGATGAGTATGATAGCTTTTACAAGAAAAATATTGAAAGTTATGGTTATTCCAGTATTTATATTCAGAGAAGTGGGCAGAAGCGTGATGGCTGTGGAATTTTTTATAAGCCCGACTGGTATGCTGTATCTCCTTTTTTTTTCCCCTCCTTTTGGAGTCCAAGTATTTGACTTTAGATTCCTGTTGACATTATTTGCAAAATATCAAGGATTCTTTTAAGTAGAAAAAGGCAATGGTATCTATAATTTAGTTATAAAACTAATTTTAAACAAACCAATACTCCAATGTTACAAGTATAACAAGCCTTTAAGCATTATGGTGTACAGTTTAAACGTAAAATATTAATTCAACTGAACCTCAATCCTAAAACTAAATATATTGTTAGTTTATTTTTTATTTGTATTTTTAAACTGAGCATTATTTGGAATCGTATCTGATTTAAATACTGTAGCTGTTATGGCTTTCCTTTTTATCCTTTATCCACTTTCATCTTGGCAGCACCATCAATTTTATTCAATGTTTTAAATCAGCAAATCCTAGTAATTATCCACTTAGGAAGTCTTTGGTTTGTGGCCAATGGCAAAGGTTCCTTTACTATTAATTTTCAGTGGATGCAATCCAATACAGAAGCTTTTGGAACATGATGGAAGTTTCCCCCCTCATCTTGCAAGGAAGCTGAAATATGCTTTTACTGATATGTCACTTCTTTGCATCTTTTACATTATCTTGTGTCGTGGACTGCTGTGATTTCAAGTTTTCATAACAATTCCATCCATTGAAATCATCAACTTTTTTAAAGTCACATGGTCATATTACACTTTCAACAATTTAGGTCATGCATCCATTTAACCTTCCTGTTCCCTGTTTTCAGCGCAGATTTGCTGCTAGAGGAAAGAATAGAGTACAATGATCTTGTTGATTCAATTCAAGATGAGTCAATTTTATGTGACGATAAACACAGTGATACCCAGGCAAATGGAGATGAAAATAGTGAACCGAAGAATGGTAATGTTTCAGGCTGTTACTCATTATCCTTTCCCCTCTTTCTTCTTGTACTTTTAACATTCTGTATGCATGTCCTACATACTTGGTAGTGTGAAAACCATATATGTTAAGAGTGGTTTTTGCCCCTCTTCTGGGTACTGGTTTTTCTGAGTGATTCATCATTGTTTAGTTTAAAGTTAATGAAAACTAAGAAATTCTTGCAAAAGAAAAATGTGGTACATTATGACGTTCTGTTTTCACCACAAGGGGGGTGGGGTGGTTATTGTGAACACAATGAATCATCTGGGGGAGGCTTTGATTACTTCTTTAATGATCTGTCTTTAGGTTCATCATCAAAAAGTACTCTTGAAGATCGTGGAGATCCTAATGATCCTCGAGTAAGATTAAAGCGAGACTGTGTTGGAATTATGGCTGCTTTTAGACTCAAGGATACTCTCCATCATGTTATCGTGGCAAACACTCACATTTACTGGTAAATAGGTCTGTTTTAATCTTTTGTATGGCGATTTCCTGCAGGAGTGTCATGTGTTTACAGCTTGTTTTCTTGGAGTATGTATTTTATTTATGGTACATACCAGTGATTTTCTTTCAGGGACCCAGAATGGGCTGATGTCAAGCTTGCTCAAGCTAAATATCTTCTATCACGCGTAGCTCAATTCAAGGAACTAGTTTCTGAAAAATATGAATGCATGCCCTCAGTAATTCTTGCTGGCGACTTCAATTCAATCCCAGGGGACAAGGTTTGTGCTTCACTGTTCTTCTGTGAAGTAGTCGTAGTGCTTGTCATGATCCATGAAGTGAAATTTTTCATTTAAAATCTTCAGGATACGTCAAACAAGTAAAAAATTTGGTATCTCTACACAATCTTAATTACTTACCATGCTTGCGTTCTTATTTTAGGTTTATGAGTACCTTGTATCTGGCAACTCTTCATCAGCATCACTAGCGGAATGTTTGGACGAGCTTCCTATTCCGCTGTGCAGTGTCTATGGTAGTACAAGGGGGGAACCACCGTTCACAAACTGCACGCCGGACTTCACCAATACGCTTGATTATATATTCTTTGTCCCTGACGATCAAATTAAGCCACTCAGTTTCCTTGAACTTCCTGAAGCAAACTCGCCTAATGTTCTTGGTGGCCTACCAAACTATTACCACCCAAGTGATCATCTACCGATTGGTGCTGAGTTTGAAATAACGAGGGAATAAAGTAAGTCAGATAGTAAGCTGCAATTGCATTTTGCCAGCCCACCCTTCTCATCCCTGCTCCCCACCCCAAAAACAACGAAACTCCTTTGAGGTCTTCTTCTTTAGCTTGAGAATGCTGTAGATTTACTATTTTCAGAATGTCTAATATTTCTAGACAACAAACATAACAATATCTCTTCACATATATTTATGACATGGCAAATGCCAGAAATCAAAAACAAAGATGAAGACAGTAGTGACAAGCTTAAACAGTAGAATTTATGCTTATAATTAGCACGGCATTAATTATGCTGGTTCTCTCCACCCCCAAGTCCAGCCTTGATCACTGTAATCACACAATGGGTGCAATCGTCGGCGGTGGAATAACTGGAAAAGAGAAATAAGGATCGGCCACCACTAGTTCATGTCCCCGGATTGATGAATCGTCGAAGTAATTATCACAACAGAATTCGTTGTAAAATGCTCTTGCCTTCCTGAGGATGTAGCTTATGGAGGATGACATGTACCACAAACCGAAATACCGAGGAAGCTCTCGTGCCCGTCCACGATCTCTCTCTCTCTTTTCGAGCTTATTGCGCTTAGTCATTTCCTTGCCATCTCCAGCCCTCGAGCAGTTTTCCAACCTGACATCGTTAGCTTTGTACTGTCTATAATAACTTGAACTCCGGCGATCAGCTGGAAGCGATTTTGTTACCCTTTCTCCATGAGATGCGCTTCGAGTAAACTGCTTCTTGCCCTTGCGGAGTTGGAGCGAGGCAAGGGAATCAAATTGGGTGGCCATGGAAGATAGCTAGCTTGCTAGCTAGCGAGCATGCATGTAGGAATCAAGGAAGTTTTGTAAGTAGCAAATTTGCAGTGAAGTGAGATGGCAACTTTTATGCATTAACTAGATGGACAAGCTGTGTTGTTTCTGTCAAGTAAATGGTCCACGGAACATTGCTCAAGTGAAACGTAGGTCCTTACCCAGCTGGCAAGATCGTGTTGTCATTTCAGCCTTGTACCTGTAGGTTTTGCAGAGAATTAATTAGCTGGAACTTCAAGTGGTTAATTTGGTGTTCTTGCTGGCTATTTTACGCTACGAGCTAGAAATTGTTTTCATAATCACCGATCTCCACTCTAGCTTTCGGGCATTTAATTAGGGTTGAGCTGAAAATCTTGAATTACCAAAGGCCTTCTCACTGTGTTATAGTAAATAATAACGTAAATGTTGCAGTGATTGATTAAAGCTTTTGTCTTTACCTCTCAAGGCTTTAAGCACCACAAATGTTTTAGTACTTTCGTGTCTGGGTTTCTCTCGGAAACAGGTCCCTAGAGAGCTTTATGAATACTACACAAAAGCTGTCCAAACTATATATTTCGTCGATTCATTGTCAAATACTGTTCAAGTACCGATAATGCAGGGAAAGGAGAGCTTCTGCAACTATTATAAAGTGTTTTTTTATTCACTTTGATCCCTGCTACTAGGTTTGCATACGCTGGTCTCTGAATCTCATTTTTATTAAGATTTGGTCCCTGGTTTTATCCTTAGAGAGGAGCGAGAATTGAGGAGAGAGAAGGTAAGAGAGAGAAGCCAGTGCAAGGTCGTGAATGGAGCGGGGGCTCGAGGGAAGGGCTGCAATGTGAGCTGCAGACCTTAGAATTTCCCTGCATGGAGGGAGGAGCTTGTGGTGAAGTAGAAATGCGACCTCCCTTTCTAATTTTAGGCGACAATTAGATGCATGGTCCTAAAGGACTTACCCTGAACATTGAACATTAGTTTTCACTGGGCCACCTCCCAAGGAACGTACAATGTGATTAAGCAATTGCTAGGACAGACTATCAGGCAGCCACACACCCATCTCCCTGCAGGTCGTCCTCCACCGACCTTTGAATTATCAATGCAATCCAGAAACATCTGTAACGACAAGTGCTGGTAATATTACCAAATTTACTATTTTTTTTTTATTAAAATTGGCACATTACAGATGTTTTTTTTTTTACTTTCTGGCCGATTTCCAGTCACATACTTGTATTTCTACAATATTCCCGAAAAGGTTTGCTTTTCTTCCATCATTGAGTCCCTGAAGGGTTCTCTTGCTGCAACTCTCAGTTACTACTATCCATTTTCTGGTCGAATAGTACAAAATCCAAATAGTAATACCAACGAGCATGGAATTATGTGACGATAATGGTTGCTTGGTTGTAGAAGGTCATGCCAACGTTTCTTTGAATAAACTAGACTTCTACAATCTTCATTAAGTCTTTGCAAGGAAAACTCGTCTCTGTCAACACCTAGTTTCCTTTGATCATGCACTCTGCGATGCAAGTGCCTTTGACAAGTTCCTGGTTTCACGGTCAGAAATCGCTCAAAAAAAGCCAATATCTTGCATGCCAGACCACAGGAGAAGCCTTCGAGCACGTTATCCTCCGACTTATCATCCTTCTTTGGATCAAACTTTTGTGAAGTGCACCATATAAGAAATAATAAACACGCCAACAACCCAGATCTTGCTCGAGCGCCTCTATCATATTGATGTCTCCAGCATCAATAGGTTGCAACAACTTGCTTGTGCCATCGGTAATGAAAGAGCTAAAATTGAGGCTTTCTCAGCCTATGTATATATGGAAGATCATGGTAACAGCCATTGATGGAAAGCATCAAAAGTGCAAAATGGGAAGGTTAGTCAATGGACGAAGAAGCGTTCATGGAGATCAGAATTTAATGCCAAATAACATAAGGAATGTGTTTTCTGTCGGTGTTGCAGAAACAACCATTACAGAACAGAAGCAAGGATCTTTATTAGATGTTGCTAGCAATGTTCATGGTGCGATATCAAAGGTTAGAAGGCACATTTTTGGATTTGATTGACTGGATCGAGAAAGTTTCCAGTTGCTGAATTTGAGTTCGGATTCGGCAGTCTTGTGCTAGGCACGGTTGGTAACACGATAGAAAAAAATGAAGTTGGGTACATGAACCGAAGGCCAAGCGCTAGAACTAATGGCTCATGGACTGTTTCAGCTATCTTGTGGCCATAACTAGCTGCTGTCATGGAGTCGGACTCGATTTTTCAACCTATGCCAGCTAGTCTTCTTCCACTCTGATGCTGTTCTATCCATGTCTACTTGCTTCTAATCTATACTTCATGCTAGACGTTTGGCACTGTTCCAAGCATTATACCATGCTCCCACCTAGAACTATGGGCGGGCTACCATGATGTGCAGTTTAGATTCAATGTTCCTTTCCACGAACAGAAAATATTCTCTCTTATTGAGAAAATGGAGTAAAACAGAAGGACACGGGCCCAGTTATACAATCACTATGAGCAAGGCAGCAGCAAGCAAATACTGACCCGAATCCCACTCGTACCTCTTGTCCTTTTCAATGACCATGCTGCCTTTCGCAATTCATAGCTAAGAACAGAATCGATCCTCGAGAGTTTCAGAATTAGAACCTGAGAGCTATAAATGCTGTCGGGGCAAGACGTGAAAGAAAACCTCCAGGATAAATGGATAATATTTGTGTCAGTCTCGTGAAGCTTTAACGCCTCTTGTATGCTAACGAATCCATCTGATTCATCACGGAAAAACAGAAACAAAAAGAATTAAAATTCAATGCGGTCTACTTGTGAATTATTGTCTAAATTTTTGCTAAACCTAATTTTACAACCGGGGAATTTTTTTTCCCCTTCATCTTTAGCATAGTTATCTTTACTCACATTTTACAATTAGTGATATGACATTTGAGGGGAAAACCGAGAAAGGAAGATACAATAATTAGCAACCACAGACTACTTTGAGAATCGAGGAAACCCCTATATCTTAAGGCAGTGTTGCATCCACTTTCCATCCTTGAAGCTGGAGAGAACTTGATGGATGTGCGATAGTCTTCCTCTCTGTCACCGATGGTGTTGATTAAATTCTTTGAAAATTTATCAAGGTAAAAAGCCACGGAGTGTGGCTGCATATTTAATTCTTCATGGCGCTTTGTCCAGCTATTCATATCTCCATACTGTTACCCCTTCAAGGGAAGGCACTGCACCTTTCTCTGCTTCCAACAAAGTAATTCCCAAACGCTTCTGTGATTTTAAACTGCAAAACATGAAGAATAGACCTTTCATCTCTAAATGTCCGAACCATCTCTTTCCTCTACCAACAAGAAATTATTCACTTCAATTCAAAAAAAATTCTCATCACATCTCCTTCCTTGAGATCTATTCCAAAAGCACACCTTGTTTTAATACGAGTCTATTGAAGCATCTCCTGTCTAATTGTCTTCATGTCCCTGGTTATGGGCCTAACAATTCAAACAAAAATAGATTTAAAAAAGAAGCCAGAATGGGAATGTAACATAAAGGCTCTCCAATGCAAAACTAAAGGAAATGCCATATGTGAATGCAGGTTCCAGCACAAGATTGACCTGGTTAGGAAATGAGATATTTCTCCTTAGCAAAGACTCATGTTGCACAGAAGGGGCCCAAACATCGTTGAATAGTGTGCCTCACTATCAAACAACAGGACGTTGCATTTCTCTAAAAATATGCACCTGCAGTCACCATCTATGCTCAGTCAATCTTTTATTATTACAAAACAAGATGGGCGAGGGAAAGAAAAAAGATGGATAAAATGCAGCAAGCCCTAACTGACTAAGCAAACGGTAATGGCATAATTTTTAAGATGATATGGTATTTTATATCATCTCAATGACACTACTCTTTAACATAAGCTCAATTGGAATTTAGGTATGCATCATCCATAAATGAGGAACCCTTTCTACCATGCCCCCTTTTGCTTGTTTTAATTCTTTACTATGACAATACCCATGAAAGTGAAAATTGTGAACTCAATAATACTAGAGATATCATTATTATGAATTTAAAAAAAAATACATGTATACAGGGGCAGAATATCACCTAAGAGGAGTAAAGGTAATTGAAAGTACTCTCCACACATTGAAGGCAACTTACAAGAGTTTTATATTAAAAAAATCAAAGAGACTGAAATGAGGATGCAGCATGGTGAGCGGCAATGCAAGCTAAATTAAAGAACCAACAAATGCATCCATAAAAAATTGAGCATGGCACCAAGTAAGAAAAAGAAGAGGAAAAAGGTTAACATTGGACCATCAATCCTATCCCAGGAGTGTTAAAGATGAGGTCTTTGCATTGCATGAAGTGGAATCTCATGCTTCTTTATGTCCTGTTGTTGGTGTTTCCAATTTTTTGCTTCCATGGTTAACCTCTACTATGCTTTTAATAATTATAAGCAACTGTCAATAGCAATATAACTATTTCTTTGGCACTCTTATATGACTGGGAAAACTGTTGCTGCTACCTGCTATTACTTGAAAACAGGTCACAATCACTTGCCCCTTCTTCAAGCTATAATAAAAATTATCAAAATAAAATATTCTAGAACAATTTACAGCGCAACAAAATAAACTTGAGTGAAAAGAAAATTGAACTGAGAAGGGAATGACTACGTAAATTAAGAGGAAACTTAAAAAAAAATAAAAAAATCATGTACCATCATCTACCATGGAAAGCGAAAAAAAGCTTTCAAGATAACTCCTTTGGAAACCATTCATCCATCACAAGAGCAGGCAAAATAGCATATGCAATTGAAACCGTCAAACTGTATATAGTCAACCTGAATAGAGGAAGATGCAATAAAAATATGAGATATACAGAGATGTGACAGGAATGACCATTTTGTTAGAAAGTAACTTAAGACAAACCCATTTATGCAAGCAGAAACAGATTTTAGAATTAAAATGTAGATGGATTAAGACACAAACCTCTGAATGCAATGATTTATCTTAAATTTAGAAGAAGTGCTCCTCGTGTCAAGCAATTGGATTCTCTGAAGAACAGATTTTAGAAACATAAATCAAGCTTGACAAAGTTGCAACCTTCAAAACATGAATACCTGAAAATTCAAACTCATACTCACACATTCATCCGGGATAAAAAAACATGGCAATTTTAGAGGGCATGTGACATCAAGAGAGTTCTTGGTCATTCTTGATTTGTGGCTGTTGATGGCTGATGACACCCATCAATCAATGTAGTGTATGTAATCTCATCTAAACATACTGCTCCACTGGACATTTCATCACATACTTTAAATGCTTCATCTACCTTACCTTCTTTGCATAACCCATTTGTGAAGGCATTGTAAGTGACAGCATCAGGAAGAATTCCTTTTTCTGTCATCTCGTTCAGAAGCTTAGCTGCTTCTTTTGTTTTGCCCAGTTTGCAAAACCCATCTATCATGATTGTGTAGGTGAATTTATTAGGATGTATGTTATGTGAAGACATTTCTTGCAAGACATTATTGACTTTATTCATCTGGCCTAGCTTACTATAACCACCAATGATTGTAGTGTAGCAGACAACATTTGGAAACAAGCCCTCCTTTCTCATCTCATCAAGGAGGTGTTTTGCATCATCAACAAGGCCAATATTGCACAGTCCGTGCATCAGAGAAGAATATGTAGCACAACTTAGCGGGACACCTCTGCTTTTCATGTCATCACGAAGTCTAAACGCTGCATTCATATTCCCATTGATGCAGTATGCTCTGATTAGAGAATTATAAACAACAGAATTTAGCTCCAGTTTCTTGGAAACTAACTCGTTTAATAGATTTTCACCCTCTTCAACTTTATTGGCTTTACAGAATCCATCGATCATAACACCATATGTGTAAACATTAGGAACATAACCATTTTTTTTACACTCATGCCATAGCCTACTGGCTTCATCAATCTTATCCGCATTACAGAGCCCATGTAGCAATAAATTATAAGTGTATATGTCTGGCTGAATTCCCTTCTTGACCATCTCTTCCTTAAGTTTAAATCCTTCCTTGACTTGCCCCTCCTTACAGCACCCTGATATGAGCGTGTTGTATGTTATCCTGTCATATACTAAACCCCTCTCTAGCATATCTCTGAGGAGCTTAAGAGTTTCTTGCATGTTTCCTGCTTTACACAGCCCATGAATAAGGGCATTTGAAGTCACTATGTTGGGTACAAAACCTTTCCCCGACAACCTACACCAAAGTTCAACTGCTTCTCCTTGTTTTCCAGCCTTACATAACCCACTAACCAATGTGGTAAGCAGCCCATCATTTGGCCTCAGATTTCTTAACAGCATCTCTCTAATAAAATGTAGTGCGGTAACAAACCTAAACTTCAAGCACAACCAATTAATTACCATAGAAAATGAGCCTTGGTTTATTGGCAAACCTCTAGCTATCATCTCCTCTAAAACATTTTCAGCTTGTCCTATTTGATCACTCTTGCAAAAACCTTGTATAAGTGAATTCAAAGTAACTGAATTGGGAGATATCCCCTTCGATAACATGTCATCTCTTATTTTAAGTGCTTCACTAATATTTCCCATCTTACAGTACCCATCAATCAATGTGTTATATACAACCTCATTTGGCACAAAACCCAACTCAGACATTTCCTTCAAAACACAATTTGCTTCATCAATTTTCTCCAACTTAATCAAACCATTAATGAAAACACTATATGTTATAAGGCTTGGACTCACTTTCTCTTTTACCATCTTTTCTTTAAACCTGTACGCCTCATCTAATCTCCCACTCTTACACAAGCCATGAATGATATTATTATACGTAACAACATTTGGAGCAACACCCAACTTTTCCATTTTTGAAAACAACCCGATAGCATCATCCTCTCTGTGTCCCTTACAAAACGCATTAATCATTGTGCTGAACAAGTGAACATCCGGAATGATACCGCCAAGACAGATGAAGTCATACACTTCATAGCTCTTTTTTAGCTCATTAGCCTTCACTAAAGAGCTCAACAGAAAAGTGCATGTCTTTAGTGAGGGAAACAAACCCTTTTTCGCCAAAAAACTAAAGACATCAGCAGCAAAACCAAAACCCAAATGTTTAAACTGTGTACTATAAACATGTACCAATAAATCAGCAATTTTGACCCCAATAACAGGCTCAAACACCAAATTCAAATCAGCCATTATTTGTGCAATCTCAAAATGTCTACTCTCAAAATTCCTCGCATAAAAGGCTGGAACTTTCCCATCAACCAAACGAATTAAAAGCAATCTTGCAGGAGACAAAAGATCATTACCAACAAGCAAATGAATCAAAACACAATAAGACCGAGCTGTGAAACGAAACTTACAAGTCTCGGATACAAAATGAAAGAAATTCAAAGCTGTTTTTGGATTCACATTTGATTTAAGAGCTAAGAAACAGCTATCAAACTCTTGAGGAGATAAATGGGGGACTAATTCTTTACATTTAGCGCAATCCAAAGATGGATTAGAAAGAATTAAAGATACCCTTTTGAGTAAACTCTGATTTAAAGCTTGTGGATTTGTCTGTGTCTGCAATAATGGAGGAGGAGGAGGAGGAGGTTGTGGGTGTATTTGGTGCTGTTTTTGAAGCGTGGTTGTGATACAAGTTAAAGGACGTTTAAGTGGGGATTGAATAAAGATGGATTTGGTGATTGTTAGCCTTCTCATATCCATTAGAGATTGCATTCACAGAGCAAAAGAATCCAAACTTCACTCTTTGTGTGGATTGACAAGGGTTTTAGAACGGTGGACAGCAAGAGGCCATGAGGTGCTTTTTTGATGGAGGTTGGGAGGATGTGAGAGAGAAACAGCCACGACAGTAGGTATAAAGGAGCGTATGGTGTTTAATGTTTCAGATGAGCTCGGTTCTCACTGTGATGGCTAATCAAGCGATGCCGCCACCCAGGGCAGCCACGGGGCTAATGATATCAGGGTTAGTTGAGTTGAGATTTGAGAGGAAGACGGGAGTTGACGTCTTTTGGGCTAGGTGTTTGGGTAACGGGCCTGTATAGAACTGGAATACTAATCGGAACAAGCTGGGCTACATAACTCTAAAATCTTAATTGGGCCATAGTTTTAGGGGATGAACATTGGGCAATTGGGGTTTCTGATGGGTTGTGTTTATGCGATGAAGATATCCATCCAAGTGTAATTTCAGATATGTCCTCTCCTATCGTTTTCTTTTTATCAGATGAATCCTTCCCTCGGACACTCTGTCGTGCAAATCTGACATTTATTTTTTAAATGGCAATGCTGAGTTATGTTTGGGATCAAATGTTGATGCTCTATCCAAATCCAAATCCAGATGGGTTAAATATCTGTGTGCAAAAACTGGCCAAACAGGTTCTTACCATGGGAAGAACAAATCGGTGAACGGTCTCCGGTGTCTCGCTCCAAGTAATTTCACTTTCTGGTGTGCTAGTGTAATAGCTATATAATTTAACATTTTTTGGGCTTACTTGAACAAATTGAACTGTCTCCTTTCAATCTCTCACGTTAGCATTTAGCACTGAAAGTTACTGTTTACGACAATGACGAGAAAGGGAGAGGGAGTCGAGTTTTGAAGACAATGAGGATATAATACAATTTACGACAAATTGCTTCGTAGATATTTCTTTTTCCCCAATCTTTTGTTTCTGCAAGATGACACCGACTAAACTAACTGGTCCTGGATTTTGTCCTCAGCTTCCTGTCACTTTCTTTCTAGTTGGCTGAAGAGCATGCAGCCTTTGTTAATTTAAAACACTTTTATTTATTGATATTAAACAGATTCAAGGGATCGATACTAGAAACCTGAAACATCGTAATCCAATAATTATTCTAATTAAATATTTAAATAAGGATTCTAGACGCAAATCCTTCCTTTCCTATAAATATATATTTCTATTTAGACTAAGATGTCAACTAATTTACCAGTTAAATAATGATTCTAGATACAAATACTTTCTATAAGTATTTCTACTTCGACTAGTCAAGAATTTTCTTCTACGTACCGTATCGCTTGACTTGCACACGAAACAACGGATATAAATTCAAAATCGATTGTTTCTTGAAAGACCATGAAATAACTCCCGAACCAATCTTAAAAAATACTCATTCTTGCAAGTGTTTCTTCCTGCATAATCACTGTAAATACTCGTTCTTGCAAGTGTTTCTTCCTGCATAATCACTGTAAATAAAGCCCATCAAAATGAACTACCTTGTTGTAGAACAATCCACATTTCATATATAGTACTGATGACGTCTTATTATTGTAGCTGTTAGAAGATGAGTTCTCCTTTAGCTAAGCTTTCTCCGCTCTCGGTCTCTTTTTTCTGATATGCCGTGGGAAGCTAGCATCAGAGGCAATGCCTGGGTTTTCTTTGGATAGCAATTAATCAGAAGAATTTTGCAACTTAGGTTCTAATGAATTAGGTGTAACAGAGACACCATTCAGCTTTTCCGAGATTTTTTTGTGGGGAGTAAAATATTTTGATCCGGGTTAACAAGGTTTTCTTCTGAGTTCAAGGAGAGATGTATTCTAGCGAGATATTTGTTGAGCTAGATGGTAATGCGATGTCTCGGTTAAGGCCGGTACTGGTGTGGAATAAGTTTTGAAGAGGTGACTCGGTTTGGTGTAGGGGCCGTGTCTCAGTTTGCTCGGCAAGAATGTGAAGAGGACCGAGGGGAATGGATTTTCGGAGGGCACATTATCTTTGGTTGAGGAGGAAGCAAGCTGGTCATGTGTATGAATGGAGGCCGAGGGGGATGAATTAATGATGGGTACTCCACTCCTACGTGGCGCACTCGCTTGCCGTTTCACGAACATGGTGAAAAGTTTTTTTTAATATACAAAAATATTCATAAATTTAAAAAGTTTATGCATATATTTGATTAAATAAATAAAACATTAATTGTGTAATAAAAAAATTTATAAAGTTTAATTTATAACTAATTAAAGTTAACCAGCCAAACTTGTTATCCGAGTCGTGAACTTAACTAGGTTCAATCATTTTGTATTTAATTATATAATAAAAAGATAGATACTTGTAAAATTAAAAACCAATTAAATATCAAAACGTCTGTTTGAGATCCTGATAAAACTATAAATATCAAACCGAAACAAATTACATTGACCAATTAAAAATAAATAAAATATTAAAGGGTAAAATTAAAAAAAAAATAAGTAAGAAAAATCAATAAAGATTTAAAAATGAAGGATCAAATTGAAAAACAAAACAATAAAAATTGAAAAAACAAAGAAAAACATGCATAGACACGTGTTTGGAGCAACCTATGAGCTTGGGCCTGTTTAATTTTTTAATGGGGCGGGCGACTTGACATCTATTCTATTTTTCTTTAAACAATATAGTAGAAGGTCACTGAAAAAATCAGGATTGGGGGTTTTTAGCTCTAAAAATTCATTTTTAACTTTTTATATATATAAAAAAACACCTACAAAACACCCTAGAAGCCAACATAAACCCCCGTATGCTTTCAAACAATAAAAAAATTAGTCCAAGAACAAAAGGTGAACCCAAAACCCAAATTTTTCTCAAAATAAGATCTACCTTCTTAAAATATTTTAAGGTGACAAAATACTCAAATTAAACTCTCATTATTGAATGGAATCATTTGGTACCGACATCAACTCTTTTATGATTGTAATTGGTGTCAACCAAGAGTTTATTTCTTTACCATTAAAATATAGCCACTTTCTCTCTTCTGTTTCAAATCAAAGACCGAAAAAGAAGGAAATTAAGGTTTTGGTTGAATTAGTGAAATATTGAGGGATATAAAGTTAATTTATAATTTGAAAAATAGAAGACCTAAATTGAACTTTTTATCTAATTTTGAAATTGTCATTCATTTTCTATGTTATGTTTTTTTTTACTATGATGCTCTTTCTTTTAATCTTGTCATTCCTTAATAAATTTGAATCAATTAGCTTTCAATTAGGCTATAAAATTTGTTATATTTTAATCATGAATGCAAAATTTGTCATATTGAATAAATTTTTTTTTTCAATATTGAGATAGTGATATATTGGAATTTATTTTTTAAATATTAAGATGAAAACATATTAGATTAACTTGGGTCAACTCATGTTAACCATTCAAACTTGAGACCAAGGTGAATAAATGATTTTTTTATTTAATTATACAGTAACAAGGCGGGTAGGACTCTTTATATTTATAAAAAATGACATGCACGTGGGATTGAAAAACAAAATGGCCTATTTTTTAAGTTAAATAAAAAATAAAAAATTACTTCAAATAAAAAAGGAGACATTTAAATAAAAAATAATGATTTTTTTTTCTTTTTAGCTTTAAGGGGATGAAAATTAATTAAGAAAAAAAAAATATATTTTTAAGCAAATTAACAATTAGGCCAAGCACATGACCTATCCACACTCACGACCCATAAAAAGAATAAAAAATAAAAGATTTTTTAATGCTAATTTTGAAACAATCAAATATTTTTGGTATCATTTTCACTCTAATCCTCTAACTTTTATTTTAGTCCTTGACTAACAAATAAAAAATGATTGATAATCAATTTGGGCTTCAAAACAACTCAATGGAAGAAAAAAAAAGTTTGAGATCCAAAATGAAAAAAAATTCACAATTACAATCCATAGTGAAATGTGAGAAGATTCACAATGTTTTTTGCAATAGTGAAAATGCCTCAAGCCTTTGTTTTTAGTGTAATAATTAAATTATTCCCTCTAATCTACAAAAGGGAAAAAGATTATTATACCCTCTAAAATGTAAATTAGGTAAAAACACTAGTCTATTAGCTTGCGCTTCACATCGAGTTTGACCAAAAAATTTTAAGATGTAAAAAGAATGTCAAGAGCAAGGAAAATTCTTTGGTAGTTTCATTAAACCCAATCAAATGGGCTAGTCTTGAAACCTCTCGACCCAACTTCTTATTTAACTAAAGTTTCTAATTAAACCGCGTGGAGGCTAATTCGACATGAATCGATCAATTTCATGGGTCTAAAAACAACTTAGATGATTAGTAAGAACATAAATTAGCTTTTAAAAAATCTTTAAGATGACAACTTTCAAAAAAATATTAAGACAACGTCAAACTGGATTCACTTTGGTCACCCTGCGACTTAGATCATGGACTTTATTGGGTTTAATAACTATTTTTTTGTAAAGTATTTTTAATTAATTACATGATAAAAAAAATAGATGCTTGCAAAAATGAGCACCAACTCTAAAATAAATGTTTATTTGAAACCATGATAATCCTATTAAAAAAAAACAAAAATAAACCACGAAGTCTATTTCCCAACCAATTCAATATTGAAGGATGAAAATAAAAAAATCAATTAAAAAATTTTAAGGACCAAAAACTAAAAGAAATATATATCGGGTTTGATGGGTAAACCCGCCAAGCTAGTGGATTGATAACTCGGGTCAACATATCAAACCTGGGAACCGAGTAATAGAATTTACTAAGATTAATAACTTATTTTTAAATACTTTATTTTATTTAATTATATGGTAACAAAAATAGACGATCACAAAATCTAGCACCAACTTAATACTATGAATTATGTTTTGAAATTGCAATAACCTCATGGAAAGTGAAATGAAAATATCATGAAACTCAATTCTCAATCAACCCAATATCAAAGGATAAAATAAAAAAAATAAATTTAACAAAAAAGAAAAAGTTAAATCCACCAAACCTGCAAACCGGGTCATGGACTCCACTGCGATTAATAACTTAGTTTTAACTATTTTTTATGTATATGATAACAAAAATAGACAATCACAAAATCAAGTACCAACCCTATACTAGGATTTTTTTAGACCACAATAACCTCACATAAAAGTGAAACAAAAGATATTATAAAATTCAATTCCTAATCAAACCCAATATTGAAGTAATAAATAAAAAAATAATTTTTTTTTTTAAAAAAAAGTTTAACCTAGCAAACCTGCAAAACAGGTCAACTCGTCAAACCTGCGAAACAGATTTATAGACTTTCTAAAATTTAAAAACATGGTGTTTTATTTATTTATAAAAAATAATTTTTTTAATACATGATAAAAAAATAGACAATTATAAAATCAAGTTCAATTAAAAAAAAGGTACTCCTTCAAACTCGCAAGTAGGGATAACCTTGGATATCTCGTCAAACTCGCTAGCTAAGACATTGATCCCACAATTTAATAACTTGGTTTTTTCAAAACTATTTTTTATTTAACTAAATGTCTTTTTTTAAATAGACGATATCGCATTGCTATTATATTTTTTGATATCAATGCAATGTCATGATATTTTCTCGAATACCAATATAACCATATAAAAAACAAATTAAAATAAATTAAAACTATAAATTTCAATAAATACATAATATGAGTACTAAATTAAAAATATATAAAAATGTAACAATTAAAGAAAAAAAAAGACTAAAATAAAAAAAAATTACAAACACTGTACTAAATTAAAAATATAATTTTTTTAATAATTAAAAAAAAAAAAAAAGAGACTAAAATACAAAAAAAAATCCAAAATATTGTAGATTATTATATTAATTAATGGTTTTTTATGAGCGTGAAGAACAGTTATTTTTCTTCTCACCGTTTAATATTGTTGTAAAAAAAATTCATTAACAAAAAAAAATATTTTGGATTTCTATGTAATACATGGTGTTTACGGGTGCGGCGAATAGTATTTTCCCCTATACCCTTTAGTTTTGGTTGCGTTGGAATTCCCATTCAGTCACCATCATTGGCTATCGAACGCAAAAGGAAAAGAAAAGAAAAAAAAAACGATAATATATAAATGAGGCCACGTAGAGACAGTTAGAGACGCCAATTCTCTCACAGCTTACAACATTCGACGACAGGGCCATCATACCCCAACCGCCACAACAACCAGAGGTTGTTATCGCCGGCGTCTTTATCAGAAGCTATATTATTAGCTAAAAGAGTGTTCATGGCAGGACAGTCAAGGAAATGGATGATATTGGTGGCAACTATATGGATCCAAGCATTTACAGGGACAAATTTTGATTTCTCTGCTTATTCATCGGATTTAAAATCCGTTCTTGGGATTTCTCAGGTGCAACTGAACTACTTGGCTGTGGCCTCTGATCTTGGAAAAGTTTTTGGATGGTCTTCAGGATTAGCTCTCATGTATTTTCCATTATGGGTGGTTCTTTTCATGGCTGCTTTCATGGGGTTCTTCGGTTATGGTCTTCAATGGCTTGTTATAAGGAACATAATCTCCCTGCCTTATATCCTGGTACGTTATCTTTTCTTCTTTATCTAACATGACATATATTTATGGCAATATAATAATTTGTGTTTCTATTGAGTTGATTTTGGATTCTTCTTGTATATCTGTTTTTGGGGTCATGATTTTTTCTGTATTTCTTGAATTTGCGTGTTTTGTTTTTCTGGTTCTCTCAGATTGATTGGTGGTATGATTTTTGATTTTTTTTTTTTTGAATTTCTCATTTCTGGGTCTTAATTTCTTGAAATTTATAGAAACCCAGCTCTTCTGTTGTTTGATCTTCAAGGGGAGACGAATGCTTTCTCCTGCCGCAATTCTCTAGTGTCTTCAGAGATGCTGATCACCCAACCTTTTGTTTGTCAATTCCCAAAACTACTTATTATTAAAATAATTATTTTAATGATTTATATTTAAAAACATATATATCTTTTTAGTCAAAATTATTTTTTTCTTATATTTTTTTATTTTAGCGAAAACATTTTTTTTCTTATCATTATTATTTTTTAAAAATAAAAATTGTTATAATTTAAAAATTAATTTTCAATAAAAAAAATATTTTTTAAATAATTTGTACTTAATTGCATAAAACATTAACATCAATATTATATTTTTAATTTCTAGAACATCACCAACACTAACCAAAAAAAAATTATTTTTTATTTTTAGTAAACTCTCTCTTTTTTCTTTTAGCATCTAAAAATAAAAAATTAAAGTTTAATGACCGAATTGTAAATATTAAAAACCAAATGCACCAAAATATAACAAAAAATATCAATTGTGCCGTTAACAAGATTAGAATTTAAGGTTTAGAAAATAATGTGCACGTCTCGCGAATATTAAGATGTTGCTTTGTTATAGGCCGTGTTTGGTGCCGTGTTTGTTTTGATTTTTTCAATAAAAATTTTATTTTATTTTATTTTTAAATTATTTTGATGTATTAATATTAAAGATAAATTTTAAAAAATAAAAAAAATATATTATTTTAATATATTTTTAAATAATATCTAATTATAATCCTGTTATTCTTAAGATTTTTTTTTTAAAAAAAAAACCAAGAAGAAACTTATTACTTTTACGGAAGAAAATAATTGAGATGCTGTTGGAAAATGGAATACTTGTCAGTTTTGTTTGTCTATTTCTGAAAAAAAACAAAAAACTATTGCAGGCATATTTAATATAGGGGGTTTAATTATTACCATGCACCAAGCTGTGTATGACTACTGTATCTGCCCTAAAATTCTTATTTAGTACATGACGTGCTATTCTTAAAAATACACATGACGCGGTCCAGTCATTTATGTGTCTTCAAGTTGTTATGGTGAATTTATAGTCATCCTATATGTTCACCCTGAACGTTTTAATGGATAATATTAGACATTAAAAAAATAATAAAGAAGAATTTTAAGAATATAAAAAATTCATTTGATTAATGGGTACTCTACAACTGGATCTCACTTTAAAATCATAATCCAATAATTTTTAATATATATAACCTCATGAATATTAACAGAATCATCAAGAACAACGTCGGCAACAAAAACAGGATCATTGAAATGTTCATGATCAAATACTTCTTTTAAGAAATAGATTATTGAAGGAAAAAAATTAAACATGTATTGCTAAATTCAATAACTTCGAAGGCCACAATAAAATAATTATTTATAAACACGTTACATTAGTTTAGTTATAGATAATAGGCTTGAAATCTAATTGATTGAAATAAAAAAGATCTCTTTTTAACTCTTTTTCATAAATTCTAGCCAGAAAATGTAATTAGTAGCTAGCATGCCATTTTCTTTAACATCTCTCGTACTTTCTTTTTAAGGAGTTGTTGATAATTAACTAATCACGGGCCAGAAGAACTGAAAAGAGCAATCTTATGAACTTCACCACACTTCAACTTAAATGTTTGAGATGCATATGGCCACAGCTAGAGAGAGCTCCTAGATATATACTTACAAAACTTGTTAGTTATTCATAATGTGGAGCCATCCATTCTGGAATTTGAATCACAAATTTATAAATCAGAAGTCTAAGTTTGCTGTAAAAAAAAAACAGTTCAAACTTCCAAGTTTGATTACTGCTTGGACCACGACACCAGTGCTGAAACTGAAAGTCCTGTCTGATGTAAGATTAATAAATGATCACGGGCCTCCCAGCAGAAGCATCTAGAAATTGTTGGATATTAATTGCACTTGTACATACTATACTGTTCCTAATGCGTTTACCTCTGCAAAAATCATGAGGCAACACTATTTATATAAAATAGGAGTATCAATATAACTAGACCTCAATTGGCTTGGCTATTTATAGTATCCAGTCATGGTACATAAATTCTCCCCTTAGATGTCCCGGTCTCCTAATTAAGCTCTTTCGAAAAATATCACATTTGTTCTGATAAAATAGATACCGATTTGAAAAGAAAGAAACTTGTGGGAAAAGCATACCAGAAATGCTCTGTGTGTATCCCTCCTGCATTGTTTGTTTATATATGAATCCATGAACTTTCTCAACTGTTGATGTTGGACAGGATATTATAGTTCATATCCTCCATTTTAGTTGTAGAAACTTTCTAGTACCTCTTTAGTCCTTCCTTCTTGCGTATATAGTATATACCACAAACTTTCTGTCACATACTGCTGATGAGAGTAGTGCAAATCTAGTGGTTGTATGTTTGCCGATTGCCAAACTAGCAGTAGGTGCTAAATGGATTGTTTGTTAGCTGCTTTAATTAATTTTTTCTTTCTGTTTCCAACCCTTTTGTTTCTTTCCTATCCTTGCCTTTGGCTATGGTTCACAGGGATGTTAGGGTTTTTTCCCTCCATTTCTCTTTGATTTCCTTCCCTCTCCTTGCCTGTGCTAAAACATGAAAAATATATCTGTTGGCTTGTATGAGTTCTTGTATTAATGGGGTGACACATAAGTTCCAGAACGGAAAACCTCAGACTTGTAGATGACTTTATCTTATATTTATAACCTGTCGTTTTAATTAGGTGAAGTTTACATCAGAATTCTTGTGAACAAGTAGCTTATTCCAGCAATGAACCAACATTCAAATTGGATTATCAAACTAGAACAGCTCAGTTTCTCACTGAGCTTGAAAACACCACAAGTGACGAGTCAAGGTTGTTTTTCTACTAGCATATCGTATGTGATGGCATGTTATAGATGGATATGTTTATCCGCCTCTATGACATGTGATAGATGAATATTTGTGTCTGTCATTAGTTTAGTTATAGCTATCTTTTTTTTAATTGAATAAGAAGAGAAAGCAGAAGGAAAAGATGAGTTCAAGATATAACAAATGAGAAGAAGGGAACGCTTTCCTATTACTAACGATAGCCTTGCCTTTTTTACCTTTTTTCCCCTTATTGTAGTAAGCAGGACTCCGATCCAATAAGGAAGAAAAAAAATGTTTCCTGGATTGTGTTCTGAAAAGAAAAAATGTTACTCCTCTGTAACTATTCTTCAAGATTCTGAAATTCTACATTATTAAGATCCAGAGTCTGAATATATACTTGAAGTGCTCTTTGTTAGAAAAGTGTTGGGGGAAAACATTTTTCTATCAAAATAATATAGAGAAGCAGCATAAGAAAATCTATTGTGGACAGAAAGCAATGTCAAGTAAAAATGTAAGGCTTCACATGCTATTATCACTGCAAAAGCAGAAGGAAGTATTTGATGAAATATACTCGAGTGTGCTTACATTTTCCTACTTTTTTTTTTTTTTTTTTTTATCCTTACATCATCAAGACAACATTCTTTTTAGTGAATTTTTTTTGCAGGTGTTTCTTCTTTGTCTGTTGGCTGGATGCAGTATTTGTTGGTTCAACACTGTATGCTTTGTCCTTTGCATAAAAAATTTCTCTGCTAACCGGCCCCTAGCTTTATCCCTCACGATAGCCTTCAATGGTGTGAGTGCAGCCCTATACACTCTCGCTGGCAATGCAATAGATTCATCATCAGATGCGATATATCTTCTTTTAAATGCTTGTATTCCCCTTATCTCTTCCATTGCAGCATTGATCCCAATTCTTCGTCAACCATCTTTAGACCCCCTTCCTCCAGATGGAGTCCGCCGTGATTCCATCATATTTCTCATATTGAATTTCTTATCCATCCTCACGGGAATTTATCTTCTTATCTTTGGTTCAAATTCATCTGATGAAACGAGAGCTCGTCTTCTCTTTGGTGGAGCAATTTTTCTACTAATTTTCCCATTATGTATCCCTGGTATTGTCTATGCTAGAGAATGGTTTCACCGGACCATCCATTCTAGTTTCAGCGTTCATGGCTCTGGCTTCATGCTTGTGGATGTTGAAGATCTTGAGCTTCACAAAGAGCTACTTACCCGGGAGTCAAGTTATCATGATAATGGAGATGAAACTGTGTATGGACATACAAGACAGAAAAGCGGTGGTGAAAAAGACGGGTGCTGTGATACGATGGTTAAGAAAGATCGATTAGAAATGCTTGGGGAAGAGCACCCTGCGTGGTTGCTGGTACGCAGGTTGGATTTTTGGCTATATTACATTGCATATTTCTGTGGGGGAACCATTGGCCTTGTATACAGCAACAATTTAGGCCAAATAGCAGAGTCAATCGGACAAAGCTCAAACACTACAACTCTTGTAACTCTCTATTCATCCTTCTCCTTTTTCGGCCGCTTGCTTTCGGCAGCACCAGACTACATTCGCGCGTAAGTGATCTTACTAAGTTTTCTTGACTTCTAATTTCAGCAGGGTCAGAGTGAATTGGATATGGTTCCTTTACCTTCTATTGATTCGCAGTCTTTCTTTCTTGAACACTAAATAAAGTGCTGCAAAATCCTTCAGATATTTCAACCTTGACATTATGTTATACTAAAAAGTCATAATGTCTTCTGCAGGAAGATCTACTTTGCAAGGACTGGATGGCTTACCATTGCCCTAGTGCCAACCCCAATAGCCTTCTTCTTGCTTGCTGCGTCAGGCAATGGTCTGGCATTGCATATAAGCACTTCATTAGTTGGATTGAGCTCTGGATTCATCTTTGCCGCAGCAGTTTCAATAACATCTGAGCTATTTGGACCTAATAGCATAGGCGTCAATCACAACATTCTTATCACAAATATCCCAATGGGGTCACTTGTTTATGGTGTTCTAGCAGCTGTAGTATATGATTCCCATGCAAGCTCTAGCCTAAACATCATTACTGACTCGGTAGTTTGCATGGGAAGGCAGTGCTATTACTTGACGTTTTTGTGGTGGGGATGCCTATCGGTGTTGGGATTAACTTCTAGTTTGTTGTTATTCTTGAGGACCAGACATGCCTACGATCAGTTCGAAGTTAAACGTATTTCTACGACACTAGTGTATTAAGAGGTAGCCAAGATTATGGTGTGGTCAGGTTCAAGTAGACAATGGGAGGCAAAAGTTGTATGGCTATATCAATGTTTACTTGTACTTGCTACGTGGGCCCAAACTTTTTTAGTTTTACAGGAGAGGAAGCTCTTGTATCAAGGATTTTGATCTGAAATGAAATCAAAGAAAATCCATTTTTGAATTTGGCAGTCAATAAGATCATGAAGATGATTGCCTTACAGTCTGATCGTTTTATTTCATTTGAAGGTTTACTGAATCTTAAACAACAGGGAGGTTGTTTTTTTTTTTTTTTTTATCTTCACTGTCACATGAAATGATCTTAATCATTCTTTGAAGCAAACAAACTGAAGCAACATGGTATATTTCAATAATTTTTCCTATAAAAATTAAATAAAAAATGTAAAACCAAAAACAGAGCCTATATTCTAACTAATGATAAGTACAATATGTTTCGTTTTTGATACAGAGAAATAACCTTTCATATGCCATAGCCATCTTACTGGCAGTGAACATGGAAGCAGCATACTGTTGGCACGCCTTCCCTCTTTGAGCTAGTCTTCTTGACCCTTCCATCACCGCAGCTTCCAATGCCTCCAGTAAAGACGCCACGTTTGGAGAAAACATGAATCCAAACTCATCATCAACAACAATAGTACCTTTAATACTAGGAAATCTTGATGCCATAACTGGTTTTCCACTCATCATTGCCTCCATGAGAGTAAGATCAAGCCCTTGAGGCCTAAGTGTTGGATTCACAAAGATATCAATCGAGTTATAGAATGCCCTCAACGCAGATGGACTCATAGATCCCAAAACCAAGACTCTAGTGCCTAGTTCTTGGTATCTTTGCTGCCATGGACCAGACCCCGCCACAATTAAATAGACATCAGGGTGTTTTGTCATGAACTCGGAAAATGCTTCATAGAGAAGAGGGTGCCCTTTATCTTTCACTAGTCTTCCAGCAACACCAAGTACTAAACTAGCATTAATTGGGACACCAATTTTAGACCTAAACTCCTGGCCTAATCTCTCATCTACTCCAAAACCATGTTCATCTACACCATTGACAATTACATGAACTCTTCTGCTAGGAATCTGATACACATCCCTTAGCATCTCACCGCAACTATCACTAATAGCAACATGATGTTCATAGTTCTTGAAAAACCTTATCTCATTAAGCACTTTAGGGACAACACCATGGAGACTTCTATTAAAATCAGGAGAGATGGGCTCCTTTGGTTTTCGTGTCAAGTCCTGGTAAATACTTGATTGTAAGCTTTCAAGAGCTATACCATGCCAGGAAACTGCAAGATTCTGAACATTGCGAGCTAACCAATGAGGCAAAGCCACACTTTCCGAGTGAACCACATCAAATGGTCTTTCACGTTGGTTCTCCTCATCAAATTGCTCCCATGCTTTGTTATACCTCCACCTGCCTGGCTCCCCTTCATGAAAATGAATTTGTGGATAAGATATCGCACTACCATGAGAAACAGATGGGTTATTTTCATCTACAGGAGAGGTGAAGATATGCACTTGGTGACCGCGGTGAGCTAGAGCGGTGTGTAAAGTGTAGGCATGGCGTTCCATGCCACCAGGGGTTGTGCCAACAGGCCATTTGCGAGAGAAAACAGCAATCTTGAGCTTGACCGGAGGAGGTTTATTTTCAATGAAGGCAAGGCGGTTCCATGCAAAGTCCGCGTTTCTTAGATCACCTGACCAGGGCTTATTGCCATGGTTGGCAATCAAGGTGGTGCAAATGGAGGTGGTTGGGGCACGGAGGAGGAAAAGTGCAGGGATGGTGAAGAGAACAATGAAGAAAAGCGTGGTACATAGGCTGGATTGAGAAGGGATGGTATGAGGTTTCTTGGGTTTGCTGTTGAAGGCCATGTTTTTTTGAGCGGAGGTAATGTTAGAATGTTGTCCTATGGGACTTGCTGATAACATGTTTGTTGTGTTAAGTTCGATGAATTTTAAATCTGTGTGCTCGAAAAAGTGGAGGAAAGTGGGGAGGTTTTGCGGTGAGGTGGTCACGCACTGAGAGCAAGTGCATGTTGTTTTAGTGCGTTTCTCACGCATCCTCCAAGACAAAAGAGGATTCTTCTTGTGAGGCTGACTTCTTCTTCCTCATGGGCAGTTCATATGATAGTTTGAAGAACACATTTACTCCATGTGCTGCTTCTTTTTGTAATGTTGAAGCCTCTCTCTTAGCCACCTTGCATCTTCCTCTGTCATTGCCGCCGCTAATTATTATGCACGCCTGCTGTGTTCATGTGACCCAACCCAGCACTACATCATAATTACCTGATAAAGTTAACTTTTGGTATTTGATTCACTTTTCTTGTAACATGACTGTGTTCTACCATAATAGCTTTAAACAATCTTTATTTTGTAATTTGAAACCGGGAGTAGTTTTTATTTTATAAAAATATAATTAATAAATACATGTTATTTATTCATGATTTTTTTTTTATTAACATGGATATCTGAACTGATTTGTGTACATCTCTCCTAATCCCGCAACTAATCCCGCAACTTAAAAGTTAGTTTAAAATTACATTCAATTTCTTTCTTTCGCCAGCGGGCGGGTCAACTTTGCTGTAGGTATGTTAGGCAAGAGGGATCCAATTCGTTTACGAAGTCAACCATTTTGGGTGGTTTGAAGTTGAAGCATTTCCTCTTAATTTTGACCGAAGCAAGCTAGCTGGTCCCAGTTTCTCCGGGGGTGCTTGTGGGTGATTTGAAAGCACGAAATTCTTTCTTTCTTTCTTTCTTTTTGAGGAGAGATCTTTCATTATTTTATGTTAATGTCAAAGGTCATCAATTTACGGCACTTGCTTCTGATTTTTGCTTGGACTCGAAGCCCTTTATTTTCAACCTCTGCTTGCTTTCTTTGCCAGAACCCACGCTCATGACCTTTATGGTTTGTATTTCAAGGCTGTTCCACCTAACCTGATGATTGTCCGCACCATGCTATCTCGATTCACTTGACCAAGGCATTGGCTAGATACCAAGGAAGAAAAGTACGAAATCCCAACAAAAGAGTTTTAGGAGGTAAGCGTGCATAAGCGGATTGCCATTTGAATAGTGATACAGATAATCAAGCAATGGGAATGAACACGAGGAAGGTAAGTATGACACAGTCATCTAACAAATCTCTTACACTTAGCCTTGTATTTCATCATTATAAATGATTAATTACGTTTTCTTGATATGACTGGAGCTGATTTCCTATAACTTGCACCTCTACTTTCCAACCTTCCTCTAGGGGAAACTCCATTTCTCGCGGTGGATTTTGATGGCGCTTGCCATTGCCCACAAGACACAGCCATGTCCTTGTAATGCTGGAGGGCTTCAAGAGTTTCGACAACAGATGGCATTTTGGGCCTGTCTCTGGGGTTCAAACTTATGCACTGTAACGCTAATAGAGCCATGTGCTTTGCTCCCTTGACGGAATACTGGCCGGCAAGTCTTGGATCCATAATACAGCGCAACCTGCGGCTGCTAGTCAGATAAGGTTTTGCCCAGTCGATGATGTTTTGCTCAGTCTTCGGTCTCGATCTATCTGTTGCTCTCCTTCCCGTGAGCAGCTCTAGTAAGACCACTCCAAAGCTATAAACATCACTTTGGGTTGTCAAATGCCCTGAAATGCGTTGTCAGACGAGCCATTGTCAGTGATCAAATCTCACAGTAATTGCCTCATATGATATTACATTTTCGTAATGTAGTTTATTAGTTCAAAAATCCATGCACGATTATGTTAGGGTTGGAAATGTATATCACAGAATCTTCCTGTTATGGACCCAAGAGAAAGCTTTGAGGCAACAGAATATTTGGTGCTCGAACCTGTTGAAACATATTCGGGGGCGGCGTATCCATAGGTACCCATCACTCGAGTGGTAACATGTGTCTCTGATCCTTCAGGTCCCATCTTTGCGAGCCCAAAATCTGATAATTTAGCCGTAAAATCCTGACAGCATAATCAAAAAGAACATCTGACATGTCAAGTTTGGGCATCTACGAGCCTGATTGAGAAAAGAAGGAGATGGTTTACACACAGAATCTAGCAACACATTGGAAGTTTTGAAGTCACGGTATATGACAGGCTTCTCAGCACCATGGAGAAAGGCTAGCCCCTTAGCTGCTCCTGTTGCTATCTTTAACCTTGTGCCCCATGGCAGGGACACTGAAAGCCCTGTGATCATCAAGAAATGAAACAAGACCTAGTTAGTAGCTGTTTACATCATCCTCATGAACTCTTCTTGCACACGATCCCCTTTCTTCATTTTTACCAACTCAATAAAATTAACATCAGAGTCGGGCTGTTTGCTTAATTTTTCAAAAGCTTTTTTCCATGGAAAATATACCCGTTTTGAATAACATAACTTGGAAGGTAATGTAAATCATAACCAGGAGAAAGAAAAGATTTTGTAATATAGAATTGATCAACTTACTTTTGAACAAGTGGTTTTCTAAGCTGCCTCGAGGCATAAACTCATAAACAAGAAGTCGTTCTTCTTCCTCGCAGCAATAGCCAAGCAGTTTTACTAAATTTGAGTGCCTAAGTTGTCCCAAGAATATTACTTCTGCCTGCAATAAAGAAAGATTTATTCAATTGATCAGCAGATAATGGAAGTTACAGAATTAACAGTTAAATTATTACTCAAGATGAGTTTGGAGAGTAGATGAGATTGAACATAAGTAAACTAGACATAACAAAGATTGTGCACTGGAAAGAAACAGAACATATATCTACTACTTCTCATAGAACAACTGCTTTTCATCATATTCTGTCTTGTCCTGCTTTTCATCATATTCCGAATCTTTAATACGAAATGCTACCATCATAGTACAAGTTGTTGATAAAAGGTATATAAAGATCTGAATGTTGATATAACCAGAAAAAGAAAGAACAAAGAGCAGAATATTTTTATATAGATTACTGCCATCCCTTAATTTTTATTTATAAATAAAATCAATCACAACACAATTAAAAAACTTAACTAACATAAACTCCTTTATTTATGGAGCTATGTAACTTATTCTAAATAAGTTTCATATCTAAAGAAGTAAAAGCTGACTAAACAACATTAATATAATGATATTACTAATAAATAAACATTGATGAAAAATAACATATGACTGCGACATTAATTTCAGCTTTGGTGCCATAACTTCAACACAAGTGAAGATAAAAGGAGGGAAAACTAGAAAACCTCCAAGGAGATGATGAGAGGAATTTTTGGACATGATGAGATGCAAGAAACATAGTGAAACAGGGCCGACATCCCAAGTGAAGGGTTGTACTATGCATCTCACATCATGAGAATCGAGAAAATTACATGAAAAATACCATGCATAAAAAGGATCAAGATTTGTAAGGATTATAATCTGCCAACGATCATAGAAATAACGAAAATAACAGTGATGGAAAAAATAGTCACGGTTACCAGCCATTCACGGTGACCTTGCAGGCCTTCGATGTCAAGAAGCTTAACAGCAACAGCCTGAGCCTTCAAACCTTGCCTCAAATTATCATCTACATAACCCTTATGCACAGTTCCAAACCCACCTTCTCCTAGCAAGAAACTGCTAGAAAAGTTCTGTGTTATAGCACGCAACTCACTCAGTTGAAAGTCAAACAAGTCAGACCCAAAAGTCAGTGCCAGATCCTCGTTGATACGAACTGATGAAGAACGGCTAAGATCAGAGAAGGACAATCTTCTAAACGATGGCAATGGAGCAATGCTCTTGGAAACGTCTGATTTTGATGTCCTGCATCTGCTATAGTTGCCAAAGAGTGCTTGATCCTCAACTGAACAGCAATTAGCTGTGAACGGTCTCCATGGCTTTGAGGATTCTCTCATTGTCAGTGCAAGGATAGAGCTGGTTGTGTGTGTATAGTTATGGAGTGGTGGGTGCGTTTGCTTTGTAATATAAACATCCCGGATTTTATTATCTAAAAGCTAGAGAGGACATTCTTTCTTCAACTGCTCTAACTACTCTACTAAATCGGGCATTTTCTTTGTTTAAAATCTTCTTTTCATCTACCATAATGCCTTTAGATATCGAAGGGAGGAGTTACATTGGAGGTTACCCTTGTGGCTGATCAGAGCACCAGACACGGATCCACACTTTGATTCCCGGGGGCCTAAACTTTAACATTTCCATTTTTGAAGAGCCATTTTCACATGACTGTCCTGAAAACTCTGTGGAGCCTGCCCGCCACTGCCAAAACAATTGAAATTTCTTAAAACCATGTATTTCACTTCACCATCCCAATTTAATAATTTAAATTTTTAAAATATAATTTATATTATTTTTTAATATATTTTTTTAAATAAAATTTATTTAAATTTAAAACTTAAATAAATTTACATTAACTTATATTTAATTTTTATCACGAAAACAACGGTTGGCTAAGAAAATATTTCTAGTCGCATCCTAGTTTTCAATTTCCGTGCACAAGTCCAATTTTCCGGCTCATCCTACCTAACAATAGTAGTTTGTAACGCTGTTGGTTAAAATCTTAAAAAAATTGTTTAAAATTAATTTTTTATATTTTAAATTATTTTATTACCCTAATACCAAATCCATAATTGAAGAGAAATTTTCAAAGGACGAAACATCACTGGAGCGGTTGAAGTTGAGGTGTTAGAGGATGATGTTTGCATTTCGTAATTCTGCTCCACTACAGTGACCAAACACTTACGTCATGCCATGTTCTATACCGTAAAAAGTAAACACTGTCCTCCTTGACTTGAGGATTTGGTGATTCTTGACTTTTTTTTAGCATCGTGATAAATTACAACCAAATTCCTTTTTTTAAATTTTTCTATTTAGTCTTAATTAAACGTGTGGATAGTATCTGTTAAATAGGCCCTCGTAAGTCGTATGTGTGTCCACAAGTCCATGTTGTTATGATATGAGAATTAATTCAACGAGGATGAAATTCTGTCGTCCTGTCTAATCAAAATATGGAGAGATTTTAGAATTAGTTAAGGTGTGTGTAAGCTGGCACGAACATCCATGTTAAACTAAAAAATAAAATATAAAAAGATTTAATCCTGGTTTAGATCAATTGATTCTAAATTTTGAATGATATCACTGTAAAGTTACATGGGATTAATTTCAAAATCTAAAAGAATTAGCTGAAGTACAAATAAATTGGCCAGAATATTCATAATTATATATATAAAAAATTATATAAGAAGAGATTTAAAGGGGAAAACAATCAGGAATTGAAACTAGTTGGACAGAAGGATTATCAGGGAAGGGCAGAGAAAATTGCTTTCCCGCTTTATCATGTTTATGTTTGTTTTCCATAATCTTCAGCCTCCGCCATGATCTTTCAGTGTCATTCTTACAATTAAGGCGATGAACAGTTGCGAGTTTTACTTTGTTCTTTCACATAATCAAGAATGGTCTTTCAGTGCTTGGATTCTGGCCTTCATCCTCCCTTGTTTTCTTGGCAGACAATCTGAATGTTTGTTTGGGGAAGATTGCGACCATCACAAATGAATAACGTAACCTTCAGGGATGATAATTTCACTCTATCATCATGATGGATACCTGATCTGAATAGATAGAGAATTTCTAGACTTGTTCGGGTTTGGGTTTGGTTAGGATTCGAGTAAAACTTAAAGGTAAAATATCAGGTTTGAAATTGGTTATAAATATTGGTTTATCCGACCCCAACCTGGACCGACCTAAACTAAATCAATAATCTTAAAGTTTTAAAAAATTTAATGTATATCAAACTAATTATGTACTAGATAGTTGTAAGTTATAACATTTGGGTTTCAGGTCAAGTTATGGATCCTCAATTGGATCAGGTATAAAAAATCAATATTTGTTAGGTTCAGTCGAGTCAGGTTATGATGGTTATTTTGGATTTAAATTTGAATATGGATAGTATAAAACATGACCTTTAAGTATCCATTGCCATCCCTCCCTTTTTTATTAAAATGAGGACATTAAAAAAAATTAAAAAAAAAGAAGAAGAAGAAGAAAGAATTGGTGAAAAATACTATAGATTGCAGCATAGTTTTCTTTCTTGTTTTTCTTGGTTCTTGAAGAATTTTTTATTCTAGTCACCAAAGTTTTTTTTTTTTTAACTTTATCTTTCTGCATTATGTTGCTTGAGATTTAGGCCTAGTAATTCATTTTAATTACCTAATAAGTTTTGAAAAAAAAAAATTGATATTGAATTGATGCTCAATTTGTTAAAATATAATTTAATTTTATTATTTAAAATTAAAAAAAATCATAAATATAATAAAATCATGTTCAAAATCTATTTAAAAACTTTAAGAATAAAAAAATGATTTGAATCTATTTCTCATAAACAATTTATTATCAGAATTATTATTTTCATATCAGATATATAAAAAAAAAAAATTATTAAAGTTCAAATAAAAGTTTGTAATAATATTTAAAAAACATGTCAAAGTTAAAGAATAAATAAATCTTGTAATTTTTTTCATAATGGTAAAAACAAAGAAGAAAAGGACAAAAAAATGAACAAGCCTCTCACATGTTTGTTTTTGTGGTCAGAAAATACTTTTGAATTTTTTTTATTTCAAATTTATTTTTTCTAGATGGTTTTCATATATTTATATAAAAAAATAAAATTTAAAAAATAATAACAGTAATAAAATAAAATAAATAAATAAACCATGTATTAATCAACTCGTCTGTTTTGGTTCCCAAAAAAAAAAAAAATTTAGCTAGATGCTATTATCTAGAAAAAGCATGGGTGCTTAATTCACGCAAAAAAAATGTGACTCCTGAAAAATTCTTTAGGCCGCCCTCGATATTAACATTTTTAATTAATCCCCTGATCGCATTCCCTCCGATCATGGAAAACGCCAAACCAGAAAGCCGCCAATCCATTAATTTTCATAATTTCATAGTAATATTTTTGTTGATTATTGCCATAGTAATGGCTTTAACGGGATATATATAGCATTTATGAACGCAGTAATGCATCACTCCCATGATCTCCTTCACCTTTCATATTCCTCCATCATTACAGTAACTCCCGTTTGGATGACCTTTCCATTACCCTGTCTCCATTCCTGGTTTCCTATAAATTATTCTGCCATGCCAATCCACTCTTCAAGCCCCTTACTTTCCCAAATGGCCACCGCCAGTTTCAGCTTCGTCACCATTGTCGTGTGTTTCACTAGTCTGTCGGCATTTCCACTCTCAGGCGCAGCAGCCAGCCCTGATCCAGGGTTCACTCTAAATCTTATTCATCGTGATTCTCCTCTTTCCCCACTTTACAACCCAAATCATACCGATTTCGATCGCTTGCGCAACGCTTTTAATCGTTCCGTATCGCGTGTCAATGTCTTCAAGAGCAAGGCAGTTGATATAAATTCATTCCAAAATGACTTGGTACCAAATGGTGGTGAATACTTCATGAAAATGTCCATTGGAACACCATTAGTTGAGGTAATTGTAATAGCTGATACCGGTAGTGACCTAACATGGGTTCAGTGTCTGCCTTGCGATCCATGTTACAGGCAAAAATCTCCTCTCTTCGATCCATCACGATCTTCATCGTATCGTCACATGTTATGTGGGAGTCGGTTTTGCAATGCATTGGATGCTTCCGAGCAAGCTTGTGCCATGGATACAAATATCTGTGAGTACCATTACTCATATGGAGACAAGTCATACACTAATGGGAATCTTGCTACTGAGAAGTTTACCATTGGCTCCACTAGCAGCCGTCCAGTTCATCTATCACCAATTGTGTTTGGCTGCGGTACTGGAAATGGTGGCACGTTCGATGAGCTAGGTTCTGGCATAGTTGGCCTCGGTGGTGGCGCTCTTTCCCTAGTGTCACAACTGAGTTCAATAATTAAAGGCAAGTTCTCATACTGTTTGGTGCCATTATCTGAACAATCGAATGTCACAAGCAAGATCAAATTCGGTACTGATAGCGTCATTTCCGGTCCCCATGTGGTTTCCACTCCTTTGGTTTCTAAACAACCTGACACCTACTATTACGTAACGCTAGAGGCCATTAGTGTCGGAAACAAGAGATTGCCTTATACTAATGGTTTGTTAAATGGTAATGTTGAAGAGGGCAACGTCATCATCGATTCAGGCACCACCTTAACTTTTCTTGATTCTGAATTCTTCACCGAATTAGAAAGAGTGTTGGAGGAAACAGTGAAGGCGGAACGTGTTAGCGACCCTAGAGGGCTTTTCAGCGTTTGTTTCAGAAGTGCAGGTGATATTGATCTTCCTGTCATAGCAGTTCATTTCACTGATGCGGATGTGAAGTTGCAGCCACTGAATACATTTGTCAAAGCCGATGAGGATTTACTATGCTTCACTATGATATCATCCAATCAAATAGGAATATTTGGGAACCTGGCTCAAATGGATTTTCTAGTAGGCTACGACCTTGAGAAGAGGACAGTGTCCTTCAAACCCACTGATTGCACCAAGCACTAGTGGAAAGTGTTTTACGGATCATGTTGACGTAGTTTATTTGAATAAATGTCATGTTCTGTTTATTGAAAAATCTGGTAAAAGATATCTTTAATGAAGTCATAAAGCTGACATGCAAAACAGTTAGCCAGAGCTAACATTTGAAATTGCCGTTGTTTTAAAACTTCAGAAACTGAATCTCAAGAACATATAATTTCTTCCTTGAACTCATCTAGAGTTTCGATTTCCCAGTCAAGTCAATTGTTTGGCTGGCTCGTAACAGGTAAACTGCATTCAATAACAGGTCCACTGCAATTGTTTGTGCAATAACATGCTAAAGCTGTCACAAGAAAAAATTGTGAAGCTAAACATAATATTAATATTTACTGATATAATCACGCACGCACTTGTAAATTGCAATTCAATGTTGGGTTGGTCCGCTAGGGACAAGCAGGGCTTCAGGACAGAGAAACTAGCTACACTAGGAACCCGAGAAATTAACCCAGGTTGCGAAAATCCTGACACCCACCACCCAAATACATGAACAAGGCAAAACATTGGACACGATTAGTTACAAATATTAATTTCACCTGTAATACCTGTAAAGAATAGCACAGCGCCAGCTACCATGTTGAGATATGTAGCTAGCGTTTTCAGGTTTCTAGGACATCATGTCTAGCTGACTTGGTAGACATAAGAAAATATTTTAGCAGCAGTAATTGTCTTACTAAGCTCGAAACACCAGCTTTAATGGAAAGCTTTGAGTCCAACAAATTCCTTTCGCACTCAGTACTGTTTTTAAGATCAGATTCAATTGCACCAGATGTAATTAGTGTTGGAATTAATTTTAAAATCAAATTATTCTTTTAGTTCTCCTATGTTTATCCTTTTACTAGTATAAAAATATTAAGTATTGTATTCAAGTCCAAGTTCCATATCATTTTCTCTCTTAGGAGAGTAATATATATTATATGAAAGATATTTATTTCCACCAGGCTTCCCTTTCCATCTTTTCCCTTGGTTATTTCTAACATGATGTCAAAGTTAGTTTGAATTAGTGGGATGTTTGAGAAATTAAAGCATGTGTGTAGATGAGAGAGTGGACGGAGAAGTGGAATTAAAAGGAAAAAAAAAAAAGTGCAAGCAAATGGAGTCCAACAAGAGAATTGTCATCTTGCGTTGAAAGAATGATAGAAAAAGCCAAAAAAAACTTAGTGCAAGATGACAATTTGCATAAGAGATGGTGTGGTACAATAATAATCGCACATGATGAACAAAAAAGACAGGTTTTCTTTAAAAAAGAAGAGAGGGATATGGCCATAGAGCCATGATAAATGCGGCGGAAACCACTAAACAAGAAAAATAACTTAGATGAGTTATATTTAAGCAAATATACAAGTTCAGCGGTAACAAATTCTTCTTTCATGAGCTCTACAGCAGCAACTCAAAAATCTGTTGTTTTTCTTTTTTTAGTCAGAACCAAAGTTGCTTAATGGAGAGAGTTCTAATGAAAAACATACACAAATCAAAGGCTGGTAAGGCTAGGGAGAAGACTTTGTCCGATCAATTAGAGGCTAAGCAGGGAATGGCTATGAGAGAACGTGAAAGTGTGAATGGTTGGGATCAGGATTATACAAGACCGACATGGAACCGAGTCCGTGAACCCCAAGCTCACATCATAAAAAATTTCCCACATGCCGGCAATCTGTCACATTGCCATACCTGATGTGGATGAAGAAACAGGGAAGATTTCATACGAAGTGAAGCAACATTTGTGATTGCTGCAAGAGAAATTGGTTTCGAATTCTACAAAAGGACTCAAACAAGCGTGCCTCAATCCAAAGACCAGGAGGAAAGTTGAAAGGGTGCATAGAGCTCTGAATGTTTTGGAGTTTAACAGTGCGAGAAAGTGGGATGCCAGGATGTCTGTGATAGCAAGAAATGAGAAGGGTGCAACACCCATGCATGGTAAGATGATCGATCCTCCACCATTTTGTCCGACAAAACAAAACCTTTTCTATGAAAGAAAGAATTCAGGGATTGATTCGAAACATATGACAAACTAATGAGATCACAATAAACTTATGGGTGAGCACTTGCATAACCCGAAGACCGACCCGATCAGCACAGCGGCCAGCACGTGCATCTGGACTCCAGTCAAAACTCTCATTCTTATCCGACAGCCAGTTTTCACTTTCCATTTTTTCTCCCTCTGATCGCCTTTCCTTTCCCATTTCCCTTTTACCCTTCTGTCCTGCAAAGAAAGCTAACCACAAACATGTAAATAAGAAATTCTCTATCCAAAAATCTAAGTTACTTTCTTCCTTAATCGCCTCCTCCATTTTTTATGTATTTTTGCAGCCTGAGGCGACCTAAATTTTCTCCCTCGCAAACTTTGCTCTTGTAACTGTTTTAACTGCACACATAGTAACTGTAGAGTGAGTGATTAATAGAGTAGTAAGAGGTTTTCTTTTACATGGAAGCCTTCAAAAAGCAAGCTACCAGGCTTAGAGAGCAAGTTGCAAAGCAACAGCTAGTAATTCAACTTCTCTCTTGTCAACTGTTTCTTTTTTCTTCTTCTTTTTACTTATTATTCGGAATTTTTGTTTTCTGTTTATTTATTTTGTTTGGCAGGCAATATTGAAGCATTTGGGACATCTTAGCAATGAAGGAATTATCGTTGATGAAGCTGAATTACAATGCTATCAACATCTTCAAAATCTCTACAATTCCACCAGAACTGCTAAGGTACAGTTACTGGCTACGATCTTCTTCTTCTTCTTTTCCTTTTTTATGAAGCTTCATTTCATTTCATTTCATTTTTTATAGAGGCGAATTTTCTTTTATGTTAAATTAACAGCATTTTCAAAAGAATATTGTTCGCGGTGTTGAAGGTTTTGTATCTGTTAGTTCAAAGCAAATGGAAATGTGTGAGTGTGGATTTTGCTTTTTGACTACTTTGTTTGTTATGGTTTGTTTTCTTTACGAGGCTGATATGTGAAATTTTCGGCTTTGGGGTTTTTTTTAGTGAGGAGGTTGGCTGGTGAGTGTTGTAAATACGGAGCTGAGAATCAGAAGGAGAGCAATTATGTTGCGAGGGCTGTTCTTCAGTTCGGTGCCTCGCGTAATTTGATGGAAAACGAGAAGGAAACTTTGGTTGGGGTTCTTAATGACCAGGTAATTTCTTTTATAGATACTAACAATTCCAAAGCAAACTTACTGAATGGTGGTGATGAGTGTGGGAATGCATAAATAACATAGAGAGGCGTGCATGCGTCCATGCTTATGTAAATGCATTCCATTTAAGTATATGTTAGGAGATCATTGCTTCTTTTGAGTTTTTCTGCCATTTCCAAATGCTAATAGTTATTGTAGCTCCTGCTAAAATTAGTAACTCTTCATTCGATAAGCGGCCATCTACTTGTTACTATCATCATGTTAAATGAAAGCATGAGAAAGATGTTTTTACAATACACAAATTGATATATAAATGATGTGTTCATGAACAATGTACTAATAGAAGCGACATTAGTGTTGTGTTGTTATTATTATTTTTTAAGCCCTAGCAAGTGTAGTGCCAAAAATGAACGATGGATTTCTTGGGATTTTTAGCATGAGCTGTCATTTCAGAGAACTTGGGTTTTGCCATATATCTCTTTTTATATTCCTAATCGAGTTGCGGGTTTTCAATATTTAGGTTTCTAAGCCACTTCGGGCTTTAATAACAGGAGCTCCTTTGGAGGATGCTCGCCGCTTGACTCACCATCATGACAAACTCCGTCAAGCGGTTGAAGTCCAGGTAAAGTTTCATGTCTCATGGATGTAATGGTTTTGGGGATTGTGGTAGAGTCATGGTGGTATATTCTTGTCAGGCAGCTGAAGTATTGAGGTGTCGGTCAAAAACCAGGGATTCTGAAATATCTGCTGAGAGTTGCACGAAGCTTCGAGTGGCAGAGGCAAGGTTGGCTGAGCTTAAATCTACCGTGATGTCACTTGGGAGAGAAGCAACTGCTGCCATGTCTTCAGTTGAAAATCAACAGCAACAGATTACTGCTCAGCGGCTGTTTAGTATGGTATTGCATGCTTTTCTTCTTTCTCCCTTATGTGCGAGTACGTGTGTGCGCATGACTTTCTGATCTTTCTGCTTCTCAGATCATGATCTATTGTCGTTGACAACTTTGTCCATCTAAACATGATCTGTTGTTGCCTCATCTACTCTTTACCTGTTTGGGAAAAGTTTTTCTTATGGTTCATCTTCCTAGCTTGTCAGGGAATTCAATTTGGCAGTTGCTTCTGCATATCTGTCTTTGTGGCTAGCTAGCATTGTATCCTTCCATTTACCGTTTCAGAATTTTTCTTGTCCTCATAGTGATCTCCTCTCGTTTGTCTTATAAATATCTTGCTTATTTTCACGAATGTAAAGAGTGGTTTACCGTATTCAAGATTTGTGCTGCTTGTTCAAATTTGGTCTAGGTAAGGGTTATTTGTGTTTTCTGTTTATTGATCTGAAACAAAATCATTTTTCAGATAGATGCTGAGAGATGTTATCATCAACATGTTCTTACTATTTTGGATAAGCTACATGCTGAGGTTTGTTCTCTGGAACTCTGGACCTGGCATGTTTATCATTTATTGTCTTTTGAAAATCATATTTCTCTTTATCACTCCCTGCGAGCTTTCTTCACTTATCAGTTGCTCAAACATTGCCTTGCTATAATTCTAATTTTATGTCTGAGATAGATTATGGCTGCTGCAATTTCAAAATGTTTATTATTGATTTAGATGATTCTCGAGGAGCAATTAAACGAGTCTTCACCGCAATCGGCAACCACACAGAGAGAGATGATTGTCCCATCTGTACATGAGAGTAATACTTCAAATGGATCTAAGAATCACACGGACAATAATAATCAAGAGGACGGGCTTTTCATAGCAAAAGTAAGACGTTTCATCACGTCGAATATTCCATCTCTTCTTTCAAACCTGGCCACACAGCGCAGAAAAATGATAAATATTGTAGAACACTCTTTGATGATCTTTTCCCCCATCTTTTCTCTGCTTGCACAGCTCATAACTCGAAAATGGGAATGTGCCTACACATCTCATGATGTTCGATTCCTGTTTTTCTGTTAAAACTATTGCAATTACTTCTTCATCCCCTGTAATTGCAATCTGCAAGATTACTTTACCATTTCATTTCATTGCAATTTGGCAACTCACCTTTGAAATAAAACTATTACTTTAAATCTCTCTCTCTCTCTCTCTCTCTCTCTCTCTATATATATATATATATATATATATATATATATATATATATATATATATATATATTCAAGGGTGAGTTACCCTTGAAAGTATTTTGTCATCTCACTGATTTATTTGTCTATAACCGTAACCAGACTACTTACATAAGGAGCCGTATGTAACTGTGTGCTGTCATGGAATTTTCTGTCAGTGCGAACTGGGAAGAGATGTTCTCCTTTTTAAGATTCACTTTTTCTTGTCCTTGGTGGTCTTAATTTCTTTTTATTCTTCAATTTTCAGGTCATACACCCATTTGATGCTCAAGCTGAAGGGGAGTTGAGTCTATCTGTTGATGATTTTGTTGTGGTCCGGCAGGTACTTTCTCCACTGATCATGCCTCTGATGACCTATAGACTGTTATATGTCAAGCTATCATTTAAGCCAAAACTTAGTAAATGAAAGCATAAAATAGTTGGAAAAGAAAAGTCTCTCTCTACAAAAGAAAAAAAGTCTGCAAAAAAAGTCTACTCGTGCATTCTTCTGGCCTTTGGGGAAATTTCAGATTCCCGTCCATGCCTCAATATAATTTGTCCATTTCCCAGTATCCCATGTGTAAACATGTTTGTAGGGTTTTTTTTCTTTTTCTTTTTCCTGTTCTGATCAGCAACACATGGTAGTTTGAAGTATATTCTATTTCTTTTCATTAGAGCTCTGCCTAGTTATGGGTTTATCTTATGTTTCTTTACAGTAGAGCTCTGCCTGTAAAATGATTTTGCGCCAAGGCTTTTACGAGGATAGATCTTGGTGCTTGCAGTTGGCAGTTTTCTCCATTAGAAACCCAGAAACTCTTATCATTTGTCGAGCATCATCACAAACACAAGATGGGAATTCGTTTGCATACCAATATCTATTGATTGTTGAATATCCTTAGTTCTCATCCCTGTCTCTGTCTTCGTTGATTTACTCCAGGAGATGCATCTTTAATGCAAATACATGTTTCAGAATGAGCTTCAACTTTTTCCTCTCTAACATCCCCTTTCTTTACTTTTTGTTGATAATATCAAGGTGGCTCCAACAGGTTGGTCAGAAGGAGAATGCAAAGGCAAGGCTGGATGGTTTCCCTCTGCCTACATAGAAAAGCATGAAAACTCACCTGCAAGCAAGATAATGGAAGAAAGCTTAACTTCTTGATCGAAATTGTTCATGTACAGAAGACGTATATGTCCTGTTTATATTAGAGTCCAAATCTATGCAGGAACGGGCTACCTCGGTCAGCGAGTTATTGAAATCCATTCCTTCTGGCATGGTTTTATTTTATTTTTGTGCTCACGGAAATAAGGCCAGTGAGCAGCTTGTACTGAATGTGTACCTGTTCATCTGTAGCAAATTTTGTTGGATAATAAAACGCACCCGCGCTTGGGTTAAGCTATCTTCTAAATTCAAGCGAGTAATCGCAAGTTCTTCACCTTAAAAATACCTAGACTGTTAGAATTTGCAGTAGCTACACGGTTAAGAACTCTTTCCTTGTTTTCTTTGTTAAGAAAATAAAAATAAATTGATGAAGGGACTAATTAAGTCATAAATGATTATTTTTTTCCCGATAATGATGATTAATTGCAGTTATAGAGATATTACGATCTCTTAGAAAACATCATAAATAATAATGTGACTGTCTAATTAATTTTAATTTAGGTGAGTGAAGGAAGGTATTGCCATAATAAAATTCTTGTGGCGAGTCACATCTTACCTCATATCTCTGTCGTATTTGAGTCGTACCTCACCTCACCGACGGTCACTCTTCCACCCACTATCTTGCACGCATGTCGTTCCTCTGCACTACGAATCTCTCTCTACACCCCCATCCTAAATTTCTATATCCTAACCCTAACCCTAAATCCCCAAAATTTCTCCTCCAGTTCCCCGCAAAGCCCCCAATCCTCAGATTCTCCGGCCACCGGACCATCTCATTCCGTTCCCCGGCGAGACAAACAACATCCCGCCAACATCCTTTCACATGGCTTCAAATCGCAGCCACCTCCGCCGTTCTCTTCTTCGGCCTCAATGTCCAGGGCTGCCTTGCAGCTTCCTCTCCTTCACTCCCTGCTAACACCGTCGTAGCAGCACAGGAGGAAAGTACAGTAGATCAAGGTGGTGGATTTTTAGTTCTTACAGTTGCTAAGTTTTCAGGACTTGTTTTGTTTCTTTTATTAATAAATCAATTGCTGCTCTTTTTGATGATGATGATTAATACACAGACGATGATGGTGGTGCAGAGAGAAATGTTGATAATGTGCAAATGAATGAAGATAAGGAATTCATTGCTGCTGAATTTGAGAATTGGAAGTTGAAAACTTTCGCGTTGTCTGTTCCTCTTAGAATTGTTGCTTTGCGTGGCTCTGTACCTCCTTCATGGATCAAGGTTCCCAAATTTATATAGCAATTGAATTTCTTTTGCTGTTTACACTTCTGGGTACTTTTATAACTTAATATACATCGAGAAAGTTCGACTTATTGCATTAATATGCTAGTTTTAAGAATGATTTTAGTGCATGCTTTTTCCCGATAAAGGCTAGAAGAAGTAAAAGGGTTTTTGTTTAGCAGAAAACATGCAATGATTGCTATTTATAGTACTACTACTTGTTGAACTTATGTGGACTTATGATTGGGAATCTTGTAGGATTTTATTCAGTCTCAAGGAAGAAGATTGAGGTTTCGTGTGAAGTACCTTGGAAGCCTGGAAAACATTTTTTCTGACATATCTGCGTCCTTTAACAAACGTAATATCGGTCCCATGTCAGCTGTGGCTTCTGATATTGTTAGTGTTGGTGATTCTTGGCTCAGTTTTGCAATTAAAAATTCTATAATTGAACCTCTGAGAGGGGTAGAAGAGCAAGATTGGTTTAAAGGCTTAAGTGACAAATGGAAGGTAAGAATGCGACCAGTCTGTGTTCTTACTATTAGAATTTGTTTTTCTTGTTTGAAGAGATTTTTTTTAGTTCGTAAATCCTTTAGGCATCATGATAGTTGAGTTACACTAATGATAGTGGAGTTACGCTAATTCTTTTTTATTGATATAACTCTCTAACTGGCTTACAGCAATGGGTGGCTGTATTCAAACAAAAGAAATCCAATTCAGTTAAGTCATCCCTGTGAAAAAAGCGGAACGAGAGGTTAAAAAAGAAGAAGCTAATTTAATGAAAGTTGTTCACTGGATGGAATGGCCTGCACTAGTTATAATTTACATTAGGTTTTTTTTTTTTTTTCAATATTCAATGCCACTGCACTTTATCTACGTCTAGAAATGCTATTACCCTAAGTTACAATGTTGGTGTAGCTTGCACTTGAAATTTTAAGATAGCATAATTATTGTTAATATGCTAGATATTCCACTAATCATGTATCAGGTATACCTGCGCAGGAACCATGAGGGAGAAATAGATCCCGAAGGCGAAATATGGGCTGCTCCATATCGATGGGGCAGCATGGTTATCGCCTACAAGAAAAGTAAATTTCAAAAGCATAAATTGGCTCCTATAGAGGTATTCTGTCTGACGTTTTTCCTTCTTCATGGGGCAAGGCCTAAGCATCAAAATGTGGCATGAGCTTGTTAAACATGAAGAGTAGTTTTTGGGCTAGATTTTCCTTAGGTGCCATTAGATTCCTTTAAACTATTCTTATTTTCATTCCCTTTTTCTCTATTGTAAATGAAGATAATGTTGTAAAGTTTACAAATTTTTATGTATGAAAGTACTAATGGGCAGGGATCCCAGGACATTCCAATCCGAGAGGTGGATGACAATTTGGATGGGGAAACTTGGCATTATGTCATCTCCTGGCTGTTGCTCTATTTTAAAATTTAAGCTCCTATAGTTTTATTTAGCTAGTTCATTGAGAGTTTGACCATGTATAGCACATTCTATTAATATAGCCATTGTTGCAGGATTGGGCAGATCTGTGGCGGCCTGAGCTTGCAGGGAGGATTTCAATGGTTGATTCTCCTAGAGAAGTTGTTGGTTCAGTTTTAAAGTATATGGGGGCATCGTACAATACAAAGAATATTGATTTGCAAGTTCCTGGTGGGAAGAATGCTGTCCAGCAGAATCTGGCATTGCTTGGGAAACAGGTAGCTAATAGTTGATTACTGCATCTCATGCTTCCCTCGTTTAAATAAAAATGGAACTTGCAGGGGATTCTTAACTGATAGGACAACTCAAAGAGTTTTGTATGTGTGATTCTATGGAAACTCCTGTTGAACAAGGGAAAAGTAGCTCTTAGATTCTTCAATGTGGTTGAACTATGTCCTAGTTTTGTTGTGGCTGCTTCTGTTAAGGAAAATGTTCATTTTTATTTTGATCTCTGATGTCTCTGTGTGGATGCAGTAAAGTGTGATTTTCTGAATAGGTTAACCAGAATTGTAGCATGCTAGGTATTGGACCTTGGTAATTGGATTTGTAGGGTATGATCTGCAGTTCTCTCTTTTATTCATTTGTTTTTTCCATTAATTTAGTAACCCAACCTTGTAATAACATCTGACTGCAAGAACTAGATAAAAGCTGCATAATGAGCAATTTATACAAATAATCAAATAGGTTTAAAATGAAGAAATAATTAAAATATGAACTAAGTTGTCAAAATGAGGGGTTGGCTTGGCTTGGCTTAATGTACCTTATAGCTAAGGCTTTTCTGTAGGAGCCTGAATTTTTTATATAAGAAATGTTGCTGCCTGAAATGTAGTAATCCTAATTTTCACATTTATTGGCTCTATACAGGTTCGACTATTCGACAGTATGTACTATCTGAAAACATTTAGCATGGGAGATGCATGGGTTGCTGTTGGGTGGAGTAGTGATGTTCTTCCCATTGCCAAACGCATGTCTAATGTTGCAGTTGTAGTCCCCAAGTCTGGAACTAGCTTATGGGCTGATCTATGGGTATTTTCCGATTCACTTTTCAATGTTTCTTGTATTTAAATTGAAATGTCATTTTCAAATTTAACTATGGCTATATAATTTATGATCCTGTCATGCCCTGCTGATGCAATTGATGGTTAAGATAGGCCATGGTGATTGACCCTTTACCAACTCTGAACAATGGCAGTTGTTGTACATGCTTTATTCAGAAGCTTTTATTCATTTTGCAGGCAATCCCAGCTGCCACTAAACTTGAAACAAACCAGATCGGGGGGCGAATTAGAGGGCCATCTCCTCTAATCCATCAATGGATAGAGTTCTGTTTACAAGCTGCTAGAGCACTGCCTTTTAAGCAGGAGGTAATCCCGGGTGCAACTCCCTCTGCCATCGAAAACTCTGTCATTGAAGTCCCGAAAGAGCTCACCAAGGGTAAGCCAAAACTGGACACGAATCTTATTGCTGGAGTACCCCCACCTGAAATCTTGACTAAGTGTGAATTCTTGGAGCCATTGCCTGATGCAACTTTGTCAGACTATAAGTTGCTTATCCGTACTATGCAGATTCCTGATCCTGGTTTAATCCACAGAATACAGCATTATATCTTGTCAACATTTCATACTTTTAGATTAAAGCAGCATCCAAAGGTAGCATAAACCAAGTACATCTCTTTGAAGACACTGTATTTATTTGATAGAACAGAAACAGCTTTAAACTGCTAATACGTGGTTTTAAACCTCAGATCATATAATTAACCCTATTTAATAATTAAATTCTTGTACTATTTGTTTAGAAGATTATCAAACAGTTGCAGATATTCGAGCAGTCTGTACCAATGTCTGGCATTGGTTTTTCCACTTGGTTTTCTATAATCAACGAAATTTTGCATTTCTGCCTTTTCTTCTGCAGGGATGGACTGAATTAGAATTAATGGTTAGGACAAGACCTAAAATTTCAATAGGATTTGTCTGAAGCTGAACTGATAAAGGGGAAAAAAATTATTTGCATCTCTTGAATTCAATCTATAACATTGCTGATTGGAGCTGCAGGTTGCCCCCCTTGGTCGGCACAGCAACCACTGACAGACTGGTAGGGTTTCTCCACTGTAAGAAGGTAATTTCTTGCAGTTGCGTAAAAAAAAATACTTAACCTTCTGTATGTAACAAAAATTGAAGTCACGATCACCGTAGCAGTGTCATTGCCATCCTCCTTTCATGTTCCATAGAACTGGAACTGAAAAGCACTTGGGGAAGCAGCTGGAAAATCGGTGCACCATCCCTACAGAAATTAGTGCATGGTTTATACTCACAGGAGAATAGAGCATTCACTGCCGATTTTCCAATAAAGAACTGCATTGCACCGTGCAAAACCAAAATTCCAACGGCAAGATAAATTAGCTCAGTATTTTGTATAGTTATCTCCAGAAAAAAAAAATCTCGTTACAGAGTTTTACAAGAGAAAAATGATATTACAAACATGCTCTGTAAAATTCATCATTGTATTATATTTATGTTAAGCTGGCAGGAAATAAAAAGGAAAGTACAACTGTGCTCTTGTAGATTCACCCCGTGGTTATAAATAAAGTCTAACAAAAAGAAACAAAATATAGACTGGCATCGTTTTTCTTTCCGAGTAGCGAGTACGATTTTTTCATAGTCAGCATTTCTGCTTCACCATTGTCTCTTTCTTCAGGTTCTTGCTCTTGACTGTTTTTAATGCATCCGCCAGGCAAGCCTCTCTAATTTTAGCCGTGCATGCAGGCAGTAATAATGGCACCACTCAATGCCATATTGCCGATAGAAGAATTGAAGGAAAAGGTCGCGGTAAGATTGAATGCATTCCGTGGTTAAAATAAGAAAATGACTGATGCCTTGAATGGTGGACATTGCGAAATGCTGAATTCACTCAAGGAACTGATTATTGCAATTAAATATATTATACAAAAATGGAGAACACAAGAATCCTTTTGCGAAGCTAGACGTTCTCAATTTATACAAATTTCATATACACTTAAATTTGGGAGAACAAATGCAAGAAGGGGACTACAACCATAGAAGGAAAAGGAGAGAGCCCGAGAATAGAACTTCTGATGAATAACTGGCCCGTACCACAAGTGGAAACTCCATTCTCGTTGAGACACAGGTGTTTGGCACACCCACACAAAATGACACAAAAATTCCAGTCGATGAGTGCTACCGAGAGAACCAGATGAAATCGTGTATCCTCTAATTGTGATAAATCTGCAGAAAGAATGGACAAATAAAATGAAGACAAAAAACCTGCAGATTCCAAGCCACCCTTGCCTGCTTGTGCATTGCTTCTTTAATTTTCCAGAAGCTGCACTAATAGATGCGGACTCAAAACATGTCTTCACTGTCACAGCATGGGTTTTCAATCAGAACTGGAATCGTAGAAGTCACTTGGGCATGGGGTCATAACCTCAGATTCAAGTACTTGAACCACCCTGTGCATGGTGGGTCTATCCTCTGGGCTTGAAGAAACACATTGGATGGCAACCGAAAGCAGGGCATCAAGGCTTTCTACCTGCACCCCCTCGCAGTTTGGATCAGCAATTTCTCGTGGTCTATTCTCTGTGATCAAGAAATTTAGCTGCAAAACAAAAAAATAGTCAGAAGACCAACTTGTATACTCTCATTAGCTATGACAGAACCACATATCTTCATTTTAAAAATTAAACCGAGGAACTACGCCATGGGGCACCCATCACAAGACATGGATATAAACTATAGACCAGTCCATCATAGAAAGAGATCACATAGGAGGCAGTTAACATTTTCTATTCTCGTATATTTATTCATTGCAAAAGCCACTCTTAATTTATATCATGACAGAGAAAAATAAAATCTATTACTGTCAAGAGGCAGATAAAAAGAAACTAGCCCAACTGAAACCAAAATTTCATCAAGAAAGAAACATACCCAACCAACAATGTTCAGGCCCTTCTCAATGAATGAAGCATCTGTTGGCCGCTTTCCGCTCAGTACTTCAAGCACCAGGACCCCAAAACTATAAACGTCAGTCTTTTCAGTTGCCCTGCCACTTTGCATGTACTCTGCCAATGGTGTCAAACAGGCTCATGATACAAGATAATGGAATGATACTGTGAAAATAATCCAAGATAAAACACGTACAGAGATCAAGCAGCAAAAGAACCATCAGATCTCATTAGATCATGACCTAAAGAGATTAACAGCTAGTTTGGATGCTAAACATCTTACGTGAAAGATGTTTTCAACTACATTACAGGTAACAAGCGCTGTCAAAGATATATCAAACAGGTATCCTAGTTATTGGACTACGTGTAAATACTCTTTTTTTATTTATGATTTCCCTCAGAGCAAATAACATATCCTCTGACAATAGAGCAGGAAAGAAACAGGTAAAGCCATTACAAAACTTAATTTAAAAGTTAAATGGAAAAACTTCTGCCTGCAAGTGTGATTGTGAGTGAAACGTATTTAAAAAATGTTCATTCCAGCCAGTTTGGTCAAAGCAGTATCGCACATGCACATTGCACATTGCTTACCGGGAGCTAGATAACCAAATGTTCCTGCAACAATTGTTGTAATATGTGATTCTCCATCCCCTAATAATTTGGCAAGTCCAAAATCAGTAACTCGAGCCTCCAAGTTGCCATCAAGCAAAATGTTGCTTGACTTTATGTCACGATGGATGATCCTAGGGGAACAATCGTGATGCAAGTAAGCCAGTCCTTTTGCTGCCCCCATAATAATAGTCAGGCGCGCATCCCAATCCAGTTGCTCAGATCTTTCTGTAGAATCCATAAAAAAACATATTATGATTCCTTGTTTAATCCTTACACGTGAAACTTATTAGATAGAATGCTAGGCCTTAAATGAAACACTCTAAAAGAAAAGAAAAAAGAAGTCCACCAAGAAAATTGCAAGTTTATAACAAAGGTTATAAAAATCAAAACTTCATTATAGATGTCTTTGGATCTAACACTTGAGGCTTCTCTGTCACTGCTTATGTCAATGAGTAGAATTTTCATTTTCCAAATAGAAATCATTGTCCAAAAATCATCATCCTAGAAAAAAGAAACAGAAGGTAGATGGTACTGCACTGTCTTGTCAAGAAGTGTTCACAGTAAAAAGTTTGAGGCCTTTGTAACAGATAAACTAGAAGAAAAAAAAAACATAAATCTTACCATGGAGTGCTTCATCAAGGCTGCCACCAGATAGGAAATCATAAATCAACAATTTTGATGTAGGGGAATTGCAATAACCACGTAAATTAACCAGGTAGCGGTGTTTTATGCTTCCAAGAATTTCAAGCTCCCTCTCAAAGAATCGATCAAAACCATCATCTATCTTCACAATTCTCTTCAAGGCAAATATACTGCCATCATCCATTTCAAGCTTGTACACAGTTCCAAAACCACCAGAGCCTATGATATGTTCCTCAGTCAAAGTCTCTAATTTTTTTATGATGTCTTTTGAAGAGTATGGCAAGTCCCCATGAAACATTACAATTGATGCACCTGGATCATCAAGAAATATAACATTAGGCGATAGAGTTTAAGAAGTTACGAGACAGTTCACCAATTACAAAAATAGTTTGGACAGATAATTCAAGTAATAGTTAAGAACATTACCTCCACTAACATCCATTGCAATACTATTACTCTCATTTTTACCGAATTTCTTATATAGAAAGCAACCCCAAAAACACATTAGTGCCACTAGAAGTAGTGCACCAATGGTTGCTGAAGTGCTGATAAGAAGTCTACCAGAGTATTTTTTCTTTCCTCCTTGATTTTGGCCTGCAAGTGAAGAAATAATGATTATTAAGCCACAACCATAAAGCATAAGAGAACAGAAAATGATCAAAATGTTGTCAAAAAATTATAGGTTATCTCTTAACAATTCAAATTCAGTTTCCATAGTGACTTCAACAACTCCCAGGGGTCAGATTCTAGTCATGAGAAGGTGAAGTTTTCAATGAGTTATACTGTGAGCAAATAAATAGTAAATCTTTCATCATCCTAATTCCTGATACTGAATTACATCCAGCACGTACAACATTATACCTGGTAAGATGAAATATAAGAGAATCAATACAATATGTGAGCAAGTTACCTGAAGGAGGCTGCCCATCAGTTCCAGACCCGCCACTATCATCTCTGCAAGTTCTATTGATCTGTTTTCCACACAAATCACGATTTCCGGTGAACCTAAAGATATATATTTCAGTTCATTAGTTTAGAATCTTCTTTGGTGTCTAAAGGAGTAAATTAGTAAGATAGCAGAATTTGCTTTTAGCTAAATTATCAAGGCACATCTAACTTGCTAGATCACGTTGAACTGATGCAAAATCAACTAAATATGACACATAGGATAAATTTAGACTTACGAGTTATCTGCAAAGTTGATGAGCACACCATCAGATGGTATTGGTCCGATGAGAAAATTGTTTGACACATTGCTTCAAAATTTAAAACGGTGATCATAGTAAGTATCAGATTCAAATGTGTACCAATTTCAACTGCTGAATTATTGTAACATCATTCTATAAGAATAAACTAAATTTGAAGCAAATGTGGCAACTCACAAAGTGATGAGTTTATTTAACTTCCCAAGCGATGAAGGGATTGACCCACTGAGAGAGTTACTTGAGATATCTCTGTGGAAGTAGTTAACAAAATACCCAATTAGTTTCATCTGTCCAGCACAATGATTGCATCTAAAACTAGCATTTTTCATTCATAGCACATTAAAGCACACAAGTGCCTGTCAATATTCTTTAAAGATCTTGTATTGTATACAGCAGCTCAAAATTAAGCTGAGGCTGCAGTGTTTATTTTGTCACTGCTTCCATTTATTACTCCCCCCAAGGTGTGGCAAAGATTCTGTTATTTCTCAAAAGACACGAACAAAAGTAATTTGTTGAACCATGGATCATCTAACCAGCAGTAGCAAGAGGGCAATTGTTGGACATGTGAACATTTCTACACTAGACACAGCACATTAAGAACTTACAGCAACCCAATCATATCCCTTAAGAAACTAGCTCAAGCCCAAGTGAATAACATCTGAATTGTTTGTGCAAAAGGTTTACAATTTATCACTAAATTTAAATTGGGGAAAAATTAAGACTCAAGCGGTACTGAGCAAGAATATAGACCACAAAGGCCATAGAGTCCTAGTCTCTGAATACTGATTCCCAGGAGAGTTAATCTGGCTTAAGGCAATGAAAAGTTCACCCTATCAACTCATATTTGGTCCTTTTCTTTTCTATATCAGCACTCCCGTGATTCATAGCAATCTGCTCTTTTCATACACTGGAATCAAGAAGTGATTTTTAAAAAAAACAAAAACTCATGACTGATTTCAAATTTATTCTGCTCCTGATAACTTATGAATCATATGGGAAGATATCAAAATATGCTAATAAAATCTCATTTCCAGAGGACACTTTATACAACCTTTGATGGTATGCATGAATGACAGGAGTTTCAGTGCTCATATAAAATGATTGTGCATATTTGTTTATGTTAAAAACAAATTAACATGTATAGCACTGAAATTTATCACAAGAAAATAACTCACAGATTTTGAAGCACAGTTAGGTTTCCCAATTCGCTTGGAATTGGTCCACTTAAGTAGTTGCCCTGCAAGAATCTGAAGAGAGAAAACATTGATAATAAGCTTCCAGTTAGAAACACGAGTGAGGATAAGATACCAGTACAAGTGTCAAAAATATATCCTACGGCGGCAGCTCTAACCCTAATTTGAATTAAGTTGAATGAAAATATGTCATGGATTATTAAAAAAAAAAAAAAAAAAAACAGGTGGGAGCAAATGCTGTTCAAATCACATAAGCCATAATTTCTACCAATCATTTGATTTTTTAGTAGGTGAAAATGAAATAGAACTACAAATATAGGCAACATGCAGTAGCATCAATTTACAGGAAAAACAACCAACAACTAAGCTACTTAAGCAACTTAGAAAACAAGTAGTTAACAATGCTGAAAGAAACGCTTCACTGCTGAGATGCCCTGAATTGTAAGCTCAAATGAAAGGCGAAATGCTGACTAATCTCTCTAACATTTATAATTCCAAACTCGTACGAGAAGCTAACTTTTTATGTTGAGAGGTAGATCTTGTACCCTGTGTCAAGGGTTAAAAATAAAATCTCTCTTAGTTGGTTTCAGAAGCTCTCATTTGGATTCCTGGCAAAATGTTTGTTCCCAAGAGGCAATCCTCTAAAGTCAGAGCTAGTGTTACCATTCAGGGCCATTGGAAATTCATTTTGCATGTATTTGTAATTTGTCTTCACAGGAAAAGTATAAGGTTGGTGACAGTTAAATATAATTCCCAAACCACTTAGTGAAATCAGAATGCTTTACTTCATTCAGAATGAGCAATTTTCAATCATCATTGGAAAAGGAAGTCTTAATTCTTACATAGATGAGACTAAGCACACTTGATCAGTGAACAATTTTGACACCAGTCGTTTACAAATGAGTATTACAAGAATAATTGACAAGCGATGGGTTTCCTAGTTGACCGTGTTGATATAGCTTGGATAGGAGAAAAGGACTGATTCTCACAAAATTCAAATGCAAATACACTACATCAAAGCTTTTACTTTGGGAGAGAAAATACTTTTCAGTAAAATTACTGTATCTATTTTATCCATCACTAGTATATTGCTCCAGAATTCTATGCTAAATGATACAAAGTAAAATACAAATAAGTGGTCGTTACTTATGCACTCTTGGTCAAAGTTTCAATTTAACCAAAAGAAAGGCAACAGAATTATTCAATAGGATAAAAATACACCACAATGTTGAGTAATGACAAGAAAATTTTTGTTGCTAGATATATCGGCACCTACATTCCCTGCAACTCTGTGCAATTTCCCAACTCTGAAGGAATTGTTCCATAGAAGTTGTTGTTGTATAGAGCTCTGTAACAAATCATTCATATTAAAAAAAACATGAAAGTAGCAGCATGCCTGAAATACAGAAAACACCTGACAATTTTCAATAAAAATAGGAAAGTCCTGGAAACACGTACAGAACTCTCAAGTGCTCTAACTTCCCAAGTTCAGGTGATATAGGTCCACTTAATTTGTGGTTCTTCAGACTCCTGGAAGATAAAAAAAAGATCAACAAAATGTTGCATGACACCTCACCTCATATTGCATTGTGAGCTAACAAATACAATTTAATTGAAATACATGTGTGTGTGAGGCCCAGATCAAAATCACAAGACGAAATATGTGGGGTGCTTTGAATTTCCATGGCTCCATGCTTATTTACAGGGAACAAACAGTTCATGGGAGGAAAAGAGAAAATATGAGTTTGAAATTTGAAAATAATTTGTGAACTCACAAATATATTACTCTCTTGGTTTTCTGATCACATGTCACGCCTCTCCAATTACATGGGTCAGTATCCTCTGGCCTCCACAAAGGAAGAATGCCATCTGAGCTGACAATTGCACTCCTGAAGCTCAATAGTGCTTCACCTACAAAAACACAAAAATGAATTTCAAAATTCCAATGTATCATGACTGGACTTAAGCATGCATCTCCTATAGTCACTAACAAACAAAATAAAGGCTAAATGATTCTTGAGTATAAGCAGTTTGTGTGCACAAGCATTCATGTTGGAAAGAAACACCTACTTCATACCACCAACAGAAGAACTTGGTTAGGGGCTTACAATCATCAGTTAGATTCTTAATCAGGCTAAATTTCTCATTTCAGAAAACAAGTTTTGAGATGAAAGCAAAGGCATGCCAAGTTTATGTTTAGATGAATGAAATTCCCATGTGAGTTAGACAAATCATAACTCGCAAAATATATGACATTTCAGCCATATAATAATCAAGTATTTTCCTTGAAGCTATGCATTGGACCATAAATTTCTTTGTACCAGTTTCACTACTTTGACATAGCTTATGATAATGTTGAAATAACATATATGCAAGAACTCAGATACCACCATACCATCAGGAGTGATAGCTCCGTTTCTGTTTACAAGAATATATAGGTGTAGAATGTAAAGAAGCCAAGGCCTTTGAAATCTCATTGGACAGATGGCCATGAGAGAACTGGTCAAGCATAATATAGCAGCTATAATTCATCTGATAGAACAAGCTCCGGAATGCTTTGCCTGTAACATGTGGTTATCTGGTTGATTAAGCCATATAGCAGCCACGGATACAAGAAAAGATTGCCTGTAAAAAAGAGAGAGCAACAATTAAAACTGCGAGAAAAAAAATGCCTTAAAAAAGGAGCAAACTGCATAGAGAATAAAATTTTCCAAATTTCAACCTAAACTCGTTAGTCTCAACCACAAATATCTTTAGCACACATGAATGTGCTAGAAACACGGATACAACATTTTAAAGAGTTAATTTCTAGTTCATTGACAGAGTTTCAACAACTTCAACAGCATAGAAGCTAAAATCCACATCCACTTCATCTTCTCTCTCTTTGCTAGCAGCAATGGTATTTTAACAACACAAGTATAAGGAAATAAGCCTTTTTTGACTTTCTGGGCTATAAAAAGATCAGTGAAATTTAGAACTTCATCATATTCAAGCAACAAGCAAAAACATTCCCGAGAAAATGCAAAAAAATAAAAATAAAAAATCACCAAATTCTTATGGACAACAGCACACACCAAGAAACGACGGTTTAAGCAATGAATTCATAAAAAAAAAAAAAAAAAGTAAAACTGAAAATTGCAAACTTTACCAGACATGAAACTTTAAGCTGAACAAGCCAATCTATGACAAAAGTAGAGTGTCATCCATCCAGCCGAAACAACCTGAAAGCAATTGCGTTTGAACGAGAGAAAGATCTTAAGAACAACACACTGTTATGCACCAATCTTATTTAAAGACTTTGGCCAAAAAAGTATTATAATTTACCGTTTTACACAGCTGCAAAACACTAAAAATGAAAACTTTGCTAAGTGCCCTAAGTTGAAATGAAAAAAAAAAAAAAAAAAAACACAAGAACCCACTAAATATTTAGCGAAGCTTAACGGAATTGAAGTGGCAAAAACACAAAAACACACACCCCTTAGATTTGATCTGGTGAATAAGAAGAAGAATGTAGAGAATGAGCTGTAAAGGGAGACTATAAACAAAAAAACAAAACAAAGATATATAAAACCCAAAAACTTAATAATAAAAAAAATTCTCTCTTTCTCTCTCCAGGGAGATTTGTGTGAATGTGTTGTAGAGAGAATTTTTTTTCTGTTTTCTTTTTTGTTGTTTTGTAGAGAGAAAAGGAAGAGAAGAGTGGGTGTGTTTAGTCCTTGTGAAGAGGAGCTTGAAGTTAAAAGAAGCATTTATCTCAGCCAATCAGAGTGAAGTCCATTTCCACGTGTGATGTGGACCTTTCATACGTGCCAACCGACGCTAGTTTGCATTTCCTTCTTCTTCTTTTTTTCCTTAAAACTTTAATGTTTTTTTTAGAACTAAAACAAAGAAATAACCATGGGCACTCACTTGTTTTACGTGTGTTTGTGTTTGGTATTATGGTAACTGTTGTGGTTATGTTTTGAAAAAAAAAATTTTATAAAAAGTATTTTTAGTTGAGGTTGGTTTAAAAAAAATAGATGTTTGGTTAAAACTGTAATTAAAATTGAGGTTGAAGAAAAAAATAGTTTAATGTATTTGGTTAAGAATGATTTTGAAATTAAGATTATAATATTAATGGTTTTAAATTTAAATATTTTAAAATTAATCATTCCTATTACATCATGAAAAAAATAATACTTTATATAAAATATTTTTTATTATTTATAATTTCATTATGTACAAAATTCATCCGATAAGAACTATAGTTTTCATAATTTTTTGAGCGTGTAATAAAATCAGATAAAATATTATCAGATATAAAATTAATATTATTATGCGAGTAAATTTAATTCACTCTATACTAGTTTTTCAAGAAAAAATTATTGTTCACATTGCGAATGAATTTAATTCTCTAAACTAGTTTTTTTTATAAAAAATAATAATTAATACAATCAACACACTAAAAAAAAAGCGAACAATGCAAGTGAATTACTGAACAGTGCAGTAAATTGCACTATTCGTTAGTTTTTACAGGCTACAGTGCATGAAAAGCAGGTTTTTTATGCTTTTTCATTTCCAGCGTTTTAAACGCAAAAAACACGTGTGCACAATAAATTGAGTTTTTTTATTATCAAACGGCTGCTGATTGCGTTTTAAATAAAACGCAGCCGCAATCGCGTAGACAAACAGATTCTAAGTTGTAAGTTGTTTATTAGTGTAGTTATTTTTATTTTTAAAAGTATTTTTATATTTGTAAATATATTAAAATAATACTTTTTTTATTTTTAAAAAATTATTTTTAATATTAACACATTAAAAAATATAAAAAATAATAATTTTAAACAACAAAAAAATTATTTAAAAAAAATACTCGAATTTAAAAACATTTTCAAACAGGAGGATGGACAACTTTATAAATGATTAGGAGGGCAATAACTTTTATTTTTTTAGTATATTTTAAAAATATTTTTTTATTTTAAATATATTAAATTGATATATATTTTTTTAATTTTATATTTTTAATGTGATGTCAGAAATAAAATAAAAAATCTAAAAATAAAATATTTTAATATATTTTCCAATAAAAAATATTTTTAAAAACCCACTTTATACCTCAATATCAAACACATTTACATTACGTTACATTGCAAAGCAAAACAATGGAAGATAGAGATGTCAATGGGTATCTATGGAACGGGTTTTGTAATATTTATATTCAAACCCGAACTTAAGATTTTTACCTGATCCAATCAGGTATAAAACAAACCCGACCCAATCGAGTTTATGGTATTCATAGGTATCCTTTTAAACCACCAAAATTCATATTTCCTCAATCTCAACACAATTACGGCCGCCGCTCCTTTTGAGCAAGAAATTTAAGTTCATCTCCTTTCCAATCTTTACTAAAAACTTTTGGACTTGGAAATATTATTCCAAACTTTGAAACTTGATCTATTCTTGCTTTTCATTTTCTATTAAAGAAGGAAATGCAACCAACACTGTCGACTTCAACAATACACAAATTACGACTGGAAGAGATCTACGAACAAGAGCAAGTAGAGAGCATCTGTTCTCCACGATCTAAACAGATTAGATTGACCAAACGGTTATTCAAATAATAAACACATATATACCAACCAGAGATGATGATGGGTGTTGGAAGATCTGATGAAGTATTGTAATCTTGATCAAGCAAATCATTGCCGCACATCTCCACGACTTTGCCTCTTTCTTTCGTGGCTTCTGATGTGAGGGGGAAAGGGTGACTGGGAGTATGGGAAGCCTAACACACAAACACACTCATAAACACACATATACATACTAGTTAAACGGTTATTTTAGAATTAAAATCAGTTTTTTTTGTTTGGCTTGGTTGCAAAATTTTAAACAGTTATATATATATATAGTTCCTATTCAAATAAAAGAAAAAACGTTGTGACCAATTGGATTTTTCTAAATCATGTCCTAAGAGCATGCACACTGTAACGAGGTATTGAATTCTTAAAATTAAATTTTTCACTTGCACCACTAATAACTAAACATTATCACGTGTTAGATCTTTGACTTGATGGCTGGAACAGAGGACTTAACTAGCCTTGTACCACGCTCTTTACAGTGAGTTCAGACTATTTTTTTGAAAAATAAATTTTATATTTGATTTAAGAATTTCAACTCCAAAGTCTATCTTTCTTAGATTTAACTTTTTTAAAGAGAAAATATTTTTTGATTAAATAAAATTAATTATTTGAATATAAAAATCATACACTCACTTTATAATATTTTATTTATTAAAATTGAGCTATTTTTAGTTCAATTTAAGATTTATAATTTATAGGATCACAATAGTCATCACAATCATGAAATAGGGTTATCCATAATTGATACATGTGAGTCCTGGTTGTCATTGTTGAAATATTTATTTTAATAAAATGTCATTTCTAGAAGTTGTTCAGCACGCATCAAAAAAATTTCTTCCTAGCGTCTTTGCTTTTAAGGTTAGAAAAAAATGATCCTACCCACGGTGGTGGAGCACGGATCACTGGTATGATTCAAAATGACTCGCGGTTAAAAATTGGAATATTAAAGAAAAAAACAAAACACAGAGAATGAGATGAGCCATTCATCGCAGCATGTTTTCTTCGCCACCGGAAAAAGATTGATCCAAGCAATTGCCTCCCTTCCCACATATTAGATAATCCTGTCTTATCCTGGTTTTACTGCTTTTCTCTAGCTGGTCTACCTGTTCAAAAAACACTCAGAGAGGGCAGGGTGGAACTTCAATGGTGGTTCCGGCTTGAATCATACCCCACCCAATGAGCCGCCAGTGCTTCTCCACTCGGCGGCTCAATGCAATCTTCTCACCCTTGCTGGTGCAGACTGGAGAAGTCAGCTGTAGCTTTGCCAAATCATTCTTCACAGCAAGAACTCGAGCCCCGGATGACATTGACCCGATGTTCAGCATAAGAATCTCTCCCTTTGTCAGTTTTGATACCTTTCCCTGCTTCTCCGAACCCTTTGTCCTGACACCAATAAGCCGTCTCAAAAGGAAGAAATTCACCTACACATAAAGAAAAGAGAAGGGCACAACATTAGCATCAGAGGTGTGCCTGTATCCTGCATCACAGTAAAAAGCACCCAGCAACTTTCACAGGCATGTTTACTGCAATATTGTTTTTAAGCAACACATATAGAACGCACCATCACATGCATATTGGAAAGCAAACGGGATGTCTAATATTTCCTGCCTATGCCAAAAATAGAACTCCACCTAGCTACCGAATTCAACCCAACTGGGTAGGATTTCATACATATTGCGTAAAAGTACATGCCTATAGATAACTATACATGACTTGAACCTGAAAAGAAATTTGATTGAATACAAAAGGTATCAATAAAAATATCAAACTACAAACATTATCGAGATTCGGTTCCTTACCTCAAGTTCACCAAAAATCTCAGGAAGAGATCCAACATCACCAAGAACCTGACCCACCAACCTATCCGCACGTGTCAAAGTGGGGTCCATGGTTGTGCCAACACCAATGAGACCTCCAGGCACAGCAAATTGTAGCTCGTTCTGCTCAGCATACAATGATACTATTCTAGTATATATTGGCGTGCATTTCATGTTCCCAGCATCATCTTTAACAATGATCCCAGGACGGATCTCAATAAATTGATTGACCTTCAAGACGCCCTGCATGGACATGATAAACAAAAATAACAATACTCTTAAACCAAAGATTCTCAGAAAGACCAAATACATAAATTTATCTCTCTCAGGACCATAGCATCTTCATGGAAACAGCAAGCTTCAATAACCTAAATCAAGGGCTCATGAGTCCCAATGCCTAAAGTCAGTTCTCATTGTCAGTCCACAAGACCTCAAACAAGTAAAACTCACTCCGAGCAGACACAATTATGCTAAAAACAAGCATGTCTCCATTTCCACAGGCTCAGGGCATTGGCCTAATGTAGAATGCAGGACAGCATTGAATAGAATAAGAACAAATGCATGGGCAATCCAGCACAAAGTAACCAAGATCTTGCACCAAGTATAGACACCATGTCAGTAAAAACTGCATAACAATACTAACCAACCACACATTTAAAACATACCCTGAGGATGCTTCCTCCAGCCACGCCCCCTCTTATCTCATCAACCTCATATCCAGGCTTGTTGACATCAAAAGATCGAATCACAATCATGTTAGGTGGTGAGATAAAGTTCCTCTCTGGAATCGGGATCCTTTTTATGATGTACTCACACACAACATCTATGTTATACTTTAGCTGAGCAGAAATTGGCACTACTGGTGCACCATCAGCAACAGTTCCCTGAAAAAAAATATTAACAAGAAATCAGCAGGGCACGAGTCTCTTTTTTTTTTTTTTTTTTTTTTTTGGGGGGGGGGAATCAGGAAAAAACACAAACAATGCATATAAACTTAACCAATGAGATGTGTAAAAATAGCATAGTGGTAGCAAACCTTAATAAATTTCTGAATAGCTTCATGCTGGTTTATGGCTGCATTTTCCTGAATAAGATCCACTTTATTTTGAAGAATTATAATATGTTGGAGATGCATGATTTCAACAGCAGCAAGATGTTCAGAAGTCTGTGGTTGGGGACAGCTCTCATTCGCAGCAATGAGCAGTAAAGCTCCATCCATAATTGCTGCTCCATTAAGCATAGTAGCCATGAGAATGTCATGACCCTACAGGAGAGTAGAAAACAAGTAACATGGACGAGTCTAGTCACATAAAAGCATATAAGTACACTAAGCATTGCAACTAAAAGGTTTTATTTCGCAATGCCAATTAAATAAGAGACCATGTGATTAGCCAACTTTTTCTTGCTATTATCCAAGCAGTACAATGGGAAAGGGAAACAATCTACCAACACCACATCTAATTTATATTTGGAGGAAGAGACTTTTGGGTCCGAAACTTCATGTGTTGCAGTCAAAATATGAAAAGCATATACAGTGCATGAACCATGAATAAATAAAGCAGCTGGTTCGACCACTTACCAGGCAGCCTTAATATCCAACAATCAAAATATGAAAAGTTACACTCTGAAAAAACATAATTAAATAGAGCACCGGACACCTTACTGGGCAATCAACAAAAGAGACATGTCTCAGCAAATTCATCCTGCAGTGTTTGGGATCTACATCACACACAGGATTATCTTCCTTTCCACTTCCATATGCCCTACAAGAACATTTCTCACATTAAGAGCGAAATGCCAGTACTTAACCTAAATAGTAATACTCCACCAATGAATTTTCTCACTTGTAGCACTTTGGGCGAGGGCACCGCTCATCTTCGCACTTGTATATCTTCGCATTTGCATATCCGAGCTTTATTGTAATATTACGCTCCAACTCATTTTTAAAACGAACTGTCTGCACATGAATAGCAAACCGCCAAATTAGCACCTCTCAAACTCATGCACAATATGACTGATTCTTATGTATGAATATTGAGAGAGGATTTCTTGCCATGACAAAGCTAAATCCCCCTTCATCCGAAATAGGACCAATCCTAAAACCACACGATTCAGCAATAGTTCATCCCTTAGTAGTCAGTATAATTATTATGTTATATTCTAAGTGGCAAGGTCATTTTGCATTATATATCAAATGAACTGAGTCCAGATCATATTTACACTACAAATGAAGGGGATTGGATAGGGAGAGGAAAGACCACTCTTATCAACCTCAGGCTTGGAAGGCCTTCCATTACATAAGGAAAAAGAAGAAAGGAAGAGAAATTAAGATGTTTTCCACTGGGTTTTAAATGGAATTCACCGGCTCCAATACCTATCCCTATAGCAATTACTGTCACATAACATAACCACAGTAAACTCCCGACAGAAAATAGATTAAAGATTCAAGCACCATGACACAGAGATAGCAAAACCAGCTAAATCACCTGAACACCAGAAATTGCTTTCACAACAGTAGACTTCCCATGCGCCACATGACCAATAGTACCTGGAAGAAGAAGATGAAGAATTATCAGTTTCGACTACAGCGATCAACAAATGAGCTTGTAAAGCCTACTCACAAATTCAAAGAATTACCTATATTAATAGTGGCCTGACGCGATATAACTTCAGGAGAGAGTGGATGCAACTTCGTCACATCCAATTTACTCAAGTCTTGTTCCATCAAGCCTTTCCGCGCCATCTTGATTTCCCCCTGCTTCAACTGATTCCTTCTCAAACGAATCGCAAAACCTCTTTTCTGCGACTCTGTTTGCTGTAGAGATGGAACACGCGGCTATGTGGATAGCTAGGGTTTCAGTGAGCGCAGAGACGATGTTCTTTCTTTTCTTTTTCTTTTTAATTTCGGGTTTGAGTAGGTGGGTTTGCTGTTATTTTGAATTGGATGTAAGGGTAATTTTGACGCTCCGGTGGTTTAATGGATCGGTGTGCGACCATGGTTGGTTCATGGTTACTGAAAAAAAAGAGTTTACAAATGTTGCGGCGGTTATTATTTTTAAGGGTATTTTTAATTTAAAAATATATTAAAATAATATTTTTATTTTTTATAAATTATTTTTAGTGCTAGTACACCAAAATAATCTAAAAATATTAAGACAATATTAATTTAAAATTTAAAATATTTTAAAAAATTCATATTTTTTAAAAAACATAAAAACAAACAGGCTCTTAGTTTTTAGCTAAAGATGGCTTGTAATATCCCGTGTCACAACTCAAAAGTTAGGAAAATATAAGTGTTCTAAAAGGCCATGTTTGTTTCCCGGAAAGTAGTTTCCGGGAAAACCATTTTTCAAACTTTCATGTGTTTGTTTGTCATTAGAAAAGTTAGTCAAAGGAAAACACTTTCCGGTCAACGGAAAACACTTTCTAGTCAATTTCAGTAAAAAAAAAAAAATTTGACTTGGTTTTCAGAAAAGTGTTTTCCCTTTAGCTGTGTTTGTTTTGCGAAAAGTTGCTTCCGGAAAATCACTTTCCAAACTTTCTTGTGTTTGTTTGCTAGTAGGAAAGTTGGTCAAATGAAAAACACTTTCCAGTAAAAGAAAAATTTGGCTTGGTTTTCAGGAAAGTGTTTTCCTGAAAAATTTGGGGGGGAAACACTTTCCGGAAGTTGTGAAAAAATTAGAAATGTCATTATTTGTTGATTATATTAAATTTAATCCTCAAACTTTTGATTGGTATATATATTTTGTTTTGAATATTTATTTTTCAATTTCATCTCTTAAAATTTTATTTTTATATTAGCTTTGGTCCTATTATTTTTTATAATTGCTATTTGCTTTTTCCTTATCATATTTTTATTAAAAAAATTTATCTATCAAATTTGGTCCTCATTCTTTTGATTGTTACTTATTTTATTTGAAATAATTTATGAAATGTTGATTATTATTATTTTAATTTCTTCATCTTTCATTTTTTTAAAAAAAAATTTAGATTTGATCTCTATTATTTTGATTATTATTTATTTTATTTGAGATAATTTATGAAATTATATATTTTTTTTCAATTTCATTCTCATTCAACTTTTTAATTTGTAAGGTTTGTTCCTCATTATTTTAATAAGCTATGTATGAATATAGGATATAATAAAAAAAATTAATCATTATAAATATTTTTTTAGATTTCATTTTTTTTATTGTAAGTGATTAAATATTTTATATATATTAGATAAACTTGAAAAAAAATTAATTCATTAATAAATTATTTTCCAGTTCATTTTCATAACACAACCAAACACTGGAAAGTGTTTTCTAGTTCATTTTCCATAACACTTCCAAACATCGGAAAATACTTTCCAGGACGGAATTCACTTTCCAAAAGGAAACCACTTTCCTGCAAACAAACGGAGCCAATTCAATAGGTGTTGATTAAAAGGTTGAGAAAAAAAATAGGTGTTGATTAAAACCAATGCAATAAGCCCATATAATTTTGATAATATAAATAAAAAAATAAACAAATGGCAAGTAAAAAAGTTAAAAAAAAAAAAAACTTACCCAGAATCCATTAAGTTTAACATGTAAAATCCACGACCTAGATGTGATATTAAGATAACTCCATTTGAAAGAAAATTAAAAGCTTATTGAAGAGTGAAACTTAAAAATTAAAAGAAAGAAAAAAATTGATTCAGGTTCAGCGGTGTTAACTTGTTAATCCTGCGACCATAAACATAAGATTGAGATAATTCAATAGAAAGAAAAGAAAAATAAAACATGAAGATCAACTCATAGTAAATCAAAAATTGATTGATGGGATTGAGAAATAATCAATAAAAAATCTAAAAAATAAAGACTAGAGAAAATATGGTATCTTCAGCATATGGCTTTAAAATGTCTTTCAAGATCAGATCTTAAATAGGAACAACACTTCATTTTAAAGTATTCATACCGTGCTATTTCCTTGTCGTTTAAAGCTTCTCCAAGAAATTCATAATAGAACCAGCCCACTTAAAGGTCAACAAAAATAAATAATGAAGTAAAATCCTCAATCACAAAACATCAAAGGGATGGGATTTAGAAAGAAAAAAAAACAATAAAAAAAGAAGCTAAAACAAAACAAAAAGGATAAAAAATGAATAAAAGTTGACATAAAAATAAATTAAAATAAAATTATGAATATGAACATAAAAAATATATGCTTGTCAAATTTTTTGGTATTCATAACATATTTATTATCCATGAGATAGGAAATATATATATTTATAAACTACAAATTGAAATTTGAGTAGCACGTGGATATCAATCTTATGACTATTATATCCATACTTAACATTCATAAAATATAAATATATATTTTGACTCGGGTTTGAGTGGGTTTTGGTATGCGTTAACAATAATCACACCCTATTCATTACTCAATGGGTAATGTAACAATTAAAAATACACCGACTTGTTTGGGGTAGGTCGAGGCGGCATCTACCAGGGATCAAGTTAAATTACAATCCATAATGTTAAGGAATGGAATTATAAAAATAATAGAATTAGAGAAGTACTAAAAATGAAATAATAATAATTAAAAAAATAAATACTAAATATGAATAAAAACTAAATGAAATTAAATGACTATGAATGAAAATTGAAAAAAAAAACTAACCTGTAAAAGATAAAAAAAAACTAGAATAGATAAAAATCATAATGAATCAATTTAAAATAAAAACTAAATAAAATCAAACGGTAAAGATAAAATTTTTAAAAAATAAACTACAAAAAAAAATAATTGCAAATCAAAAAAAAAAAGAACCACATCGTATAAACAAAACAAAATTAAAAAAGCTTGTGTATTTTGTCTACGAAAAGATAGATAAAAGAGGGGGTGTTGATGCGCCTTAAAAATTGCAACGAAAGATGGTGTTCAATGATGAGAGAAGCATGTATAGGCTATCTAAAAAATAATTTTGAAAAGATTTAATTATTTTTTATGTTTTTAGATTATTTTAATGTATTGATGTTAAATTTTTTTTTTTTAAATTAATAAATTTTTAAATAAAAAATACTTATAAAAAACAACAGTATAATATTTATAATCATCAATCGAAACAACTATTGATCGTGTTAGGTACTTAGACTATTTGTAAAATGATTGAGACTGTTCGTAAACTTTTTTTGGTTTTGATCTCCAGAGCCATGCCATTGAGGTCCTTGCATAGAATAACCACCGTAGGCAAATATCTCACCTGCGTCGACTACTTTGATCAGCATGACACCCGAAGGAGTTTTCACGATAGCTCCTCTTTTGTTTCTTTGTGCTTTTTTTCTTTGAAACAACTTCGTATATAAAATAATTTTTTCTTAAACTAGGGCCTAAACACAACCAAAACTGAGCAGCTACTCTTATCAACAGTACATTTCAGTTTCTACCCCCTAAAAAATGTTGTAGCCTAACCAGGTGATTTCCATCTTCCTTCGGGCCTTTAAGAGTGTGGCTGTAGTTCTTTTCAGCTGCTGGTTGTTGGCTGACTTGTAAAGTTCATCACCGAAAGAGAGATACAGAGAGAAAGGAAGAATCAACCATGCCTCCAAACGCACCAAGACCAACAGGACGCCACAGAAAGGTCTTATTTTTTTCCTCTCACTCTCTTTCTCATATTAGACCCCTTTGTCATTTTTCTTTTCCTTCTTTTTTCAGAGGCTAACAAGGATGGATGCTGCCGTAGATGCAATGAGGAGCTATGGTTTCTCTGATGGGTTGATTGTTTCAACTGTCAAAGGGCTCTTGGAAGTGGGTTTTGTTTTGCTTTTAATGTTTTCAATGTGTTAGGCATTTAGGGGTTTTACGGGAAATTTATCGATTCAGGTATATGGTGAGGAAGGTTGGCCCTTTATTGAAGAGAGCTCATATAAGGTCTTGCTCGAGGCTATTCTCGAGGATCTTGAAAAGGAGGAGCAGGAAAAGGTAAATATTTTTTAATTAATGTAGTTATTTTGTTTGCTTTATATATTTTGTTGAAAACAAGGCATCGAATGCTTTGAATCACCAAGTTATGTTGCTATCTATGATAAATGCACAAGTAATTGGATTGGGTTTGAGAGAATCAAAGAGGAATATGAATCATGTTTGAAGTTTGGAGAGGTATGCATAATCCTAATAAATGGGCATTACATTGTCATAAATGGCTTTTACCTCCAAGATAGGTATTTGTTTTGGGATAACAAGCTTTGTATCCCATAAACATCAATGCGTGATTTCTTGAAGAAACTGGACTATAGAAATGATGGGACGTCAATTTGTCTATTCTAGTTAAAAGAGGGGCATTGCCAAGTTAGTTGGTTAATGTTGAACATGCCAGTTAGGCAAACATGTATCTCAAAGAAGTATGATTTTATATTTGTTGTTGATTGTTTTTCCAAGATGACCCACTTCATTTCTTGTACCAAGATCGCATATGCCTTTAGAGTTGCAAAACTTTTATTTGATGGAATCGTCAAGTTGTATGGTCTCCTAAAACCATAATTTATGAAATATTTTTGAAAGATCTTTTGACATATAGTTAGTACAACGTTGAAATTCTCCAATGCCTACCACCTCTAAATAGATGGCCCAACTAAGATGGTCAGGACAAACTTTTGAGATGTTTGGTAAGTGATCATAATAGAAGTTGGGATTTGAATCTCCTTTTGCCTACGGTGAATAAATCTATATGCATGAGTCCATTTGAAGTTGTCAATGGTTACAAACTTAAAAAGCTTGTAGACCTTCTTCTCATGTCTCTTAATGCTAGGGTGTCTAAGTCAGTTGAGTCTTTTACACATAGAGTTTATGATTTGCATGTTGAGATCGTAAAACAAATGAATTCAAGCTAGTAGTGCACAATACAAACTTCATTTTGATTTACATAAGCATCACAATGCATTTAATGTTGGAGTTATGTCATGACATGGATTAAACGCAAACGGTATTCTCTTGGAGCCAATCGAAAATTGCAGGTGTGTAATATTGAACCGTTCAAAGTTTTATAAAGGGTTGGGTCAAATACTTGTGTCATTGACCTACAAACCCATCCTAGATAATCATTTTGAGATCTTTTCGCCCAATTCTATTCTTGAGACCCCTATTGTATTATCCTTTTTATCAGCATGAAAGAAATATGTTGGTGTTATTTTGGATGAACAAGTTGTTTTTACTAGAGATTATGAGGGTTAGAGATTCTTAGTTTGTTGGGTAGGGTGACCTAATTCGAACGATACTTGAATCACTAAAAATACATCGCAGCAGATAATTATGATATACAACAATACTATCAGAGCCATAAAGAGCTACACTTGACAAGGTTGAGTTTTTCAAATTCCAGAAAAGTTGTGAGGACACCACACTCGTGAAACAAATCAAACAAATGTATGGTCAAAGACAAGAGAGGATAGTTCAAATCATCACTCTTTGATAGGAAGATCACGCACATTCAAGTTCATGTTATTGGGCTTTTATTTAGTTTTATTATTGGATTTAGTTTTATCCTATTTTGGACTTATCTTGTTTTAGTGAACCGTTATCCCAATTATTAATCATGTTTTGATTCGGGTTTGCTTAAGTGTATTTTTCTGCAGGATTGACACTTTTTGATGATTGATTAAAGAAATTGCAGACATACCTTTCTCCTCTTGTATCTTCGGCTTCTTCTTTTCTTATCCTCTTCAATTCATTTATCCTGCATCACAATTTGAAAGAATTATATTCGTGGGTTGACTACTTTTCTGCTCATGATTCTTTTCTTTCCATCTATTTTGAAGAGTAATACGCTGCAAGAGAATGAGAGGTGTGGAAACAATATCGAGATATCAGCTGGCAGTACATCAAATGGTGCTTCTGTATCGACTGGCCACAGCATAGAAGCTGTGGCCCCGGCATCTCAGACTAACAGAGTTCTACTCACCTCATCACAGGCTGCAAATCCGGACATAGCATTAATTGGTAAAGCATCTCATAATCAGTTTTCCATTCTGTTCTCAAAGTATTGCCACAAAACAAAAGAAACGTAACCTATAGATATTCAAATTCAAGAATAGCCAACTTTTGAAGTTTTCTTCTCCAGATTTCTTTTACTCAACATGACATCATTGAATAAACTTTCCTTATAATCAGTGAACTTAGAAAGAAGCCTTTTCTTTTCTTTTCTTTTTTGTACAATTAAATGGAATTGCCTCCAAACATATCTGTGGACTGTGGAGTTATTCTCATTACATCACTGTTGTTTTCTAGATGGTAGTACCCCTGCATCTAAAGTAGGAAGCAGCTGGAAAGATATAAATCTGTATGAGAATTGCATTGAAAAGCAAATTAACAGTGACAATGGAGCAGCTGTTATGAATTCTGGCGGTGTTCAACTACCTGGCAACACTAGCTCCCCTGTGCCGCCCTGCAAGCGCAGACCCTGCTATGGATGGATTAGTAGTGATGAAGATGATGACACGGACCTGGATCTCATTGAACTTACACCGGCGCCATCACCAGCAGTGGTAGCAAAGTTACTTTCTGGGATTGATATGCCGAGGACACGCAAGAGAAGGTGGGATGCAAGACCTGAGGATATGTAGACGTTCACCTTTTGTATCTCTTATGTAAATCCACAGGCTTCCGACTCCTTTCTTTCAACCACGGAAGTGCAAACTTTTGAACAATTTAGGACGTTATTATTGATTTATTGAGGATTGTTGTGTAGTAATTGACCCTAATTTCTTGCACTAAAAGAATTACATGTTTTATTCCTATCTTTCCCCGGCAGAATAAAAAAAATCAGAGCAGCGGGAATTCCAACAGTCAAGTGTCCCGATTGAAGTGGCTCCAGAGGGTTTAAAATCAGGGCCCCTTACCCTGTGAATTGAACTGCATGGATTCTTATGCATTAAACTTTTTGTGGGTATTTATCTAAATCTCAGATATAACTCAATTTAAAATACAGTGTTGTTAAAGTTCCTAAATATTTAAGCAAATCACAAAGCTTTTTTGTTTTCACTTATCTACTAAATTTGAGCTCTATTAACACTTAAAAGATCATTTTTTAGTTTAACTTGTAGAATAAAAATACAAAATATTCTTTAAGTTGAAGATATTAGATTATTTTATTGTTTACAGTATAAAATAAAATAAAATGATCAATCTGACTCCATATAATTTTTTAAAAAAATCATAATGATAAAAAAAAAAATTCTTATCCTCATAGACTTTTTTTCCAGGGGCAAATTCATAATTTAACTATTATAATAAATGGTCTTAGGAGATTTAGTTTTTTTTTTTGTTGATATTTATTATTTTTAAGAACAGAAAAAATTTCCCTCGAAAACGGATAGGATTAAGAGGCCGAACAACCAGAACGTCCCGAAGGATCAGGCATAATTAAAAATACAATCCATAGCTCAGCCCCATAATCCTATTACCGTTTACCGAAACAATTGGATGGCTCAGTTTCCTCCAAGCTCAAAGTTACTTGAACGGTCGTTCCAGCGACCATCGAGGGAAAAGAGCATTCCAGAGAGTCTATTCCTTGCAAAAGAGAACTCGGACATTTACAGACGAAGTAAAGTTTCTTTAATAAAATGCAGATCAGGAAGATTCATCTAACTTGATAATGACATTACAAGGAACATGATAACATTGATCACCCAATAGCTTACACGGACGGTATCACACTATTACGCAAGGAGAAGACTGATGAATGACTGGAAAGTACTACCAGCTCAGGGGACTTTTTGATTGCTGCAGTTTTGATTTGTAGGAGCTCTCCATCTCCTCCTGCAATATCATGACTCTGCTTAAGCAGGGATTTTCATTAGCCATAGATATATGACCAATTGGGCTTAGACATACCTTGCAGGATTTTAGAAGAGGTTGCAGAAATGATGATCTGAAAAAACTGATGGGCTGTCCAAGTGAGGTTCTATCCCATTCTGCCATAAGAAATAACATTTTTTTAAGCAATTACCGATGCTATGAAGAGTTCTGAAGGAGCATCCAAATGGTAATGCACATACAGCAGACATGACTCAACAGCAGTATATCCTAAAGAAAAAGTTGAGCTAATTTCACATCATTTAAACGCCAAAGAATGCTTAAATGCGTAAAGGTTTACATTCATTTACCATTTTCATCTTCTGCTCTCGTTCCTCCTATGTTAAGTTCTTCAAATAGCTGCAAATCCAGTGCAATTATTTAAGAACTCGAGTTAAGGAGAGATTATTTCACTGTATCAGAGAACCTCCCAAAGCCTATGCATAGAACTGGTACATCATTTACCTGGGAGAGAGTTGGCACCGCAGTTGGATCAAATTCATCACAGTGGTTTGGATCAATAGGCACACAAACACGTCCTGGAGCAAAGAAAACAAAGTATTGTAAAACTAGACCACAACTAGCAGAAAATTCAAAAAAGATGGCTGTGAACACTTCTATAAAGTTACATGAGGTGATTTTATCTTCCACATCTTAGGACCATTTGATAATTTTAGTTCAAATTTTCACACCCATCATTGATCAGGAACCAACAGAATTTCCAGGTTCCCACCTGTTTTTGGATGTACGCAGAAAGGTGCCTTCAGCAAATGGTTCATGTGTCTTGAGACCTAACAGGAACACAGAGCAGTCCAATGTGAAGATACAAATGTATAATCATGTAAAAGTTACATACGTGATAAAAGTTTATAATCCACTATCTCTATAACTGGGTCACCCCAACATGGTTGCACTCTTGGAGAACGTAAAACTTGTTTTAAAAAATTGGCAAACAAGGATGGATATTGCTCGTACCTCCATATCAAGTCTCGGATAGGTAAAGGAAAACACAATCTCTTCAACACACCTACGCAGCCCTTGTGCCTGAAACAAGCAATGGAGTAAAATGAACACAAATAGAACATGCTGTTTACAAGAGCAAAAAGGCTGTTTCATGCATGGCCGACAAGAGTTCTTGCCCTGGAGTCAACGAAAATTATTAAATGCTTGAACTCTCAAATGTCAAAAAGCAGGGTAAAAAAGAAATAAAAATGGAAGGCATTTATTACAAGAACCAAAATGATTGAAAAGCAAAGGTTTCGGCATTCAAGAGATCCATGCTTTCCATATGCAAATGTGAGGAAACTTAAAGGCTAAGATTATGATAGAAGAAATGAGAACAAGGTCTTGGGTTTGATCAGAAACTTTTTTTCCAAACCATTTCAGAACAGTAGTGTTTGTAGTAATATTTGCACCTCTTAAAATCCGACTGCAGTCAATTGTCTTCAACAGCAGTTTGATTTCTCCTCTATCTGTCTTCAGCCAGTAACAATCTCCATCATGCACGGACAATATCCTTCAATCAATTCCCAATATGTTTCATAAAATCAGACAAACACACTTGAAGCGTTCCAGTAAGGAGTTTGTTTCTTTCCTTTTGTTCCTAAGAATCCATCATTGATCCTTTTCCTCAACTATTTTCACCTTGCACATAATTTCTCTTCCTACTTTCAACTCCTAAATACTTCTACTATCACCCAAGCATTGCATCAGGGACCATTGTTTGGTGCAATAAAACAACTTGCAATTCCAAAGTGGCCGTTTCAAGCATTGAGAGTAGATACTTCACTCAAGCAGTTTGAGCAGTAGGATAGGAGTGTTTCATGTCTCCCTTCTATGATCCCTGGTCTAAGAGACCAATACTGGGTAAAGACCAAATTGTTGTGAACGGAACAACTAAATCTTTGCAAACAACACTGGACATAATTAACATCATTGATAACCTCCCAATTTTTTTTAGGGTAAACACTTTTCAATGAGAAACTGCAGACCTCAATTAGGAAAAAGAAAAATTCTTGGGCACTAATATTCACCAAATGTATTAAAGTCTCAACAACCTTTAGTTCAATGCCAGACGATGAGAAAATTATATGAAATGATAAAATAATCAGAACTGACAAGAAATGCAGAGGTCATTGATTCTACAAAAAGAACAAATATTCTCTTACCTTGTATTTTCCAGATTGCAGTGTGTTCTTTAGCTGCTCCCATCGAACAACATTAATGTCTTCTTTTGAGCCTTTCTTCGTCTGCCACTTTCCCCGTAGCTCAGAAGTAGCAGCTGCAAAGATGGCATGCATTAAAGTAAAAATGGCAGGATGACATGGAAGTAACTGTATATGGAAGAATAATCATGAAATGTCTATACATTTGTCTGGAATCATCTCCAGAATCTTCTCATATCTATCCTCGGTTGAAAATATATTCTGAGAGAGAAGCAATTTTGTCTCAAAAAAACGCTCAAGAACTTCAGAATATGACCTCCTGCATCACAAATTGTCTCAGTAGAAGACTAAAAGATCCAGAAGCATGACAGGAAAAGAAGTTAACAACAGTATGGTGAGAACTTACACGAGAAAAGGATGGAGGGCAGGACCAGTCAATGAAACCTTTTTGCTGCTATTTTCATTTCCCTGAATGGAGTACAGAGTTCCATTAAAATTTATCTGTATGAAAACAAATCCAATACAAGTATACAGCTTAAACATACCTTGTATACTCGAAAATAATCAGCAACAGCTGCCCTCTGTTCATTTGTCAACCTGCAGGAGTTACAGTAAAACATTTTAAACCTTTGAAACACATCATAGGCAGCGTACAAAAAGAAATTAGCTTACAGCTTACAAGATGCTTTACCTTCTTGCTTTCCCATCACAGACCCAGCAATGGACACCACGCCGGCCACTATAAACCCATAGAATGTGGTTAAAGCCAAAGTCATCTGCATGACAAGACATAATTAAGTTCCACAAAAACATAATTAAGTTCCACAAAAACTTAACTTTAGGCTCTATATTTTGAGTTTCATGTATTAGCGAGGCATGGAGCTAGCTCTACTCCCCTCTTCTAACCTTTATGCCTATAAATTGAACTGTGAGAGGGGGGGAACGAAGGGAAAAGAACCATTACTGGATGAAACCTCACTGCAACTGGAGGTTGAGCAGACAGGAGGAGAATCATAATGCTCATAGTGGCTTTTATTGCGGACAAAAGTGAAACTTTCACATTAGCCATTATTCTATATGGCGTTCATGAAAGTTCCAGCACTTGTCAGTATTCCATGGCATACATAGCAATTTGGTTAATAGAACCAGATTTTGATAAGAGCTAATACAATGAGATTACAAATCCCTTTCGAGTTGGTTGTTTTTGTTCCCTTTTTGCTTCAGAGGACAGCTTGTTCTTGTAATCCTGTATTCACTTTCTCTCAATAAAGTAATCTTTTATCCAGAACAGAAGAAGCAGGAATTTTGAATGAAGGCCATAGGGACTCCTACCTCTAAGTGCAGTATCAATCACTTTAATAGCAACTGTCATTAAAGGCCAGCATTCCAGGCAAACATCAGCTCCAGAGCAGCAATATCTAACATCATCATAGTCTGTTATATCCTGAAGAATTGGACCTTAAGCAAGTCAACTACCCGTTGAGTAAAAATAAAATGTTAAACTAGGCTGTGATAATCCAGAGTCTTCAGCAGTTCAAATGGCTTACAATGTCAAATATTAGCTCTCTCTCCACTGGAGTAAAAACATTATCGCCACTTTGGGCATATGCATTCTTCTTAGCAGGCTGCAAAGTAACAGTAAAACACAAAGCATGTTTGAGAAGAAAGGGACCAGAAAATTGCATAGGCAAAAACATGAATAACAACTAAAATAAACCAAATAGCATAATCCCTCCTATGCTTAAGAACACCAGCTTCCAAAATCTAGCCCAGTATTGCAAAAATGGTTGGTCACGCGGTTAAAAGATAATACTCTAACATTGTATTAACAACACATTAGTGTTCGATGTAGGTCCAGAAATTGAAACCATGACGAAACTAATTAGCTTTAAATGCCTTTTTAAGCCCGAGTAACTCGTTACCCAAGTAACCACAGGCGAAAATAAATAAAGAGAATTAAAAAATTCCACTTACATCTACACTGTAAACAGGACCGATATCGATTTTAAAGGGGCACTTCTCTTTGATTGAATTTTCAAGTTGAACCACATTGTTGAAAGACTGATACCGAAGGTAGATATCATTTTCCAGTGTAAAAGAAAACTCTCTCCGGCCAACGTAAGACTTGTCACAAGCCGGATGCTTCCCATCTGCAAATAATAAGCATCAATTAGGCATGAAAACAATATGCGCACACACCAGCAACCCCCCCCCCCCAAAAAAAAAATAATAAGATAAGAAAAATAAGTACCATTTCCGTAGGACATCCATTTGAACATATCAGCATAAGGAAAGAGCTTTGCTGCCATTCATAAAAAGAAATGGTAAAATAATTTGTAACCATGAGCTATGTAAAAAGAAATTAAAAAGTTATTTAGGGTTTAGTTTGGTTACCATAATAAAGTTTGAGGTAATTAACATTAAATTCGCTAGGGACAGAAACATTTCCCTGCTTCTGTCCATCAATCAACATGTCTTCCCTTCCATTCTCGCTTTCTTCTCTATTCATGCTTGCTTAGTCAGAGAGAGAGAGAGAGAGAGAGAGAGAGTCTGTTTTTCAAATTACAACAGCAGAATCAGCTGGCGAGACAGATCCTGAAATTAATTACTTCAAAAGCTTTGTATTTGTTGAAATTAGCTAGCTACTTTCTCTCTCTCGGTTTCGCTCGCTATTTTCTCTAATTGCTTCTCTTCTCTTCCCCTGTTTGTCTTTCTTCGATAGAAGAACATAAACCACAGAATTGGATCAAACGGCGTCGTTTGTACACCAGAAATAAGATTTCTATTATTTGGCGGGAAATTTGGGAACTACTAGGGCTTTAGGGCGGGAATCGACGGGATGGATAATAAAGGGTCGGGTCTATATATAGACACACATTTAAGATTCGTGTACCCGACCTACTACGCTAAACATTTTTGTTTATCGGTTAAAAATATGCTCGGGCTATATGTTTTAAAAAATAAAAACATGACTCCAGACATAGACATAGCTAAGTAAACAAATTGTTATAATTTAATTAAATAATATATATATAATAATACTAAATAAACTAATTTAAATAAAAAATAATCTTGGAGCCTAAAAAAAAGTTGAGGCAAGGAAGGTAAAAGATTAGCCAAACAAATAAAAAAAAAATTATTTAATTTAACATGTCAAATATACAATTGAAGATCACGAGACTACAATAAACTACTAGAAAGTAAATAAAAAATAAAATTTAATTTTAAATAAATTCAGTATAAAATAATAAAAAAAAAAATAAAAAATATGAATAAGAAAATCTAATAAAAAGCAAAAGTAGAATAGATTAGAAAAGGCAATACTAAAATAATTAAATATTAAATAATGAAATCTGAAAATATTTTTAAAAAAAATTCAATTATGCTTTGACTTAATAAAAAAATATCTATTCAAATAAAAAAAATATCATGCTTTGACTTGATATTAATAATAAAAAAAACATGATGAAAAAACAAGAAAATCTAAGAAAGTAGTTTAGTAGATCTTTTGTCTAGGGGTAATAAAATTATTTTATCATGTTAAAAAAATTAAAAATATTAAAAATCCCTTCCATATAAGTTTCTTTTTCCAAGGACAACTAAGTCGTTTTATTACGAAAAGAAAGAAGTAAAAAAACTAATATATCCCCACATAATCTGAAAATAACAATTAAGTCAAGATATAAAGACTGTATTTTTTTTTGTATTAATTTTAAATTAATATATTTTTAATGTTTTTCAATTATTTTAATGAATAAATTTTTTTTATTTTTTTATATCAAATTAATAATTTTTTTAAAAATAAAAAAATATATATTTTTTAATATAAAATATTATTTAAAAAATAACTGAAACCACGTCAACAAACACGCTGGAAGATTCTAATTTAATTTTAACATGATAAAAGAAGGTGTTGACTTATAATCTATCATGGGATGCTCCGAAATCAGGCCTGGTTCTAAAGGTGACGAGTGCCTTTCATGGTAGAATAGCCACGGGCATTCCATGCCATGACCGTGGAGCTTGCAAGGCTGGATATCTCCATCAAGTGAGGAATGACCGGAAGAGTTTGAGCTTTCTGAACATATGCTCTGTCATCTACCTCACCTTCATCCTTGCTATCGGATTTCTTTGCCGGCAAAGCGCAGAAAGCATCTGCCAGGAACAAAACTGACACTGCTAAATTTAGGTAACTTTTACCAGGAATAGGATACAGATTGGCACAAAACTTGTAAAGCAGTCATTTCAATTTTCCCAGGTCCCTTGCAAAGCTCTGAAGACCTGGCATGTTCTAAATTGGAGGAATAAGAAGTAACTGTTGATTTTAATATTTCAATTTCAATTTAATGATTTCAATTTTAGCTGATGAAATGAAGGCTTGTCAGGCTAAAAGAGTCAAGAACCATCTTCAACATGTTCTTGGAGAAATATGCACGCGAAGTGGATTCTTCATGACCATGGTGAAATCCTGTTTCTCTGACAAATCAATGGCACAACCATTTTCAGCAGTCCATGTAAAGTCTCTAACCAAATTTGCCACAAAGTATTCTTGGTGAAGCAATGCCATGGCAATGGCAGGGCATGCTCTCCTACCAGCACCAAAGGGCATCATCTTGATCTCTTTTATACCTTTCATGTCAAACACTACCTCTTCACCATTGCCATTTTTTAAGAATCTCTCCGGTCTAAATTCCATTGGATCTTCCCACACATCTGCATCCCATCCCATGTCTGCTACCGTGAAATTAATTATCGAATTTCTGGGTACATCGTAGCCTTCTAATTTCGTATCCTCCGTGACCCCATGCGGCAGTATAAAGTGTCCCGGGGGGTGTCGTCGAAGAGTTTCCAGAATTACAGCCTTCAGATAAGGCATTCTCTTCAGATCCTCCTCTGTTATCTCTTCTCCTGGTTTTACTGCAGCGTTGATTTCTCCGAGCAACTTTTCTTGTATGTGTTGGTGCTTCACTATATTAGCCATAGCCCATTGTAATGTCGTTATTGAAGTGTCCGTCCCGCCGTGAAAAAACTCAGAGCACAAACTCACCAGTTCTTCATCCGAATACTTTCTGCCACTGTCTGGTAACTGAAAATCTATCAAGGTATCAACATAGGACAGAATGCTCTCTCCCCCTCCTTCATCCATTAATTTCTGGTGTTTTTTCTCTCGTCGGGCATCGATAAGAGGCAGGAGGGCATTTTCTAGTTCTCGGCGAGTCTCCAGAAGTTCCCTCCACAACTTGTGAAACAGAATTTTTCCCAACTTAGGCATGAAATTAAGCAAATTAAACTTCACGAAATTTTTTATGATAGCACGTTGCACTGCAGTAATCTGTCTAATAACACTCTCTTCATATTTCTCACCAAAGCACAGGTAAATTAGCAAGCAAAACACAGCATGTTGAAAATGATCAACAACAACAATTGCTTCGTGGTTCGGTCTCGCTTCTTCCAAGAGTCTGCTCCTAAGTATGTTCATTGCCCATTTTCGGCCATCGGAATACAAATGTAAGCGTGAAGGATGAAACGCAGACATGAAATTTTGACGGAGCTGGAGCCATAGCGGTCCATAAGGTGCAGTAGTCACAGTAGTTTCGTTGCTTAACATGATACGGGTGGTCTCAAGAGCTGGTGGGCGACTAGCAAATATCGAGCCACTACGTACAAGTGCCTTATGGGCAGCTTCAGCAGTGGTTATGAAGATGGAAGGCTCGGATCCCAGGTGTAGAGTCACAATAGGGCCATATTGGGCACGCAGTTGGCGGAGAACAGGCTCCAACGAAGAAAAATTATTGGATGATCTCAGAAGCCATAAAAAGTTTCCTAGGACGGGTAAGGTAGGGGGCCCTGGTGGCAGCTTTTTGTTTTTACGGGAGAGATCAAGAAATGACAGAAGAAAAACGAACAGGCAAAGAAATGCAATCAGTAACAACCAGAACTCCATAGGTGCAGTCAATTAAAGAAAGATATATGGATCTTCCGAGAGAGCGAGAAAGAGATTTATAGCTACTAATTGGTAAAGGAAGAGGTAAGCATAACATGTTAGAGATGCAGAATTTTATAGATGCAAGAAATTAAGAATATCAGTTCATTAACTGCCATTAATGAAGCTTGGCAAAGGAATTTACCATTTAAACTGAACCCAGTTTCAACTCATTTAATATGATTCTAGAAATGATAAGTAACGCATAGAATGAAAAGTAACGCATGTCAAATGAATTGAATTACGAGAGAAATTTGGCATGGTTCCAATAGAATACAAGTACTGAACTACAGACAGAAAGTTACAAATATAACCCTTTCAGGTCACCTTTTGCAGAAGAAAAATGGGGTTCTAGATTCCCAATGGTCTCTCTGCATTTCCTTCGGTTATAGTTTCTCCTACCTCGAGAAAGCATCTCGCCAGATTTTAGCTTTTTTTTAACATGTTATCATCAGAAAATAACATATAAAACAAAAGAAGTGAGTCACAGACAATTAAATCACAACAAAAGCTTACCATAGAAATTCATATCTGAGTTTTTCCGTGTCTCGTACTTACAGATATAAATCACTGCATGAGTTGAGATTTTGAAATTAATCCCAGAAAGCAAAATTCCGAAAAAATATTCTGAACTCTTCCAGAGATGCAAAACCGCAGGCAAAGAAGAGTTCCAAGGAACAAAAAAGGACAGTATTGTTCAACATTAATTATGACTCAAAAATTGAAGAACTTGTAATAGTTTCTCATTTTTAGTTATTTTCATATTACTTCATTATTACATCATTTCATGAGCTAAGATCAAACCACTTGCAAGTAGCAATTACACTGACTCCGACAAGGAATGTAAGTTATGGGGAATATAAATAAGGGCTGGGAAAGCAGAAGCTTTGAGGCAAGCAACTAGATCAGGGACTGACTCTGAGCTAGAATCCATAAAGAAGGGAATGGCTTTTCACTAAAATGCATCAATTCTTTCTCCTTTGGCAGGGAGAAGCTAGGGCTATAGGCTGTTGGGGAGATCCTTCAGATGACATATGCTGTTATCTATATGATCCGATCGATTTTGTTTGCAAGGCACGCAGTAGCAATAGAAATCAGGGAAAGTATACAGAAATAACTGTTCTTTTCTATTCTATCAGTACTAGATTATAGTGCTATCAGTTTTTTTGAGACATGACTTGAGTTCCAGACTCATGGTAATGATATCTCGACTCCAATTGATTCTCCTTTGAAACAGATAAAGCTCTACAATCAAACATTTTAGATGATGGGCTGATTATTTGCTTTATTGGTTCCGACAGTGGCAGCTGCGGAATCCGCTAATGGGTTGATCATTTTTGCTATTACTTTTCGAGTCCGAGGGACTATTGCTGCGGAATTTATTAATAGCATTCAAGGCTAAACATGACTCCTGTAGAATTACCAAAACACAGAGCTTTCCTTGCTCCTATTCGAAGTACTGTATTGGTTGATGTTTCTGACACTGGATGCAATATAATGTACACTGCTATCGCGATTTCTTATTACGTTTTTAGAACTAGTTGAAACTACCTTGTGTTTTGGTGTGATTTACCAGGAAAAAAATTATTAGAATTTGTTGAACGACCACTAATTTCTTGTAAAGATTCTTGCATGTCATCTTTAAGAGAAAAAATATAAATTCACTTCCAAAAGTACGAAACTGCTACAAAAAGAAATTCCAGGTAATCAACAGTTAAATATTTTAAAGGTTTTGATTCTGTGCTTAGAACGCTGCCAAGACAAGGATTCGAGGCTTTAAAGATTACGACCCGAGGAGCTTAAAAAGTGTTTGTTTTTTATTGAGGTTTGAAAACCATTGCTCTGGGATTCTGAGCCTGCATCGAAATCTGCTCTTTGACAACTCAACCACAATCCCTATCATGGACTTGCTGAATGAAGTGTGTTCTTTTCTAGAAATGTCTGCTTATCTCTCGTTCTGGTTTATATATAAAATCTGTTTACGTTTATTCAATTATTTGTGTTTAAGGGTGATGATATATTAGATAATAATATAAATTATATTATGAGATTTTACTTAATAGTTTAAGTTATTAGATTAAAATAACTTTTTTTACATGATATCAAAGTTATGTGTATTATAAGTTTGAATCTTATTACTTCTATTTATTTAATAAAAATTAAGTATAAAATAATATAGATTTGTATAAGTTTCAAGTTTAAAGAATTTTTACTTAAAAAATATATAAAAAAATAATATAAATTATATTTTAAAATTTTATTTAATAATTTAAAATATTAAATTGAAATAGTTAGGTTGCTTTATTTAAATAGGCTGGCCTTTAATTCACCGCATTTTAATGAGAATGGTGGGTAGGAAATGGCCGGTGCGCACTAATAGTCGTATCTATGACGGAGATGATAAGAAATATAGTCAAGATGAGCCTCGGACATGTAGTTTGGGAGTTCGATCAACCTCAGGTTGTGTTTTGGTCAGATATGACAGAGTATAGTTGTGAATATTCTGTCATAAACACGTGTTGCATTGTGACTTTCAGGTTCAGCTAGCGAATAGTAATCAACTAGGTCATCATTGTGTCTCCAAACATCCAGAAGAGAAGCCTCCTGCTGAATCCAGCTGATTTATTTTAGTCACCTATGTATACTTTCAAATACCAGGAAACGCGTTCTCCTTGTATTTCGAGGCTGTCTTGGCACTGCTCGCCTGTCTGGCAAAATAATTTTTTGTAAAATTTTAATTTTTTTTTGTTTTACTAAAATTAAATGTGATTTGTACTTTCTGATCGTTTTGATGTGCTGATATTAAAAATAATTTTTAAAAAATAAAAAAATATTATTAACATGCTTTTTCAACATGAAAAAGTTATTTGAAAAGCAACCACTATATTTCCAGAACTGTCAAAGCAGTGTGGCATTGAACGTGGGTGGCCATTTTGTCATTTGAACTATGGAATCGATCGAGAATTCATCTTTGTTGTTTTTTCATCAGTGCAAACGATAAATTTATATGGCTTCAGTGTTGATTTTCTTGGAGCATCGATGTTGGATGTTTGTATATCTTTGATGCTTCAAATATCAGCGAAGAACAGTTCCTTTCAGATTCAGTAACTAGAAGTATGGTTTTGTGATTGAAGCACTGGAAGTTTTTAAAACTCTTAGAGCTGGTTTGGGAACCCGAATGGAGCACAATGAGGGGAGTATCGTTACGGTGGGGTGGGTTTATATAATGATGATTATTTTTTAAAATAAATTTTTATTTAAAAATATAATAAAATAATATTTTAAAATGATATAGCAAATCCACCTAGCTAGTTCTTTTTTATAATGAACTTTAATTTGAAGTTTGGTTGACAGTATGATTGTAATTATTTTTCAAATAATTTTTTATGTTAAAATGTATGTTAATGATTTTTTTATTTTTTAAAAATTATTCTTAATATCAGTACATTAAAATAATTTGAAAATACTAAAAATATATTAATTTGAAATTAATAAATAATTAAGAATGTTTTTGAAATATAAAAATTTTTGAATATTAAGAACTTTATGCTATTTCATATTATTCATTGCATGCTTATCATTCACATACAGGGACTGCTTGCAAAAAAGAATAAAATTGATTTAAGGATTAATTTGTATATATCATTAAATCAGAGGATTAAAAAAATTTATAACAAGAAATGAATTGTGATGAAATAAAATAAATTCCCGGAAATTTATCAAGAATCAACGTGGATTTTTGTGAAAATTTTATTCAATGTTGCACTATCCTGTCACCAATTATATATATAAACTCGTCTTCCGGCAGGGAATGACTTGAATAATGACTTTGGTATCTCACTTTCTTTGTCTTTTTACTTGGTCCTTGAAAATTTATTTGATTTGTGGTTGGTCTAGACAATTTATTTTTTATGCATGCGATTGAAAATCTCAAGATGTTGAGGAAATATTTCATTGATCGATTAATTCTCGGTTTTGTAAATAAAATTTAATTACATTGATTTATAATAATTAAAGCTTCAGGGACCTGGTTTGAATATTAAAAAAATATCCAGGCCCTTTTTTTGCCAACATCATGAATTTATTTGCATGGTCAAAAGGGAAATTCACATGCCTTTTTATTGTTTTGATCCCTCATTTTTTAGTTCAATTTGGTCCTTCACATTGGCTTTATTTGGTTTTTACATTGTGGTTTGTTTTAGTTGCCTTGGTACATGAATCTTGCAACATCGAGGGAATTTTTTTATGCTTGGTTGATACTTGATTTTGCAAACTAAAACAAAAATTGCTTAGGTTTTAAAAAAATTAGGTGTTAAGAAACAAAATTAAAACTAAAACAATTACGGGGATTTGGGTAATCAAGCGGGGGAAATAAGCTGGTGCATGCAACGCGCTTGCCAACGCATGAGAGGTGTTCGTTAGCGGTGTTCATGCGACGCGTGATAAGTCTCCCAGTGGCCAAATGACGACTTCTGCTTCAACATTGGAAGCGTCTACAATGCATGCCAGTGGTAAAGATACAGTTGGGCTCTGGCAGGTTTCTTTTATTCCCTCTTCTCTTTCTTTTTTTCTAGTCATGAATCACATTGAGTCATTGACCTTTCAAATTCGAAAGGTGTCCTAAATTTTATTATTTTATTTTTGTAATTAAAATTAATTTTTATTATTTTAATGATATTTATTTTATTTTGAATTACTTTTTTATTAATTTTATTGTTCATACCTTAGGATCTGGTTTTATTTAATTTTCATGTCAAATGTGATATTTATTTTTTTTTATTGCTACTTTTTTTATCTTTTTTTTATTGGTTTTTTTAATTTCACCCTTCAATATTTGATTTATTTTATATTTTATATAAAATTTGATCATTATTTTATTAGTTGTTATTTGTTTTATTTTTATTTTTTATTATTATTATTATTATTATTATTTTAATCCCATCAATCGATATTTTTTTTAATTGAGGATTTGACTTTATGAATCTTTTAGTCTTGCCTTATGTGAGATTAATCATGGTCTTATATTTGGGTCTTGATTTTGAAGATTGGTTTGAGTTAACTTTAGTCTTTTTTTTTTTTTTACTTCATCGTTCAAACATGAGTTGGTTAAGGGGATTAAGTTTCATGATTTTTTTTTTATTTTTTTAATGAGGTTGTTTCGATCTCATATTAGGTTGCGTACTTAACAAGTTGACCCGAAGTTTTTATTCTATTTTTTTTTCTTTTATTTAGATTTATTTTATTTAATTTCACTCTTAAACATTAAGTTGTGCAACGTCTAAGTTTTGTTGTTTTATTTAATTTGTTTTCTAAAAAGATTATTTTGGTTTCGTAACTAAGTAGTGTATTTGAAAAAGCCGAACTTCAGTATACCTAGATTGGTTTTTTTATATATTTTTTTTAATTTTATTATTCAATATCTTAATTTACTAGAGATTAAGCTTTATATTTTCTATTTTGTTTTATATATAATTATCATGTTTTCATTTAATTTTTATCTTATTATTAAATATTAAAAGGGTATATTTTTTTGTAATATTGACAAATTTTATTTTTTAAGTTGATTATTATATATATATATATTAGTTTGATTTATTTATTATTGTTATCTATTTTACTTCATAATATTGTTAAATTAATCGTATTTATTAAATAAAATAGTAAATAACTCAAATCTAAAAAAAAATTGTTTTTTTAAAGTACTAACACCACCTAACATTTTTTTTTTTTTACTTCTAGAAAAATTGGTTACGACATCCAAGCGCGAATATTTTTTTTATTCTTAGTATTTATATAATTAAATAATTTAAAAATATAAAAAAATTATAAAAATATTTTCCAACTATAAAAACATAAAGGGTCCACCTATAAATTACGTACGACTTTCCTTTAAAGTTCAATGAATGATAACATGACTTGTCTCATTTTGTCAAAGAAAATAAAGTACCAAAAACAACAGATTCACACGCTTTTCGGTTCGCTTTCGGCTTTCACTAAAAATAAATAAAAAGCAGCATGGTAGATTCATATTAATATACAAGCTTTCTTATAACCCTAATACGACACCATAAAGATGATGTTTCGCAGTGGAGGAGGGGAAGGAGACGTTGGGCCAGGGTGGATAAACATGATGCCAACAGCGGCGATGCTAAGTCCAACGGCGGAGATCTCGCCGAGGGGCCCGCCACCGCAACATCCGCAGTGGGGACTGCAAGAAACGAAGGAGTTTATTGGTACTCGAGCGGAGTTGGAGAAGGATTTTACAGTGACAAAGAGGAAAGAGACGTTATGGGAAATAGTGAGTGCTAAAATGAGAGAGAAAGGGTACTACCGAAGGACACCTGAACAGTGTAAGTGCAAGTGGAAAAACCTCGTCAGTCTTTACAAGGTATTGTTTTCACTTGTCTTCGAATGTAGTGAGAAATGGGTTCTAAAAAAGCTGTGTGCTTTTCACCTGCTACTCTCTCTCTCTCTTGTTTGGTAAAGAAATTAATATATATCTGATAAAACTCTTAAGCTGCATCTTTTTGGTCTAAAAGTAGAATATTATCGAGCACCCTCTACTGTATCTTCGAAATAGTTCCATTACTGTAGTCTTTTTGGTCTTTTGAGCTTTTCACCCAGTATGTGATTGATATGTTAAATTGGTGTATTCGTCCATCCTGTGCACCATGTTTTTTTTCTTAATCAACACTGTTGATGGCAATTAATCAGGGAAAGGAGACATCTGATCCTGAGAATGGCCGGCAATGCCCGTTCTTTGAGGAACTGCATGAGGTGTTCACTGAAAGAGCTAAGAACATGCAGCGACTACTTCTTGAATCCGAGGCAGGTTCCACCCAGTCAAGGAAGAAAGTGAAAAGAATCAATGGAGATCGATCCTCTGATGAATTATCAGAAGATGAGGATGAGGATGAAAGTGAGGAGGAGAAGCCAGCTAGAAACAATTCTAGGAAAAGGAAGGGTGAAAAAAATGTGGCGGCGAAGTCTCCAAGAGCAAGCAGTAGTTCTTTTGGTGGTGTTCAAGAAATGCTCAAGGAGTTCTTCCAACAGCAACAGAAGATGGAGATGCAGTGGAGGGAGTTGATGGACAAGCGTGCTCATGAGCGGCAGATGTTGGAGCAGGAATGGCGACGGTCAATGGATAAGCTCGAGAGGGAGAGATTAGTGATCGAGCAGGCCTGGAGGGAGAGAGAAGAACAGAGGAGGATAAGAGAAGCCAGCAGGGCCGAGCGAAGAGATGCCCTGCTGACAGCCCTCTTGAACAAACTCATCAGTGAAAATTAATGACATGTAAGACTGACTAACAGGTCGAGAACATTTCTCAAAGATTCATCTTTCAATTGCTTTTAATCTTATGGTTTGTTTAGGGTAGCCAAGATTACAAGTTCGGATTGTGGTTGAAGAATAGATCAATGGTAAAACTGCATGAGAGAATGGAGAATATCAGAGAGAAGAAAACAAATGTGGAAAAACTACACGAAAAGACTGTTGGAGGAACTCGTTTTGCTGAGTTGGGTATCAGCTAATGTCTCGAGAAATTCTTTGATGTGTTCGAGCGGAGAAGCTATGCATCATGTATCCATTCATGTACGCAGGCTCTCTGGAACGAAATGTTTTGAAGAACAGGTTATGCCTCCATACAATTTTCTTCTTTGGAGGAGATAGAACTGGAAATGATTGGAACATTATTTACAATGATTATATATTATTTTTTTGTTTGGCTGGGAGTTGTTTTGTTTCTTGCAACGTCGTTTTCTTGTTTTTTATTCCATAGGCAGTGTTTACACTTTACAGCCATACAGCAAGTTTTGACTTTGCCTTTGTGCGTTCACATTTTTCGGTGCTTGCATGAAAGACAAAAAAGATAAAATAAATCAATCAATCTAATTTTCACACCAAATACGAGAGACGGGCCCCATTTCATAGTCAGAACCCACTGAGGCCTAACAACATTATGAATTACAATACTAATTTAGTGTTGATTTTTTTTTTTTTTTAGAGTATATTTATGGGAATTTAGATTAAATAATTTATTTTTATATAGTTATGGATAAAAAAAAATATCTCAAACATTATGGTAATGCTTTATTTAAAAAAAAAATTAAATAATTTTTTTTTTAAAAAAAAACTAGATTATTAAATTTGTAAAGTTAATAACTTTATTTGTGAATTTAAGAAGATAATCTTGGTTACTCCTGTTTATGAAAATTATTATTGTCAGATTTTTTATTTATGTACAGGAAATGGGTTGAGTCGAATGGTATATTCTTTGGGCTAAGTTAAGCCCAATGGGATCCATATTGAACCAACTAGCGTTACAAATGGTTCCATGGTCTAGTGGGGAGACATTATCAAAACAATTAAAAAAAAAGTTAGGATTAACTATTTATATAAATAGTTAATTAGTTACTTTATTTTTTAAAAAATTATTTTACATTAACTCCGTTTTGTAGCTAAATTGATTAACGCTAAACACTGATTAAGTGAAGTTGTAGGTACTGGGGGCAACGATATTTTTTATTATATGATAGATGATAGGCTGTATACGGGTTTTTTTTTTTCTTCAAAAAAGAGTGGACATCCTAGCACAAATATGTGACATGTGGTATATCTCATGCTCATGTATTTGGGTGTTTTTTTAGTATTAGACCCATAATTTATTTTTTTAATTTATTTTTTTATGGATTTACTCAGATAATAAGTTTATTTTAAGTTTATTCCCTCATGATTTAATTTTAAATCTTAATTCAACTTGGTGTTATGTTAGAATTTTTAAATTTTAACCTAATAACAATACTTAAAAAATTATGAGACGTAGATATTAGTTTCTTACATTCCCAGATATTGGAATCCAGTAACCCGAGTTCAAATCTTGGTGGAACCTCGACCCTCTTTTTTTTGTTAGTCTTTTAAAAGTTTAAAATCTTTGTAACAATACGCTGCGTTTTAGTGGGGGACGCGTGGATTAGAAGCTAGCCTCAAGGCAGTTAATAATAAAAACAGGCGATTTGTGACTCGGAGTCACTTCCGGATCACCATCCTTACCCAAAAAACAAACAGCAAAGCAACCCCCCCCCCCCCCCCCCCCGCTCCTCCCCTCTGGCTTTTGGTCTGGGTGTTGAAAGAAATCGAATTTCCTACATGTTCCGTTCAATAAATTATCTCCAAATCACATTCGGGTTCATCTTCTAAAAAAACTCACCTCCTAAATACCAATCGAAATCCAATTTCTTACTATGATTATTATATTCTCCTCCCCCATCGCCTTTCTCACCTGTGAAAATCTTCGTGTTTTTTTCGGTCCCGGCCTCAATCCCTTCTCTCCTTACTGCGTTGCCCATCACTCCACTTCTCGCTAAATCAATTTGTGTTTTTGGAAAACTGAACATGTAAATCTGTCGTCTGCCCTTGTTCCTGTTGATCTTTTTAAGTAATTATATATTATAGAGAACTCGGTTAAAAACAAATTAATTGCTGGATCTTCAAGGATTGTGTGCGTGCATATTATTGTTCCATTGAAGTATGCCACAGGAAGCTTCTGTTGCGGTTTCGTTGAGGCGTAATTTGTCGAGAAGACGGTCGTCTAGGTCAGTTGGGGATGTGGATAGAGATGATAGAGGTTGGAATTTGCTCCATATTGGTGCTAGAAAAGGTGATCTCAAACAGGTAATATTTTTTTGGGTGGTGGGGTTATTTAATTTCTCTCTTTACTGATTTTATTGAACGAGTAACCTTTCTTTCTCGTTATGCCCTGGAGTTTGTTAAGTTGCCAGTTGATTTTATTCTTAACGGGTGCCTTTAAAGATTTACCGAATTCTTGCCTGTTTAAAGTAGAACGAAGTTTGTCAATTTATGTGCTCGGTAGATGAGAATTTCTTTATAAGACTCAAAGCAGAGTTCTTTCTTCTGAAGTTGCAACTGGGTCTTTAGTTACTGAATTCTTTTAGTGGATCGGAGATCGAAAACTGGTGGCTCAACGAGGATGATGTGTTTGGGTTCTTGAATTATTTAACCTGTGTATTTTGAACAATCAGTGCAAAGCTCCGTTCTGATTCTAGGTAGCTATTTTGGCATTGAACAACTTTAATCAGCAGGCACCCTTAACCTCTAGAGATCAGTCTGAAAGATGATTTCTCTTCTACGCCATGGCTGTCTTCTTTCCATTTGAAATTGTTCGACAAATAGAATACACACTCTCTCATCACATGCCACATTAGATCTTACTCAATCAGCTACATGCATACGCTTTTCTGTTGCTGTTGGGGCAATAATCTGGTCTGTTTTTTATGTTCCAGTGGTGAAAATTATAAATTGTATATACTTGCTACTAGAGAATGGGTTCCTTGAGAGCCAGTTTCCTTTTCCTTTACTTTAAACTTGTTTGGTTTGCACCATCATGTTTATGTATATTTCACACATGAAAGCTTCTGTGTTAAATATCAAGAGAAAGGTCCCTTTTGTACTGACGGAAGCCGTGCAAAGAATTATACTGCTGCTATGGTTTGTTGATTGAGGATGTTTTGTAACAGGTGAAACGTTTACTCGATGAAGGAATGGATGTTAACGTGCCTGCATGGGGCCCAAAATCAAAAGGCCTGACTCCTCTCCACCTTGCCGCTCAGGGGGGTCACCTTGAGATTATGGCTGAATTGCTCGAGCGTGGTGCTAATATTGATGCTAGAACCTTGGGTGCTTGTGGTTGTAAGCATTTTCCACTCATTGGAGAGAGTTTTCTCGTTTCAAGCACCCGACTCCCTCCCCAGCCCTTTTTGTTCTTCTTCTCGACTTTTTGTTGTGACTACGGTTGCTGATACGTATTTCTTTGCATTTCACAGGGACACCACTTCACAGTGCTGCCAAGGAGAGGAAGAAAGAAGCTGTCAAATTTCTCATAGAGAACGGTGCATTCTTGCCTGATGATATTAATGATAGCAGATTCAACCCACCACTCCATTACTGCCCTGGTCTTGAATGGGCATATGAGGAGATGAAGCGTCACCAGAGAGAGAACTTATCAGCAGGCGAAGCATCTTATAGCTCTGAAAGCTAATGTCCTTGACCGTGGTCGCCCTGCTGCTTTCTGTATTGCACTAAAATGTTCTGTGATTTCCAAGGGTGTTGTAATCCTGTGTTTATCTGGGAGTCTGGAATGTTCTGTTATAATATGTAAAACTTCTCGCTTGCACTGGAACTAGATTGCTTCGTTTAGTTGTGCTGTCTGTTGACAATTCGCTTTAATTTTGTTGGATGGCCATCTTCTTCTTCTTCTTGTTTTTTTTTCCGTAATGGTGAGAGATAAATTGTTCTTTAAGAAGTTAATTGCCTTGAAACGTTGAGAGCGTGCTTCAAGTGCCTGGTGATTCTACTCTTGGCGAGTGGAGAAAGACACGGCGGCTCGGGCCCTTTGTTGATGGGGGGATTGTTCACAATAAGCTTCTGCACTGGTTGGTTTTATATATATATATATATATATATATATTTGCACTCCATTAAAATAAATGTAAGATACCAGAAAACATAAGGATTTCTCTCGTGTTTAAAATGAAGTTGAGAACCCCCTCATAATGTAGCGGTGGTACATAAGTTGAAATAAATAAATAAAATTATCCGGGGAACCAAAGTACCCATTAACAAAACACCTATTAAAAGAAACTGATAGGTATTGGGAAAACACTGTAGTTCTAGACTGAAGTGATCTATTTATTGGGACACTAGAATTATGATGGTTTTGTTTATTTGTAAGAAAAAATGAAACAGTATAGTGATAATTTTGTTTATTTGTAAGAAAAAAATTTAACACTTGCACAATAAGACATTGTAGTTTCAAAGGATTTTAAGTTTTTTTTTTATGAAGTTATATTGGTCATTGTCAAATTAACACGGGATAAATAAATTGTTTTCTATATTGCTTACCAAAATGCTATTTGAAACAAAAACATTAAAGTTAGCGATGAGAGCTATTTTTGTATTTTCATAATGTTATCTTTTCATTGTTGTAATGTCAGTCAAGGGACAATTTGAGATTTGACAAAATATAAAAAATTAATAAATAATTAAAAACAAAATGAAGCAACCAAAATTTATAATTTTTTTTTAAATATAATTTATATTTGATTGAAGGGTGAAATTGAAAAGAAAAATCAATTTAATAAAAGAACCCAAAAAATCAAAAAAATAATGATCAGAATTGACATAAGAAATAAAAACAAATTTTCATTGAATGGTGAAATTGAAAAGAACAATAACTTTTATAAAAAGACCAAGAAAATTTTTTTTTATAATTTTATTTTTATTTTTTTTTAATTGGGTTATTCTAATTTTATAATATAAACTATGAGTTTGATGATATATCCTGCACTGGCTCAAACCTGAATATTAAGGTTATAAGTTTATTATGCTAACTAAGCTTGGTTGAAATTTTTTTTTTATATTAGTTTCCTACCCCATTTTATTTTTTATATTTAATGGGTTGTGAATTGAGATATATTATTTATTTTATTTTTTTAAAAAATATTTTTTTCTCATGTTATCCTAATATTTTTCTTTTAAATTCTAATTAATCTACTATCATTTCTTAATTTTTTTATGTAATTAAAATAAAATTAATTTATTCAATCAAATCAGATATATATCAAGTCACTTCCTTTTTTTTTATATAAAAAAAAACAAGTTTGAGTCACCTAAATATCATTTGTTGCTCAGAAAAATAATCTGACCCCGTGTCCAAGCGCAAACAACGAGCTAGTTAGTTTCTCAAGTAAAAAAACCAAAAAAAGCTCAGAGCACACAATGAATAAAGGGTCGGGCTTTCACGACGACACACAAAAACAACTGGGCTTAACCCATTTGGGATTCTGTCCAAACCACATGAAGGACCTTTCACCTGTCCCCCACGCCCTGTTGTCTCTGTAACAAAACCAAATTTATTTGTTAATGGGATCTTTCTGACAAAAGAAGCAAGCAATGGAAACTGAAGCGGATGTATTAGAAGAGCTACTCAATATAGAGACAGAGATTGAAGATGTTCAAGACCAGATAAAGTTATTACTAGAAAGACAAGAGAAGTTGCACGAGAGACAATCTGAATTGAAGTTTTTGTTGGAAGCATATAAAGCATCTGGAACTGGGAATTCTGCAAATGAAAATGCTTCTCGATCTTCTTCTTTGGAAGACTGGTCAGGTTCATTTGAGTGGGATTCTCAAGCTGATGATGCCAGGCTTAATATTTTTGGCATACCCTCTTATCGTCAAAATCAAAAGGAGGTTAGCTACCTATTCAAGTTTTATCCCTTTTGAGTATCTTGTTTTAGTTTCCTTTACTTGCGAAAGAGTTTGTACTGTTTGTAACTTACCCCTTTTAATGCTCTTGTTGTGTGCTATTAGTCATTTCTCAATATCACAGCACAAACTGGCTATTGCTCCTTTTCATGTTTTCTTTCTTTGGGAAAGGTGGACACGTTTTTGTTTTTATAGATGCACAGTAGGAAAGGTGAAAACTTTTTTTTCTGTTTTTATAAATTCGCTAACGGAAATTTGATCAGGGTTAGGATTTGAGAGGAGTCTAGGCGTTTTGTGTTTAATGGATTATTAATATGTTTGTTTATCACTAGCAAAATTTGCCAATGCAAAGGAATGTCTGGTTTCAGTCTCGTGATTAACTTCTTTTATGAATTTGCTAATAAAAAGCTTAAACTCAACCAGATCATAAATGCTATCATGAGCGGAAGAGATGTTCTAGTGATTATGGCTGCAGGTGGTGGTAAGAGCCTTTGTTACCAGCTGCCAGCTATTCTTCGTGATGGTGTGGCCCTCGTTATTAGTCCTTTACTCTCTTTGATCCAAGATCAGGTTCTTTCTTTTGTTCTGTTCTGTTTTTTTATTTATTCAATTGAACAATGTGCTTTCTATATGCTTTTTCTGTAACTTGAATTGGCTTCTTTGGACAACAATTGATGATTCAGGTTATGGGTTTGACTGCTTTAGGCATTCCGGCTTTCATGTTGACATCAACCACTAGCAAGGAAAATGAGAAGTTCATATACAAGGCCCTTGAAAAGGGTGAGGGTGAGCTTAAGATCTTGTATGTCACACCAGAAAAGATATCAAAGAGCAAAAGATTCATGTCAAAACTTGAAAAATGCCATAATGCGGGGCGTCTCTCCCTAATTTCAATTGATGTGAGTTTATCATTTTTTGCCCTTTGCTTTCACTTTGACTTCCATAAGACATGACCATATCAACCAGTACCCTATTGAACATCAGCTGAGGTTTGCTGAAATATTTGTCCTAAACTTAGTTTTGTTGTTACAAAAATTGGATCTAATTATTTAGTCAAAATGTTTGATTTGAAAATGTGACCTGGATCTTGAAGTTCTGGGAAAGTGCGTGTACATGAGAACACGTTTGGTGATTCACATACCTTTCCTTGCAACATGATTATAGAAGTGCCACATGCTTTGTAACCTTAGTGCTTACTGCAATGGAAGTTTTCTCAGCGCCTGGAATCAGGACCCAAGTGGTCCAAGGAATAAAGGAACTGCTTAATTGAGAAAACATTACCAAACTTTTGTTGAATCTGTCAGTATTTAACAAGATTTCTTATAAAAAATGAAAATAAGAAATCATTGTACCATCTAAGCAGACTACATAATCTTTTTTTTTTTTTTTTTTGAGAATCTGCTGAAGAAGATCATCTGTTTCTCTGAGTAGAAGTTCTTACTGCAAGCAGTTTGATTTAGAACTAAATGCCAGTCATATGGAAAGAAATTGGTAAAAACTAAGTTGCTCTCCTTAGACATTTGTCAGTATTCTCTGCAGTTGAATTAATTTGCCAGCTGTAGCAGACTGCTTTTTGAAAATTTATTTCTGAAAAGCTCCAGAAAGTAACCAGATTTGTATACAGATGTGTTGTACCCACTGTTCATGGAATTAATGTCTGATTGCTTTTACATAACCGAAGTGTTTTTCATAAGACTAATAATTCGTGCAGTAAATGTCTAGGCATCCATATGGAAAATTCTGCAAGCATTTGTCTTTGATTATTTAAAATACTTTGCAGGAGGCGCATTGCTGCAGTCAGTGGGGTCATGACTTTCGCCCCGACTACAAGAGCCTCAGTATCCTCAAGACTCAGTTTTCCAATGTTCCCGTGGTGGCTTTGACTGTATGTTTTCATTATCCTTACTAATAAGACAAGAAATTTGGAATGTGTTATTATAGTTTACAATATAAAAGTAATCACTGTTACTTTGGTATCTGGTTTGCAGGCAACTGCCACGCAGAAAGTTCAGTATGATGTAATGGAGATGCTGCGCATTCCAAAATGTGTTAAATTTGTCAGTACGGTCAATAGGCCAAACCTTTTCTACACGGTATAGTTGATGCTTAACTTCATTTATACTCTTAATGGCTTAAGAATGGGAGCAACAATAACAACTCTGTACTTTTTAGGTACGAAGCAAGTCATCTGTTGGTAAGGTGGTTGTTGATGAAATTGCTGAATTCATTCAAGAATCTTATTCAAACAGTGAATCTGGGATAGTGTACTGCTTCTCGAGAAAAGAATGTGAACAGGTCTGCTTTTTGTATTCAGTGCTCCTTGTTTTGGTGGTGTAAATATTGCTTGGGAGTTATTCCGTGGGTAGTGGTGTTGGAATGATCTATGCTGCTAATTTAACTGTGTTTGTTGTGTTACTATTATTATATCAATTGTTACACAACGCTGAAAGAAATGTATTGCCAGATAACTACGTAAAAACAGAGAAACTATTGGAGCCTTTGCTCAACTGAAACTTTTGATGTAAATCATGTGATTGTTAGCAACCTATCTTCTGCATGCTTTTAAAGTTTTTCATCACTTGAATTAAATGCATGAGGACTTTAGCGTTGAAATTTCTTTTTTATTTTCATATTGTCTCTCTTCTATTCATAGGCACTGATCCCTTCTATTATTCAGCTGTACTTTTTATCAGAACATGGTAAAGCCCTCTGTTTGCATTAGATTGATATTATTAATGTAAAGCATAGTGAAAAAAATTATAATACTAATGGTAAATAACATACTAGCATCTTTTCCCTAGAATTGCTATAACAATTTATCCTTTTCTCATTCTGTCAAGAGCTGTAGGTTGCGGCAGAGTTACGTGAGAGAGGAATTGCAGCTGATTATTACCATGCAGATATGGATGTAAACGCTCGTGAGAAAGTTCATATGGGGTAAAGTCATTATTCTGATGTTAGTAGTCACTGGTATTGTGTGAAATGGCACTAGCGTGTTTCCTTTCACTATGCATTAATTTTTGTGAAGAAGAATTTTTACTTTTCTGGGTTTCATAACTTATACTTGCTTCTACTTTCTTCTTTTTTTGTTTCTTAAGTTTTTTCATGTGGAAGAGATATTTTATGAAGAAATAGACAATTAATACAAAATGTGAGGATGAAACATGCTCCAAGGTGAAGGCAAAAAAATTCTAATGCAGTAGTTTCCGGTCCTGCTAGTTTTAACTGAAGAAGTCTCTTGGAGACTCTAGATACAGAATACTATATCAGTCTAGACTTATTATAAAAATAACGGCATATCTTCTTGCTATTTTTCCCTTAAATAATTTTTTTTTTTAAATTATCAGGGCATTTCTTCCCAACAAAAGTAACCAGATTACTGTAGACTTCGTGCATCTTCCCTAGGTCTTACTGTCTGTTCTCTATTTTCATTTTATTGAGTGGTTATGTGGTTTCATGTCACAGGTGGAGCAAAAACAAGCTGCAAGTCATTGTTGGTACAGTATGTGTCATTGCAGTTATCATTCTTTTATTGGTACAATACCTGCACTTTCTTTTAAATTTTGTTAATTTGCTTGTGTATTAGGTGGCATTTGGAATGGGAATCAACAAACCAGATGGTGGTTATTATTATATTAGAACAAATTTACCTGTTTTGTCTTTGTGTTCTGATGTCTAGTTTTGCAACTCTAGGTAGAGATATACTTACACATTACATTTAATACACAATACCTACTTGTAGTTAGGTTTGTCATCCATCACAGCCTGAGTAAATCAATGGAAACATATTACCAGGTTTGTTCTCTTACCTGGTAAGCCAGTCTTTTTTCCCCCAGAGTGCTCTTTTATAACCTCTGTTACTGCAGGAAAGTGGTCGAGCTGGACGAGATGGGCTGCCTTCTGAATGTGTACTCTTTTATAGGCCTGCTGATGTTCCCAGGCAGGTAATTTTTGTTTCATTTCCCCTCTTACAATGCTAATTTCTATAGCATTTCAACATGCAATAAAGCAAAAGTGAAATCTGTTACTTTCTGAGCAGAGTTCGATGGTTTTCTATGAGAATTCTGGATTGCAGAATTTATATGACATAGTAAGATACTGTCAGGTACGTCGTTGCTATTATTTTTTTGGTTGATTGAGGAAGAAATTTTATTTTGAAAGTAATGGTGTTCACATAATTGGAGGGCATTCTCTTGGATGAAAGAGGCTAATTAAAGTGAAAATATAAAAGTGCTCACCAACTCCCTAAATTGAGAAACGCTTCTAAAAGCATCCAAAGTAGAAACCCTCAAAGCAGTAAAAGGTATCATTATCACTCTAGCTGATGGAGAACAAATCGGTGATAAACTGATTCTTGAAAGTTTTATAGCATTCCACTCCAGCCAAACACAAGTCTTGATTGGCTACCTTCATAACACATTTTCACAGAAGTTTTTAGTTTTTCCTTCCCAAACCTGTGAATTAAATGAGCAATAAATCCTCCTTAACTGTTGAGGCAACCTATGCCTCACTAGAAACACTGAAATGAATATTCTGCATGCTCCTAGCAAGAGAACAATGTGAAAAAAGCTGCATGTGCTTCCACTACTAATAGACCACGTTAACTTGCACAAGGAGGTCTAGATAGATGGTAACTAGACATTAGGCATGTGCCTTGACACTCACATAATTGAGTGCGTACATCTAATATGCGTTGACATTCCCAAGATATTTTGAATTTGTCGTTATACATAGAATTTGCTATTGGAATGTGCTTCACATCTGAACTTGTATTGGCATTTTTAATTTTTTGCAGTCTAAAAGACAATGTCGTCGAAATGCCTTTTTCCGACATTTTGCTGAGCCATTACAAGACTGCAATGGTAGTAATTGTTGCTGTTTGTGACTAATATCTTCATGTTCTGCTCTTGATATTTTTTGGTGACTTTGATTCTTCAACTTTGTGCTTTTCAGGGATGTGTGATAATTGTGCTTTTCTTAGTGAAGTTATGGAAGTTGATGTATCTCGTAAGTTTCTTTGATTATTGTTCAATTGAATTTTGTTGTTTGATAAAATTGTTCAACTGAATTTTATCTAGTAGTTATTTTCTAACACTTTCCTTAGATAGTTTCTAATATGGTTCCTTCTTGTGTTGTTTCTGTCCTTTATATTACATTTTAACTTACATGACATTATATGCTGTGCCTGAGATGATTTTACTTGGCACTGAAGGACTGAACTCATACAGCTCCAATTCAATGCATTACCAGGTTATTGAAATCTAATATTTAACCTCTTGAGGCCAATGGCGATGTGCTTAACTTGAACTGTAGTTACATGCAAACATGAACATACACCTATACAAGTCAATTTCTCCATTTTTAATGTTTACCATGTTGTTGGAATCTCTTTATGGTCTTTGAATCCAATCCTAATGAGGTTAGAATGGAGAAGAAAGAAGTTAGCGGGACCTTCTGGAGTTAATTTACTATGAGTTGATGGGAAGAGTTTACTGCTAAACATTTTCAAGAAGGATCAAGGTAGGTTTTATTTTGGCCTTGTATTTATATGGGGGCAAAAAATTCTTGAGGTGTTTTGAGATGAAGTATTGATTGGCAGAAAGTGAAACTCTTAAGGTATTTTGGAGTTGCACTTGCTCTTAAATAAACAAAAGTGCAGCTAATGCCTCTAACACCTGAAGAGTTGCACTTTTTGGAGTTGCTCTTCTCTTAAATAAACAAAAGCTCAGCTATTGCCTGTTATATGTTTTGGCATCATGGATGACACTGGAATCTGGAGTTAATGGAGTTGTTGAAGATCAGAAGTAACAGGCAGTTGGTGCTCCCTGTGGTTTTTTTGTTTGTATGGATGCATATTAATAAGCTAAGGTAAGGATGCATTGTAGGAAGTTGCCAGTTAAAATGCCTTTGAGGTAAGGACCTTTCTTGATGCATCAGTAGTAGGTTAATGGTTATGTTCGTCTAGTGTACTATTTAGAAGTCTTGCTTTTTACTGCAGTAGCTTACGTGAGTGCTGGGTGCTCACTGTTATATTTAACGTGAGAGGATTGGATTTAGAGGGATAGGTCATATTGGTTGGTTTACCTGTTCCAGGTTAGGGTTTCTAGAGATGCAAGGGGAAACGGTAAGAGAATGTTTGGAAAGAGCTATACACCAGAGATAATTCCAAATAGGTTTCCTCATCTTCATGGTACTAACACAGATAACATGGAAATCAGTTATTGACCTGAAGACTTGGCTGAAACACCATATTTCAAAACCTTTGAAACGAAAAAACAGCAAAGAGGGTAGTTGAGATTCTGGTTTGAAATTAGTTGAGTTTCGCCCATTTTCTCCAATTAGTTAGGAGTATCATAAGATTTAGGCAGCAGTTTTTATCATCAATGGTTATTCAATATGATCAGGTAATTGTGTCAGAGTTCATCAGTAAAAGGGTACGAATATGGCCTCTTATTGTCAGAATATGGATATCTTGTTTTGCCATTCATTTTGTTTAGCTTTCATCATTGAATATAACATATTCAACAAAGCAAATAACTTTTTTTTTGGTAACCAAATGTACCAAATAACTACTTTATTGACTGTGACTCCTTCTGCACAGGTCATGCGAAAGTTATGGTTTCATTGCTGCAAGATACGCAGGAGAAAGATCAGAGGCTGACAATGTTGCAATTAGTGGACAAAATGAAAAATAAGAAGGAACTAGGTTTGTCCCATGGAATTTATTTTCAGTAAAAATGATTTCAACAAACTTAAAATTATCATTATTTTACCAGCAGAATATTTTCAGAGAGCGTTTCACTGATTTGTGTTTATCTCACACTAATAATTAAGTCATTAATTTACAGTAGTGAGAATGCCCTGATCCAAAAGTTGAAATCTTATGAAAAATAAGTAATGCTGAAAGTCTTTGGAATTTCTTCCTTGTTAACATGACATGAGACTTCATCATCAGGCTTGATGCCCTGCCATATTGAATTCTCTACACGTTTCTGTATCCACAAGCGCACATAAGTTTGTACTTGCTCACATTATGATGGTTTGAGTGCGATGGATATGATAAATATGCTGGAATTCAGTTAAGTCTAATCATTGAACATGCTTAAATTGAGCAAATCCTCGTCCCTAGTCCAAGTTTATCTGCCTACAAAGTAATGCTAACGTCAATTTTGTATGTACTTTATTAAGCTCTTATGACAATAGACATGTGTTGCATGCACCTTATGTGACTGCTTTTCTGGTACCTGATGGGTGGCAATGTGTGTATAGGGGCAGGTGGACAATCTGTAAACTAGCATGTAGTTGTGGCAGAAATGTCCAGGCATAAAATTATCGACAATAAACTCTCAAAAACTTTCCTTGAAACAATCACTCGAGGCAAATTAACAGATCCGCCAACAAAATGAATCTTTTAGTTTTAAAATTTTGTTGTTGGAATCTGGACATGTATCAATATCTTGAATATTTTTTGGGGCTTTTGTTTCATATAAATTCCCCTTTATTTTATAACATGCCCTAAACAGTGTGTATGACAAAGATACAGCATCGTTGTAGAACCACCAGCTCGTTGATATCACTCGGCATCCCTTATCTACATCTTTATGTACCTTCCAAGAACCTTGATTACTGTATGTTGTTTGAAGGGGGCATCAAGTGGTATTGTTTGAAATTTTAGGTTTGGTTTGCAGAAATAAAAAAAGTCCAGGAAGGAAAAGTAAAAATGATTTAAATCAAATCAGAGAAAAATGATTTAAATCAAGTCAGAGCCTGATTCTACATAAACAACAAGAAGTCGGATTTTACAAAATCAAAGCCTGATGTATTTACCTCTTGTTACAGCTTGAAAGTGAAAAATCACTTAATGGAGAAATAAGATGCAACTGTTGTAGTGATGTATGATGCCCAGGCATTAAATGCAATTAGAATCTACCTTTCTTATTTGGTTGGATAATTATTGCAATTGTTTCTTACCTGTTATAGTCATCTGACACTGCTCTAACTTTTATGTTTATTCTTCAAGTGCATTTGAAATCTGATAAACATAATGCGCTTGCATAAATTTATTTTGATTTCTGTATGAATTAATCCCCAGGTTCTGGCATAAAGAAGGAGGAAATGGAACAGCTTGTCACACAGCTTATACTTGACTTTGTTTTTGTAAGTACCTGTATGCTTTAACTTTGAGTACGTAAAGCAAGCTGGTGCATAATAATATTATTTGAATTGGTTGCTGAGTCACTTGTGACACTGAAAATACGTGCAATGTCTAGATTGTTAAGTGAAAAGTAAATATGCTGAATAAAAAAAAAGAGGCAAGAAAGAAACATCATTTGTTTCATATCTTAGATTGTTGTTGAAGTTTATGTCGAGCACAAATATCACTGGCATGATTTGGTGTTTTCATGTCTACTCTTTTTGCAATGTTATAAGAACCTTAAAACGCTTTGCCAATTTGTGTCTTTGTCTTTGTTTATGTAGAAAGAAGAATTTCAACATACAGCCTATTCTACAAATGCTTATGTGACAATAGGTCCATTGGCAAATCAGGTGCTGCAAGGTACGGTTCTAAATCAGATACTTAATTATATAATCTGGCCTGCATATTTCTGGAGATTAGTTCTATTATGTCATTTCATGTTCAATACAAGTGTTGAGAAATTTTGGAATTCCATGTAGGCTTGTACAGTCTCCCTCAGCAGTAAGGCTGTGAGTATGTAATTGACGTAATGTTTGATACCTGTCATTTTGGATACAGGCAAGAAGATAGTTAAGCTTGAGATCTCTAGCAAACAGAAGAATAAGGGTGACAACATGAAATCAGCAAAGCACAGCCTTGCATTTTCAGGTTTGGAGTTGAAACTTGATGAGTTGCGGGAGAAGCTCTCTTCAGGTCATGGTGGAATATTCCCCCATTCTGTCTTGTCTAGCCAGCAGATGAGCATGATAAGTTCCCAGAAACCAAGTTCAGCACAAGAGGCAAGTCCCTACCATGTTGTTATGTTACTATTGAGTATTTACCCTTGGCATGGAGCTGGTTGGAATATCATTCCAGTTTGTCATTCCTCGTAGTGCTTCAGCTGCAGTGCTACATTGATTACAAAACTTTAATTATATATTGGAAAAAACTGATCTTGTTTGTTTACGAGAGCTAGCACTCTCTAATTGGATGATGTTGACTTCTGGCCAGCTGTAATTCTTGATGCTCCTGCTCAATACATTCATGCAACAGGCTCATGTGCAAAGAGCCTCCAACACCCCTGTATGTAAAAAGCACTGTAATCATTGCCAGCTGTATGATCCAACCAATCATGAACTATCCATTTTAGGCAGCCTTAAAGGAACTTCAGGCAATATCTATAACAGATCTTGTGCCTGCGATGGCTTGTCATTCTCAGAATAGTCCAAAAGAATTGCAACTTTCTAACTGATCAATGCTTGCCACAACATTTCAATTGCAGTACAGCCCAAGCTAGCCTCATCAACCTGTTAAGTTTATTGTATCTGTTCTTGTTTGCAGTTGGAGAAGATAATTGGAAAGCTGAAGACAGAAAAGTATGGGAGTAAAATTCTAGATGAGATCAAGAAGTACACCGGCTCTGAGCCGCCTGATAATGGCATGTTGAATGACGAAGAAGGAAGCGGGAATAGAGCTAGCAAGAGGTTAAAGACGAGAAAGGGTGTTGTTGTTATCGAGAGCAGTGATGAGGAATTATAAAGGTTCTTCTGATGCTTCTTAAATTACTCCTTACTTTCACCATGAGCCCTTCAGAAAGACCACCCTAACCATGATGCAGACTTGGTTGTGTTCATGGTTTGTTTCAATATTTTGTTTGGTCGATGAAGTAGCCTAGGGATTTTTCTCTACCCTTATGACGATGCTTAGTGGCCAGGGAAAAAGAGATGGGGTTGCAGAAAATTTCTTATTCATACACAATTTTGAATCTGTCCAAATTTTTAGGAGAACTAGATATTGCTTACACTTCTCTCTAGCAGTCCTAACACTTTGATTTAGTTAGTGGTAAGGAACGGCTAATTACAAGTGTGTGATCACCACTGGGATGGTGATTTTATTTAGATACTGATGAACAATTAAAAGTATCCAGTAAAAGCTAGGGCAGGTACTGTGTCTATTGTAATTTTTTTTTCTTGAAGATCTGGAGTTCCAAGAAATCCATTGCATTTTTGTAATTTATTTCGTGATAAGTCATCATTCGTCCCATTATTTTGGATACACAGATGGAACATGTAGGTCTCTAGAAAAATTGATTCATTTCTTTGCACTCTTGTTTTCTTGTTTAAAGGATATTTTTCCTGTTTTCTTTATTTTTATCATCTTTGTACATTATATAATTGTTAGCTACCTACTCATAACATGTAATATTTTGTTGATATATATTTTGGTTCCTAAAATTTTTCAAAATTTTAATCTTGATTCTTATATTTTATTTTATTTTGCAAATAAGTTCTTAATTGAAGTTTTTTATTCTCATATTTTACAATAAATGTAATTTAGTTCTTAAAACTTGTTTTCAATTAAGATATTAATCTTGGTTAAAATTGTGACAATAGATGTGATATTCTTGGAAACCAAAGTTTTACTTTTTCAATGTGTATATCTATTTAAATTCATTTAGTTTTTACTTTGTCCATCAATCTGTTTAAATTATAGAAAACAATTATTGAAAAATAATATATTTATGATGAAATGAGAAAACATCTAAGTAAAAACGATTTCATTGATTTGAAAGAATTAAAGTTGCGGGAATCAAATTTGAAGCATAAACAAACATGCATTTTTTTTTGTATCTTAATATCAGGGGCTAAGTTGCATAGCCAGAGCAAAAGTTCATGTTAATTTTCTTTTCAGGTCACTTAACTTTTTTTAAATTTTTTTGATCCATTCACATTATTTTTATTTGGCGTTTAATTTAGTAATTTATTTTGGTTGTTGGAATATGGGGTTCTCGTAATATCAACAAAAGATTTCGATGTGGAGTTAATGTGTTCAGCTTGTCGAAATAAAATAAAAAAATAAAATTTTGATGTGAAGTTAATGTGTTCAGCTTGTCGAAATAAATTTAAAAAATAAAATTTTTGTTGATGTAAAATAATTAAGTATTATGGTTCAAAATTGAACATGTAATTTTCTTTGGTGGTTGAGCACCATCATTTTTTTATTTATTTATTTTTTATTTATTTGGGTGTCCGGGCCAGCTTGTGCGCATCACGACTAATCCCACGGTTCACTGAACATCCTGCAAATCCAGTGAGCATGTAAGTGAACACCACCATTCTTGGTGGTGTTGGAAGTGGTGCACGAGGGCTTTTTAGCTAGGAAACCCATGTCAACTAAGGAGTGGCGGTGAGGCTCTAATAATGTTTTCTCCTTTCTTTTTTTCACTCTTGTCTTCTTGGATTTTGTGTTATTCTGTTTAAAATTAAAATATGTCTTGTCATTTTGTTTTTACATTAATTTTTATTTTTATTTTTTTGTTGTTATTTTTTTATTTTGAGTATATTTTTTTTAATTTATCCTTTAATATTAGAATAGTTAGGAATTGAATTTCATAATTTTTTTATGCGGTTATTGGGTCTCATGATCTAGGTCACAAAGTTTGAAAGGTTAATCCGGACTAACAATAATTTTTTATATATAATTTTTTAACATTATTTTTTTTTCAATTGAGTTTGTTGGAAATTGTTTTTTGTGATTTTCTTTGCTTTTCTTTTCCTTTTTTTTTTTTCAAAGTTCTTATGATTTTTAATTTTATCCTTTAGATTAAGTTTTTAGTTTTTGTTATTTCAATAATAATAATAATAATAATAGTGATAATGATAATGATACTAATAATATTACTAATAATAATACTAATAATGGTAATAATGTTAGTAATACTAGTAGTAATAATAGTTTATTATAATAATAATAATAATAATGAGATGATGGTGATATTGTTAATAATAATAATAATAATAATAATAATAGTAATAGTGATGATGAAACCAATAATAACACTAATAATACTATTAACAATGATAATAATTGTAGTCATGATAATATTTTTTTTTCATGACTAATTGTTGCAATAATATTAATAATGTGATAATAATAATAATAATAATAATTATGATAATTATGATAATAGTGGTAATACAGTTACTAATAGTAATAATAGTTATAGCAGTAATGATGATAACAATAATAGTAACTAATGATAATATTAGTTGAATAATAATAACAACGAAAATAATAGTAATTATAGTATTAATAATAATATTTTATTAAGAAAATAATGGTGACGATGATAATAATAATTGTGGTAATAATAAAATAATGATAATAGTAATGGTAATAGTTTATTAAGGTGGTTGTAATATCAAAAAATATAGTAATGATATGAATAATAGTGGTAATAAAATCAATAATAATTAAAATAACAACAACAACAACAACAACAACAACAACAACAATATTAATGTTATTGATAGTAATGATAATAGTTATAATAATAATAATAATAATTGTGGTGGTAGTGATGATAGCAGTGATAAAAATATTAATTATAATTATAATTATAATAATATTTATAGTAGTAATGATAATATTTATAATAATGAATAATAATAATGCTAGTGAGGCTAATAACAACAACATCAGTAATGATAATGTTAACAGTAATAAAAACAACAATGATAATAATAATAATAATAATTGTAATCACGATAATAATAACACCTTACTTTTATTTTGCTATTCTATATGGTTAGTGTGGCTTCCGAGTTTACTAGAGTAATCCAGGTTGCCTTAATTTACGTGTTTGGTGAGTTACCTTTGTTTTTCTAATTAAACGTGACTTTTTTCCCCGTCAATTTCTTTCTCATACATAAAAAAAAAATAATTTCAGAGAAAAGCCATATTATTAAATTTTATAAAATCTATCGACATGTTCACAAGTTTGACAAGTTTAATATCTATTTTTTTTTCAATATTTTGGTATTGGATTGATGTTTAATTTAATGATCATTTATTTTTTTATCATATAATTAAATAAAAAATAGTTTGAAAAACAAAAAAAATTATAATCCCACTAAATTTTAGAACCTGATTCATAAGTTTGGTGTGCTAGCCCGAGTAACCTGGTTTAAGTTTTAGTATATATTTTTATTACGTAATTAAAATTAAAAAAATTATTTATAAATTTTTTATTAAATCCATGACAGGGAGCGCTATCAATTGATTCAGACAAGCATTTAAACAGACAAACAAGAGTAGTTTCGGTGTTAACCCCAATTTTGAAAGTGGGCTTTTGCATTGGTTTTTCTCTGGAAAAAATTGCATTGCATTTGCATTCCCATATTATGTTCTGAAAGTAAAGAAAATATTTGATAGGCAGCATTTATTGTGAAGACGAGCCCAAAGGTGAAACAATCCGGCCCAAGATGAATTTTTGTTTTGAGAAATTTTTCAATAATTTCTTATTTATCGATTGATCCTTCCAGGAACAGGAAAACACTAGCCAGGGTCAAGGCATTCGATCTCCTAGTCTGCGTCGTCTGCCTCCTCCTTCTCCTTCTCTTCCTAAATAAATAGTGTCTAATAATAATAATTGAAGAAGCATGAAGAAGCTCTCCTTCTCAATCCCATCAAAATCCAAATCCAAATCGAAACCTAAACCAGTCTCAGACCAGCCAGACAATGACAACTCCAAACAATATCTCACCGAATTCGATCCCTCAAAAAACCTACTCCCTCAAAACGCTCAAACCCCAATTATCCTACCTATTCAAAACGATTACCAACCCCACAAGAAAATGAAAAACATCCACCTCCCTCTCCATCAAGATGATTCCTCCACCGACCTCCGTTTCGAAGTCGAAACCCTCTCCTCCGATCCCGCCGCCGCCTCCGATTCTATTTCCTTCGGCCTCAATCTCCGTCACTCCGCCACCACGCAAACCCAAGATGCCAGAAACGAGGACGTGCTGTTGGAGAAATTGAGGTATGATCTGAAGAGGTTGCCCGAGGATAGAGGGTTTGAGGAGTTTGAAGAAATGCCGGTTGAGGATTTTGCGAAAGCGTTGCTTAAGGGTTATGGTTGGCATGAAGGGAGAGGTGTTGGTAAGAATTCTAAGGAAGATGTTCAAGTCAAGCAGTACACGAAAAGAACTGACAAAGAAGGTTTGGGATTTCTTGCTGTCTCACATGATTCTAAAAATAGTAAGAGTAGTAGCAGTAATGGTAATGTTAATGGTAGTGGTAGTGTTATTGTTAAAGAGAAACAAAGAGAAAGGAGTAAAGATGGACTTTTTTTGGGTAAAGAAGTTAGAGTTATTAGTGGTAAAAAGGAAAATTTGGGGTTAAAAGGTACGGTTGTGGAGAGATTGGGTTCGGATTCAATTGCTTTGAGGGTAGAAAAGAGTGGTGAGAGAGTGAAAGTCCGGGTTTCTGATGTTGCGGAATTGGGGTCGAGAGAAGAGGAGAGGTGCTTGAAGGAGTTAAAGAGTGTAGAAGAGAAGAAACCGAGTGATGGGGATAGGGAACAACGGCGTGTGAATAAGCGGAATGTAGAGAGTAGAGAAAGTTTGAAAATGGGGAATGGTAATGTTGGTAAAGAGAGAGGAGTTCAGTGGCTTAGGAGTCATATTCGGGTTAGGATAATTAGTAAGGACTTGAAAGGGGGGAAATTGTATTTGAAGAAAGGGGAGGTGGTAGATGTTGTTGGGCCTTACAAGTGTGATATAAGTATGGATGCGAGTAGAGAGTTGGTGCAAAGTGTGGATCAGGATGCTCTTGAGACCGCATTGCCACGTCGTGGGGGTCCGGTTCTTGTTCTTTATGGAAAGCATAAAGGAGCTTATGGGAATTTGGTTCAAAGGGACATAGATAGAGAGGTTGGTGTTGTGCAGGATTCTGGTAGCCATGAGTTGCTTAATGTCAAACTCGAGCAAATTGCCGAGTATGTTGGAGATCCCAGCTACATTGGTTATTGATTCTCTTGGGGAGCATTGCAGACCCATTTACATGAATAGTTTGTCTTGGGATACTTTGTCTTGATTGCTTATGATGATAAATGTGTATCTATTCGGATGCTCTAAGGAATTTTATGGGTCTAATGTTATTTGAATTGATATTGTTGCTTCAGTTGATACTTCAGGTAATAAATCATTTTTCAGTTGTGTTTCTCTATTTTCACACGCACAGTTCATGTTGAAGCCTGATGAATTTGGACATGAAATAAAAATTTCATCATGTGTGAATAAAATTGATTTTTAGACAAACTCTTGCTAGTCTAAAATGCTTTCGAATCTCAAGTTTGAAGATCATAAATTACTTTCTAGCAAACTCTTGTTTGGATTATTTTCAGTTTCTTGGTAACATTTATTGGCCAAATATTGAATCCTTGTAGTGTTCACTGGGGCTATCTTTAGTTTTTTCATTGGCCAGCCAAATGCATTTTCTTGCTTAAGTTTCAAAGTTTGTGCAAAACTGATGAAATCGGGCATTAGAGTTATTCTCGGCTTCTAATCATATAGGTCAAGCCACTGCAAATTACTGTTAGAGTAGGAGAATTTCAGACAAGATAAGATGTTAGGGGATTTGCAAATTATCCGGAATAAAAAATAAGATTATTGGGGTTACACCTTACCAACAAGTAGAGGGGTTAATTGTGTCTGATATCCTTTACTATTGGGGTTTAATTAGTTGGGTCTCTCTACTACTAATCTGATTATTTGGATCCTTCTATTATTCTGTTCATAATCGTTAGTGACCATTATCTTATGAAACCGGTAAAGGATGTGTATTGTCATGATGGTAGCGTGGAACATGTCCATATTGGACATGAATAACATGCTATCTTTTTTTTAAAAAAAACTTTTCTGTGTATAAGAAAAAGAAAAAAAATTGACTATGTCTTTGATCCTCCTCATATTCGCTGCTTCTTCCATTTGAGCTTCCTCTACCTTTCCTTGTATTGTCACACTCCCTCTCTTCTTCTTCTTCTCATTGCCTTTCCTTGTATTTGCTGCCTGCACCTAATGAGGTTCATGGCATGGTTCTTGTTTTTGGTAGAGTTCATGGTACCTTTTGTATTCCCGCTTGAGGATCCTCTTCTCGTCCTTGTTGACCCTCACCTTCTATGACGCAAAATGAAAAAAAACATTAGAAAAACAACAAGCACAGAACAACGCAAAATTCTACCTAATAGAGTTACCATACCAAAAACCCTAATTCTAAATTTTATCACTCAATATTTTTTCTAACCAAAACTCAATATTGCAACTTTTCTAGTCTTTTTATAAACTAGAAAAAATATCATAAACAAAACTAGAAAAATAATAATAAAGTTCTAAATCAAATATAAAAAAGAATTCTAAATCAATTAGAAAACTATATCTGTTAGACTATTTAAATAGGGAAGGTGATTCAATTTGCAGATGATCTTGCTAAGTAGAGTATTAGTAGGTTTGGCTTACTTTTAACATTTAATTTGAGATTTTCTTTCTTTTAACCTCTTAAGTTTCAACACTAGAATCAAAATCATTGAGAATTTAATTCTCTTAGCATAATAAGCTAGCTAGTAATGTAGACTTGCGTATTTAAAATCATCATGGAAAATAATTTACTTTGAAAAATAATTTGACTGTCGTGAGAAAACAAAGTTTTTGCTACCCATTCCATGACAGGATTTGAATTGAATCTAACAACAATTTTTTTTTAATTGAACACAAGAATCAATAAAAGGTATCGAGTTCAAATAAACTGCAGACAAGTTGCCACTTTACAAGAATACTTTAAATCCAACTTGTAAGTATTTCATGATGTCAAAACCACAAAATAAATAGAAATTCATTCTACCAAAAGTGAAAACTATATTTGAGTTCTTAACGAATGACGCAGGCATCACAAGAATGTGTGTGTAGAACACTATTTCTTAAACATATGGTTGTGATCTTCCGGAGACCATTATTAACGAGGGTATAACTCAGTAATTGATGCCTCATTTGCTGACAATGGGAGAGCTTCGGTTTTGGCCTCTGAGGAATGAGCCACCCTTGAATTGTAGTCCATTGACGATGATATGTCTGATTGATATGTGCTGCTGTTCATAAAAAATGCTGGTTGAGAAGGTACTGGCAAAGTAAGAGAATGGCTGCTTAGCATTAGAACAATCGAAGCCATGGTTGGTCTGTCAGCTATGTTTTCTTGAACACAGAGTAAACCAATATGGATGCATCTCATCATTTCAGTTCTTGAACCAGTAATCAAAGCAGGGTCTATAACATTCAAACCTGTGCCTTCCCTCCAATTTCTCCATGCCTACAACATTGATCAGTCACCATTGATTTATCAAACTTGCGTAGCTGAAAACAAGACAGTATGCAGAAAAGGAAGTTGCATCTATAAAACCATAGATGAGTCTACTTACATGGCTCAATAAATCCTCTACGGTTTCACCATTACGAAAACAGTTGTTTTTCTGACCACTCACAATCTCCAAGATTAGCACTCCGAAACTAAACACGTCTGATTTCACTGAGAATTGTCCATGCATCGCATACTCTGGAGCCATGTAGCCACTGCGTATCAACATTAGTGATGAGGTCAATTTCTATTGAGTAACATTAATACAGTCTCCAACATGGTTATATTCGAATGTTTGAAGATGATTCTAGCAGTTTCAGTTCTCATTGTGCTACCCTATTTGAAGCAGGCTATCATTAAGAAGTTAGCATAATTGGAATCACCCTCACTACTTGCTCTGTTCTTATCTAGATACTTACTATGTCACTACGATTCTACTTGTATTGCCTTGAGTTTCATCCATCACGAACAATCTTGCCATCCCGAAATCGGAAATTTTAGGATTCATGTCTGCATCCAATAAAATGTTGCTAGCTTTGAGGTCGCGATGAATGATTCGAAGGCGAGAGTCCTCGTGAAGGTAAAGAAGTCCACGAGCGATGCCTCCGATGATCTTGTGACGCCTTTCCCAGTCCAGCTGTGCTCGCCTCGCTTGATCTAGAGATAACATAATTCCATGAGATTAAATGTATATATGCATCTAGCTTTGTAGAGATTAAAGTATTCTTGCACATGATTCGATTCTGAAAGCAAAATAAAACCAGCTTAATTTGTAGCCTTACTGAATATGAAGTGATCAAGGCTGGCATTAAGCACAAACTCGTAGATAAGAAGCCTTTCGATTCCTTGCAAGCAAAATCCTTGAAGTCTAACTAAATTCCGGTGTTGTAGCTTGGCAACCAACAGGACTTCATTTTTAAATTCTAAATCTCCTTGTCCAGAATCCTTGGAAAGTCTTTTGACTGCTACCTCTTGTCCATTAGAAAGTGTACCCTGAAAATATTACATCTCAAACAATGCGAACTCTCTTGCACGATCGATATCATTCACTTAATTATTACCTTGTAAACAGAGCCAAATCCACCTTGTCCAAGCTTATTTTCCTCAGAAAAGTCATCTGTTGCAGCTCTAATAGTACTGAAGTCGACTTGCAAGGATTCTGCTGTTATCATTTCATCCACAGCTTCACAAAACAAACTAGTTAACACACTTGCATGGGAAATATAACGCCCTTCTTAAGCATTTTTAGCCCGTCAGAACTTTTATTGGTTAAATGTCAAATATAATTTCTTAAAGAATACGCTCAGCTCTCGAGTAGAAGACGACTTGTCTCAATTTAAATCAAAATGAAGATTTATTAAATTGCGGCTTATATTGGTAAGATGACTTAGGTTAGATTGGCATTTTCATGATATGTTATTGTAATCTTGCAACATGGAATAGAATTTCATTGCACGTCCTAAACAAAAATGGAATGTGTTTATATATTTCATTAAAGAAAAAAAAATACTTTTTCTTATTAAATTATTATTATTATTTTTTGAATGAAGGATTCTTTAACTAAGATAGGAAGGACCCTATAAATAGAATATGTTATGGCTAGTTTAATGGTGCTTCCAATATTCTGTATTAGATTTAGAACTACGAGGTTCATATAATGACCTACTCCATGTGCTTAAATTAATCATCCAAGTTTTCACTTACTTTCAACTTTTTCTTTCGGCTTCCGGATTCTTAAATAGAGGCAGATGCAACTGATCATAAGTATCACAACGCTGACAGTCGAAACAACTATGATAATGATAGTTCGTGCATTGTTCCTCTTCTTGCCTGCCAAAACGAATGTGGCAAGTTGAGTGCTAAATTTGATAGTTAGCGAGTAGAAAAGAATAAATTGTTGGGTATTTCCAGAACTCAAACACGTACAAATTTACATGGTTCGGCAACTTGCTTACTCCACAGAACTACTATTTTGTATTAATCAAGCTTATAAACAATACAAACAACAAAGGAGGAGGAGAAAATTCTTCTGTTTCTCTCTGTATTTCGTGTGTTCTACAGGCTCTCATTAGCAGCCTCTTCTTATGGCTAAAGTGAGAGACAATTCTCTCCACTTTAGTCAATTATGGCAACTACTTTTACCCCACCATTTGCAGCCACCTTTGACGCCATTAGCCAGCCATGTGTCCATACACAACATAAATTGATGACCACAACTACACCCTTAAAGACAGAAGGGGATGGATGATTTGGGTGACATCATTTATTCTTATTTTTCTGTTCATGCCGAGAAAGTGGCAACTAATCCAACATGGAACTTAAGAGGGAAATGAAAAGATAATTATTTTTAAATATAAATTCATGTTTTTACTGAAATCTCAATCGTGAAAACTTAAGTTTCTAGTTCTTGGCAATTGATAGACCGGAACAAAAAATCGAAGGGAGAGGCTAATTCATAGCTGCGTAATTAGACAACAAATAGAATGAAATCCATGGAAATTGAGAACATTTAAGGGCATACGTTCTGCTGGTGGTGGAGGAGGAGGAACTGATGGTGCTTGTGGCGATGGCGAAGCTGGAAGCTGTGGTGTGGCCGGTGTAACTCCATAGAAACGGTCGACTTCATACCTGAGATTGCAGCTTGGTTTTCTGATTCTCGCTCCTCGTTTTCCATCACAACATGTTGCAATATCCTGAATAGCCCCAGCGATGCAATCATCACACTGCGGCTCAGATAGATCAGGTGTGCATTGAACAAGCCCATATATGGTGTTAAACCCGGCAGTTTCATCTCCTGTCGCAAACTTTCGGAGAGAGTTCCCTGAAGCAGCTGTGCTTCGAAGTCTACTCATTAACGTTTGAAGAGCCTGATTGAACTGATTCACATCTGTAGCATTGGCCGTGTTCCAAATAAAGTATTTTGGACTGTCTTCCACGACACCAAATATGGATTTGTTGGAGTATCGTAGAATACAAGTATCTTCAAATCCAATTGCCTCTTTCTGGTTTGGACAGGCCTGTAAGATCTTACCCGAAGAATTTCTAATACAATTCTGGCAGTCGTCTACTCCAATATCTCCTCTGCAAAGTGCAATTACATTTGCTTGGTCAGGACCAGGTTGGCCAACCGATAGATTGTAAAATCCGTAGTCAATTTGAGTATTTGAATCCAGGGAAGACAGGACACTGTTGAGGTTTCTTTTGAAATTGCTGTTGGTGGTGTAGTTACCTACATCATTTGAACAGTCCGTTTGAGCTGTGGTTAGAGAAGCTAGGTGCAGAAGGATGCAAGAAAATATAAACAACATTGTTAGTCTGAAATAATCGATTGGGACTAACTAAGGCTTTGATGTCTTCTCTCAGGCAATAAATTTGTTTTGTGGAGGATGTAGAAAAGAGAATTCAGGCAAAATTTTCAATGTTTGAACATAGAGGCGGAGCTGTTAGGTATTGCCATTTAGTGGCAATACCCCACCACTAAGTTGGTGGTGGCTCCATTAATGCCACAATTAGTGGCATGATTTCAAGACCTCTTGTCCCCTACATGTGCTGGAGAAGGCTGCTAAGAAATGCCTATAAAGGAGGCTTATATTTGAGAGCAAGATTGAGAGAGTGAGAACGTAAGAGTGGAGAGAAAGAGAGAGCTGCAATGGCGAAATTTTAATTAAAGTAAAGTGGAGTGAAATGAATGTTTCTCCCGCAAAGAAATTGTCAAATTTGCAGCACCTCGTTGTAAAAAGAAGAACAAATAAACAGCAGCAAACAAAAATAATATGGTGAAAATCATATTGTTGAATAACATGACATGATTTTGATGCACTTAAGATAATGACAGGAACTTAATTTTCAAACTGCTATGCTAGCGCAGGCTTGAAAAGTGAAAAAGAAATTGTCAAAGCAATTAAACTAACCAAAATTTTCCAACCTCCTTCGCAATAGACTTGGAGTGGGTCAACTAAGGATAGAGCAAGCTCAAAAGTTCTTAAGACTGCAGCTTGCTGCAAGCTCTCTAAAACTTGTATTCTTGATGAAACAATCCATAAAATAGGAGGCAAACCCATAAATGCCACTACAACACAAATGGAAAATAAAAATACTTCGTGTGCATTCAACAAAATTATTGAGAAAGTGGGTGAACAAATTAAGATCAAATAGGTCAGGATTAAAGCACTAACCAAATCAAGTAATTTATTTCAATAACAAATCATCTGCTTTGCCTAGAAAAGTGAGAGCAAAAACAAATCCAATTTTTAAAAAATATTGATCTGCACCTTTCACCACATCTTAAATGACTTGGCAACAAAATATATATTTAAAAGCTGTAGGAACTTGGACATAAATCAACAAAAAAACTCTTTCATGCATCACTTACTAAAACGTCTCTAATGACTTGCTTTGGTGCCGCGATAGGAAATATAAAGCATAAGTAAATAAGAAAAGAAGGAAAGCATGAACGAGATTTCAATCGTTTGTTAATTTGATCTTATCGGGCAAACCAATGAACCTTTTTAACTGTACAAATGCTTGGTCGATTAACATCTCTGGCCCTTAAACAATCATTTCAATCATTTTTTTTAATTAATTTTTTTTTAATCTTATTACTTGATATTTGGTTAATTGAGAATTAGATTACATTATTTACTTTGTTTACATTTAATTATATTATTTCAGCCTCATGACTCAAGAATAGTGTTTAACGAGTTAATCTAAGTTGACTTGAGTTGTTTTTTTATGTTTTTTTTTAATTATTTTTTCTTCAATTTCATCATTCAACACTAGATTAATTGAAGATTGAGCTTCATAATCCATTTTGATTTGCTTTTTATGAGGATATCTTGGTCTCACGATCAAGGTCATAAGTTTTGGCATTTTAACTTCGGTTAAATCGAGTTATTTTTTTTATTTTTTTTGTAAGAGGTTATCTCAATCTCATGACCCAAGTCACTGATATTTCAATAACAAATTTGTTTTTTATTAGGTTATCTCAATTTCATAATCTGGATCGCAGGTTAGGTGAGTTAATCCAATTAACTTAGTTTTTTTTCCTTTATTTAATTGATCTTTTTTTAATATTGTGTTATTGAAAATTAGGCTTCATAATTTGTTTTGATTTGTTTTTTATTAGGTTATCCCGATCTCATAACTCAGGGATAATGCTTAAGGGGTTAACTCAAGTTGACTTGACTTATTTTTTTATGTTATTTTTTAATTATTTTTTTTACAAATTTCATCATTCAACCTTGGATATGACAGAGAATTGAGTTTCATATATTTTTTTATGTTTTTTTTAATTGATTTATTTTTTAATTTTATTTTTTAATATTAGGTTGGTTGAGGATTAAAATTTATAATTTGTTTTAATTTGCTTTCCATTAAGTTATCTCAATTTTAAAACCCGGGCTGTAAGTTTGATAAGTTATCTTGGGTCGCTTTTTAGTTTTTTTTTTAATTATTTTTTTTTAATTTAATCATTCAACATTAGATTGATTGAAAATTAGACTTTATAATTTATTTTGATTTGCTTTCTATGAAGTTATTATAGTCTCATAACTTGGATCGTGAATTTGACATATTAACCCGGGTTGACCCAAATAAATCCAATATTTTGTTGTCTTAATATTAAAAAACTATTATCTTGAAATTTTTTTTAATCAAACTATATTTTTACGAGTTTAATGAGTTGTTTTTGAAAACACAGTTAACCGGCTTATATTATATTTATTCTCACACGATTTAAATTTTTCAAGTTTAATAACTTTATAATTTTTTGTTCTAGTACTAAAAAATTAGTAACATCTGAATATTTTTTTAACATTAAATTTTTTTTCAAACCGATCCGTAATGGAACATGCTAAATTAACCTAGAAGGAGAGAGTTTGGACAGTCTTCCCTTTTTGTCTTTCCTCATGCAGCTTTCCTAACTCTTTTAATCACTCAATGGGGTGCAGCTGGGCTGTATCCTTGAGATTCTATTCAACAGTTGAGACTGGATGAAAAATAAAACAAGCAAACGATGAAGACAGATTAATGTATCACCATAATAGCCCTCTTGGCTCTTTGGGATTAATTTGCTTGGAGTTTGTGGTGTCATGTCTAATAAAAGGGATGCATCATGCTTACCCTCGAGGCGCTAAGGCTGAAAATTGCTAATCAAACTTCGGTTTGTGGTTTGTATCTTCTAGTCGAGGAACTTTATTTGTTTTCCTGTAACAAATGAAAAACAGAAGTCTTTGTATATCAAAGATAGTTCTTCCCGCCTGTGGAGAACCTCCGATTGCGGTTTGCTGTTGTGTGGCATCATTCTCTCCTTCCCTCTCTCCTAACTCTGTAGCTGCCACGACTCTGTCTCCTTAAAGCAGCACCCTTAAATCATTGATTTGAGTTTAAACTCTCTCTAACTTGTTTTTCAATGATGGAAATGAATTTGATTCCTAAACCACATTGAAACTAGTTGTGGGTTTTGATTTTCTGTGTTCAGGAGTATATTTACCCTTTTAATGCTAAGTACATTTGCCGCGTACTTCTGGTCTGATCTCAGTATGGAACCTGTTGCTAATGCTGATATCATTTACTGTTAGATATTGAATTGTGTTTATTGTCATTCCAAACGGTAAAGACATTTAGCTTGAGCTTGCTTTGATTTCTGAGTTTATGATTGCTGCTTATTTTTGTGATTTAACAATCTCACCTCTGACCTATCTGCAGGATGCGTTCTGATTCACAACAGATCACGAGCATGTTCTGATAATTCCGATATTTGATCTCAAAGCTTGCACATTTGTGCACATAATTTGCCTCCAGTTGTCCTGTGATTGCTTATTTAGTTCCATGCGGTTGCAAGACATTCTGAAACGGGATCCAGATCACATCCAGATGGAGAGATCTTCCCCAATTTGAAGATCTGAAGCAACATATAATCAGTCATCTTCCATAAAAGAGAAAATTAAAATAGTGAAGATCACGAGTTTAATTACTGTAATTGCCTGATCGGATGCCTGAATGCAGATTGCTTTTTGAATGGTGATGCCAACTTGAATGTTAACATTATTGAATCAAAATAATCTGAAAATATCAAAAAAATATTAATTTAAAGAAAAATAAAAATAAATTTTTTTTCAAAAACATTTCCAAAAGCAATGCAAAACACTACCTTAACCTCAACCTCTTGAATAGTCAGTCTGCGTGAAACAAGACAGTTCACAAGATCTTTGATTTGTCCATCGAAAAGTTTTCACCGGGGACCCAGCAACATCATTTCTTCTTTAATCTTATTTAATATTTGCCAATGTCGTATTTTAGTGATGATTGAATCTCGTAGAGGTATTCTCGTTGATTCATTTTCAAGTTTCTCTCTTCCGCAGAGACCAAAGAAATCTGCTTTGGTCAAGTATATCATCTATGGCAATTGTGTTTTGAGGGTGAAGAAAAGAAAGCAACTTTCACATTCTTTCATATGTGGTGATGATGCAGCAACGTCCAAAGAGAGATAGCGAAAGGAGATATTGGTGGAGGGTTGGTTCTTCGATGGAAGATATCTATCCAAAAAGATAATCCGAAGATTCTCCAGATTGATTCTGGAATTGTAGCCCGCAGCATTGGTGCTGGTTCTGGTGGATTTTCAAGGTTAGATCCAGAACATTCCTCCTTCATGATGTTGTTAATGAAATTAGCTATGGATCTGATTGGGAGTGCTTTTTAAAAGTATTTTTGAAAAAATTTAAAATTTTTTTATTTTTGTTTTGTTTTAAATTAATATATTTTTAATGTTTTTAAATTATTTTGATGTACTGATCTTAAAAATAATTTTTTAAAAATAAAAAAATATTATTGATATGCTTTTCTAAGTAAAAATCACTTTAAAATACAATAACAACTACATTCTCAAATATCCTCTCATGCTCTCAAGGCTGTCCTTGCACTGACCATGTTTGTCAACCATCATATGTAGATATTTTTTAACTGTTTTTCCATCACAGCTACCTATTTATGTGATGGAATCTGGCATCTTATTGTGCTTAACAAATTGACGAGAACATTGGAAAATTATGAAGCACGCCAACATGCACTGCAGAAGCTGTTCTACAGTTTTTTTACCAGTAGACACATTCTGAAGTTTGTTCTGAAATTGCAGGTTACCTTGTTTTTCTCTGTACAAAATCAGTCTTTTCAAATGAGATACTCTTCGAAACATCCACTTACCTAATATTTATATACTTCATTGTTTCTCTACGAGATTGCTATTTTTTCACATGAGAAATCCTTGGACGTACTCCATTTTCCTCATTTATACTCATTTGAATCTTCTTTATTCCTAACTTCCTGCTTGTTCCTCCTGTATGCTTAATGCGTACTATGGCTGTAAGCCTGTATCTTTTCTTTTAATCATTATACACAAGCATGTGCTAACGTGTATACGAAGCTATGCATGCTAAACTATTGCTGTTATTTCTGTGTTGTAGACTGGTTTGCTTGAGAGTACACCCAACGCTTAATCTCTCGCACCCCACTGAAACTTTTGTCTCCTTCACCTCCATTGATGGATCAGAGCATGAAATCTGGCCTGAATCTGGGGTTCAGTTCTATCGCGAGAATCTTCTCCCTAATGGTAAGTTCTATTTTATGGTGTTATATGACTTTTTTTATATAGTTTTTATAGCAGAAAGGTAGAGTGTAAATGGAACAGAAAGGAATAAGGAAAGGAAACAAACCATGAGGATGATCAAAGTTGACTCAAATTTCTGCTGTTAATCATGGGATTAACAATAGAGATGGGAAGCTCTAGGGTAACAATCCTTGATGTTTGCTGAAATCATTTTTCATATTTGCAAGATCACCGTGAAACAATGCTGAAATTTTAAGTTATTGCAATTTGCATGTATAAAGAAACAGTATAAAGTAGTCAGTGTAACTACAACAACCTCGTTTACTATTACAAGAACTCTGGGAGCGTGTATATAGTGCCATTTATTGACGCCTATTAATTTTTGTGAATCTGGATGTCGCCCATTACATTTATCTCAGGTGAATTGGTGCTGGTTGATAAATGTCAGGGTCCGACTCTAGTCAATCGGTTTAACGTTAATGAGGTTTGTAAGTGTTACATCCTTTGGGAAACAGGGACAGTAAATCTGGAGCTGTGGTCTGAAGATAGGCTCGTTTCAAAGCAATCACCTCTCGCAGTCTCCCATGGGTATGGGGTGATAGGAATCTCTTAGTCGCTTGTATAAGAGACTATGCAGAAATCTTCACTCAGCAGATGAGGTGATAGGAATCTCTTAGTTGCTTGTATAAGAGACTATGCAGAAATCTTCACTCAGCAGATTTTTAAGTTGTGAAGTTTTAGCTAAATAATGCATCAAAACTTGTCTTGTGAAAGACTGGTAAAACGGATCTAGAAACTGCACTTGGTTCCTAACATAAATCAAGATTTCTTCAAAATAATCAAGTTATATTATTTGCATTCCAGATTGGATGGAGCGGTTATGTTTGTAATTTTCATAGATTAGCCTGGTGGCTTGAGCACCGGAACCATCACCAACCCAAACCGGGCTTCAACCCGGAATGTTAGATAAAAATAGTACTCCTATTTCACTTCTGTGAGTAAAGAAAAGTAGGTCTTTCAGAAAATGAGGCACAGGAGTTATGATCAAGTATTCAACTGAAAATGTCTTTTGGAACTCTAATCTTGCTTTTGAATCATCATTTCATGTGATTGGTGAAAACACTTGAATTTTAAATTTTATACAAAGAAATCACACCGGTGCTAGCTGAAGCCACTAGCGATAGATTGTCTTTATTTACACAAGAAACTTTGCCTTTAATCTTTGCACATGCATTTGCACATCAAAGCGTTCGCTTGGAGCTAAAGGGATCATCAGTATGTGTGGTAGGACTTAGGAGCACGTTAAGCTAGGTGTTCAGATTCTTCCTTTCTCTTGGCCTTCTCTTCCTCTAGCAAATAAATTCTCTCTGCTTCAGGAATAGCCAAAATAATTGCTTGTAGCCTGGTATTCATCTCCTCCACCTTTCCCATCAGCCTGTCATTAGTAAACATGCCGAGGCAGACACATTGGATGGTCTCCCAGCTTTCCATCAATGGTAAAGCAATAATCACCGCAGATCCAATGGTACCCCATGCTATAGCTATCACTGCCCAGAATGTGAAGTAGCCTAAACCGAATTCACCTGCAAAATAACCACAGGTAAGTACAAACCAATATTACCAACCAAATCGAAAGACAGGTGAACGAAAACATTAGGCAGTTTCTTTCTTTCTAAGAATTCTGACCTTTTCTTGTTGAGACACTTTACAATATCAGAAATATCAAGGAGGATGAAATTACCTGCAGGAAGAGTGAGGAGAGGCCATAATATAACAATCACCACAGTAAAACCAACACCCCATTTAATAATCCAGGCTTTCGCTTTTATGAGTTTCTCCTCCTTGAACTCTTCTGCTGGCAACTCATTCTTTTCCTTTTCGACCATTGTGATCTGCTTGGTCGTATCCCAATCATAGTCTTGTGGCCATAAAAAGCTACAGACAGCATGGATTGCTCCACCAGTAAGCATTGACACAAGGTTGCCCGCAAGCATTGGTGCATTTCGCCCAGTTGTGTCAAGGTTTATCCGACCGTACTCGACCTTCGTAACTACTAGCCAAGTTATAACCCCAAGAACACATCCGATGATTGCTCCAAGAATGGCACCTATTGCATTTGCTTTCCTCCATAGAAGCATAAAGGCTATAGGAAGGACAGCAGAACCGATAAGAATTCCCGTGGCAAGATACATCCAGCCCAATGAAACTCCTGCTTTGTTTAATATTACTGCTAACAATCCCATGAAACATCCGAAGCCTAGGACAACAGCCCTTGATACTTTGAGGATTTTTTTCCCACTTGCATCTGGATTTATGTAGGTACGGTATATATCGTATGTGCACAGTGAAGAAACTGCAATCAGCTCAGATGACCCAGCAGATGTCACAGCCCTGATCATTATATGTATACAACTGCTAAGATTGTCCCCATGAAGTATGGCTAGAAAGATGAAGTACAGAAAAGTTCAAGCTAAGAATAAAATGTGCTTACATAAAAAGCATTGTTAGAAGAAGTATGGATCCTCCCTTCCCCATCAAAGCTATAGCAGTAGCAGGAGGAACTAGTCCATGGCTTGCCTCGCTCTCTGTTATCGGTAGATCAAGGGCAAGCGCTCCTAGACCTAGAGATGTTGCCAAAGAGAACGGTACAGCAAACCACACCAGCCCACCCAACAAGTAGCCCTTGTGAGTTGATGAAGGCCTTGCAGCTATGGCACTAACCCAATATCCCTAAAACAGTTTGAACAACAACATAGGTTAGGTGAAAAAACCTTGAAAGTTCTGAAAACCACTGTGAAGAAGATGCTGTTGCTAAATCATGAAGCTTACGTTGTCAACGAAAACTGTGCCGAAGTTGCCTACGATGTTTATAATTCCAAACACAAGCCCACCTGAACTCAACATTGTTAGGTAAGACCCTTTGTAATTTCCACTAACGGGACCACAGGATTGTCCATCATTGGAAAATGGCTCCTGGCATACTCTTGATTTGTTTCCGACCTCTAACAGACGGTGGTATATGACACTGGGACTACCTAGTTCGCTGCTTGCAGTGTAAACTAGGTACACAAAGATAACTAGAACCACATGCACTGAAATCCAAAGTAGTAAAAACAACAAAACCAAATCAAAATCATGAATCGAAGTTCTCATATATATCAGGAAACTTTCACGATTATGAGTAGAAATACCTATAACAGAATGTATGTAACTTGCCAAGAAAGTTGCCTTGAGTCCTCCGGCGAGAGTGTAAACAATGACTCCAAGCGGTATCAGAAAGCTAGCAGCATAAATGTTCACTCCGGTAAGTGCGTTGACAACAGCAGAACCACCAAGAAGTAGCATAGCCGTGACAATAATGTTCGTCAAAAAGCAAAAGGCAAGGAAAACTATATGTGCTGGAGTCCCCCAACTGAAGCAAAAGAATAGTAGATTATCAGTAAATTTTAGGGGTAACAAACGAGCTTATTAACACTTGTTCCATCTACTGTGTCATACCGGGCTTTTACAATTTCACAAACAGTATGAGCATGGGGAGCCTTTCTTTTAATCTCTATAGCCATTACACCAAACAAAAGTACCTGTTCATTTGCAAACAGTGTTAAATTCAGATGCAGAGTGTTCTTTTCTGGAAATTCAAGAGTAAAAAAAACCAGGGAACATGCCTGGATAGTAGCCCCACTAGCATACCAAAAGGGCCCGCTAATTCCATACTGCCAGGCAACATTGGAGCTTTGCAGGATGGTTGCAGCCCATGTCCACTGTATAAATTGGCAGCAAATTTAATGCACAAGATGAATATCCAGTCCATAAAGAACACAGGAAAAAATAAAGCAAGACGCAAATGTTACCTGGGACACAATCACACTGGCAATAAGGCCTGTTTTTACATTCCTGCCAGCGGTATTGAACCATTCTGAAGTGTGGCGAGACCCAACATATCGTTTCTCCAGCCATACCTGAACCACGCAAAATAGCTTGATAATTGAAATTTCCAAGTTTAATGTATACAGAGTAGAAAATATGAGGGGGAGGGGTTTGTATACCAGGAAAGAGGTGAAGACAGCAAAGAAGGCTCCAAAACCAAGAATAACAGAATAGCCAACACCTTGATTGAGCACAGCTTTTCCTTCGAAGAAACTGATCTGCCTCACACACCTTCCACCCTCTGATGAGTAATATTTGGCCGAGAATCCAAATGGCGGACACTGAACCTGACTAGAAGCCATCGAGCAAGCAACAGCTAGCTAACGCTAATACAGTATCGGTACCTTCTCTTCTTCAATGCACCATATGGCTTGCTTTCTTGATTGAGCTTGAGCATGCGCTATATGTAGACAAATAGTCAAGTGGTAGGCTTCGCAATCAGGTGCATTTTCACACTAGAGTCAGCATCTTTCTAAAAAATTATTTATTTTAGATATAATTTTAAAATTATATGAAAAAACTTAAAAAAAAACACCACTGGGCTATATGTAGAAGTGGACTTGTGCTGCCACAGACAAGGTCCGCGGATATATAGAGGCTCTTGCTCTTGCTGAAAGAACCAAACTCCGAAGCTACAGTGTAAAATAGTATCTTATCTGGTTGGGACGAAGGAGAATCTTTTGGACATCATTGTAAATATGGGCCCATCATTTCATTCTTTTTGGTGTTTTAATTGAAGTTTTGTGCTGGGATGAGGGAGATTTATGTAATTTGATTATGATACATGACAGCAAAGACTTTGGAACCAGCCCCCTTGCGGATTCTTCTGACTTTAATTCCGATGACTTCAGTTGTTCCAATAATTCAAGTATTTGAGTTAAGCAATTCTGTTCTTAACTTGTGAATTGAATTTAGATGATTAAATAAATTTTTATGTTTGAAATTTTGTTTCGAGGGTATTAACCTGAATTATAAATAAATTTTAATTTACAAAAAAGATGTAAAAATAAATCAGATGAAAAACATTTTGATTTACCACAGTAATCTATTTTGAAATTAATATTATTATTTTTTTCCATTTCTTTTTTCTTTCTTTCATTTTTTGGTTTTTTCCTGATCTTTCTTTTTGTTTCTCTCTCTCCTTTTGGGTTTTTGCTAAGCCAATTATACATGAAAAATAGAGTTTTTTTTTGTAATATATGTGGATTATAATTGATTGATGAGTGAATGAGTATAAATTAAAAATAATTTTTATAACAAAAAATATTTTTAAATTAAAAGTAAAATAGTTAAGACTTTTAATTCAATTTATTTCCACATATATTTTAAATATTAAAATTGAATTCAATTATATAATTGAATAATTTATTTCAAATATAAGAATTATAATAGATTATCAATTGAATCTAAATTTGTTTTGGATTAAATTAACATTTGGGTGCCAAGAACTTAAAAATATTGTTATTTATTCATTTTATTTTTAATTATTAGAGTAAATTATTATTTTATGCTTATGTTTTTAGTGAAATAATGATTAGTTCCTTTGGTTTGAAAAAATCTCAATATTAAATTCTTATATTTTTATATTTTTTTGCCATAAAGTTTGCAATATTTTCATGATAAACTATACAAAAAAATCGATTAAAAATTTATATGTGTAAGATAATTTATTATGTCATAGTGCTTTTTTTAAAAAATAATACTCGAGCGCTCCTTTGAGTTCAGGGGGGAAATTGTGTAGAAGAGAGATGTTTCTTTTTTCCAAGGTGGCTTTAAGACATAATTTTTGTTGCATTACTGATTGTGGTGTTAATTATGTCATTAGAAAAATATCTAATGACACAATTTTATTAAAATGTGTAATCTAATTATATTGAAGTTAAGCAGTTTACAGTACGCAGCGGGTTAAATTAAGATTTGTTTGAAAGTAATAAAAAATATTCGGATTATAAAAAGTTATTTAATATTTTTCTTATACTGATTTAATATGTCAATTTTAAAATTTCTTGATATAATTCATCATTTACCCAAGTTTAAAATTAAATCGTGTATGAATTGCCACAATAAGATCCAATCAAATTTATTAATCCAAGGGAATCCTGACATACTAGTAAAAAGTTTGAAAGTAAAATTATATAAAAAAAAAAAACTGATATAAAAAACCTCTCAGACCAACTTCTTATATAGCTCGGGTTTAAAATTAAACTGTATATAAAATCATCGATGTCACCTAGTTGACTTGACCGATCCAAAGGTGACATGACCAACCAATAAAAAAAGTCTAAAGATCAAACTTGCATTAAAAAAAAAAAAAAAAAAAAAAAAACCTCTCAATCTAACTTATCTAACTCCTTACTGGCTTGTATTTAAAATTAAATTACATGAGAATTATCTTGATATGATCTAGTCAACTTGCTCGATTTAAAAGCAATTTAGATGATTGTGAAAAAAATAATTTAAGAATGAAATTGAAAAAAAAATGATAAATTTGAAATAAAAAAAGGGGGAATAGAAAAAAAATGAAAGGGGAAACTAAAAAAAAAGAGGAACTTCATTGTTCATACGAACAGTAAAAGCTCAATATGAATTCTCAAGTCTTTTAGCATAGAAATAGTTTATTGACCTCACTCTTGCGATGACTTGGATAAAAACAATAAACATAAAAAATAATATCTAGATTCTTAAAAACTTTTTAGCATTTTCACGAAACTCGATATTATTAGTAAATTGTTTGGGTATAGAAACAAATAAAAAGCTAGCTTAGAGATGTGAAAATATTGTTTTAAAAATGTTTATTTTTCCCGCATGGAGACATGATACAACTAAACTCTCTAAACCTCTGAAAAAATAAGAATAAAAAAAAAAGGTAAAGGAAATATGTTTTTTGTATATCTTTTTTTTCTTTGTATAGTAGCAGATTTATATAGAATTAAAGCATTATAATGAAACATTATGATTGTTAATGAAACTATATGACTATTAATTAAACAATTATATTTTGAATTAAACTGAATAGCTATTATTTAGTTTTATTCTAGTAGTTACAATTGCCATCATTAATTATAAAAATTAAAAAAAATAAACTAAAAAAAAATTAATCTCATTGACATATTAAGTACCAAGTTCCATTTTTATGGTATTATAAATATACATATAATAAAATTAGAAAACTCACTAAGAGATCTCATCTATCCTAGCTTTCACTCAATTTACTATACAATAAAAACTCATACTTGTAAGTATTTAGGAGGGACTATTTCTTTTTTAATATAGGATAGAAATATTTTCATTCTTTATTCATTTACAAACTACACCAACAATCCCCCCACTAATTTGTAATGAATGTATTTTCATTTGATAGAATTATAATTACAACAAGGTATTTTGCAATTTAAACCATCAATTAGTGGTAGAACTTGAATTATACTTGGTGTCCGCAGAGTAAACCAAAACTTTTGTTGTGGAATCTCACACGATATTATCCAAACTCTTAAAGAGGTTTAAAATTGTTTAGCATTTATCATGGCAATGTGCTAAAATCTTATTTTTCACGAATATTTACAAGAGAAAACCTCAAATCTTATCAAAAGCAACATTATTTCTATATTCATAGAGATGGGGTTATACATGTCTAGATATTTTAAACACAAACTTTAAATTTCATTAAGTGACAACGCTCATCTTTCTTTACGTAATAAAACACACTGAATATTATTAGAATAGGGTTCAAAATTAATTATCAATGTCTAAAAAATGCTAAATAACAACTTGTTATTACTCATTAAACTTAGAAACAAACTTTGTGCTAATCCAAAGTTGGGTTACCATTACCGGTATCTTTAATAACATGTTTCAACTCATTCCACTAGTTGTTTTCTTTATCATGTTCTTAGATAGTTTTTTCATGAGTGAATCCGCTAAATTATTTACAGACTTCACATAAACAATGATTATTATTCCATTTATAATTAACTCTCAAACATATCAATATCGAATATTTATATGTCTTAATTTATCATTGTAAATATTACCATAAACTCGAAACATAGTTGCTTCATTATTATAGTATAAAGAAATAGCTGACATAGATTATGCTTCTAACATTAAAGATATGTTTTTTTCAAGATAAAAAAAAAATACATGAATAAAGGATTGTGAATTTTTGATTAAAGAAATACAATTTCTTCTCTCTTTAAAAAAATAATAATTTTATAAAAAAAAGAAATGCATTAATAAATGTTTTGAAGTTTTTCCTATAAATTTTAAATCCTTACACTTCTGACGAACGTTTATTTTAATCGCTATATAATTTAATTAAAGAAATCATATAAATATATAAAAGACACCGGAATATAGCGCGGGGGGGAGTGGTAAGGTGAACAGCCATGCCTTAAACATGAGAGCATTTTCTTTGTGATGGCCTTGTGGGTATGCTGCCACGTGGACTGATTCTTTGTGAGGTCCTTTCCACCGTCAATTCCAGACCAGACCAGACCAGGCCATCCTGCTTGTCGTGGCCCAATCCGAATGTGGTCCATACCGCCCCCCAGGATTGACCTTTGACTATAAAGTTTCCAGTGTTAGGGCAACTTCAACGAAGATGTTAAATGAGGAGCCAAAAAAAAAAGTAATATCACTTGGTTTTCAAGATTTAAGGGAAAAACTAAACAAATGTTTTATTTTTTCACGCAAATAATATTTTTATATATCTCTTAAGAATATTAAAATCAACAAAGTGAAAACAATAAACCAATTAAATATATTCATCTGAAAAAATTATGGCATCAAAATCATTAAAAAATAAAAAAAAACACTTATTTATTCTATTTCAATACAATTGACTTTTCAAATAGTGTTTTTCTTTTCATTTTTTTAATATTAATTTGTCTCATTACATATTTAAATACATTATTATTTAGCCAACTCAATTCAACAACTTCTAAACCTATTTCTCATTTCAACCTCCATGGATGTTCTTTTATGTTTTTCATCATATTTTCATCTAATCTCACATATTTAATCATAAATTTAATAATTTATGTTCAATAAATAAATTAAATTATTTTAAAAAAATACTTATTTATCCCATTTCAATATAATTGACTTTTCAAATGGCTTTTTGTAATTAAAATATTATTTTATTAATTTAGTTTTAAATCTATATTTATATTATGAAAAATATTATTTTATCAATTTAACTATATCTTCTAGATGCTCTCAAGCCGTGCCTCCCAAACAAATTTAATAAATTTGAAGTCTTTTGTAGATGGGAAGGGACAATTTCAACACAGAAATATCAAATATCCAGAAACTTCATGTAGTAAAAATAGTCAAAGCAGGCATATACATTGGATTATCATTACCATTTTATTTATTTATTTATTTGCTTATTGCATTTACTTTCAATCATTGACATTTTAACTTGTCATGTTTGCAAATTGACCACTTAAAAAAAAAAAGAAATTTTGAACCTCAATCACTCGTGCGAAAGGACCAAAGCACATATTTTTTTTTCTTTTTGTCGTTGTTGATTCTCCTTTCACATGCTTCCTTATTTTAAATAAATAATATGTTTAATATTATGAGGCTTATTATTTTTTAAAAATATTTTTTATCTAAAAATAAATTTAAATATTTTATTTTTAACATTAACATATTAAAATAATTCAAAAATATATATAAAAAAATTAAAATAAAAAATTTTAAAACACGCAAGAAATTTAACAGATGTCCTCGTGGTTTCTAAGCACATGCGAGATTACTTATCGCATCCAAATATAACTCCAAGAAAATGGAGCGTGTCAAACCAGGCTACTTTTTTTTTATTATTTTTTTAGCCATCTTTCTTGCCTTTCCTCCTCATTTCCGATTTCTCATGATATTGTAATCATAGACCTACACAGCTATATAAATACTTCAAGCAGCCTCCATCATACACAACAATAACACTGACAAAGCAAGATTACAGCATTGTTTTTCACATTTCTCTTCGTCTTTGATTATGAGTCAGAGCACAGCAACGAAGGTTTCCAGGTTGCTTCTGGGGCAACTTGGCCCTCGTTTCTTGTCAACCACAACCAGTTTTTCGAGGCCCGCAACTGCAGGCATGAGCTCGACCAGATTTGCCTCTTATGGAGTCCGAGGTTGGAGTGCTTCAGCACCGCCTGTTATACCAGGTGAAGAGGAGAAACCAAAGGCAGCTGCAAATTCATTTACTACAGAAGATGGTAAGGCCATCGTGAGCTATTGGGGTGTCTCCCCCCCCAAGATCACCAAGGAGGATGGCACAGCTTGGAAGTGGAACTGCTTCAGGGTATGTGCTTTTATATTAATCCACTGCTGCCATTGTCAAAGCCATGAGGTTACTGAATAATTGAAGCATTTTCGTTTTCTGATTTGCAGCCATGGGAGTCCTACAAACCTGACATCTCAATTGACGTGAAGAAGCACCATAAGCCTGGTACAACCATGGATAAATTTGCCTACTGGACCGTCCAGGTCCTCAAATACCCAACTTACTTGTTCTTCCAGGTAGCTATCATATACAATCTCTTGCTGTGACGAAGTTTATAAACAGAATTCGCTGTGCTTGAAACATCAGAATCTAAACTTACGAGCTAAATTTTCATCAATTGTGATAGAGACGGCACATGTGCCATGCCATGCTGCTGGAGACAGTAGCTGCTGTTCCAGGCATGGTTGGAGGGATGCTCTTGCATTTCAAATCGCTACGACGATTCGAGCAAAGTGGCGGCTGGATAAAAGCTCTTTTAGAAGAAGCTGAGAACGAGCGGATGCATCTTATGACCTTCGTTGAAATAGCCAAGCCCCAGTGGTACGAACGGGCCCTTGTGTTTGCTGTCCAAGGTGTCTTCTTCAATGCTTATTTTCTGGCATATTTAGCGTCTCCGAAGCTTGCTCACCGTATAGTAGGGTACTTGGAAGAGGAGGCGGTCAACTCCTACTCGGAGTTCCTCAAGGACTTGGACAACGGTAGTTTTGAGAACGTGCCTGCCCCTGCTATTGCCATTGACTACTGGCGCTTGCCTCCCAACTCCACGCTTCGTGATGTTGTGTTCGTTATAAGAGCTGATGAAGCACATCACCGAGACCTTAACCACTACGCATCGGTAAGAATTTACACTTGCAGCCATGAAAATTGCTGTCCCTGTAGGTGGCATTTGTGGTCGGATTTATCTGATTTTATTGAATTTTCTGAATTGCAGGACATTCAATGTCAAGGACAAGAGCTAAGGTATACACCTGCTCCAATCGGATATCATTAATTCTTTAAGGCGGTCCTGGATTTATGGAAGTTTGTGTGTAGCGCAGACATGCTCCCAGAGCCATCAGATTCATTCTATTGTAACACGTTATTCTTTAAAAAAAATAGCTTTTTTGTGTTCTTTGATACGAATGGCCTTGCTCTTATACTGCTGTAAAATCAACCAAGTAAACTTTTAACATCACGAAGGTGACCATATAAACTTTCAATAATGCTATTGACTGCGCTAAAATTTTCCGCGGAAGAACCGATATCAGATATCAGTATCTGCAAAACTAGTTCTCCAGGGAGCTACAGCCACTTGCCACAAAGTTTTGATTCTCTAAAGTAATATATTATCATAAATATCATCACTTGGGATGGGAAGAAAGATGGGAACTACGTGGAGGTGATGACGGATTTCTTGTGCTATGTACAGTTTGTGGGGGCTATATGATATCTAGGCATATGTGGGGATTGAGTCCGTGACCAGAAAAACAGGTTTGTGCCGGCGAAGGGCAGCTCGCCATGAAATTCCTGGTTCTAAGCAAGTAAAATTTAACACATTGTTGAGTTGCATTTGGCTCTGTAAAGCACTATTCTATTGCTTTTAACGTGGACTTTGAGGTACTGCGGATGCTGCCATTGGCATGCAAGACTAACCTCCTCCAAGAATCTCCTCTTCAGGTTGTCGTGTGATTAGAACCATGATTAAGGAGGTCTTTCTGAATTTGAAAGCCAAGCGTTGACTTATCGCTATCAACACCATCTTTCCTAGCAGATAAATTAGTGGTTGCCTTTTCCTTCATGGCTTCCTTTTCCAATTTCTTCTTTTCAACATCAGCCTGTCTTTCATTCTCCTCTCGTGACTTTTTGAACAATTTAACAAAAACAACCAAGATTTGTGTCACTGCAAAATGCAAGCATGATAAAAGGAACATCAGTTAACACCATTGACATTATAAAACTAATTTCTATGAGACTGCAAAGACAGCTTCAAAATCCGCAAAATGACAAATAAGAATTTTGGTTTTTGTTAGCTTGTTTGTTTTTTTATGATTCATTACAGAAGAATCAACGACCCAATTAATCAGAACTTCCATGCCAGGGATAAAAATCAGAACATGCCAAATCTTGTATACCTATTATTGCACAAATGCCAAAAACAACATCAAGTGAACTATACTGCGTCGTATGAAAAGAAGAAATAAACAAAAAGCATTGGTTATTAACCTTGTTCAAAGGGACAACGAGCCGGATCCTCTCCAAAGTACTGAGACAAGGAATCTGCATTTCTTCCCTGAAAGATAAAGAATGAGGAATTTAGGGATAAAACCAGTAACTGCATGTAATAACTACATAGCATCTAGAGTTTGTTGAGGCCTTACCACTTCAGAATACAATGAGATAAGTGACCTAACTTCAGATTCAGCAGTGTCAAGGAAATTCTTCAAGACCTGTAAAGGGGGAAAATGTTGGTTCAAGAGACATAAATGAATATATCAATACTAAGAAAATTGTACTCAAGGTTATCTTTGTGAGCTTAAAAATGTAGCCAAGCATCTGTACTCATGCTCACCTCTTGAAAGCCAGTGGAGATGGCACCATCATTTACTGAAGTGGTGAGTTCTTGTTCAACCTTTTCAAGGCCTTTACTCACAGCTTGCATTTCTTCAGCCAGAGTTTTCAGTTGAATCTGGTAAACCAAAGCAGGAGGAAACAAGTTATAAGAGAACATATCGGCTTCAGTGACAATCAGCAAGTTACAAGTAATCAAGGAAGAAGCTAGCGCTAAGAATCTATTAAGGATACCTTAGAGGCAGCTTCTAAATGAACAAGGTCCTTATCAAAGTCTAGTAACTCCGGCATTTTCTCAGCTAGTAGCTAGAATCAAGACAGCAGAACAATTAAGGCATCCCATGAATGCCCATACCATTAGAATAATTTTTGTGGAAAATTTACAAAAGTGGGACACATCTAAACTCATAAGAATAAATTAAACACAGCAAAAAGGTCAATCAGTTATAAAATACAGCATTAAACAAACAGAATAGCAATAGGCTAAGTGTATAATCTAAACCTATATATGAAGATATAATCATCAAACAAGTAGAGCACTGGCATTAATATTTTCTGTTCTTTTGTTACTAGCAAGTTCTTCAAGAAAATGACAAAAAAAAAATGAGAATATCAAGCATTAAATGTTGTAACACTTACTCAGCTAACAACATGATAATTTGAAGTTTCTAGTTTAAGCTTATCTACCTTGCACAAGTAGTGCATTAATGTCATTTTATTGTTTCTTGCACGAGTATCTGATAATTTAAGAAGACTGTCCAATTTGAATCCTACAGCAGATCCTGCAATAAAGATGAGTAGTATGAAATGAGAATGTATAATACAAGAAGAGGTATAAGGCCTGCAAATTTAAACAACCGAAACTATAACTTTCACAAGCAGAGTGATACCTCGTGCAGTGCCCTGATTCAAAGCATTTCCCAGAGTGAGAATTGTTTGCATTATCTGACGCAATTTCGCTGATTCTTTTACCTGAAAATATATTGTGCATTAAATATGCAGAACAAGCAAACATTCATCTTCGTACTTCATAACCAATTATTTTTAAAGATACCTCTCTAGTAGCATCATTTATACTATTCAGATTTCGTCTTAAGTCATCCACCTGAGGAAAACATATGATGAATGCCAAGTTATCCCACGAAAATAGCATTCTGAATCAAATTTGAGTAATCCAGAAATATACCTGACTAGAAAAGGTAATTCTGAACGCAAATACTCGCAACTTAGCTTCAACTCGTGGAACCTTCATCAACTCCAGGAAAAACTGAGCAACAAAATCTTGTTAGCCATCTAGATACAAGCAGTGCATGCATTCAAGGTAACAGCATTGGAATTTACCTGTTCACACTTTCCAAGCATTTCCTTGTCACCTGTATAATTCTGCAAATATTAACAAGAGCATGTAAGTAACAGCAAATAAATAACACATTGCCTTTGTACTGCAAATAAGCATACCAAATTTACATGACTCATGCTGTCACCATAAATTTGGTTGGTGTATTTTTTAAATTAATTAATCTGCTAAGGCTTTGTTTTGTTGATTATATTACAATATTTAAAGGATTAATTTTGTTGTTAAGAAAACTTGGGTTTTGATTCATAAACGTTACCTACAATTAGCCATCATGCATCCCTATAACATATCTCACACCATCCATGCAGTTAATAGTACTTCACATTTGCGTTTAACCATGCCAAAAGAAAAACAAAATAAATTAGCATGTACTTTTCTCTCTGATAGAATAAAGGATGTGCTAACTTCAGCTCCAAGCCTAATATAAAAGAAGGCCAAAAGGCTCCCTTTAAACTGAAACATCTTAAACATCGAAGCAGCAAGATCTCACATGAGACATTCATTGCAAGTGTGCTCCAGAAACTCAGAGCCTAAAAATCTATAACATAGTAAAAGAGACATTATTATTGTGACTTGCAGATATTTGGTGTACTACCACAACACTTTTGTACTGAGTTATTATGACTTGCAAATATTTGCAAACTGGAGTCATAATTTTGTGAAGACTAACAAATCGTTGTAATTTGCACATCAAATGAATGGTTGTACCATTCATTTTTCTCATTCTTTTCTTTATAGTATTTTCTTTTTCTAATTTATTTGCTCTATATTTAACTCCATGCTCTTTAAAAATATATTTTGGTTATATCAGAAAACAACATAATCAGCACATCTTTAATTATTTGAATTTCTTGTCGATATTCTCTTCTTTTTTTCAGAGTCATGAGTTAGATACAAGAATCAAATGTGACAAAGTAGCATGTATGAACATATGTGATATATTGTTAGGTGATAAAAGAATAGATTACCCTCAGCATTTCCATTTCTTCCTTGGTAGGACAAAATTTGATGAGGTTCTCAACCTGGTCAATGTCTAAAGCTGAGGAATCCAGAGCTAGAACTGCTTTCTGAGCATACAGATGAAGATAAAAATTAGGAAAGCTAAATTCAGTCCAAGCCAACTGAATGGTACAAGTTGTAAAGTAGCTGACAAGAAAGATGGACTTACAATCATGTCTGGCAAAGGAATTTTAATTTTTGTGAGCATTATTTCACAATTATAGGCTCTTCGCAAGTCTACCTACAGAAAGAAATTCAACCAAAAACTCAAGTCATTATAAAGATAACTCTTTGTACTTCTGAATTCAAAGAGAAGATATTTCTTGATCAAAGTGGGAAGAGTTAAAAGCACTTCCCTTTTACCAGTTGTGTTCAGCAGATGCCGAATTTAAAAATCGGTGAGAAAATGAGTATTTGAAACATCATTATATCTAATTGTTGCCCAACAGTAGACTAGCTCATTTTCAATTTTGATATGATCAATCCCACTACGGGCATGGTACAGGTAAATCAAACGTCAAATTTCAATTGTCATAAGTGCCAATAAGTAAAATGTCCATGATTTACATGAAAAGATCTCACTGCTTTGTTATTTTGACAATGATGACAGTAAAAATAGCTGCAGAAGAAAAAAAACGACTCTAACACACATGCGCATACACAAAAAGAAGAAGATTTTTAGGTGGTTGTAACTATATCACTGGCTTTGAAGCATCAGCTCACTAATTTGAAGGATTCAAAGCCACTTCTTTTATGTGACAATGTGTAAACCAGCTCTATATCAAATTTAAAACTTGTATTTACAATACTCTAGTTTGCAAACTGTGGTGCAAAAGGAGCAAAGATGGTTAAGAAAGTCAGTTATTGGAAGTTGTATTGTGAGATCACTCAATTTCAAGCATTGAAGTCCTTGAGATTCTTCAAGTGGCTCCTGAGCTCCATACTTCATTGTTATTTTCTTTATCACTTACTTGTTTTTAGTGTTGTTGCTTCTTATTTTCACATAATTGACAATATTGATTTTGGTGTTCATCATACTGAAAAAATTGGGAGTTTGTTGCGCACCAATCAACCAATTTATGCTAGATTCATTTTATGATTTAATTCAAGCACCAAAACCTTGAGTTCAATCTGAGGGAAAATCTAGTAATCAACAAGAATTATGGCTTGCACATAATACGCAGCAATATGGGGAACTTTGAATTGTTACTTCTAAACTCTATGAAAGTATCAATTCTGCTCCCTTATAATGGACATTTTTTCAAGCCAATTTTCGAACTTCATCCATAAAAGTAGAGTTCGAATTCCAAATCCTGCCTACGAGGCATTATAAACTAGGCTCGTTAGATCAGCCTTAATCTCCTATTATACAGCCTTCAGCTTTGACATGAAATTTATTTACTGTTAGTTCTCCAGGTTAAACTTCTGATATTATTCAAATTAAAAGCTTAGCCCTTATTTTGAAAAGAAAAATTAACGCTTTTAATTCAAAAGGAAGACTTATTGTTTAAAGTAGCAAGTTATCACATTGATTCTCTCTTCTTGAAAATATATTACTGAAAAGTACAGAGAATCTGGACTAATACAATGCAATAAGTGCGCACCCATTTAAACAAATATAACACCTTACCAATTGCACTTTCTCAGGTTTGTTAATGTTAGAACCACGTCGACCTCCAGCTTTAATACTGCCTTTCCCATCTGAAACAGAGGCTGCTGAGAACAAACTTTCAAGTTCTGATATATCAATCTCAGGAGCCCTGCTATCAACATTCATCGGGTGAGATCACTAATGCAAGCAAGATACATGCTATAACATATGGAAAGGGGGAAACATAAAATGAGTGGTTGAATTACTGGAGAGTTTCTGAATTCATTCTGTGAGTTCCAAGTAAAATTTGTGTACATTTGTCAAAGTTAATCAGCATAAAGGATATATGTGCATCTCAATGAGCTATCAAGCAGGCAATGTAATGTTGATCTTTAACCATATGCACAAACCTTGATTGGTTTTCCTGTTTTTGCGAGTCAGCCCACAAACTCCCTTGCATTGCTCGAGTAACTTTAACCCAATGCAGGGGCTTTAGAGAAGCTCTCTTGGGGGCATTACCAGACCCGCCAGCACTTCGACCTCTTACATGGCTACTTGCCCCTAAAGAAGCTTTTCCTCTTCCTGCAGATGGAGGTGGAGGTGGTGGCACGTTAGAGCCCTTTGCTCCAGGAGGTGGAGGTGGACCTGGTACTGAGGCACGACCAGGTGGTGGAGGGGGAGCTGCAGGAGGCTTGGGTGGCGGAGGCGGAGGCGGTGCTGTGGAAGTGGGACGTGTAGGTCCAGGTGGAGGAGGAGGTGGCCTTGGGGCATTAGTAGGGTTGCGACCAGGAGGAGGAGGAGGAGGAGGTGGCCTTGGGGCATTAGCAGGGTTGCAACCAAAAGGAGGCAGAGGCGGAGGTGGAGGAGGTGGTGCCCCACCGATACAACTAGCAGTAGGTTTTGAACTTGAAGACAGTGTCATAGGAGGAGGAGGGGGTGGTGGTGGTGGCGGCGGCGGCGGCTGTTGTGGTGATGTTTTAACATTATTAGTTGTACTCATTGAGAATGGCGGCAACGGTGGTGGTGGTGGAGGAGGCACTGGAAGCCGCTGTGGCACAGAGGATTGTCTATTTTTAGAAGAAATAGGAGGAGGTGGTGGGCCTTTAGAAGAACTCAAGAGGGGAGGTGGAAGAGGTGGTGGTGGTGGTGGGCCTCTGCAGGTGGGAGGAGGTTGTGTACCAGAATCTTTACTGAAGTTAGGAGGAGGAGGAGGAGGTGGTGGTGGTGGAGGGCCTCTGCAGGTGGGAGGGGGTGGTATACCAGAATCTTTACTGAAGTTAGGAAGAGGAGGCGGGGGAGGAGGTGGAGGTGGTAGCAGACATGTATTATGAGAGGCAGGTGGTAAAGAAGCATCTTTATTGAAGAAGTTGGGAGGGGGAGGTGGACAAGGAGGTGGTGGAATATCTCTTTTACTAGTGGGAACTGAAGCTGTTGATAAATCTCCACTAGAGACATTGGGAAGAGGAGGTGGTGGTGGAGGTGGTGGTGGAGATTTACTATTGCTAGTAGTAGTAGAGGGACGTGGAGGAGGTGATGGTGGAAGAGGGGGGGGAGGAGGGTATGGGTCTAGCGGAGCAGCCACTGACAGAGGACTTTGGTTAGAAATAGAAGATGGAGGATGGGGCGGTGGTGGTGGTGGAGGTGGTGGTGGTGTGCGAGCAAAAGGGGGTGGTGGAGGGGGTTGAGGGGGGCATGGAGAAGTCAGAGTTCCTACACCTGCAACTGATAATTGTTGATGAAGAGAGGATGGTACACCCTTGACTGAAACTTGAGGTGGAGGGTCTGTAGTTAGATCCAAATCCTGTGGATCATTACTTTCAGCAGACAAGGGAACTGACTCAACAGTATTTGACATCAATGGTTTCATTCCTTCAGCTGTAGACTTGGAAACATAATCAAATGCTTCATCCGAACTATCAGCAGTGCTAGATGCATTATTTTCATCTTCAGAATCAACAGGTGATGCATATGAACTCACTTGACTTTGCATTCTTGAAAATTCTCTGGCATCACTAATGACTGATAGCTGTTTAAGCAACCACAATGCAGCATCGTCACTGTTATCAACCCACTCAACGCCACTAAATAGTTCTTGAACTCTTGAAAAGGCTTCAATCGGCAATCCACCTTTTTCCTCACCATTTAAAATTGTAGTTGGAGCTTGCGGAGAGGAGATGCTCTCAACCTCCCCAAACAGAACCTGAACTTTGACATGTAATTTAATCAAATGGAATGCAAAATTGAGAAAGAAAAGAAACGGTTCATTTGATAATCAATTCACCTCTGCACGGAAGCCTTTAGGATACCGCTCTTTTGAATCCCAAAGAATGTCCAAATTGTCAGAATTGAGCATCAATATATTGGACCGAATAAAAGCGGTATTAAACATTACACGAAACATCATAACTTCCCTTTCAGAATCCAAGTCCAAATGCAGACACTCCAAGACAACATCTCCTTGCACCAAGCATTGAATGTCAATCTTTATCACATCACAGTCCGCCTACAAAGAAAGAACAGTCAATTTCACATTGCCTTGGGAAAGATAAATTGAGTATAAAGTAATATGAAATGGCATAGAACAGCAAGCCTCTCACCTGGCAGTAGTGCCGAAGGGCAGACTTCTTCTTCTTCGACGTAGAGAAGAGCATCTGCGTAGAAAGTCCACCCTTTGTGTGTAAGTTCCTACCAAAAATACGAATGATTGGCCTACACCCATTTCCAGCATCAAAACTGGGAATGGCACGAAAAATGACACAATCCAAAGAAAGCGCCCGTTCAGGAGGTGGCCACTCAGGTGCTATATTTCTCCTAGCCACATACTGAAGATAACGAAGTTGAGATGGAAAAGGATTGAGTGGCGACAAGAGCTGCAAGAACCCTTTAGGAGCCTCTTTATGAACAATCTCAAGAGTCCTCTTCTCACCACTATGCAACTTCCTAAAAATCAAGAAACTGGCCAAAAGAAATGCCAACAATGGCCAACTCCCTCTCTCACAGTGAAAAAGGATAACATTCTGATGATTCCCTTTCGAAAGCCAACTATCACAAACACGAAGAAAATGCTGAATCAAAGACAATGGCAGCAATGGACAACCCTCATACTGCCGCGGATAATCCATTACAGTAACATCATACTGACATAAAATTTCTGCAAGCTGACTCCGTTTCTCGCCTTCCCGAAAATTAAAGGCCAGAAACGAAGAGTCCGGAAATTCCTCATATAATTCAGTTATTATTTCGTGCAGGTAAATTTGGTACATTCCATCCGGTAACACATCAGTGGAAAAACAAGAATCAAACACTGCAAAACACACATAATCAACAAAAACACACAGAATTAACACACAGAACGCCACATGTTGTGAAAATTAAATAAATCGAAAATTAATTACCGTAAACTCTATCAACAAATTCGAGTAAGCCATCAGGGGGTCTCCGGTAAAAGAATCTACTGAGGAGGGACATTTCTGTCAAAATAAATTTACATGTGTTTGTTTGTTGTAACCTGAGGAATGATAGCAAAAACTTAGAATTTTTTGATTAAGCTACAAGGAAAAATAAATTAATTGAAATGAAGAGATAAATTTGAAATTTGAACAATTTTAGGCTCGTTAAACTTTCTAAGCTGCCAGACAGAAAGAGAAGTGAAGTGAGAAAGAAAAAAACCTGAAGGAGAGGCAAACTGCGTGTTTTCTTTCAGATTTGAGTGCGGTGGAAGTGTTGCTGCTTTACCTTTCTCAGTTTTTTGAATTTTCAATTTGGGAACGGGAAGGCAAGGAGGCAGGAGTGGAGAAAGAGTTTTTTCTCCTATCTCGTTTGTTGGTTTTTTGAAAATTAAATAATTATGGAACCCAGATACGTGTACTGGCCCATTTGCTGGTAAGAAGCCCATTGCAAGGCAGCCTTTATTTGGAAAGACGATAAAAGGCCCCAGTTTAAGGATCGATTTGGTAGATTTTGAAAGCGCGTCTAAGAGGTTAATTAAGTCTTTTACTTGTCAAGTAATAATTGAGTACTTCCTATTCCCAAGCCACAACAATAGTTTCCGAGATTTTGTGATGCTGATTATTTTGTAAAATTATTATTTTTTACATATTTTTTTTATTATTATTATATTAAAATTACTAAAAAAATATTTTTTAATGCAAATATCAATTAAAATTGGAAGTTTTTAAAAATATAGTAATGGTTATTTTTTCAAAATATTTTTCACATAGAAATATATTAAAATAATATTTTTTTTATTTTATAAAATTTACATTTAACATAAATATATCAAAATAATAAGAAAATATTAAAAAATTAATTTGAAATAAAAAATAATAATTTCTAAAAATAATTTTTAAAACACCAAAATAAATATGCTTTTTGTTAGTGCTAGTTTGGCATTGAATATCAAACAACAATTAAATTTTTTTAAAAAAAAAATTAGAGATCCCTATGAACCCACACTCAGGCTAGAGTTTGGAACACGGAGGCAAACAGAGTTTTTGCTTGAAGCATTTCGACTCAAGTAACGTGCATCTGACAGCGGACGGAAGCTGATGGCAAGCTCACCACGAGACGTTCCTTCGACTCCATGAGAAACAACTTAAAAGAAATCCAGAGAAACTTGGAAATATGGTTGGCCAGAATTATTGGAGATCTTAAAGGAGTTCTGGCCAGAGATGATGCCTCTTGTCAACGTGAATATTATATTTCTAGTATCCTTCTGTTCAATAGAATTTTCTGACTGGTAGTCTCAAGAACTGATCTAACTGAAATACACAAGCCCTTCAATAGAATTTGCTTGAATTATTGTGGAACGATCATATTTCCACTGTGTTTGTGGCAGCATCTCTATCAAAATGAAGCCATCACCTTGTCAAAACAAAATGCCGGTCTTGGTATTGTGGTATTAAGTCAAGCCTTTACAAATAGGTTTTCTGTGTTTTCTGTCCATAGCTTGAAGTGATGGAGACAGTTTCCTACAGATGGAGGAGATTTAATGCTATTTAATTCTGGAGAAGATAGGTTTGGGTGGGAAGTAATCACACCTTTTGATTCATGTCCATGTGCATGAGGAAATCGAAATCACATCACTCAGGGCGGCAAGCAATTATAAAAAATACATGGAAAATCGGTTTCGTGCGATGTTATTTATGTTGAGACCAAATTACATTCGTCACTTGAAAATCAACAGTCTTGCTCAGGTTACAGTAGCTCCAACCTGCAAACTGCAATGTACTTGTTTCCTGAAGGTAGGAGTGAAGAAATATCTCCACCCAAGTTCGAAGATCACTTTTTTTATTCTCTTATTTTTCTCTCCCTTCTGGAGTAATTACTGGAATTAAAAACCGGTTCCATTAAAAATTGTGAATCGCCATATCAGTGCAATCAGTCTGTCATGGTTTCTCGTGGGAATTCAGAAAGGATCAGACAACGATAAGAAATTAACTAAAAATCATTCAAAACATAGTTCCAAACCAGTTTTAATGGAAGCACACGCTAACAAAACTAACTTAAGGGGCAGAATTCAGAGAAAAGTTTCAATACAACAGATTATTAACTTGTGTTTCAACTATTTCAAACACAAGGAAATATGAACATAAATAAAGGGTCACTACACTAGGCAGAAGCAGCAGCTTCTTCCAGCAACTGCTTAACCTTGGTGATATAGTCACTCATTGCTTCCTCCTTGGATTTCCCTGAGAAGAAAAAAAGGAAACAGTTGTGTCAAAGAAAATAAACCAATATCCTACAACCATGAATTTCAAACCAATACCTTCAACAGCCTTCCATGCATCCCACTTTGCCCTGTCCCTCATGTTGAAAATTCCAGGGCGGCCTGCAGATTGCCATAAACAGTACGAGTCAATAAAAAGACAGTCGGAAGAGAAAAATGTTGACTTCAATAAAGCTATACTTTTGATCAAGAAATTAATCAGGGGAAAACCATCTGATCATCGGAGCAAAGAACTCACTGGTGTCCACTGGTCCAACAGTGGCTTGCTTGTAGAGCCCATAGAGAATAAGTTTGTTCTCATTTGTTGTATTTTCTGGCAGTGTCTTGGCTTTCTCAGCGTGCTCCTCAAATTCCTCCTGCAGAGGCCAACCCAATTTGTGACGTCAATAAACAACTTAAACGTCAAGCGTGCCAAATAACTTAGCCGAATAGCTGAGGCAAAGTGTTTTGTATTTCACGTCTATTTCCAAATAAATTGCATAAATCTCGTGTCTTGGAAAACTTGAGAAGGAAATGCATCATATAAAGAGAGAATCGATTGCCTAAATAGATGTCAATCCATGACTAGACAGTGACTCTAAGTATAAGTAAGATAGACTGCAAAATATTACTAGCCATCAACTTCCCATAGATAGCCCTGATCTCAGATTTGACTAGAAAGGAAAAAGGTTGACAAATAGATGCCCTGATCTAGCTTTGAACCAGAGTATCATGACCACAGAAGTCATTACAGCAGCATGCAAAACCACAACATTGCAAATTTGATATGTCCAAACATAGATCTTCAACAATACTAAATAATAACCAATCAAGAAGAAGAAACAGATCTGAAAACCAAAGAATCTAGATTCGAATTAAAACAGAGCAGCCCAGAGTTTTTCATGCACTTACACTGGGATACACTAATAACCATGAAAATTAACACTGCCCCTTCATATACAAATCCAAGAGGACCAGACATGAACTAATTCTAATGCATAATCCAAACTGATAAAAGCAATCAAACAATCAAATCCCATGTCAGATCTAATCAATAGAGGTTGATTTTCAATAACCATTCAAAACAAGAGGTTAATTTACATGAAGAATGAATTACATAGGATTGCTGTACCTGCAAACCCATTGCGTTACTTGAAATGGAATCCGTCTGCTTCTTGATTTTCTTTTTAGATTGAACGAGGAGGAGGAGGAGGCATGTTATATAGTGTAGGAGTGGTTTCAGAGTTCACCACTTCGTTGATTGAGGAGCTCATTCATTTAACGTTTGTGCGTAGTTTCTACACGTGGCTTGTTTGGGTTGGTTAACGTAAATGTAGTAGGCCAGGGGCGTTACAACCAAAGATTTGGTGAAGATAGGTTGTAATAGCCTAATAGGTTGCTTTTTTATTTTGCAGCTGTCACCGAAAATATATTAAAAATATTTTTTTATTTTAAAAAAATTATAATAATTTAAAATTTTAAAATTTTATTTTTTTAGAAAAAGATTGTTTGATACGAAATTTAAAGTTCCCTTATCTTCTTTCTTATATAGAAGATCATTGAATTTCTTGTTGCTACAATAATTTCTAATTCGTTCATGACTTGAGGTGGATCGGATGATTCGCTTTTTTTATTTGAAAATAAAATCTTAATGGTACAATAAAAATAAAAAAGAAAAAAAATCTAGTTGTTTGTAACTGTTCTCAACGGCCAGAAAATATTTTTCACAACCGTGCATTTTGTTTCTCTAGAATTACAAATTTCCATCCACAGAATCATAATCAACTCACAAGTTTTATGAAAAGGTAGAAAAGAAAAGAGAAGAAATGAATTGGCACAAAATGCAAAGTAAAAGAGATAAAAAGGAAAAGAAAGGAAATAAAGAATGAGTATTGAAGACATGCTAGCTAGTTTGTTTGCTGAAATGTTTTTTTTTTTTAGAAAGTGATTTTGTTGGAAGATAAATTTCTGAAAAATAAATTATTTTTTAATGTTTAGTATTATAATGAGAAATAAGTTGGAAAATAGTTTTAAGTGTTTAATTATATTATGAAAAATAAGCTGAAAAATAAATTATTAATATTTTTTTAAATTTATTAAAATAATGATGAATAAATCTTATCAATTAAAAATTTGAATGAGAATAAAATTTTAAAAAAATAATTTTATAAATTATCTCAAATAAAATAAATAACAATAAAAAAAATAGATATCAAATCTAATAAATAAAAAAGTTGAAAGATGATGAAATAAAAATATATAATTTTATAAATTATTTTTAATAAAAAAATAACAATAAAAAAAATAAAGACCAAATTTGATAGATAAAAAATTTCAATTAAAAAAATAATAAGAGAAAAGAAAATAAGAATCATAAAAATAAGAATCAAAGTTGATATAAAAATTAAATCAAATCAAATTTCAAGGGATAAAATTGAAAAAAAAAGATTCAAAACAAAATATATAACAATCAAAAGTTTAAGGATCAAATTTAATATAATCAGCAAGTAATAACATTTCTAAATTTTTCACAATTCCTAGAAAAGGTTTTCCGTTCAAAATAAAAGGAAAATACTTTTTCTAGAAACCAAGCTAGTTTTTCCTTTAACCATAAAGTATTTTTTGTTGATCAATTTTTTTAATGACAAACAAACGCAAGAAAAATTTAAAAGTGATTTTCAAGAAACTATTTTTTATGAATCAAATGAAATCTAAAGCTCTAATAATAACATTTTCAGTGTTATCAAAAAAAATCTTAACAAAATAAATATATAAATAGTGAATGTCTTGAAATGCTATTAATTAAAGCTAGAGGGGTCACACGGAACGCCTAAAGATAGAGAGTAGCCCATTTGCTGTTCATCTAGCCCAACACAACTAACATTCGAGCCATGCCTGAATGTATAGAAACCTAATATTTTAGATCTAAACTTGATCCTGACCTGCCTCATTCATCTAATTTTGTCTCCATACATATCTTTAATCACCACAGAGACTTTTTATTCACACAATTTCTTTTATACACAATACTTCTTCAATGCATTTCATGCATTACTTCTCTAATCAATTGTTATTTCATGATATTTGACCTAAACAACATCTTTATCAATGACATATATAACGCAATCACTTTTGATTCTCTAAGAAAATATAGCCACCAATAACAAACATGGCTAAACACTTGATGATTTAATTTTCTTAAAAAATATTGTTTTCCATAAAATAATTTCAAGAATTAAGTTTATAAATACCTAAATCACATGTAAGAGCACGCAGGTCTTGGACTCTGTACCCAGACTCCATGCATAGACCTGGATTTCCCATCACTCCCTGTAGCTTCGTTTTATTTTTTTCTTCTTTATATTGTTTTATCTTTTTGTATTTATTTATTTAAGTATCGAAATGTCTTCTATGCCCATAAAAAACTTGATTTTTAGTAACAAATCGGGCAACAAAAAAAATCTATATTCAAAACCAGTTATCAGCCAAAAACACAGCCATAAAGAAGTCACATCTAGTTTGAAACTTTTTCGTGATCTAATCAGATCTTTAACAACGAAGATGTAGAAAACAACTCAGATTATTCGGAGTGATGTGAGAGAGAAATTCTATTAATCCTTTTATCTGCATACATCTCTCTTGTCGTATCCTTCAACTGAACATGCAGAGTTTCTCTATCTCTTCCTCTACAGTTATATTCCAGTTTTGTTTCTTTGTACAGTGACAGTGACAGTGAGAGAGAGGGAGAAGGAGAAGGGGAGAGGGAGAGGGAGAGGGAGGATGATTGAAACAGAGCATATATGCACGCAGACTTAGGAGATTGCAGAGTCCGAGAAGGGAAGGCTGAAAGTGATCACAGCGGCAATGTTATCACTGCGACGAGTCCACCGTGTCCTTCCCGGAATGCTGCAGTCATATTTTCACCGCATGGCCATGAAGCAGAGAGGATGACATGCTGATTAATTAAGATTTAAGGGGGCGGGGGGGGAGGGGGGGCTGCTTGATCGGGGGTGTTTAAACCTCATGATGGATATAAACAATAAAATTCTCATAAATGATCTAATTTTAACATGGACATGTCTACCATCTTTGATCAGGACAGAGATGTATATGTGATCCCTGTTCAAACCGTAGGTAGGCGTTGATAACATCTTCAAATTAACTCCTTTTATCCGAATTAAAAATAACCTTTGCAATAATGACCATGAAAATACCATGAAACCACCTTATCAATTTCGTTTCATTTCTCCTTGGCACTTTATTTAAATTTTATAGAAAAATACTTGTCTTAATATACAAAAATCAGCCCCAAACTAATGATATACCATTTTAAAACTATAACAATAATAACTATTTTCATTCTAATTTTGATCAGAGTCCAGGATTGATTCTTCTAACATGCGACACATTCCAGGTCAATCCTCTAATTAAGTTTTCAAAATTATAATAACAATTACTTTTATCATTATGTTGACTTAGATCAAACCAAGTTAACCCTCTTTAACCAGTAAAAAAGCCTTGCCTTATTTTGACTTTTGAGTTGTGTTTTAAAACTATGAAAATAACTATTTTTATTCTTACATTGACCCAGCTCAACTTAAGTTTACCCTTTCATCTTGTGACCTGAGTCTTATCATAGGTTGACCGCTGAGTTGAGTTTTAAAATTATAATAATAATTATTTTTATTTTCATATTGACTCGAGTCCATGTCAACCCGACCAGTGACCCCTGTCTAATCCCCAGTCAGTTTTCATGTTGGGTTTTAAAACTACAATAACAATCACATTTATCCTTGTGTTAACCCAGATAAGCCTAGGTTGCTCATCTCAATCCATGAATTAGGCCTTATCCATAATCAACCTGTAAGTCGGGTCACCACTTGTCAATAGATCAATAATAGAGGTTTAAGTTAAAAAATATATATATAGATTGAACTGAAAAAAAACTGAGTTGTCTGGCAACTTAGATAAAACTTGTCGATTGTTTTTGCAAGAATTTTTTTTTTTAAATCTTGATTTTATAAGAAAGATGATATAATTATTTTATAAATAACAACTCTTGTACAAAGAAAAAATCAAACTTTCCTACCCTTTTAATTGGATAAAATATTCTCTACTAGAACATGTAATAAAAGTTTTTATCTAGTATACCAAACAGTATATTAGTGTGGGGGTTCATATTTTACAACTTTTGCTTAATCACATGTAAAGCACACTTTTGCACATGGAATCCATAAAAGGTGTCCATTGGGGAGTGCGTGGTTGTCTTTTAATAATTCCTTCCTTGAGAGAATCTCATCACTTGGCACCCAATTCTTTTTCCGAACAAATTTGGCACCGGATTCCATTACACTATCTTTTTCTCTCTCTCTTTTAATCATATATATTTAGATTAATTTATAAATATTTCCATTAATTTTCAGAAATTTTTAAAATTAATGATTAAAAAATTTTCCAATAATTCTAAAATTTATACACTTAAATTAATAATTTTTAAAACATAAATTTAAAATCTAACTAGTTAAGTTAAGCTATAATGTATATGTTGCCAAGCTTTTTATACCCTTTATTTTATTTTACTTTAATGTATTTTTAATCTTTCATTTACTGAAGTTGCTAAAAAATTGTTCTCTCTGTGTCTCAGTCCTCGCTACTCTGTGACAATCACGTGCAGTTTCCCACTTTTTTTTTAATTGTTGTCTGGTGGAATCGTTTCAGATTCAACCGTCGAATTGAGATTTTTTTTTTTAAATTAAAATAATAAAATCCGAAGAAAGATATATAACGCGGGTGTGCAACAAGAATATTTTGCGTGTTTAGAAGTATAGTTGCTGTTGTTTTTTAAAGTATTTTTCACTTAGAAAAAGTATGCTAATAATATTTTTTTATTTTTTAAAAATTATTTTTGAGATCAGCATATCAAAATGATTTAAAAAACATCAAAAACATATTAATTCAAAGCAAAAACAAATAAAAAAAATTTCAAATTTTTTCAGAAGCGCTTTTAAAAAGCACTCCCAAAGCTTTAGCTATTCCATTAAAAAAATATATTTTTTTGAAGATAAATCGTGTGCGTCAAATTAATTGATGGAATGATAATTCTTTTGCAGGTTTAATAATATAATTGAAAATCTATTTTTTAAAAAATAATATTTATATTAAAAAATTATTAAATTCATGCTTTTAAAACATTTTTTTTAATCAATGATAAATCTATATTTAATGAGCTTAAAAAAATCTTTAAAAGCCATCTTTTTTGGGCTAAGTTAAAAGAAAAACCCAATCTTTTTTAGGCTAAGTCTAGAAAAAAAAATTTAGTTCCATAAAAAAAAACTACATTTTGAATCTCACTCTTCATATATCTTTAGATATATAAAAAATTTTCTAAGAATCATTATATTTTTATTTTCATTAATATTATTTAAGGAATAGTGTATAAAAATCATCTAAAAACTCATCATATTTTTATCAATATTAAATAGATATATTAGGCATATATTTTTTAATATATATATTAGAGATATTTTCCATTAGTATTCATATACATATAAAAATATTTTTTCTATTTAATATTATCATGTCAATATTATACTTTAACTTTTCATTCTATAAAAAGATACATATGTTATAAATAAATCATATGTTAATTATGGATTTTCATATATATATATATATATATTTATGAAATTGATTTTGAGACGTTATTTCTTAAAAAAAATAACGCTTCCTAGTTCCTAAAATACAATTACCGACTCACTGCTCTATTTTTTTTTTTTTTAAAAAAAACAATTCTGCGAGAATGAAATGAAAAGAGAAATATATTTCAACCTTTTGTTTCACCACAAAGTCGGAACATACAGTTGCGCACGGAAAGCGACGCACCCAATCTCCAAAAGAAAACGCCGTTGAAAAGTAATTATGAATGTCTTCATTACCCAGTTTTGTCAAATCTGATTTTTGAGTTTTTCAGAGCTTTTCTTCCCAATTTCATCCGCGATGTCTTTTCTTCTTTCTTCATGGTATGTTTTTATATCCCCGCTTTCCATTCTCTCTCTTCTCTCTCCCTCTACCGCTCTATTTACAACTTTCCTTCTTTTGTTTCTCATCAGTCTTTTCGTTTATTATTATCCACTTGAAAAGGCCGAGATTCTTTTTTCTTTGTTATGTTTAGTTTTATGGATTTGATTAGATATATTTCATGTTAGAAAACCCATTTTCTGTTTTCTTGAATGATGCTCATTTCGTTGCTCAATTTTGAAACTTTGTGCTTATGTTTTGCCATTATTTAGCTGCGTTGATGAGTCAGTTTCGTCTTGATTTTGTCTTGCTTTGATTACCTACTTGATAAATCATAGAGATCCCAACTTTTTTTTAATGAAGTTAGAACCTTATGTTAAGTGCAGAAACTGAGGAACACAGCAGCAAATAAGCAACAACCTTCTATTGCAATGGGAGAATACAATGGTGTTGCATATGTGGATGTTAATGAAGGATCTTCTTCACCTAAATTGGACAACATTAAGAAAGTTTCAGTTTTGCACCTCATTTTTCTCATCTTCTATGAGGTTTCCGGTGGACCTTTTGGAGTGGAGGATAGTGTTCAGGCAGCTGGTCCGCTCCTTTCACTTCTTGGGTTCTTGGTATTCCCATTAATATGGAGTGTTCCCGAGGCATTGATTACAGCCGAGATGGGTACCATGTTTCCAGAAAATGGAGGTTATGTTGTCTGGGTTTCAACTGCTTTGGGTCCTTACTGGGGTTTCCAGCAAGGATGGATGAAGTGGCTGAGCGGGGTGATTGATAATGCTCTGTACCCGGTTCTTTTTCTTGACTATTTGAAGTCGGGAATCCCAGCTTTGGCTGGTGGTTTACCAAGAGTTGCAGCTGCTCTGGCTTTGACATTTCTCCTCACTTACATGAATTACATGGGTTTAGCTATCGTGGGATGGGTTGCAGTTCTTCTGGGGATCTTTTCGATCCTTCCTTTTGTCGTTATGGGGCTAGTGGCGATTCCGAAGTTGGAGCCTTCAAGATGGTTTGTGATGAATTTGCATGATGTGGATTGGAATTTGTATTTGAACACTCTGTTTTGGAATTTAAACTATTGGGACTCAGTAAGTACTCTTGCTGGAGAGGTGGATAACCCGAAGAAAAATCTACCTAAAGCTCTCTTTTATGCTTTGATCTTGGTTGTTCTTAGCTATTTCTTCCCCCTTTTGGTTGGCACTGGTGCTATCCCACTCAACCGTGATTTGTGGACTGATGGGTATTTCTCAGATATTGCCAAAATTCTCGGGGGTGTTTGGTTGAGATGGTGGATCCAAGGGGCTGCAGCAATGTCAAATATGGGAATGTTCGTGGCTGAAATGAGCAGTGACTCTTTCCAGCTTCTGGGGATGGCAGAGCGAGGAATGCTTCCAGAGTTCTTTGCCAAGCGGTCTCGGCATGGCACACCTTTGATTGGGATTTTATTCTCTGCATCTGGTGTTATTTTGTTATCATGGCTAAGCTTTCAGGAGATCATAGCTGCAGAAAATTTTTTATATTGCTTTGGAATGATATTGGAATTTATAGCATTTGTACTGTTAAGGATAAAATGTCCTGTTGCTTCACGGCCTTACAAGATTCCTGTGGGAACAGTTGGAGCCATTCTTATGTGCATTCCTCCAACCATACTGATTTGTGTTGTGCTAGCTCTTTCAACAGTCAAAGTGATGATTGTGAGTCTGTTTGCGGTGGCAATTGGCCTTGTGATGCAGCCCTGTCTCAAATATGCCGAGAAAAAGAGGTGGATGAAGTTTTCTGTCAGTGGTGAACTCCCAGACCTTCATGAAGGTAATCAGGAGAGAGTTGACTTCTTAGAAGACTAGTCAATAATATTTGACACATGCCTGCCCAAAACCGTCATGCTGCAGCTCAGAAAGATAGTCATGAAACAAGCAAGTGGTAGCTAGTGTCTATATATGCTTCGGCTTTTTGAAATGCTTAGGAATACATGCCCCGATACCTGTTTATCATCCTTGTTTTAAAGCATGGAAGATGAAAATGATAGTTGAAAAAAGCAAGAAGAAGCGAAGTTGGGGAAGGAACTGGTGCAAATCATGTTTCTCAGTATGTTGTAAAACTGTCTTAGAAAATTAGCAATAGAGTTTGAATTTGTTTTACAGCATCTGTTTGATTTAGGACTTTTGATAATGTTTGAATGGTTTGGCAAACAGCATTGGACAAGCATTCTTGTTCAGGTTCTACATGTAAATTCTCTAGTGGCGTAGAGTTCCCCCTGTTTCTATGTAAGTTAATTGTGATAGTTTTTATGGTCATGGTTTAAAAAAACCTGTTTTATAAAAATTATTTTTGATTAAGGTTGATTTGATATTTATATATATGTGGTTAAACTGTGGTTGAAATTGAGGTTGAATAAAAAGTAATTTAATGTATATATGTATTAGTATTAATTGTTTTTAATTTAAATATTGTAGATTTAATTACTGTTAAGTCTGTTATTATATCATGAAATAAATAATATTATATATATATAAAAAAAATTTATTATTTCATTAAATTATTTATAATTTCATCACGTACGAAATTTATCCGAGAATGACTATAGTTTTCATAGTTTTTTTAGTGTACAATAAAATTAAGCAAAATATCATTAAGAATAAAATTTGAATTACAATCAAATTCTGTAAAGGTTACGCCATCATGTAATCTTTTTCTAATTTATATAATATTATTAAATAATATTAAATATTGGATTTTTTTTAATAAAACACATTTTAAAAAAATTATATTTTTTTATTGTTTACATGAACAGTATAAATGAATAAAATCAATGCATTTTAACAAATATGCAAAGTGCCGACAAAGCAGGTATATCTTGCTTTTCCCCGACCTACGTGTCTATGTGATTTTAGGTGCGTTCCATGAACTAAAAAACATTGTTTATCACTTTAATCAAACATCATAAAATTATAGGCTCCGTTTGTTTGCAGGAAAGTGAATTCCGGGAAAGTATTTTTTAATGTTTGGTAGTGTTATGGAAAATAAACTGGAAAACATTTTCCAGAGTTTGATTGTATTATGGAAAATGAACTGGAAAATAATTTATTAATGAATTAATTTTTTTAAAAAATTTATCTAATATATATAAAATATTTAATCACTTACAATAATAAAAAAAAAGAAATCTAAAATGTATAATGATGAATTTTTTTTTTTATTATATCCTATATTCATACAATTAAGGGTTTAATAGGAGAATTGATAAGTTTTGAGACTTAATTGAGCTTTGAATTAATTCAATTAATTCAATTAAGGGTTTAATTGGAGAATCGATAAGTTTTGAGACTTAATTAAGCTTGGAATTAATTTAATTAATCCAATTAAGGGTTTAATTGGAGAATCGATAATTTTTTAGACTTAATTGGACTTGGATTTAATTAAATTAATTAAAGCAGAGACTTAATTGAAGAACTATTAAAGTTTGGGGTCAAAATTGCACAATTAAAATCCAAGGACTACATTGAAATTTTCACGTAAATGTAGGGGGCCAATTACAGTTTAAACCAGGAGCTTAATTACAAAACTGTTTAAACTTCAAGGGCCAAACTGAAAATAACCATTAAACACCAAAAATGGTGCCGTTTCTAGACACTGTTCATCTTCCTCAACCGTTCAGCCGCCCGCCGCCACCATTACACCTGCAATCAATGGATGAAACAACATTGTTCTCTGGCTATAAAAGCCAGAGAACGAAAGACCACAGAAGAGGATCACAGAAACGAAAGGGTGGGGGAGGAGAAAATAAACGGGCTTTTCGTTCCTCTGTTTCTTCTCAAGGAAACAGAGGAGGTGAAGAAAAAAAGCAATGAAGGAGAGGAGAGCAGAACCGAAAGAGAGGGAGAGGCTAAACCCAGACACAAAAAAACCAGTGAAACGAGGGGGGAGGAGAAAATAAACTGACTTTCATTCCTCTGTTTCTTCTCAAGGAAACTGAGAAGATTAAAGAAAAAAAGCAATGAACAGAGGGGGAGGGAGATTACACAGAGGAGAGAGCAAACTTTGGCCAGCCACTGCACCTTCATCATCGTCTTCTTCCAGGTCAGTGTTAGTTGCGACTTCGGAGGCAAAAAAAAAGGAAATGAACGGAGTATTTGGTTTTGATGAAATAAAAGAGAAAGAGAGACTGTAGTATTTGGGCAAATGAACGGAGAAAAAAAAAGGAAAGTGTTTTCCTTTCTTTAACAGAAGGAAAACATTTTCCTTTCATAAGTTTGACTGGAATTTAGATTCTGTTAACTGCTTTTCCAAATGGTTACCAAACATGGAAAAACAAGGAAAGTGAATTCCAAGAATTCACTTTCCTGCAAACAAACACGCTCTATAGTTTTTTTAAAATATAATTACTGCCGTGTAAACAAACACACTCCTACACGTGTTTCCAATTAAACTGGTGAGGGTTGATCTGAATTGCCTGGATGACAGGGAAAAACTTAATTTGGCTTTATTTTTAATTTTGTACACTATTTTTTCTTTTTTAAAGAAGTAGGTGACATATTGACTTTGTAGTAAATATGACATGTCATCTCTAATCCCATCTTCTATCACCGAAGAGATGGCTTGAAAAACATACTAGGGTTTTATGAAAAAAAAATCAATTTTCAATCTATTTTTATTTATAAATATAAAAAAACATTTTTTATAATTTTAATATACTAATTTTTAACTATAAAAAAAAATCGATTCAAAAACACATAAGATATGTTGTCTGTAGCCTAATTTCGAAGTGGTTGAAAATTAGAATAATGTTTTTTAGATTCAAAAATCTAATTTTAACTTTATTTTCATATAAAAACACATTAAAAAATTCTTTATAGCCCTAATATAAAAATTATCTCACAAGAAATCAAAATCAATTCAAAAATATAGAAGACGTTTCCTCATTAGCCCAATTTCCTATGAGGTGGTTGGAAAAATGAATTAGAATTTTTTTGAATAAAAAAATCTAGTTTTCAAAACTTTTTTTTATTTTTAGTTTCTATGTTTTTAAAATATCATGTTTCAATTTATAAAAGAGAGAAAATATTGAAAATATTGGTGGTTGGCCATGTTTGGATAATAATTTTTTTTTTTGTGAGAGAATATCATTTAGGTATAAAGAAATTGATTTTAATGTGAATAATTTTTTTGTTTTCTCTCTCCCTCTACCGCTCTCTTTACAACTTTCTTTCTTTTGTTTCTCATCAGTCTTTTTGTTTATTGTTATCCACTTGAGAAGGTCGAGATTCTTTTTTCTTTGTTATGTTTAGTTTTATGGATTTGATTGGATATATTTCATGTGAGAAAACCCATTTCCTGTTTTCTTGAATGATGCTCATTTCGTTGCTCAATTTTGAAACTTTGTGCTTATGTTTTGCCATTATTTAGCTGCGTTGATGAGTCAGTTTCGTCTTGATTTTTATTTGCTTTGATTACCTACTTGATAAATCATAGAGATCCCAACTTTTTTTTAATGAAGTCAGAACCTTATGTTAAGTGCAGAAACTGAGGAACACAGCAGCAAATAAGCAACAACCTTCTATTGCAATGGGAGAATACAATGGTGTTGCATATGTGGATGTTAATGAAGGACGTTCTTCACCTAAATTGGACAACATTAAGAAAGTTTCAGTTTTGCACCTCATTTTTCTCATCTTCTTTGAGGTTTCCGGTGGACCTTTTGGAGCGGAGGATAGTGTTCAGGCAGCTGGTCCGCTCCTTTCACTTCTTGGGTTCTTGGTATTCCCATTAATATGGAGTGTTCCCGAGGCATTGATTACAGCCGAGATGGGTACCATGTTTCCAGAAAATGGAGGTTATGTTGTCTGGGTTTCAACTGCTTTGGGTCCTTACTGGGGTTTCCAGCAAGGATGGATGAAGTGGCTGAGCGGGGTGATTGATAATGCTCTGTACCCGGTTCTTTTTCTTGACTATTTGAAGTCGGGAATCCCAGCTTTGGCTGGTGGTTTACCAAGAGTTGCAGCTGCTCTGGCTCTGACATTTCTCCTCACTTACATGAATTACAGGGGTTTAGCTATTGTGGGATGGGTTGCAGTTCTTCTGGGGATCTTTTCGATCCTTCCTTTTGTCGTTATGGGGCTAGTGGCGATTCCGAAGTTGGAGCCTTCAAGATGGTTTGTGATGAATTTGCATGATGTGGATTGGAATTTGTATTTGAACACTCTGTTTTGGAATTTAAACTATTGGGACTCAGTAAGTACTCTTGCTGGAGAGGTGGATAGCCCGAAGAAAAATCTACCTAAAGCTCTCTTTTATGCTTTGATCTTGGTTGTTCTTAGCTATTTCTTCCCCCTTTTGGTTGGCACTGGTGCTATCCCACTCAACCGTGATTTGTGGACTGATGGGTATTTCTCAGATATTGCTAAAATTCTCGGGGGTGTTTGGTTGAGATGGTGGATCCAAGGGGCTGCAGCAATGTCAAATATGGGAATGTTCGTGGCTGAAATGAGCAGTGACTCTTTCCAGCTTCTGGGGATGGCAGAGCGAGGAATGCTTCCAGAGTTCTTTGCCAAGCGGTCTCGGCATGGCACACCTTTGATTGGGATTTTATTCTCTGCATCTGGTGTTATTTTGTTATCATGGCTAAGCTTTCAGGAGATCATAGCTGCAGAAAATTTTTTATATTGCTTTGGAATGATATTGGAATTTATAGCATTTGTACTGTTAAGGATAAAATGTCCTGTTGCTTCACGGCCTTACAAGATTCCTGTGGGAACAGTTGGAGCCATTCTTATGTGCATTCCTCCAACCATACTGATTTGTGTTGTGCTAGCTCTTTCAACAGTCAAAGTGATGATTGTGAGTCTGTTTGCGGTGGCAATTGGCCTTGTGATGCAGCCCTGTCTCAAATACGCCGAGAAAAAGAGGTGGATGAAGTTTTCTGTCAGTGGTGAACTCCCAGACCTTCATGAAGGTAATCAGGAGAGAGTTGACTTCTTAGAAGACTAGTCAATAATATTTGACACATGCCAGCTCAAAACCGTCAAGCTGCAGCTCAGAAAGATAGTCGTGAAACAAGCAAGTGGTAGCTTGTGTCTATATATGCTTCGGCTTTTTGAAATGCTTAGGAATACATGCCCCGATACCTGTTTATCATCCTTGTTTTAAAGCATGGAAGATGAAAATGATGGTTGAAAAAAGCAAGAAGAAGCGAAGTTGGGGAAGGAAATGGTGCAAATCATGTTTCTCAGTATGTTGTACAACTGTCTTAGAAAAGTAGCAATAGAGTTTGAATTTGTTTTACAACATCTGTTTGATTTAGGACTTTCGATAATGTTTGAATGGTTTGGCAAACAGCGTTGGACAAGCATTCTTGTTCAGGTTCTACATGTAAATTCTCAAGTGGCGTAGAGTCCCCCCTGTTTCTATGTAAGTTATGCAAGTTAATTGCCCTGTTTCCATGTAAGTTATGTAAGGTAATTGTGGTTGTGGTTTAAAAAAAGTTATTTTATAAAAAATATTTTTGATTAAGGTTGATTTGATATTTATATATGTTTGATTAAAACTGTGGTTAAAATTAAAGTTGAACAAAAAATAATCTAATGTGTTTGGTGATATATATTAATATTAATGGTTTTTAATTTAAATATTGTAGATTTAATTATTGTTATTATATTATGAAATAAATAATACTTTATATAAAAAAAATTATTGTTTCATTGAACTATCTATAATTTCATCACGTATGAAATTTATCCGAGAATGACTATAGTTTCCATGGTTTTTTTTAGCGTATAACAAAATCAAGTAAAATATTATTAAGAATAAAATTTGGATTACAATCAAATTCTGTAAAGACTACGCCATCATGTGATCTTCTTTTAATTTATGTAATATTATTAAATAATGTTAAACACTAGATTTTTTTTAATAAAATATATTTTAAAAAAAATTAAAATTTTTTTATTATTGACGTTAATAATGCAAGTGAATAAAATCACTAGATTATTACGTGTTAATAAATGTACAAAGTGAATAAAATCACTAGATTATTACGTGTTAATAAATGTACAGAGTGAATTAGTTCACTCTATATACTGTTTGCTTTGTTAAGTGAACAGTGCTAACAAAGTAGGTGCATCTCGCTTTTCCTTGACCTGCATTTCTGTGTGATTTTTGGTGGGTCCCTTGAACTAAAAAACACTATTTATCACTTTAACTAAACAACATAAAATTATGGTTTTTTTAAAATATAACTGTTGTCGCGTAGACAAACATGCTCCTACAAATGTTTCCAATTAAACTGGCGAGGGTTGATTTGAATTGCCTGGATGTCAGGAAAAACCTAATTTGGCTTTATTTTTAATTTTATTCACTATATATATATTTTTTATTAACGTGGGTGTCCGGGCTAGCTTGCGCGCACCACGACTAATCCCACGGCCCACTGAACATCCTGCAAGCCCAGTGAGCAGGTAAGGCACCGCAGGGGTGACAGGAATACCGCACAGGAAGGACCCAATAGAGATAGGAAGGGAACAAACTCTCCAGCCCCACTTCCCCTGGAACTCGAACCGAAGTTCGAAGGAAGGAGAGCTGCCCCAACAACCACTGAGCCAACAACCTTGTTCGCTATTTTTTTTCTTAAAAAAAGTAGGTGACATATTGACTGTAGTAAATATGACATGTCATCTTTGATCCCAACTTCTATAACCGAAGAGATGGCTTGAAAAACATGCTATGGTTTTATAAAAAAAAAAAAAAAATTTCAATTTATTTTAATTTAAAAATAAAAAAAAACACTTTTATAATCTTAATATACTAATTTTTTATTATAAAAACAAAATCAATTCAAAAACCCATAAGATATGTTGTCTGTAGCCTAATTTCTTGTCACTGGAAGTGGTTGGAAATTATAATATGATTTTTTAGATCCAAAAATTTAATTTTAAATTTATTTTAATATAAAAACACATTTAAAAAAACTTTTATAGCTCTAATACAAAAAATATCTCACAAAAAATCAAAATCAATTCAAAAATATAGAAAATGTATCGGCATTAGCCCAATTTCCTATCACAGTAAAGGTTGTTGGAAAAACGAATTAGAGTTTTTTGAATAAAAAAATATAGTTTTCAAAACTTTTTTTATTTTTAGTTTTCATGTTCTTAAAATATCATGTTTCAATTTATAAAAGAGAGAAAATATTGGTGGTTGGCCATGTTTCGATAATAATTTTATTTTTGTGTGAGAGAAATATCATTTAGGTATAAAGAAATTGATTTTAATGTGAATAATTTTTTTTTTAATGAGACAAATATCATTTAGGTATTTTGAGCTTCCATCTCACTAGAAGAAGTAGATTGAGGTTAAGGAATAATTTTTTATTTGATTTATTACTAATTTAAAAATGCTTTTAAAATTAAAATTTAATTTATTAAAATTCTTAAAGTATTTGTATTTATTCAGATAAACAATATTCACCTCACATATATTTCAAATTAAAGATATTGGAACTAACTTTCAATCAATACGAACTCAAAGGAATAATTTACTCCTTTTGTCATTTTTACTCTTTTTTTCCTTTATTTTAATTTTTGGAGGAAGAAAAAGAAAAAGAAGGAGGAGGAGGAGGAGGAGGAGGAGGTAAAAGGACTGTTCAATTAATTCTTATATGCTACAAGGACTAAGGAATTAGTCTTAATAAATACAGGGACTGGTAATTAGCTCAAACCCAATCGATGGCGTAAAAAAAGAAAAGCTCTACCGATGCCCGAATACAGATGCTTCAGCCCAACTGAGAGCCCGACCCAACAAAAGCTAATCTACCAGTCATTATGCACCATCTCACCATTTTCTGCTACAATAATCAGAAAGAAAGAGGCTCGGAGAATCAGAATGGGTAGAAGCAGAGGAGGAGGAGGAGGAGGAGGAGGAGGAGACACAGAGCTTCACGCCGCGGCGAGGTCAGGTGACATGAAAGCGGTTGAGTCAATTGTCAGCTCAAACCCTTTGGCTATTAACTCTAGAGATAAGCACTCTAGAACCCCGTATCCTCCTCCCTTTTCCATTTTCGTTTTCTTAATCCTTTATTTAGTATTTTAATCATTATTTTTTCTAGTATTTCGGGCTTAACATGATCCAGTTAATAGCATATTCAAGATTTTGCTAGCTTTAGAGTACGCTTACTTTGATGATGACTTGAAGGTAAAGTTCACTACTCTGAATATTTTATGCCCTTTTAGAGACAGAGACAATCTTGCTTGAAATAGAGCTGATTTCCCATTACCGAGACAAGAAATGTGAGCCAGACAATCTTTTGTTGTTGTCCAATTATCCTCAGAATTCGGAAAGGACTCGAAGAGTAAATGAAATTTTCTGTCTTTTGTATGTCTGTGTCTGGCTTCATCTATTTAGCTTGTTTGTTTTGCTGTCTATTAAAATTTCTAGGTAGATATCAGCATGATGAATAAGTAGATACGAAGCATTTATAGACTAGAAAATACTTGAATGAAAGTAGATGGATTGACTGGAGTGAAGTCCAATGTGTGCTCTACATCCATATGCATGCTTGTTTGCCTTATCTTGCATAATTGAAATTTATAGTTCAAGGAAAGGTGCCTGGAAATTAACATTTTGAGCTTTTACTACTAATAAAGATGGTTGCAAACTTGTGTTATAAAATGAAATAAGAGAATAATCATGTCAGGCATTATTTGTGTAGTTTTCATCTTTAGTTTCATATGTTCATTTTCTTATTTTCTTTCATGAATATGCTGGCTCTGGTGTTTCATGCTAATTTCTAATCAGAACTCCAAAGGGTACTGAAATTGCTGGGTTTTAGAATTTTTCTTCCTTGACACCGTACCCTCGTTTCATAGATTGCATTTAGCAGCATGGTCAGGGCAGGCAGAGGTGGTGAGTTATCTCTGCAAGCACAAGGCTGATGTTGGTGCTGCTGCCATGGATGACATGGGAGCAATTCACTTTGCCGCCCAAAAAGGCCATTCAGAAGTTGTCCGAACTCTGCTTTCATCTGGGGCCTCCATCAAAGCGTCCACCAGAAAGGGCCTTACTCCACTTCACTTTGCTGTTCAAGGGTCCCATCTGGAGCTAGTCAAGTATTTGGTAAGGAAAGGAGCAAGCCTTACTGTCAGGACAAAAGCAGGAATGACTCCTCTTGATCTGGCAACCAATGAAGAAATCCACGTGTTTCTGGAAGAAAGCGAAAGCACATCTAAGAAAGGAACCTCGGACGGAAAAGACAAACCTGAAGCATCTGAACCAAAGACATCTTTGCAGGATAAATCAGAGAATTCTGGTGGTGAAACTAATGCTGGAGAGCATGAAGAACAGGAGATTAGAAATGAAAAGAGGAAGGGCGAAGAAGATGATGCTAAGGAAACTTCATCGGAACCGAAAAGAGCCAGAGTAGCACTTAATCATCTTCTGAGTGCAGATGACACTCAGGAAGAATATCTGTAAGGATAGTATAGAAGATAGTTGGGCTAACTAACCTCTTAATCAACACCCCGGCATCAATGTTGTCTTGAGAGTATATCTTTGGTATGGCTTTAAGTCGATTAACTCGTTGTTTTTTCGTTTTTTTTAATGATTTTTTTTTAAAAATTATCTTTTAATATTTTATTGATAGAAAATTAGATTTCATCATTTATTTTAGTTTGCTTTCTACAAAGTTATTTAAGTTTCATGATCTGAGTTATATTCTTTTTTTAATTTTATTTTTAATATTTTATTTATTGAGAATTAAGCCTTTTGATTTATTATATATGAGGTTATCCAGATCTCATGACCCGAGTCACAAGTTTGACGAGGTAATTTAAGTTGACTCGATGATTTTTTTTTTTAAATTTTATCGTTTAAAAATTAGGTTAATTGAGAATTGTGCATCATAATTTATTTCGATTTGTTTTCTATGAAGTCATCTCAATCTCATGACTTAGATTGCGGGTTTGGTTGGTTATCTCGAATTGACTAAGATCATTTTTTAGTTTGTTTTTTATAAGTTTATTTTGATCTTATGATTCAGATCACGAGTTTGGTGTGTTAACTTGAGTTGACTCTGGTTTTTTTTTGTATTTTTTTAATTGATTTTTTTTTAAAAATTAATCATTCAATATTAGATTGATTAAGAATTTGATTTCATAATTTAATTTAATTGTTATAGAGTTATCCTGATATAATGATTTGAGTTATAAGTTTGACGGTTTAATTTAGGTTGACTCAAATTATTTTTTTATGGTTTTATTTTTAATTTTATTTTTTAATATTAAATTAATAAATAACTAAATTTTATAATTTATTTTGATTTATATATTAGCTGTTTGAATATTTTTAATGTTTATCTAGTAACTTACTAATCTATAATCATACTCTATTTCTATAAGTTACTATTGTAATATTTAGGGTATTTAAAATCTAACTTTCATGTATACAAAGCATTAATTCTTTCTGGGGTTAAGCAAATCATCAATTTTTGAATCCGTGAGAATTTGTTTTTCACTAATGTTAATTCAAATTAGAAAAGATAATATGAAAAAGAAGTCTGCTTAGTATTTTAACTAACATTAACAGAAAATCTAAAACATTGCGAATGCTTACTGTGTTTTTTTTTTTTTACCCTTCTTTTCACATAAAAAAAAAAAAGCTTGCAATTAAGGGTGTTATTGTCTTTTAGAAAGGATAAATTCGTCATTTTGAAATTTACACATGCAAAGAGGTCTTTTTGCATTTTTTTTAACCGTAAGATTACTTATAAAATAACTTTTATGACAAATGAAAATGAACTTGAATCCAAGGGCTCTTTCCTTTTTCAAGGAACGATTAAATTATGTAGTTGCCCTTGGAAACAAAAATACTAATACTTTCATGCAGGAGCCTTTTCGTCTTAAACTAAAGTTTTTTCATTAAACACATATGGATTAGGGCATTTCAGTTTTTTTAGTTTTTTTAAGTCTTTCTATAAAATTGATTTATTTTTAATTTTATTTTTTAATATTTAATTTTTTTTTAAAATTAATTTTTATATATTTTTTTCACATTTATTTCTATAGAATTATCATGATTATATGTTCATAGTTATAGGATTAGCATGTTAACTCAGCTTTACCTGAATTTTTATTTTTCATTGCTTTTAATTTTTTTTTTTTATTTTACTTATCAACTTGGATTGTTTTATAATTAGTTCAATTCACTTTCTCTAAAATAGTTTTTTTTTTTTTTTTAGCATGGATGATCATTTGATTAAATAATTTTTTTTAAAAAAAAGTTAAATATAACTAAGAGAATGACTAATGTTATCAAATAAAATATTTGAATTTTAATTATTTCTTGATCAAATATTAATTTATATAATTAGATGGATGTATAAATATTTTAATTTATAATTAGAAAGTTTTTTATATATAAAAAAATACATTTGAAAAGTTTATATATTTATTTTTTATTAAAAATAAAATATCTAACCCGGAATCACAACTCGCATAGCTAGCTTCATTCATTTTGAGTGACAAGCTGCTATAATTAAGAGATTATATTAATTATATACAATTGAAAGTTTTTCCACGACACTTTTGTAATGTGTTTTTTTTTTTTTTTAATTTAAAGGTACGCTGAATTTTGAACGGTAACTTTTTTTCATCCAATGCTGTAGGGTTAAAGTGTCAAATCATACGAGTACCTTTTCAGTTTGATAGAAAAGAAAAATGACAATCAAATTTTGAAGCAGGGGATTTTTAATAATTTCTTAAAATAATTAAAGAAAAAAAAAGAAAAGAGAAAGCAGAGCATGAAACGACAGCATTTAAAACATCAACTCGAGAAAAAAGAAAAAACAAATGCACAGGGAAAAATACAGACAGAGGTCTCTCCAGCATCTACCCTTTGCTTAACTATCCCAGCAATCCCTCCCTCACCCCCTCACAGTCTCACCCAAAACTTGAGCCATGGATTTGCTCTCACTCTCTTCCTCCACAGCAACCCCGCTCTTTTCCTCTCTAAAACCCACTCTCTCTCCCCACCACAACCTAAAACCACCCACTTCACCCTTCCCCTTCCTTTTCAAACCCCTAACACCATCTTCTCCAAAACTTTCACCTCTCAAAACCTCCCTTAAATCCTCCCTAACCTTAACCCCATTTCCCCAACTGGCCTCCCCTCAAACACCGGCCACCTCCATGAGAGGGGCCGAGACGGACGCTATGGGCCTCTTGTTGAGGGAAAGGATTGTGTTTCTAGGGAACAATATAGATGATTTCGTGGCTGATGCTATTATTAGTCAGCTGTTGCTTCTTGATGCCCAGGATCCTACTAAAGATATCCGTCTCTTCGTTAACTGTCCTGGTGGTTCTCTTAGGTAATCCTAAACAATATCCATTTTTCATTTTCTTATTTTGAGCTCAAAGTTTGAATCTTTTTTACTATTTTTTTTTATAGGAAAGATGGATACTTAGATTTTTTATCTTGTTTATTAAAGCAGTGTGTGGTTGGTTCAAGTAATTGAATTGAAGTGGGATTAGTGAAACGCATGGGTTTTAATCCTAGTCCAGGGGGAAAAAATGGTATTGAAATTCTTTGGAATGGTTATTTGTTGTAGAATGCATCCAAGTGAGTCTAGTTTATATAATTAAACAGCCTCGAGGCTTCACATTTGCAAGAGAACTGATTATAGATTGATGGTTAGTTTCATCTTGATATTGTGGGAACGGAAAAATAAACAACATATAAAAGTGAACAAGAGCCATAAAGATCTTTGAGAAGCGTGTTTGTAGGTGATAGATCCACTTGGGTGATCTAGGGCAAAGAAAATCTATTTCCTTTTTTACCATTTTGTTTTTTTTGTTCACTTGCTGATCAGCTTTTAATGATATTCTGCACAGTGCTTCAATGGCTATCTATGACGTGGTGCAGCTTGTGAGGGCTGATGTTTCCACAATTGCCCTTGGCATTTCAGCTTCAACAGCTTCTATAATTCTTGGAGGTGGAACGAAAGGCAAACGTTTTGCAATGCCCAACACACGGATAATGATTCATCAACCTCTTGGAGGAGCTAGTGGGCAAGCAATAGATGTGGAAATTCAAGCACGAGAAATTATGCATAACAAGAATAATATAATTAGAATTGTTTCGGGTTTCACTAGTCGCTCGGTTGAGCAAGTGCAAAAAGATATGGATAGAGATCGTTACATGTCTCCAATTGAAGCAGTTGAATATGGAATAATTGATGGAGTTATTGACAGAGATAGCATCATTCCTTTGGCTCCAGTGCCAGAAAGAGTGACACCGACCCTGAATTATGAGGATATGCGTAAAGATCCAATGAAATTCTTGAATCCTGATGTCCCTGATGATGAGATATACTAGCCCAGAGCATCCTTTACAGGTATCTTACTCTTAATGTGTTCCTTGCAATGTTCATGAAGCTTTAAGAATTACATGTCCTACATTGGGGGTTGTGTCTGCATTTTGCCAAACTGGGTTTCTCTGAGAACAGCTGTAGGAAATGGTTGCATGCGTGTCTTTGTAAAATGTTTTCTCATTTTAGATAAAACAATGCCTTCTTAAAATGTAAATGGCTGGTTTGACATGGGTCTCAGTATATTTCCAAGAAATAAAATAGATTTTTAGAATGCAATACCTAATTCATTCTTGTTTGAATTGGAGAGGAAAAAGCTCAGTGAAAGCCAGGAATGGATCAAAAGAATCAGGTTTTGCTAAAAAGAAACTAGGCAGTTCCCTTCCATATTGTGTTGTGTAACCTTCATTATAGACTTGCCCATATATTTTGCAGGCTAAACCATATTTTACTTGAGAAAGAATGTGGAATCATTGTTATAAAAAACAGACAAATTCTTTTGGTGCTACAACATCGAGCGCCTTCTTTTCCTTCACTCTTGAATGAGAATTAAAGGAATCATAGTGTCTTACAGAATTTGTAGCTAGTCTGATAAAAGCAGCTAATTATAATACAAATGGTAAGAACCGAATTGCTATAATGCTCCAAACTCATGGATTTGATTAAGGTAGGCACTTGAAAATTGACTGCTTACAAAGTACACCAGTGCAGTTACAATTTTGATCTCCAATAAGTCCACTCAACTCAATTAAATCTCAATCCCAAACTAGTTGGGGCTGACTAAGTGGTTACTTCTTCTTCTTCTTTTTTTCAATTTCTTTTATGCTTGTCATTCTCTTTAGGGCATTTTGGATATTGTCATGAAAAGGATGCTTGTTGTTTTTTGTTGTCAAGCCCAACTAGCTTGTCATTCTGCTTGGAAAGTACAATGCCGGGGCGTGGCACCTGGCAGCAAGGGTTGGGTTCTAGATTCTCAACACCTTTGGTCATTTAGTAATCCCATTGCTTAGATTGGACATTGTTATTTTTAACTACTTTAATATTAGTTACAGTGCAGTGGGAAGAGTTAACAGAATTTTCTGTGTTTTTATATTTCTTCGTGCTGGATGATAAGATTGATGCAAGAGGGCAAACTTGCACCATCACTGAAATATGAGATGGTTTATGGTCCCTCCCTTTGTTTCTTAGTGGAAAAAAGAGAGAGAGTAAATAATGACAAACAAAAAGAATACTAAAAGCTCGAGTTACTTCCTTGCCCATCGTTGACTGGCTGTAGTCATTTTGAATTGTTTAAGGCCTCCTTGTCGTTGAAATACTTGTGTATAATAATGTAAAGCTTGACAACATTTTCAATCCTCTTCATCGCTCATAAAATCTATAGGATAAAAGCTTAGTGCTATGATGTAGTTTTTTATGTAGGTGTGCATGATGATCAATGAAACTTCTAAATATGAATCAGATTTTTTCCTTTTGAAATCCTCTTAGCCAGGTATACATCACGGTTTGGAGTTGACGGATTGTCCATGCGTTTGAATGGTCACCTGCGGGAGTTGAAACAGTTTTTCTTGCTTTGCTGACCAGCCTGGACCACATCAAATTCAGTGGATTGATACTACAACCTTAAGCTGTTTCCATATCTTGTATGTTACTTTAATAAATTCTCCATTAAAAGAGAATTATTTGATTATCATCCTCATTTTGTACCACACTTATGAATACTATTGCAACTGATTGAGCTTTAAAATGTTGGCACTGATTTGATATGATTCAGTCAGGGAAAGGGCGAGTGACTCAAATCTTAATACTCAAAAAGTGAAAAGCGTACCATCATTCCACTCTTACTGTGATCGTTCATTTAGTGCCAGTTGCATGTATAAAGGGCAGTGGATCTTTTGGGGTTTGAATACAGGATTCTGATGGCACTTTATGCTGATGCGAACTTTATGCTGGAATCCTTTCACACCAACTCCCAAGAGTTTGAGGTTCCAAACCCATCCCCTGTCCCTAGTGAGAAAAGATAAGTGATTTCACAGCAGTCCTAGTGAGCTTTCCTTATGCCGGTGAGACCAATCTGATCTAATTTGGTGGGGTGGACGGAACGGTATTATAATCCGATGAACTGAGCAGATGAATGCATCATAGCAGAGCATTGCTGACCTCCTTGTGTTTAGTCTCTTGGCATTTCTTTGCTCGACGTTGCACAGAAGGGGAAAACAGCAAAGTGACTGAGAGAAGACTCGAATAAGTAACAATATGTTTTTATTCTTGAAACGTTAAAAGCACGTCTAACACGTCCTTTTGACACAACAAGGCTTCTTCCGTTTTGGAAAGAATCATTGTATTCTTTCCCTATTTCCTTTCTCCATGGATTCTATGCATTTCTTTCCTTGCCCGCTCTCTTTCCTTCAACCAAGGGTGGGGAAAAAAATGCTTTATTGCTTGAGCAATATTAAATTGCCAAATTTAACAACATTTCTATCCACACTAAAAGTAGAACAAAGAGCGATAATCAACAAAACATGGCCCCAGAACCAGTCATGGAAGTTAAAATTCCTCCTAGAGTTGATCTAGCAGAAATTACAAGGTCAACGAGGGATCTTCCACCGGCTCACTACACATTTAAGATCGAAAACTTCTCCCTACTTGCAAATGCAAAGATAGACAACGTCGAATCAGGTGACTTTCAAGCTGGCAGCTACAAATGGTATGTGGGCTCAACTTTAGTTCCATGCATGGTTGGCCTCAAATGGTGTCTTTATCTTCCTCTGAATTTACCATGTTTCCTTTCTTTCCATGATAAAGATTTTTGAACTGCAGGAGATTACGTCTCTATCCTAACGGAAACAAGAAAAACAACGGGGATGGACACATATCTCTATATTTGGCATTTTCCAATTCAAATGCACTCCCTTTTGGCTGGGAGGTCAACGTGAACTTCAGATTGTTTGTTTATAACCAAATCCAAGACAATTACTTGACTATCCAATGTAAGCTAGCACACAACTTGATCAAATGGTCCTGTGAGACAGGGCTTAACCATTGTTTTTATTCAATTATTCTTGCACACATTAAGGACTCGAAACGTTTGCTGATCAGATGCTAAAGGAAGGGTAAGACGCTTTCATGGAATGAAAACAGAATTGGGTTTTGACCAATTAATCCCCCTGACTGTTTTCAATGACGAGTCAAAGGGATATCTAATTGATGATCGTTGCATATTTGGAGCTGAGATTTTTGTTATTAAACCTACTGGCAAAGGTGAATGCTTGACCTTGGTTAAGCAACCTGTCATCGACACTTATACCTGGAAAATTCAGCACTTCTCAGCACTGGATCAAGAATCTTACAAGTCCCAAGTTTTTTCTTTTGGAGGGCACAAATGGTACGTAAGATTAAATGAAATGCTATATTTATTGGTATGTGTGTATTAATTTGTTTTCAACGTAGGGCTTTGCTGGTTTATCCGAAAGGGAATTCAACAGAGAAAGGAAAAAGCTTGTCTATCTACTTAGTAATGGAGGATTTTGAAACTCTTCCATGTGGACGAACAACGTATGCTGAATACATGCTGCGTGTGAGAGACCAGCTTTTCGGAAAACATATCGAAAAAAAAGGTCAATTCACAACCTCTGCTTAGATTGTTAGAAAAGAAAAGAAAAATTGTTCTGTCAAGCTTTATTTTTACTGATAAATGGTTTAATCAATGTGCTGCAGCCTCTTTCCATTTTTCTAATTCAATCAAGGACTGGGGTCACCTAAACTTTATGTCTCTCGATGACGTCAACGCCCTTCCAAAGGGATTTCTAGTTAATGATACTTTGGCTGTTGAGGTACAAATTCAAGTGACAACGGTGGTCAAGGAATTCTCCTGAAGTTGCTCGTCCGATCATGTGTGCCAATACTCCTAAAATTTGATATTCAGAAACTATTGTGAGTCAAGAATTTGGTGGCAAAAAGGCTGCCTTGTCTTTAAATTGGGAGTATTGATTGTCCATATTCTTTAAGCTGTTCTAATTCTTAATGTTGTTCCTGCATATTTCTCAACAACTTTTGTATCCTATCACTTACGGTGTGTTTATTTTTGCTTTTGTTTTTATATTTGCTTTGAGGTACAGCCCTCTATAGCAAAAAACAAAGGAGCAAAAACAGTAAATTTACATTTTTATCATTGCGTATTTTGCTTTGAGTGTTGAGCTCCATTACTAAAAATAAACACAGTAGCAAAAACAAACTCGAACTAGTTCAAAAACAACTTGTAAGACTGATAAAAACATCGGTTAGCTTATAAAAAAACTTTAAAATGAAATTTTTCTAAGTAATGAAACAATAATATATTGAATGATTATGATCAGTCCATGATCTGAATTATTGACTCAACCGAGTTTAATACCTCTATAAAATGCGCTACAGATTTGTTATTCATAAGGACCTGAAACCTGTTTTGATGAACTTGAAATCTGGTTGGGGTACAAAAAAGACGCTGCTAAATTAAGCTTCATCATGTCTGGCAGTATTTTGTATACAATCACAATATGAGTATGTGACTTTTCTGCCTGCATGCTTACTCGATTGACCAGAAGGAATTTACATCCTGGCACCATCTAATTATGCCTTTATGGCACCCTTTTTTTTTTTTTTTTGAAGTTTAGACCTGTCAACAGTAAAATATATATAGGAAATATAATTAATAGCTAGCTTTGTAAGAAGTGATGTTTTGCCATGTTGAGTTGTCTACTTATCTCCAACTTCTATGTCCTGATACCTGGAAATGATAAAGGAGGCGTATTAGCTCATCAGGAAGCTAACGTGACAGGTATTTTAATCTTGAGGACAAGGTAAATCGAAGCAAGAATTCTTGCTTTCCTCTTGTGACTGTTCATTGAAGGAGTCGAAGATTCCAAACTTCTTATTTTGTGGACACTTGCACGCATTTGAAGATTTTGTCAGTGTGTACAGAGTTTTCCAAGAGCTCTCACGAAATCTTTTCAATAATTATTAACAACCAAATTGCACATGATTTATCCCCGGATGCTGATTAAATTCTTTTTTTGGCGCTCCGCCCCCTCTTGATCTGGGATATTTCCTGGGTTGATTGCCAGTCATGATGCTGATTCTTCAACGATGGAGCTTCAGGTACAAGGGAGAATTCTGCCTGAAACATAAGAACACTGGCCTGCCAACCTGCACATTGTACCAAATGCCTGAGATATTGAGATTCATGCATTCAAAAAACAGAACAAACGCATTTCTAGCTAATTATTAACAGGATTACTTGCAGTTTAGGTTACAAATGTCACTCTAAACCATGCACTGTTCTGTATGTCATAACCCAGCTGTCCCGAGTCTTTCAACTTAAAAACAATAGATTGCCGGCTTCTCGAACCCTGAGTCATTGACTCGGTTCATTCATTTCTATAGTCACTCTGTCGGTAGATCCTCATATTCTGTCGAATTATTCTGGTTTATGGGTTTGGTAGCTGCTAAACATTGCATCATCAAAATTTAACAAAACACGAAAGATGCTGAGCTGTCCTGAAGCAGTTGTTGCTGGCAGTGCTTCGCACAGATTATCATTGGCCTGTGGTTTGCTTTCTATTAATTCTAATTAACGGCTATGATCTTGATTTTGACTGATTTGATCAACGAGTCCTTGTTTAGTAATAATCGCCCGGTCAAAGATGCAAAATGATGCCATTTCTTTTGGGGGAGTATTAAGTATTTGCTAATGAATTTTTTAGATTCCCTAATTAGCATTATTAACTACTGAATTAGTACAAGACTAATGTTCGCTTAGGTAATTGTTGCGTGTGCCGCCTTGTTTCCGTCCTATTCAAGTGCCTTAAACATCCTGAAAGTATTAATCTAAGTAAAAGAATCAATGTCAATTCAAGTAATTCTTGTTTAGTTTAACTGTCAGAGAATTACAAGAAAGATATTAACCAACAACTCTTGATCATGGCACTATTGAGCACATAAAATTTGAATTAGATGAAGATTTGTTATTGTTAATGATCAATATTTTATCTTTTAAGGTTTTATAGATTGTGTAAACAGAATAATTGTACTTAATATTTTAGAATTTCAGCACCACCATCTTAATTAGCTACAATCCTAAATAAGTTTTAGGAACTATATAAAATATAACTCAAAATCTACCTTTAATATGATATAACCTAAGCTTTATAGTGAAGAAAAAAAAACAGAAAAAAATAGAGTATGAACTTAAAGAAAACAATCTTAAAAAAATTGAGGTGAAGAAAAGTCTAAAAATATGTGTTAAACACTCTTTATTCAGCCTCCTTTATGTCGGAGCTGATATAGAATTAATTCATGTCATCTATCAAACTTAATTATTTGCTATAAAACAAAATTAACTTAATTATTTTTTGCTTGAAAATATGAATTTTTGTTTTTTTAAAAATTGTTCATGTTAAGAAAAAACTATATAGACTGTTTATTTATAAGTTGGACAAATAAAAATGGGCTCGTAAATAATAATTCTTTATAGACTTAAAAAATATTTTATAATAAACTCAAACCCAAACTTCAGCTTTGGACCTCGGTCCAGCAAAGTAAGTTTGACTTAAACTTAAACCCCATTTAACCTAAGATCTCTTCTCTCGTAAAGCTTTAGTGTCTTAACATCTCAATTTTAACTTTTTAACTTTTCACAGCTTCAAAAAAAATCTTGTAATCTTTTAAAGTGGGATTGAGGGTTCTTCAATTTACAAAACATGACAATTAAGGATTTTTTGAAATTAAATTTTCATGTACCAAGGATTATGATAATTTTTTTTATGCATGTGTATAAGATAGTCATTATATATATATATATAAAAAAAACTAAAACCTGTGGGAAGGGTATTATGCATATACCTTGATTTATTATAGACTTTAATAATGAATTTACAATTTGGCCCTTTAAAAAAATCACGAAAACTATCTTTAAGGGGTATAATTGTGATATCCCACATCGAAAACGAGCATCCAGAATCAGGGTCTTATTAGTAGTGTTGGTTGCTAACATGTTGTATGTGTTTAGGGGTATCAGGCTCAGAAGTGGATTCGTGTCATCAAGAACAAAACCGTGAGAACGGTAAGGTCCAAAGTGAACAATATACAACATGTTGGGCCGGGCTGTTACAATAATGATCTTTTCACTTGGTTCATTTATCATTGTTTAGGGTCATCTTGATCTTTTCATAAGTTTTTTTTTATAGTAAAATCACTTTATTGCCCTTAAAAGTTAAAAAAAAAAAACATTTAACTTTGGTCTAGGGTTTTTTTTTATATTTCACATTTTTTACTACAATGTAATGACTTTTTCACCCTTGGAATTAAATTTTCAAAAGCTTGATTGCAGGGGCTCTTCGTCATTTCACAATGGTTTTTTCACAATAATTTTTTGGTTCTAGAGGCAATGTGGTATTTTTATATAAAAAAATAAATTAAAAAGTTGTGCAACTAACTCCGGTGGTCAAAACCATTATTCTGTTGTGTCATTTGATTTATCTCGACCTTCTCTTCCTTTCTATATAGCTCATGTAGCCAACAGACAGGCTTTCGGTGCGACACCGACAAACTTTTCTTCCTTTTCTTCTTTGTTATCTCTTTCCTCCTAAGAATATATTTCCCTCCAAATTTGTAGATTAACCCTTCAAGTGTGTTTTCTTTTCATTTTATCTCTCTCTTTTTACTCCTATTTGTTTTATTTTAATTAATTTTTAAATTTTTTTTTCAATTTCATCCTCCTTCAATTTCTTAGCCTGTCAGATTTTTTTTAGTACTTTTTTTTTTTTGCTTATGGTAAGTTTTTTAATATAATATTTTTTTTTTCAATTTCATCCTTCAATGTTAAATTAGTTGAGAATTAATTATTTTAATTGAACGCGGTATGTGATTTCATGGGTTGTAAATTGAATTATTATCCCAAGTTTAGAAGATTTGTTTGAACCAATTACTATGAATTAAAATAGTAAATTTACCATTTTATCCTTAAAAAACTTTCACATTCACTCCCCTTCAATTATTGTGGATTAGCCATATATAAATTGATTAAAGTTACTACTTTCTATTTATATTTTTTTTCACGGTTAAATTACTAGAATATCTTTAAAAGCAAAACAACACTTAACTTGGGTCTACGGGTTTTTTTTTAAGAAAAAAGTTTCACTCTTAAAGCTTGACTTCAGGGGCTTATTCGGAATCTTATAGGCAACTTGGTCTTTTAATTATTACTGATAATAATGAAAAAAAACTATTTTTTTATTTCTTCTTTTAATTTTGGATTGGTTGAGAAATAGATTTCATGAGTGATTTTCTTTTATGTTTGTATAGGATTATCATGATTTCAAATAAACATGAACTTTAGGGTTGATACTCGAGCATCCATTTTTTTTAATCATGTAATTTAGTAAAAAAAATTAAAAAATAGAGCTATTAAACTCAGTTGAGTGAATGATTCGGGTCGAGGGATGACCGGGATCACTCAATATGTTGTTGTTTCAATACTTAAAAAAATCATCTTAAAGTTTTTCTTTTAAAAGCTAACACATGTTTCTATCAGTCTTTTAATTTGTCATTGGACCTATGAAATCAATCAATTGACATTGGATCAATTTTGATATGGTTTAATTAAAAACTCGAGTTAAACAAAGAGTCGAGTTGATAAATTTTAAGATCTACATACTTCTCCGGGTTTAATGATAATGCCAAAAAAAATATCACCTATTTTTAATATTTTTAAAAAATTACCCCGGTCTATGGCGGAGCACATGCCAATAAATTAAAAGGACCTAAAGAAAGATACACAATGGCATACCAAAGGCATTCCCTAGCATGAAAGCGCCTTCTCAACGGCACAATATTTTAGAGAATCACCTTATAAAAACAGAGGGCAAGTGCACAAGGTCCTTTTCATTGCTTCCATCAGGCCATTTCTTTATCTGTGCTAAACATCTACTTCTTTGGTGTCTAAATCACTGAAAAGGTACTTCTTCTGATAGTAAATTCATTTCACACTGCCTCTTTGTGTACTTTTACAGCAAGTGATGTTAGCTATACTGTATGATTGACTTATGGAGGATTGATTTAGCAGCTGATTGGTAGATTACACTTAGCTGATTAACTTGCTTGAACATCAGATTTCGAGACCCTTTTCGATCAAATCCCCACTACAATATTCAAAATGAAATAAATTATGAGATTAACGAAGAGGGGAAATTTTATGTACTATTACCACTGGTTAATTTCCTGCCTTTCTCAATGGTGGATACGTAATTACTTCCAAAAACATCTGGCCCTGCATACTGGTGAAGAGGAAGACGAATACTTATAATGCGAACATGTAAACTAATTAATGTTCACGTCTGAATCTCGGGGAGGTAAATGCCTAAATGGGTTCCAACCAACGGCACACTTGTAATTTTTTTTTCTGTTCTTCTGGTTTGAATTTCGATTTCTTATTGTTATTATTTTATTGCTTATTAAATTACATGATTTTTATTTTATTGTGGTGTTATTATTGTGTTATTATTGTGTAAGATGCCAGCCTGGGGACAAATATAATACTCAAACCGAAAAACGAACAAGAGTTCCTATAGGTTGATGGGCGATGAAACATTGTCTCTTTGGTGCATTATCAAAAGCAAAAGTTAGATAGTCTTGGTGCAATATATTGCAAGAACGTGTTCCCTGTATTTTTCAAAATTATTGTAGATTTTGTTTTATTTTTATTTTTTATTATTGGACATAGGTTGTATTTGTTCATCTTCTCTCGACTAGATTTTCAACTCCCAACCGGTGGCCAGGTAGGTTATAGGGATCCAAAGCCCAGTTTCTGGCCTCCAAGATTTCTGATCATTGCAAGGATTCATTTGTTCTTTCTGTCATAAATATTGCCTGCCCTTTTTGACGAGGAAGGAGGTTTGGCACATCTACTTGCTTACGGTAAAAGGTAACATGATCAATGATAGAAACAAGGGAAGCTTGACAGGCAACTCGGTTATAAAGCCAGAAAGTAGTCAGCAGCACAACTTCAGTTTTTATCAGAGGGGTGAAGGGGAGAAAGGTGTGATGGAGACGGAAGGAAGAGGGTTTACAGACCTGTATAGGAATTCAAGTGAAGAGTTGTTTCTCAAATCTTTGATGGAGACCTCAATTGGGATGCCAGTACCCACCATGGAGATGTTGGGGTTCAAGAATCTCTCTCAGAACTTCCGTACAGACAGTGAGGAGCTATTCAAAAGCTGGCTTACAAATGGAGAGGCGAGCAAAAAAAAAAAAAAATCTTGATTTCAGCATCCAAGTCTCAAGCTCATCATTTGCTTTTCTGCCTTTGCAGGATTGACTGATCATCTATACATGCCATGAGTTTTTTTTTTTTTTTTTTTTTCTTGTTTCCAAAATCAAAACACAATCACAAGTAGTTGGCTGGCTTTTACTGCATCTTCCTTGACAGAAAAATAAACAGAACATCACAATTTGTGCAGTGAAATGAACTTGGTAATGGTCTAATTCATTTGTCAATTAGTTGGTCAACTTTGATTATTGCCAGGCTTTCGATTCATGGATTGTCATTAAGTGATTGATAATCTGAAGAAGTGGCCATGGAGTTATCAAACCAAAAAACATTAACGGCTCATCTGCTAGATTTGAACTTGGCTGTTTCAAACAAAGCATCTGCCTTGCGGTTTTATTCAGAAAGACCAGGATTTTTCACCAAGTTAGAAAGCTATATTCCATTGCAAAACCTTGCTCATGCGGGGTTTGCAGTTTGGGAAATCATTCCCTTTTTTTTTTAATTTCTTTTTCCCATAGGATGGGTTGGGTTTCTTTCTGACTGATGGACTTTTCTTTTTTCAGAATGGCTATAACTCAACAAGCATGGCACATCGAACGCGACAAGCATCGAGAAGGTGAGTAGATCGAAGTAGTATATGTCGATAGAGAACAAATGAAACTGTGCCATTCTCCAAATCCAGATTGCCCTCATTTTTAAGATTTTCTTGAAGGATTTTTCTGCATTAGTTTTTTTTTTTTTTTTGTATAATCTTAATGGTGCAGAAGTGCATAACTCATGCCTCTAGAGTTAAATGATACAAGTTTTTTTGTTTTAGAGGAAACTATTGCCAATTCATCCTTTACAGACTTGGGAATCATCCACTAGGTTCCAGCTGATTGAAATGCATGGCCCAAAACTCCCTTGCACAAGAAAAAATATCGTTCGATATGCAAGCCCTTCTAGGAGTCTGAAATTCAACCCTGATGTCCTTGGCTTGTATGGGAAAATTCATTTGCTGAGGGAATTAACTATCCCATGTTTTAACATTAAGAAATCTGACTAACAGAAATATGAGTTCCCTTCCCTGCAGAACACTGATTTCTTTAAAGCTTCTATTTTGCAAACCTTCCTGGTCATGACATGGCCAGCTTTAGATTGATACGGAATCATCAAGGTGAATCATATTGTACAGGAATGAAATATATAATCATAAGAGATAGATGAATTGCTACTCTGTTATGGGTTTTTTTCGTTTCCATTTTTGGCTTTAGTAGGCTGCCTTGGAATGTCTTACCATCCAAGTGTTTGAAACTTCTATGATCAGGAAAATAGATAAATAAATCATTAAATGCTTCATGTGACATTGAGGTAATCTAACATTTTGAGGGTTCTGGCAACTATGGATATCTCTTTTGGTTATGTTCTTTTCCCTTGTAGCTAAATATGCTTAGCAAATCCTTCCCAGTTGTTTGGCGTTTGATAGAGGACACCTATTTTGCCACCAATTCTTTGGGGAACTGCCCTCTCTGTCATCCTTCCAGTTCCTCAAATACTCCTCGGTAGCATGTGTAACTGCTCTTTAAGGAATATGGTCATAACTTCTCCATACCTTGCATTTAATTCGTCGCTCCTTCAGTGTTTAAAAAACTTCTAAACTCAGAATTCTGTCTATAATGATTCAATAACTGCAAAAATTGACTAGTTATTTAATGGAAGCTCTCTTATTCCGATGACATGTATAACACATAGTTACTCCAATGATAAACGCAGGATATCAAGTGAACTGGTCAATTTGACCAGCCAGCAACATGGGAGCACACCTCAGAAGAAAAGGAGCAATGATGTCCTATTCACGCAAAATAATCCAACAGCTGATGATGCCTCCAATGATCTCAATGAACAGCCAATCAGGTAGCTTCTGCACCCTTCTTCCATAATGATCTTATTTGTACAACGTTATAAGATTTCCAGATTCGATCATCTATGCGCATGTCATATGATCCTAAAAAGTTAGTAATGTGCCGCCAAGAGCAAAGTGATTCTGATTTATCATTTTGTTGTTACTACTTTTAGCAGGAACGATGTTGAAAGGACCGTGCAGGCTAGTAATTTATATCTGGCTAAGGTCCGTAATAATTTTTTAAAATCTTCAGAAACTTCTGCTCGATTAAACCTCTACAATTCTGACAGTCTCTAATCTCTTACTCAGGCGTGGTTTCACAGTTCTCAACCCATGACAAGAAGTCGATCCTCTGAACTAAGGTATTAGCATTATTGCGCGCGTTTGCATAATAATGATAACAATCACATCCTTCAAAAGTTTTTTGTTAGTGATACCTGCTGTAATTCTGGCTCCAAATTCTTCATCTAGCTGATTATCTTACATCTGGCAGAAGTCCGTGGAATGCATTCTTTAAGACATAGAAATGCATTTACTCAACAGTACAAAGAACAGTTGTTTCCTTTGCTTCATTATCCAACATGTCTTGCAGGAGAAGGTATGCTGCCATGCAATATACTCAGACAAATATAGGTATGGAAATTATGCAGAATGCTTCAGGGCATGGTGTCAACAATTTGAATCAAGAGTTTGGAAATCCAAATGGTTTCAGTGACCCTCCTGTGCATGACACTGCCAATCAGTTGGGCACGTTCATGTCTCCAACCAATTCATCCTCATCTACTTTTAACACCCCACAAATGAGCAGCATAGATAAAGTTTCTTCTGTTGTTAACATGCTAAAGGGTACACTGGAACGCAAGAAGCTAGGTAACCAGATTGAGAAGGAAATAGTTGAAGATAGTTCTAACGCATTTTATCATGCTCAAGTTATAAACTCTACTTTTGATCAACGAAAAGGAAACGGCATTCATGAGATTCCTCCTGGAAGTTTTCAAGAAATATCACCTGGTCAAGTCAAGGACCCTGAGTTCTTGCAGACAGTTCAAGGACCCATCGATCTTGACTTCGAAGGGTTTGTAAATACCATAAATCCGGTTCAGCTGAGCACGGTTTCTCGGGAACCTTCTCAAAGTGGATCTTCTGCCGCTGCACCAGTAGTTTCATCTGCTTTCGATGCATGTGATCGCCCCAGCAACTCAAGTCAAACTCTAAGCATTTGTGAAACCTCAAGGAAACAAGTTGGAAATGGTAGGAGTTCAGAAAATGGCTTTAGAGCCAAAGGTGTGCTGTTTAACAAATGGCCTCTTTTTTTCTATCTTGAAACTTGATTGATTTAGTTTCTAAGTTGTTCCTGCATCTTATATTTCAAATGCAGATTTTAGAGACCGAATAATTGACAATTTGAAGGATGCTCGGAAGGTACTTTACATTCTTCAATGCAGAACAAAAGTATTCTGATCAAATATTTATTGCTTTACCTACTTCCTTTTTTCTATGGTAGAGGGGAGGTCTCGTCCGATATGGATCTGTGACATCAGCAGGTTCAGGTAATCAGTTCATCCTTAGAACTTCACCAGCATGACATTTGGCTTGCCTACAGCGGGCTTCACTAAAAGGAGAAGGGGTCAGCTGGAATGTGTTGCACTATTGGTTTTGATCTGTTCAAAACATTAAGGAAATAAGTTCTTGAATTGAAAAACATAACGCTTTAATAATTCTTGCCATCATAAATAAATCTGCAACTGCCACTTTTGCTATTGTTATTCTCTTCATCAGGTATTCTTGTTGTGGTTTTAAGCAAACCCTAAAAACTACGCAGATGCTTTACTGCATTATTGTGTCGTTATGCGATCATATCACTCTATCTGACCATCCAAATTTATGCAGTGGACAAGGGGGACTCAACTAAGAAGCGGAGAGTGGAACGCTCACGAAAGTAAGTTGAACTTTATTCTTTCAGCTTTATTAACTCTGTTATTCAAACTTTCATTTCATTTTGCATGGCCTACCTGCTTCAGGAACAGATTGATCTCTCATGATTAACATTATTTCTTGTTTAATATAAAGATACAAGCAATACAACTGACTGAGAAAATCAAAACCAAATGGCTAATCATCCTTTCCTTGAAGTATGTAGCATAAGGATATATGGACGATCCACACTGCATGCACCATAATTAGACCTCATGAGCGATATGAGGATGCTAGAAGCACGCAAGTGGTGTTACAAAAAATGCAATATCTTCAAGTGTTGGAGGATTGTTATTGCCTAGTAGCTTTGATTTACGTTGAATTCTTTGGTGATGTAGAATGGCAGAGGCAAAGGAAAGGAATATGACACCGGCAATTCCATCTGACATGCAAGCAGTCCTTAAGCGGTGTGAAAATCTTGAGAAGGAAGTACGATCACTCAAGTTGAACTTGTCTTTCATGAATAGGTAGTGACAACAGTTAGAACTAGATTACTTCCAATTGGGCTGTCAATAAATGCATAGAGACTTGTTCTGTTCTGTTTATTTTTCTGGACGTTTGGCTTCCAAGTAGGTTTTCTATGCATTATGATCTAAAACTGCTTTGTTATTAATCAATTGTTTTCAAATACTCTTTCAGGAAGGATTCTGAACAGACAAAGCAGATAGAAGAGCTTCAGAAACAGAACGAAGATTTAACTGATGAAAAAGAACGCCTCTTGGAAGAAATTGAGAGGATTCTAGCAGAAACAGGAGAGATGTAAAAGTTACTTTCCCTTTTGGCTCTTACACATCTCATACAGGTGTACCTTGTAAGCACCAAGTCTTTTGCAGAAGCAGCAGTAATTATGAAAGACCCAGTTTAGTAATCTAAAGACAATCCAATCCAAGTCCTTAGCAAGCAGAACACTCAAAGAAGTTAAGCCTATTCTTGATTTTCTAGTTTAGGTGTTGTGACTAGTTTGCTGATCACATGTCCATGAATGTACCAAGTGCATGGTAAAATTGGTAAATGCAACTATGTCTGACAAACTGTGAACGCAATATCAATTTTAAAAATTTGGAAGCAATGAACCAGCAGGCTGTAAAATACAAGCTTCAAGGCTTTTATCCAGAGAGATGGTTGTAATCTGTGTCAAATAGTCAACGAGCTTCTGATGATCACTGATGTGCGTGGAAAAATTAAACCATCTCCATTCCTCTTTTGTAAGAGATTGTTTGTCTCCCTTGAGGATATACCAGTATCAACATATTGAGGAAGTAATCGAAGTGTACACAATAATTTATTCTTGGATCTTTCCAAGCATAACGAAGGTAGTAGAGATAGAAGCTGAAGCTGTCTTGCTCAGATCCCTTGCAGGGAGCAGAAAATACAGTAATGCTCACTTTTATCAACCATGTCCTTCAAAACATGATTTGACAATATCATACGTCAATGAGATTTTTTTTCATATAACATGATGACTATACATGAAATCTATTTCTCAGCTACATACACAAGTTGCTCGGCATTTCTTCTAAAAAGATACATTTGGCAACCATGGAATCATTGGGCGACGAGTGTGTCAAATTGCAGCAATGCAGTATCCAGGTTCTGGGAAGAGCGAAAAGGAATTGGCACTTGTTAAAAGACGGCTTCTAGTAATTATCAACTCTATAAATCTCAGGGAGACCAAACCTTTTCGCATACTGGATTGTCAACCAACCCATAAAAGAAAAGTATGCCACAAGAAAACATGCTCGCTTGAAGAAAACTATATTGGCGTGAGAAAAAATCCTAGCTACAGAAGTTAGACGAAGCCATGATTTAATGTACTGTAGGAATTTTATAAAGCTGATGGTGATTATAGATGTTGAAAAACCAGTAATAACTCCGGCTATCGTTTCCCACCTCCAATAGCTAGCTTTTCCTTTCTCCCAGAATGCGGAGGAGTGCAACATCTCTTTAGACCTGAATATGTAAAACCAACAATTCTATGTTAAATATTGGCAATGCCGCATCCAATGATTGCAAAAAGATGCTTATCATTTACATGATTTTCAACTTTAACATTTTCAAAAACATAGGAATAGTATAGATTCAATCATACAAGGACTATACTTTCGACAAGAATATGTGGAGAAATGAAACATTGTATTTATCTTGTTCAATGACAGATGACTAGATGAGTCACTCTAATGGGAGAAGACCATAGCACTAAAAAGCCAAATTCACATTATCAATTGGAAAATCAATATTATCAGAAATACATGACCATAATCAACTCATATCTATCAAGACAGTCAAATCAAACTGGTCCACACACTTCAGATAATCCCTAGGCCATCCATCATCTACTTTGGATATCCCAAATTCACCATCTATATTTGAAGTGCAGACATCAAATGCCATAGAAATACACACAATACAGATGAAGCAAATAAGATTGGGAGTTACTTTTTCATTTAAAAGCGAAAAAAAATGACTCACAGGATGAAATAACGTTTAATCATCTCAACTTGAGATGGATCTTTTGCTTGACAACTGAAAAGATCATCACGATATAAACTCACTTTTGAAATGCCTGATGTATACCAGCAGTCATAGGTTTTATTAACCTGGAGAGGAATGAGTAGAAAAGAGTAAGATAGTGATAATGGACTGAAGGAAATCTGACTTAAAATGTATTACCAATGAGTGAGGCTTGCAGCTTCGCAATCCCTACCTTGAATTTATCTTTGGTCAACCATGCAGCACCAAAATTAGGGCGGCAATTTAGAGGAAGGGCCTCGTTTGGAGCCTCTGCCAAAGCAAATCGAGTCTGACCCAAAGAATTATCTTCGTATTCCACCTGCAAATGGAAAGTTGATAAAGAAATGATATTAAAAGACCCTTTTTTTACTCCAATGCCTCAAACCATTGCACTTTTAAAACCAGTCAGATACATACATAGTGTGCGCAAAACTTGATAACATGGTGTGATGAGAATTTGATGTGTGCATGCCTGAAGTTTGCAGAAATGCTAGTTCCAAATCCTAACACAACCCAGCTATATATAATTCCTTGATGTTGGATTTTTTTGAAAACGCAAACATTGTCAAGAGTTCAGGGATGGGGAATATGAAGAGCTCCAAGCATCAAACGTTACTAATGGATCTGCTCATATACACTACATAATGTTCATATGATAAATGTTGAAAGTGTTCTATTGGGCATTTGCACTAAAAAACTAATATTAAGATATTGTCGTCTGTACATCTACATTAAAGCAAATTCAGAAATAGACCGCACAGATATATACTATAATGATAAAAAAATAAAATATCAAGTTTTCAAGTCTTCTAGAATTTCTTGATCAGAGACAAACAAAAGGTTTAGAAGCAGTTAATGGAGAAAAATTAACAGAATATATATCACCCTCTCAGATATCCAATCTGTCTCAGTGTATCAGCTGCATGCGTTTTCAGAGATGTAGCAGGATTATAGATGTGTATGTGTTAGAAACAGAGAAGAATAGATCATAAGTTATCTAGAGCAAGTTTCAATCAGATCACCACTGACAAGTAAAACAGGGAAGGGAATCCTCCTATCCCGTAGACAAAACCTACTGATAGCACATAAAAGACAGCTTTTACACAAGGACATGCTGAACCATTGTAAAAGCATAACCCTGGAATAACAGTCATACACAACAGCATGACCATAAAAATTACAGAGGCAATTAAATCTATTTGTCGCATGTTCCTTTGAAGAATGTGGGGGTACAAATGACTGAATCTGAGATACAATGGGAAACAATGAGGAATCAGTGTTGCATCACATTAGGTTTAAGGTGACACATAACCATCAAGCCTTCCACTGTCCAATGGTTATATTCCTCTACCAATGAGTCAAAAGATGGTTTTCTTCAAATACAGCTTCCACTGACCAAAACAAATCTATAAAATTAGAAAGAGGTCTTGGCCTCTATCAATTGAATACCAATTATAACCAATCTATAAAATTAATGCTATTTATCAGAATACAAACTTTTTGACAACTGAAAGTTGAAGATAGTCCTAGCTCCTAATGAGTAAGCCTACTGGAACTTCAGCATTATGAACAAGAACAGCAATGTTCATGACGTTTCATACCCTTCTACATCCATAACCCAAGATACTTTTCAAGCTGAAATGTTCCATGGAATCCCATTCCCAAGTCATGGTAAAGAGCCATGCTCTCAGGAAATTCACATATTTTGAGAATGTATAGTTGGAATCACCACATTGTTCTTAGCTTACATAATGTTTAACTTCTAGGTTTCCTATTCAACTAATTTAAAGTTAAATATCTACTTTTGCCATTTCAAGTCCATCCTCCCTTGTTTTCCACTTCCACAACACATTATCTAGGAATAGTACTGACCTCAATTATCAGAAGAAATCATTTTAGCAGCATATACTCCTAATCTTTAGCACAATAGAAGTCATATAATACTTGCTAGAGAACAAGATAAAATCACCTCAAACACTGAAGCCCAGTAGTAATCATAGCGACAGCGAAATTTGCTTCTGTTATTTGGATAAAACACATGCTTGGCTTTATAATTCAACAACCCAAGCTCACAAATCTTAGATGATCTAAGATCCACGCCTGAAAAACAAAGAAACAAAAACAACCCACTTTACACAATTCATAAAAACAAAAAACAAATAAATAGATCAACAAAAACTCATTATCTAAAAAAAAACATCAACAAAACAAAACAAAGATAAGAATTTAAGCTTAAAATCACAGGTGTAAGAAGAGGGAGAGACATACTACTGGAGAGTATCTTGCACTGAAATGGAACAGAGAGGGGGGTTGTAATAGAAAAATGGCCCATGAGAATTGCTAATAATATTGACAAGAAAAGGAAGGCAAAGATTGGGAAAAGAAGAGCTGAGGTTAATCGAAAAGCTAGATACATGAAACCCTTTTTCCCATTTTCAGGGGTTTCTATTTCTAACTCCATCTCATCATCACTAACATCCATAACCACTGCTGTACTGTTAATTTTATTTGTGTGGAGGAAGAAGGAAGAAAATCCTTTTTTTAGAGGGAAAGTAGTGACTGTGGGCTCATCAGAGTACAATACAATCACTCTACTCGATCTATATCCATAGTGGAAGGTTTTTGTCAGGAATTTTTATTTTACTTTGGGTCATTGTGGCTTGTGGCCTCCACAGTAAAGTCAACCATTCGATTTTTTGTTTGAGAATTAAAAAAGGGTTTGCCAAAAGTACATAAATTATTTTTTATTTTTTCAATTGAATATTCAAATTACTGGGATTTTGTCATGCCTCCACCAATGTTCACCGTGAGCGGAATGGTATTGAAAGTTTGAAACTTCCCGACGGGTCCTGGTCCTCGGATCCTGAAGCTCTTCGAGTGGTTGCTGCTGATCATTCTCAAAGCCTTTTTTTGTGTGTGTGGTGCAGAAAACATCTCTGCTTTGCCTCTTTTTATAATCACCCTAAACTTCCACAGAATTTTGTCTAATTAATTTATTTATTGATTTTGCAGATTTAATGAATTGTTTAAATTAACTCTAATTAATTTTGAAATAATTCGACATCTCTAGCCTCCTCTGCAAATAAAGGTAAAGGTACTTATTCTTATTAGTAGGAAAGAAGTTGGAAAAAAGAATAAAAGTAATAAACAAATAAAAAATTATCACTTTCAAGTATGAAACAAGTTTGCTTCTGTCCTTTCTTTTCTTTAGCTTGAGGTTTCATTGTTATATAAAGAAAATTTAAGTTTTCTAGTTCTTATACCTTGATTTAGAGTGAGCTCTTTCCAAGTATTGTTGTTGAAATCATAGGGAACAAATTATGGACTGTTTACACTTATAAACATGCAATTTAGCTTTAAAGACAGAAGTTATAATCATTAGCAATGACTTTTTCTTCTCATCTTGGTTTTGAGATGAAATTTTATAATTTTATAGGGTTAGTGATTCACCATGATCCAAAATATAGATCGATGCGAGTTAAAATAATGAAATGATTTTTTTTTTTTAAAACAAAATCATTAAACTTGTTGTGGAGGGTAATATATTTTTTTTATCAGGGTTTATATGTCATAACCAAATTGTTTGAGGATTAGAGTTGTTTTTTTCTTCCCAACATAGTAAAATAATTTAATTATCCTTAAAAGCAAAATTTATTTTGCTAGCTTCTAATAGCTTTTTAGTTTTTTTTTTTTTATTTTCAAAGCATAGTAAAATAATTAAATTATCCTTAAAAGCAATTTTTATTGAACTAGTGTTTAGAGGTAATTTTTGTATTTTTATCGTGGTTTTTGTTATTATAGATTTGATTGAGGGGTAATTCAATATTTTAAAAATTTAAAATATTATTAAAAAAATTGATGTTGTGAGGTGTTATCTGATGGCCAAACACTAGCTTTAGCGATGGTGTTGGAAGCATTGCGGCATCTTTTTCCATGTGGTGGCGCGTGTGGTGTTTTAGGCAACTTTGAAAAAAAAAATTCTCTTTTCTCTCTTCTCCCCTTAAAGTTTGCACTTATCATTTAAGATTTTAGAGTTATCCACTTATTTATTGATATTTAAACATTGATCCTTTTTTTTTTGTTCAGGGTCTTTTTGTCAAATCTCATTTTGTTTGCAATTTAATAATCCTCATTCTTTTGATTTTGATTTTGATTTTTTGTTTTGAATTGTTTTGTGAATTTAATTTTTATTTTCAACTTTTCCTTTCAATTCAAAATTCTAAGTTGTCCTCTCATTTATTTTTTATTTCATATTTGATTCTTATTCTCTTAATTACTATTTTTATATATATATTTTTTGTTCAATTGATTTTGTTTTTTTTTAATTTTATCTTTTAATATTTAATTTATTAAAAATTGAGCTTCATGGTTTTTCTGGATGGGGTGCTTTTGGTTTAGTTTTCTAGGTCACAAATTTAAAAAGTTAAAACGGGTTGATATTATTTATTTATTTTTATTTTTATTTTATCTTTCAATATTATTTGTTTTGAAAAATAAGCTTCATGATTTTCTTTGGCTGTTTTCAATTATATTATTCCAATCTTATGAACTAGAAAGTTAATGCATAGCACTTTGTCAGCTATTCCTATTTATGCTATGCATCTGCATGGCTGCCTCAATCAATTTGTGATGATATTAACAAAATTGTTAGATCTTTTATTTGGTCTTCTGAGTAGGATAATCGTGGCATCTCTATTTGCTAAGCTCGGATTGTATTACTCAGTAGTCGGCGAGATGATGTTCTTGGAATTCGAAGGTCTCATGAGAAGAATATTACGGGCTTCTATTTTGCAAGCTAAGTACTTGAGGGGTAATTGGACTGCGTTGTTCTATTGTTTCTCCTTCAGTTTCATACGTCTGGAAGTCTGTTCGTAAAAGCTTTCGTAAGCTTAAGGATGAGTACGTCTGGCTGATTGGCAACAGGAAGGATGTCTCCATATGGCTTGATAAATGGTGTCTGAGCTTCGTGACATTGATGCTCATCTTTTAGTGGCTCATCTTATTCTCGAGATTGGGAGTTTAGTGTGCTTCGGGCTCCTCTTCCTCAACATATTAAAGATGTCATTTTCGCTTATACTATTTCTCATTTTTGTTAGGGCGTGGATAATCTGATTTGGGATCCTGCTCCTAATGGGGAGTCTTCTTCTAAATATGCCTATCATTTGCTTTTTCATAACACCAGTTTCACACTTTCACTATTGCAGCTACTAATATTATTTGGCCGTGGAAACTTGGAGTTCCTGAAAAGATGAAGTATTTTATGTAACTCGTTTGTTATGATCGACTGCTGAGTAGTGACCTTCGTTTCGGTTGGCATATTGCGAGGATTCAGACATTTGTTATCGCTGTCATCATGTCAAGAAAACAGGGCTCCATGTACCCCGCGATTGTTCCTCAGCTAGATGGGAGGCCTTGTTTCCGGCCATAGTGTTGGACTCTTTCTTTTCTGCGATTGGCTTCTCTATATTTTGAAGTCTATGGGTTATTTGGAAGTTTCGTCATGAGGAGATTATTCAGGGAAAAGTCCCGCTCCCTCGTTGATCAATTGCAGTATGATAGGTCTCTTCCGGTGTATTGAGATTCGGCTTTTGAGCTTATAACTGATAATTTGGTTGGTGGGCCGTCAGGATTAGTCAGTTGGGTCTCCTCGTGAGTTTCTTAAATTAGATTTAAATTAAGTGTGGATGCTAGTGCTCAGGCAGGAAATCTGAACACCCGTTTCCCTGTCTGAGTGTATGACAAATAGCATTCACACCCATGCAAGGCTACCCAACACTTCTATCAGGTGGGTTGCAGCAAGACTATATTGATCATCATATATAGCATCACATCTTCAAAAAAGATTGCCAACAGTATCGCACAACAGGCATTGAAATGATTAAGCAGTTTCTCAAAACATTGGTCTCAAACAGTGATTAGGTTGTAACAAAAAGTTATACAGAGTATTTGAACATCCCTCGTGTCTACTTTCACCATATTCACCACACATCCTCTAATACATCCATGAGTCACAAAAAGCACCTCCAGGTCCCTAGCAATCCTGTGAGCTTCTCAACTGCCCTCACTTTTCTCCAGAGCTGCAAGAGAGAATTTATCAGCAATAACAACAATAAAAGTACACAAACGATAAAATTCAGGGGCACATAGAGTTCTGGCATGTGATTTCAGCTAAAATTCCGTGTGTAGTAAACCAATGTACTGTCCCATTCTCTTGGTGTAAGCTACTAAAATATAAACTTCAACCAATTTGTGACATTTAGCAAGATTAAAGCCCCGCGTTCAGCAAGTTACAATTGTAAAACTTTCAAATTATGACTCAAACCCTTTAAGATGGAGAGCTTAAGTTTAATTTTCAGAGGAATACAATTCGCTAATCTAGCATGGTCTACTCCAAAGAAAGTTTGTGAGATGCCTATATACCTACCATCTCAACCAAATAACTACAGTACCATCAGTGTGACCACAAAACACACCCGAGCACACATAGCACATATGAGAGGGTAGAGGTGGGGGAAGGAAGAGAGAGAAATTACTGTTGTAGTTCAGAAGCTTCTCAATAAGGTCGACATGAGTCATGAGCATTCTTCTACAGCAATACCGAACCAACCCCAACGCATCAAGAGCATCTCTGCATGAAGAGCCAAGATATGATTTGATTGGACATACATCTATGAGTTTCAATTGATTAATTGGCATCTAACTTCATATGACTACCATTACGACTGTTAACTATCAGTTGGAAGCATTTCAGAAAGTTGTTGTGCAGTTCTTGTGCTAGTCACATCATAAATCACTAGATGAAACTCAGAATTATTTGAAAATCTTTATATTATAGAAATCTCATAAACCACACCCAAAATAACAGCATTTGATTTCTGAATTTTGCATCTTGCCCGGGTATTTGATAAGAGTCAACATGAAAGAAAAATAACGGGTAACTACTCACCCTTCAGTGTAATCAGCTTGGAGAAGATCAAGATACGTATCCCATTTGTTCCCAATCACCTAAAACCCAAACAAAACATCACCTTCCATGAAACATTAAATGCAACATCGCAGCATCAACCACTAAATAATAACCCCTTTTTTTGTTCATCAAAACAAACAGTTAAATTTACGGAAGGACTTTTCTCCGCATATAAAAATGTTCTTAATGGAAAAGGTTTCTTTTGCGTTTCTCTCTCGGTAAAGGATCAAATCAGCTACAAAACCCTAGAACGAAATATTAAAGCCACCTCGTGATTAAATAAGATAAAGCAATAGTTAAAAAAAGTCAATACCTTGCCGCAAGTGAAACAACGAACTGGGATAATCATCTTTGGCTGTCTCTCTCACGATTAAGATAAGCCTGTGCTGGTGCTCGTGCTCGTGCTCGTGCTCGACTCCTGCGCTGTTCTGCCACTGCGTGTTTCCGTGGGAACTTGGATGGAAGGGAGGATTTTATAATAGTTCGCGTCTTCGAGTTTTTGGGCCTGGATTTGGGCCTTTAATACTTTGGATTGGGGGTCTGGCTTTGGGAATCGGTAAACTGTAGGTGTAATTTTGTTTTTGTTATTTGAATGCGTGAGTTTTTATTTAAAAAAAAAAAAAAAAAAAAACAAGGGCTTTCATTATTATTATTATTATTACCAAACACTCAATCTCGTGGGGTTTTAATAGTACCCATTTTACTTTTTTTCTTTCGCAAATCATTATAGATTAGAATAATTAAATTTTTAAAAAACTTTAATTTGATATGATTGGGCTTTTTTTAGCCTAAATTAACAATTAATTACATTTTTTCTAAAGAAAAGATTAAATAGAAAAATAAAAAACTAACATGTAAAAGATGGGTAAAATAGATTGTATCTTATAATTTTATTTGAAAAGTTTATTTTAATCTGTCATCTTTTAGTTATTAAGTAATTTATCCTTAAGTTTTTTAAAATTCAGTTTTAATATCAAACTTTATTTCATTTATTTTTCATTTTTTTTAAGAAAAAAGAGAGAGACTTTATAAACTCTAGTATAGATGTAGAAATCCATCTTCCATGACAATTCTGACCCTCAAAATAATCGATTTTGATGTAAATGAGTTCTACTTCATAAGATGAGTTTTACCTGAGTTTTTTTTTCCTCTCCTTGCCCAAGAAGGTAGATTTGATTGTAGAAATAATTTTTGTTTTGAGTTGATTTTGGTTTTTTAAACTATTTTTTGTTTATTAAGATTTTTAGAATATTTTCTAGGTGTTTTTGGATCAATAATGGATTGAAAAATACGTTTTAAATTGAAAAACAATTGCACCCTGATTTGTAGCAACCCCTTGTCACCAAAATCCAGAAAAGATAGATGACGTGTTGTTTATTGTATTTTAAGAGAGAGAAAAATTGTCATTCACCTCTTTAAGAAATTAAAAAGAATAAAATAGACCTAGGCGCTTCAGCAGGGCTAGAAAGTGCTCACACCTAGGTTAGTTTTTTTTAATGCCCATGCTCATGCTCGCATGGGTTAGGCTTCTTTTTTCTTTCTTTTTTTATTTTTTGTTTAAAAAAAATAATTTGATATATTATTTTTTATTTTAGTTTATATTAAGTGTAAAACTAATAATATTATAATAACCCTTTTTATAAAAGCTAAAATGGGCTGATGAGTTGACATGGAGCGCTAATCCACGTTTTAAAAAAAAAAAAAAATCATCCGACTTGATCGGTCAAAAACTCAAACTTGAGATAAAACATAAGTTAAAAACTCATTAATTTTTTTTCCATTAAAACATGGTTATTTTGATTTAAAATAAAAATTCAAGTTAAACTGAATGACCCTCTTAACTGGAGACCTATACCTTATTCTAGATCAACTGGCAAGTTAAGTTTTATATGCAAAAGGCATATAAATGAGAAGCAAATGGCACCCACACTGGAAAAAAAGTTTGCGAGCTGTTGTCTCCTATTTAACCATGATCAAGGCAGCGGTGAGGAAAAGAAAGTTTTAAAAAAGAAGAAAACAAAAGAGAACAAGAACTGACATGGATCATCTCAAGAATAATGGCGAGCAGGAAATGACAGCACGTCGAGATAGTTTAATGGAGTTGATGGCAGGCAACATGGCACATCTCAAGAATAAGAAAAGAGGGGGGGGGGAAGCTGGTGAAAATTACAGGATTACTACTGCACAATATCCACAATGATTTCACTCGACAAAACACCAGCCTATTTTTAGCTTTTGTTACTAGATCAATCTCCCATGCTGTAGTGCAGATTATATCAATTATTTTTTTAATATAAAAAAATATTAAAGAGTTGCTAATATATTTTTCTAATAAAATAAATAATTATTAACTCAAAATATAATATGTATTGAATGATGAATTTTTTTTAGTATTAATATGATGATATAATGAATATTATTTAGTTTTAAATACAGAGATAATGACATATTAGATTGATTTGTGTCTACTTATTAAATTTACAACTCGTATCACAAGACCATGATAACTCTATAAAAAATAAATCAAGATAAATTATGAAATCTAATTCCTAATCAACCTAATGTTGAAGAAAAAAATTAAATTAAAAAAAAAACAAATTACTCGGGTTAACCTACCAAACTCGCAACTTAGGTTGTGAGATTAAGATAACTCCATATAAAGCAAATAGAAAAAAAATATATGAAACTTAGTTTCTTATCAACCAAATGTAGAAAAGTAAAAAAAATATATATATCCTTAAAAAAAGAATAAAAAAACTAACTCAAGTCAACTCAGGTTAATTTATTAAAATCCAAAACCTATGTCATAAAATCGGGATAACCTCATAAAAAGCAAGTAAAAAAACTTACAAGACTTTATTTTTAAATCTAGTCAATTCAAGTCAACTTATCAAACTTGTGATCTGAGTCATGAGATTATGCTAACATCATAGAAAAAAAATTAAAAAAAAAAGTTATGAAATCCATTTAAAAAATAACAAAATAAATAAATATGGTCAACCTGTCAAATATTTGACCCGGGTCGAAAATCAGGATAACCCATAGAATATAAATAAAAAAAATCATGAAATTCAATTTTTAACCAACTCAATATTGAAAGATGAAATCGAAAAAAAAAAATCAATTAGAAAAAAGTGAAAAAAATAACCGATTTAACCCCGGTATAATCCATTAAATTTACAATCGAGATCATAAGATCGAGGTGAATTCGTATAAAGTAAATAAAAAAATAATAAAAAAATATAATTTCATAATAACTTAATATTTAAAAAAAATGTGACAAAAACACTATCATAATAGTAATTTGCTCAAGTAGAAATGTCTACCCCAATATCAACCACATATGCACTATTACAGCGGTTTGCAGTGAGCCCAATCTTATCTTCTTCTTCTTCAAACTTTGCAGCTTCTTCTACTGAACTATTACGGGGCCTCTCTCAACCATAAATCCTGGAGGATTTCCATAAACCTTGTTTACGTGTTGAATTAAAGGGTTAGATTATAATACCATAAGAGTTAGAGATCAAAGTGAAAAGAATTTAAGAGTTTGAGGATCAAAGTGTAATGTAAAGAATGAAAAGATATTTTTCAACCCTTTGTTTCAAAACATCTGGTTGAAGTGTTAAAAGAATGATTTTGAATAAATATATGGCTGAAACCTTAACCGAAATTCAATATTATAATATAAAAAATATTATATAAGAGAATTTATGTAATGACACAATTTTTTCAAAATCAAAAAAATAAATTTAATGTACTATAACCACATCTATGGCAAATTTTATTGTGTGTTTTATTTTACAAATTTCACTGTAAATAAAATAATAAAAGGAAGACGGTGAACTGGACCGAGTTCGATAACTCAAAGGAGCCCGTTAAAGTGAGACACTAACTGAAGCCCGGAAATTCCTACTTTTTTTTTTTTTCATTTTTTTTCTCACAAGCTTATATACCCCAATGCAAAACCTGAAAAACCCTACAGCCTTCGTCTCTCATTGACAGCTGCGCGTCTCTCTCTCTAACAAGTACTCTCCCTTTGCATCTCCTATCTTCTCCCCTTTAACTTCAGTTTCGATATTTCATTTTCTCACAGCTGTGCTGTTGAATTTATACGTTGTTCTTGTTGTTGTTTTTTGTATTTTGCAAGTAACCCGATACTTGGGTAATCGTTGTCTCGTGTTCTGTTTGCTTTGCCAATGCATTGCTGGATCTGATGAGTCTTAAGCACTGCCTTACATATGCTTACTTCTTTTATTTTTGAATTTGCGCCTAGTTTGTTTTTCTAACCAGCGGATAGCTGTTGGTTGGTTTACTTCGCACCAGAGTTATTTAGTCACTTTTTTAATGTCCGTGTACTTTATCCTGCTGCTTTGATTTTGATGTATGGCTTCTCTCGTCTAATAAAATCATGAGAAAAATGTTTGGAGAGATTTTAACTGACAGTGTCACCGCAATATTTAATTCTCAGTTCTTGAGATGAGCCCGTAATGCTTTGGAATGATTGAACTATTGCGTTCTAGGGACCTGGGCAGGTTGTTAGAATTTTAACTCTCTACTGATGAGTGTGGATGTGGCTGTAGTGATTATGAGTTATTTGTTGCTTTCTTGCCAGCCTGCTGTTGAATTTTTTTTTTAGTTTCGTATTTTAATCTATGAATGAATAGGAAGACATTTAATGGTTAACTTAAGCGACTATATAATTTTGTTTTAAGAAGCGTGATCATGGTGTTTCAGTATAAACAAATTGAGATTATTGCTTGGTTGTATTATAGTTGCCTCAAGTTTTTCCTTTTTCATGTTGTTAGCTTGATTCTTTCACTCAATTGCATCATACAGACAATGTCATATCCCTAACTCTGTAAATCTTATGCTCTTTTAGGTAAGACATGGTTAAGCATAACAATGTTGTGCCCAATGGGCACTTCAAGAAGCACTGGCAAAACTATGTCAAGACATGGTTTAACCAACCAGCCCGAAAGACTCGCAGACGCATCGGTGAGCAGCTTCTATTTTACCTTTAATTATAATGGATTACCCATCTCTGGTCCCTATATATACATGTACTACACCTGTTGTTTCTTGGGTCCTTATTTGGAAGCACTTTATTAAAAATATTCATATCTGTGTTATCCATGAAAACCATTTTCAGCTCGTCAGAAGAAGGCAGTCAAGATCTTTCCTCGGCCTACAGCTGGACCTCTTCGACCTATTGTACATGGCCAGACTCTGAAGTATAATATGAAAGTGAGAGCTGGTAGGGGGTTTTCTCTTGAAGAACTCAAGGTTAGTTGGTTTTCTTTTTCCTGATTCGGTCGGGTACTTGTTCATGTCCAATCATATTCGAGTCTCCAGAATGCTTAATTTGTTTTTTCTTAGCTATTAATTACATGCATTTGCTTCATACTCCATGTTAGGGTGTTCCTACTTTACACTTATATAGAGCTGTGTTTATCTGTGCCTGGTTTCAGATTTGAACTTGAAGAGTTTCGTACTGACTGTAATTGGAGATGAACATGTGCTTGCATTTAATATTCTTTGCACATTGCTTTGTGAGCAGGGATATGTAAATTTGTTTTAGGTCTTGCAAGAGTATTGGGAATGGTTTTCACTTGCCATGTAATATTGGATATCTGTGGTTCTGTGGCAAATATGGATAGTTTTATTTAATTTTGCAAGATGAATAACCCATTTCTTTTTCCTTCTCCAGGCTGCTGGTATTCCAAAGAAACTTGCTCCTACAATAGGAATTGCAGTTGATCACCGTCGCAAGAATCGCTCCTTGGAGGGTATCCAGGCTAACATTCGGAGGCTGAACACCTACAAGGCCAAATTGGTTGTCTTCCCAAGACGGGCTCGCAAGTTGAAGGTATTTTCTTTAATATCCGGACTAATATGATGATTCTCTGTTTTTCTACTTGGAATTTCAATTGCATACATGTATTCTTGCAGGCTGGTGATTCTGCTCCTGAGGAACTGGCAACTGCTACTCAAGTACAAGGACAGTTTATGCCTATTGTACGTGAGAAGGCGTCTGTGGAGCTTGTGAAGGTCACCGAGGAGATGAAGTCATTCAAGGCTTATGACAAGCTCCGGGCAGAGCGTACGAATGCCCGCCATGTTGGTGTCAGGCTGAAGAGGGCTGCAGAAGCCGAGAAGGAAGAGAAGAAGTAGAAGTTTGACCCTATCAAGTGGATTTTCGAGTGGCAAGTGGGATTTTTGTTGTTTCATCTTTACTTGTTTCCAGCCTTTAGTCTCCACCATAGCTTGCTTCAAACGCTCCCATTACACCTAAAAACCCAAAACAACATTTTGTTTTGGTGTGAACACTGTAGCACAAGACAAGATATATTACATCGTGTATGACACTGTTCAAGACAATGCGTTTTTATTTTATTTTTTTATTCCCGTCATCGAATTTATTTCTTTTTTATTTCATCACTACAAGTCATGTCGACACCGTTTTAGTTGTTTCACAAAGCATATTATAAAAATTATGAATTGAATTAAGCGTCAAATTTATAAAATATATAATTAAAAAAAGTTTTCACACAAAAACTTCATCTTGTCCCCTCAAGCTTGCATTTACATGTTTGCCTGTAATTATTGTTTTAGAATTTTATATTTCATTAAAGTTGAGAGAGAGAAGAGAATGTTGCTAAGAACAAAAAGGAAAAAGAAAGTTCTTAGATAGTCAAACATCACCCACCAAAAGCAATGATTTTGGTATCTACATATTCATTTTCAAGAGAGGAAGTAAATGAAAATGGTTTTCAACTTTAATGATGCTAGGAAAGTAAATCTAATCTCAAAATGTTTTTGTTTCAACTTTAATGATGCTAAGAAAATAGATCGAATCTCAAAATGTTTGTGTGTTTTTTTTATTTAATTGAGTTTTTAGGTTGATTATAATAGATTTGAAGGTTATAAATGGGTTTTTAGAGATGTATATATGGTATTTTTTTTCATGTGTTTTGGGTTGAAAATAGTTTAAATATGAATTTTAGAAGTTCAAACACAAAAATAAATCACCAAAACCATCTTTAGTGACAAAAGGTTGCAGAGAAACAGCATGTCATCAACTATCTAGATGAACAACATATTGTCTGTTCAATTTAATAAAAAAAAACAAGAGCAAATAATTTATCACACACTCTTTAAAAAACCAAGTGTACGAGCCTAACCTTCTTGGTCTAGGCAAGCCTGGGTTTTTAATTATGGTCTAGGTCCGTGGACTGATTCTTCCAACCTAGGCACGTATGATCCTTCTTTTTATAATGGATCTTCTATTTTTTATCTGATTTACTTTTTATTTAATTAATTATCCAATAATGCCATTTTAAAAAAAAAATAATATTGGCATTTTTATGATAATATTAACAATTATTTTCTCATTTTATATTTTCTTTTATACTCATTTATATTCAACACGAATGAAAAATATATTTTGTTATTTTTAATGTTTTTTATATAAGATTATAATAAGTTTTTATTTATAAGTAATACTAACTGACATCAATTCTGATTATCAAAAATAGTTGATCTTGGTGTTTTGCGAGTTTTATTTGAAGAAAAAAAGTTATATTAAAATGTTATCTCACCTTTAAAATTGGTCATTAAAAAATAGATATGATCTGTAAGTTTTTGGGGTTGCAGTTGATTTTTGAATTTTTTTTTTGGTTATTTTAAAAATACAAACATATTTATTTAGATTTATAGGGTGCTTTAAGATGTTTTTGGGTTAGGAAAATGTTTTTAAAAAATTGATGTCGACACCCCTAACATTACTTTTTAATTGCATCTAGTTGTGGAAATCATATGATTAAATAAAGATTTTTTTTTTAAAAAAATCTAATCTCAAATGAGTTCATGATCCAAGCCACGAGTTTGAGTAATTAACTTTAAATTGATTATAAATCAAACTTTATAATTTGTTTTTTCTATAAATTTATCAAGGTTTTTAAATAAATATTTTCAAAATTACACCATTGCTTGTTTCACGAGCGACTTAAAAATAACCTAAAAAAAATTTAAAATTCAGTAGAGCCCATGATATAAATTACAAGTTTGACATATTAACCTCTACAATCGAGATCAATCCAATAACACATCTTCACATTATGTTTTTAAAAATTACATTACCTTAAAATTTTCTTTTTAAACGCAGACAGTGTTTTTACCATAGGCCTGACCTGCTTTCAAGCTCGCTTTTAAGAAACTGTTTTTTAGTGTAAAAAAAAGGAATTCCAGTGCAACCTGCCAAGTAGAATGGGAACATAGCTAGTCGGAACAAACTTATAAATTACATATACTGAATACATATATAATAAGTTCATTTAAGAAATTTAATAATCATCATTAACTGAACAATTAAATGTAGACTAACGAGATATAGACCGTATAGAATACGACTACTCTTCTCCTAAAGTTGCAATTTTTTATTTCTTTTTTTAAAAGTAGAAAGGAAGTGACTTGTCACACCTTCACTGTACGCTTTATTTTTCTAAAAAATATATTAAAATAAAATAAAATATTTTAAATTTTTTAAAAATATTATTTATATTAGATTATAAACACTTATATACAACTTGTTTTAAATTGATTTTTAAAATATTTTTACTTGAAAATATATTAAAATAATATATATATATATTTTATTTTTTTTAAAATTATTTTTTAATATTAATATATTAAAATAAATTTTAAAAATATTAATTAAAAAAAAAATAAATTTTTTTAAATAGTACCGTAATCTTAGGACTTCGGGTACTTAAAAAATCTTAAAAGATCAGAAAATTTGCAAAACCGAAGGGCTCTGGGCTTTCCCTCCCAAATAAATCCTGGCGCCTCTTCAACATTTTTATCCTCTCTAGGGTTTCCTATTCAAAACTTTCTCGCGAACCAAACGCCCAATTTCCTCTCGTTTTCTCTTCTTTCCCTCCTTTATCCCTTCACAAACACTCATTCTTACTATGAATCTGACGGAAGGAGCAATATCCAAGATAACGAGCGGAGGAGCCACCTCGGCCGAACTGAAACCGACGCTGCAAGTGACAGATTTGAAGCAGGTGCAGACGAAGCAACCGCAACAGAGTGATCGGTTTCGGTTGGTTTTATCTGATGGGTCTCATTTGCAACAAGCTATGCTTGGGACTCAAATTAATCATTTGGTTAAAGACGGGAACTTGCGGATTGGTTCTATTGTTCAGTTGAATCAGTATACTTGTACTACCGTTCAAGGCCGCATGTAAGTTTGTTTCTTAAAGATTTTGTCTTAGTTTAAGGAAACAGAGAAAGATGTATTTAAGGGAATTTGATAGAGATTGTTACTTTGATTGTTTATTTGAAGATTTTGGGTATAATTTATGTAATCTGGTAATAGGTAAATTGCTTTTGTTTCTATTATTCTGGTGTCTTGCTCGCTGTGTGTAAAGTGTGAGCTTTAGTTTTGATATAGTGGCATTTTTTTTCGAAAGCTTTTGTGCGTGGGTGCTCGCCCATTTACTTGTAGGATCTTTATGAAAAAAGAAGAAGTTTTATGTACCCATCTTGAAGCTGAAATGATGATGACTCTACTAGTTTTTGGAGCAGTTAAACTCTGCTTTCCCTTTTGGTGCTACGTTATGTTATTGCTGCTGATGTTGTTTGTTCATTGAATCCAGGATTATTATTATTCTCGAATTGACCCTGGTAGCTGAAGAATGTGAGTTGATTGGAAATCCTGTATCGGCTCAAAGATCTTCAGGGCCTTCACCATCACCAGTTGCTCAACCAGGAAACGTCAATGCAAGTCCTAAGTCATTTGGTACCAACTCAGTTACTGGTGGTGTGGTTGGGAATCAAAATATGTCTGCAGCACCTGTACAAAGCCCTGAGATAAATCAGTTTCATAATGCATCCCCTTCTAGCAATTATGGCCCAGGAAGGTTTGCTCCAACAAATGCTCCACCACTTTATTCGAAAGTAGAAGCTACTGCTGGATCAGTTCCATCAAGCGGGTTGTATGTTAATCAGAATGCAGGTTACCCTAACCCTAGACCAGAAATTTCACAGCCTCATATGGGAAGTTATTCTCGCCCCCCACAGTCAGCATATCAGCAACCACCGCCAATGTACAGTAACAGGGGACCAGTTGCTAGGAATGAGGCTCCTCCAAGGATCATTCCAATAACAGCATTGAATCCATACCAGGGTAGGTGGACTATTAAGGCTAGGGTGACTGCAAAAGGAGAGCTCAGGCATTATAATAACACTCGTGGTGATGGTAAAGTTTTCTCCTTTGATCTTCTTGATTCTGATGGCGGAGAGATCAGAGTGACCTGCTTTAACCAAGTGGCTGACCAATTCTACCACCAGATTGAAGCTGGCAGGGTTTATTTGATTTCCAAGGGAAATTTAAAACCTGCTCAAAAGAATTTCAACCACCTTCGTCATGATCTAGAAATTTTCCTGGAGAGCACTTCAACCATACAGCCATGCTTTGAGGATGACAACACAATTCCAAAGCAGCAATTTCATTTTCGTCCCATTAGTGATGTTGAAGACATGGAGAACAATAGTGTTGTGGATGTAATTGGGGTGGTAACATCCATTGCTCCCACTACTTCGTTAATGAGAAAAAATGGGACAGAAACTCAGAAGAGAACCCTCCAATTGAAGGATATGTCTGGTCGAAGTGTTGAATTAACTCTCTGGGGAAATTTCTGCAATGCTGAGGGTCAAAGGCTACAACACATCTGTGATTCAGGAGGTTTCCCTGTTCTTGCTGTCAAATCAGGTAGAATCAGTGAATTTAGTGGGAAGGCAGTGGGGACTATATCTACAAGTCAGCTATTTATAGAACCAGATTCTCCAGAGGCTAACAGGCTAAAGGAATGGTTTGACAGAGAAGGGAGGAACACTCCTTCTCTTTCAATTTCTAGGGAAACTTCAACTTTGGGTAGGTCAGATGTCATGAAGACTATTTCTCAAATAAAGGATGAGAGGCTAGGAACATCTGAGAAGCCTGATTGGATCACTGTCCCTGCGACTGTTATATATGTTAAGTCTGACAATTTCTGCTATACAGCTTGCCCCATCATGTCAGGGGAACGGCCATGCAATAAAAAGGTCACCAATAATGGAGATGGGAAGTGGCGGTGTGAAAAGTGTGATCAATCTGTGGATGAATGTGACTACAGATATATACTCCAGTTACAGATACAGGACCATACTGGCATAACATGGGTGACTGCATTCCAGGAATGTGGTGAGGAGATAATGGGTATATCTGCAAAAGATTTGCATTATTTGAAGCATGAACAGCAAGATGATGAGGGATTTTCAAAAGTACTTCGCCAAGTTCTGTTTAGTAGATATGTATTCAAGTTAAAAGTAAAGGAGGAAACTTTCAGTGATGAACAGCGTGTAAAGTCTACTGTTGTCAAATCAGAAAAGGTGAATTATTCATCTCAGTCCAGGCTTCTTCTGGATATGATGGAGAAGTTTAAATCAGGGAATGATACTTCTTTTGGCTGCAAAGCAGAATCTAGTTATCATAACCCTGGTGTGAATAATGCTGTAATTGGAAATTCTGGAATCAGACAAGCTGGACCTCCAGGATCAAACCCTGTGGGGAGCACCAGCTATGCTGGTAATGTTGGGTTACCAGCAAATCAATTGGGTCAGTATGGAAACCAGCAAAACCCTGTGTTCCCCATGCAAAGTTCTTCCGGTGGTTATCTAAGCTGCAACAGCTGTGGGGCCACCAGTCATAGCTCAGCAAATTGCCCAAGTATGGTGAATGCTCCGGGGCAGTCTATGGGAGGGAGCTATGCCAAGAGAACATCTCAGGGGGGCACTGGTGAATGCTATAAATGCCATCAAGTTGGGCACTGGGCAAGAGACTGCCCTGGGTTAAGCAGCTCTGGCAAAATGGGAGGTATTTCAAAGCAACATGTGGGTGGTTTCTGAGATTACCTGGAAATTAAGCAGCAGAAGTATGTGCTACAAATTTTGAATGCCTTTTGAGATGTTATCTAGTAGGTGATGGGATTTAGCTTGTTTAATATCTGTAAAGGTTGTGGTTTCTGTGCATCTTTAGTCTGTACAGAATTTGGTTCATCAATGAATTTGCAAGGGATGTTTGAATTTTAGCTTCATCATCTATCTTGAAGCTGAATGTTTTGTTTGTTTCTTATTTTCATAAATAGTGGTCTCTGTACTAATTCTTGCTTGTTTATATGTTTCTGAAGTTTTTATTTCTTCTAAATTTACTTGTATCCTTGCATGTTCTTCTCGTTCTATTCTTGTTAAATGGAAAGTAGCTTGCATGTCTTCTAAGCCAGCTCATGTTAAACCCTAGAGTTAGGTCGCTGGTACATTGTTCCTTTGCTACTTGCACAACAGGGAATCAAATTGCTTTGTGTGGATATCCAACTTGTTCACCACACATTGTCAAATTGGGGTTGGATACTAGAGATCAATTTTCCTATCTGATCATGACAATTTTCCCTGTTTTCTCATCATGTCCTCTGCGTTACTTTGCAGCTCATAGATTGCTCAACTTCAATTCATGCCTGTCCTGGAACTTTTCGTCCAATATTTGAAGTGTTTATTGCTTTGACGCAATATAATTAGGGAGAGGGATGTTAGCTTCTAATCATTACATGACAATCGATCTCTTTGAAAGATGGAAGTGCCAAATTGCCATTCGCAAAGAATAGAATGCTAGCGATTAATGGTATATTATCTGGATTTGAGATTCCGGGAATAATTTTGGAGAATAATTTGGAAGCGACAATATAAGGATTGTGGATGACACATTGCGGAATCAAAATTCTGATAGCAGATTGCCGGGAATCTGACTAGAATAGGATGAGGTGTCGCCGGTCATTTCTGCAGTTCACAGCTACGACGGCGAGGCATAAGGCAAGTTCGGATGTGCACAAGGTAAAACAGGTCAATAGTGTACACCAGGGAACGTCTGTAATGATGATGAGGACATCTCTTGGGTTTTACTTGGGTAGTGTCCTTATATAAATGTGTTTAGTTAAAAAAAAATAATTTGATTATATATATATATATGTATGTATGTATGTACTTGTTCTAGATAAATTTTAAAATAAATTTTTATATTTTAAAATAAACAAAAAAATCAGAGATATATCTTACTATCACTCCTTTGAAGCATTCATCAAAACTACCCTCCCTGAATTCGCTTATTCAAAAGTGTTTCAAATAGTATTTTATAAAAAACTTGAATTTTTTTGGTTAAATTTTTAAATAATTTTAGCGTGTTAGTATTAAAATAATTTTTTAAAAATAAAAAAATATTATTATATATTCTCAAGCGTAATATATTTTAAAAAGCAATCATTATAATTTTTTAATATTTTTTTATGATTTTGACATTATAATATAAAAAATTCTTTAAAAAAATTAATTTAATATATTTTCAATTAAAATAACCCTTTAAAAATCACCTATTCTAAACAAACACAACTAACTGTTAAGGCAACTTGTAGAAAATTAATAATTTGACTGGAGATATATGTAATTTTTTCATTTTTCATGAGCAATTAAATTACTTTATTAAAATTATTACATCCATATCAAAAAATTTAAATTATTATTTGAGGGTATTGAAGCCTTTTACTTTTTAAATACAGTCAAAAGATATATTTGTCCTCTTGGAATAAAAATAAGATAAAGCATGCACTCAACGTTCTTTTTATCTATGCACATTTTTTTTTATTTTTTGTTAATTTCAGAACCGTCAAGGTAATTTGATCTTTTTAAGCTATTTAATACATATTAAAATTCAAAAAATTGCAGTATGTACTATGCAGGAGCCGTCAACATCATTTGGACGAGGTGTGCCTGTTTGGCATTGAGGTTGAACCTGTTTTTCAGAAAATTTTAATTTTTTTTTGTTAAAATTGAGTGCGGTCTGTACTTTTTGGATCGTTTTGATGTGCTGATATCAAAAATATTTTTTTAAAAATAAAAAAACATTATTGGCATTTTTTTCGGCACGAAAAGCTATTTGAAAAGCAACCGCTACCACATTCTCAAACACCCTTGTGTTGTTGGAAGCTACGCCACATCTTCTTCCTAGTACAATGCGTGTTGGCGGTAATGAGATGGGTTGTCGCCTGGTGCGCCTTCTTTTCACTTCTTTTCTCTCTGTTCCTGGAAAAAATTGCAGCTTAGTCTTATTTATTTTTGGTATTTTAATTTCATTTTTTTATGTTTTTTAATTTTTAATTTTTAATTTTTTTTAATTTTTTATAATTTTAAATTTAATTATTTAATTTTAATTTGTCATATATTATCTTTTCCAATTCAGTTCTTATTCTTTTGATTTATAATTTTTTTTTCTTGATTTTTTTTTAAGTTTTATTGATTTTTAATTTTATCATTTAATATAAGTTTATGGTGTATTGTTTTTTTCAATTTGGTTCTCATTCTTGTGATATTTTTTGTTAAGGTTTTTTTTTTAATTTAACCCTCAAATAAAAAAAAAATTAGATGCCCTCTAGTTTATTTTTTATTTTGATTTTCACCCTCGTTCTTTTAATTACTATTTTTTTTATTTTGGATTATTTTGTGTAATTGATTTCCTCCATCGATTTCATTATTCAACGCTTAATTTGCCGAAGACATGGCTTTGCAGTTTCTCTGTATATGATGCTTCTAATCTAATATTAAAGAGTTCAAATATCATTTTTGTTGGCTTATTTTCTTTTTTGATTTCATCATTTTATATATAAAAAGATTGGCTTTGTAGTTTTATTTGATTTCTTTTCTATTAGGTTATTCTAATCTCATGATTCATGTCACGAGTTTTGCAGGTGAAGCTGGGTTGGCTCACCCCATATTACTCATGATACATGTCTATCACGATACCTCAAGTTGATTTATGTTGTTTTTTTTTAATCTAATTTTATAATTCCAAACATTCTTTTTCTCCAATCTATCATAATTTTTTTCATTTACTATCATTGCCATTTTGTTTATTGTATTAAAATAAAACTAAATTATCAAGCCTGAAATTTTCTATGTGTAAAAGAAGAAGGGGTCAAGGCATGTGGAGAAAGAAGTAGTTTTGCCTCTATTTGTCTGTCTTGTACTCTCTCGTCTCTGTTGTCACATCGCTTGTGCTTTGGGCATCATTTCCGAACCCAAAGCAATGAGTTGAGGCTTTCACGAGTGAACAAAAGGCTGGCAGTTGATAAAATTATTGAGGCCTGGAGGGAGGGTTGGCTCACATCACATGGAGTGGCCAAGACATAAATGTGGAGATTGTTGGTGCCATGTTACATCTGTTCAAGGTTTTTATTACAAAGCAAGCACACCGCCTTGCCTTCTCTCTTGTTCCTGACAACAACGTGTTGATCTCGGAATCCACAGTTCAATCCCCTCCCTGTTTAGAGTTTTTTTTTTTTTTATTATTATTATTAATATGAGTGTTTAAGATAACTTGCATATATCTTAATTAGTTTCACGGATCTTAAAATTAATGATTATATATATTTTTAATAATTATTATATTAATAATTATATTACTCGATCTTGAAACGGCAGAGAAAACAAACTAGTTATTATCACTAATGTTTACTGTTTAGAGCCATTGATTATGGTTCCTGTTTAGAGCCTTTGATTGCACTTATGGAGATCCCCAAAATCATGTCTTGTCTTTGAATAATTGACATTACATCATGATGGATCTTGCAAAATTAATTAGTCGGTAGTAGTGGTTTCCACTTTACAGTCCAGTGCTGTGATGAGCGTGAGGTCAAAAAAATAAAAAAATAAAAAAATTAAATGTGATAAAAAAAAATATAATTATTCTGCATTTTTATTAAATTCAATTTAACATATAAATTTTAAAATTTTAAAATTAAACTATATAAGAGTTATTCTGACTTGACTTAATTAATTTGACTAATTCAAAGATATCATATCTGTATAGTAAAAAAAGTTAGAAGATAAAAATAATAAAATTAACATAAACATGCTACCAACCTAACTTTTTATGTAGCACTAATTTAAAATTAAATTACGTAGAAATTATTCTGACATGACCTAATTAATTTGACTAATCTAAAAACACATTTTAGAAAGAAATTTTCTTTAAAAAAAGGTTGGAAATGATAAAAAAACTTGTTGACCCAACTTTTTGTTTAGCCCGAGTTTAAGTAAATTATGTAAAAGTTATCTCGATATAATTTAGTTGATTAGATTAATTTAAAAACAACTTCAATTATTGTTAAAAAAAATTTGAGGAAGAATTTAATAAAAATAAAAGATAGGATAAAAAGAATAAAGTGAAGAATGGTCTTTACCAACTTAATGATCTATCAAAGTGTTTTGTTCCTCACATCTTCTTTGTTATCTGTTTCACTTCTAAAATCTTGTTTCATTTTCTTGGTCATCTTCATTATTATTTCTTTGTCAAATTTTATCCATCAATTTTTGTCTGGTTACAGGATCTATATTTTTGAATTTTAGTGCATGTAGTTTAGAAAAATCTAAGGTAAACTCATTTATCTTTGTCTAAACATGTAAAAAAAATGAGAATTATAAGAAAATGTATTTAGTTAGAATTTGATAATAATTGGACTGCATATCCTTTAGGAAAATGTATTTAATTAAAAGTAATAAAACAATAATTATAAGAAAAAATGAGAATGAAGATAAAAGTCAACATATTTTTATTAGGTGAGTATAAAAATAAAAAATGAGAATGAAATTTCTTTTTTTTTTTTAAATTAAAAATGATATATTATTAAAATAAATATATAAAACTATTTCGATTGTATCATCTCTACTATTATCATTAATGTTTTTTTTATTAAAAAATTATTTAATTAACATGATTTAAATAAATTATGAAGTAATTCCTAATAACCCTTGGTTTTTCTACATTTAAAAAATTAAATTTTTATCTTTATTCTTAATATCTATCCACACAAGCATAGCAACGTAGAATTAAAATATCATTCGAATTTGTTATTTTCATCTTGATTCATTAATTCTGTGTCGTCTCCAATCCAAATGCAACCCAAGAACATGTTGCAACTGACTATGAAATGAATCAGACGTGGAAATAAAAAAAGGAAAAAGAAAATTGCTGCCACGATTCCATTGGCTGGTTTATGAGGTGTGGAATGTTGCGGCAAAAAAGGGGTTTCGATTTCAAGTAGTTCGTGTTGAGTTGACAAGTGAATGGAATGACGAGAAACAGGGGAACTGCGTCTTGTTTTATTTATAATAAAAGCAATCAAGAGCCCTGCGTACGATGTAATTTCATGTTTGCTGCCAGCTGTCTCTCAACCCACGTTCTCTTACCAAAGAATGGGAAATAAAAATTAATGCCGCCTCCCTCCCTTACAAATTCCACCGAAAGATTTGGTATTAGGCATTAGACAGGGGCCATGCTACATCGCGAGGGGATCTAATTTTTATTTTTTTATTTTTTCTTGACATCTTTTATGTTGTAAATTATTTCTGTTCATTTATATGTAAAAAAAAAAATCCAACTTGAGTACATCTAAATTAACATGTTAAATTTACAACTTGATCATGATATTGGGAGAACGTACTAGCCGGCCCTATGACCATAAACACAAGTTTGGGGTAATCTTATAGAAAGGAGATTAAAAAACAAGCCACGAAAATCAATTCTTAATAAATTAAATGTTGAAGGAATAAATTGTAGAAAAAAAATTAATTTTAAAAAAAGAAACTAAAAAAAATATCAAAATCAACCTGAGTTAACCTTTAAAATCCATATCTCTAGTCATAAACTCGAGACTAATCCCATATAAAACAAACCCTAAAAAATAATGAAGTAAAATTTCAAATCATCAAAAATATTAAGGGATGACATTGAAAGGAAAAAAATACAATAAAAAAGAATTCAAAACAAAAAAAAATAACAATTAAAAGAATAATAATTAAATTTGATATAAAAATAATTTGAAATTAAATGTTGAGGGATGAAAAAAAAACTCAATTAGAAAAAGGACTGAGAATAAACAAACAACAATCAAATAAATTAGGACCAGATGTGATATAAAAATAAAATTAATGAGAGGAAAATTGAAGAAGAAAATGAATCAAAAAATAAAAATAGATAACAATTAAAACAACAATGACTAAACTGAAAATAAAAACAAATTAAATGACACCTTTATATTTTGTCAAGAAAAAAAGAGAGAAAAAAAAGAAAAATAACTAGAGCCCAACTATAACGTCGTTGTGCACACATGCAACACTAATGGAAAGAGGACAACGAAGCAATACTGCTTTGAAAGGTGACGATTGGAGGTTGGGCAACACCGCACGCACTGTCCAAAGAGGGTAGGTGTCGGCTATTTGCCGGTGAGTGACATCATCTACGAGAAGGTGAGGTCGTCTTTTGCCGCCATATGATTCGCCTTACCTTAAGTTAAAGATGGAGAAGGGGAGGAGCAGTTATCTATGTAATTACGGTTTTTTTTTCATTGGCCGTTGTTCCAGTCGAGCACTCTATTTTCTTAAAAAAATTCCGTCTTACCATGACGGCTCCATAAGCGGCAATAATTTTTTTTAATAATATTTATACTATTTAAAAGACCAAGTCATTCCATGTCAACTTTTTTATTATAAAAAATAATAATATAAAAAGATAAAAAAGCTCTTTATATTGTAATTTCAACAATTTTTGTTTGTTTGGGTAATATAGTTTTTATATTATGTTTTTAAAATGTAAAAAAACTGAATTGTTTGTAATCAATCTCATAATGAGTGATGGTTCCTTAGAAAAAAATCATTTTACCCAAACACCAAGGCTAAAAATTTTCTTTAAAAGAATAAAATAATAAATACACCATTATAATGAATAATATATAATTTGTCTAGGTGCGCAATGAATCCTCCATGCATTTTTTTTTAATAATATCTAATAATATTATGTAATTAAGGTTATAATGCTGCTCCATACTCTTTTAAAAAAATAATATCAGAAGACAAAAAAGCTCTTTGATGTAAATTCAACAAGTTTTACGTACAAGTGTAATATAACCTTCACATTGTTTCTTTTAAAATGTAAAAACACTAATTTATTCCTGTGAAACCTTTAAAATTATTTTTTAAGTGTTTTTTACTAAAAAAATATATTAAAATAATATATATATATATATATATATTTTTTTTTTTTAAAAATTAAATATTTTTGAAACCATCATATCAAAACTATTCAAAAATATAAAAATAGATTAGTTTTAAGGGAAAACAAAATATTTGGAACCTATTCCAAATGATCCAAAATGCCAAGATTGTATATTCTCTCTTTGCAAAATATTTTACAACGCTGTAATTCAAATCTCGGAAATGAAATTTGAAAAACACAGCTGTAGCGATATTATTCCCAAGCAATTTACCAGGGTTTTATTTTGGATTCTGCAGATAAGTAATTAACAATTGAAACCACAAGGATTTAGTGTGATGCGCATAGTCCCTTTAAGATCCTCCTGAGCAACCCAAGTAAAATTTATTATGTCAGATAAACACATGCTGTGTTAACCTGAATTGCCCAGCTAAAACATTAATTAAAGACTATCACAAGTGTTATGATTGTCTACCATGCATGCCTCGCACATGATTAGCAATTTCTTAATTTTTATTTGGAATGTTCAACATGAACAGCAGGCTGGTTGAATCCAATACAGATAGTTTAGCTAAAAGCACATAATCTCTTAGATATAACAATATGGAAAACAAATTCATAAGGGTAATTTTATTCGTCCCTTGTTCATAGACAAGGCATCATTAATCTCAGTTGATGGCAAATAGGAAACTGTGTCCAAAATGCGTGTAATTCAGGGTCGTGTAAGAAATCATTCGGGTCTTGTCTCTTACCCTTTCCCCTTGTGACTCTGATGATTAAAGATTTACAGCCAAGTATATTCTAGTCATTAGAGAGACAGGGTGAGGGGGCATGGAATTATTTAAAGAAGAGAATAAAAATTATATAAAATAAAATAAAAGACAGGAGATAAGGAGACACAGGACAGACAGCTGGGAAAGGAACAAGAAGCAAGTAGTAGAGACTTTTATTTAAGGTTTTGCGGATGGATAGGAAAATAGATATCTGTGTGTGCCTGCTTCTGCGGGGGTGAGGTTTTGAGGCTAAGGCATTTTTAGTTATAACCACTATACCTGCCTCCCCCTTCTTTCTCTCATCTATTTAGAAAGAGAGATCTCAGTTCCAACATCCTTTCTCTATCTATTCAGTTTTTGTAGCGTACAGGTGGGAAATTAAGGTACAGTAATGTAGCATTATTAGTAAGTAGTACCCACTTGATCTTCTCTGTCTATGTTTTTGTCATTCTTGTTGTGTTGCCTGTTTCTTTACCACCGTGCTCAGTTATTCTCTGCTTGTACTTTCCTTTCTCTGACAGATAGGGATCTATCCTTATCACTTATATCATATGTGCTGCACATAGTGTTTCTTCTTCTTCTTCTTCTTCTCTGTTTTCTGCAATTCAGATCTGTTTTTTTTTTCCCTTTCTTTCTGGGTATCCTGTATATTTTCTTGATTTGCTTTTTCTTAGGCTTGTATATCGTTACCACCTTTTGAGTCACTCCTTTTTCTTTTTTGTATTGTAAGCATTGCTTCACTCCATCGCTGTTCCTTCTTCTGCTTCTCTGACATTTTTATGGTTTAATCACTGATCTTTCTTTCTTTGTTTTTTTTTTCGTGACAAAAGATTGATGACATTCATGCTGGAACTATATGTTCTTTTGCTTTTTTGATTGACTGGTGAATAAATGTTTTTTTTCTTAATAGTACTATGAGTAGTAGCCTTTGATGACACCTGAGAAATGAAGAAAGCAGCTGATCGGAACAAAGTGAATCATGGAAAAACATTTCTTGGGTTTCAAGGAAATCATTAAAATTACTTGGTGGTTCATTGTTCTTTTCCTCTATTATTTGCTTTTTGCTTTTTGCTTTTTCAATAATTTGGTGTAAGATCCAGTGGTTTGCCTTTCGACGTAGTGGACAGAGAGAGAAGAATGATACGTAATTAGGACCGATGGGGTTTGATAGAATTGGGTCCCAATATCATGTGAGAAATATCAAAAGTAAAAGTAGCATGGACAGTGAAAAATAACATGTCGGTATTTGCTATCAGATCTCCAGCACCACCAATCAACCTTTACATGTGTATTAATTACTGATTCTTTTTTGGAACTTATTCACCAGTCATTGGTGCTGTATATATAGGCTGGATCTGTCTTAAAGACCGAGGCTTGTTGCATTGATCCATTCAATTTTGCTAGTTTAGTGTTTGCCGGCTGGAAGAATCAGCTTATAAGAGTGTGCTTCTTTGCTTTATTTTGATTGATTTTTCATTTGGAGTTCTTCTTTCTAGCATTTCTTTGAAGTGTCCAAATTCATATGTTGATCTGCCTGAAATCTCTACTTAATTGTGATCTGCAGGATCTTCTCAATGCCTCAAACTAATGTTTATGGAAAAATGAAAACTTTGTTGTTTAATCACTCCATTACTATATTGTTGCATTCTCTAAATAATGATCCTTATTTGTGTTCATACTCAAAGTAACTGGTTGAATTTTCTCAATGTTGACGTGGGAGGGATTGACATTAGCTTTATAGTTATATGCTTTATAAGACATTGCGACTTACAATTTGCCTATTGTTTGCAAGTAGCTGTTCGTTTGCGGAATCATGAAGCATAAAGATGGAAAACCAGGGTCCCATCCTGATAAAAACTCCAGGGCTTTTCCCATGGCGATGATGTTTGTGGTACTCTGTGGGCTTTCATTCTATCTTGGTGGAATTTTCTGTTCTGAGAGAGATAAAATTGAGGTCAAGGACGTGGCAAAGGTGGTCTCCTCACCCAAGGAATCGTCGGTTGCTCCTCTCCAAATTAAATCCACTGCATTTCCTGAATGCAGCAGCGACTATCAAGACTACACTCCATGCACGGATCCAAGGGTATTTACATAATTATTTATTACACGGTGCAAAATCTATTAGACGGTTATAAAGTGAAAATTGAGATATCGATGATGTCTCTCTATTGCACAGAGGTGGAAGAAATATGGTAATCATCGGCTTACTTTCATGGAACGCCACTGTCCTCCGGTTTTTGAAAGGAAGGAATGCTTAGTTCCACCACCGGAAGGGTATAAGCCTCCAATAACATGGCCAAAGAGCAGGGATCAATGTTGGTACAGGTATTACGATCCGTTTCTGATACTTTTTTTGTCATTTCACAGGATCTTTTTTAGGCCGAATTCCAGGTTCAAAATTCAGTGTTTGTCAGGGATTAGCTGGAATGCTAGATTGAAAATGCTTGTTTCACTTATTTTACCTTGTGGACCTGGCTTCAGGAATGTACCATATGATTGGATTAACAAGCAGAAATCTAACCAGAACTGGCTGAGAAAAGAGGGGGAGAAGTTCCTCTTTCCCGGTGGGGGCACCATGTTTCCCAGAGGAGTGGGTGCCTATGTTGATCTGATGCAAGATCTTATCCCTGAAATGAAAGATGGGACCATTCGCACTGCCATTGATACTGGGTGTGGGGTGAGTTGCACTTCCAACCTCATCCTCGTTTCTGGAATTACTCATGAAAGAAACTGCGAAACTTGAACCATCAGAATCCATGTTGCATGAGGAATGGTACTGCCATTCATATCTAGGCTATCTGTCTCTTTGGAATTCTGTTGCCTAATCCACCAAGTTATTTTTATTTCTAGGTTGCTAGCTGGGGAGGTGATCTATTAGATCGCGGGATTCTAACTGTTTCTCTTGCCCCAAGAGATAACCATGAGGCTCAAGTCCAGTTTGCATTAGAACGTGGAATACCTGCAATTCTTGGCATCATTTCCACACAAAGACTTCCCTTCCCATCAAATGCATTCGATATGGCTCATTGCTCCAGATGTCTTATCCCATGGACAGAATTTGGTTAGTCTTGATTTTAACCCTTCCCTGGTCTCAGTTTGTGTGGGAGGTAAAAGATTATGTGCTCTAATTATTTGCATTTGTTAATTGCTTAAATCCTCACAGGGTTCTTCATTTTCTGATTTTAGAATGGCTTTTGAAATTCAGTGTGGGATGGGCACCACCAACTAGTTGACTTCTTTTATTAGCACAACGTTTAGTTGATGCTGTTCATTTTCCTCGCCTCTGTCTTCCTATTGTAGTTGCATATTGTATTGCTACTTGCTGCTTTTCTCAAGAACAGAATTTTGTTGCTTCAGGTGGAATTTATCTTCTGGAAGTTCACCGTATCCTCCGTCCCGGTGGCTTCTGGGTTCTGTCTGGTCCTCCTGTTAACTATGAAAACCGTTGGCGAGGCTGGAATACTACTGTGGAAGAGCAGAAATCTGATTATGAAAAGTTGCAAGAACTGCTGACTTCGATGTGCTTCAAATTGTATGACAAAAAGGATGACATTGCTGTGTGGCAGAAAGCTTCAGATAATAGTTGCTACAGTAAACTTACCTATCCCGATGCCTACCCGCCCAAGTGCGATGATAGCCTCGAACCAGATTCAGCATGGTACACTCCATTCCGCCCTTGCGTTGTTGTTCCAAGCCCAAGAATTAAGAAATCAGTTATGGAGTCCATCCCCAAATGGCCACAGAGGTTGCATGTTACACCTGAACGCATTTTAGATGTTCATGGTGGGAGTGCTAGTGCTTTCAAGCATGATGACAGCAAGTGGAAGATTCGTGCAAAGCACTACAAGAAGTTGCTCCCAGCACTCGGGTCTAATAAGATAAGAAATGTTATGGACATGAATACAGTTTATGGAGGTTTTGCTGCAGCTGTGATTGATGATCCCCTGTGGGTCATGAATGTGGTCTCTTCCTATGCTGCCAACACACTTCCTGTTGTTTTTGACCGTGGCCTCATCGGAACTTTTCATGATTGGTAATCTGAATGTGCTTATAAGAATCTTGAAGCTCTCATTTTGCACGAAAAGTATCTTTGATGGTTGGATGTCATTAATAGTACTTAGGAGCTGTTGATTTATCTCTTTTCTATTTTTCTAGGTGTGAAGCTTTCTCAACTTATCCTCGAACTTATGATCTCCTTCACCTTGATGGCCTCTTCACTGCAGAAAGCCACAGGTAAGTTAAGGAGCACATTACTTCTCCACTTTTATGGAATCCCTTGGAATTTACTGTCTAGAAATGTTGATCTGGCAGATCGTACCGGTCTGAGTTTAAGTGGTTAACTTCAAAGGAATGATATCTACTATGAGGAAAAATTATCACAAGATATTGAATATTGTTTGGAAATATGCAACACCAGACCGACTAAAAATTCTCTGCAGGATGAAAATTGGCATGAAATGTGATTCTCATGATTGCTTGTTCTTGCACAGATGTGATATGAAGTATGTGCTTTTGGAGATGGATCGGATCCTAAGACCTGCGGGTTATGCAATAATACGAGAATCCAGCTATTTCATGGATGCCATTTCCACCATTGCCAGGGGTATGAGGTGGAGCTGCCGTGGAGAAGACACTGAATATGGAGTTGAGAAAGAGAGAATATTGATTTGCCAGAAGAAACTCTGGCATTCCTCTAACCAAAGTTCAAGATGACAAACATGAGAAATCCTGAAACATGCCGCTCCGAGAGCTTATGCAACTGCAATACAAGATTTCAGGGGAAGAAAGCTGAATACTTACACAGTAGTTTATTCAAAAGAAGCCAGGGATTCTCCAGATCAACATCTCAATTGAAGAATTAGCTATCCAATAACATAAATTTGTTAATTTATAGTATAATCAGGTATAAATAGATTCATTGCAAGGCATCCTGGCTCTGTGTTGTCTTTTTTTCTCATTTCGGATCTTTTCCCCCCACCTTCGATATGTAAAACTTCAAAGATCGGTGTATGGAAATTCGTGGACTCGATAAGCAATGCCACCTTGCATTGCTGTTCTTACATATATGTAATGAAATTTGGTTCCTTCATTATTGAAATCTTCATCATGTGATGCTGGAGTGCAGTAGAGGTTGCTCAAAGAGAAATCTGACGGTGCGTCCAGAAATAAAATAAATTAAAAATTATTTTTTCTTTTCTGTTTTCTTTTTTCCTTTTCAATTTTTTTTCTAATAAAAAATTAGGAAAACTTGTTCATTTGTTAAAATAGAAACAATTTTCACCAAAAAAAAAAGACATCAAGATTATAGATATTTTTTTAAAAAATCAAAACCATGATCTATAATATTCATATCAATATTTTGTATTTGCAATAATTTAATTATAGAATATTAATTTTTTTCATTAAAATTAAAAAACTATCATGAAAAAATATTTTTAACTCAAAAAATGTTTATATTAAATTATAATAATTAGATTTATGAGACTAGCTATATATATTGCAAAAAGTGCTTGTATATAAAAGAAAAAAAAAATATTATTTATATCTTTTCTTCATTTGAAAAATGGTGAAAACTTGGAAAGTAAAGTTGTGGAGAATCTTAAAATGTGTTTCCAAACTCAAAAAAATATTTGAAAAAATATTTTTTAATTTTCTAAATAAAAAAATATTGTTTCTGAACATAAAGCTGTAGTTTATCTTTTTCTGAATTTAATTATTCAGAAAATGAAGAAGTGCTGCCAAGTCCCACAAAAAAATCTCTAGAAAAAACATGAGCAGTCACCTAAGAGTGTGTTTGGTATTGCAGTAGCTGTTGTGGTTTGCAAAAAGTTGTTTTATAAAAAGTACTTTTAGTTAAGGTTGATTTGAAAAAATAGGTGTTTGGTTAAAACTGTGGTTGAAATTGAGGTTGAAAAAAAAGTAGTTTAATGTGTTTGGTTAAGAATGCTTTTGAAATTGAAGTTATAAAATAATTTAAAAAAATATATATTAATATTAATGGTTTTAAATTTAAATATTGTAAAATTAATTACTCTTATTACATCATGAAAAAAATAATACTTTATATAAAATATTTTTTATTATTCCATTAAACTATTTATAATTTCATTACGTACAAAATTCATCCGATAAAAACTACAGTTTTCATAACTTTTTGAGCGTGTAATAAAATTAGATAAAATATTATCAGATATAAAATTAATATTATTGTGCGAGTAAATTTAATTGACTCTATACTAGTTTTTCAAGAAAAAAATATTGTTCACATCGCGAATAAATTTAATTCTCTAAACTAGTATTTTTTTTAAAAAAATTAATACAACTATTAAAAAAAAAACACAGTGAATTGTGAACAGTGCGTGAACAATTATATCAGCTACAGTGAACAATACAAATTAATACGATCAGTGCGTGAACAGTACAAATTTAATTCTCTGAACATTGCGTGAACAGTGCAATTCATTGTGAACAGTGTAGTGAATTGCACTGTTCGGTATTATTTATCAACTACAATGGATGAGAAGCAGGTTTTGTATGCTTTTCATTTTCGGCGTTTTGAACGCAAAAGTTGCGTGGGTCCCATGCACAATAAATCGAGTTTTTATTATTACCAAACGGCTGCGGACTGCGTTTTAAATAAAACGCAGCCGCAGCCGCGTAGACAAACGGACTCTAAATCTAGTGTTTTCAGAACCGTTACGTTGGATTTAGAATTCTTAAATCCAACAAGGTTTTGGAAGTGGCTAGCGTGAGCTCCTGAGTGACAAAACATGGAGGAACTTGGTCGTGGACAAAGAAAACACCGTGTCTTAGCTACCAAATTAATGTGTAAAACGTAAGCAATTTAACCAGACTTAAGGGTTATCTCAACAAGATTCAAGTATTATCTAAATTTAGAAGAAAGAATTAGGAATTTCCGTCCGGCGTAAATTGATTTGGAGCCCTCAACGGTAGAACAATTTTCAAGAACACGAAAATGCACAAATTTTGGAGGAGAGTCCAACCTTGCTGGGCTATAGTTAGTGAAAAAGATGGGAGGAAATTGCACCCCCTTAAATCCAAGATATATATTCTCTTGTTGGGCTATTTGTTTTAGCTTATATGGAGCGGCTGTGGAGTTTTTTGCCCTACAGCTATGGGGTAGTCCTTCTAGCCTGGCTTGAGGATATATTACCTCTTCTGCCCCTTTCTCCACTCCAGCTCTCTCTTTCTTTCTTGTCAATAATTTAGTTCTCATGCATCCTCCTCGCACTCTCTGAGGTAATGAGCCGGTTCTGTGCAGGCCTTTCTTAACCTTTTCCGTGTACCTCTCTCTCTCTCTCGCATGCCTCGCAAAATCTCATAATCGAAACCCTCTTTCACGAAATCATACCATATATCCATGACAGCAGAATATGCAAATTTGGAACAGAGGCATAGCATACACACACACACACACACACACACGCTGTTACTCAAAACGTTCAATTAAGGAAATTAAGGGAGGACTAATATTAGTACATGTCCAGATTTAGTTACTGATTTTGTGTTAATAATAAAAAAAAGACGATTAAGTCACTGCTCGTTGTTTTCCATGATCATTAGTCAGCCAACCAGACCCGGCTTTCCCATTTCCTCACTGGCAACAAAACGAACAAGGAAAAAAAAAATTATCAGCATTGTGCATTTTGAATTTTTTATTTATTTTGAGTTTGTTAACTTTTTTTTTTTTTTTTTTTTTTTGCCTTGTGATTCCCTTACTAGCTAGCATTAGCAAGATTAATTATTAAATCCGATATCCCAAAAATTAAGAAAATAAATGGTGAAGGAAATTTAACCAACCGGAGGAGCTGAGTCAGGTGTTCGGCATGGGAAAAGTTGTTGTCTTGACGTGCTTTCAAAATGCTAAACATTAGGTTGATCCTGATTTGATTGCAATCACTCTGCTTGGCTATGTTCATTGTCTCCTCTTTGAGCTTGCGGCATTCAGATTCTATCTCTTCAAACTTTTCTCTTATTTCTCGTTGCCCTTCCTTTATGCGATCTTGTCCCTCACCGATCTCTACCATATCTATTTTCAGCCGTTCCATTGTCTCCCTCCTCTCTCTGTTCTTCTTGATATTTGCTTCTCTTTTCTAGAAGCCAGATCGGCATCCATGCATGTAAAATACGCCGATTAGTAACTTAAACTTATATAAGAATGATAATTATTTTTAATTTCTGGGGATAGTGACATGGTTACTAGCAGCAACAAAAGAAATTATATAAAAAAAAGTGAACATAGAATTGTAAAGAGATTCGGTGGGTACCCATTGTTTCCTCCGTTTAGACTTGTAAACATGGCGGCGCAGAGCGAAAGGCTTGATCGTGTCCATAGACGCAGAGACCCGGTGGCTCCACCGTGTTGACTTATCCTCTTCCTTCCTTTCTCTTTAAATTGAAAATTTGTGTTCACACCTACAAGAGTCCTCACGATATCCCTTCCTTTATAAAGGGGAGGAGTGAGATCTCAGATCTGCAAATTGAAGAGATATCAAGTTTTACGATCGAGCTTGGCAGATTTCTCGCGTGTATCTTTCGATAGCGCACGATAACGCCAGAAAATATTATTTAATTCTTTCTGACGCTTAAAAACGCTTTTAACCACCGCATCTCGAGCGACATGCGTTTCGGGTCATGTGCGTCTTGACTTGGAAATGTGGTCCTCGTGGGTAGGAAATTCTAAAGTCGTTTATATATTTTTCAATTTCTTTTCAAAACACTTTAGTTATCGTGCGATTTCGCGAGGCTTCTTGCGACTGTCATATATATGAAAAGGAGGCCTTTTTAGGTAGGATTTAAAATTCCCTGTCATATATATATTGCACACACACACAAGGTATTCGGATATTTTACATCCTCCTTCGGTTCCTTAGAATTGTAACTCGCAGCAACAAATTTGTACGGTCTAGTTAGCTCCCTAGTCGCTGTCGTTGTAATTATTCTCCAAACGGTGTCTTGTCTTCTTTTTCCCCAGTCATGAAATTAATTCGAACCAAATTATATTATTAATCTACCGCGGCCATAAAAGTTTCACCCAATTAAACCACCAAAATATATATATATATATATTAACAGTGCTTTCCCCAAGTGTTTCCTTTTTTTTTTAATCCAAAATTGACTACATCTTCTTCCTCCTTTTTTTTTTTCCTTTTTTTTAATTTTTTTAAATTATATTTGCTATTTTTTAAAAAAATATTGAACTAATTGAAAATTTAACTATATAGTTTTTTTCTTTAAAATATTGTGGATTATTACAATATTCCCATACATTATTTTTTTTTTATTTTTATGATTTCTTTCTTTCTTTTTTTTTTAAATGGTTTATGTCGATTGTATTTTTTTATATATTAGGTTGGTTGAAAATTTAGCTTTGTTGTTTTTTTTTAAAAAAAAACACTATGAATTGCTACAGTGTTTCCCCTGTATAGTTTTTGTTTTATTGCAATGTTTCCCCACATATTTTTTTTTAAAAAAAATATCTTTATTAAATTTATATTTTCAATATTGAGCTGCCTGAGAATTTAGCTTTAGCTTTCTCCACATGTTTTTTTTCATTTTTTTTCCAAAATTGTCTTTATATATATATATTCTTTTTTTTTTTCGTTTTGTATTTTGAAAATTATTTTTGTTGATTTTATTTTTAAACTATTGAGTTAGTTGAGAATTTAGTCTTTTAGTTTTTTCTCTTTAAAACATTGTAGTTTTCCCCACGTGTATTGAGTTAGTTTTTTTTTTTTTGCTTTTGTTCCCTTCTTTTTTTTTTCTTTTTCAAAATAGTCTTTGTCGATTTTTTTTTATGTTGAGCTAGTTCAGAATTTAGCTTCGTATTTTTTTAAAAAAAAATACTATGGATTGCTATAGTGTTTCTCCTACATGTTTTTTTATTTTACTGTAGTGTTTCCCCACATGTTTTTTTTTAATTATTTTTGTTGAATTTATTTTTTCAATATTTAGCTTTAACTTTCCCCACATGTTTTTTTTTCCTTTTTTTCCCCCAAAATTGTCTTCTCCTTTTTTTCGTTTCTTTTGTGCTTTTTTTCAGAATTTTTTTTTAATATTAAGCTTGTTGATAATTTAGCTTTATAATTTTTTCCTTTAAAATATTTTGGATTGTAATAGTTTTTCTTTGTATGATTTTTTTTCATAAATTCACGATGATACATAGGCATACCATAAGCTCGCGGCACTGCGCGGGCATGGCATCTAGTATGTGTATAACTGGTGTAGAACTTATATCAAACTCATCCCATCGACCAAATTATTCAGTTTTTATTCCTATTGGGATTTTTAAATATATAAATATATTTTAAAATTCGAAGATTAATCTAAGTTATAAAGTAAAAATATATCTGAGAATAATGTAAAAATTATCTTTAGAATCTCATATAATGAGATGATTCTTTAATCAAAATTTGATTAGTTAAATTAATAATAGTTACAGTTCCAACTTCTTTAATTATATTAATATATTAAGTACAATGAGGTAATTAGCGTATGCCCAAGGTAGTTATAATCATGTTCGAGATTCAAGTTTAAATATATTTCACTCGAGCTTTCACTTTTAAAAAATGATGGTTTTGACATGGTAAAACCTTTTATTTTATTTAAAAAACAAAAATAATCTTAAGTATTTTAAAATTAGCTAACTTCAATCATTCTTGTTCTATTCATGGTAATTAAATATTATCTGATTACATAGCTAATAATCTTGAATACTTTAAAATGAACTAACCTTGATTATTTTATTTTTAGTGTATTGGATCTTAACTTGTGCGTGTGGATCTTAAATAAATTATTTAGTAGTTGTATTTACTAAAACAAAATCATATAATATTTTGATTATTCTTTTTATATTTTTTTATGATATTTATGTGTGTGTTTTTTAAGAATTTGTTTCTTGAAAAAAACATTTAGTTTCTTGAATTGTTATTTTTGTTTTTAAAAAGTTTTGATATTTTTTACTTTAAATTTTTTATTATTTTGATGTGCTAATCTTGAAAATAAATTTTAAAAATTAAAAAATTAAAAAAATAACCATTATAGCAATCTAAAACACGGCAAAGACCGCTATCTGAATTCTTTCTGAAATAATGGGCAAGAATATATTGGTAGATATTCCAAAAGAATGTTAAGACTGGCGCATTTTTTTCAAAAAAGAATTCTCCATAGTGCTCTCTGGAGCGATACGCACAAGATGCATGATTTGAAAGGGTGAAGATGAGTCAAGGCCACTCGAAAATTCTCGATGGATTCTTGAACGTTTAATGACCACTCAACCCTTATTTGTTTTATTTTTATATTTTATATTTTTTTTTAAAATAATATTTTTTTTGATGTTTTTAGATAATTTTTATGCACTAATATTAAAAATAATTTTTTAAAAATAAAAAAAATATTATTTTGTTACATTTCTAAGTGAAAAGCACTTTAAAAAACAACCGCAATCATACTTTCAAACAGGCTAGCTGTTTATTTTTGTGTTTTAAAAATATATTTTTAAAAAATTTAATTTTTTTAATTTTTTCTTTACTTTAAATTAATATATTTTTTGATATTTTTAGATTATTTTGATGCAGTGATATAAAAAATAATTTTAAAAAATAAAAAATATTATTTTGATGTATTTTTTAGTAAAAAATATTTTAAAAAAATAATTATAATTATATTTTTAAATAGACTCTTAGTTATCACCGACTTAAAAATCATGTCCATGGACATGATTTTTAATTTGAATCTTTAATAAAATCAAACAATTTTGAGACATGATTTCATAATGTTCTCTTATCTCCAGCGTCTGGGACACCTTACCAGCAGACACGCACCACCAAATTGTACGTCACAATTCTAACGCAAGGCTCCTAGAAACATGTCGCATGGCACATGCTGGTTCACATGCAGGATCATGGACGTTGTCAAAGATAAGATAGAGTCGAACGTTGGAACCTGGAACCTGTGAATCACTTACGATATATATGTTCGATCCGCTGGCATCTCTATCCCCAGCTTCTTAATGGTTGTCAAGGATAAGATAGACTCTGTATAATTGTTTTAGATTTTAAATGCTATATGCTTTCCTAAGAATCAACTAGATGCTTAAAAGAATTACATCTGTTTATTTTTGTATTTTAAAATTTTAATTTTTTTATTAATTTTAAATTATTTTAATATATTGATGTCAAAAATAATTTTTTAAAAATAAAAAATACTATTAACATATATTTTAACATAAAAAATTATTTAAAAAGTAATCACAACAATCCTACGGAAGAAACTATTGAGTGATTTCTTAGTTACGTAATTAATATCAATGAATAGCCATTTTTGTTTATATGATTCGACCTATAATTCTTTATTTTATTTTATTAGAACTTTAAATATCAAGTTTTTATTATTTTCTTATAAATACTATCATTATCCGAACATTTATTTTGCATGTTAAGAGAAAATTGATTTATCCGACATGGACGGGTCACAAGTCTATTTTATATAGAAAAGAGAAAAACAATATCACCCATAGAAACGGATGACCGATCTATGGGTTGATTTTGGGGCAAATAATCTGGTTGCTTAGGCAAGTCAGATTTGCAGATGGTTTTTGACAACCATGGCTGCTAGATAAAAAATCTTAAATCTTTTGGAAATTACAATGAAATTAAACAGCGGAGAAGAACAAGTGGATTTATCTTTAATGAATCTATGGACTAAAATAAAGTTTAACCAAAAATAGTTGCACCAAATGCGAAAGCATCGTGCGATGAATGGGAAGAGATAGCGCGAGACTTCAAGTCGTCCCTTCTAATCGCGACCGCCGTTGATAGGGAAAGACCACCGGTGCCCATTTAACAATCCTTATAACTCCCTCTCCTCATAATTTCGAGCAGGCAAGGCATGAACAATCCTTGTATATTTGATTTCTCTGCTTTTCAATTAATATAGAGCAAGGAGACAGCGCGCGCAGCAGTGATAACCATGGAGTTCCAAACGACAACCGGAAAAAGGGCTTGCAGATCGATTGAGAGCAGGTTTCAGGTAAGTCATATTTTATTGAGGCTGGCCATTGCATGAAGGAGAAATATGGCTCCATCACACTAATTTTTGAGGTCCCTTGTGCCCTAGCTTCCCCTTTCTTGCGATGCGGATTTAGAGTTAATTATAACTATAATACAGCATGCATCGTTTGCAATTCTTGTTGGTTTGCATAATTTTAGTGTCCTTTTTATTTGTATAAATGGCAACACCATTGCTGATTGAAAAAGGAAAGTTGAAAATTGATGATCGGCGACCATAACTGGTTAGTTTAATTCTCAACGGAAAAAGGCGAAAGGAATCCTTCCTTGTAATTCTCAATATCCTTAATCCAGATGGATTGATTTTCATCGTTATGGTTCTCAATTTTTGTGGCGTTCTGCCCATCCTTCTTGATAAGAAGTCAGAAGAGCGGCACCGTTCCTAAACCTTGATTCCTTTGAGTACCAGTCAAGTCCCTTGATTCTTTATTTTATATTAGAAGTCCTTGAACAATGCTACATTTAAATCAAGTCCTTCTGATAGTTTTTATAGGATTTTTCGTGTTGTTGTAGGTATTTTTCCAAATCTTCTTTTTTCTATTGTATAAAATATTGTTTTTTATGGAAGTGACCTGCATCTTATAATGTAAGAGTTCTAAAATTATGGATGAAACCAACAAAAAAATAAGGATATGGCTTGATTGAGTTTGACCTTAGAAACCCTAGATCTTATGCTTGCCCCACCCGCGAGCCCTAGACCCCACACCACTTGATCTTTAGACCCCACATCGACCTGACCCCTAGCATCCTAGATTCAATGTTAGCTTGACTTTTGAGACTCGTGGTCCAACCCAACCCCAGTTCTACCTCACCATGGACCTAATATCAGGGCAGAATGTTTAACAGTATAATAGCGATTATTTTTTAAATAAATTTTTATATTAAAATATATATTAATAATATTTTTTTTAATTTTAAAAAATTATTTTTGATATCAGCATATCAAAACAATACAAAATATACAAACCATATTAAATTTTAATAATTTTTTTTTAAATTTTTTAAAAATACAGTTTGCATCACGTTCCTAAACAGTATTTTATTTGAAAACAACAATGGAAACACGTTTTAAAATTTTTTATTTATTTTTGTTTAAAATATTTTTTTATATATATTTAAATCCTTTTAATATACTAATATTAAAAATAATTTTTTAAAAATAAAATAATTTTATTTTAATTTATTTTTTTAAAAAATACTTTAAATCTACCACTATCATATACCCAAATATATTCCAACTCGGTACTTGATTGTCTCACTAAGCTGATTTGTGTTCATTTCTGTATCGTGTCAACATGATTTGTGTACATTTCTTGATGTTTTGTACTCTATCCAACTCACAAATCAAAATTATATATTGATGTAAAAATTAGTTATAAAAACTTTTCTTTTTTTTAATGTTTTTTAAAGAAACAAAAATATTTATTCTCTTACATTTTGATTTCAAAAGTTTGAAAACGAAGAGAAAATAATATTCGAATTATGGATAACTTCATAATACTCTATCTTGACGTTGACACGCGGAGGTGGAACCCATAGCCACTCGTCTGTAAATTAAGAAAATGCATGCAAGTTAGCCGAACCCTTTCAAGGATTTGAACTCTTCACCCTGGGAACGACAGCTGGGCAGCTTGAAAGATGCATGGCCGGTCACCATATTTCAGGTACCAACTTGGCAAGGTACCAAGCAACTTCTTACACTAGTTCTTGAATAATACTCGATATTTTAGGCTTTTTTCACCAATATTTATATTAGGGATTCTAATAATGTAAGATGAAAATAAGACAAGGAGTTACAGTGTACATCAGTACCAGTTCCGAGGAATTTCAACAAGTTTTTCTTTTTCTATTTCCCCATAATGTTTTTTATCTGAAATTATTATCTTTTTCTATGATCATTTATTGACGAATGTTAATTACAGCTCAAATATTAAAGAATCAGTCATTAGCAGACAAATTAATTGCTTTGTTTAGAGATCTTTTTATTTAATTTTCCTTTCACTTTCATCACTCACGTTTTCTTTCTAGTGGAGGCCTGAAAGTGTGGGTATTTTATCACTGTCGATGCTCCGAGTTTTTCAGCTATGACATATAATTAAGATCGGTTAAGTGAATTTTATGTGTGTGTGTCTATATATCTGTGCATTAAACATTATGCACTCTTGCATCAAAGAGATAAATATCATCGTGACAGAGTGTCATACTTACAGGATCCCTTTGAAAGGGGAAGAAAATCAAAATGGGCAGCACGGTTCCATTTGGCCATTAAAAATCTTATTGGATTATGATTTTAAGATTGTTGTATTTGTATTGAACATTTTGTTTTGCATGTTGCAGAAAAGAAAAGGAAGTGGAAAAACAAAATCAAGCATGAAAAGGTTGGAAGCAGAGATGGCAGAGATCGGTGAACAGCAAAAAAGAGTTAAAAAAGGGCAAATGGAAATAAGGGAGAGGTTTAAGGAGATGGAATTTGAGTGTGATCAACTCAAGAAGGAAACATTCCTTATCTCGAAACAGGCTGCACGCAATCAGCAACGTCTAAATCTTATGTTCAAAATCGTAAAAGCTCGAGAAGAAAATAATCTTTCTGAAGCTGACAAACTTACTCAATCTCTTCGGTTAGTTTTACCTCCCTCTATGTGAGCTTATCCTTCAATTTGAAATTGGCTGAACCATAAAAGACCGTCAACTTAATTAGTTTAGTTTTTATTATTTTCTTTGAAGAAGTAATTTAAAAATATGTCCTGAAAAGAAGAAGAAGAAGTCCTCTTGCTGTCTGGCTTAATTAGCAGCATCACAGCTGAAGGATCGCATTTCAGCTGGCTATTATATAAAATCGTATTTTTTCTTTAAACACCAAATCCACCAAGAGGACAGAGGAAACCGTTAAATGTGGAGCAGATGGACGCAAGCCAGCTCAACACATATTGTTCTATTTTGCTCGTTAATTAAGAGTAATTGTATTTATCCCGAGGAGAACATTCTGATATGGAAAATCCAGATCATGATATTGATGATCTTCTTCCTAACTTTTCAAATGTTCAATAACAAGCTGGCCTGCGATTTTCAACTTAAAGAAATAATGGCTGCCGAACCAAAGTTAGAGAAACCAACTCTTGATAGAATGAGGCAATCAGCGTACTTTGATTAGGATGCTAGGAGATATGAAGGATAGCAGTAGAGGTCAGATGATATTGTTAAAGAGCCAAATCTCCAGATTATGAAAAAACTAGTACTGTAGTGACAGATTTTAAAGCATAAATACATAACTTTCCTGTGCTTAGTTTTATATTTTATTGCAGAGAATGCATGAAGCACAACATGGACAACAATCCGTTACATTTGGATTGAGAGTACTCCATACTTCTTCTCGATTGACTACTTGCAAACTTCCAGTTGAGTAATAATTTAGCTTATACATTGCATATGATACAACCTTAGCCTAATACTGTTCGGGCAACTTTTTTTCTTTTAATTTATTTTGAGTAGACTTTTTACCCTATCAAGAATAATTCAATCCTTTCTCTTAGTAATACTATTCAGCTACCTTGTTTAGGCTGATGTTGTCTGATACTTCATGCTTTGTTGTTTATAAAAAACTTCAAGTCATTTGATGTATGTTCTTTGCCAGCTCAGAACTTAAAGTTACAATTAAAAAATTGTAATTGACAAGAAAAATATTTTATGTAAATTGTAATTAAATATTTATCATTCGAATTTAAGTTAAAAAAAAACCAATAATACTTGACATCCACGATTAAAAAAAAAACTAATTAACAAGAAAAATTGATAACTGTTAATTCCCTTGGGTTTAATATATATATATAATAAATTAAAGAAATGGATACTCTAACCTTAATTGATTAGAAGCACCGCCCAAAGTGCCATCATTTCTTGCTCCTCTCTCACGTTTACAGCCTCTATAATTATTGCGAAAATAGCTAAAGTTGTCGTTAGAAGAGGAGTTAGTTCTGCACACTGATACAAGAACAGGAGGAGTGACCGATTCAAGGGGCCAATTGTCAAGGTTAATGACAGGAGAGAGAGTCCTTGTGAAGAAATTCACGAGTTAACGACAAACTATGCAACTCATTGAATGAAACAGGTTCTAATATCCTTCAACTCAGCACTCAAACCTTCAAAATATAAAGGTTGGAATCAGTCTTGGACAAGGGCCGGCCAAAACAGATGCATCTTGTTGTGGAAATTAAGTTCTTGGAAATCCATATGAAGGCTCATAATTCTAGTATTAGATGGTAACGCGAGTGCACTCTCAAACGTCTTCCATGTATTGCTGGATTTGGATCGGGAAGAGGGGAGTTCTCAAGAAAAACAAAAGATGAAGGGAACGGTTTGGACCCATCTGGAGGGCTAACCAATCCTTGTTCTTGTCATCTATGTTTTCCTGTAAATGTCTGAATAATTTGTGAGCTTTGGGGAGATAAAGTGATGAGCACTTGAAAGAGGGAGAAAGGCTGTTGACTGACGAAACATCGGCTGCTGTATGGAATTTGAGAAAAGAGGCACTGGATTTGGAGCAGTGATGGCAACCGGGTTGACAGCAGCAATAGCAGCGGTTGAAAAAGAAGTCATCAGGTTTGTTGCAGCAACAACAGCAGAGGAGGAAGAACTTGATGATGATGATGAGTTTTGGGTTTCTGTTGTTGGCTTGTTGCTGTTAGGATTAATGCTCTGATACAAGTTAAGGAGGCTGTAAACATGTTGAGATATAAACTAGAAGCCAATATGTTTTAGGGCTCCAGGCAGAGCCTTGTATTTGTTTATATTTGAGGCTCAAAAGAGAAGTTTTGGCAGTGTTATGTTTTTGCGGACCTGTCTTTAGTCCAAGTCGGCTTTGAATTTTTATTTTAATCCAAATAATTATTTTATTTATTTTATAATTCCTGGATTTGTATGATGAGAAAGAAAGTTATTGAAAAATAAATAAGGAGAGAAAAACTTGTTTGTTAGTCAAATTTCAATAACTAAGATAAGAGGAAACTATATAAAATATAAAGAAAATACATGATTAATCTAAATTTTTTTTGAATTTTTATTTTTATTTAAAATCTTATTTTATTCATTTTTCAGACCATGAATTTAAAAAATAAAAGAGAAAGTTGTTGAAAAATAATAAAAAAAAAGTTATTGTACATTAACCCCTTTCCATAAAACAAAAAGGTTTATATTCATGTTAAAAAAATGACATCCATGAGAGGATTTTGACTCTGGTAATTTTTTCTATAAACATTATTGAAGAGGCATATCAATGGTTGTTTAGATTTTTTTATTTTTAATTTTTAGTGAGTTTCAGGTGTTTTTATATTGATAAATGATTTATAAAAGTTTTTACAATATTTTAGAGATTTTTTTCACAATATAAATTTTTTTCACAATATTTTAGAGATTACTTTCACAATATAAATAATCCAAATTTATTATTATTGTTGTTTTGTTTGATTTTTTATTTTTAGATTGATTAAAGATTGTTTTGTAGTTGAAAATAGAATTATTAATATTTATATGGAATTTTTAAGATTTGTTTTGGTTAAAATAAGTTGAAGTTTGAGTATGATTTAATAACTTTTCAAGCTCGAAATAAAAGATATAAAATAAAATCGTAATATTTTAGCTGAAATTTATTTGAAAAATTTAAATTCAATTAAGATTTAAAATAAAATAAAAATTATTTTGTTTTGTTTTATTTTTAAAATTGATACGAAATCTCTTGAACATTTCAAATGAAATGAAATAGAATTGAGAACCTTGCTTTCATGAGACGTTTCGCTTTTCCTTCTAGGAAACATCCCAATCATTATTTTTTTCTCTCGACGGATATGATCAATTAGCCCTATAAAAAATAGGTCGCACCGCGCGATTTGAGCAACAGATCGTGCGAGACTGCGAGTCTCTCAAATGAAAACAAGGAAAATGGAAGGCGTTCAATAAAAGTTATAGACCGAAGATTCATCGGCTGTTTCCATATCCCTGCCTGGAGATTTCGATGAGACGTGTTTTCCGGTGCGTGTTAATTATGTCTATAAATTGGGCGACGCTGCTCGATTTCCAATCATCCCAAGCCCGGTGGTAGCAAACTTTCTAAGGTTGCGTTCCATGCGTGTGAAGATCGTGGTTTTGAAGTAGAATAAGAAAGAAGAACCAGTCGGAGCTATATACAATGGATCAGTGCACCAGGAATGCCTTCGCTGCAGAAAGATCGACTGCGAACAAGGCTCAGGTATGTGAATTTTTTTTTTAATTTTACCAAAGGTCAATATTGCTTTGGATGCAAGAATTAGGGGTCCCGGATAAGTCTTGAAGCCCAGAATGTGCTCGACACTTTCTCTAGCCTGTACATGCATGAAGTTCTTTGACTTCTCAATCCATCTTAGATCGGAGAAATGATTAGATATATGGAAGAAGATTATACTCTATTTCTCGCATAAATATATATGAAACCGGTTATAAAAGAAATTGTTCGTAAATAAGATTAGCAGTACTCAACATGTAAATAAGATTTAAAGAAATATATATTTAGAAATACTTGAAATATAATTGTTCCGAAATTAAAGTTCATTTTATAATTGAAATACTTGTTATTAATTTACAAAACTCTTTACGTCAATCATATTTCTGTAGAAATACATTTCTGAATTACCAAGTTCCTTCATTGTTCATTAAAAAAAAAACAATCACATTAACTACCGTACGTTATTCCTATCTTCTTCTAGCTAGCTTCTTCTCCCTTGTCTTTTGAGCTTGTTGTGGTAGTCCTGCAATTACTTTAATTCATTTATTTATTTGTCGATTAAACTGCTCCAGCCGTCCATGTCCTCTTTTTAGATTCTTTTCCTCAATCTCTTCAGTGTGAGGAACTCTAAACAGGCATTTTATTGTCATAATTGCCCAGACTTTTTTATTTTTATTATTTTTCATGGCATGTATAATGTTTACTGGATGGTGATCGCACACTAATATGGACTCTTTACATTTTCTTTCTCATACGAATCTCTTTATCTATTTTGACGGAAAGAAATGTTTTTTTTTAAGAAATGTCGATTGTCGGTGCAATCTCTGTCTATGCTTACACCAAAAGTCTCGAATGTATTATTAAAGGTTTAACTTTCTTTTTAACTTCATTTGTATTTTGTTCTTACCTCTTTTTTTTTCTTGGCGTGCAGAAAAGGAAAAGATCTGGAAAAAAACAAGCAAACATGGGAAGACTAAGAGCAAAGATGGCAAAGATTGGTGAACAACAAAAACGTATTAAAAAGGGGCAAATGGAAATCAGAGAGAAGTTCGAAGAGATTGAATTTGAATGCGATCAACTTAGAAAAGAAACGTTGCTTATATCACAACAGGCTGCGTGCAATCAACAACGCCTGAATCTAATGCTCAAGATCGTGAAAGCACGAGAAGACAATAATTTGTCTGAAGCTGACAGACTTATTCAATGTCTTCGGTTAGTTTCGCCTGACTCTCCTTAACCTTCTTTCTTTTTCTATATATGGCTCTTATGTTTTTGAATAGTAATTCTTTCATTAGCACATTACTGAACTCTTTTTATCTGTATAAAAGAAACTCTATAGCTAACAAGTTTGGAGTTCAAGAACTGCCAATCATTTTATTTCCAGAAAAACAGAAGAATTTAAGTTTAAGCTTGATGATTAACTTTTATCGTTTGTTTTTACTTCATAATTTTCAGAGAAGGCATGATGAAGCAAACATGGAAAAAATTCTGAATATGTTCGGATGCAAGGGATGAATCATTGAGAAGAACAAATAATAAAGGTCCCGGCCGTCCATTTCAGTACTGGAGTATTAAAAATGGCTTGTGTTCTAGCTATATATCAATGGCAACAGCAGACTTCCGTAAAAATAAGATAAAATAAAACAAAATAATTTTTGGATTTCCATGCTCGAGTGTCATTGAGTAGTGTGGTACCCTACTGTTAAGTATGTTTGGTATTGTGGTAATTTTTATGATTATGATTTTAAAAAAGTTATTTTATGAAAAATACTTTTGGTTGATGTTGGTTTGGTATTTATATATGTTTGGTTAAAACTGTGATTGAAACTGAGGTTGAATAAAAAGTAATTTAGAGTGTGTTTGGTTAACAATGCCTTTTAAATTGAGGTTATAAAATAATTAAAAAAGATATATATTAATATTAATAGTTTTTAATTTAAATATTATAAATTTAACTACTGGTAATTACATCATGAAATAAATAATACGTTATAAAAAATATTTTTTATTATTCCATTAAACTATCTACAATTCCATTACGTATGAAATCCATCTGACAAGGACTATAGTTTCATTGGTTTTTTAAGCGTGTAACAACATCAGATAAAATATCATCAGGAACAAAATTGAGATTGCGATCAAATTCTGCAAATGCTACGTCATCAAGCAATCTTCTTTTAATTTATGTTGTGTCATTGAATAATGTTAAACACTAGTTTTTCAAATAAACACAATTAAAAATAAATAAAAAAAATTGATTTTTATTTTATTTTACTGGGTCGGATCCAATTCATTGTATTTAGCTTTGAACCGAACTCGGTCCAGTCAAAACAATGGAGATTGTCCACGTCAGAAAAGAGAAAAATTAGATTGTTGTTGCTTGGCAGCTGCCTTTTCCAACCCATGTGTCTGCAGCTTAAGGCCTGCATCCTTATTTTACGCGCTGGCACTTATGGCTTGCCTGCCTTAGCACCAGGAGTCTGTAGCCTCACCAAAACTAGAGTTGACCCAGGGGAGCGGGTCTGCAGTTTCACCATGCCTCACCAAACAGTGCAATCCACATTGAAATTACTTACAGTCTATGGTAACTCTAATTTCCGCTACAGTGAAACACCAATCCTTTTAGTTATAGGTAATTCTAACTTTTCACATTTATGTTAAATAAACCACTTGCAAAACTTTTTTCTTTCTTATATTGTACGGAACTATTAGAGAGTTATGGTTTTTCCGAAACATATTAGTAGATTGATTTTTAATTTATCCATAATTTGTTTAGGGACGAATTCCAAGGCACGACTTTATTACTTGGTTGGCCATCTTAAAATTAAGACTTTCTCTAGTATGGAGATTGGAGGAGAAGAATATCGTTTGTCTTCATTCCATGTTTGTCTGAAGATGACGAAGAGAATCACATTTTCTTTGTATACATTCTCTGCTAATCAGAGGATCCAATACAGTTTGTTGCAGCTATGCAAAGTGGACTGGCAGGTTTTGTATTCTCACAGAGGATCTTGTCATGTGCTGGGTTATGCACAGTTCCTCTGTTGGAGCAGGATATATGGTATCTAAGTATTAAGTTGCTCGATCCTTACGCAAGCGAAAACCATTGAATATTCATCAAAAGAAAAGGCTTAGCAGAGTACTGTTTCAAGAAAATTCTTTCTTTTTTCCCACCGTAAAAAGAACTGCCCATGGATTGGGTGGAGGTAACATCTGATCAAATCTGGGTGGCTTTTCTTCTCGATTGATAAGGATGGGATTTATTATAATCCTCTTATTATCTTGATAAATGCCCACTGATTTCACAGACGCTGTTTTTAGTCTTACCTTTCGCTATTAGTTTTCACTACCCAAGGATGGGTTTATTGCTGGTGGGATAACTTTTCCAGTAAAAAAAATTAAATATATAAAGTTTTTTCTACTAATTTGGTTCATGATGCTCTTGCAGAGTCAAGATTGTCGCAGCATTTGGCAGGATGCAGTTGATCAAGTGTCATTTCTTCTTCACCTGTCGTCAGGGGTGAACAATATTCATTAATATTTATATAAAAAAATTGTTATAGTTGTGTATATAAAGTATCATAAAGTTTGTTATATGTTAAAGCCCTTCATAGATTAAAAATATTATAACCATAAGAAAATATTTAAAATAATTAATTTGTACTCGTCAAAAAACTATTATAAACTATAACAACCTCTTATGTATAAAAAAAACTAGAAAACTTTAATAATTATAAATAGAGAAATTACTCTTTTTAAATAGAAAAAATATGCAATTCTAATGATACAAATAAAAAAAATAAAATTTCTAAATTAAAAAAAGAATAATAACTAAGGTTACATTTATTATCAATTGGGTTGAAATTCTCGAGTTAAAAATTCAATTAAAAAAACTATTCTTCTCTATCACAAACACATGCTACATAATGTTCTTAGGGCAAAATCTGTACAGAGGAAATTGGTGTCAAAGAGCAAGACTTTCTCAATCAAAAACCATCCTCTATTATGAGCACATCTCTTATAAACTTCAGCCGTGATAATCAAAGAGCTTAGTTCTTGAATGTAATGCTCACGAGATAGAATCTCCTTAGCTGAAAACTAACATCCTTTCCCACGAATATGCTCTCCTCGACTATATCAACTGATGTAATTAGGAGGGAAAAAAAGAAAAGAATAACAGTATTTATTATAAGTCTAATATCTCAAAGATTAAAAAAAAAAAAAAAAACTATAGTTGCGAAGAGACACTGAAATATTTAAATTTTATTTATCAAAATCACATTTTTTAAAAGGCTATCGCAACTGTTTATATGGAAAAAAAAAAACTAGAAAACTCTAATAATTTTGAATTAAAAAAATAAAATAAAATAAACTATTCCTCTTAAATACAAAAACTAGAAATTAAGTCTAATAATATCAAATAAAAAATTAAATTAAAATTAAAATTCCTAAACTAAAAATAAATAAATAAATAACGAGGAAAGATGTTTATATTTTCAAAAAGGTCACACATAAAAAATAAGCGGAATTTAATAGAAATACCATATAATTCATAATTCGAGATATAAAATTAGAAAATGAAAACGTTTTAGAGTATGTTAATAGAAAAACCTATGGAGTTTTTAGATTATTTTTATTTAGGAGAGTTTAGTTTAATGTTATCTCCTTAAAGTACTGATGTTACTTCGTTGATATATATTAAAGAGATGTGTTTTTACTTCCTCCTCCAGTCCTCCTCTAAAATTCTTATGTTTACTATTCACCTGCACCATATATATATAAAGTGGAGGAGTGTTTGGAATTGGTTATATATGTTTACTATTCACCTGCACCATATATATATGTTTACTATTCACCTGCACCATATATATATAAAGTGGAGGAGGTCGCCGTCCAGAGCGCGTAAAAGTGTTTCTTTGGCTAGCTAGCTTTGCATGGGAAGTTACTGACTAATGGGCAACGCACAGGTTCATCTAGGGATGATTCTTATGGCTTTTGCGGTGCTACTGTGGAGTCTGTTTGCATGTTTTAAGGGACTGTCCGGTTCTATGGTGTGGCAGCATGTCTTGCTGCTAGGGTGGACACGACTTTCTTCTCTTCCAATTTGCATGACTGGTTCCAGAGGAATTTACTAACAACAGAACTGTGGTTTTTGGTTATGGATCTTGGGCTGTGTTGATGGATGTTATGTACTTGGAGAAACAGGATGTTTTTTAAGTAGATTTCACTCGACCTCCGCGACCTCTTTAAAATAGAGTTTTGTAAGAAAATAATAAATTTTTAAACAAAATTTCAAGATATCATCTAACAGTTTAAAGATATCATCTAACAGTTAGATTAAACTATCAGATTAAAAATGGTTCTTTAACGGTTCCCTTACACCATGCAAATTTCAGAGAGCTTTTTAATGATTCCCAAGCTGCAGCAACCGAAATCTAACAAATAAGAGTACTGATGTACTGGTTGGTCGCCTCCTCCAAGGGATGGATTAAACTTAATACAGATGGATCTTTTAAACGAAGCAAGGAGACTGCTGCTATTGTTGGTTTCTTAAGGATGATCTAGGATGAGTATGGATTAGATGTTTTTATTTCCACGTTGATTTGTGTTCTGTTCCACGGGAATCGAAATGCACAATTTGCAGAATATGAGCATTCAGGTATGTTCACATGAATGTAATAAGTATTTTGCCCGTTTTTCTCAATACCAAAAATGTAGGCATTAGATGCAAATTAAATTTGTTTCTCTAACATGAAATCTTTATATGTCACATAGTTAAACATTAATCGAACGTCCTGATATATTACAGCAACAAGCTTCTCCATTCCTTAAACTGAAGACCTTGAAGCTAATAGTGAATCCTACAAGCATTGCCCACTTCGTGACACCTGTGAAATTCATGACTTACTTTTTTGGCAGCTCTGCTTGTTCCCCGACGATGTCTGTTGAGTCCCCCAGAGGTGTTAGCTTATCCATTTTGTTGTTCTTGATGGAATAGCGGACAAATTTATGTCATGGAGTATAAATTTATGTTCATCATTTTTTAAGCCTGGACTTGAACAGTTTTTATGTTTTAAGTAATTGCAAGTTCATTTGTATATTGTAAGTACTGCCATCAAAGAGGGTGTTATGGCACCATGAGATTGCATTTTCCAACACAACTTGCAAATCCAACTTCAGCTCACTCGTATAGTTAAGTAATGTTACTGTGCTCTAAAATCATTTTCACACTGATTCAGTTTATGTTATTTAGGCATGCACAAACTGTTGCTGCTGCATTGGGAAAAGTTGGGGTTGGTATTTTTTTTCCTGATTCTGGCCTCATATCGGTCAGTACTTGTTGCAATTGTTATTTTTAATTAAATTGGAAAGAAGTGCATTATTCCATGGAAGCATTTCGGAGTTGGAGCACGAAAAGTCTTAGTTAATCATTGTTGACACTAGTTTGTCTTTAGTAACTGAAATTCTCAAACTCTTGAGGGCCTGAAATTGTTGGATATATCACACACTGTTTCTCATCGGAGTTGCTCTGGCAGGACAGGGCTAGGTCTTTGACATCTGATGTGAAGCTCTGAAAAGTTGCTGCTGTTATTTGCTGGTTACGACTCTTTTCTGTGCTCCTGCGGTGCTCTATTTGTGTCTCCACTATTCCAATTCAGGAGTTGCTATTGGTCATCTGCCACTGGATTAAAGTGGAGATGAATGTTCTTGCAACTTGATTGGTCTGTTTTTGCATAGATCGTGGGAAAAGTAGATGCCTGTGTATTCTGTTCTCCTTCCACATGACCAGCTGTTTGGTACTTGTGTCTTCCACCTCAACTGTCTTTGGTGATTGACATTCTTGTCTTGGATTGGTTTAGTGTTTCCAGTTTCCTTTCCTCGACATTCTACCATTATTATAAAAAAAGATAGTGGGATATGTATGCATGTGGTTTCTTGACTTTTGCCATTATTAAATTAATTGAGCTTAAGCCTGATCTACTACTCTAATCAATACTTATAAAAAGAAATCCCCGTATTCATTTTTTGTTTTTAAACTTCTTTCTCAATGCATCACTAGGGAAGGTGAGCATGTACTTGATCAATATTTTCCAAGGCATTCACGATGAACTATCGAATGATGATAGCTACTCGTGGCTCTCCTGCTTAAGAAACACACTAGCCAAATTCCCAGAAGGTATCTCTATGCATATTTTACATTATTATTGTTGACAATTGGAATGCACAGTGTTAGTCTGATTGCTTGCTAGCTAGTTCATGTTTCTCCGATTGAAATATTGGAAGCTGCACGCTTTCCACCGCTGAAGAAACGCAATTAGTTGCGTGTGCAGTAGTGTAAGCTGGAGTTGGTGTTCTTGTTCATGAGAAATGACAGTCCAGCCTGATATAACTTGTTAGCAGTGGCAAGTTTGTGCTGGTAATGGGGATGAGAGTAGATTGGTAATAATATCGACTTCAAATTCATCGCGAAAAGGTAAATCTAAGGGGAAAACGGTGGTGGAAAGGTTTCATTTCAAGCTCAGGCGCCGATCAAAGGCAATCTCTCAAGGTTCAGTCTTGGAGGTGGTTATCAGAAGGCATGGTTTTTTCAGGCCAGATTAACTCGTAGTCCGCTTGTTTTATTGATGTATATATAAAATAACCCCAATTTTAGGGTTCTGTGAAGTTTCCCTAAATCTACAAATTCCATTTTGTAATTGTCTTCTTGAGGCTCTAATCTTGTTCCCAGCTTCCGCTTTCAACCCTGTCATCTTTCTCCATATACGTCTTGTAATATAGCACCATAGGATCTGTTTGGAATTGCAACCTCAATGTTGTTGGTGAAAATTCATTTTTTTTAAAAAAAAAATTTATATATTTTTAGAATGTTTTAATATATTGATATTAAAAATAAATTTTTTAACAAATAAAAAATTTATTTTAATATATTTCTAAAAAAAAATAAAAATCAAAAGTATTTATTACCACATTCCTGTCGGTTTATTTTCTGCAATTCTATGTCAACCACAATGAGGATGGTGATTTTGCCGCACCATTTTCTTATAACGGCACACCTCAACAGTACCATAGTAAGCTGTTAAAATGCGCTGTTTAGGCGTGCCGTTATCAATCTGAGGCGTGGCAAAGTCACCATCCTCACGGCACTATAATTTTGAAAAAGAAATAAAAAGGAATGGCAGAGTAATTTAGAATTCCATATCATAATAATCACAGAGCTGCAAAAACAAACACTAAAAGTAAAAACAGCAATATCGGATAAAAATAAGACGTGACACCAAGGAGAGTAGGAGACAGAGCACCGAAATGTGAACATAAATCGATAAAAAAATACAAAGAAAGAAAGAGAACAGCAGGGAACAAATTCCATGGGGGGAAAAAAGAGAGGAAAAAGGACGAAATAACGAGCCAATCAATCACTAAAAGAAAGTCAACATTCGGGGACAGGTAGGTCCTCCTCATCTGGCGGAGCCACCACCCATTCACCATCTTCGTTTCTGACCATCCCTTTGTTCTTCTCTACCCACCAAATCCCAGGGACCAGGCACTCGTCTTTCAAGAACTCAGATGACTTGTTCACCAACGCCAAGCTCCTCTTCACTTTCAGCTCAAACTCTTGTTCCTCGCCGTTCCACCCTGCCACTATATGCAATATGGCCTGCAAATTATGCCAATCACTCGGATTCTTCGAGTCCTTCAAGCTTGGAGATTTCCTCGTATCAATTTCAAACTCAGTTCCAGTATAAACATACCCCATCAATCGCCCTGGATAGTGCGGTATAACATCAATCTTATTTTTTATATGCAGAACCTTAAGATTTGGATACTTGTTAAACCTCTCGTTGAATTCCTTGTTTCCAACTTGTGGGCTGCCAAAGACAAAAGCTGATACTGGGATATCTGTAATTCCATTTTCCACAAGATCAAAAGCACTCAAAATTGATAAACTAGCACCAAGGCTGTGACCAGTAAAGATAATGCTCAGGTCGTCATCCTTGTATCGCTCCCTTAGCTCTTTAATATGGACCAAAAGCTGCGCCCTCGCACTTAATTTGGTGAAAGGCGAATTCGGGTCGTCAGAAATATACATCGAAAGCCAGCCTAGCATCACTTTAGGAACTTCGTCATCGTCATCGTCACTGCTGCTGCTGCTTTCTTGATCATGAACAGTGCTTGTAGCACCCCTTAACAATGATTTAGCAGACTTGAGCTTTGCGCCTAAGAGGTCAACCCATTCGTAACTTCTGGTGGTTCCGCGGAAGGCTATGTAGATTTCACGGCGGCCAAGAGTTTTCGTCTGTTCATCAGAGGTGACAGCGATGTAACCAATCCAGTTGGTTTCACGGTCCCAGGAATCACGAGATAGAGAGTGGAGAAGGAAGGCTTCTGGGAGGCTGACACGAGCAGTGGCGTAGAGGAAAGAGGAGACTTGATAGTTTTCGGGGTTGTCAAGCATCACTTTGTGAAAGAAGTTGCGCTTGCCGTACCGGCTAGTGCCGCAATACCTGGAGTTCTGGTCGTTGTTGAAGGCATCATATGTGGCCTGGCAGAAGTCGCCACATCGGAGAATGAGTTTGCGGAGGCTGAGGTCGAGAGGGTCAAGGAGATTATCCCAGTTTTTGCTGCCCAGGATTTCAGGCCATGTCGCCTCGCTTGTTCCGTCCATGGGGAGGTAGCTAACCAGGTATCTGCGCTAGGTGCTGTAAAGAAAATGGAAATTAGGTGGGACTCGTGGTATTTAAAAAACCAAAAGAAAACATAAAAAAGAAAGATGTGGTGTTAAGGGCACATGAGTGATGTTGATGATAATGTTGTGATTGCGATCCACAGCCACTGCGCTTTTTCAAATGGATAAATTGGTCAATTAACTTTAAAAATATCATGAATTACACTTGAGAAACAAATTTAGTGAATTAGTATATTTTTTTAATATTATTTTCTTAACCGTGATATTAATCATAATTTGAAGTTTGTCTCTTTTTTTTCTTCCTCTATTTTTATTTTTATTTTGATGCAGGTAACAAGAAGCCAGATATTCAAAAGTCCAAATTCTAATGTCTTTCGCTATTTTTTTTAAAATATGGTTGTAATTATTTTTTAAATAATTTTTTATATTAAAATATATATTAATAATTTTTTATTTTTTTAAAAATTATTTTTAATATCAGTAAATCAAAATAATTTAAAAATACTAAAAACATGTTAATTTAAAATTAAAAAAAATAAAAATAAATTATTTTTTTTAAAAAAATACTTTTAAAACACAAACATAGAAAAAAAATATATACTAAGAGCGTGTTTGGCAGTGTAGTAGCGGTTGCTTTGCAAATAACTTTTCGTGTCTAAATATATGTCAATGATTTTTTTTTATTTTTTAAAAATTATTTTTGACATCAGCACATCAAAACAATCCAAAAAGTACAAATCACACTCAATTTTAATAAAAAAAAAATAATTTTTTTAAAAATAGAGATTGAACCGCGTTACCATACAGCCTCTAATATCACATGTGGCCCTTCAACTTCAAGAGTTCTCCCTAACTCTTTTTATTTTATAATTATTTTTATTACAAACTACAAAAGTCTTCGTCAATGGCCACTCCCAACCACAGATCAAGAACCCTATGGTCTTAATTTATCATGTCTCTTGCGCAGACCATAAATTAAACATTACAGACGTAAGCTTCAGTTTGCAGTAGATAGAGATGGATCCTGACCATTTTGGTAATCGAGAGACGGAATTGGGTGACTTCAAGGAGTGGCTTCCGGGAGACCATGAAGATATCTGTAAGTCAAAACTATACATATTTGCTCCGAATTTTTATTTTTTTTTGTTTGACAAATAGTTTGTTTTTCATCTTTGGTTTCGTACTGCGCATCTAACTTTCAAAATCAAGATCCTTTTGGGGACTTTTGCCATGGTATGAATATGAAGATTCATAACTTAACTCGCACTCTCTCAAGAAAAGAAAAAACAGATTTATAAGAAATTAAGCTGTATCTACCAAACATTTGTTGACGGTTGTGGCTGTGATTACAAAAGTTAATTCACTTTCTTCATTTTTGTTTTCTTTCTTTCTTTTCCAAGGCAAGAGAGCCTCGTCTATAGATAGATAACGGTGTCTGAGTATTTCTTTTTCGAATTCTCCTCCAGATATACATGATCTTGATATGAAAAGGGAAACGGCAGTTGGAATAAAAGATGAAGTTGTTCATTCTAGTTTACATATCTCCTTAGTATTTGCTTCAAATCTGAATATAGTATTTCATTTCATGGGTAATTTTTCTTTGTTTTTCAACCAATAATGATGAAAGTAATCTATATTTCTAGTCTTTTTTTGAAAAAATAATTGAAGAAAATGCAGAGAAAAACACTTAATAAAGAAAATCTTCCTCTCTTGTTATTTGACTTTGCAATTCATCATTATTTTCCATAACAAGTCTTTAAAGTGATTCTCTTCCAACAAATAGAATGTTTCCTAGATATGCGTGTTTTGGGAAAAATAAATAATTGATCTGATTCATCATGTGTACTGTCCAGGTTCAGAACTCTTTGATGAACTGAAATTGCCATTCGATTACGAATTCCAGTCACAAGTTGATGATATGGGTGGAACAAGCAATAGAGCACCCAAGACAGACAATCCACGCGACAGAAAAAAAAGAAATGACAAAGCATATCGAGCCCGTTGTAGGGTATTCACTCTTTTTTTTCCCTGATTAATATATATATACACATTTATGTATATGTATATATAATAAAAAAAGAAGAAGGGTTAATTAGTATTAACATGCAGGAAGACCAGAAAAGACAGCAGCAGGAGCTGGAGAAACTAGCGGAAGAAAATGCACGCATGAAGAACGAAAATGAATCCCTGATGAAGGAAAGGGTTACAGTTTTGAGTCCGAAGTTGGAATCAGCAGCCATTGAGATAAATCGACTTAGAAGTGAAAGTCAGAGCTTGAAACGCAACAGTGACAACCAAAGAATTCTTGTGCATGCTTTAACCGAAAACATGGTAACTCTTTTTATTTTATTTTTTATTATTATTATTATTATCCCTGATGCCAGAGCCCTTCTCAATTAATTAATTGCATATAGGGAGGCCTCCTTAAATCCACTGCATGTATTCTTAAATCAATGAAAACCCTACAAAACAACTTTTCTCCACGAGATGTGTATAACCCATGATTGAAAAGAAAACTCTAAAGACAGTTAGATTTTCGATTCTGCAAATCCACCGTCATTCTGCTGCCTCCATTTACGTATAATAAAGGAACAGCAGCAACAAGAAGGACGAAAGTTCTTTGTGTTCGGCGGCTTTGTCTCCACAAATTCTTCATTATAATCATAAGATCCGTTCAGAATCCATACATCTCCTTCACTTTCTCTGCCATTCCTTTCCGTTCTTCACTCAAATCATCACATCAATTCTGCGCATATAAAAGAAAAGTCATGTTAAAATCTTTTGCTCTTTATATTTTTTCCTCCGCACCCCATCAATCAGAACAGGAGAGAATCCCATCTGGTATATATGGAGATCTTTCCATCGCTAATCCTCGACCATCCCAATCTCATATCCATTTATTGAAACTGAAAATTTGATAAAATGATCCTTTCCTCTTCTTCTTTTTTGTTGTAGTCAATGGAGAGTTGTTGCTTCTTTTCTCTTATCAGAGTATATAGATGTCTGACATTTATATAGTAGCTCTGATATTGTTGGGGAGATGATTTATTTTTATTTTGCCTTTTTCTTGCTTAATTTACAGCCAGCATGCTAGCGTTGCAGTTGAAATGGTTTTTCCGTATTATTACTTATCTTTTAATGAATCGCAGACTCGCTATATCATATACTAATACTACTTAGTTTATTCCCCGAACAGGGTAGCCAAAATAAACTTAGAAGCCTCCATGATGAGGTTGCACGATTGAGACAAAACGTCCTCCAGGATCCCAGGATGCAAGAAAAGAAAAAACTCATGGAAGAGCTTTTGAGGTTAGAAAACGAAAACAAGCTGCTGGAACTGCAAAATCAAGCGTATTGCATGATGATACAAAATGACGGGGACCCTGGAGGGGATTAAGCTGATCAAGGTTCTTAACATATCCATTTACCAGTTTAACTAACGATATCTTAGATTATAATTTGTCTTAACAAGGTGGCTAATTGTGCTGGGGTGCCATTGCAGCATTGCCTGCAGGATTGCTGTGATTATTTGCTGAGGAGTACATTAAGTTGAGGCTCCTCTACCAAATCATGACTTCTCAAGCTTTTCATCATCTTTGAACCCTTCGAGAGAGAGATGGATCTACTGCGGCAGAACAATCATAGGTCTCCTGTGCTTTGTTCGTGTCTGGTTTAATTTACTACGCTTAATTTAATTCGTTTGGCTTGTCTATCTTAATTATGCAGATGTAGCTTCTGTATCTTGAATCACTATGCTGGTAACTCGTCGAAAATACCCAACACTGATATCTGCCTTGTGATGTTCAACCAACCTAGAAGATTAAGTATTCGGTCTCCTCTATTTTTCAACTTTACCTCAATCGATCACCCTGCAAAATGGTTTTTCATCCATTTTCGAGGAAAACTGACCGTTAAAGGCCATTAAGCTGGAGCTTCAAAGGGAGGCCAACAATATTTTGTTTATCCTACAAAAATCATAAGGTACTTCTAAATATCAAACTATATGATTAGTGATGGGAAAAAATACGTATGAAACCGCAGTGAACAAGGCTTATCTATGAACTGTTAGAGAGATAATCATTTTAGCCTCCCTCTGAAACCCCAAGCTGATGCCCTGTAATTATGCAGATGTAGGTTTTCATAAGAAAACAAAAGTAATAAAATAATTTTGTATAGTTTTAGAGTTAACCATTTTGAAAGAGGATCGAGGTAAAGTTTCAAACATAAAGGGATGGTTGATAGAAAAATTAGTTTTAGTTAATTGATAAATTAGGTATAGTTGCGGGGTGGAGCAAATTAAGATTGGCTCTTTTCGACTTTTTGTTGTCATTCTTTTAAGTGACACGCTAATAGCATAGCAGGTGATTACAGTTAATTTTTAAAATATTTTTTATTTAAAAATATATTAAAATAATATAATTATTTTTAATATTGGTACATTAAAATAATCTAAAAACACTAAAATAATATTAATTTGAAGCAAAAAAAATTAAATTTTATCAAAAATATTTTTAAAATACAAAAATAAACAAGTCTAATTTCCTAACTACAACTAGCTAACTTTTGCTAAACAAGTCGAAACTACATCAGCAGAGAAACATGTGTTAATTTAAGGCAAAATTAATCTAGCTCTTCTACGATTTCACTTTTCTTTTATTTTCAAAAATTACATTTCAGATATTGAATTAATGCAAGATTTAAATTTAGATGAATATATAAAAATATCATTTTACATTATATAACCCAACAACCTAAATCACAAATCAAATATTCAAGTTTATTAAACCAAGTTGCCTCCACCACCAATAAAAAAAAATAAAATTGTTATTCAACTTGAGGGATAACTTAACTAGCTAAGTCTTAAGTTTGTTCTCTAATGGTTACGAGTTTGAGTCCTCTCAAGACTATTGAAAACTTACATGGCTATTAATTTTAGAAAAACATAAGATTAATTGAGATATGCATAAATTAATTCGGACACCTACATATATCCCCTAAAAAAAACTTGTCATTCCCATTTGTTTCTGAGCAAAATCCAGTTTATCTATTAGGTTGCGCTAGCTGTGGACCTAGGAGCAATTTGTTTTGTATGTGAAAAAAAATGTGTTTGAATACCATGACACGTTTTAAAAATAATAATTTATGACTTGAGTTATGGATTTAACTAAATAGAATAATTTTTTTTTATTTTAACTAGATATCTAAAACAATAAACAACGATAACAAATTGATTAAATAAAAATAATAATATCACTAACCCTAGAAAAAAAACATTTTCTAAAAAAAGAATATTGATATAAATTAATTCTCAGCTTGTGTTAGCATGAAAGACCTATAATTTAAGTAATAAGTATCAAGCAAAATTCACAAATCTAATAATAAAATCAGTATAATTTAATAAAAAAAAATCACATAATAAAGTGTCACATATGAGCTTTTCCAAGGTTGATAGCTGGGTTGAAATGTTGAAGACAGGTTATTGGGCTCGAATACCCTGAATACTAGTAAAACAAGTCCTATATTGGGTCAAGGGGTTGTTTCAATACTTAAATGAGTTAATTTGTACGAGGAATATAGATAAGTAATTTGTGTGTCACTTGGGTTTGATCCTAGGTGATGATCTCTCTCTCTCTTTTTTATGTTTTTTGTTTTTCTACTTTTTCTACCTTGCCTCTTTTTAGTTTTCTTCAAAATTGTATTTTCCCCTTAGATCACACCATAAATTAAAAACGTTAATTTTCATCCTTCTTTTAAACTTTCCCCTCAAATTAGACCAATGAAACTAATTTTTTTATAGATTATTTCAAGAATATATTTTCACGTCGACTTGATATATATTTTTTAAAAATCAATAAAAATAAATTTAAGAGCATGAAAAGTAAAACAGTACTGTAGAATATAAGAAGCGCCAATAATATGGAGTGATTAACAAGTAAAGTAACCACAAGGACGAGTTGGTGGATGGGGCGACCGACCTAGAAACAGCTCTCCTTTGCGTGTGTGAAGGCAACCCTGGCCAGATGGTTCCTTCTTGAAGGAAAGATAACCCAATCCAGGGCACGCGCTGTGCAGGTTCACCACCTAACCACCTCCCCTCGAATTCGTGGCGCCACCTTAGCACCCAATCCTGACACCTCAGCACTCACCGAATATTCCCAGTTTACGCATTTAAACAAGAATTTCAAGTAAAAATTTAATTCAGAAAAGATAAGATAGAATATGTAGCCACCCACCTTACCATTTCAAATCATGTAATTCATGATTGCCGGTCCCTGATTTGGTGGCTGCTGGAAAGTTGCTTGGAGCCGTGTCCTTTTCCGGCCTGGATATTGCTCATATCCTGTCACAGAATAATATCCATCTAGCCCCTGGTATTTGTATTTTTAATTTAATTCACTCCCCTGTTTATCAAAAATGTTTTTTAAACACTATATAAAAAATATAACGGAAATTCAGATTATAAAATCATAAGTATTTTTATTTTATTAATTATATATTGATAATTACTTAAGATAATCTTGCATGATCTTGATTAAGTTTATCGATTTTGGTCCTATTTGTTTTTACATTTTAAAAGTATTTTTGAAAATAGTTATTTTTTTTTATAAATAATATAAAAATATCAAAAAAAAATTAATTTAATATATTTATAAGTTAAGTTTGATTTTATTATTTTTAAGTTTTTTAATACGAGTTAATATGTTGACTTCTTAACTGTGATTTCAACAAAGACACCATTAACTTTGTGAGAAGTTAGCACACAAATATTATTTTATTTTTTTTTACCTCTAATTAAACCTTTTATTTTATTAAAAAAAAACTCCTCTTCTAACCAATCACAAGACACCAATGAATTACTTAGTTGCGAAGGAGTAAATATTACTTTAAAATCTTTATTATTTAGGAAATTTTGTAGCTTAAATGACATTAGTTTTCACTCAAACTCAAAAATCTTCTTTACAATAAAAAAAATTAAATTTAATCACTCAAAAACACTTTATATTAAAATATAAATAAAGGAGAAATCAAATCATCGCAGGCAACTAGAAAGAAAAAGGTTAAATGAATTAGTATGTTTTTTCTCTGTTTACTATCACGGTAAAACCAAGAATGTGAGGTGGTGGAGTGATAAACGTCCCACGTGGACAAACCAATGAAACTGAAGATGTCGTCCGTCCCACACCATAAAACTCCGGATGCGTTAGAATACGACTATACGTAACGATTATAGGATAGAATCGTAAGAGCAGAAACCTTTTTTATTGTTTATTTTTCTCTTAATTTTTGTTTTTTTAAAAAAAGAAAAATCGTAAAAAATGAGCCAACGGGAAATGAGAGATGAAATAAAAATGGGGGCCACCACCACCTTGTGATAGAAAAATAGGTATTTTCTTGGTAAGCAGGAGATGAAATAAAAGGAGGACAGAGGAGGATATTATTAGGTATTTGGTGGCAGCGAACGAGCGAGGGTGCGCCTGTAGTTTTTCTTGTGCAAAAGTTTTGTGTTTCTCACTCCAGAGAAATTAACTAATATTTAGAGAGAGAAATAGAAGCTCTGGATTCCTTCTCATCCGTCCTCAGCGACGGTTCTTATGCCGCTTGGCTTTCAGGTTTTCACCTCTCTCTCTCTCTCTCTCGATTTCTTTTTTCTTTTTGTGCTTTTGCTGTTCGATTTGGATTGGATCTGATCAGATCGAGTCAGATCTATTGTTGGTTTGAATCAGGGTTTCTGATTAGAGATTTGTGATTTCTTTCATGAATTTTAAAGTATTAGGGATTTGATTTTACGTTGTTTGGGGATTTTGATTCTAGCTAATCAATTAGGTTTTATTTTATGATAAATCAGTTTGTAGGCTAGGTTAAACTGGCATGTTATTTAACTTTCTTGATTATGATTTTTGACTCTAGGAATGTTGAATGATGCATGTGATCCATTGAATTTATACATATTGTTTTGCTGTTAGCACTTTATATAGTGCGAATCCATTTAGCTTTTATTATATGGGCTTTAGTTATTTGTGTTTTGAATTGATTGAGACGAAAAGGAAGGAATCTTACTCCTTTTTTTCACTTTAAATAAAGAAGAAAGGAATATAAGACGAAATAATTCTTAGCTTAGAGCATGATCAATGTGAAATGCTTCTTGTCTCAAGATAAATCCATCATACACGTTGATGTCAGTCCATTTGATTTGTCCGTGGGGGTTATCTATGTGCATAAAACATGTTATACATGATTCATTTTTCTTCTTGGAGTTGTGAATTGCTGTTACTGATGAAATTGAATGATTTTACTATCTTTACTTACAGGTAGTATTCTATTCTTTTAGGTTCTGCTGGGTTCAGATTTAGACAGCTTAGTTTCCTTCCTTAAGACATGGAGAAAGCGTGCTTCTGGTCAAATTGCTTCCAGCATCGGGTTTTTTCATTCCAAGAAGTGCTCGATTGGCGGTTTCTCATCCTTGGAGATTTTCTGTTGGTTTCCTTTGTCAATTGCACTTAGTGGTTGCTTTCTTTTTAATGAACAATATAGAGGCGTGATGCAAAATTTTTCTGAGAGAGGTGTTGGTTCTTTGGCGCACTTGGTCAAGTAAGCAACCCATCCATTTCCTTTGACCAATGCCTTATTCTAGGTTTTGTCTTACAGATTCCTTCATTTGTAGTGCATTGCTGATACAACATCCAGTTGGAGTTCTTGGCACGCCTTCCGGGGTATATCTTCTTTTTGCTTGCTTGCTTGCTTGCTAAGTTTATCTACTCTGCTTCATTGCTCTAATCTCTGTGGTACTTTTGCAGGGCTAAAGTCTGCGACGATTCTGTTGAAAGCTGCTTAAGTAGTCAATTTAGATAAACCATCACGTCAAGTTGGTGCAGACTGTACAGTTCTTAGCTATCGTCTCTTCATTGCGCCTGATGGGTACTTGTTAGATTGTGGAGTTATCGGTTCCCTGAACGATTTCTACATAACATAGATGAGTTAGCTTATTTTGCGTTTGAACCCTTGGGTGACTGTCTTAAGCTTAGTGGGATTGTCCTGTTGGCTAGAACAATCATTCTGGTTGGTTCTGAGTTTTGTCAATATGCTTTGTGGTTTTCATATGGCTCTTCCGTCCATGACTTCATATTGCCTTGAAGCTGTGGCTCTATCAATGAATAAGGCCAGGAAGCTCGTTCATCCTAAACATTCTTGTTTTGTGTGCTCAGTTTTCTCCACATAAAATTAGCTGGTCCACCAAGGCAGCTTGTTTAAATTTTACAGTTTCTATTAGATTATCTACCATAAATGTCAAATAGCCTTACTAAGTGTCATACTATCCGGGAATAAAGAAAGAGCTCTTTTTTGTTCCACAAGAAATATGGAAAGGTATGTTATTTTCCCGTGACTTCTACTTTAACCAGTGCTGATTGTCAATCCCCGAGTAACCTTTTTGGGAACCTCATGTAGGTACAAGTTAATCAAGGAAGTTGGCGATGGAACATTTGGGAGTGTGTGGAGAGCAATTAATAAGCAATCTGGTGAAGTTGTAAGTGCATTGTTGCTTTCCATTCCAGCTAATCTGGTATTTGTTAGCTGGTATTAGTATTGCTCCTGAAAAGTTAAGGATTTTCCTGATGTAACTGAATCTTGTGTTCTTGCTAACAACTAATAGGTGGCAATTAAAAAGATGAAGAAGAAGTATTACTCATGGGAAGAGTGTGTGAATTTGAGAGAAGTGAAGGTAGTATGATCAACTTATTCTTTTTCTTTTTGTAGCTTTGCTATATGTCTTTCATCAATTAATGGGTCTCTCCTTGTGTCAGTCATTGCGGAAAATGAATCATCTGAATATTGTGAAGCTCAGAGAAGTAATCCGGGAAAATGACATTTTATATTTTGTTTTTGAGTACATGGTAATTTTTTTTTTAATTATTGTTTTTCATTTTGGGATTTCTGGCTTTTTTTATAAATCCTCTTTTTGCATGCTTTTTAACATTTTGTTTTGTTTCAGGAATGCAACCTTTATCAACTTACTAAAGACAGGGAAAAGCTATTTTCAGAAGCTGAAGTGAGGAATTGGTGTTTTCAAGTATTTCAAGGTCTTGCTTACATGCACCAGCGTGGGTATTTTCATCGTGACCTTAAGCCAGGTAACTGTTATTGGTCAAGATTTTGCTTTTGCTTCAGGAGTTTTCATGGCAAGTTGGTGACTGGATGTTTTTACAGCTTCACATGCTTCTTTAACTGATTGTGTTTATTCTTGTGGTCTGCTCTTAATGCTTCTAGTTTTTGTAATCCATGTCTGAGTATTGTTTGTTTCACCTTTTGACAGAGAACCTGTTGGTCTCAAAATCCATAATTAAAATTGCTGATTTTGGTCTTGCACGAGAAGTCAATTCACAGCCTCCATATACGGAGTATGTCTCCACGCGGTGGTATGTCATCTTTTGCCTTCATATTTTTTTCTTAAAATCTTTGCTTCCATGGAATTGGAAATGGATGGAAGATGTCCACTGCTGTTTCTCACTGTCTTCTGTCTCAACATGCTAGGTATAGAGCACCTGAAGTGCTGCTTCAGTCATACCTGTACAGCTCTAAAGTTGGTTAGTATCAGACAGACATGAGATTATGTTTAACCATTAAATAATGATTACAAACGACTCTTACATAGTGTTACTAGAACTAATATATATGGTTCCACAGATATGTGGGCAATGGGTGCCATCATGGCTGAGTTATTCACCCTTCGACCGCTTTTTCCTGGTACCAGGTATGGTTCTGAATTAAATAATAGTTGACAATGATTTAGTTCATAATGGGCTAGTCAGTTTCTGATGTTTAAACTTTTCTTGTTTATGGACAGTGAAGCAGATGAGATCTACAAAATATGCAGTGTGATAGGCAGTCCAACAACTGACACTTGGGCTGATGGGCTTAATCTTGCAAGGGCTATTAACTACCAATTTCCACAGGTCAAATTTTCTTATTTTTCTCTTCTTTTAGCATTAGATACTTTTACCTTGGGGGTTGTGGGGCCAAGGAGACGAGAAATCTATTGATTAAGCACAAACTGTTTTCTAAATGATAGAATGATGGCCTTTGTAATGTGCAATTTTGAATTTTGCTAATATTTGTTACTATCATTCAAACATGGTGAATTTACCATCTATTGCTTGGGACATGATTCTTGGAATAGTATTAATATTTGAAACCATCCATGTCAATTTATGAATTAACCATACATGATGCAAGATTAGGAGTCTGAAATTTTGATTGTATAATTTGAGACTGCAGTTTGCTGGTGTTCACCTTCCCACACTTATCCCATCAGCAAGTGAGGATGCAATCAACCTTATCAAGGTTGGTAATATATGTAGAAACTATGGTTCCTTTCTCTGATTTATCTTTTCTTTTCTTTTTTTCCCCTTGCAAGCAAGCACTATATTTTTTTTAAAAAATGTTGGATTAGAAAATTATTCTTAATGCCCTTTCTTTAACTGTCCTTTCTTACTGTTCCTTTTTCTCTTTTGAATCTAGTCGCTTTGCTCCTGGGATCCTTGCATCAGGCCTTCAGCTGCAGATGCTCTACAACATCCTTTCTTTCAGGTAGCCTCTTTTGCTTCTTTATAGTTTGAAACAGGATTTCCATGCATGTGTGTGCATGTGCATGTGTTATTTATGTTAGTGATTTGCACAATTGTTGTTTCAATCACCAAATTCATTGGGCTATAATTTGTTTTGGTAGAGTTGTTTTTATGTTCCACCATCCCTGCGCCCCAGAGCAGCCATCACAAGAACACCTGCATCTGGTTTGTCTTTTATCTTGCATTGCTGTTGTTTTCATGAAGATGACTGCCAAAAGCATTTCCAAGTGTTCTTCACTTCAAGAATCTTACATTCACATAATTATTCACTTACATGCAGCTGGAACAAAGGGAGGACTGGAGCAACAATGTGCGAGGAGTTTACCAGGGGCTTTGTCTAATTCTAAGCTCACTAACAGTTTTCCTTCTCCAAAGTTACATGCTTCTTTGAGTACAGGTTATATTTTTTCTACAAAATTTCTACTATAGTACTCTGATAAACACATTAAGATAATATGGTTTAGATCATTGTGTGCATGGTTTCATTGCAATGTTAATTTGCATGAAGTTCAAAGCAAACCTTTCGTTGTTCGCCAAGTCTTGACTGCATTTGTAGCTATATGCTAACAGAAAGATGTTTTTTTTCTTTTTTATCCCTCTGGCAGGGGTACAACGCAAGTTGGATATGGTTAACCAGGTATGCATCTGTTTGAGGCACCCCATGTACTGCATGTCTTTTCCGTTATCATCTGCATGGTCTATTATCTTTTTTGTTTTTGGAGGTGTTGGTGCTCGAATTTCCCCTGATTTTGATATTGTGTACTGGTAGCCTTGCACTTCCTGTTTGTTATATATATTTGGATCATCTTTCTCATAATAATAGTTAAGTCTCAATTGAATTTGACAAAATTGATCATGAACTATTAAGACTACCTTTGGACTTTACCAATTAGGTTTCTGTTCATCCATGAATTGCAAGGGCTTTTAACCATCTGCTAATGAGAAGATAATTGAGCTGTGGGGATTCCTGATAATGAGTTTGTAGAGTTTGTAGCTCAATGGGGTCTACTCAAGTTCTGAGGACCACATGCATTATATCTTCTGAGTATTTGAAACTCATGATTGAATAATTTTAATGTCTTTTATCCTTGGACAGAATTGCATTATATCTTCTGTAGTATTGATTTGGATTTGCTTCATTTACTGGCAGGATTCACGTAAGCCCGACAAGTCCTTGAAGAGCTCTACAAAACCAAGATATCAACCACCAGGGAGGAAAAGCCCAAGTAATTCTCTTACTTTAATCATTGGATGAGTTAGAACCCGGCCAAATATAGAATATTGGGAATCCCATTTGATAATCGAGTAAATATAGAATAGACAACCTTGTATCAATTGTCTTTCTAGATTTTGTAAACCAGGCTAATGTTCGGTTAACAATATATCTATCTCAAAAATTAATTTGAAGCTATGTTGGTTGGCAGCATTTATGAGCAAAGGGAGAGTTGCACGTGGAGTATCAGAAACAGCTGATAAGTTTGCAAGCATGACAATCGCCTCTCGTCGGCAGTCTCTGGGGCAGCAGCCCAAGCCACCTACTATGAAGGCTGGAGTACAGTGGACTGGAGAATCTGGTGGGATGTTTCTTAGGCCAACCCAACAATTCCCACATGGCAGAAACTATCCAAGGAAGGTTGTGGGATGAAAAGGAAAGGCTCTTTTCAGAGATTATACTGTTATTTCGTAATATGCTATTAAGAAAGTTCATAGTTATATGAGTGACATATATAAATATGTTGGTGTGTCTCCAAGCAAAACCTACCTGCATAAGAGTGGTGCTGCTCATGTTGTGTTCTTACCGTCGTTTGTTTGCTGTTATTTTGATGACGTATTGACATTGATAACTATTATTAATAAATAAATGGCGTCTTTGCCTGTACGAGGAATGAGTTTTGATTTGTTTATGAAATTTGCTTTGAGATATATGCTTCAGTCGATCTTTTGCCAAGCAAATTCTCGAGGTCGTGGGTGTTTTCTCTCTCCCCTTTTGCGTTCAGCACTTGGTGAAAAGGGAATGTTTGGTGGGAACGTCTGGCAGGATGAGGAGGGAGTTCGGTAGATGCTGCGGTGCTGTCGGGGTGGTAAGTATTTGACCGATTTGGTCAAGGTTAGGAGGAAGTATCCGCATTCTAGAATAGAAAGCAGACCTGGGTCTTCTCGCTGATCGATATTTCAGAACATGATTTCTTTATAGCAAATACGAGATACATGTCCGCGCGTTGCCGTGGGTTTATAAAACAAATGCACTTGATAGTATTAGAACTGTGAACCAATGCTAGATAAGTAATAGAAATTAAAGGTATGATAGAGCAAATATTTTATGACGGGAAAAAAAGTTGTGTTGGTGATCAAAAACTCAGAGACTGAACAAAATGATTTGTAGATATCTATAGTGTTTTGTGAGGAAAAATACAGTGCTTTCACTACATGATTAAGCTTTTTAGTTAATAAAAAGAAAAAAAATTACAAAGTTAAATTCTCTATCAACTTAATATTAAAAAAAAACCAATACAGATAATTTTGGAAGGAAAAAAACCCATGATAAAAAATATTGCAACAATTGACAATGTTTTGTAAGGAAAACTATAGCGTTTTTCCCAATAAAATAAAATAAAAAACCATTTAGAGAAATATTGTAGCAATTTACAGTGTTTTGTGAGAAAAACTACAATGCTTTCCTCATATGATTTAGCTTTATTGTAATTATAATTTTTAACCAACTCAATATTAAAAAAAAATCGACAAAGATAATTTTGAAAAAAATAATAAAAAAATCACATGGAAAAACATTGTAACAATTCATAGTGTTTTAAAGAAAAAAAAAATATAAAGTTAAATTCTTAATCAGCTCAATATTAAAAAAAATCGATAAAGACAATTTTAGAAAAAAAAAAACAAAACAAACACCAAAAAAAGAGAAAAATATCATGTTGGAAACACTGTAGCAATTGACAGTGTTTTGTGATGAAAGCTACAGTGCTTCCCCACATGATTTAGCCTTATTTGTAATGACTTATAATTGTAATTACAAACAACTCAATATTAAAAAAAAATGAAAAGGATAATTTGAAAAAAATTATAACAAAAAAAACCATGCGGAGAGACACTGTAGCAATCTATAATGCTTTGTGAGCAAAGCTACAATGCTTTCCCCACATGATTAAGCTTTATTACAAAGTTAAATTCTTACCAACTCAATATTAGAAAAAATAAAATGGACGAAGATAATTTTGAAAAAAAATATTACAAAAAAAGAAAACACAAAAGAAACTGGAAAAAAAAACCATATGAGAAAAAATTGTATTAATCCATAATGTTTTGTGAGGAAAAACTTGTAATTGCAATTCTTAACCAGCTTAATATTTAAAAAATAAAATTGACAAAGATAATTTTAGGGAAAAACATAACAAAAACAGGAAAAAATCATATGAGAAAAAAAACTGTAGTAATCAACAGTAATTTTTGAGGAAATTTACAGTGCTTTCTTCACATATTATAACTGTAATTTTTAACTAGCTCCATATTAAAAAATAAAATAAAATAAGATAATTTCAGAGAAAAAAAAACCATGCAGAGAAACATTGTAGAAATCAACAATGTTTTAAAGAAAAATAATTACAAAACTAAACTCTCAATCAACTCAATATTAAAAAAAAATCGACAAATATAATTTTGAAAAATAAAGAAATAAAATAGAAAAAATATGTGAAAAAACATCGCAGCACTCCACAGTATTTTAAAGAAAAAAATTACAAAGCAAATATTTTAACCAAGTCAATATTTAAAAGTTAAAATCAACAAAAATAATTTTGAAAAAAAATTAATAAAAAAAGAAAAAAAAGAAAAAATAGGAAAGTTGAAAAAAAAAGTAAATTTGAAAAAAAAAAAAAAAAGAAGCGGAAAAAAAGAGGAAAAGTTAGAAAAAAAAGAAAGAAGGAAAGCACTGTTAAAAAATGAAAAAATAGAAAATTTTTTAAAAAAAAAGTAAATTTGAAAAAAAAAAAAAAGGAGGAAAAAGCACTGTGGATTACTGTTGTAATCCACAGTGCTTTGTGTGTGGGGAACAGTGATTCCCCCACACCATTTAGATATTGTTAACAAGGAACACGATAAAAAATTTGTGTTCGTATCTAGATTATAGTTTAGCCTCCTCAACCACGTAGGTCTGCTCTTATTAGAAGTTTACATAAATGTAAACTCTGATTTCAAAGATGTCAGAATTGGAGTTCTTTCTAGTAGGTTTGTGGTACCTTCAGTTTATTGTGGGGAAAGATTCAGACACCACAATGGTATCCAGCCAAATGGCAAGAGGAAGCCTGGAGATCAGAATGGTTACCCTGTGGGTTGCTCGCTGTGATTTCAGATGCTGATGAAACAGCAGATGGGAATTCCGTTGATCAAATAATTTGGTGAGGTAAATTGCCAGAGTTAAAAAACAAGTCACTTGGTTGTTAAGATTTCTAGGTCTACCAAGCAGGAGAGCAAGAAGACCCAGATCCTTCTGTTTCTGGAAGCGTAGCTAATGATATTTCAATTTACGCACAAGGATTAGCTGGTTCATTTAAATGGACCAAACGTCCGTCCATAAGTTTGTTGAGGTGAGGTTTAAGCATATAGCTAGCTAGCGAGAGAGTACAAGGCCTGAAGGTTAGTCTCTAATTTATTTAACCCCTTTACAATCCAATCCAATCCAAGAAATTATTGTTGTTGAAATAATATGCTCCTTCCCAGAACCTCCAGCATACTTCTCATTTGCATTCAGGCAGGCTACTAATTGCTTTGCTTGTAAACTTGTAATTATTCGCCACCTGACGGCCTGGATTTCAACCAACAAGTTGCATCCGTACATATTTATAGTTTGTGTTTCAAAAATATTCTTAAAAATTTTGTTTTTTTTTTTTAAATTAATCATTTTATATTTCATATTATTTTGATATGCTATCTTAATAACATAAATAAATTTTTTTAAAATATTATTTTAATACATTATCTTACCTAAAAAAACACAAAAATCTGTTCTAAAAAACACATCTTTTAAAAGTAAAAGCGGGACCATAACGGCTACACTTGTAACAGCAACAAATTAGCACATCCATGTTAAGGATGAACTTGTCAAATATGCACTCTTTATAACAATAAATGATCTCATTCAATTCCTTTCTTTATAAAAACAGTGTGTTGCAGAGAACAAGCTCTGATAATAAGTAAATTACGAGCCAAACAACCCCAGAAAAGCATGAAGACTAATACATGTCTTCGGGAGGGAAAAACCAGAGGCCCTAAAAAAATAGAAGTTGTAATAAAATTGTGACCAGGACAAACAATAGAGACAAAAATTGGACACGTTAGGACATCCCAGGGGAAGTATACCATCACGAAAAATGGATCCATCTCCACCACAAGTGATGGTAAACATAATTCGGCCCTGAGAATGAAGAAATACCGTCAGTTCAGTGGTGTGACTGTGACCATCCAAGGTGGTGGCAAGTCCATTTTCTGTAAAGACCTTGAAAAACGAAACTGAATGAGTTTTCTTTTGCTTTTTGGGGGTAAAGGATATCCAGCTGCACCCTCAATCCTTTACTAGACAGCAATTTAGGTCATGGGAAATCATGCCTTATAGGTACTGAGCTTGTATTCTCTCTCTATTCTGTTCCCACCATGTCTTCGCGTGCACTTCTCCGAATTGTTCGCGGCTGTGAACATCAAAAACAAAGACAAGATGTCAATGGAATATAGATGTTACAAATGGTAAGAGTCATCAAACAAGATTCAGATGAATACAGTATCATAACACCAACTTAAAAAGAAAACCAGAAAATCAATTTTCTTACAAATACAAGCAACAAAACCATTTTTAAATCCTTATTTTTCATGTTGTCTATGTATCAGGTGCTCATGAAGGGACGCGCAAAGAAAACATCAGAACTTTAAAATAAGTTTTCCTTCAATAGTTTCTGCCACCACAAAAGATGCAACTTGAAATGTGAATAAATAAGGATTTCCATTACCTGAATCTGACACGCCTGAGCTCCCTGGTGCCATCGGCTAGTTGTCTGATTGTGATGTATACCCCTGGCTCATCTTGCTCAACCCATTCTGTCTCCAGTTCACTAGCATTGCTAACTGAAATAGAAGGCTCATCTCTAGATGATGTAGTTGTCCGTGATGCCTCTAAAGAAGATGCCTCGAATCTTGGCCCCCCCATACCATAGCTACTTGAACCAGCGTGGTAGTGATGGCTGCCACCTTGGTCCATAGTATCAGATGGGAAATAACCTTTACTTCCACCAGGTTTATAGTAGTTTCTTGGGGTAAAAGATGGAGCCATAGGACTTTCCCTTGCAGATTCCAGCCTTGAGTAGGAGGAATCTCTTTGCTGATTAAGAAACAATTATTGGTCAGTAATTTTTTGAAGATGCTGAGATTATTTTTTTCCTATAATATAACGAGGAACTTCAATAAATAGAAGTAGTGATGTGAAAAATCAAAAGAAGAAATTTTTTTATTTTTTATTTTTTTTAAAAAAGAGAGAGATAGGAAAAGGAGAAGGGGAAAGCATGAAAAAGGCAACTGTTACAAAAATGTCTCCAAAAACCATCTTTTCATAGTAAGGTTTTGGGATGCCATTTATATCCCAATGTCTTATCAGCTAGAAATGAGACTGGTTTACAAACAAGGGCACTAGAATCCCTTAGTTCACATGTTAGAAGATCATTGCTAATTTTTATTTTTTATTTTTATCCCTCATAGTGCTTTAAAATGGTTGAGGCTTAAACATGATTATGTTCATGATCAAGGAAGCTGGAAATGGAAATGTTTTGCAACTCAACTCCTCTATCCACTATTTCTAGAGGATTTTTTAAGCGGAAAATTAAGATAGAAGAGATTTACCTCATCCTCACACCTCGGGGGAGTGTGAAGAGCTTGACGATTAAATCTCTGGACATTATAGAGCTCAGTGATTCTGTCATAGTTCTCACCCCACCATCGCTGAGCTTGCCACTTATTAAACATCTCTCGGCTTCAAAACCCAAATGCCTGAGTAATGTCAGTTTGTGCTTATACCACCCAAACAGAAATAATCTATCTATTCTTTTTTTAGTTCATTTATCTCTTTGGATTTGAACTAATATACGCTACTAGAAGTATAGGCTCAAGACAGTATGTTAAGGATAGCTGATGCACACCTGAAGCGAATACGCTTTAGATCATTTCCCCCATTAGGGAGAGACACGAAAGTAATGTGAACACCTGGCTCCACCTGTGCCATCCATTCCTTGGGCTCATCCTCATCCTCCAGCACCACATCACAAGACTCTGTTCCTCCAGGGGTCCGGTCTCCGCCATACAAAGTAGAAAACCTAGAGTCAGCTCTAGTACCTCGATTGTGTTTGGGGGTAGTAAAGTCCCAGGCTGGGGTTGAGCTTGAGCTTCCACCTCCAAAGTAGGGGTATGGAACCCCTTCTGAAGCTGCATCAAAGTCAGGGTAAGGTCGCTGTCCTTTCTTGTAGCTGCTGGGACTTGTGCAGGGCTTGCATTGCTTGTAAGCACCAGACATTTTCAGTGCCATGTCCTTGATCTGTATGTACATCATTGAAATACTTGGTTGATTAGAATTGCAAAAGAGTTATGATAATCATTCATTAAAAAACTGAAATATTTGGAAGTCGCACAATTAAGTTTACAGTACAGACAAAAAAAATGTAAAAGAAGAAAACTCGAGGGAGGTCGTGAAATGGATGTGCAACTTCAATTTCATTTTATTTTTTCACATGTTTGTTGCACATAGATACAACCTCAACATAACTCAGGTTGCTTTCTTTAGACTGTCATAAAATGCTGGAAAATCATGCAGCTGCATATCAACTCTAATACATATTATTGGAAAGGAAAGGAATTGGACTTTTAATCTAATGGAGTGATGCATGGTCATTTGGCAAAGGATCAAGTTGATGCTTGTTAAAAAAGAACAGAATGAAATCAGATGCATCAAAAGGGTTTGAATCCAATCATGCCAGCAATTAATTGGCAATTTCATCAAAGAAGAAAAGAAATCCTAAGGTTCTGCTGTTCCTCAAAAACGTCTGATGCCTGAATATAAATGGCAGCAGAAATATTTCAGCCTCCTTAACAAGATGAAGGAGGCTAATGCGTAAATGCTTCACACATTTACACACGGTTACAAATATTTATGCGCCTGTTGGTTGGAATAGATTCCATACTCAACAGAGCAGATTTGATGGTGCCTCACTGATTTGTAAATTTTTGCAACCTATGGAGTCCAGACAGCTATTAAGAGTAATTTGCAAGCAAGACTACAAATATTTCTCATTTGAATAAAGGCGCCCCCTTGTTCCAGAATGAAGTAATGGCCTGTCACAGAAGATGACTGCAAAGTGCAGACTGAATCATCGCATTGGGTGGATAAACATTAACTAGCTGTCCTTATGAAAGCTAGAGACAGGGGCAAAAGGTGAAACCTGAGAGTTTTTCTAAAAAAGAAATTTGCAGCGGTGAATACTGCTAGGTGAAAACCAGATTCAATAAATCGTTAGGTACTTTTCTGCTGCAAACTATTAGACGCCAGCCTCGTTTCACTGCCCATTAGCAGAGCAGGCAGATTCTTCCTTTATCCATACTACTATATGATATATTGAGCTTTCGATGCATAGTGGAAGGACAAGAATTCAATGGTGGGTCAGATCAAGGACAATCAAGTGTCTTTTTCTTAAATATCACGAGTCCTTTCCTAAAGATCCCACTGTTGCTCACCGTGGAAATATGGGGTCCTTCAATTACATATTCTATAACAACAAACTTGGCCAACACAACGTTATGAGAGTTTTCCATAATTTCTATTTATTTGTTATCACGAGCATTTCATGGTTTTTCTTTCTTTTTTTTAAAAAAAAGAAATTGGAAGTGGGTTACCACTGCAAATCTATATATTGTGGTCTGATGGGGTGTAATCACTCTATACATTACAGTCTTGTGAAAGATTCATGATGTTACTAACAGCCTAGCGATATCGTTTTACTGCAGCACTGCTTTTGATATGTCCAGGGTACTTAGAGGTTCAACCAGCTATAACACCTTAAATTTGAACAGGGTTTTACAGTTACAGAAATATCCACGAAGAACTTGATAATAATACCATAATCATAATAGTAGCAGTAGCAGTAAGAGATCATGCATGGAGATAACATGACAAATTCAAAAAGAAAAGGAAGGGACAAAAAAGACAGGAGAATGAAGGGTGTTGTGTATCATCCAGTCAGCAAGCAATAGGCAACCACGCGGAGCCAAAGAAAGAAGACCGCCCAATATATCAGTAGGCCGTACACAAAAGAACTGCCTTGTCAGCCTAGCCAAGTAAAATATATTATAATTTACTATTGCCTAAATTTGGTTAGCAAGAGGAGACCATGGACAGACATGTGAAAGATGCCAAGAGAAGTGAAGGGATGGGGCCCTGTCCTCCCAACTGGGACCCCCAGCTTCATCAATGCCATCTTACAACTTTGTTTGTTTTGCTTAAATGAGCACAAATTCAAACACTTATACAGTGTTCATGCCTCTTTCTCTGGGTGCATATATAAATGTATAGGGCTTCTTTTTAGATCTTTAAGTATTTTATATATATATATATATATATATATATAGAGAGAGAGAGAGAGAGAGGGTAAAATGAGAGAAGGATTTCAGCTAAAAAAAAAGGATTTTACGAATACTGAAATTACGAAAGTAACATTAGAAGATTTTAAATTGGAGGAACGGAGGTAAGAAATTGGAGAGCATACAAGGATAAAAATGAAATTTAGCCTGGTAATAATAATAATAATAATAAGGGATAGAAGTAGAGTGGGACCTGTGAAGTGAGGCTTTTGACGGCTTCTTTTGTACTTGGGGTACCACTTCCACGCGCTCCTCCTTCTTCTCCCCGTCCATCCTCTGCCACTGGCTTGGTACACGCTATGCACGTAAACATTTTCTCTTCTCCTTCTCCTTCTTCTTAACCCTGCAAAAGACATGATTACACCCTTGATATTATGCTGACAGTTATTTCTATGCTCATCTCCTTTTCTTTTTTTTTGCTTTAGTACTGTTTTCAGAAACAATCTTGGCAATGAGATGTGGTCATCCAATCAATTTTTATTCTATCCCTCAGAGAAAAAAAATTTTAAAAAAATTAAAAGTTGATAATCTGAGCTGATTAATGCTAGTACGTATGAACCATACACAAGGCATGGTTTTTAACGATTTAATTAGGATCTTCCACCTTGAAATTGAACAGAAAAAATCCCACTAGTAAGTCGCAAGGAGGTATCTATTCTATTACTCTTTCCCATCACAACCCTGAAGGGTAGATGTGGACAAATTGATCGGACAATAGAACATTCTTATCTCTATTTGATGATGCGTTTGCCTTCTATGGGCCCTAACTTCTTGCCCTGGTATGTTACTCCAGTGTGTTTCTATTTGTTTGAAGGGACGCAGATAGAAAAGCACAATCGATGCCCAGAGAGAGAGAGAGAGAGGGAGAGAGACCACTCCAAAATAAAAAGGAATAAGATGCCCAAAAAACCAAAGGGAATAAAGACAAAGTAATCGTTGTCCAGAAACAAATGATGGAAACTTAATCCAAATGAACTGGACCATTATAAGCAAGAATCTAAAGATATGATTTTTGTCCTCGAATTTCAAGGGAAAATGGGGCGTTTTTGGGGAAGGACAAAAGGGCTAAAGAATAAAGAGAAGCTCGGGATCGGAGAAGTAGAAAGAAAATGGAGGGATAAAATAGTTAGTCAATAATGTAAAGAGAAAACAAAATGGGGACACAGCCCCATTTCAAAGTGGTCTAATTACATAGACTGTGATGTTCATGCTTTAATCTACAAACCCAATAAAGAATCAAAATTGTGTTTGCCGAAGTTTCTGACAAACCCTTTAAAAAAGACAGCCCATTGAATCATACATATACATATACATACATATATATATATATATATATGAGCTGCTGCTGCCATTCGATAATAATCCATTAAGGGGAAAAAAAAAAAAACACCGAAGAAATGAAGTGCCCTGTGCAGAAAAAATAATTTTAAGAAAAAAATCAATTCTAAAGAAACATTATTTTATTAAGTGCAATGTCAAGCGCCCTGGAAAGCGGTAGCTGAATAGGCAGGGGAGACAAGGGAATATTTAAGAAGGGGAAGAGTAAGTAACATTGATATTTGTTTCATGCTTGATAAAACATCAAAATAAAGATTAAAAAGAAAAGTATTGCGTCATTATTATTCTGAAAACGACTTACCTAAAGCAAGATGACCCCAAAACAAAACACTCAACACTCAGCTGCTGCCGCTGCTGCTGCTGCTTGCTGTTCCTGTTTCTCTCTTAGCTGTCTGCTTTAAACCATGTACTGATCTTCATAAATCTTGAGCAGTCCTTTGTTTCCAGTTAGATATATGCTTAGCTTAATCACCTGCTTTTATATCCCTCTATTGCTCGCCTCCTTTCAAATAAACTGCAATAAGACAGCATTAATTCAGACCCCCCCAGGAAAGAAAAAAAAAACAAAAAACAGTGCATTGAAAGAAATGCATATAAGACAAGCAAGGCCACATAAAATTGTCCCTCGAGAACTTACAACAGCACGATCCGACATCTTTTTGGGACTAAACTGAGTGGGTTGAGTCTCAATCATTAAAAGAGCTAGGAACTTACATAGAGTAAAGCTATGCTCTGTTTGGTTGCTGAGAAAGCTTAAAAAGAAATACCAGGAAAAGAAAAGGGAGGAATTGAAACTTGCAAACGCTCTACGGAACTACTTGCCCAGAATATGCGAATCAAAAATCTTTAAAACAAAGTGAGAAACTAAAAAGAATATGCTATGTTTAGAAGGTGAGAGCGGGGGGGGGGATAAAAAGATATGAAAACTCTTAACTTCATCAACTTAATTCATGTCTCATAAAAACTGGTTTTCTGTTTGTGTGGAGGGGAGGAGGGAGAGAGTTAGATGCAGCTCCGAGTTGTAAAAAAACAGAGTAAAATGAGACCAAATGGCAACAGAGAACAGCATTCTTTTTAGCCCACCTTGAATCTTCCTTTCCCTTTAAAACAGATTGTAAGACGATACCATAAAATCTTCTAACAAATCTTCATGTAATCAATTTTCTCTTCACTGCCGCAACCCAGAATCCCTTTAATTTCGCTGATAACTTGGAGCGACTCGAAAAGAAAGAAACGAAGAAAAAAACTCTTTGCTTGCTATGTATAGCTTGCTAGGAGGGCGAGAGGAAAATAAAAAAGGCCTCCACCGATACAAAATGCAGCGATATATCAGCCAGATGTATCGGATTCGGAGCTTCCCTCCCGAGTTCAGTACGTTTTCAACGATTCTTCTGCGAGTATTTAAAGTGAGAAACTTACAGACAAGGGAAAGGAACAATTGGGGATCCTCGTATTTATATAGCAGAGAGAGGGACTTGACGTCGTCGATCTCGGACGTTACTTAACGGCTAAAGTGTGTCCACGCAAGATAATGAGTTACTTTTGTGTCGACGACCACGAAAAATTAAATTAAACTTGTAGACCATAACAGTGCCAAATTCTATTAATTTTATTTTTTTATCAAGGTTCAAATCCTGTCAGATACCGTAAAAAAAATTATCATTTGACCATTTTTTATTTTTGTGTTTTAAAAATAATTTAAAAAATGTTATTTATGAATATAATTTCAATATATATGGTAAAGGAGTACGTTAAAGATAGTAATGCCTAAGAAGCGATTGTTTTATTTAGATCATATAATTATAATTGATGAACTCTGTTGAAGATTATTACAAGCAATCCAAATGATGAATTAGATGGTTTATTGTGATTTATTTATTATATATTTTTTTTATTAATATAGGTATTTGAATCAGCTTGTATGCATTTTAATTAATTTTATAGATTTTAAAATTAATAATTATATAAATACTAAGTTGTCAAAATTTATTTTATTTTATTTGAAGGGGATGGTTCTTATGAGAAGTCAAGAAATGCTTGGTTGAAAATAGATGTAGATATAGATTAAAAATAATAATAATAAAATTTAAAAAAAAAAAAAAAAAAAAAAAAAAAAAGAGGAGGACCGTCAGGTGTCTTAAGAAAATGTATTGAAAGAGAGACATTATGATTAAAGAAATGGTCTTGATAAGTGAGGACATAAGGGCCCGCATGTCTAGGTGATGTAAGGAGAGGGGATCTCTTACGTGTATGGTAAGTTGCTTGGGTGGCGTGGTGCGATTGGCCTGAAACCATGGAGGGATTCTTAGGCTTCGGATTTGATCGTGGGAAATTTGCAGGCCGAGGAACCATCCCTTTAGGAATATTTAAAAAAAAAAAATCAAAAGGGTAGGTGAATATTTTTAAGTTGGGAAATAATAGAATCACCTTGTTTGGAATTGTGGTTTAAATAAAAATTATTTAATTTTTTTTATTTTTTATTAAAATTATTTTTATATTTTTAAATTATTTACATTTAATAATATTAAATATAAATTTTTAAAAATAAAAATATATATATTATTTTAATATATTTTCAAATAAAAAACAATTTATATTCAGCTTCAAACACCCCGTCAATAACATCAAATTCAAATTCTGTAGCATCTTCTCTTTTTTAATTTTTCTGATTCCAACATCGGGTACTTGAAGTTTTCTTCCCTTCTTCTTTTTATAATTGGCTCCACCATTGCTTTAATATTCTATGTGTTATTAGTTCAAAATAAAAGGTTTTATACAGATTCGGTCTCATCAAGTTAGTTTTAACAGGATATATTATATAGTTTAATTTTAGCCTTCCAAATTAAATGAAGGGCTTAGAGTTTTTTGGGTGATTTTATCTTAATTAAATCTTCTTCTTTTTATATTTCAAATTTAACCAAATCTATTTGTTTTTAAATATCATCAAAATTAATAAAGATAAAACTCAGTCCCTCCCAGATCGTGAAGAATATTTTCAAATTTTTTTATTGTTACAATCATTATATTAATGTGCATGAGTTTTTTTAGAAAAATAATTATTTTTCTTATTTAATTTTATTTTTTTATTATGTATTATAATGCTTTTTATATTTGAATGGAATAATTTTTCTAGCTTATTTTCTCTATTCAATATTATTAGAGTTTTTTAGTTTTCATAAATAAAGGGTTGTGACTGTATTTTAACAAGTTGAAACATAAATGAATAAAATTAAAATATTTTAAAGGTTTTTAATAATTATAGTGTTCTTGATCTTCGAAGTTTTTGACTTGTAGTGAGTCATGTTATCTTATGCTCTCATCTGTATTAGTTGGTATTATAACCCTATAATTTCTAGTGATTCTGGTTGAAGATTGTGGAGGATGAGAAGGCTCCCATTGAAAAAAGATATCCGGAACTAGTGTATTATTTATTTTTATGTCAATTTCTGTTATTGAAAGTTCTGATAGTAAGATCTATGACGAAACAGTTCTCACAAATATGTTGTGTTAGGAATCAACAATAAAATAAGCCACATGGAGACTGTGTTAGAGACCCATGAAGTGGTGACTCGGACATAAAAAAGATTATGGAAGACAATTGTCGATTCATATATGAATTTAATGAAAAATTCCTTCAACACAAGGAGATTGATGCGTGAACTTTTTTAAAAAAATAAATATTTTTCCCAGTTAATTTCTTTTCCTATCTTGTATTAAAATGTTTTTTCTAGTTTTGTTTTCCTTTTATTTGAAGGGAATAGTTTTTCTAATTTATTTTTCATATTCAATATTATTATATTGTTTTAGTATTTTCTCTATACAAAAGGTTATAATAGCTTTTTGGCAAATAAAGATATTGAAGAATCAAATTAAATATTTTGAGTTTTTTAGAATTGTAACTTATAATAAACTCTATTATCGTTCGCTCTCATTTGCATCACAGTATATATATATATATATATATATATAATGTATTTTGAATATACTTTGATACGATATAAAAAAAGAAAAAAAACAAGAAACCCATCTCTTATATGATCATATCAATTTCAAGTTCTAGAATTCATGGTAGAAGTTCACTTGATTTCTTACTATACTTTAATTAAATCTTCTTTCTCAATAAGATAATGAAATAAAATGATACAGTAGCATTTCTTAAAAAATGAAGAATATTTTAAAAATTAAATTTGTTATGCATCAAGAAAATAAAATATATTACATGGTTTTTTTAATAGAAAAATATTGCCTTTTCAATTCGATGGACTAAAATTTTACCGTCCCCGTAACACGAGGCACACGACTAGTCAATAACATATTTTGATAGCCATGTGTGTTAAATGTTGAGTTAAAATTGATGGTAATTTTACAGAATAAAGAATAAATGTCAAAATCTATTTCTAAACAATCACTAAATTCATAACGAGCGGGAAAACAAGAAACACAAACTAGTGTTCAAGAATCTATTTCTTCCCGTTTTCTTAAAAAAAAAAAAAAACAAATTGAAGAAACGACCCTTCTCCAAATGAAATAATTAGGGGTTGCTATGATGTCCAATCAGCAAACACCCCTGCTAGACTCACCAGTAATTAATAAGAGGAGGCGACGGAGTCAAAGTCTTGTGAACGTCTCTACAACTAAGCTAGGTCAGGAGTTTTGAATCATCCCTGTCAGTGTAAAGATGTTTTTATATATTCCTATACAATGGCCTGTAACTCTCTGCATTCGAGGGCCATACACCTGTTCTATCAAATTGAATTAAAATTTCCTACCTAAATTGCAAGGTAGTTGGCCCCTCTGATTCATGATTCCGAGGAAAAAAAATCTTTTACCAAGATCATCAGGACCGAATATTTGTTCCTATCCTTGCTACAACACATGCATGCATGCATGCAAGCTGTTTCCATATACTGGAAATCGTCTTGTCATATACTATTATAAACACTGCTCCAGCGCTCATGGAAATTTCGAGGATGATCTTCTCATTTCGCAATCACTTAAATTATCAAAGAGACTTAATTGATGCGTTAAAGCCGATCCGAAGTGTCCGAATAATTCAATAAAGCTTTATTCTAACACTGATCTCTATCTATTAGCATATGAAACAATGATTATGATTCCAAACTCGATCGAATGTGAGCTTTTTTCATTGCTTTCTGTAAAGGGTTTTATTCAAACTTCATGATTTTGAAAAAAATGAGATCAGATCTCTCGCATAAAGGTTTCCTGTTCATTTATTGATTGGAAAAGGAGAGAGATGCATGATCAAAATGCTATTTCAAGACCTCCACTGCTCAATAAGCCCTTTGATTACAGTGCTACTGATACATTAATGGTGGCTAAAACCGGGTCGACCCTGTTTCGATTACTGCATAATATGAGAATTCACTAGCAACAAAGGAAGGAGATTCTGGAGAAGTGATGTTCAGGCCGTACAAAAATTCTCTCCTGCAAGATAAACCAAGCCCGGTGGCTTTGGCAAGTAAGAGCCAGAGATTCCTATACAGTGGAGTACTGAAAAGAGAGGAAGAGTAGGTTGCCTCCTAGGAGTGGCGAGGACAAGAGGGACGCACGCCTGATCATCAGAGGGCTTTCTCTCCGTTGAAACGCTACAAAGAGAAGCGATGAACATTAATGGTTTTCCGAATCCTAATTAATATTCTGTCTCCATTTCATTTCTGCCACTGTCACGTGAATTTGGCATGGAAACCGAAAAGCTGTTTGATTTTTATATCCTATTTATTTTTATGCTTCAAAAAAGTTTTTGAAAAAAAATTATGACTCCTCAATGAATTTTTTTTTTTATTTTAAATTAATATTTTAAAATTATTTTAATATACTAATATTAAAATAACTTTTAAAAAATAATTACAACGAAACAAATTAGTAAGTAGATTGATGTCTACTTGGAGTCAAATTTATATATAATTTCTTCTTCCATGGTCTCTACTTGGAGTCAAATTTACTATACGCGATTTGATGTCTCCAAAATGTCAAATCACAACATCGATGCACTGCAAGAGAAGGAATCAACACTGTGAAGAACATACAAAATAGAACCATGCAAAATGTATTATATCTTGTCAAAGGATAACAAATAGTACATTCCGAAGATCTAGGCCACAAAAAAAGTTAAAAAAGAGAGAGAGAGAGAGAACGCTCAGATCTTGTATTGGCTTGCCATCAGATGTCTCATTAATGATACTCTAATTTGATTAAAAAAAAAATGTAATTTAAGAGTTATGATAAAATAATACCTTTAAAAAAATTTAGTAAAATAACACATTTTCATCTAGAGAGAAATTTAATTTGAAATATGAAATAATATATAAGTTGATGTTAGCTGTCACTACTATGACAACTAATTTTTTAAAATCAGTTAATTATTTTTTGAAATGTGTTTGTATAATGTATTTCTCAGCTCTAGTGCAATTGACATTTTATAAGTTTAATAATTGTTAAATTAAGTAAAGATGTGAAGCAAATGATTTTATTCAACATAGAATAATTTGTTCCTCATCAATTCAGGTTGAATTGACAATAAGCATGAATAATCAAGAGGTCATATTGTAATGCTTTCATAATCAGACTGCATTATGCGAATGTACATTTAGATTGACACCTCTCATTCTAAATTAAATGAGGTAGCATATGTCATAAATGGATTGAAGATATATTTACCACACTACTGAATAATGCTAACGACAAGGTTTTGTAGAGATGTCAATTAAATTATAATTTGAATGTTGATGATTATTTGTCAAGCTTGTATGAATCAATATAATAATTTTAATATGTTATATAGATATGCCAAATCATATATAATATATATGTTTGGTAGAGCATGTATAATATATTTGTTCATAGACCTTACGAGGAGATATGTGCCCTTAACTTATTTGATGCTCCTGAATGATTTTGATGTCATTTCCACATATAGCTGGGGATTTACTATCTTGACATGTCTGTATAAATATCTATGTTTTATATGCATGAAAATGGTCAAACAAGTTAATGCATGTTTGTTACTTCTACAAACATGAATTGAAATTTTTAAATAACTATTTGTATTTTAAATGTTTGTTGTTAACATCAAATATATAACTTGTTTTTATTTAATAACAATTATGGTCTTGAGAGTATCTTCATGTGAGGCGGCTCTAAACATTCAGATTTTCACTCATAACTTTCAAAACTATAAGGGCTACACTTTAGCTACCACTAGAATGTAAGTATTGCAATATTATTTTGCAATTACATGCATTCATCTTCTCTAATTTAAACTTTAAAAAATACAATTAAACTGACATGTTTGTAATACTAGATGGTGTACTAATAGAGCATTTGATAATATAATCCAACATATGTATTGTTGTTTTATCAGAGCAGGCTAAACAGGTAGCATGGTATCCAGGTATTTTTTGAACTACTTGTTAAATAAAAAAACTTAACTTCATCGAATTATTATAGCTATTCTTCTACAAGTCATGTGGATACCTTATTCAAATGAAAGATTGATAGTTGTTGTAGCTATTTGTACTAGCAAGATAAACATATTGACATTAATGGTCCTATTGATAAATTTTTTAGATGATTAAGTTATATTGCTCCAATCAGGTAATATGATAGTTTAGGTACAAATAACATATTCCAGTTAACATCAATACAAGTAATGTTTTGCATGTCATAAATCATCAGGATAAAAATAATAAATATTACTAGTTAACCCATCATAAAACTTATATATCAAAGTGAGATATATAAAAAAGAGATGTATCCTGTAATTATAAACGAGGAGTAATTCATGGAAATGTTATTTAATTATTGTCACGATTCAAAACCACCACGTCACGTGCCGCTACAGCGAAACTTTTTGTTGTCGTGTGAAATCACGGTATCTTTTTAATCTGTGTGCTAATTGTCTAATTTATCTAAGAAGAAAGAAGAAGAAATTAATACGGTCAATGTATGCAACTCAAAGAACAAGCTTCCTGAATCTTTGGACAGTGAGATCTAGTACGGTAAGTAAACATATGGTCACAGACTAACCACCGGCTGTGAGCGGTGACAACACAGAGGAGGGGTCTCGGGCAGTGTCCCTCACTCGAGGGAGATGTTCGCTGGCTGCTGTCGGGCAGCAGTACAGGCTGCTGCTATTTGCTGCCTCGTCAAGTATATTTGTGCGAGCAAATGAAATGCTAGCTATATGTGCGAGCTTGTGCTTCCATCGCTTTAACTTTAGCAACACCTTGTGATTTTTTGTCCCTACCTTTATTCCTGTCCTGGGGCTTGGGCTAGCTAACTTGTCTTTAAGCAAAGAATGCCTGGAACAGAGGGACAAACCCTCATCTCTCCCTAGAAAACCACACCCACTCGAATTCATCTCTCGTTTTTGTGCCTGTTTACCTGTGTTTTTAAGCTTAGAAGACATCAAATTAAGATTTGTGTTCTGCTCTGCTGACTGTCGCTGATGAAACAGGCTTGATTTGAGGCCTCGAGGGTAGCTGATGGGGGTTTCTCTCGCTCTAATGAGGGTGTTCTTGCCACGTTGTGAGGATATGGAGACTTAAACTTTACCTAAAGAGGTCCCTACAAGATCTTCTTAAGCAAGAAAAGCATGGTCAAGGTCCAAAGCCATTCCATGCCCGCCCATTACCACATAAGTTTTGAGTTTTAATTTAATTTTATTTTATTATCAAGGGTTCTTTTCTCCATTTAGCTGCAACTTTCGTCTTCTTTCACATATATCTTTATCTAGTTTCTATGTGGAAATAAGAAAAAGATCAATATTGGGAAAACAAAGGTACATCAATTTAGCAGTACAGCATGTCAGACCATAGGATTTAGGACTATAAAACATGATGATCTTCTCCTTCAGAGTGGAGTTGCTCTTGCAACGCATCATTGTACTTCTGACTAATGGGACATTACTATTTGACTTTCTTTCTTCATGCGCGATGGTATTTGCTTTTACTATATCATCTGAAATCTATCATCTGAAAAAGCTTTTTATCTATGTTTTTTTTTTAAAAAATTATTTTAATGTATTAATAATAAAAATATATTTTAAAAAATAAAAAATATATTTTTATAAAAAAAAACATTTTAAAAATCAACATTCATCATACTTTCAGACAAACCGAAAAATGGCTATTATTGTCCTTACGTTGCTTTTTATTATCAAATATTTTAACATTTTTCACAGAATTATTATTATATATATATTAATAAATTATAAGTGCAAGTAAAAGGTTAATACCTAGTAGATTACACGATTTATAATCATTATAAATAAGGATGATTCTCATCAAATATTTGAAGTTAGAAATTCAAATTGGAAAGTTTTATATAATAAGTAGTGTAATTTTAGTCAATATTACATAATATACTAAAATAACTAGATAAATTACTATAGCAACTTACAGCATCATAAAATGTTTTTTCAATTTTATTCTTTATTTTTTTAATTGCAACTTTTTATAACCAATGATTAAATTCTAAAAATTTATAAAAGAAAGAAAAATTCTAGAAAATAAAAAGAAAGGTGTAAAACAAGAGAAATTTCAATGTTAATATCAATTCACGTGAAAAAAAATACTTTATAGTTCATCTATAGTTTGTGAAATTTTAATTTTGATATAAAAGTTCATTCTATTTATTTTTAATCCATGAATATAAGGGAGGAGAGAGAAATTCATTAAATTATAGAGAAAGAGAAAGAAAATTGTTGGTTTGTCACATTATAACAATAAAAAAAATAATATTGATTTCAGTGTTGACATGTTTCATTTGGCAAGAATGGTTTCATCAAAGTGTTTCTAACCTTTATCTTGTCTAAAAAAATAAATCGGGTCGAGAGAAATGATTTTTTACTAGTTTGATATTGTGTTTTTGGACCGTTTTAGGGAATTGTTTTAGGTTGATAAATTAATTTTTTTATTTTGTATTGGTTTTATTAAGTGAAAATGGATTGAAAAAAGTGGATTTTTAAGAATAAAAAAAATACCTTTGATTTTCTAGCTACCATTATGGGTTACCGGATTTTAAATAGATAGATGATGTGACACATAGCTTTATGTTTTTTCAAAATGAATAACTAGCCATGTCACCCATCTTTTTTGGGGAAAAACAAAGAAACAGCTAGGCATGCAGACCTTGTGTAAAAAACTAATTAAATATTTTTTTTATGGTGTTTTAATATAATATTGTTTAATTGCTACTTAGTTTATGAATAAAATTGTAATATTTTTTTTATATATATATTAGTAGGTGTTCTTTGCAACCTTGTATACTATTTTTCTCCTTTAATTTTATTTATTCCCTTTCATAAGCATGTCCTTTTTTAATATAATTTTATTTAAAAAAATTGGTTCCAATTAATAAAGTTACTAAACACAATTGGGTCTATGGACCCTATTTCAGAACTATATATTCAGATCCATATATATCTCTCAATTTTACAATTTAGTATTTAGTTAGACATCGTTTAGATTTTCTTGGTTTTCATACAAGATGATAACATTCATTTTCCAATATTAGCAAGGTTCTTTTTATTCAACCTTGTATAATATATTTTTTTAAAAAAATATTCAATTGCTTTCATATGCACATCTATTTTTATTCTTGATCTAAATTTATTTCTCAACTTTCCAATTTAGCTTTTAATTACTGTTATTTATTTTTTTTACATTTATTGACATAGTGAATTCTTGATTTATTTAATTATATGCATGCATCAACCTTTTGATTTACAATTAGAATTTTTTATATGTGTCAAAAACTTATTGAAAAAGCATGCTTATTCATTCTTTGCATTGCATTTTTTTACTTGACCCGCGATGAAACATGGGCCAAATAACTAGTTAATAAAAACTAAAAGAGGTGATGCTTTAATGTGCACCATCTCACAAAAAAACTATTCATTGAAATAGGTATTTTGTAATTTTATTTTATCCCTCAACGTTTGATTTAGTAGAGATTGAGTTTTATAATTCGTCATGGCTTGTTTTTCTACATGGTTATCCTAATCTCTCGACCCATGCTCCGAGTTTAGCGAGTTAACCCACTTAACTTATTTTTTCCCTTTGTTTTAATTGGTGATTTTGGCAATTTCATCCTTCAACATTAGGTCAATTGAGAATTAGAATTCATGATTTGTTTCAGTTTAATTTCTATTAGGTTATTTTGGTCTCATGACCCGGATCATGAGTTTTGCGGGTTAGCTTAGATTGATTTGGGTTTTTTTTTTTGTCATTTTTTAGATTTTCCCCCAATTTCATTCATCAACAATAGATCGATTGATAATTATTTTTCATAATTTATTTTGATTTGCTTTATATTAACCATGATTGTTTTTTTAATTTGCTTTCTATGAGGCTATCCTGGTTTGATAACCTAAATTATGAATTTGGTAAGTTAACTCATGATGATTCAGGTTTGTTTTTTGTGTTCTCTTTTAATTGATTTTTTTTTTTCATTTTATCCTTCAACATTGGGTTGATTAAGAATTGAGTTTCATAATTTGTTTTGATTTACTTTATATTGGGTTATCATGGTCTCATGATCCAGCTATGAATTTAATAAATTAATCTAAGTTAACTTAGATCGACTTAATATGTTGTTATTTCAATATATATATTTTTAAAAATTTAAATTTATTTTTAATCAAATTATATTTTTATTAATTATCCAAATTATTTTTAAACCCATCAAATTTATCAGATGATGTAAAATAAATCACCACATGGTTTAAATCTCTTTTCACTAGGAAAAAAGAAAGAAAGAAAACAACACCCTTAACCTAGCATAGCATAGCGTGGATAAACCTACTAGATAATTCTATAAGCAGCCATGATCACTGCTCCGTCTTGCAATAACAATCCTTGTTAAGGGAAAAAAGAAAAAGAAAAAAGAAAGATGACAGGCGGTATGCTCTGCGAAGAATATTTAATCACATTGCTAGTCATTCTAACAATCGGGATACAGACCAGTTTCCTTTCTTTCCAAGAACAAAAAGGCATCATGCAAATCTTCCAATGAGGACCCATTATTTGCTGGAAATGAAACCGTACGTCAATTCATGTTGGTTGATAATTGAACTGATTTCAGTCTTATTTTTTATTTTATTTATTTTTTAAAAAAGCATTCAATAATCAGGGTATAGAAAAGTCTCCCTCCCTCCCCGGATGAAATTCCAAGAGAACCACCTGAATCTCCTTTTCCCAAAGCATTAAAAAACTGTGTGAAAGTTAAGGCTGAGATTAGACTTTGTTTTAACGTTAGGAATGTTGGGGTGTTGAAGCAATGATATAAATATCATGATGTGTGCTTTGAAAAGTGATTATAAAGCTAATTCAGCGATCCACTCTCCCTAAAGCAAAGATATCTTCATCTCAATCCCCAAGTCTTTCCCTGTTTCCAATGCTTGATTAACTTAGATTCTGCGTCTGTCTCTTTTGATTTCTTCTCCTCTTTCTTCTTCTTTTTTCCAGAGATCAAAACATATGATATGCTCACCCCATGCTGCATGTTAAAAGAAGAGACCGTCTTGATTAACCTTTTACTCCTTCCCTGAATGCATCAGCCCGGCCCTGACATAACTAAAGTATATTTGGATTCACCAACGGCCATTTTCCCCTTAAATAATCGAACAAAACAAAAGTCAGATTCAAATAACGTTTTCGTTTTCAAATTCTTCAGAGTTTGAAACACTCTGAAGTGTTTCGATCGAATCACATGGAATAAGTAAAGATTAGCAGATTTGGGCCACCATGTCCAAGGGCAAACAACAATGGTATAAGCTTAAAATTCAACGACTCAAACACTCTGTTTGACGACAACTTCCATGGAAGGGAAGGTTCGATCTCGGGCTCATGACAAGACAGGACATTGACGAGGCCCATGTTGGCAAAGCTCCCATGTCCTTAGCTGCTTATTCGACAGGAGAGTTGTGTTAAGGCCTTGCAGAAAACCACGAAAAACCCATGATGCCTCTCCAGAAAGCTCGTGTTGAGTTCAGAGATTGGTCACATGGAATTACATGGCGGATGTCTTGAATATGTCATGTACTTCCACCCACTAAAGATATTCTTTCACTGATAATTCTAAGCAGACCCAGAATGCGAAAAACAATAAAACCAGTCAATTAAAAGCGAAAACTCGATATGCTTTCCTGTATCTTACAGTAAAACCGAAAGAGATTCTTGGGATTGATAAACAGAGTGTGATTACCCATTCTAGACTCCACATAAACAAAAAAAAAAAAAAAAAGGAAAAAAAGAAGAGAAAAAACAGACAAAAAAGAACAATTAATAGAATATGACATTAATAGAATATGTGTAGCATTTTGATTCCCCGCCAAGGGGGGTGGGAAACGAAAAAAGCATTAGCCCTCTTAGAAGATAATAATTTCTTCCACCTTAGATTGGAGAAATATTCATCCATATATAGCTATCATGTGACATTAATAGAATATGTTTAGCATTTTTAATTCTTTTTACAAATACATTAACAATATCACTTACGTTTTAAATGAAATATATTATTAGATGAATCATAAAAATCCATATACCAATAAATAAAACTTTTGCAAAACATTAAATTAATCCAAATCATCAAATTAGTAAAAGAATAGGTTGGGTCTTTCGTTACACTCATGTTAACATGGGAAAAAACCTTTAATCAATAGCAAAAAGACAATATTTAATTTTTAGCCAATTAAACATGGATGGATAAAATATAGTAAAAAGAAGAATTAAAAAAAATGATGTGAGCCAACTCGAGTTAGCATGATAAATATGTAATTTAGACATTAAAGGGTGAGTTGGTCTAGATTAACTTGATAAATTCGCGTATTAGGTCATAAAGTTAGAATAATTTGATAGAATTTTTTTTTAAAAAAAAAACCACAAAACCATTTTGTTTAAAAAAAGTGTCGAATGACAATATCAGAAAAGAAAATAAGACAAAAAAAATTGTTAACACCTATTAACTTTTCAAACTCGTAATTCAAGTCATTATTCCAGAAGCCATAAAAAATCATAAAGCTCAATTCTAAGAAAATGAAATGTTGAAGGATGAAATTGAAAAAATAAATTACATAAAAAATCCAAAATAAAAAATAATATTTAAAAGAATGAGGGTTAAAATTGAAATTAAAAAAATAAATTAATGGGAAACAAAAAGGAAAAAATCAAAAGAATGAGAATAAAAAAAATTTCTTTATAAACTTGGATTGAATGATGAAAATAAAAAATAATAAAACTTTTATAAAAGAGTCAAGAAACAAAATAAAAAATTAAAAGAATAAAGATAAAATTAAAAGCATTAATACATGATAAAAAGAAATATGAACATGTTGAGTTTTTCAACATGTTTTTTTACATCAAAAATAATTTTAAAATGTAAATCAAGAAATATGAAAAGAAAAAAAAAGCTTCTGGCCCATCAAGAAAAGGCATGTATATTAGCCTGCAAATTCAAGCCCACATGTACAGACTTTTAATTTTTTATTTATCCTTAGCAATTTTTTTTGAAAAAAAATAGATGGCATATCATCCATCTCAGTAGATTTCATTTGCTGTGATGACAAGTAAAACAAGGTTTTTTTCATCTAAAAACTTATTTTTAACCTTTTTTTTTCTACTCAAAACATCTAAAAACACCATAATAACCTTGTTTGCTATTGTTGAGCTGTTGTTGCTGAAAATGTGTTGAGTTGTTGTCGCTACTGCATCCAGGCTGCTGCGTTTGATTTCTATTCCGAGCTACTGCCGGAGGTCTGCTGGACTATTGTTGTGTTGCAGGAGGCTGAGAAGCTGCTTGTTGTTGTTGTTTGAGCGAAAGGAAGGCTCTTTTTCTACTATTGCTGCTGTTGAGACTGTTTTTTTGCTGCTACGAGAGGTTGTCGTTGTGTTTGGATGTTGTTGAAAACACTGCTGTGTTTGCTACTGTTAAAGGGATCGAGAGTGAATGTTGCATTATTCTCTCCTAATCAACTTATTAACATGAGCTCTAAATTACTAGTTTAACGAGGATTCTAAACACAAATCTTTTCTAACAAGGATTAATTCCAACTTAGATTAGTATCTAACTAATATCTAATGGTTATGTGGAAATCGAAGAAGTATATTTGAAAGGCATGCAACTTCATTGCAAGAAATTAAGCTTAATCCCAGACTGACAAATACATAAAAAAAAATGCTTGAAAAAGAAACATATAAAATATATAAAAAGATTACTACAAAACAGTTCATCAAACAAAATAAGCAAAACCAGTCATTTGCCCTCTCCATGCTCCCGGCGGTTTCTTTCTTTTTCGAGGGAGAGGCCCATTACATCATGCATGAATGTAATGATGCACAGTAACGCCTTCCCTTCCTTTTAAATCTTCACCTACCTGCCTTTTTCAAGATTTGAATATGAGACATCGATCGACGATAGAAGGTGACCAGCGTATCTCACAACAGCCCCTCCTTGTCGAAATCCATAGATGACTTACAAGAAGGCAGGAGGGCATACCTGGATGAGAAACCCCTTCCCAAAAGATCATCATCTTCATAAAGTTTTGCACCCTCGTCGAAGTTAAGGGCATAGCTCGAAGGATCATATTGGAATTTTCCATGTTGAGGATTGCCACCGCCTGGCTTCTTATTGAACCTCCGCAGGAATGTTTTCCATTTAGGGCCTGCAACTAGTTCTGACCAATCCCGGATTTTCATCCATCCCTGAAACCACCATGATTCTCGGTTCGCTGTGCAGTCTGCAGGCTTGATTCTTTGCCAAAAGTCTGATCCAATCATACAACTGGAATATGACGGTTGATCTGTGGTTAAGAATGGTATCCAACAGCACCCTCTTTTGGCAAAGGCGAGGTCATGGATCTCATCGTTATTACCATACGAAGAAGGGGAAACATCTGGGGCCTGAGAGGACATTTGATCAGGGCTACCAAATGGGTTTGCAGACCACAAGAGAGAGTCAGAAAATAATAAATTAGTAAGTCTCTCCTCTGCAAACCCTAGATAGCTCTTAAATTGTTTTTGGGCGGTGACATCTCTCACTAATAAGAGAGGAATTGTTGGGTTTGTTGTTATTTTTCCTTTTTGGGATGGCCTCCTTGCATCTGGAGGTTATGACAGCAAAGAGTGCGGAGTTTAGAAGGGTAGAAAGTATAAACTGGGCAATTAGCATGTAATAAATAGTGAAAGGATACGTAAACAAGAATTTGCGGTGGAATAGCATATTTCCTTATGAAAAATTATTATTGTGTTTCGAATTTTGGTTGTATTGAATTTTAAAATATGTTTTATTTAAAAATATATTAAAATAATATATATTTTTTTATTTTTTAAAAATTATTTTTAACAATAATATATCATAATAATCTAAAAATATTAAAATATATATTAATTTAAAATAAAAAAAAAACTAAAAAAATTTCATTTTTTTTCAAAAACATTTTTAAAATGTAAAAAATAAATAGGGAATGTTGTTTGATTGTCAGAGTAGGGTTTCATATTTGAAAGTACACATAAAATCTTTTTTAAGATTTTTATTGAAGTTTATTTTTTAGTTTATAAATTGAAGAAAGATATATATTTTTACCTATAAAATATATTTTTCATGTGAAACGATTAATAGGTTATATAATTGTATCTGACCGGATAGCAATTGTGATGCTTTAAAAATATAATATTTTTAAATATTACTATTTTAAAGTACGATAATTATTTTATTGTATTTTAAAATAATAATATTTAGTAAATATTATGTTTTAAAAGATCGATAAGATATGAATATAATATTTTATTAAATTTTTTAAAATAATATTATTTTACTAAAATTTTTAATTTACTGTACTAATTTAAATAAAAATTCAGGGAGAAAATTGTTTTTTGTTTCAATGTTTCTTTTTTTATTTTTGGTACGACGCTATTCTCCTTTTGTAACATATATTAAATTTATTTTTGGTACGACGCTGTTCAAGAAATACCCTTGCAATTTTTTTTTAACTTCGATTAACTCAAGTTATTTATTTAATTTTATTTTTTAATATTATGATAATTAAGAATTAATTTTTTTAATTTTTTTTAATGAGGATATTAGAAAAAAAAATTCTATTAATTTATTTTCAATTAATTTCAAGGAAGAATTAAAAACACACCTCTTCGTGCAAAATACTCTGTATGAATGTAAATGTAAAAACATGAAAACGGCACTAGAGAATAAAAGAAATAATATTGAGTCATTGGCAAGGACAAGTTAGTACTGGGGAGGTAAATGAAGGCGATCTCTATTTACTCCCTAACCTTTTTTTTTGTTTCGATTAGGTCCTCAATATATCCATGGATTCTAAATCAAGCAGTTCCATTAACTCTAATTAACATAACAAGTAAACAATCACTTCAAACTCACATAATTCCATCTATTATATGATCTATATGTGAACCTCACATGATTCAAAGGAAAGGATCTTAAGAAATCTAATAGTTTTCAATAAAAATAACAGAAATTCACATTGATGATATGAAAATATTAAATTTTTTTTTGAAATCAATGCCTTTAAAGTACTGTTTTTAGTCAGTGTTTGAGAGTATGATATTAATTGTTTTTTAAAATATCTTTTACTTGAAAATACATAAAAGTAATATTTTTTTAACAAAATTATTATTGATATTAGCATATCGAGACGATTTGAAAACATTAAAAAAATATTTAAAGTAAAGAAGAAAATAAAAAATATTTTTTAAAAAAATAGGTTAGAGTGGTATTCCACCAATATGCCATTAAATATACATGAATTATGGAATCATCTCCCAAAAATTATTTTGCCCTCGCATTATGAAGGACAATCTAATCTTTATCTTGAACAGTCAGTAATTGGATTTAGGATGGGCTAGAGTCCGGCCCATTTCGCTAGAGTCCTCCCAAAACTTTTTCTATACAATTAATTGCTCCAAATGGGCTAGATTCCGGCCCAATTTTCTATTGGATTTAGGATGTAAAGAGGTCCCCGTGACTTCAAAGCACAGATCGGTGAGTCAGAGGTCCAAGGACCCAGAAATACTAGCACTGAAAGCATTTAGCTGGGGCAAAACGTGGATTAGGTGGAACAATTTTGGTATTATAGTACTTTTTGTGTTTATTATTTAAAATAATAGATTTAAAAAAATTATATTTTTTATAATTTTTTAATTATAACTTTAAATATTTTTTAGGAGGTCCAATACAAAACTATAGTTTGTATTTGTTAACAAAATGCATTTAAATATATAATTGGAGTAAAATATGCCGCACTTCACAAACAGATACTTAAAATTCAAATTGAACACATATCAAATGACAACATAAAACTACAAGTAGTGTGATCATAAAGAAGAAAAACATGGGACAATTACGTGATAATTAGTCATGGGAAATTTTCAAAGTTAATTTTTATTTGATTATATGATAATTAAAATAGATATTTGCAAGAGTTTGAAATACTTGATTTTTAATAAATAAAATGTATTTTTTAAATTGAAGTTCTCATTCTTTATACTCTTTTTTTTTGTTTTGATGAAAACTATTTTTTTTTATCATCAACATCATTTTTTGATAAGAATCCAAGGTAATTAAAATAATTATTCTCAAGAATCTTAATAATTTAAATCAAGGAGTGAAAATTTTATTTCAGAAAGCAAAACTCCTATATTTTTTTATCAATGACTTATTTTTCAAATACAAAATTATCATAATCTAAAAAGAAAATTTTAAAAACATAATGCCTTTATAATTTTTACGTGGTTATGTAAAAAATAAAGGAATAATTAATTCATGAAACCCATATAAAAATAACAATAAAAAAACTATTTAGTTCTCATTAAATATTCATGCGCAACTTGTTCACAATTTACTATATTCCAGGGTATTATAAAACTATATATTTAGAAGTAGATAATATACTTAATAAATACTAAATAGAATAAATAAAAATAATAGAGATTGGGGGAACAAAGAGAAAGAGAGAGCATTCTTATTTCATATAATTTTATAAATGTAATTATACACTAACATCATCTCAACAATTTTTTATTTATAGTCTAATATATATTAATATTTGTAAGCTCAAAAGTCACAATAAAAGAATGTGAACTTGGAGATGATGAATGAACATGAAGATGAAGAGATGATAAAAGAAAAATAGACATCCATATACAATGCATGATTTCACAACACTCTTTCTTAGATGTCTTTTGTATAGCCTTACACATTGAAAATTATCTCATTAAAAACATTACCAAGAGAAAACCTAATGGGAGAAAAAAAGTTGGTTAAGAAAAAAAGAGTACAATATGTGTTACCCCTCCGTGAATGTATCACCTTAAATCTTAATGTTGTCACTTTGTAGTATTACGTCGCAATCTTTCAAACATTGTAATTGACAATGCTTTAGTGAACAAACATGCTAGATTATCTTATGAGCGAATATATTGACATCAATATCACCACACTTATCAAGATCATGGGTGAAGAAAAATAATTTGGTGAGAAATATTTTGTTCTATCTCTTTTGATATGTCCTCTACTTAATTGAGCTATACATGTAACATTGTCTTCATACGGTATGATTGAAGTTTCTCTATTATATAATAAACCACATGTTTTATTAATATCTTGAGTCATTGATCTCAGCTATATACATTCTAGACTTAGTTCATGGATGATAGGTATTTCAACATAATTAGATGGAGTGACTATTAGTATTTGCTTTATAGATCTCCATGATAATCATATATCTTTATGGCAGGTGGATCAGTTAATATTATGCATTAACATACCTCACTAATTTATGATTAACATTATTTGAATAAAATGATCTCATATCCATAATTCCTCATAAGTAACGAAAAATATATTTAACTCCATTCCAATATCTCCGAGTAGGAGAAGAACTATATCTTGCTAGAAAATTCACAAAAAATGTTATATTAGGTCATGCAATGTATGCATTAGCGCACCAATTTCACTGAAGTATGGTACTTTAGGACCAAGTAATTATTCAATATCCTCTCGATGTCTAAAATGGCTTTTTTTTCTCATTAAGTGATTAAACGACCATTGGGGTACTTAATAGATGTGATTTATCAATATAAAATCTTTTAAGGACCTTCTTTGTGTAATTTGATCGATGAATGAAAATTTTATTTACTAAATGTTTGATCTACAAGACGAGATAAAATCTTGTTTTTCTTAAATCTTTTATATAAAACTCTTTCTTTAAATAATCAACTATCTTCGGTATCTCTCCAAGAGTTCCAATTATACTTAATCATCAACATACACAATAATAATAGCAAAATCAGATTCGGACTTGTTTACAAAAACACATGGCATATAGGATTATTGTTATACCTTTTTTTCAATAAATATTAACTAAGATAATTATACCATATACGTCCTGACTGCTTTAATCCATACAAGTATATTTGCAACTTAATTAAGTAAACTTCTAAAGGATTTAGATTATATGCATCAGGCATTTTAAGTCTTTTAGGGATTTTTATATAAACATCATTATTAATTTACTCATATAAATAAGTTGTAACTACATTTATCAAACACATATTTAGTCTTTCATGAGTTGGCAGACTAATGAGATACCAAAATGTAATTGCATGTACTATAGGAGAATTTGTTTCATTGTAATCAATGTCAAGTCTTCATAAAAACTCTTATGCTACTAATCGTGCTTTATTTGTTATGATTTTATTTTTTTTATTTTATTTCCACGCAAATACTCATTTGTATCCAACTATTTTTACACCTTGAGGAGCTTGGATACATGTCTAAAAACTTCATGTTTTGCAAGTAAATTTAATTATGTCTGGATTGCTTTGTTTTCATTTTGTTCACATCGATATTCTTTGATAGATTTAGGTTTAATATCCTTGTTTTCACTAATGATATCAAACGATATATTATATGAATTTTTTTTTATAAAAAACTATCTCATTTTGGTTTCATCTTTTATTTTTGTAGAGACATAACTTATGAAGATCTCTTTATTTTTACAGTTTTCAAGTACCTAATCTCTTCTGGGGTTTTATAATTAATTATGTCTATATTTTTATGAATGTTTTGCTCCTTAACAATGCTAACTTGATTATTTGCTCCTTTTTTTTTTTGAACTAATTGGTTTATCATGTTTATGGCATGCCTTGTTTTTATTTGCTATAATTTTAGTGGATTGTCCTGTTAGGACTTCAATTTGGGTTGGAGTATTTACAACTGGTATATAAGATTTGGTTACTCGTTTTGAGTTAGTGAATACATGTAGTAGCTGATTTGTTATATTTTGTAAGCAAAATATCTTTTAAATTTTTTGTTCATATTATTTCGTACGAAGATTAAAATTCAAAATTAATAATGTATTCCATATAATATCTTTATCCAACTATTTAACATTGTTTTTTTATTTTTTAGTTTGGAGAATTACGTATCAAAATTTATAACATCTCAAGTGAGGATCACCAAGCAAAAGCACAATATATTTTCAAAATGTCAGTGACACAAATACTAAGGTTATATGAGAAGGTATACTTTTTTAAAATAAAAAGGTGTACGATTCAAGAAGAAAAAATTTATGATGCTCTGAAAATAACTAGTGATATATTAGTAGTTACTTCTTGGATCTATATTTTTTTAAAAAAAATAGACCAAAAAAAAAATGTAATCCTTGAATCATAAAAAATGATAATAATATCGACAATTTTTTTTTTTTTTTAAGAGCTTGTTTGACAGTGTGGTTGTTGTTGCTTTTTAAATAACTTTTCGTGCCAAAATGGATACCAATGATGTTTTTTTATTTTTAAAAAAATTATTTTTGATATTAGCACATCAAAATGATTTGAAAACATTAAAAACATATTAATTTGAAGTTAATAAAAATAATAATTTTTTTTTAAAACACTTTTAAAATGTAAAAATAAAAGGGATAAAATACGTGATGAAAACGTAATACAGAAACCTAAAAAATTTAAGTTCCGTATTTATCATAGCAATGACCCTTGATGTTTCCGAAAAATTTAAGTTCAAATCAATATTGTTTCCGTATTATCATAGCAATTATGTGGTGAAAACACAATACAGAAACCTAAAAATACCATTTCAGCCGACCAAAAGACGAATACTAACGAATAATAAAAGTTTCCTAATCAACGAGAACATGGCTGGGGCGGTAAATGGGACCGGAAAGATATTTTTTCTATGTGATCTTAACTGTCTCTGTTCACTGATCTTGAACTAGAAACCACAAGATACAAGTTATTTCACAAAACTTGTTTAGTACGCACAAGCAAGCTGACTCCAGATAAAGTTCACTCTGTGCGCAAACATGTAAAACCATCAAAATTCAATTACTGTACGACTTCCCTTTTCTGCAACTTAAAAAAAAGAAGAAAAGGACAGCCACTCACACTGCCCAGTTACTGTTAACTTGTAAAGCAACACAAAAAGAAGGAAAAAGGAGAGAAAAAAACTCTGATTTCTCAAGAAAAGAAAAGAATCCAATAATGGCTGATAAAGAAGCAGAGAAACAAGTGATGATCGAAGAAGAAAAGGAGAAATGGTTAAAGCACTACTCATCGAATCATCAAATACTGCTGGTTGGTGATGGAGATTTCTCGTTCTCTTTGAGCTTGGCTCTTTCTTTTGGCTCTGGTTCTAACATTGTTGCTTCCTCTCTTGACACATCTGGTAATGTTCTGTATACCCTTCTGTTCTCATGCTTAAGCATATATGTATGTGCTTGCATGTATTCGTGTTTGTGGTCGTGCTTATGTGTATGTGTTTTCTTCCTTTTCTTTTTAATGGCTCTCTGTATCACACTATCTTGGATTGACAGATTACTTTTATTGTTTTGATTTCTTGCACTTTTTTTTTATATACAAGAATGCAATGATCTAACAGGTTTTTTAGGGTTTAGTGAATCGTCTACCCAAGCCAATCCTAATCACGTTTTCTTCATACATATATGAAGAAACTTAATCACATTTCCCTTTTTTAAAAATAATGGAGTACAAAAGCAAAGCATTTTCTTGCATTTATTATTTAGCACTTGTTTTCAGAGAATTCTGTAGCATTTATTTTGGCATGGAAAATGGTCTGAAGCCATTTCTTGAGTGTTGGCCAGCTTTGGTGGTGAAGTCATTTTGACATTGTCTTATGTAAAGTCTCTGTTTTTTTTTAGCAAGCTGTCTTAATCGATTTGGGATTGCCTTTGTTTGGCTCCCAAGAAAGATTAAAGGCTATTGCTAGGGCAGCCACGCTACCGCTGCCCATACCAGTCTTCTACAAGAGGGGAAGAGTTACCCTATTTTGTAGTCCAAGAGGCTTTTTGATAAATCACAAAACTGTGGTTTATTATTGTACTGATTCATGAATTAAGCAGAGTCTCATTCAGATTGTAACAGCAATCTAGTATTTTCGTCGTTAAAGAAATAATATCTTGTGCATGAAAAAGGATAAGTTACCTCGCTGGTAGCTGAGGGACTGAACTGAGTGGCTGACTCATCCTTAAGTGGCCATGGCTGAGAGAACCCAGGAAAGGAAAACATCACATGTTGTTCTGTTTTCTAGAGATTTCAAGAGGCTTGATTCTTTTCCTTTTCAATTTTTCTCTTTTATTCACATAACGTCAGAATCTGACTCAAAATATATAGTATTGTGATCTGATTAGGTTAACTTATGTACAATATTGCTTGTAAGCAACTCAAGAACCTGTGGGAATTCTGAGCAGATGTACTTCAGTACTTGTTTATCTTTTGTTTGAACTATCAGTAGATATAGGGTCTTTCGACTGATGAATTTGATTGGTGTTCCAACTATTTAGTTGCAGTTGGGCTCCTAAGGCTCGGTTGTGAGTTGATTTAACTTTTCATGTTGATACTGCTGTAGTTACTGCTGTCTTTCTGTTCTTACTCCCTCTCTATTTAAATTATCTATATCGTTGATCAATTAGATGTCTTGATTAAGAAATACAAGAAAGCAAAGTCAAATCTGGAAAATCTAGCGAAGCTGAAAGCATCTACCTTACATGGAGTGGACGCAACCAAAATGAAGCTTCACCCGGATTTGAGGATGCGAAAGTTTGATCGGATTATCTTCAACTTTCCTCATGCAGGTTTTCATGGAAAGGAAGACAATATTAAACTGATTGAGTAAGCTGTTTAACTGTACTGACCTTTTTGGTGGAGCATTCTTAATTGCTTGAGGCTTTCTATTCCTCAAACACCACACTGCCAGTCATTAACTGGAAAATTACATTTAGTTTTAGCATGGATGAGTAATAGTTCCAAACATGACACATCTAACAAACACATTTTTAAACTTGATTTCAAGGAATTAACTACAGAAGGACGTAAACATCTAATCTGCTTTACCTTCTGTGTCTCAAATTCATTCTGTGTATAGAAATGCTTTATTGGAGCATTGTTGAAGATTGGAGTATGGAAATTCCACTAATTTTTACTTGAATAGACTGGATCAGTTGCTGGAATTTTTAAATGGAAGTCCATTTTGGTGCTTAAATGGGGATTTCCATTATTCTCAGCGAGAAAATGTCAATGCATTTGCAGCTGTGTGGTTTTTTCAGAGATAGGACTGCAAACACTAATCATTAACTACTTTTTAACTATTGCATGATAGGAAGCATAGGAAACTTGTACGGGGCTTCTTCAGGAATGCGAACAGCATGCTACGAGCAGATGGGGAAATTCATGTAAACCACAAAACAACAACTCCATTTTGCCATTGGAATATCGAGGAACTTGCACAGAGAAACTCTTTAGTATTAGTTGAACGTGTTGAATTTAAGATTGAAGACTATCCAGGTTACAACAATAAGAGAGGAGATAGCAAGAGATGTGACGAACCCTTTCCTTTGGGAGAGTGCAGTACCTTCAAGTTTAGATTCTCTCATGCTGCTAAGATGTCCAAAGCAACTAGTCACTTGGGGTTTTCCGGCAAAAGATGTCAGCAACTTCATGACGATCCAATAAAGATGTATCATCAGCTAAGTTTATTCAACCACATGCATCCTCAGCCAACTGTTTTCAACTACAAGCATAGGCAGCCATCTTTATTCAAGCTCGCACATCCTCAGCCAATTTTATTCGAGCACAAATGTCCTCAGCCAACTTCATTCAATCGAATGCATCCTCAGCCAGCCTTGTTCAATCAGGTATATTCTCAGACAAGTCTCGCCACAAATATGAATGCCTTTCCAGGCTATTTGCAATCAACTTCTACAATTAGCATGGAAAAGGCTGACTTCTTTAATGGATACCACAATCATACCTTGGAACCACATGGTAGAACTGTCAATCATGTGGACTGCTCTTATAATGACTGTAAAATCTACATGCCAGAAGCACCAGGAAGAACCTTGGAAGGTGATCTCTATGTGTTGCGTGAGCTTCAACATTTAAGCAACATGAGATCAACCCTATGGCGAAGGTTGGTTTTGACTCATGGTCGGCACCCGGAAGCTTCAACAGTTGTCTAGAACTAGTACTAGAATAATGTGTGTTAGATATTTTTTTTAAATTTTTTTATTTTACTGGGTCGGACCAGTCCAATGCGTTAAGGTTTGGGTTAGACTGGGTCCGGCCATGAGCAATGGAGACACTCTCCATTGTTCACTTTGCATAACAGTGGACAGTGTCTCCAAACAAAGAAAAAGGGGAAGAGAAAGAGCAGCGCAGCGGCTGTAGACTGAGGGATGGTGGAAACGGCAGAGACTGGTCGCTCCTATTTCCTTTGTTTTTGCTCTTCTCCTTCTCTTTTTCTTACCATGCCTCTGTCCACAGTTTGCAACAGAGCTTGAAGTTGCTTTTTGTTAACCAAGGGGTTCCACAAGCATAAAATTGTGTTTCCTGCATAACCAAATGATTTGTCGTGGTTTGCTTGAACACATAAGCAGCCATAAAAACAAGTACTCCCTTTTTATGGAAACTCTACCACCTTTTGTTTTTGTTTTTTGGAGGTGCATTTGGCATTTGTTTGATGCTAGAGTTGTTTGTTTATTTCGACCTTTTTTTATCTGTATATACTGTTACCAACTTGGCAGCTAATACTTTTTTATTTGCTCGATCTAGTACTGACAGTCACAATCAAATGTAATATTGCATAAGCGTTTGTTTATTCTAGTGAACTAAAACGAATGGTCCTTCGTATGTTCTATGTTGTGGTGTTCATGAATATAAAGTGTGGGTTTCAAAATATATCTAAAAGTATACAAAAAAAAAAAAAAACCCAGCTATGAAAAAGGTTTTGGGTTGTCTAAAGGAGGCAGATTTGGCAGGCTTACATACGCAGTAAAGATAGATGTCCGAGAAGTGTTTTATACAGCTATTAAAGCAACTGAAACATTCTTATGGCAGCATTTGCTCTGTATCATATCCTGACAGTGATAGTGGCAGCCCGGTAGGACCAGGCGGGGGCAAATTACCATCCTAAGAGGAGATTATAGTTCATTAATTAATCACTTCCCGCAAACAATCAAAGGATCTTGCTATAATCAACAGAACTTGATCAAAATAGTAGCTAATTTCTGACCTTCCTACCCGAGAGGAAGGAGCAAGATTTCGGATTTTTCCTTCTTTTTATAAAATATTTGTGTTGGATCTGTGAAGAAGAAGAAGAAGAAGAAGAAGAAGAAGAAGAAGAGAAACAGAACTGAAGAAAATATAGTGAAAGTAACAAAAATGGCTGGCCCCAGAAACAACAGCAATCGATTTTAAAAAACCCATGCACGGCATCTCTGATTCTCAACACTCTCGCTCGCAGTCACAGAATCAAGAGAAGAGGAGGGCATAAATCTGCAGCAGTATCTGTCTATGGTAACGACAATCATTTCTTCTGCAATCTGTCATTTCTTACTTGAACGTTCCCACAAGTTCTTGATCCCATGATTTATATACAATGAACTCTAGCCTCCTAGTCCTAGCCATCGCAACTGACCCTCTAACTAGCTAGCTTTCATCACATGCTCGGCTATGCCAGTTACTGAACTAGCACTGCATCTTTAGCTAGTTCTGCACATTTTCTTCTTAATTGTCACGTACTGTTATTTATCTCTTCTTTCTTGATTTCCAAGCCTCCTTACCACCTTCCTCTCGTAACATTTTTCCAGGTAAAAATAATAATAATAATAATAATAAAAAAAAAGGGTTGTGCAGGAGACATGAAAGACGGAACGCAGTGCATCCAGCTTCTGGAGCATTTTGGGGTATGGGAATAGGCAATGGTTGTGGCCTTGGTTTGGTGCAGAAGCAATTGGATATATGGCAACAAACATAGATTTTCGTCATAAAAGCAATAATTTAAGTTTTGTAGAAAAAAGTAATTATTATTATAATTTTTTTTTATTAACAAAATATTACTTTATTGCATATAAACTAATAGCAATTAAAATAAAAATTTATAAAAACTCTAATAAATATAACAGGCTTACCATTGGAATAAAAAAGAAAAGCCATGTCTACATTGATTTTTTAACCTTTTCACTTCAGCTTTTTTTGTGATTATTAGGTACACTTGTGCCTTTTTAATCTTTTAATAGGGATGAATTGAAAAGATTGTTTGCGCAAGCGCCATCTGGCATAAAATACTCTTTCTTTGGGTCATAAAGTGTTATCTTGTTTTTTATCTCTACTATGACATGTGTCGGCATGGGATTTGTCACAATCAACCATCCCCCTTATTTTCTCTCTCATTCCCCTGCAAATTATAGGTTGGTTTATTGTTGATATTTTAGTTTTTGTTTTTATTTTTTTGATTTTTGATTTTTTGTGTTAGTTTTTTTGTAAAATTTATATTTATTTTAAATTTAGTCTTTTAATTTTCAATTTGTTATGTATTTTATTTTTATTTGTTAACCTTATTCTTTTGATTTCTATTTTTTTTTATAAAAATTTTATTGACTTTCAATTTTATAATTTAATCCAAGTTTATGGTGCATTGCTTTTTTTTTTTTATCCTTATTATTTTTATTTTTTTATTATTTTTCAAAGTTATTTTTCTTTTCAATTTAACTTTAAGTAAAAGATTTACATTCGCACTCCAATTTATTTGTTATTTTGATTTTCATGTTGATGTTTTTAATTGCTTTTTTTTTTAGATTTTTTAGTGTAATTAAATTTTGTTCGATTTCATCATTTGATTTTTTAGGGATTGAATTTCATAATTTTTACATGAATATTGCTTTCAGTCTAATAACTCAGGTAACGGGTTTGAAAAGTTAAAACGGGTTGATATTTATTTTTTTTGTTGATTTCATTCGACATTAGTTTTTTTTTTTTAAGTTGGCTTTATGGTTTTTTTTTCAATATTTTTTTTATTAGGTTATCTTAATTTCATGATCTAGACCATGTTTGTGGGTTAATATGAGTTAACGCACTTTTTATTATCCAGACCACATGTTTATAACGCTATCACGAGTTGACTCTATATTTTTTGTTATTTTTATTTAATTTGTTACTTCTAAGAGTTCATTTTGTGATATTCTCTTTTAAAAAATTTGTCTATTTATTTTTACTGTCTATTTTTTATTATTATTTAATTCAATTAAAATTATCTTATTAAACTCAATCAAAAGTATAACATAAGCTAGGAACCGTTTGGGAACGCGGTTGAAATGACGTTCTAAAAAAATATAATTTTTTTTTTGTAAATTTAATACGGTTTGTATGTTTTGGATCGTTTTGATGTATTGATATTAAAAAAAATTTAAAATAAAAAAATATCACTAATTTTTATTTTGACACGAAAAATTATTTAAAAAACAACTGCTGCTACCTTGCTAAACATATTTTTACTGGTTTTTTAAAATTGGAAACTGTGCTTACGTCACCTTAGACAATGGTTTTTACAGGGGGGAATGCAAGCACCGCGTCCACGTCTGATAGCCGATGCCAGGTGACAAACACAAATCAATCTTGCGGTATAGTCATATGCTGTACATACCCTATAATAATAATAATAATAATATTATTATTATTATTATTATTATTATTAAATGGTGTCAGTCTTAAGAGAAAAGAACTCGACAGATCATTTTATTCTTTTACGAAAAGATTGAAGAAAAAAAATAAATTTTGAAACTAAAAAGAAGAAGCCCTTTGCATCCAGCAACTTAACTCTTCACTGCAACACCAACGCCCACGTCAAAAAAAAAAAAAAAAACCCGATGGAGGCGAAGTAAGCTAGGTAATCTCTGAATCTCTTCATCTACAACAGTGTTTGATTTTAAGCAATTTCCATGGTTATTGATGGTGCTTTTTTTTTTTTCCTTGAACTTGACTCTTCATCTAGAAGCAGCTTTCCTTCAAGTTCTCTTTATCGTGCATGATTCTATGCTTTCTTTCATTTGGGCAATGGTGCTCTATAGAATTAATACTAATGATCGTTTTGTGGAAGATTAGGAGACGTCACACTTCACCGGGCTTTGCCTCTGAATGTTTGCGCCTTTTCTTTTACGCATTACCTGGGATAGAAGGCCTCTCAATTTCTTTGCTCTGTTTGGTCTTTTAATAAAGTGACAGATTTCGTTGATTTTTTTCCTTTGGGTTTGTGGAGAAGGACGGGCTATAAGATTTCGTGGGGTTGTATCATTCTTTTAGTGATTTGGTGTATCTACATAATCTTCAATTATCGCATCTTGCCAAGGAAAATTGTTGCGGTAGAAACTAGATTCCCCCCTTTCCAGTTATTTGAGTGTTAATTCTTTAAATATATATTTTTTTCCTATTCTGGAGGATCACTTATTCTTTTGTGCATTCCGATGTCTATGATATTTTATTTTCTTATATGAGAGAAACGAGCGTAATAATTTTTGCGAAATCCATATTCAGTCCATGACCAACACAAAGCAGGTTGAGGCCATGGGATTTTGTCTTTCTTTCAATTTGAAATGATGCAAAGGTCCCTTTGCTCGCCCTCTGGTATTCTCAAGGCTAGGATTCGAGCATGATTCCCTGCCTCTCCTGAAGGGCCCATCAATTATGGGAAGTTTGCTTTGGGTTCATGTGTGTACAGCAAAAATAATAAATTTCTTTCCTTTTATTCTAAGTGAATTCCTATCTAGCACATATATCATGTTATAATCCTGTCGAGCATGTATATTGAGGAAAGGTTTGTTTTCATTTTTCCCTTTACTCGATTATTTATCAGTGATCATCTATATTTTGATCCAATTTGGAAATTTCTTCTTACTGAATATTATCATCATATGCTGTAGCAGGTCTTTGTTATGTCAGAAGATTTAAGGGGTAAACTTGGACCAGATCACTTCAGTTACTATGCAAGCGAAGTAGAACGATTGTTGCAAGATGAGGATAACCATTTTTTGACTTCACAAACTGCTGAAAATCTTGGAAATAAACATGAGCATGCCAAATGGGAGGACAGGCTTCAACCCAGTTGCGATTTGGGTTCTTCCTTTAGTAATTCTGTTGGACCACGGCTTTCGGATTTCCAAAGAGAAATGTTGAAGTTACGTCTTCAGCAATCTGTGGTGGTTCTAACATCAGAAGTCAATGAGGTACACTCCCTCTCTCTTCTGTAGAATGAAGGAAAGTTCATAAATCATTGTACAAAGTTTGTAATTTGATATATGCAAAATGTGTGGTTGTTTCACTTGTGATATTCCTTCTATGGAAAAATGATTATTTTTTTCTTGGAATAAATGATGTATTCTCTTGGAGGTAGATAGTGAGATGGGCCATATTCCTTTGGTTTTATCGATTTAATTTATTTGTTGTCAGTTTAGTCAGCAAAAGACAATGATTCATAATGAAGACAGGTGGGACACATTATCAAAGTTTTTTGAAGGATACATAAATTCTTCTCTTCAGAATTGAAGACACTTTCTTAATTCTGGAGATACAAAAAAGTTAAGGGTACCTAGGTGTAGATTGCAACATTGTGGTTAGGGATGATGAGAGTAAGGAAGGAGGAGAAGTTATTCTTGCAAGCTCTTTAATGACAATTGACTGGGAAATCTTAAAGATCTCTGTGAGGTGTGCCTTGCAATTTGCTTTGGTAATCCATTTCCTCATCTAACCAAAGAAGCTGAGATGAAAAAAATTCAATGGATATTCAGTGAGATCTGTTTTCACATGGGTCCGTATTCTGTGTTATTAACATTTCCTACTATGAGAGGTTTAGATTCTATTTGTCTTGGAATTAGTAGTTTTTTTTTCCTGACAAAAAATATATAAACTTTGAACTTAGCAAAGCCAAGACTACAGGACTTGTTCTTTGTTTAGATGAAGCAGGGGTGCCTCATCATGACCATTATTGGTTCCTAAGATACAAAACAAGGAACATCAGGGAAGATATTGGAAAGAAAGCAGAGTGTTTGGTATGAACATGTGTGTTTAGAGTGCAGTATTAGCTGAAATGAAAAGGTTTAAAGGTAGATGATGTATGGAAGCACCAAAAAGGATTGAATCAGAAATGATTGCATCTGTTGTAATGTGTCTGGTGGAAGTGGCTTCTATTAAATGTAAGTTGAGGAAGGGTTTTCTGAACTTTGGCCATGTCTAGCAAAGGTTGTACATGCAATGATGAGGATGTATAACTAGACTGAAGCAGTGAGAGAGATAGATAAATAATGTTGCCAGTTGAAGTAAAAAAAAAATTTATTTAACATCATAGCAGCTCACAAAAAGTTTGGTCTGTCACATAACATAATGAAAATTGCTTAGCTTTATGTTCACCGCCTGTCATGTTTGATGTGTCCAATCATGTGGCACCTCATCTCATTTGTTCCTCACTTTCTGCATGCGCACATTGTTCAGTTAGCTTAATGGCAGTATTATTAGCTAGAAATAATTCTTTGATATGGTTGAAACAGATGCTTGATCCGGTCTTATCCATGTGCCGGTTACAATCACAGCTCACAGCAAGACCTGCATTATCTAAAGCTGATGCAAAGCAAGTTCCCTCCCAGAAAGTTATGGTTTCTTCATATTCCTCATCAACCAACACTCCTTTGGTTGCTAGTCCTTCTAACTCTTCTACAGAGGTTATACATCCCTAAATTCCTTTTGTCATTTATCTACCTTTAATCTGTTGATGTCTTAACATGCCATTTATATTCAGTTTAAAATACTTGTGAATAATAATCATGCGGTCTCACTTCCTGGTTTATTTAGTGTGGGTTTGTTATATGGAAACTGTAGATATCATCTTTCAAGGCATTTGCTCCAATGTGTGTTTGATTTTGTGAATGCCATGGTGTTTGATTTTCTGTTGGAGTTTGGTTTATGGAAACTCCTTACTGGAGAACTCCATCCCATTCCAAAAATCAAGAGTAATGCTAGAGATGCTTAAACTTTTACTAATTTTTTTTTTTTCTAAATGACATGACAGCTTGTGATTGGGCTTTTATTAATTACTTCATCCTATAATTGTGATTATGTCATTGAATGTGATAAGACATACATTTCATAATTTGAAAAAACTTTCCCTATCAAAAAACACCACATCATGAAGTAATGCATTTTTTTTCAAAAGTTTTAGTAACCTAGCATTACTCAAATTCAAACTCCATGCCATTCCCAAAATAAAGATATAGATCTATCTGTACAAGATAAATCTTCAGGATGACAATGGATAAAATGGCTATCTCAAGTCAATTTGATGCAAATCTTTCTTCATGTAAATATACAGGAATTCTATTCCAGTAAATATTGTGTTTAAAAGTGTGAAAATTATATTATCATTTTTTTCAAGATAATGACAACCATTTTGAACTTGTTGGAAAAACATATGTTGTAAGAAATTGTTTATTCTCATACTAATATTCTCTTTTGAAGAAACTCATTTTCAAGCAATCTCCTCTTCATGAATACATATAAACAGACATGCATCTTAATATTCCTTTGATACTGGCAAGCTTGTATTGTTTGAACTTTTTTTATGACTTGGAGATTTACTGGAACTAAATATTGCTTGATCTGGTTTAATAGAATTACTGTTTTCTGTTCTTTTCTTAAACTATCCTTTTACCCTTTTGCAGTAAAAGCAAACTGATAAAGAATTAATAATTAGTTGTATCTTTTTTGCTGGTAATGTGTATATATTATGAGAGAATAAAACAAATAACATGAACCGGCAATATTGAGATTGTGGATATGTTTGCATGTGCCTTCGTGATATTTGTCTTCCCAGGTGCTAAAGCATATATTATATGAAATGTGTTAATTATATGTTGATATATTAAGTATTAATGCATGGATGAATGTATCTGTCATCTAGGCTGATGATATGAAGTTCCTTCTAGAGAATAACAGCTCCCATGTTGCAAAGACACTGAAGAAATATTCTGATGAACTACTTTCAACAGTAAGCTTTTCAAAATCGATGTTGTCTGTACCATTTCTTCAATATCGTATGTTGCTCAGAATTAAGAGTTTGCTGTGTGCTTTGAGAAGCTGTTATACGTGATCAATAGCCGAACTGAGGTTATTTTTTCACATTTTAGTTGGAACACATGGAGCAAAAGCTTGAAGAACTTCTTGATGCAGTGGCATCTAACTGCAGGTAATATTATTTCATGGAACAGAAAAAAAGTTGGTATGGTAGCTTTCTGTTTTCTTCATATGCTTTTGATTTTATAAACCTAATATAATTATCCTTTTCAAACTGTGTTTGGTTGGTATGAATCTGATGGTTTTAGAAATCATGAATCAAGCTGAAAAACAAAAATGATGGGCCAATATTTTAGTGGATAATGCACAATTCAGTGGTCTGTCTGCAAAATGATAAACATTGTTTGATTAATCAAGGTGCCTAATCCCAAACTGGTGAAATAAAAATCCATGTTACAGTAGCTCTCATTCTGATTTCTGAGATAAAAATATGTGCTGTATAAGCAATGTATTTTAAGTTTTAAAACTGTTTTTCGTTTCCTCACAATGCCAACTACAACTTGCAGGCCAATGAATCATACTGAGAAGCAGCAACTTCAAAAACTAATTAAGAAGCTACCACCGAAGAAGCTTGACCGGGTAGTTGAGATTGTTCAACGTAGCAAGCCAATAGAAAGCCAAGACCATGATGAAATTTTTGTCAATTTAGAAGAAAAGGTAGTAAATTGCAGCAACATATGTTTTGGAAAATGTATTCAGAATTCTAATCCTTCAAAAACAATGTGTTGCAGGATAACGCAACAGTTTGGAGATTGTATTACTATGCTGAAGCAGCGGAGAAGGCTAGACTCCTCTAGTAGCAAACACCTATTGCTCGTGCAAACAGGTGACGAGGTGGTGCATTTAGTGTAATCAGAGCTGTGATCCTGAGTTGCGAGGGCTTGGCATTAACTGTCGCTGATTTTTCAGAAACACACTTTCCTTTCTATTTTGTTTCTTCTCATTTGTCTAAACACTCTATTCAACCTCATGAATTTATGTAGCTAGCAAGGGGAGATCATTGAGAATTCAGGCAATTAAATCATTCTTTTTGAAGTGCATGTGAAACTTGGGATCAACCAAAGCATTTTTTTTAAGTGGGGCTGAAACTTGCTTTTTTTTTTTTGTTTCTGAACATTCAAATGCAATCCTGAATCATCTGGTCAAATTGTTGATTTTCGTGGTTCCATTGCTCACTTTCGCATTCGAAATATTGTGTTATTTGAGTAATATCATTATTAGTATAATTATATTATATTAATAAGTATAAAGCTAAATGGTGTGGTGTTTTTATTGTACATGAATTTCTTATTTACTATTTTATTGTGGATTACAATGGTTTTATTTTTAAAAAAATTTAATTTTGATATTCATACTTTTTTAGCATAATTTAATCATTTTGAATCCAAATTAAAATCTAATTACATGTTTTTTTTAGGATGAGTGTTGGATTAAAAAACAAGAAACTAAAGTGCAAAATACGAGTAACATAGGTGGCACATTGAAGTATTGATTTCATGCTATTTTATGTAAAATAATCTACGGAAACTCATGAAAGTTTACTTGTGAAGTATATTTTTATCCCTAATATTTTTTATTATAATATTTATTTGTCCCAAAGTTGTCACCCTCATTATTTCCTTTTATTTATTTTAAATAGAAATAAAGTTGTCACCCCACCCACCCCACCATTCTTTATTTCATATTTTTATCCCTAATATTTTTTATTATAATATTTATTTGTCCCAAAGTTGTCACCCCCATTATTTCCTTTTATTTATTTTAAATAGAAACAAAGTTGTCACCCCACCCACCCCACCATTCTTTATTTCATATTTTTATCCCTAATATTTTTTATTATAATATTTATTTGTCCCAAAGTTGTCACCCCCATTATTTCCTTTTATTTATTTTAAATAGAAACAAAGTTGTCACCCCACCCACCCCACCATTCTTTATTTCATATTTTTATCCCTAATATTTTTTATTATAATATTTATTTGTCCCAAAGTTGTCACCCCCATTATTTCCTTTTATTTATTTTAAATAGAAACAAAGTTGTCACCCCACCCACCCCACCATTCTTTATTTCATATTTTTATCCCTAATATTTTTTATTATAATATTTATTTGTCCCAAAGTTGTCACCCCCATTATTTCCTTTTATTTATTTTAAATAGAAACAAAGTTGTCACCCCACCCACCCCACCATCTCTTTATTTCCTTTTATTTATTTTAAATAGAAACAAAGTTGTCACCCCACGCACCCCACCATCTCGTTAAGTGTATATAAAACAATAATTGATTAAAAAATACCTCTATTTTCTTCTTGGTATTTTAGTACTATACAGAGGTTAGCCTTATGTCGTTGCCGGTCAGTTTTTTTTTAATATAAAAAAATATGTTAGGATGATATAAAAATATTTTTAAGAAATATAATATTTGAGTTATTGACTTAACTAAATTTAATAAGTTTGATTAATTTAAATAATATAAATAAAAAAATACAATGGCAATAAATAAAATGACAATATAAAAAAACCATGAAGTTCATCAAAAACAAATTAAATAAAATTGTGAAAATTAATTATCAAATAATTCAATATTGAAGGACAAAACTAAAATAAAAATTAATAATATAAACAACAAAAAAGGGATTCAATTTATTCTGAGTTAACCCGCTAACCCTGTGATTCTAAACACAAGATTGTGATAACTCCATAAAAAAATAAAAAAATTATAAAGATTAACTTTCAATAAATCAAATATTAAAAGAAAAACTGAAAAAAAAATAATTTAAAAAATTGTCTAAAACAGACAAAGTTAACCATGTTAATTTTCGAAGACAATGATCCTAATCATCCAGTCCCGTGGAAGTTAGAGCTTAAAAAATAACACAATAAAATTCTTTTAAAAAAAATCACTTGCTATAGTTAAAATACTTGGAAATTAAATTTTATTAAAAAAAATTCATATGAGGGCATCAAACCCACCTACCGCGTAATCCAGTCCTGCAACATAAAAAGACACATAACCTACTACTTAAACTATTGTTTCAAATTTAGAACTTGTCTCCCAATACATACAAGAGTGAGATTTCAATTTTTTTGGACTTCCAGCTTTAAATCGAAATCGAAATCTTATTGAAGGAGTTACTTGTAGTTTTCTCTCAGAGGAAAAATAAAGGGCAGGCCATACGTTAATTAATATCAAAACTATAACCTATATCTCAACTGAGTCCCTAAAGTATAAGGATTCTTCTCAAGCAAAAATTATCTTAATTGGATCCCCCAAGTCAACCCTATTCTAAATATTTGCTTAAATACATGTCCGTGTAAAGCGATCATGTCAGCAAAGGATTTTTATTTCTCAAATCTGTAATGACTTGGGTGAAAGTGTACGATTGATAAGCTATGATGTTTGAGGACTCAATTTAGAACTACAAAAAAGAAAAGAAAGGTCTAAGTCAACCCTAGACCAGTCCGGGTAGATCAAACCTGGTTAACCCACTAGATTGATCCGTGACCCGAGCGATCCAGAAAAACCTACTGAGAATTTATTTTAAATGTGTTTTTTTTTCATGGTTAGAGATAATTTTTATATATTTTTTAGTTGGTTATTAATTTTTTTAAAAATTAATTATATAAAATCTTAAAAAATATTTTATTTTTTTAATATGAGATTTGAAACTCTATAATATATATACTCTATATTTAAAAAAAATAAATTATTTTTTTAATATAAGATTTCAAACTGTTTAATATATATATTTTATATTTACAAGATAAAAAATTATGTTTTTTTTAATTTAGAATAAAAAAAATTAATTTAAAGATTTCAACTTAAAAATATAATATAAATTTGCAAAATAATTTTTGAGATAATTTTTTAAATTTTTTATTATTATATTTTATATTCACGGATTATTTTTTAATTTTTTTATATAAAATATTAAATTTTTAATTTTTTCAAATTAAGCCGTTGTATAATCTAATATCTAATTTCTTGACCATGTCAACCCGAATTAGGTTTGATAACTATGTGCAGGAAATAAAACAAAAGCCTTGCTGCCAGTGCCCATTGCAGAGAACTCTGTTGAGAAACAAGGGTGCCTTTCAAGTTCAGCTCAAACCAAAGCATACCCAGGTTTTTAAATTGTCATCTTTCCTTTCTCATACTTCCTGGTAGTTCTGTGTCCGTCCCATAAACATAAACATAGCACATAAGCATCTCGTTGTTTATGAATGTGATTTACATGCAAGATCTTGTCTTTTTACTCTTCCCTACTTACCGAAACAATTTTTTTTTTTTTTTGCCTTTTTTGCTAAGATTTGTTAGACTTGCTGGGTCCTTTTGATGTAGAAATGAATGAAACATGAGGTTAATGCTGATGTTCATTGAGAGTTGAAGGACAGAGGAAAAGGTTGACATCTTTTTTTCTTTTTTTTTTTTTGCTGTGGAGAAGAGTAAAAATTCTTGATCTTGTTGATGGATCAAGGTGAAATTTTAGGGAAGGAAATAAAAGATGGGGGGGAGGGGATGTCTCTTTTAGTGGCCCTGTCAGAATAGGAAAGAATGAGTTCATGATGAGTTAGATCGATTATACAGTTGATGCAGGAACAGTTCTTTTCTTTTCATGCCATTTTAGATCATCGAAAAAAGGATTTAACCTATCAACATAAATTATGGATGAGAATTTGACAAGAAAATAGATCTTTTTAATTTTTCCGCTTCAAATTCTAATCACTTCGAGATCTGTCAGTAACATGAACTAGGAACTCGAAACATACAGAAACAAAAATAATGACAAAAAAATCGGAGATTATTTATTCCCTTGGTGATATATGATAGTTCAACAATCAAAATCAGTCAAAACACTCTACTAGTCTAGCAGAAAAGCTAACAAAAGCTGAAACTTTTGAAATGTATTATTACTGGTTTTTTTTTTTCAACAAGAATTTTTTTTATTTTTTATTTAAAGTTAAACATCCTTCTATCCAAAAAAAAAAAGACTATTGAAAAGTGAACTACTTTAATCAGTTAGCTTCTCATTCATAAGATCCTTGTTCTGTTAATATCTTGGATAAAGCTTGTTTCAATTCTATATGCAGTTAACTTAAGGCTACTTTTTTTTCAGTGCTTGGATTTCTGCAGCCTGCTTGCAAGTTAGGCTTAGACAAGTTTTATATAATGGAATTAGATAGATTTTGCTTTCTGTTGATTGATTGTGCAAATGAACAAGTCTGCAATTCTTTTTCATGATTTAAACTCTTGTAACCCGGAGGCTTTTCTATACTTCTTACTTTCTATAGGGTGTAAGGCGTCCACAACAATGCCTTCCTATAGAGTTCCTTAAGCATAGATTGTCAAGTCATAGTCTCACAATTTCTTAATGCACAAATAGTGAAAAAAAGAAACCAGGATGTTTTTGAAATTGAGTTTGAGATGGCTTTTTACACACACACACACACACGTTGAGAAAGAAAATGGATTTGCTGGGTACTATCAAAGTTGTAGTGATTGTTGTATTCATGGTAACTTTTAGGCCATGTTTTTATTTATTAATTTCTTTCTTTCTTTCTGTCTGTCTTTCTTTATTTCTTTTTAATCATAATCTTCCCTTTGTCATTCTTGGTTAATTTTTATCAGCAATGGACTCGGAGACAGAGAGAGAGATAGTGAACTGGTTGAAAGAAGACAATGCACCAAGACTTATTCTTGTTGGCATTGCTGGAGTAGGGAAAACATGGATGGCAAAGAAGATTGGAGAATGTGCAAACAATGAGGATTATGCTGTTCTCTGGGTATCCATGACTGTAAAACATGATAACATGTCGCTTTACAAGATTATTGCTCACCAGTTGTCTCTACTGTCCACTATCGAGAAATTGGAAGAAGATGACATTGATGAGGAGAAGGAGGAAAGCCCTGATAACTTGAAGAAGAAAGTATCAGAAAAGCTTGAAGAGATCAGAGAAGAAAACAAGCCTCTTCTGCTAATTCTGGATGATGAGGAGCCCAAGAGATATGGAAGCAAGGACTTGCTGGAGTTGGAACCTCTGTGTAGTGTGAACTCGCAACACAAACTGAAGATTTTAATTTCCAGAAGAAACATTGATGATGGACAGACTGCTGAGACTTCCCAGAGAGAGATTAAGATTGAACCCCTGTCTAAAGAAGACTCGTTGTCTTTATTGAGGACAAGAGTAGTGGCACGAGTTTCTAACTCTTCTGGTTTTGGACAATTCTCAGAAGCTATTGCTGAAAAGAGCAAGGGTTTACCGGCTGCAATCATCCTGATGGCTGGAGCCCTAAATCAAGTTGGAGAACATGATCTAGATGGTGCTTTGGAAGAAGCTGCAAAGGATGTATCTCCGTTGCTGCACTGTGCATATGGAATGTTACCCAGTGGTGTAGTAACTGATTGCTTTTGGCACTGTAGAGAATTCTTTCATAACTATGGCGGCCTGCACTACAACAAGCTGATCACTTACTGGATAATGGAAGGCTATTTTGATCCCGTTACTGATGTTGAGAAGGCTTATGAGAAAGGACACTCTGTTTTGATGCAGCTTTTGAATCGTCGCATGCTTAAGATGCAAGAGGATAATGTTGTGATACTTGAAGGTGCAACACAGAGCATTGTTGATAATCGCTTGGGTGGATTCAGTGGGACAGCCAATCTTGGACTGTCTAGCTTGGTACCTGGTGGTGAATTGAAAGGACTTGACAAAATCACACCTATGGATGGCATGATAAAAACACTGTGCAGTGGTAAAAAATGGAAAGAGGTCCATGCATTACTGATTCATGGAAGCCGTCTTTTAAGGGAAGTCCCTGAAAAATTGTTTCAGCGCATGGATGGACTTGAGGTACTTGTTGTTTTTGATCTCAAACTCAAACAGTTGCCGTCATCTTTGTCTCAATTGAAATACCTGCATGTGCTTGTGCTCAGAGGCTGTGATCTATTAGACAACATTGATCACATCTCGCAGCTCAAGAAGTTAACTGTTCTTGAGATATCTGGGGCTAGTTCCTTGACAAAAATCTCAGATGATTTTTTTGCTCAACTGACTCAACTTCAGAGTCTCAACTTATCTGGATCCCAGCTTCAAGAGTTACCTTCTACTATTTCCAAACTGATTGAACTGCGTTGGCTCATTCTGAGAAGATGCAAGAGGTTGGAAAGTCTGCCAAAAATACATGAACTTTCAAAACTTGAAGTGTTTGACCTCTCTGATGCTACCATGTTCAATAATTTCCAAGAAAAAACCTTTACAATTTTTAAGAAACTGAAAATTATTGATCTTTCCAATACCCAGATTGTACGCTTACCATTTATTAGTGACCTTAAAGATCTAACACGCATCTTATTGAGAGGCTGCAGAAGCTTATCAAGACTGCCCAAGCTAGAAAATCTACCTCGCCTCCAAATTCTTGATCTTTCAGATGCTGTTCAACTGAAGGAGATCAATGCCCTTAAATCCCTTGATCAATCAGGAATCTCAAGCAATCATTCAGCTTCCTGCATTGGCAATCTTTCTGAAATCTATTTCATGGGCTGTCATAAACTAAAAGAACTTCCATGCACAGAAAATCTCATTGGCCTCAGAGTACTTGATCTTTCTGATGCTTCTAGCTTGGAAAGATTCATCGACAAATCTTTTAACCATCTGAGCCTCCTTCATTCTATCAACCTCTCAAAAACCAAAGTGAGAAGTCTTCCATCTCTGTCTGACCTCCATAATCTTTGTTTTCTATTGCTAAGGGGCTGTTTATGCTTGGAACAACTGGACATTGGAGGGCTTACTAGACTCAAGGAGCTAGATCTCTCTGGTTGTGAGAATCTGGATGGATTGCAGGGATTGAATGCCCTTCAAAAACTGGAGGTTCTTGATCTTTCTGGTTGTGTTGCTTTACCAGAAATTCAAGAGCAATCTTTCCTGAACATGTCTCGCCTTCAGAAACTCAATCTCTCTGCAACAAAGGTTGAAAGTCTAAGTTCTCTAAATTCTAGCTGCCTTTGTCAACTTGTACTAAGAGATTGCACAAACCTCAAAATCCTTCCATCTTCAAAATCATTGTCAAAGCTTGAGGTGCTTGATCTTTGTGGTGCTAAGGCTTTAGGTAAAATCCTACCAGATCTCTTTGCACACATGATTCACCTTCAAAATCTCAACCTATCTCATAACATTCTCCAAGAATTTTCATTTGTTTCCAAATTCACCAAGCTCAGGCAGCTTTCACTGGAATGCTGTAATGGCTTAGAAACAGTGCCGTTTTTGACAGAACTTACAGGACTCGAGATTCTTGATCTTTCTGAGACAGATGTTTGCTCTCTATCATCCCTGGAAAAACTTAGCCACCTATCCAGGCTTTTGCTCAGAAAATGTTCACGCCTACATGACTTGCCATCCCTGAAATCACTTATTCGACTAGAGGTTCTTGATATATCAGAGAGTGGCATCGAAGAATTTCCTTATGAAATCTCAGAATTGGCCCATTTAAAGCACCTTTATATGACAAACTTGAAAGTCAAAGTTGATTGGAAGAGAATTAAGCGCTTACCAGGTCAGTTTGACTTTTCTAACCTTGATGAAATTGATGAAGTTGGTAAGAATCCTTCCATACTTGTGAATGGGACTGAGTTTTTTCAAAATTTGAAGAAATACGATGCCAGCTTGCTAAAGAAGTACCTGAAGCTATTTTTTTTCTGCATTTGTCCTCCTATTGAGAAAGCTAATGGTGGTGGAATGTATCTTCAGAGAGAGGATATTATCTCAAATGATGCTTACTTTGACCTGAGAGAGTTTCCACGTGGTAATGTTCCGTCTATAGAACTCTGTGGATTTGAAAAGTATCCCACTGGTGTGGAGTGTGTCCTTGAGCAGACAGAGTGCATCTCTTTGGTTGAAAATGGGTTTATGAAAGGCTTGTCTGGTTTGGGCTCTGACACCTTGAAGTTGAAACACTGTTGGTTAGAGAGATGCACTGAAATGGAAAATATTTTCTCTGATCATAAAGATGTCAAACTGGGGGAAAATCTTGAGGTTCTGTGGGTTTCAAACCTTACTAAACTCAAGAGCCTATGCAGTTGGAAAGTGGGATCTATAAACTTGAATAATCTTCAGCATCTGCATGTGGATTGTTGTCCAATGCTGGAAGAGGGTTTTCCTTTAAAGTCAGGGCTGGAAAACCTCAAAATAATGAAAATCAAATTCTGTGAGAGATTAAAGATGGTTTTTAAATTTGATGGCTCAGTCAACAGCGAATTGCCAAAATTGCAAGAGTTGCATCTATTTGAATTGCCAGAGCTGACACATTTTGGGGCCCGATATCCATGTGAAGTCAAACCTAATGTCTTTGCATGCCCAAAGCTGAAACTGGAAGTGTCAGGTGACTTCTCAAATGGACAAGATGCATCTGCTCAGAATGCAGGAACTGGAGCATAACAGCATTCTGTGCCAGTTTCTGAGTCTGAAAAAGGCCTTCAGCCAACAAGGTACACCAATGGACACACTGGCCATGCTAAACGCCAGGTTTATATGTTTTCTGGCATCTTGTCTGATATTTTGAAAATTCACATCCCTGCAGAGACTTATTTCATGATAGTTATAAGGTTGTTTTGAATTACTGATAGTCCCTTTTCAATTCTGCAAGGTTATTTCTTTGTCCTATGCTCACCAACTTCTTTTCTTACACAACTCTGTAATTTTTCGTATGACCTGTCAAACTAGTTTTGGATTTATTGTTTAATCGATATAGAGCCTACATGCTACTCTTTCTGATGATTGGATGTCTTTTGGTTTTTTTTAATGAATCAACCAATTTCATATAATAAAAAATGACAGCAAGAGTTACAAAAAGCTATTAAGGAGATAGCAACCGAAGATGGTGCCAACGATTGCTTCCAAAAAGAAAACAAAGCACCTACTCCATCCCATCCAGGCTGTGGACAAAAAATGAATTCTTGTAGCGAAAAGTTGACCAAATTGTTTCACATCCTATTCAGTGTAGATCACTGAAACCATGAAAAGGGGGCATGATTGCAGTTCTTGTTCTAACGCTATAATTTGTTCTTTGAAACTCCACTGTCTTTTTTATTAATTAGTTATTTTAACACTCTTTATTGTCTTGTGTATGACAGTCGCGTGCATTGTGCTAGATTCAAAGCACCTCGCCCAAGTATTGATCCAACAAATTGTGAGGGGGCGACCGCCATTACATGATGCAAGGAGGCTGCAGTACCTTTGAGGCAAATATGCAGTTGGCATCTGAGTAATTGTTGCTTGAGTTATAATGAATCGCGTGAGCAAAAATTATTATTTGTAAAGAAACAGACTATCCTTTTATTCCATGTAATCTTTCTTCTCCGTCGCAAGATTTCACACTTGTTTTTCCATGAAATTTACACTGACGTTAAATATCGGAGTTTTCATGTTATGGGACTTCGTTACTATGTGGCGAGCAGCATTTCAGGAATAAGAAACAATACAAATTCTATATTTATTTATTTTATATAATCAAGTTGATGAGCATTGCATACATCAATACGTGAGTTGCTCCTTATGCCATTCTGCGTGTGGAGAGGCTTAAGTTTACCAAATAGTGATTTCTAGAGCAATGTTTTGAATCTTCTTCACAACTTTTTTATTTTTGGACAATGCGTGTGTTGAACAAAACTCTAGTTAAGCATTAGTGGATTTTTTATTTTTTTTATTTTTTCTCTTCTCTTTAATTTTTGTGCCTGACCCTATAAAATTTTAAAGCAGTATTTCAATTTATTTTTTTCTTATATTTAGTCTCTATTTTTTATTATTATTTATTTTATTTGAAGAAGTTTATAAAATTGATTTTATTTTTAATTTCAGAATTTTATTTTTTTGTGTATCGAATTTGATCTTTATTTTTTTTTATAATTTATTTTTTTTTATTTTTTTTATTTCTTTAAAACAAGCTTGCATTGTCCAAACATCTTTTTTTTAAACCGATAAAAAAATATTTCTGCTTGTGGCCACAAATCTAGTTTCAAATAACTTGCATACTTAATATATTCACTTGGGTTGGCTTAATGTTTATTATTTTACTAGATTATATATATATATATATATATTTTAGTCAAGTCTGTGCTCTGAATTATTATTTTTAAAAAACATGCTTGCTTGGCCTAGTTCTTTTTTAAAAAATTAGTAAAGAAAACATTATGGCTCACACCCACAAATCTAGTGTAAGACTAAGGATCCATTTGGGAGCGCGGTTGAAATCGTGTTCCCTCAAATTTTGATTTTTTTTTTATATTTTTGCTAAAAAATATGTTTTTTATTTATTTTTATATTGTTTTGATGTGTTAATTTTAAAAATATTTTTTTTAAAAAAAATTATTTTAATATATTTTAAAATTTAAAATATTTTAAATCACAGCCGCTATTACAATTCCAATAGTTTTCCAAGACCAGTAGCTTGCTTTCCTTTCCTCTCCTCTCCTATGGAGTCCTTTGATTAATGAAAGAAGGCTTTTTAATTATATTAGAATAAATCCGAGTCTTTTACTGTGAAGGAATTCGTTTCAAGATTGCGCTCGGATTTCCACAAAGCACCCCCTGCCTCTATATAAACCCCAGTACCACCCTCCACGGAACAAACATCCATACGTGGCATTGCTATTATCAAACTCCTTGTGTTGTTCAACAATCCAAGCATGGCTATTCTCTCCGATCACGAAGAGCCTCAACAAAAACAGCAAACCCCAACATCTCCTTCCTCATTCTCCTTCAACACGGTTCTTGATCCCTCAAACCCTCTAGGGTTTTTGGACTCTGCCCTACACTTTTTGTCTCAAAAGTCCGATGTCCTCAAGAACAATGTCTCTCCCCTAGTTAAGGAGTTCAAGAAAAGGATCAGGGCTGAAGAGGATTCAAAGAAAGCGGAAGAAAAAAGACGTGCCGAGAAAAAGAAGAGAGAAGAGGAGAAGAAAAGGATGCGGGTTCCGAACAAAGGCAATGGTCTTGACATGGAAAGCCATTCATGGGCACAGACCCTGCAAGAAGTAACTATCACTGTTCATGTCCCTCCTGGAACGAAGTCTAAGGATGTTGTGTGCGACATAAAGAGAAAATCTGTGAAAGTTGGACTTAGAGGCCATTCTCCAATTCTTGATGGTGAACTATTTGAGACAATCAAGATTGACGATTGTATCTGGAATCTGGAGGACCAAAAGACTGTTTCTGTTCTTTTGACAAAGTTTGACAGGATGAATTGGTGGAAGTCCTTGCTGAAGGGTGGTCCTGAGATTGATATTCAAAAAGCTGAACCAGAGCCTAGCAGGCTGTCTGATTTGGATCCAGAAATAAGGTCCACCGTGGAAAAGATGATGTTTGATCAACAACAGGAACAGCTAGGTCTCCCTACCAGCAAAGAGATCGAGAATGAAAGCCTCTTGAAGCTATTCATGGCTCAGAATCCAAATTTCTCCAACAAGAATCCAAACATTCACTTTTCCAACATGAATATGAAGTAGACGGTTGTCTTTGGGCTAAACTAGAGTAACTCTTAGGGTTTAGATTGATGCTGGCAGGATATTATGAGAATTAGATGTGCAAAGTCTATCCACAATTATTCATTACCGTGATGCGCAGTTTGCAACGAGTTTCAGTTTTATTTTCTTTCTCCGAATGACTATATAGTTCTATATTGCATAATGTGGTTAAAACGCCATGATATACAAGCAAGAGTAAGTCTGCTTTACCTTTCCTCTTTAGTTTTTTCCTAATTTTGAATTATATTTTGCGGCATCAATTGCTTGTTCCTACCTTTAACCCCTCTGTTCATCCAAATTGAACAAAGCTATCAATTTTCTTTTTAAGTGGTGGTAATGCAAACCAAATTCTTATTTATATGCGCATAACCTTTCAAAGATCTACTATGATTGCAGTATAAATAGTTAAATGGAGATTCAATTGATCATAACAAAATCAACAAGCCAAATACTGAATTAACATTAACGTTAATAATAACATCTATGATGTTTGATTTTATTGTGGACAAAGAGAACTTCACGCGCATTCTCAATGTAGTCAGAAGTCTACCACAAAAACATAGTAGGAAACCCAAGTACCCTAACATAAATTACAACGGAGCTAGATCCCACAGCCAGAGTAGGAATGTCCTTGTACTTGATCAAGCAGAGATATTTTGAAGGTATCTCTTAAGGAAGCATCCCAATATCTGGCTCAGAAACTCCTATGCTCCTTTCAAGCATCTGCATTATAACATGAGAGGATTAGAACTCATTTATTTGTTTTCCACCAAGTCTTGGGGGCGTCTAAGTTGCGGAAAAGTATGTTCCAGATAAACCTGTCTCACCATTTGGGGAATGATAACTCCTCGCAGCAGCGTTAGGAGCCATTGGAATGGCCATTGATAGCTGAACAGCAGACGAGTTATTGTTAGATCTCTGATCAGTGAGATAGGAATCCATATCCCTGCATTTTGGCCACTCGTCAAAGAGAGGCTGAAGAGACTGACTTTCCCGCCTCAAAGATCCTGATGAACTGAACTCCCTTCCAAATAAATAATGCTGCTGCTGCTGCTGTTGTTTTGACGATGCAGCATCAACAGTTAGGGGCTCAAAATCCTGCAGTGTCTGTACTTGGGGGTAGTTTTGCAAAAGAGCACCATTTCTTGATTCTGGCACAGGGTTTGCAGGGACTTGGGATGTGAGATGCCAAGTGCTGTCCACAGTAGAGTTCATTCCAAAGCTTCTTGCATTTCCCAAAGCTTCTGGTAGGAAAGTTTTCTCATCTGCTTCAGGCTTCGGTCCATGGAGAGACCTGCAGTTCCAGTTTGCACAGAACACACCCAGATGGTTTCTTTATAAATAATTCCACAGCCTTAGGATATGCTTCAACAGTTTGTATCAAATAAACATTTTTTCCTTCACAACATATGTTAAAGATCTCCAACAAATCCAAGCTTGTCTTTAGATATTCAAGTGCAATCAAGATCATGATCTATTAGTATAGTGGGAGCAGGTCTGTTGTAAGCTACCTACTCCATTCTCGTCAAAACTATCTTACAATTCACACAATCAATTCTTGGCTTAATTAACAAACTTACACACAACGTTGAATATAAAAATTGAAATGGGATGCAGGAACGACCAATGCATCTTCAGAAAGCTAAGCCATGATACAATGGAGATACACAGATGATGATTGTGTATACGTGGATAGACTAGTGGAGCACAATTTTGAAACACAAAAAAGAAAAAAAAAATACCACGGTGACACAAGAATAAATCACTACAACACTTTCAGATGTTTATACGACCAAAAGATTCAAATCTCATCAAACATTACTCCTACAATAAAACTATACCACTATTGTAGTTTGAAAATAGATGATAACAAACCAAAATGAGATATCACAGCAGCAATCCAAAATCATGATTATAGACCATACTGTGCGCATGAGCTAACGAACCAATGATGGCTAAATTTGGCAGCACCTGCAGCTATACAAATAAGACTGGTGAAAAGGGGGGATTTTAATGTTTGAACCTCATTTCCTACTCGTTTCACATCCCCTTTAGAAAGGCTGAAAATGTGATCCTATATTTGATTTAGAAGGAACAAAAATTCTAGACAAGTCTGAACTATATTTCCAGGTGATAATTTTTAAAGCTGCAATAGCATTCAAGTAATCTGAGTATTAATCTGAAAGAACAGACGCAATACAAAGACAAGCCACATTTTGTATGTCATTGTATGGATACTGGATAGCATTGTAGCAGATGGTTTTAGTTGGTTACGAAAAAATGTTTGTTGCCTACTCCAAATAAAGGATGAGAAACCAACTAGTGTTGATATTTTTAAAACTACTATTGACAAGACTCGTTTAAAATCCACAACAGGCTCTCAAAAGCAAAGAAGGATAAGGTAAAGACAAACCCATTCAAAATATTTAAAGATTTCAACTTGTTATGTCAGCCTCAATTGATGATAAGAGATATTAAATTTTCATTAGAATCAATGGTTGATGAAAAACATTGGAGTGGTTTTTGAGTAATGTGTTAAAAACAAGGTCATCAATTTCACAACTTAATCTAATATGTAGCACTTAACCTTCATGATTCATCAATGCAGTAACATCTTGTTTACCTTAACATGCAAGACCATGACTGTAGCCTTTATTTTTACAAAGCTAACAAGTAATAGAAAGTTAGTTATCAGGGTCACTATAATCACCAAGGTGCTTCTACATAGTCAACCAAAGGAGAGCACAACAAAGGACTGGGGAGACCCAAGGGCCCTGGCTTGCTTAACGCAGCATAAGGGATGACAATAGCTTTATGTAATATTTAAATGGCTTGGGGTCAGCATGTTGCTCAAACAATCACATATCACTCAATTTACACACCGCATTACCCATAAATATACCAAAATATAAACATAGAATGCTATCAGGCACAAATCCTTTAATAAAACCTTTGCTCAACATGCAGTCTGGCTAGTGCAAATAACGATCACGCACCTGTAGTCTTTACTATTAACACCATAAGGCATAGACTCCATCTGCCAACGTGACATATTACTTCCCAAGCCTAAGGTCCCAGGATTAGTTGGATACCCTCTGCTCCCACTGCTGCTGCTCCCAGTTGCAATTTCTGATGCCACAGTTGACAAGGACTGAGAGGTAGTTTGTGATTCCACAGGCTTTCTTGAACGGTTACGGCTTCTATTCATATGCCGCTCACAGTACTTGGAGTCTGGGTGAGCATCTTTGGAGCACCTCCATTTCTTGCCATCTGTCCTCCGACACCTTCCTGGCTCTGAGTCAATCTTCTTCCCAAAATAGGAACAGTAGCTCACTGCAAAAAAGGACACATATAACATGTAATGAGCACAAATATATAACCTGCAACTCTAAAATTAGTTGATTAACTGGATATCACCAAGCCATTCAACAAAACAAGTGCGCGCACAAGAGATTTGCAAATTAAGATGATTTCACGTGTCAGAAAACTGCATTGCCAATTTCCAGTACAATTTCCCCAAACCATTTAGCTAGAGTTAAATTCAATTACTTGATGGTTACTCGTATGTCTAATTGTATACTATCTCACCTCATTGTTATAGCATTTAACAATCCGAAAACAAGCCCCATTAAAACAGATAAACAAAAATTACAATTTCCAAAGAGGGAAGAAAAATACATTTTTAACCAGTCTCGTACAACTGAAAGAACAATAGCCGAATCAATTAAGACGATATACAATTTCGAGGAGTGAACAGTAAAAATTCTCAAAACTTAGACTGACCTTGCCAACTTTAATTAAAAAAAAAAAAAAAAAGCTACGCACGTCACAGACGTACCGATCCGTTCCAATCTTAAAGACATCAACTTCAATTGAAATAAAAATTTTATATGCAATTCCGATGAAAGCCCTTTATTACATGTAGGTCAATCAATTAGAGTAGCAGCCATGGCACAGGACATGAAAAATTCCTCACAGATCAAAATGACATCCCCAACTTCTTTTATTCCCTCGTTCATTAAAAGCAAACAAGTCCCCAGCGTACCAAACTTTATCAATCTTAAAAAAACTTTAATTAACACTAACAAAAAGGACAAAATAACGAAACATAAAAGAGGTAAAGCCAAGAGGTTTTCTGTTTTTGTAGCTTACAATTTGATGGGTGCAAGAAACCAGGGGAAAGAAGCTGAAAACTCTTACGAATAGGAAGGAGAAGGTGATGAGGGACAGGTAACCCAGCATTTAAACACTTAAAGATAAGAACTTGATGCTCCAGCTCATGCCACTGAGACACCGTGAAACCTGGTGGTGATCTTGATCCCACCGCCGCCACTGTGACTGATGAGTTGCTCATTTCTTTCACTTCTCTCTTCAACTTCACTTGGGTATGACCGGCTGCTTCTACTGCTTTATTAAGCAACCCTGTTCAACAAATAATGGAAAAGGGAGGAAATTTCGGGGTTAGCTTGTGAGATATAAATATCCTAGCAAGTGTTAACTGGGAATCAGAGAGAGAAAGGGAGGATCTTTTTATTGCTTTTACCTTAGAATGGGAGACTGAAGAGGAGGGTTTGGACATAGCTGGGGGAAAGTTGGATGTCGGGGGGCGGGGGGAGAGAGGACTATATCAATGGGTGTTCGGTGGGGGAAAATGGGGCTTTTATTTTTGGGTATTTGAAGCTGGACATTAATGCTTCGATTTACGGGCAGACAAAAAAGAGATGTGGAAGTTAAATGTCCTTAATTGGCCTCCTCTTAATCATATGTATGTTTTAAGAAATTAGACTTTTGTGTAAAAAACTCATTTATTTTGGAATATAAATAAATTGCTACTACATCCACAAATTAATATCACTCCAATCGATTTTATATTAAGTGGATGTTTGGAATAATAATATAAATTCTTTTTTTAAAGTATTTTTTATTTTAAAATATATTAAAATAATATTTTTTATATTTTAAAATTTATTTTCAACATTAATACATTAAAAATAATACCTTCTATAACATAACATGTGAATTTAAGCTGAGTTTAAAAACACGAGCCAACCCGAATTTCCAATCAATTCAAAAAATAAAATTGTGGAAAATTAATTTTTATATATATATTTTTGATTATTTTGATGCGCTGATCATAAAAATTATTTTAATATATTTTAACATAAAAAATACTCTGAAAATTAATCACAAGTAGAATTTCAAACATGTTTTTAATTTCTTATGTTTAATCATGGATTCTATAGTATTGAGCCAAACTCTTCTTGCTTTATAACACCAGTAATTATTATTAACAAAGAAACTACAACGGTTTCATTGTTTATAACAGTGAAGTAACTGAATATTTTTTTTTTATCATTTTGATCAAATTTTTTATAGCCTAAAGAAAAGAAATTATGCTTGAAATTATATTAAAGATACAAAATTAAAATATAAAACAAAAAAAAAGTACAGATATTATCCCCACATTAGCAACAATTCTCACTTTAGTTTTAAAATTTCTTTTTTTATTATTTTTCAGTTCTTAAAGTAAAGAGATAAAAAAAAAACTCATTCAAAAACAAAAATAAAAGAAAAAATTGTTGGTTTGGCAACTCTTTAAAGAATTTGTTGTGCTTGGTGTCAAATAATTTCATTCAACAAGAAATTTTTAATTATTGTGGGTTTCGTATATGATCTTGCTTAAACAAATTGAGTATGTTTTGATTTTTTTTAGTTAGATGGTTTAGAATGATTTATATGGTTTTTTTTTTTTTAGTAAAAATAGATTAAAAATAAATCTTCTACTCAAAACATCCACCATAGAATTTTTTGTGACTATTGTGGTGCCCAGATTTTAGGCAACAACAAGCGATGCATCACGTCCTACTATTATTTCAAACAAAATAGGAATAACCAACATGTTATTTATCTATTTAAAAAAAAAAACCTCATGCTGGGTATTTTTTTTTTATTTTAGAAAAGCTCAGACACACTGGGTAACTTAAGCTTGCATATTTGGGTATTTTAATTATTATTTTTGCCCTTTGGGTGTTTTTTTTTTTTGTTTTTTAATGTTGGGTTTTTATTGAACTTTTTTTAAAATTTTATCCTTCAAAATTTTAGTTAGTTTTGAATGAATTTATATTTTTATCATATAATATAATAAAAACATAATTGATCCCAGTGAAATATGTGATTCGGGTCATAGCTTAGCAAGTTAACTCAATTCACTTGGGTTGTTTCTTTTTTTTTTTTTGGTTTTTTTTTTCTGAACCTATCATGTCGACAAGGTTGCATATTCATATGATTTTAATTTAAAACTTAGGCTAGGAAAAGGGATGGTTTGGGAGTTTTAAAATTCGACTCGTTGTGACAGGTTTAATTACAATGTCAACATGTTTATTTTTGTTATCGTATCATTAAGTAAAAAGTAGTTTAAAAAAATAAAATTATTAAACTTAGTGGAGTTCATGATCTGGGTCGTGAATTTGGTGAATTAAACAATAAAGTCCAGGTAGATCAATGTGTTGTAATCTCAATATTAAAAGAAAAATCTTGAATTTTTTTTAAGATAAACCATGTTTTTTGCCTATCATTTCGATTATTTTTTAACATATTAAGTCGATTGGATCATGTCAATAATTTTCACAAGATTTAATTTTAAATTCACACTAGATGAAGAATTGCATAAGGAGATTTCAAAATTAACCTACTGAATTAATTTAATAACAATGTTAAATAATTTTTTATAATCTCAATATTTTTCACATTTAAAACTTTTTTATTCGGTTTGTTGCTCATACCAACAAACTAATTAACTAGTAACACAGACTTTGATGGGGAAAAAACACATCATTTAAATTATATCGATGACATTTGATTCACAAGTAATCACTTTCTTGAAAAAGTGATTCTTGAAAAATTGACTCTCAAGACTTTTGGAATTATTGTTTTTACTTAATAATGTAAGATTCCTAGCATTTTTATGTTTAATGTTTCCTTGAGAATTTTAAAACTATTTGGATTAAATTATAATCTTATACTTTATTGTTGTTATAAGATAAATATTCTTGTTAAATTTTAATTGCTTGCCCTAATAAAAGTTAAAGCAACGTGTACTCTTAAGGATCTTTAAAAATATTATCATGGAAATTAATATAGTATGCTTTCATATTCACAGGACATCCATCTTCCTCATCAGGCAGAGAAAAACTATCGCTAATAAATACAAAACGAGGTAGAAATAGGGTGAGATCGCATACCCTATCTTGATCTCATTCTAATCCATCGGGACGAACATGCAAGCTCTTAAGATCAGAATGCCCATATCTTGAAGCTGCAAAACCATACGAGGCCGCAACCGTGACTAGGACACCGAAGACCAAGGAGAAGAGCTGAAAGTTTGCAAGCAGCTCGCCTCGAACCAGACTCTCCGATGATCGACACACAATCTGATCGCCCTTAAGCTGACATCCGTTGGGCATCATGGGACCGTAGAGAGTGAAGGCAGTCTGATAAAACCAGAGGCCTTGGAGAGTTAAAGCAATGCCACTGGATAAATCAACAGGAAAGCTGGTTCGGAGAAGTGCCCCAGCCGCAACGGATAAAACACAGAGGCCTATCAGAAGGACAAGGAGGAGATGGTAGTGCCCTTCAAGCCCTTTATGGGTTGTTGAGTGAAAGTAAAACAGGAGATACTCTGCAGAAAATGCCGCCGCAGCAACCAAGCAGAGGGCTCCTTCTGGCAAGGGTAGAAATCTGAGCACACAGTTAAACCAAAAAGAAAGTTCCTTCAGAAAAAGTCAACTCACACCATCTTTTTTTCCTCTTTGAGGACTAAATAATAGAATTGAAATCTCAGGTGAGCATGCCAGTGTGTGTTCAGAAATAATTTGTCTCGCGCATGATTGTTATTGGTCTTCCATTTACCTAAATTAACAGGGTAGAAAACAAACATTAAACACAAGTTTTGGCAATTATTGCATTATCTTTAACTGCAACCTACCAAGGAAAGGAATTTCTGTGTTCAATATCCCATGAACAAAACCATGAAAGTTATAATAAACATCATTGCAAATTCACAAAGATTTGGAGTAAAGTTCGTGTGAGTTTATGATCTGCATCTTATGATCCCTATATAATTCAAAAGCATCTCTATTATCCACTTTTCATCTCTCCACAGATATGCAATTGAACTATTGCTATCCAGTAACCACGTCTAGCTGCTTTGTTGGTTGCCTTGTGCAATTGAGTCCCTATCTAGACCCTTTTCTCCTTCCAGCTGGATGTGCTGTTTTAAAGCTCAGGCTGTCCAAACTTCAGAATAAATTCAACATGTATGATCATGACTGCTACAGAGCACTAAGGTCTAGGGCATGCAGAACGAGGACGACAAAGTTAACTGTAAAGACCACTCCGATTTTGCCATTTGTAACACCATTTTCTTATGTATAGAAAATAAAAACAGAAGTCGTCCTATGCTATTTTGCATCAGATTCAATTGAAAGAAGCTAGTCGCAGATATGAAAATTTTAATTCCTTCTTTACCTCGTTTGCTCAGGTATCAAACAGATATACAGAGTGTCATAAAGTAAAAAATAATCTACAAACACTAATAATACTATGAAAAGACCAACCTTGTTTTCTCTGATAGCAAACTGACAACCCCGAAGATAAAGAACATGAGAAGCATTCCACCGTGCTCAAAATCATTCATATGATGAGGATTCAAGACTCCGTTGATAAAGAATTTTAGGTGCGTAGAGTACAAAAGCTCAATACACATATCAATAAAGGCACCACCCGCTACAAGATAAAGCTCCAAGTACTCAAGCTTCCCATCAAAACCAGGCACAGGGTTCCAAACCCGGACGCGAAATGACTTTGGATTCGATACATATCTAACCAAAGAGCTCCATATATGCCATACACCAACCAATAGAAACAATGTTCCTGGTAAAGCATGCCCGATGAAAGAACCCATCTATTTGGTCTCTTAGTGCTACTCTCTCTCTCTCTCTCCACTCTCCTTATTCAAGGACAACACTGAAATCCTTTTCAACTTGTTTGTTTTCTTGATTCCACAAATGGGTTCTGTTTTAAAACTGGGTAAAAACAAAACAAAGAAACGAGTTTAGACTTTTGGTGCTTGTATTTTTTTTAGTATTTTTGGCAAGCAGACTTTTTCAAGTTTGTTTTTTGAATGTATCCTCATCTTAAAAGACTTTTTCGAAGCAAAGGAAGAATCTGTATAACAGATAAATAGTAATGGGTTTCGTGTCTGCTCTGTTTTTGTTGACGATAAAATCAAGAAAATAAAATAAAGTGCATTTTTAAAAAAAATAAACAAAGAGAAATTGAAAGGGCCGTTCACTGCAAGTCTGTAAGATTCAGTCGATGCGAATCTTTAACAAATTATTGCTAAATCTATCAATAACCTTATGCTTCATCTCCTGGAAGAAATTTTCTCAGGAAACAATCAGACTTGGGCAAAATAAAGTCAGCATTTGTTGGTATCTGAAAAAAGAAATCCTACCCGTTCGGTCAATTACCGAGAAAAAAGTTTGAAAACAACCCTTTTTTAAGTCATTGATATTAAAAAAGAAAAAATCACGAATTCATTCATAAGCCAAAAAACCGAAGAGAAGAGAAGCAAAACATTCTTTCTTTTGGAAAGAAGTCCATCAAAAACACAGATCTAGCATATCCCCTGAACACAGGAAAAAAAAAAAAAAAAAATACAGAGAGAGAGAGTGTAAAAGCAACAGCTACTGCTAACCTAAATGGTTTCCATGCAGGTATATGAAAAGTGCGGTAATAATTACGGTATGATATAAAAAAAAAAAAAAAAACTATCCACGTACTTACATGATGCTTGACTGATTTCAAGAGCAAAAGGCTCCGGGTTTAATCTGTTGTGTGGAGAGCATAATTAGGATCCAAAAAAGTCACTGCTTGCTTGAGCTCCTTACTCCAGGTAGATATTGTTGCTGTTTAGAGAGAGAGAAGACCTTTTAGAAACTGAAAGATGATGATGACGATGGTGGGGATGATGGCGGGGATCTGAAAAGGAGATTGGGAAAGGCAACAGAAAAAGGAAGATGGGAATAATGAAGGGATCATTTTAAGATGTCTATAAGCATAACATAACAATATATTTCGTATCATATGGTTGTCATTATCTATATTATTTTAAATCTGTCCGTCCATGGTGGATAATGCCTCTGACCGTCCTCCCGTCCTCGACGCCATTGCTAGTCTAGCGGTCTGCATGGAAGACATGTCCTCCTCACTCCCCTATTCTATTATTGCGGTTCATATCGCACGGTGCTCGGCATAGAGTACATTTAAACGACAACCAAAACAAAAAAAAAAAACATGTTACTTTTAAAATGAGGTAATAGATGTACCTTTATTAGCAAGCACATGTAATGGTCACATTGAAATGTGATTGGCAACGATTTAGGTGGATGTTTGTATTTGTGTTTTAAATAGTGTTTTAAGAAAAATTAATTAATTTATTTATATTTTTTAATTATTTTGATAGGTTGGTGTAAAAAAATAATATTTAATATATTTTAAGCGAAAATCACTTTGAAAAATAATTTTTATTATACTTTTAAATGCATTTTAAAACATGTAGAGAGATCATTATGCATGCATGTACAAAAAAAATAAAATTAAAGGCGTTCATTTCAGTCTCAGTTCGCGTCCATTTCGCAGCTCTAATGGTGTTATTTTGGACTATTCATTGCTACAATAAAAAAAATGTTTTTAAGAGTAATTAGGTGTTTTCAAAATACTTATCGGTCATTAGAGGATTAACAAAATAAATGTGTCTTTTCATTATCTTAAAACAATAAAATAATTGATTTACCTTCAAGTAAAAAAAATAAAAATGTTGATAAAGGGTGTTTTCTTTTAATTTTTTAAAATATAGTTAGAAGATAGTTTTGCCCTTCAAATAAAAAAAAGGCATTTGTCCATATGCATTTTCATCCTTTCACATTAATAATAATTTATTTGTATTAAAAAAGTTGGTAGCACCTATTTTCCATGTGTCGGTGCATGTGACATCTCTTATTGACTAAACTTACCCTTTTATTATATTGTTGGAAGCAACTTCGTGTCATTTTAATATATATATATATATATGTGTGTGTGTGTGTGTGTGTGTGTGTGTGTGTGTGTGTGTGTGTGACTGGTGATGTATTGCTGAACAAATAGCTATTGTGATTTCAATTTGTCTTTATATAGTGTTAGCAAAGTTTGACACGTTGGTGGGATAATATAAATCAGTGGCAGACATATCTTTTTAATATAAAGTAAATTTTATTGTTACAAATTACTTGGATGGCTCTTGCATAATTGGGAGAACCGAGGATAATACACCAAAACATCAAGAAATCGGATCTAATCAAATCAAGAAAAATCTATAAATATAAAAATAATATCAGGAAAGCTGTGAGTCCTCCTGCGCTAGTAATTAGAAAACGCACGAGAAAAACCATTGTTGAAGCTTTTAAACTTGTTTGATAATATAATTATGATTATTTTTTAAATAATTTTTATATTTAAAATACATATGAATATATTTTTTTATTTTTTTAAAATTATTTTTAACATTAGCATATCAAAATGATTTGAAAACACTAAAAATATATTAATTTAAAGTTAATAAAAAAATTTCAAATTTCTTCAAAAATATTTTTGAAATCCAGAAACAAACATCCTCGTCGACATGAACTAAACTAATGAGGGGCATCTGAGAGAGTTTTTATTTCTATTTTTTTTAAGTATTTTTAATTTTAAAAATATTAATTTAATATTTTTTATTTTGATATACTGATATAAAAAATAAAAAATAATATATTTCAATAAAAAATTATTTTTAAAAATGTAATGTACCAATTAAAAGCACACATTAAATACCAAAACATCAATTTTGTAGATATTCGGGGGGGGGGGGGGGAATCATCACATGTGATATGTTAAAGTTTTTTGACAGAACAAAACACCATCAAAAAGAGAAAGTGGACATGAAAATAAAACATTAAATTATTTAAAGATTCAAGGTCATATAAATTTTAGGATGAGCTAGATATTCATTCGACGTCATTCACTAATTTTTAAAAATTTGATATATATATCAAGATAAAAAAAAAAATGAAAAGGGTGATGAATTTACTATTTGCACATGTGTACAAAATAACAAAAAAACTTTGACAGTTGAACAGAGTTGTTTTGAACTTATCCTTTTTATTTGCATAGAAAAAATATCTACTTGCTCCTGGGGTTCAATTTTTCATACCTTGGGTATGAGGGAACTTTTGACATTGCCCTATTAGTTTTTCTGTTTTAATATATTAAAGGTATTTTTAAAAAAAATTGATGATGTGCGTTGAACACGCATTAACGCGTCAATTACTGTGTCGTTTTTAGCATGCAACTAATTTTAATAACCAGAAACGCTATTATGGGATGTCTTTAAGGCCATGTTTGTTTCTCAAAAAATAATTTTTGAAAAATAATTTTTTAAATTTTTCAGTGTTTGTTTGTTATTAGAAAAGTTGGTCGACAGAAAATACTTTCCGGTCAACGGAAAACACTTTCTAGTCAACAGAAAATACTTTCCAGTCAAAGAAAAATTTGATTTGGTTTTCAGGAAAGTGTTTTCCCTTTAGCTGTGTTTGTTTTCCAGAAAGTGGTTTCCGAAAAATTATTTTCCAAACTTTCTTGTGTTTGTTTGCCAGTAGGAAAGTCGGTCAATGGAAAACACTTTCTAGTAAAAGGAAAATCTGGCTTGGTTTTCAGGAAAGTGTTTTCCTGAAAAATTCGAGGGGAAAACACTTTCTCGAAGTTGTGAAAAATTTAGAAATGTTATTATTTGCTGATTATATCAAATTTGATCCTCAAACTTTTGATTGTTATATATATTTTGTTTTGAATATTTATTTTTCAATTTCATCTCTTAAGTCCTTATTTTTATAATTGCTATTTGTTTTTTCCTTATCATATTTTTATTGAATTTTTTTATCTATCAAATTTGGTCCTTATTCTTTTGATTGTTACTTGTTTTATTTGAAATAATTTATGAAATGTTGATTATTATTATTTTAATTTCTTCATCTTTCTTTTTTTTTAATTTTTAGATTTGATCTCTATTATTTTGATTATTATTTATTTTATTTGAGATAATTTATTAAATTTTTTTTCAATTTAATTCTCATTCAACTTTTTAATTTGTAAGATTTGTTCCTCATTATTTTAATAAACTTGAGAAAAATAAAATATTAATAAGTTATTTTTCAGCTCATTTTCTATGACATAACCAAACACTTAAAAGTGTTTTCCAACTCATTTTCCATTACACTACCAAACATCAGAAAATACTTCCCCGAAATTCACTTTTTAAAAGGAAACTACTTTCCAGCAAACAAACAGAGCCTAAAATCATTTCAGCATCTCCTCTATGTAATGGTGGCACATGTATAAAATAACCCTCTGATTTAGCTTCACTGACTTTTTTTTTTTTCTCTTGGTTTTCATGCCCTACCTTGGAATATTTCAAAACAACCCTCAACTTCTTTTTGTTTTTATTTAGTCCTTATCTTTTAGTTTATATTTTTTTATCTTAAATAATTTGTGAAGATCAAAATTTATTTTTATTTCATCCTCATTTGATTTTTTATTTAGTTGTCATACTTGATTCATATTTTTTTAATTATTATTTATGATAATTTTTTAATTTATTTTTTTAATTGTTTTTTTTTTTTGCTTTGTCAATTTTTTTAGTTTGATATATTTTTATACTCGATTTTATTTTTTAATATTGAGTTGGTTTGTATACAAGCTTATTCATTAAAACTGTATTTGAGATTTCATTAATTATATTTTGGGAAATTAACTTTACTTAAAGAGATTCATTAGGAGTTGCTTTGGTTTTTTATAGTCTTTTTAAACTATTTTTAAAAAAATTTATGATTTTATATATTTTTTTTTGGAGATTGAACTTTGTTTTTTTATTTTTATACATGCTTTCCACATCACTTTTCTATCCTTTTTTTTATTGGGTTATTTGAGGTATTTTTATTTTTTATTCCTTGTTAAATTTATTTTTAATTAAATTGAATTGATTGATTTAATATAAATAAAAACTCATGTCATTATGTTTTATTTAGTTTGATTTTTCAAGATATTACTCTATTAATCCATGTGGTTTTTTTTGTTGTCATCGTGCATCATTCTGCAATAGAATTTGAATCATTTCAACAAACCTTTTTTTCTACGAGCGATGTTCCCGGTAAAGTGGTGGAAGGTCTCAAACAAATTTTTTTTTTATTTTTATGATATTGATTTAAATTGGATTATTAAATTAATCAATTTTATTAGATATATTCAAATTAATGAACCGGGCATTGAATTTTTTTTTGTTACTTTAAAAATACCATCATTCCTTAAATAATGTTTTAAAAAAAAAAAAAAAAAATGGGTCCACGGGGCAGTGCGCGTTCCAGTCAAGCATCTTTATCGAATGCATCGTAGAATCAACAAGGTACTACTTTGGTGGCGCGTGCAGCTAGCCAAGGGCCAAGAAATGCAGCTATCCAGTTGGGACCCAACGCGCATCAATTTGGGCTTGATGTGCCCCTTTCTGCTATGTTCTCTGGACTTGTCAACTTTAGATCAGGTTCTGACTAGTCCCTCATCGTGGACCCTACATTCAAGGCGGTACAATCCCCTACCTACTGGGCTAGCCCATTTCTAATGAACCCAGATCTTCGTGCAATAAAGAGCGGGGAGGCCTCAGGGGGCACACCAGCGATTTTTACAAATAAAGATCTTGTCCTTTCTCGTGAGAAGACAGCTTTGTCTCTTCTCGGGAAACGCGTCAACAATCATATTCTCGTCCCCCTGGTCGTTCATGCATCGATGGAAAGCGCCATCGAATAAAAGTCCAATTTCAAAAAAGGAGATTGGCTCGCGTCCCCTTGCTATTCTCGTTGGCAATCTTGACTTTTAATTCAAGAAAATAAATTAAATAATGGAGAAAAAAATACGAAAACAAACTTGCCTCGGCCTGTTCATGCTGCAGTGTTGCGTCGCGTTTTGACTTTTAAGCTAGTCTTATAGCCGCCCGTTACACAGCGAATAAAATTTTAAATTAATTTTTAACTTAAAATACAACTTGTTTATGTAAAATATAAGAAGAAATCAAATTGTATATAAATTATAATATTCTCTTTCAAAACATTATTAAATTAAACAATATTTAAAAATATAAATCAACATTTTAAAAATTTAACCCCCCATATTTTAAAAATTTTAAAAAAATATTAATCAAATTAAAAAATCAATATAAAAAAATAATAAAGAAAGAGTCAGAGACCATATTCACAAGCTTGGCCAATATCAAAAGCTTAGATGCACTAGTTATATTCCAAACACTTTAGTTACACAATTAAGAAGTAATAAAGTTTTAAGGATAAAAAATTCATTATTGACAATAAAAATAAAACTTATCATTTTAAAGTGTTTCAATAAGTAAGTTTATTTATTTATTTTAATTTAAATATAATTAATTTTATTATTAATTTATTATGGATGCTTAAATAAATTATTGATGCCTCAAAGCTAATAACCTGCATTAGTCTGATTGTTGAAAAACAAAAAATCTAGTCATAACAAAGCAATGACAGGGTGAAATGGGAAGGGAATTTATATTTTCTACTCACTATCTCCTCAGATTTTTAGTATACAATAAAAATAAAACTTTATGGTGCTTTAAGAGTAAGTAGGAATATATAAAAATATTTTTACCCAGGTTGATCTATTTTATCTTTCTTGTTTCTACCTTCCTTTTATATTTATTTTTTTACTTGCACATAAGTATGAGTTTTTACTCTTAATCACCGTAATTTTTTTTTACAACAAAGTAATCTAGTAATCATTCTCTTAAATCTTACCATAAAATAAAAAGTCATTGAAAAACTCAAAATGTTTCCACTTTTCTATTAGATTTCCTTTCTAGCATGGTTTGGAAAATAAATTAGCAAAGTAGAATAGGTAGAAAAAGTTTGGAAAGTTGCAATGGAGGATTACAACATTTAAAAGAAATGATTAAAATGGATTGACAAAAATTTCAAGAAGAAAAAAGGACAAAGAAAAGAAAAAGAAAAAAAATAAACGAGATATTGGGGGCATATCAAAATTTCAATGATGTCACTCCTGATATCGCTAGAAAAATCTTAATATAATGAATCCAACGACATTAAACAAGACCACCAATAATGATTGGAGTTAGTCACAAGTTTCGTCCAGATATAGTGGATGACTTGTTTGTCTTTGAACACCATGTATGGCCCACTTTAGTAATCGTTGATGACCTTTCTTGATTTTATTGGATTTATTGTCGAGATCTTTTTCATAATACCTTAAGTATCATCATCAGAGCTTTAATACACCACCATGGTCTCATTCTTTTTTCTTGTTTTCTCTCTCTTATTTTCTCATTGGAATTTGTGCCAATCCATTTTAACAATTTTTTTTTAAAATTTCATTATTCCCAAACACAATATTTATCAAATCATACTATTTTGCCAAAACTTTTTCTACATGTGTTACTTTGTCATTTTTTTTTTCAAATAGAGCTAATTTAAAAATAATTCTTGTTTTTCAAATAAATCTAAAAACCATGATGACACTAAGATAACCTTACAAAACTAACCATTAATCACAATCTCCCACGCGTGAACTCTTGTTCTCTTAACTCATGTTAGACCTCTCAAATCCATCAATGAAAATCAAGTTTTTTTTTTCCCTGTATTAGCCCAATGAAAAAAACATATTTCCCAAACTAGCACAATTAGAAACATATTTTCCAAGCTAGGACAACTCAAGTAGTAACACAAGTCATACTTGCATAATTATTCGATACGTGCATGTAATGCATGCATGACTACTCAAATTAAAATTACATAACTCACTTTCCTTTTATCTTTTCTCTTCCTCTTCCTTCTCCTCCCCAACATCACCTCGCCTCTCACTCTTTCGATCTTTCTATCCACCATGAAAACTCTGCCTCTCTCTTTATTATTGGTTTTTTTTTTGTTTTTTTTGTGTGCGAACCTAACAAAATTTAATTGAATTCATGAATCCAAGATCTTTCTAATTTAGGTTTAAAATTGATAATTGAGCTTGACACAATGGATGTAAGATCCCATATCGGAAGCAAGCGTCCAGAGCTAGGGCCTTATAAGTGCATGCTCACCCTAACTGGTAAGACGCGTTTTAGGGTCATGCATGGCAACCAAGAACAAAATTGTGAGGGGGACCTGCGTAGAAGCCCTGGATTTGGGTGGACTGAGAGGCCCAAAGGCAGACAATATTTTACTAGTGAGGTGGGGTGTTACAATGGACAACCTACCCTAAGACATCAATACTATAATAACCACTCTTACACAATATCTTTACTTGAGATGGGTACAAAAAGTATAAAATCACAACAAAAATTAGTTAATTTTTTAAAGAGTATAGTTTAATCAAAAACCAAACAAGAAAAATCCCTGTTATCTATGCTTTAATATGCAGTAATTATTGAGTATTCCAATATGAAAATTAAGTCTTGCAAAAAAATATATTTATATTCTTTAAAATAAACCCCTAGATAACTTAATGAGCTCACTTAACTCAATTTGAAACTAGGCCTAAAATAACCCAAAAACTAACTAAATAAAATGAAAATAATAAAATAAACATTTTAAAATTTTATTTTATAGTCCCACCACTATTCTTTGAAGAATACATTAGAAAACTTACTCTTTGAAGAATACATTAGAAAACTTTCTTGTCCTAAAATCCTATTTTCCTGCCACTTTTAGTGTCCAAGGTAGAGTATGATTTCCCTTCCAATCAAATATCCTTAATAGATTATACTTTCTTTACCCAAATAATACATGATTTTCTTGTTGGATTAGTAAACACAAAATATTTGACAAAATAAGTTCAATGATGCCAAATTACTCCCTTGGTCGAAACCGATGGTCTTCAAGCCCATATTGAATATGAATCAAATTTATTAAGACTTGTTCTTCTTGGGTTATTACTCTTTTGTAGCCCACCTTGACCCACGTGTTTTACAGAAGCCCTAGTGATTGGGCCTATTATAACTACTAATAGATCCTTTCGCGTGGGTTGGATCGCATAACTATCTCTCCACTCGTAACAACAACTAGTAATGCCACTACTAATGTGGGATTATTATGTTATTATGATGATGCCATCATTGATACTGATAATGATATCATTTACAATGAAGAGTCCAATGAGTTTTTTAGTTTGATATTAGACAATTCATTCATCGAACTAAAAAAGCTAATATGTAGAGACATTGAGTAGAGTTTGTATGAAATTAAAGCTGACATTACCTAAAGGATACAAGATGGGGGCCGTCCAAATCGTTATGTCTGTGTGCCCCTGCTAGTGATGTGAGTTTTAATGCAAAGATTGGGTTGCCCATTGCAAATGGGTTACAAGTTCTAGAGTTTTGCTTGAGCAAGAGACCTAAACGAGGAAACTTTTTGAGTTTGAAGTTCACTCATATTCCAAGTTACATTCAAAGAATCACACAAGCATCATACAACTAATTCATCTAAGATATATGGTGACACAATAAACCTAACATTGACTCAAGAAATTATACATATTGAAGCTCGGTTGAGTGTGATAACCATTTATACTGTTATGATAAATCTAAATTGAGTGATAAGAAAAAAAATCATCATATTAATAATATGATCGAGAAAGATAAGCTAGGTGAGCCGATAAACCAAACCACAAGGCTTCTCATTTCTAAGTTCGAGGATGTTAGCGAGTATGCTCATATGATATTCATTGATTGAGTTTTGAGTTATAAAAAATCAGGGTCAACTATCAAGTTAGATATTGCTGGATAAACCTCCTAAATCAAGACTAATTTAATTACTATAGTTAAACAGTAATATATAAAAAAATCATTATAATACAAGATTCAACATGCTATGGATATTATAAGAATTACAATTCATTTGAAATATTAAAATTGAAAAAGCCTCGTGCATGTCAATCCAATGGCCAATCAAATTAACTTGGATTTAATAACGTATATAAGTTACGCTTGACTACCCGCGCATATTAATAGGTGGCGCAAGCTACCTGCACGACTGCATGAGAAATAATTTTCCAACCATTTTATTTTGTAAAATATTTTCACGACTGTGGTAACGCGAGAAAAAACTCAGTCAAAATCTCTCCCAAATCCCGCTGTTACTTGATCTCTTCCTTCAGAATCAACCTGCAAAAACGCCGGCGTTTTCCACCTTCGTCCCTGATCCCGGCAAATGTCACGACCTACTTAAAATTCCTCTCGCTCTCTTTCTAGAATATAAATATATATATATTTTTTCTTTTCCAGTCTCTATCTCTCTTAAAATATAAATACTTGACTCCGGCCATATTTAATTTTTTCTTCCTTTCAAGATTCAACTCACACCTTTAAAACTACAAAGCAATCCTTCCTTTTTCCCATTCCTCTCTGTACACTTTGTTTTTTTCCCTATTCTTCTTTTGGTGTATGTGGAAATTTGAAAATGAGAATTCAAATCCTTGATTCCGTTGTACACAGTTTTCAATTCTAGAGATGAGAGATCAAGTCATTTAGTTTTTATATTTCTTTTCATTTTTTTCGTAACGGTGTTTACGATCTCGCAGGAACAGGAAGCGAAGATTTTTCAGAATCCGAGCTTCCAATTCCGCGAGATTGAATTTTGAATTTTTTTGTTGTTCTTAGAGAGTTGGATTGGTATTAGGGTGTAAATAAGGTGGTTTGGAGAAGGTTAAAAAATGTCGAAAGTGATATACGAAGGGTGGATGGTGAGGTATGGAAGGAGGAAGATCGGGAGATCGTTTATTCATAGGAGGTATTTCGTTTTGGAGCCCAGGCTTCTTGCTTATTACAAGAAAAAACCACAGGATAATCGGGTAATTACTTCTTCTTCTTCTTTATTATCTGAAATTTTTAATGTTTATGAAAAAAAAAGGAACTGACGTGAGTAATAATAAAAGTGGTGTGAATGTTGAATTTTTTTAGTTGCCAATCAAAACCTTGTTGATTGATGGGAATTGTCGAGTAGAAGATCGAGGCCTGAAGGTTCACCATGGACATGTAAGTTGGGCTTTCTCTATGTTGCTTGGGATTCGGTGATGATGCGTTGTCAGTGAATCGGATTGGAGTCATTAGCTAATAGGTTATAGGCTAACCCTATCTTTATTCCTGTTAATATGCCTGTGCTCGTTGTGAAACTGAAAGTTAAGCAAACATTGTGATTCATGGATTGTAATGAAACTGCGTTTTTGGAAGTTGGCGATTGTTTAAATTAATAGTTTTCTGCTGCTCTCTGTCTGTCTGGTGACTTTTTTTCTGCTATCAAACTGGATGCTTTTTGTTGATAGCTTACTCAATGTAATGTTATTTTTCTGATGAGGGATTGCTACAATGTAATCTTTTGGAATTTCGAGTTGATTATAATGTTTTCCTTTTCTTTTTCCTGCAGACTCTTTATGTTTTATCTGTATATAACAAGAAAGACAAGTATAATCGGATCACAGTAAGCAGTTTTTGCTCTTAGTCTTAGTTTCTAAATTTGTGAATTAAGATGCTATCCTTTTTTCTTCCCAGTAGTCCAGTTATTTTTTGTGTTGCTGTTTTATAAATCAAATTATAAGAAGCTACCATCCGCTCTATAGCATTACCTTTTCATTTGCCTTTGCACTAAAGTTTTACCTTTGGACTCCTGGGTGGTGCTTGCTCTTTACTCTGCCACTGATAGATTAGTTTAAATTTTGGTTTAAGATTTTGGCAGCTTTATATTGAGAGCTAATTCTCTTGCTAAATTGACAATTACCTAAGATCATTGGAGCTTGGAAACTGGAAAAAAAAATCATGAGACCACCCTACCTTTTCAATCCTGAATATTGACCCTCATTTATTCTAGTTATTATAACAGTGCCTCTTCTTGTTATCTGCCATAAAAATATGCAGAAATGACATATTTCCATGATTACAACATGATTAACCTTCATTAGTTGTTCATTTGTTGTGGCATCATAACTTTAAGTGCAAAAATACAACCTTCGTGTGCTGTTTTCTTGTTTCAGATGGCAGCATTTAACATCCAAGAAGTATTTATCTGGAAGGAAAAAATTGAATTTGTAATCGATCAGGTCAGTATGCTTCATTAGCTGTGAATTGTGATCATCGCTATCCAACTCCCATTTCTCATTTGGATTTATTAAAGGCACTGATAATATTTAACCATTATACATTTTCCATTTGAAGTTATCGCTTCTGTGATGACTCCTTAGATTATACATTCTAGTGTAAAGTATTCTGGGCAATCAACACCATGTTCAGTTGATTCTTTATTTAACATTTTTCAGTTTCATGCATTCATATACCTGTTAGGCAACTGGATCAAATGATTTATATAAGAATGATTGCTTGCTAATATATGTGCAGCATCAGGAGTCCCAAGTTCCCAATGGTAACAAATATGTCTCATTCGAATACAAATCTGGAATGGATAATGGGAGGACTGCTTCTTCATCAGATTGTGAAAGTCAGTGAGTGCCTGTTCAACATATTTCTCCGCTTGTGTTATCTGTAATACAGTTTCTCCTGTCATAGAACCATGTGTTTGCTTGCTATTGTATGACAGTAGATAATGGAAAACCTATTCTGTATTTTTGCTATGTTTAAATATAATTTTTATTTCACCTTGCCTGATATTTTATAGTTTTTATTATACTTTAAGCTAGCATTTTGCACTGCTATACTGATCCCAATTATTGATGCTAGTTTTATTAATCATTTGAACTGCTGTTGGAGCCAGTTTTACCAATTATTCTAACTGATGCGGAAATCTTGAATCAAAAAATGATTGATTGCAGGCTCAGTGCACAGGAAGATGAAGATGAAAATGAAAATCATCCAAATTTGTTGCGGAGAACAACCATGGGAAACGGTTCTCATGCTTTCCTTTTTTTTATCAGCTCCAAGTTAAGTTGATGCAATCTTCGAGCAAGTCTTATTTTTTTATTGGCAGGTCCTCCTGCTTCAGTATTTGACTGGACCCAGGAATTCGACTCGGAATTGACAAACCAGAATCCCAACAACCAAGTATTCTCAAGAAAGCATTGGCGTCTTTTACAGTGCCAAAATGGTGATTTATTTTTCTTAGCCTTTAGTATTATTTAGCATTTCATTACAGTAATGATATTCAAGGAAGCATATCAGTTTTGGTTACCGCCAATGTTTGCCTGTATATGACAGGACTCCGCATTTTTGAAGAGCTGGTTGAAGTTGACTACCTTGTAAGGAACTATTTCTTCTTTTGCATTTTGTGAATGGCATCATTTCGCTATGTGGTAGGCTGTTTTATAGTTTGACACCGCTTCTTGTTTTCATGATGCAGCCAAGGAGCTGCAGTCGAGCGATGAAGGCTGTAGGTGTTGTTGAGGCTAGCTGCGAAGAAATATTTGAACTTATAATGAGCATGGATGCTACACGTTTTGAGTAGGTGTTTTCCTCTTTCATCCAAATTTAATAGCATGGCTCTAGAAGCATTGTTTATAGAACAAAAATTGTACTCTTTATCAACACACACTCCTGTGCTTTTTGGGTGCACGAGTATTTCAGGCTTGGATCAAGAAGCTGTTTGCTTTCGAGATGGTTTTTGAACTTTAATTATGTTAAACTATCTGAGACCTAAGTGTGCATGCAGAAGTTGATGCTCGAACAACTTTGAAAACCTTCAATCAAGACATGCGATATCAAAAATATTTTTTACATTAAACTTTTGAGTGTCTTATGTACGTTTCTGAATGGCTGAGAACTTGTTATCAGCAATTCTTTCTCCATTGTACCCCCCCTTTTTTTTCTGTGCACAACATGTATTACCCATTATTTATAGAACATAATTTTATCTTTTTATGATCTGAGCCTTGTTTTGGTGTGGAGGGTGGTTGGGAGTGGGCTAGTAGTTAAATCTCACTGTGACTAGGTCTATGATGCTCACTAGTGTTGGTGGTCATTTGAGATCGCACACATGATTACCGTGGCTTGTTTTAACTGAATTGTATAGCAGACTTCTCTAATGCTCTGAGTTTGAATTCTAATTTTCATTATAACAAAAGTCCGCAATATGATTTATTTAAAATCAAGACATGCTAGCATCTTTCTTTGGAGGAAAAGAAGGGTGTGCATGTGTGTCCGCACAAGACTGATAAGACACTGTAATTAGCATGTGTTAATAAATCCCGCTTCTAAACATGTACGTCACTTGCATCTTAAACTCTTAATACATTGTATACAGACTTATTCATAAAGCACTAGTGCAATTGCTTGAATGGAGTTGTTGTTTGGTTTTCACTTTTGTTCTCATGTATTGCCCATGTTGTATGCTTACTCAATTCATGACATCATTTTTTTCATGCCTTGTGCAGGTGGGATTGCAGTTTCCAGTATGGTAGCGTAGTTGAAGAGGTAGATGGACATACAGCAATACTCCATCATATACTTCAGCTGGACTGGTTTCCAACGTAATATTCTCCCCTAAATAAATCACACTCTTGCATATATTATGATCATATGGAAGTATTTTGCACTGGAGTTTTATTGGTCATGTCTAGGGTGTGAAATATTTAATAGTCTTATCAAACTTGAAGGAAGCTTGTACTTTATTCTGCTCTTTTTTTGTCCCTCCAGTTTTGCTCTGTAATGAATTGTTTCACAGCCTTACAGGTTTACCCAAGTTTGGTTTATTTTGAGACTAGGAAGTGTGATATAAATACTGGATACGTGCTGTTCTTAAAAAAGTTAGGATAATGATACATTGGGAATATGCTGATAAAATATGTATTTATGCAGTACCATCTGCTTTGTGTCAAGTTTAACCATAAACATGAATAAACGCTGACTTACAGATTATAAGTTCTTAAAACCGAGCAAGAACTTTAAGCTTATTGCAAAGAAGCACATGTGTTAAGTTTGTAATTATGTTAGCCAAGGATACAAGTTTTCCTTGAATTTTACAAAATATATACTCAAGTCATCTTAAAAAGTGTGGGTATGCAGTATAACAGCATAGCAATATAATCCTGTCTGATTATGTGGGTATGCAGTATAACAGCATAGCAATATAATGATCTCTGATTGTGGCTTAATCGATTTTTCACAATTTACATGCTCCAAATAAAAGTCATATAATTAAAATATGGAGGGCCTGAAATAGTTTCTCTTGATGTTAGCATGCCCAAAGATGAGCAGGATTCCTTTTTATCTATGCACACCAAACACTATTTTTAAAAAGTGTGGGTATGCAGTATAACAACATAGCAATATAATCATGTCTGACTTGTGGCTTAATCGGTTTTTCACTATTTACTTGCTCAAAATAAAAATCATATAATTTAAATATGGAGGTCCTGAAATAGTTTATCTTCACGTTAGCATGCCCAGAGATGATCAGGATTTCTTTTTATCTATGCATACCAAACAATATTTTTAAGAAAACTACAGTCTGTCCAAATTCAAGGTGATAGTCCTCTTGCTTGTGGAAATGGGGCACTTCTGTTGTTCTTTATGACTTAGAAATGAATGGGTTGCAGATTTGTGTGGCCACGTGACCTTTGCTATGTGCGATATTGGCGGCGAAATGATGATGGCAGCTATGGTAAATGATTTGGCTTGTCCACACCTTATTTGATCTTCTAACTCGTCCCAAGCTTTATAAATTCCTTGTTATTTTGCAGTTGTGCTATTTCGTTCCAGAGAGCACGGGAACTGTGGTCCACGACCAGGCTATGTGCGGGCCCATATCGAGAGTGAGTTTCATACAGTGCCTTATGTTTATGATTAAAAATCTAAAACCAGAACTTAGATATTTAGTTTTTGGCTATATCCTGTTTTTACAGGTGGAGGTTTCAATATTTCTCCTTTAAAACCTCGTAATGGGAAACTCAGAACGCAGGTGCAGCATCTTATGCAGATTGATCTGAAAGGATGGGGTGTGGGTTATGTTTCGTCATTTCAGCAACACTGTCTTCTTCAGATGTTAAATAGTGTTGCTGGTGAGTTATTTTTTCTACAATTTCTCACTTATATCTTCTGCTGTTGTAAGGATTTGATTTCACTCTTATTTGCTAAAATTTTGAAACACCGTATGCTTTTGCGGGTACATACTTTACGTTCTTCCTTAGTTAAGAAGCTGATATTGGGTGGCATGGAACAGAAAAGATAAGGGAAAAACAGAATAGTAGAGAGGATATAGGATAGAGAAGAGGGAAGAAAGGGGCAGAGCAGTAGTGAAAGGCAGGGGAAGAGATGGAGAGAAAGAGAGAGAAAATCAACCTTAGGAAAGCAGAATTTTCAAATCTCTGCGATAACTTAGCCACCGATAAACATGTTAACAGGAGTCCATATGTAGGCACCAAACCCTAATGAAAACCTAAATAAAATAATAAACGTAGTAAAGTTTCTAAATACAATTGAAGGTTATAAAAGCCTAAAATAAGTAGATTTTCTTATTAAGATAGAATATAAAATAAAACATAATCTCTAATTTTTGTATGATAATTATATTGCAAAACCTTCATTTATTCTCCATCAATGGGTTGGAGGAATGGCTTGAAATTCTAATTTTTCTATACCCACATCCTTTCAGCACCCAAGTTGCTGTAGGAGTTTATTCAGCATTTCCTTTTTTTTTTCCCTTCAACCAAATCGGGATTGGAGGAATGACTTGAAAATCTATTTTCTCTGTACCCACAGCATATCAGTGTCCAAGCAACTGTAGTTAGTCCATTCAGCTTTTCATTTTCTTTTGTTGATTATTGTTTCATTTGTTGATTTTAATTTTTTGTGGGGCCCACCAATTTTGCATTGGATATTTTGTCATTGATGTTGTTTAAATAGTGTTGATGGCAAAAGTACAATTTTGAAATTATCAGACAAGAAAGTGAGTAAGAACTTGTGATAGTTTCATTTTTGCTTTTAGTTTGATTTTTTTAGTTTATGTTGGTGAAAAATGCAAGCATTTTTACAGTCTTTTCGTTGCTATCTTTTCTGGTTTATAATCTCTTGTTGCTTTTTCTGGCAGGACTGCGTGAATGGTTTTCCCAGACAGATGAGAGAGGTGCCCCTCCAAGAATCCCAGCTATGGCCAATATGGCTTCAGCCCCTGCTTTGTCAAAGAAAAATGTAATGCTGCAAGAATCTTCTGTTCATCCGACTCCACCTTCTTTCAATCAGATAAATGCTGCTAGCCAAAACTCTGTAAGAAGGGATGGATACTCCGATCAAATAGCTGAAGAAGAACAAGAGGTACGTTTTATGCCCGTTCCCTAAATTTTTTTTGCGTTGTCTTGTAAACACGTTTTTCTCTCAATTTTCAGGCTTGCCAAACCAAGCATGAGAACAATGTGAAGAGAACAGGTGGATGACAACTGCAAGTCTGCAATGTTACATTGTTTTTTTCATTTCAACAAGTTCAATCTTTTGGGGCTCTATTTGGATATTTAATGACAAAATTTTTAACAGCCTCAGAAGAAGAACCAGTTGATCAAATCGATTTATCCTGTTTTTCGGGTAATCTACATCATGATGACCGTGATAATACCCGTGACTGCTGGCGAATATCTGATGGAAACAACTTCAGAGTTCGTAGCAAGCATTTTTGTTTTGACAAATCAAAGGTTCTTTGATATTCTCGTCATATTTCCTTTGAATATATATGCACTGGAGTTATAAAGTCATCATCTTATGTATTTGTTAGACTCACTTTTGTTAAATTCTATGCGAGTTGCATATGAAGGTTCCTGCAGGAAAACATTTGTTGGATCTTGTTGCTGTTGATTGGTTCAAAGATACAAAAAGAATGGACCACGTTGCTAAGCGTCAAGGATGTGCAGCACAAGTAAGTACCTCTCCAGCTAACCCCTCCCTTGTTCTGTGCTGTTCATCGCAGACTTCCAAATTGACTTTGGTCAAACAGTCTTTTTTTCTTTTTGCTCTATGGTTGTCATATCAGCAGCCTTGTGTGCTTTTACCATGCACAGCTCCAATCTGTGCTGCAAAATATTAAAATTTATCCCATTTCAGGGAATTGCGGTGATTTTTCACCATGACAAACATATTATTCCCTGAAAGGTTGGATTATCTACACCTACCTACTACTAGCATCGAGTTTTCGCCGACGGTTTGCCAGATAATGAACCTTGTTAAATAAAATCTTTACTTGATGAAGCTGTAGTTAGTTTATCGTTGGTTCAAAGCTGTTTTCAGTTGTCAATTTATCCGATGTCCTAAGAGGTCAATCAACTTAGGTCAACTATGTTTTTTGTTGACAGTATAATATTTAGCAAGCGTATGGTTCTTGATTCTGTCAAGGTTGTAACATGTTTGTGGACTTTAAATTCTTCTTTAGGTTGCTTCAGAGAAAGGGCTTTTCTCTGTGGTTTTTAATCTGCAAGTAAGTTTATTTAATTTGTTGTGAATTTCGATAGTAGCATCTGGAGGCTGGAAAAGAATGACCGTGTTTTTCTTCTGGCAGGTACCCGGCTCAACGCACTATAGTATGGTATTTTATTTTGTGACAAAGGAATTAGTACCGGGATCTCTCTTGCAACGATTTGTTGATGGTGATGATGAATTCCGAAACAGTAGGCTTAAGCTTATTCCATCAGTTCCCAAGGTACTTGTCTTTCTGTTCCTCATGTTTGGAAAGTGTGTTTGCCAGGATGGTGGGACCGTCAGAAGCTGTGACTGTTATAGCTAGATGAGTATGTATGATTCACGTTGGTGGTCAGCAATGCTGGCCAGCCCTTAGCAACTACCCTTTGATTGCCTAACATGCTAACAGATTAGTATATCCAGACTTATTTGTTCTCTATGGACAGACATGGAACCATGTTGGAGAAATTTCTGGAACATAGTTGCTACTAAACATTTTAAAAATTTTGATCGAGCCAGTATGAAAATGATTGAGTTGCTCTCTGTAATTAAACATGCAGGGCTCATGGATTGTCCGGCAGAGTGTTGGAAGCACCCCGTGCTTATTGGGAAAAGCAGTTGATTGCAACTATATCCGTGGTCCCAAGTACCTAGAAGTAAATACCATCCAAATTTCTTTAGTACCTGATATTACTCTTGAGTTGCTTTGCCAACACCAATTGTATGGTCCAACATGGCTCGTGTTTCTGTAGGTTGATGTTGATATCGGCTCTTCTACTGTTGCTAATGGAGTTTTGGGGCTTGTAATCGGTGTAATTACAACATTGGTGGTTGACATGGCTTTCCTTGTACAGGTATGTGTGCTCTGTTCCGTGGAGCCATCTCAAATAATTATATGATCAGGAAAGCTACCAACTGAAGTTCTGGGTAAAAATACTATCATGCTCGTGACCAGGCTACTGGCCTAAAGTGGTGGACTAGGCCAGGCACTGACTCCCTAATTAGAGCTGTCAAAGAAATAAGAAATCTAAACTAAACCTGCTCAAGTTAATGGAAATTTGTTTGAGCCCATGAATCATTCAACCTATTATATAAATTCTGATATGTTTTTGATATCTGCTAGAAATCAGTCTTCTACTTGGTTTTTATAATACAGTTCTTAAGTAATCAAGTTTCACCCCCAATTTGGCTATGAAATTTGGTCTGAAGAGTTTCTAGCTGAGGAAAATAAAATGAAAGCTTCGTGCTTTGCCCATGTATGTTCGTTTTCTTACATTCCCTTGTGCACAGGCTAATACTACTGAAAATTGCCGGAGAAGGCTGATAGGTGCTGTTCGTGTTTTCTCATATAGAGCTCTCTCATCTGCTATGTTCCCAAACTGGATCCAGATACGTCATGACTGACAGAAACCATTGATCTCCACTGATTTTACCCTACCATTTGTTTAGATGCATGCACGAGTCTCACTTGTTGTGTCCTTCACTGGAAGTGTTTTCAAATGGAATTTTGCATGGAAAAAAAAAAAAGATGGCGGAAGGGAAGTTGTTGTCTGCAAACTGTTTCCAGCTTTCAAAATGTCGCGCTTGCCATTGAAGAAGGTTTGAGACTAAAATTTAATTTGAGTTGACATCATCATGGCACACGTCAGGGAGCATGATCTGCCATGCGGTCGTGTTTTGTCCATGACAATACGTCATCGAGTTGAGTTGGGTTCTTACCCTTCCGCATTGCAATTTCAGGTGAAGAAGCTGAAAGTTAATGATGGAATCCGTATCAATGGATAAAATCCACAGCAGTCCTCTGTTTGTAAGATTCAGCAACTAAGCCTGAATGAAACATATGGTCAAATTTCATCTAATGTATTAATGTGAGATTATTAGTAACATTTTTAATCAATTTGTAAGAGTTCTACCACTTTAGTTTTTGAAAATGAATAAGGAATAAGGAAAATTATTATTCTTCTTCTAAGAAAAAATTACAATTTTTAAAAATTTCTTAAGAATATATTCAATATAACATTGCTATTACAATTGTAAAATTCTCTAATTTAATAAAATTAGAAAATGCTGAAAGCATTAATTTTTTTTGAAAGATTTTAAGAATAATATTTTTTAAATTTGATGAAAATTTAAAGAAGAGGAAATAAAAATAATTTTAAGTGTAAGACATGAAAATTCTCAAAAATTTCTTAGCCATCAAAATATCTCTATTTATTTTTTTTATAAATAAAAATGTAATTAATTTCAAAATATATGAGAAAATAAAAATCTCAAAAACTGATCATAAATTAAAATTTTATAAAAACTCAAAAAAAATTTAATTTGGAAAAATTAAACTTTTTTAATGAATAGAAAATAAAATCTTATAAGAAACCCCAAAAGTTTTAAAGCATTTTGGAAATTTTGATTTTTTGATTTCTTAAAATATTTTTGGATTTAATTAATGATTTCAAATGTTATTTTTCTAAAATAAAAAAATTAAATTCTGTTTCCTTAGCCTTATAAAATAAAATTAATGATCGGATTACTGTGGGAACTTGGGAACTTTTTTATTCCCTTTAAATTTTGAAAACTTTTATTCTTTTGAAAAGTTAATTTCTATTTCTTAAATTTGATATATTTTTTAAAATATTTATTATTCCTTAAAACTCTTTAATGGTTTTCATCTATACAAATTTTGATATAAGTTTGTACAATGAGACTACATTGATTAAATCTATAAATATTGGTTAAAATTGAACAACACTCTTTCATATATTACTCGTAAAATCAACATAAATGTTGAAGTGATTTTCTGGATTCTTTCTAGTATCAATTTTTATTTGGTGCTAACTTGGATAGTTTCATTTTTTTTTTTAAAGGATGAGATTAGTCTTATTCTAGGGTTCGTGGTTGTCTCTCCCAATAAGCACGCTTTTTAAGGATTGAACTTGTGTTCTCAACCTCACAGAGATATAGCGATGCCTTAACCGTCAAACCAACATTTTATTAGTTTTTTTATAATAGATGTATGAACATGCCTCTAAAAACACTTGAACTCAAATCATCTTCATGTCTGATTTGGGTTACACCAGCCCTAGCGATTTGAGCCTAGGCTAGCCTAAGAAAACCTATTATCCCAAATCCACGAGTGCTTAGGATAGGACCCAAGTCCCTCTAACCCAAATCCAAACCATAACATGGTAGGTTTGGGTCAGGCTAGATGAAGCCCACCTTTTTAATTGTTAGAGCTCGGATCAACTCTTGGGGATCCACCATCCCAAGTTCATGAGGGGCTTGAGTTGGGGCCTAGGTCCCACCCAACTCAAACCCCATCCTACTAAAATGGTGGGTTTCGAGTCAGGCCGGACCAAATCCCACTACCTTGGTGTTTTAGGTTCTGGCTAGCTTTGGGAACCCACCACCATGATCTTATTAATGGCTTGAGGTTGGGCCCAAATCCCATTAACCTAAATCTCAATCATCAAAGTGATGGGTTTATATTAGGTTAGACTGAGTTCGTCACTTTAGTGATTTGGGCTCGGAAGAAAGCATTGAGAAAACCCATCTCTTACTTTATATATAATTGAGCTCAAAGTAATGTAATCGAATCCAACTAGTGAGTCAACTTGTGTTTATCAACTTTCTATAGGGTTTGTATTTAAGATTTAATACTAACATGACTCACTTTCACAAGATCTATAGAATGGCTTTCAAACATATTCACGGTAGAGCCTAGCCTATCTAAATATCTCATTTTACACTTAATAATATACCCATCAATCAATAGTGCTATTCCATGTAATTACCCCTAAAATAGATTGCATAGTCTATTTGCATCCTTGTTGATGCTCCGTTTTATGCATGTTGATGTGAATCATGGTATATCTGTATATGAGTATTCACAATTCACTTGATAAGTTTTTTTAGAGTCATTTACTATTCTAGTGAATCATTTGTACTAATAAACACGCATAAAGAAAAATAAGATTCTTTGCCATCTATTATTTCTTTATTTATTATTGGCTACATAGAGCTTTTAAGGTAATATTTTTTATATTTTGATCAGCTAACCTTAACATCAAAAAGTTCTCTACATATAAGAGTAACTTATTTACAAGGAATCATAGGTCTTTCTCAAGTTTTTTCTCTTAGTGTGTGTGTGTATAATGCCATAGTTAGTGTTATTTGATGGAAACAAGTAGTCAATGAATGAGAAGTTTATTTTTTTTTTTTGGGGATTATTAAAAACCTAACCGTGAGGTTTTGAATAACTATAATTTTTTTAAACTTTTTAATTTTTCTTAATTAAATTCTATCTATTATATATGTTCAAATAAATCACATAGTTTCATATTTCATTACTTAGTAAACATCTGTCCGGATCAACATATCTAATATGATGGCCAACTTTATTAAATGTTAAAAGCCTTTATTTTCTTCTGGAATTAGATCATTAAACATCTTGGTAAGGGGCTTTTAAAACTATGCTATATTTAAATATTCGAGTTATGATGGGCTCAAGGTTTGATAATATATATATCAAACCCATAAGTGACTTTTTGCATATTTATAGATATAGATATAGACCTTAAATTATTAATGTGTCCTAAAGCTTACTTAAAACCAAGGAGCCCAAATTAGATTTGTATAACTATATATTTTATATATAAACTCGACTAATTTTACAGATTTTATTTACATACCTAGACATACAACTCATGATCAAACTCGGTCCATTCACCACCAACCAAGAGAACAAGACATACATGCATCAAATATGGACAAGCTTCTTAGACATATAATCACGGGCAACAAGATTCAGTCCAATGATTATTTTATCAACTGTAGCATAGCCAATATAGCTTGAAAATTATGGGTAGCTTTTGTAGTGGTCTGCTGATCACTGACCCCGAGCCTTTGTCACAAGTAGTCCAGAACAATTAGCAGCAAGCATAATTGTATTTGTCCCTTGTGTTGGACACAGCTTATCGGTGGTTTGATGCTGTATAAATAGCCTTGAAACAGTAAAGTAAGAATCATCTATCTTCCTCAGGTTCAACCCTTAGGTAATGTATCTGTTTGGCAACTAAACACCCATACATATACATAATCGTTTACAAGGCTTGTAAAGATATGAAGGAATAAAGAGGAATTCAACTGGAAGAAAAACTGAAGGGTGATGAAGCAATATTACAGTGAACAACTTTCCATGCAAAACTAGATTTTTGTGAAGAACATGACGGCTTATAGTACAATTAGAAGAGCTCCAACGCGAGTCACGTGTTTTCGAGCTCAAAACTGCTTTTTGGTTAAATGAAAATCTCTGAAGGCGTCCAATAGAACTCACTGAAACTCGTTGGAAACCATGCTAAATTTAGCACTAAGCAAAGCTGCCTGTTCTTGAACATCTTCATCTCCCCCATAGACTCTCCATTCCTTGATTTATATCATCTTTCTTGAATCAAAGCTGTGAGAAATCATCAGAGACCATGCATCCAACCTTGAGATGTTTCACTACAAGTTTGGCATTGTAGTTTTGGTCGCCTCTAATAGGCCATGCTAAAATTGGGATCCCACGCCCGATAGCTTCCACCGTAGAGTTCCATCCACAATGTGATAAGAACCCACCAGTAGATGGATGGCTTAGTATTAGCAATTGTGGTGCCCATCCGTGTATTATCAAACCTCTTTCACCAACCTTTTTGTCCCAAATCACAAGGAAAAATAACTTTCACCGGCTTTCGCACCAGGTTTGACCCTCAAGAATTGCGGCGGCGGACACAGACCCAATGCGCCGAACCAGGCTGGATTACCCAAATGAATGGCCGTTCGATCTATTCTAAACGCATCCGCCAAGGTTTGGATACTCTTTTCCATTTCAGGACTCCACTTCTGCTACCAAAGGACAATATAACACTGAACTAGGTTTGGCTTTGAATCTAACCATGCTATCACTTCTTCTCAGTGACATTTGGATTGCCGGTTGGTTCGTAATTTTCATGGTCATGAAGAAGTGAATCGCCGATTTTCGCAATATAGTTCGGGCAACAACGGGCCAATACCCAAACTGGTTTTTCACACTTGATCAGTTAGATACTGAATGAACTGGACGTTCAAGATCATCGCATGTGTTGGATCATATACGCGATGGGAGCCCCTAACTTCATCCAGCCCACGGTGGTGGTCCACCGAGCTTTGGTGGAGCGTGACGCCATTATTTCGCGGGGGGCCCATATCAATCCTGGTGGTCTAAGGAAAACCACCCATCAACGGAACCGGCTGGTCCAATCCGAGCTTTGGTGGGCCCCATCATTTTCCGGGGGACCCATATCACTCGGTGGTCTAGGAAAACCCAACCGCATGCTTTGGACCGGCTGGTCCACCCAGGCCCAGGCGGACGCGGTCCTCTACCACCTGGAGGTCTATGCGGCCTGCTTTTAAGGTCGGAATCTGCAAGAGCCATTTCCTTCGGTAATCCCAGGGAAGTAACGGATCTACCGGGCTTCAATTCATCCAGGTGGCCCTTTCCACGGCGTGCAATACTCCACGCTTGCTGAGCAAGCACCGGATGTAAAAAACCCAACGGTTGGAACCTCAAACTTTTCAAAGACTTCAAGAGTCCAGCCCATCATAAATCAGACAAATAGCACACGCGGTAGTACGAGTCCGGGTTCTTTGTGATCGGGTTTTGAAAGGAGGTTTTCAAGGCCCTGTGCCCACCTGGTTGTGGGTGGTTTATGAGGGGGGAAAGGCGGGTCGGTACTGTCTGCTGTAAGGTGGATAGGAGAAAGAGGGTAACTCAGCTATTTTCAAGAGTGGAGTTACTGGTGAAGTATAGGAAGGGGATATTGGAGGAGAGGTTGGAGGGAATGACAAGGTGGTTCGGAGCTTCTTGAATGCGACGTGTTTGCAGAGTTCTATACTTGGCAGGAGATGGCCCTGCCCGAAAAATGGAACAACCCATATTTCTTGAGTCATGTACCGATACTCTTGGTTTCTCTGTCTCCCTAAATCTACCTTGAAATCTTGCTTCTTCACGAACTTTTCTATATAGGAGGTGGGAGATCAAGAAAACTTAACGAGAAAGAAAGGACCTAGCTCAGGATTGTCTGACTGTTAGGTATTTTTTTAGTTAGGCAGAAGGCCATGGCCCTCATGAGAGGAGAGAGAGAGAGAGGAAGCCGTGTTGGTGTTTTGATCGCTTTTTTCAAGATAAAATCTCGAAGGAAGTAGTTTTTAGGTGTTTGAAGGCTAACCGTAGGATCCTAACTAGTTCAATTGACGAGGAAAAAGAGGAGGCTGCTTTAAAAGCATAAATTGTGGTGCCCATCCACGTGTCATCAGAACAAAATAGGATCACCATGATTCCCCTTGTCGGCTCGAACCTTCTAGAACTCGGGCCGATTGCTCGCATTCCTCTAAGTGTGGGACCCACTTCATCGTCAATCAAATTTTATTCCCTCTTCCCGGACGGACAAATTGGGCACTTAACATAGAATTTGAAAAGAAATGTGGCGGCAAAAAAGTTTTGGTTAAATAAATATAATTCAGAATTGTGATATTAATTAAATTTTAGTAGTTATCTCAACTATTACATGAAAATGCAGCAAAAAATTTTCTAGGATTTAAATCGAACAAAAAATGTTTTATATGAGATTTATTATTCAGTTTGCTAATTTTACTTCTAATTTAGTTAATGATTTTAGATAATAAAAATTTTCTAATTTTTAAATAAAATTTGAACAAGGTTTCTTTTATTTAAAAACTACACCAAAAATTATTTCATGCTTAAAAAAATCTGTAAATAATCATAATAACTAAACACGATAAATTTTTACATTTCATATCATAAGTAGTCTGAGAAATGCAAATAAATAAATATATATACATTCAAAATGATTGTCAAATACTTAAATAATATAACATTCTACTAATTAAAATCCCAAAATATATCAACGTTTACGTTGTCTGCTACATGATCCATGTTCATCAATAACACAATTGCATCCTACGTCTATATGTACTCTTTGATCCAGAAGAGGTTTAAATCTCATGACATGTCATGTTTTTTAAACATGACAACTATCTGATTGTGTTTGGAAATAGCGATATTTAATAAATGTAACACTTCATAAACACGACAAGGTTAAAATATACTATTTTATCAAAAAAATTTAAATGATGTTATTCTCTTGTCATCTTTAAATTATTGTGCTATATTATATATATATATATATATATATATAATATATATAAAGTCTCTTGACATGACAAACAGATAATATAAAATCAAAATTTTATCTGCAAGCTTGTAACTTGGCATTTTATGTGTTCACAAATCTGCAGTTTCTCCTTCAATACACCCAGTCACATTCTACACAATCATTTCTATGCGAATTCCTCCAAGATGGCTTCCTTCTTGCTCATAAACCAACGACAATTTAAGCAAAATGTTGCTAAAAACATCTGCATTGGGATAGAAGTAGTTTGTTTCAAACTTGACTTTTGGTGGCTGGAAAGGACAGTCAATCAATCAGGGAAGGAAATGGATAGTTTGTATTCAATCTCTTCAAAAACTGTCTTCATTTTCTGGGATTGTTCCTTCCCGGCAAAATATGTTTAGCCATTGATTTGTTGCTTAAAAAACTATCTTTCCCCTTCAGAATTTTGTGTTGGGGTTTCGTTAAATTGAAATGATTATGCTTAAATCATGAATTTTGTGTTAGGGTTTGAAATTTGAAATTAAAAAAGATACAAGCGAAGGGTGAGTTGAACCAATGGAGTTAGATTTGGTTGTGAAGGGTCTTAAATTATAAATAAATTATGAAGAAAAGCATAGTGTCTCTAATAGTGTATAAGGTCAACCAAGAGAGAAAAAGTTAGATGCAATAAAATTATGTTTGCTTAAGAAAATTATGAGAGAGAAAAATGCATAATGTTGTGTGAGAAATGAGTTTTAAATGAGTATGGTTATGTTATATTAAATGAGTAAAACTTTTATACGATAGTGAACTGTAATAATTGAGTACAAAGTCAAATTCTTGATGAATTAAGAATTGAATGGTAAATGATGTTGTGTGTCAAATAGTACATGAGATGCAATGAGTTCAATACAATAGCAAGACACTTCTTCACAAGTTCAAGCTCTAGGTAGGTGCCCGACACCTTCAAAGAATCTAATTAATTGTTTTAAAATAGTTGAAAATCCTTTAATTATATCATATTTTAAATTTAATTACATGAATGATCAATTGTAAAAACTAATTTCTTATTAATGAGATTAATGCCCTGATTACTAAGCAGATTGAGAAACTAATCTCTGATTAATGGTAATAATACCTTAATACTAGAAGGATTGAAAAACTAATTTGCTGATTAATGGGTGATTTGAGTAGTGAATTCCTTGATTAATGAGATTGGAGTATAGTAAATAAATAATAAGAGAAACTAAATCAAGAAGTGTGAAATTAGTGCCCGAAGCAACATGCTATTAAAGAATCTAGACCATTTAGCGAGAAATTAAATGTCTGGATTAAATTAGCCATTGTTTACGACATGCTCGAAATAAATTTTTTTATAATAAAATTGAATTGTAAAAATAAGTGATGGAATAAATAAAGATTGTGTACCAATATCAAGCATGTGCTAATTGCTCGCATTCCTTTGAGTAAGGATTGTGTATCAATATAGGTTGTGATTTTTTGTATTTTGGATGAAGATGGTGGCACTAGGAGATCATTGTGGGATGTGATTTTTGGGAGAAATTAGGGGTTGCGTGGAAAATAAAAGAATCAAGATAGCAATGATTTTTCAGGAAGAAAAGAGGGAAAGTTAAAGATTATTTGGATTTGCTGACATGAGATGATTATGCGGCATAAGTTTGGGGTATCAAGCTGTAACAAATGGTGCAAATTTTAGATTGGCCATATGATTTCTCCACTTTTTTTCTTTTTGGTCCTCTTTCTTTGAAATTTGTTTTTTTATTACAAATTTCACCAATAACTCATTAAATTGGCCACAAAGATTTAATAAAAAAATCAATAAAAATAAATTTGATTTTTTCAAATCAAGAATCAACTAAACATCAAATTTGTTTCCTAACATTAAAAGAATCTCATACCAAGCCAACTGAAATAAAATACCAAACTCAACCCTATATCAACCTAATATACAATGATCAAATTAAAAATATATCAAGCTCTAAAAAAACCAAATGACAAAAAATAACTTGGTAGGATTCAATCTAAAAATAATCAATAAAATTAATTTTGATTTTGCTAAATAAAGCATTAACCGAATGTTTGATTTATTTCCTAACATCTTGAAAATCTCATTCAAAGCCAACCAAAATAAATCATCAAACCTAATTCTAAATCAACCTGATAAAAAGAAATTTGAACATTAATTTGAAAGAGATGTTAGCAACAAGAGTTCATTTTGGCCATACTACTAGAAAATATAATCTGAAAATGGCACCTTATATCTCTACAAAGCATAAGGGTATTCATATTACAAATCTTACTCGAACTGCTTGTTTTTTATCAGAAGTGTGTGATTTGGTTTTTGATGCAACAAGTAGGAGAAAACAATTCTTTATTGTTGGTATAAAAAATAATTATAGTTAGAATTAATTATTCACCTTTTCTGCCAAATATGGATACACCCCAATGAGCTTTGACAATTTTGTTGATTAATTCTATAATTAATACTGTTTTACCTACTTCAGCGCCCCCAAATAGTTTGATTCGTTTTTCTTCCCGCACCACGACTTCCATTTCCTTCAAAAAGTTTGATTCTATGAAGATAAGGGCTAAAAGATCTACTACTTTAATTCTTGTTTTAAAAATAAATAGATATAATTTTATATCTAACTATATAAAGGCAGGTGCAGATCTATGAACAGGGAATGTTTTTCGAGTATCTATAGAACCTAAATAATCAACAAGTTCTCCAAGCACGATGAAAATAAGCTCTTGCTGATTATTTAACTGGAATGTAAAGAAATCTAAAAGAGGTCAAGTGACCGAGTTCACTGTTCACATGACCAGGATTTTGAACCCCAACTATTTTAATGTTCAGTCAAACACGTTGTGAGGAATGGATTGCATCATGACGTCACTCGTGAGCTATGCTTTCTGAATAAAATATATTATACTAACCGACATAATGGAAAAGAACTGGAAACAAAATGAGGTAATCGGATTTGACATGCATAAAGCCATAAATAGCAGCAATCTTTTTTTATACAGAAAACTACAAAATTACCCGACAGATTCATATTCATGGATCATCATCAACCTGCTCTCTTTCAAACCAAACCAAGCAGTAAACATCAGCTCATCCTTTACAATCTTTAACTGTGGCTTCTTGATATTCATTTCATTGCAGCAATTAAATGAGAATGAGAACTCTGCAGTGGCTCGTGTCCATTGGTCATATACATTGGTCAAATAAATGTGAAATTTGCATCAGCAATCCACCAGAAAGGAAATATTACAGATCCATTAAAACTTCTAAATTTCCTCCTCCCAAAACTAGACGGGGAAGCTAGAAGATCTAAGCTTCACCTACAAAGATATATAACGAAGACAGCATATAAGATTAGAAAAAAGAAAGAAAAGAAAATCTTCCCAACCACAATCAACGACTCAAAGCACCTTAATCATGTTGAGAATTGATGAATAACAATTATGTGCAGTTCTTCCACAATTCATTCCCAATTGCAAGACAAATCTAGGGGTATATATCAGGAGTAAAAATGGTAAATCATGGATGTCACTTCTAAACTATTGCAAAGCTATCAGACCATACACTATATTCAAACAGTAAAAATGGTCAGATTGAAATAGTTTTTTGAATACCATTCAGAGTTTTCAAGACATTGATAGATGGTTTACGCTAGAACCTGGAGACTGGAAACAACAGGAGTCATGACAGCTAACAGCACTAACAGATATGATAAACATGTCTTTCATAATTAATTTGAAATAATAAAAATAGCACACCTTTTCTATTTCAAGGATGCTTCTTCAATGGATGAAGCAGAAAAGGTTGGTGGTAGCGTAAAAGGATGAGGCTATAGTCTTGAATATACACCTTGGACATATAAATCTGCAACATGGACAACTCAAAGACAGAAAATGGATTAAAACTGTTACTACGTGTCATTATAAATTGAATTTTTCTCTGGGATCAAATGAATACCGAATTCTCAAACTGACGGCAGAATATCCAGGGCAACTTCTTTAAGGGAGGGCATAGCTTCCTGTTGATGCAAACATATGTAGGCATTCCTAACTTTTCGTAGGACTTTCCAGGGACCTGGGTAGCACCTGAAAAATGGTTTTGAAAATAGAAGTTGTGGAAGAAAACAATAAGAAAATATTAAATCTATTGAGCCAAGCAACCATTAGTTGCAAGCAGCTTTTGAATTTAGAAGAAGAACAAAAACGATCAGCAATAAGTACTTCAGGCATACGCAGAAGTTCACCAAGTAGTGGCTACAAACCTGAAAAGGGTTCCTCCATTGCGCCCTTTAAAATTGTGAATGTAATATACAGTCTCCATCAATGGGAAGAGTGTCTTCAAAAGAGAGGCAAGCTTAGGATAGAAAAAGGATGGATAATCTTTGTACAATCAAGGACACCATGGGCTAAGGAACATAAAACTCGACTTAAATCTCTGAAAATCAGAAACCAACTAATGAAAGAAAATATGCCATGATGCATGGAGTTGAAGAAGAAAAAAATGGAAACATGAAGAGTGGAGTTCTAAAGTTAAATAATAATAATAATAAAAAAAAACAGGAAATTGATTTTGAAGAGGAATGGATGAGCACAGCATGCAGTAAAATGGTACAGATAGCACTGAAAAGATCTAAAAGCTGAAATAAACAAATAAGATTTTGCAAAGGATACAACCAGATCTTATGCGGTCAAGTTCTCCATTGAATATAATCAGTTTTCGGGCTGTTTCAACAACAGCTTCTTTGTAAAGCTCTTCCACCACAAGCATTTCTGAATCGAAAAAACAAATAAGAGATATAAGGCCTGTGTGGAGTTTGAATCAACAAGATGGCAAGTTAGAAGGTACCATTAACATTGAAATATGGATAGGCAACTAGGAACAGTTCATCCTCTAGCTTCACACGGTCTGTCATTTTGACTTTTTCAACAAAACCAAAATCCTCGAAAAATGATGGCTTTGTCAAATAGTCCAACTTAAGCGAAGATCCTTCAAATGCTGATTGTCTTGCAAATTTAACTTCATTAGCCTCTGGAAAGAACTGAGACAAATCCATGGACAGGTTTGTAAACAGAGCCACATGCTTGATTAAGGAGACCAGATTCAGAATGATCAACAGCAGCATCAAATGAATAAAGAACTACCTAAAAAACCCTCCTAGGAAGATATGCAAAATCCTACTTGGGAATCAAATTTCTTAGATGTGAAATCATCATAAAAAAACTTTGTGATTTTTCCTATCTACATTAATGAATAAAAAGAGCGAGCGAGAGAGAGAAGCAAATCAAGGATACATACAATTCTGGTCCTTGTAGTCTTTTCTGGACTTACAAAACGATCACAGAATTCACGAATTAACTGCATGCTTCCAGTCATCTCTATTCCTCCTTCACCGTCACCTGGTACAACCATATATATTAACGGCAATAATAAAAAGAGAAATCAAAATTAAGAACCATAAAGATATCAAAGGCAAGTAAAGAGAACCCGGTACAGATTCGAGTCCGGCTGTTGGAAATTCAATCTCCTGAAAAACAGCAAATGCTCGTCGTTCACAGAATGTAATATTGTGAATTCTATTACTTTAATTACTAAATAGCTAATTTAGTTACTAACCATCAGCTGTTTGTTATCTTCCCAAGCCAATTCAGTTGCTTTTTTGGCCTGTTAGTAATCAATTATCAACAAACACACACACACACTAAAACAAGAAAAAGGAAAGAAAAAACATCAAACAACTCTCAAGATTTCAAGCATCGGCACATACATACATTTTTTTTTTATAAAAAAAAATAGATAAATTGCTTACTTGATCAAGAAGCTCCTCATAGTCTCTAGGAAATGGCACATCAAATTCAACAGAAGAACTTCTTCCATTTCTGGGTACTGTTAATTTACTTGCAATTCTGAAAAGGGCTTCCTTCTCTATCCAAAAACTCTGTCAGTTACAAACATCAAATTAGTAACTAACTGATTTTATATAAATGCATAGTTAAAAGTTAAGAATTATTCTACTTTTTTATTTGGAAGTGAAGGAGTTGCTGCGGGAAGTAGTGATGAGGCAATTGTTGTGGTGTAGGATAACGCCATTTCCCTTTTCTTTTCTTTTTTTAGAACCACAAAAGAGAGAGAGAGAGAGGAGGAGGTTTTTTCGGTTGGGAATTTTTGGAGCGATTTATGCCTACGGTTACATGCAGGGACAATGATGAAGTCACTGGGTCGAGCGGATTAACTTGAGTTAATCTAAGTTAATTTAAATTTTTATTTTATAAAAACAATTAAAATGATATCATGTATTGTTTTTGATACACTGATAATTCTCATCTAATTTCTTTTGAAGCTCGACCAGTTTTCAACAAGTTTTCATCATGCTTTGACTATAGCTTCCTCGAGCTAACCAGAACATGGATCAACTCAGGTTTTTAACAATCTTACACCTAATCAATTCTCACCTAATTTCTTTTGAAGCTCGACCAGTCATGGATCAAACCATCAGGTTGAGCCAAGTTTTAAAATAGTTTTCTAGATGTGATGCTTCCAGTTTAATCAATACCCAGGATCATAGGTGTGAAAAGTTTACACAGTTTGAAATCCCTCCCCTCCCTGATTATATCCTTTGAAGTTGTTCATTTTAAAAAAGAAGCTTTGTTTACCTAGGTGACCTAGGTTTCTTTTGAAGTTGGTTTTTTTATCCTTTTTTATTTGGTCCTTCAAAATTCAATTCTTTTTAAAATTAAACTTTTTTTTTTTTTTTCTATTTTGCTTTCTGCTTGATTATCTTGTCTTTATGATCCTATTCGCGAGTTTTGACAACCTCACTTGATTTTGCTGGTACTCTGTTTTTTAGTAATTTTTTTCATTGATTTTTATCATGATTTGATCATTCTACATTTTGATTTATGAGAATTGACGATCAATATTTTTTTTAGTTCCCTTTCAATGATATTGGGTCATGATTTCTTTTTTGTTCTTTAAAATACAATAACAACTCTCGAGCAATTTTTTTTTTTTTTTTGCGTTGAAAAAAAAATTGTCCGGCCCTCAGCGAAGTGCAAGCTATCTACCTAGTATGATACTAAAGTTATACATCCCAATACAGTCCACCATGAGAGAAATTATACTTATCAAACATGGTCTAATGAGTTGATCTAATGACACGCTAATTTAGAGCCTAGCTTGCCTTGAGTTTTTTATTGATCAATTTTGGACAAAGTAATAAAATTTAACTTAAAAGTCGATTCAAAACAAGACCTTGGTCATGTGTCAAGAAGGTTATCCCGAATTGACTCTAATTATTTTAAAGTATCAAAACAATATTGTTTTGATCATTTTTTTTTTCAAAACAAAAGTCAATGAGTTGAGGGCAAGTCTACCCTAGGTTGTGGGTTAAGAGGGTCAACACAACCTGACCCCAAAATAAATAAAAAATGATCAAAACGATATTATTTTGATATAAAAAGTCAACGGGTTAAAGTTCTAGTTTTACACTGGGTCGCGGGTCGATCCATATTTTTTATTGGGTCAGGTCGAGTCGCCCTTATTTTTTCTTTAACCCGGACTAATATAAACTCCAAGTCTCAAGTTAATCTATCAAACCTATTCGACATTTATAACTGTGATTTTAGACATAGATATGGGCAAACCTAGATGAGATTTAATCGGGTTAACTCCATTGTTATTTTTTAGTTTTTGTCTAAAACTACTTCATTTATGAATTGATCTAGTGACTTGGATCTTTAGTCTAGTTTGACAACCACGAGAGAAACAAGAGCAATGGAATTAAAAAAGTTAATTTTTAAGTAGGTAAAAATATAACTGCAAGAAAGGGGAGGAGTAAAAAGGAAAAAAAAATAATTTTAAGAAGTGTAGCTCAATTGGTCAGGCCCTGTTCTGAGTTTGTTTTCTAAAGGTTATCAGTTCGAATCCCATAAACTTCAGAGTCACTAGAGGCTTACATGGTCGTTAACTTCAGGGCTTGTAAGATTAGTTGAGGTATATGCAAGCTGCCCGAAATTCCATGTTAAAAAAAAAAAAAAAAGAAGAGAAGAAGAAGAAGCAAGCCATGCAAAGTCTACAACGGCAAGAAAGAGGAGGAATAAAAAGGGGAAAAACATCAACTAGCCTCTGTGTCGTCAGGAAAGGAGGAGAAGAAGATCCATTCATGGTAGTAGACCATCCGTTTAAGTACAGGAAAGAGAAGAAAAATACTATTACGTTGGCTTTAATGTTGGAGCCAACACACCACTTATGATATCTTCTATATATTTCTTAATTTAATTAAATCAGTGTTGCTTTGTAAAAAAATAAAAATTTTCAAAAAAAATTATAAAACCAAAAACATGAAACGGGCCCTTCATAATTTTTGAATGATATTTTCACATAGAAAAGGCATTATAACTAAGATGGCTTGCATGGCATCACAGAAGCCGAACGCACGTTATGTACTGCATCAAAGTTTTTTTAAGGTGTTAATTTTCGAGAAAATAAAGGGAATAATCACACTGCCGATATCCAGAGTCGGGAGCTGCAGGCAGGAGTCTCGACCCCTTCCATGCTCAAACAATTTCTTAAAATTTAACGTCCATTCATGCGTGCTTTCCACCTCTTTCTTTCACCCGTTTTTTTTGTTTTTTTGTTTTTCCAGGCAAAAAGCGAGAGAGGATGACAGTTTGAGCTTGAAAGAGGGTCGAGGAACTCTGTGTAACCCAACTAGGAATGGAGAGGAGGAATGAGAGGGGGGATCAATGATTTTTTAGCCTTGGTTTGGCATGGTCGGGAGCAAGGAATGGATGGTGGCCGGACAGTCTCAGTTTACGGGTTGGTTGTCTTTTCATTTGTTCTACTACTTTCTCCCACCCACCTTATCTTCTTCCTCACCAACTCCTAGAGGATGAGGTCACAGAGAGGAAGGGTTAAAAAAACCCATCTACTTTCAGCTTAAACGACATGCATGAGGATGTTTGAGAGTGTGGTAGTGGTTGCTTTTCAAATAGCTTTTCGTGTCGAAAAGTATGCTAATAATTTTTTTTTATTTTTAAAAAATTATTTTTGATATCAGCACATCAAAAAGATCTAAAAAGTACAAACCGCACTCAATTTTAGCAAAAAAAAAAAATTGATTTTTTTCTAAAAACAGGTTGCACCTCAACGTTGAACCTAGACACCATTTGGAACATGCTGGAAGCACGCCTGATCATATTTTTTGAGATACTTTCCTATGGTTTTTGATGTAAAAAAAATATGAAAAATAATTATTTCAATATATTTTTACAAAAACATTGTGCACTGTATTTACAAACACACACCAGATATCAAACCTAGTTTAAGTGCAATCAACTTATCCTTGATTGCACCCTTTCCTCCCTTAATGAAGAGAATTTTTTTGTTAATTGGTAGGTTGGCATCAATCAATGTTTGCTTGGCAAGCCTGAAACACGTGGTAGGTTGACATCAATCTACTTTCTCCCACCTACTTTGTCTTCTCCGATACATTTATTTAATAAAATTAATTGATAATTAAATGCAAGATGAAGATCTGAAGGGACCATAGAGAAGGAAGAATAAATTAAAGTAGGTCTACTAAAAGGATGTTTTCACGCGGCTTCAAGATTAACCATGTGTCTCTCCTTTTTTTACACATGAATCCTATTAGTGACAGAATAATGCAATTAAAAATACAAAAATATTTAAGAACGAAGGAAAAACACTTACGAGTTTATGAATTGCTATTGGTCGTTCTAAACAGTGTTTTACCAAGTTAATGTTAAATTATTATTTTTTAATTAAAAAATATTATTTTAATATATTTTTCAAATAAAAAAACTATTAAAAAATAATTACTACCTCGCTACAAACACTACCTTGCTAAATTTGGTAATGGTAATGTAATAAGTCAAAGATCACCGAATTGTTAGTGCTCCGCAGTCTCTGTCTCTGTTATGTTATACCTTACTAGATTTGGTAATGGTACTGTAATATGTAAAAGTTCACTGAATTGTTAATGCTCCGCAGTCTCTCTCTGGTTTCTTAATTCGAGATCTGAACATGACGCCTTAGCTTCGTTAGAATTACATCACTAACTTTTGACAAAGAAACCACATGCAGAGTTCTCTCATGGGAACGCGAAATTAATACAGAAGTTTGGTTAGTAAAAACCCTGTGTCTGAAGCAACGTGTAGACTAGAATGAAGCGAAAAGCCAACGCCATTGACAATATAGAATGTCTCTTCCTTTTCTTTATAGGTGAAGTGCACGACTTGACGACGTTTGAGTAACATTCATGACGGTTACAACGTTGAAATCCTCCAACTTTGTCAATGTTTGGTCGGTTGTAGCTTTAAAGATTGAAGTTAATTGAAGATAAAAGTAAATTTTGTCCATTCAATCCTTGACTAATTTATGGGTCTGCGGTCAGCATTTGTACAATCAGAGTAAATCAAAATGGCCCTTGATATTTATATAGATAATGCTATTGTTTTTAAATCTGACCTGACTCTCAGGTTGATGAAGAAACTTAACCTAGTAGGGTTTCTTCTTATAGCATTTTAAAAATTAACTTGGGTAAACATAATGGCTCCACGGTTAATATCAAACCCTGATGAGATTCGACAGGGTTAAGTTAGATTGTTATAAAATCATTTTAAAAATTAATTTAATTAAATTTAGATATGCAATAAGATAAATTTGAATTTGATCAAATTGATTTAAGAAATTGTTTATAGGTTGTACAAGATCCTTGGGTAAAATCAAGGAGTCCTGTGAATAGAGGATTTTACAACTATTTTTTCTATTCTAATAACTCACACCGACACTTCCTCATAATCTACAAATTCCTAGCTTAACAGTGTAAAGTAGAAGACTTCTCTTTTTGTGTTGTAATACATTCATGGTTATAATAGGTATACAGTACACGAGGAAATGAGACAAGATCTGTGATTTGATGGAAGGATTAGAAGCCTAAATATCTGCCAACCAAGAAAACATATCTTATAATAATTGTATGTGAAGATATGGCTGTAATAAATATGAACAGTAGCCTAAGGAGAACTAGAATAATGATAAATACTTTGACGAAGTCAAGCTTTTGTTGTATTAATCTACAAATCTCTTTACTTTTCGATATGATTTGTTTCGAACAGCTTTTAATTACCGGCGTTCAAGATGACAATTTTGTCACCTAACCTGTCGGGGTCCTCTCTGCTCCCCAATGAATGCATTTTGCTAACTACTATAATTAGCTATTGTTAATCTCAAGTCACCAACTCAAGAGTAACTTATACTGAAAAAAAATGATGGGAATTGATAAAATATTTTTAATTAGAACAAATCCTTTTGCCGATCTTTATATAAGTCATAGTTCCATGGGGCACGAAACAAGCAAAACAAGAAACCATGGCAAAGAGCAAGGTTCTCGTTGTTGGGGGTACTGGGTATATTGGTAGGAGAATAGTGAGGGCAAGCTTAGACCAAGGCCATACAACTTATGTCCTTCAACGCTCTGAGATAGGTCTTGACATCGAGAAGCTGCATCTACTATTGTCATTTAAAAAGCAAGGAGCTCACCTGGTTCAGGGTTCATTCTCCGACCAGCAGAGCCTTGTGGAAGCTGTGAAGAAAGTTGATGTTGTCATTTGCACCATCTCCGGGGTGCATTTTAAGAGCCACAACATTTTGATGCAGCTCAAGCTTGTGGATGCCATCAAAGAAGCAGGAAACGTGAAGGTACTTTAATACTTATGATAATTCTATCTGTATGATCCTTAACAGTTAATGACTGTCTTCACATCTTTTATCTCCTTTTTCGGGCTGCCCTTGCAAGTGATGCAGGTCATATATATATATATATATATAGACAAGGTAGTGCTAGTTCAACATGTAGCTAGACAACGTCGTTACGTAGTGTTGTTGTTCTTGCTGATTGCTGTTGTTGTTCAAACTTGTGGTGACAAGCAGTACTTTGGAATATTGAGCAGTGGCTCAAAGATTTAACCCTTTCCTAGTGTAAATTTTTCGCCTCTGTTTATCTAACTTAGTGTATAAATCTTGTTTTTGTTACTAGATCTTGTGGTGTTCATTTATCTTTTGTTCCTTCACTAACAAATTAAACGCTCTGTTTTAACAATTTTTTCATGTATATTTAGCTTCTCAAATTTTGACCTTGATTCAAGGTAATGTTTTATAAAATCACTTTTTGGATTTCGACGTGTCCCTTTCAGTATCCATGCGTTTTTTTTAATAGATTTTGGCAGGTGAGCTAATCTGTCCAGTACTCTTCCTATTTGCCCATCAAATCCATCCATGATCGCAAAGGTAACGTTAGAAAAGAACAATATTGACCTAATTACTCAAGGTGATGTAATCATGAGAAAGATTGCTGTGGGATCAAGGGAGTCCCATGTCTTGTCACTTTAGCCCTTGCAATATTTTATTTGCTTATGGAAAAGGCTCAAAAGGCTTCTGCAATTCTTTGCTCAAAACCTTTGGCACTCAAGTATGTTGATTAATTGAGTTATTCTGCACTAATTTTCTTGTTTTCAACTCATCAAATGTTTTTGTTGAGTACAGTAGTAGAGTTTCTGTAATTAATGATAAACAATTTGTAGGTTTCTTAAGCTTTTCTGACCAAGCAGATCAATAACAATAAGATAACATAGAAAGGTCGCCCTTATGCATGCTCGATTTTCTTTTCTTTGTTTTTTTTTTTAACAAGGGTACGCTAGTTAAGAGTCTGAAAATACTTCTATTATATTTTGGGCAGCGTTTCTTGCCTTCAGAATTCGGTATGGACCCAGCAACAATGGAGCATGCTCTGGCACCAGGAAGAGAAACATTTGATCAGAAAATGATTGTGAGAAAGGCAATTGAGGATGCTAAGATCCCCTTCACGTATGTATCCGCTAACTGCTTTGCGGGTTATTTTGTTGGTGGCCTCTCTCAGCTTGAGACCCTGACCCCTCCAAAAGACAAAGTCCGGCTTTATGGAGATGGCAACGTTAAGGGTAAGTAAGTGGTAGTAAAAAGAAAAAGAAAGGCTATTTGGTCGTGATTTATGCTGAATTATATTTGTTTTCTAGTTGTTTTTATGGATGAAGATGACGTTGCAACATACGCAATTAAAGCAATAGATGATCCTCGGACATTGAACAAAACTTTGTACCTAAGGCCACCAGAAAACATTCTCTCACAAAGACAGTTAGTTGAGATCTGGGAGAAGCTCAGTGGAAAGAAACTAGAAAAGATCAGCATTCCCGGAGAAGACTTCCTAGCTTCCATGAAAGGTACATATGAGGATTAAAATAGAAATGGCCAAATATCGTTTTCGCATTAATCTTTCTCTTTTTTAGGTTGTTTGTCCACGTTCTCTTGGTTGGATAATTTCTTTGTTGTTGCAGGCATGGATTATGTAAACCAAGCAGGAATGGGGCATTTCTATCATATTTTCTATGAAGGCTGTTTGACAAACTTCGAAATAGGAGAAGATGGCGAAGAAGCTTCGGACCTTTATCCAGAAGTGAAATACACTCGCATGGATGAATATCTGAAAATCTTCCTTTGAAGAAAACCACGTTCTATGTATCTATCAACAGCAGTATCATGAATATCTAAGAAGCTTCTGTTGGTGTAGATTATGAATGAATGAATAAAGAAAAGATTTTTATCATGTATTGGAAAGAAACACCTTAAAAACAGTGTTTTCTCACCTCTAATCCTACTCCATATTTGTTTCCATCCTAAATTCTACGAATTTAATGAGAATGATTGGTACAGTTGAACATTCTTTTCCTTGATGGGAGAATAAAAATATGAATTTCTTGCAACAAAGAGCACTTCATTCTATGAGCATGTGTGGAGGGATGGTTCTTGAACACAAGTTACTGTAGATTTGACATAGTTTAAAATGTTCTTATAATGAGAATTACCTAAAAAACAAACACAGACAACTCCAGGAAAGTACTGTGGTTGTGCAGTGACCAGAATAGATAGGCCTCCCTATAAATCAAAAGATAGTAAAAAGAACTCCAAAATCTAATCTCTACAAAATTTATAAGCAGCTTTTGAGGGTCACACTATAAGCAGTTACAGTTGTTTGTTATGGAAGTAATTGGTAAATATTACCACTAATTTATCTCCTATATGAAAGCATTTTGAGTTCCAATTCAGATCCATTTGCAGAGACAAAATCATAGGCACCTTTGGTGTTTAAGTCAAAATGTATGGAATCCCCTTGAAGGTGGTGCTTAACATCTTTGGTTTCCTGTGTCTGTCCCTCTCTCTGAATATGCATAGCCGGACCATTTTCCTTCATATTGATACCTTTCAAATCAGTGATGCTTGGTTTCCTATCTTCTGCATTCAAGTTCTCCATGAGACTATAAACAGCGGAATTGAAGCCTGTTAAATGAGCTCTTGAAGCTTTTAAATTTCCATCGCTGTCGTCATTCAAGTTTTGTGAGAGGCTCTTCTGAGCTTTCTCCAGTATGGCCTGCAAGTACTTCCCTTGAGCTTCTATTCTCATCTGCAGCTTCTTCTGTACCTGTTGGAGAAAAGACCAACTCGATATATCAAATAAGAAATTCGAGAATGACCTAGCTGAGTGAAGTGATATTGTTGATTTTCTAGAAGCAACTACCAGAACTCTATGAGAAAGCCATACCTCAAGCTTTTCTTGTAATGTTTTCTGTACTTCAATCTGACAATTTAATGCCTCTGCAACTGAGATTTCTCTGTCATGAACTACATTAATTAGTACCAGCATAGAAGTTTGCAAATAAAGTTTGAAGGAGAATTCCAGATGAGATTACTCTAGGTTAAGCTAATTTTGAAGTCAAGGCAGATTTTTCTTTTCATCTCACGGGAAAATAGATAAAAGAAAATAGTAATCAACAAAAAATCACGTGATTCGATAGATCCTTCTCAAACCATCATTGCTGCATACACACTCCATCAAGGAAATACTGGGGTAAAAGGAAAAACAAAAGCTTTAATGGACATAAGCTATGCTCAAGGAAACAAGTTTTCGTGGATGTAGCTAAAAAATGGTTGCACACAGCACACACCATTGAGGGCTTGAGTCATTCAGAAAAATTCAAGTTTTTTTTTTTTATAGAAACAAGCTACACAAAAATACAGAAGAAAGATGGCAACGTATACCCTTGTTCTTTATCGATTCTTGGTGAACTGGTGCTTGTCCCTGAGAAGCCCTTACTGAAGTTTACATACGAAGCTCCTAGAAGTTAAGTGCACGGAAAGTCATCAGAATATTAGTTCAAAGAACTACTCGATTGTACAAATTCTTGTAAACACTTTATCAGATAAAATTGGATCTACTGCCAACATTTAAACTAAAATCAGTTATTTGTGGTGAAAAATGGAACAATAAAAGAAAAGCAGTGATGAACTAACCTCTGCTCTCTTTGCTTTGTTCTGTACTGTTCTGTCTTCGAGCCTGCTGCCCAAGTCTGTATTTCTGCAGATAAATAAGCCAGCATAATTACACAATCACAATTTAAAGGGCAAAGAAAAAGGAAATAGAACAAGTAACACTGATGAGAGCAGCAATAGCTGTGTTAAAACTTGAAACTGTACCTGTAAATGACTCTTTAAATGGTACAATGTCAAACCCTTCAATCCCATTAACCTCAACACTGACTTTGGAGTTGCCTCTGAAAATAAATCCATTCTATATATAATTAGATTCACTAAAAAATTACACAGAGAACATTGAAGTGTAGACTCAGGTTGATTAAGTTCATACAATTATTGAGAACAATCGGATAGTAATAGACCAGATATATGAACTATACGTATTGTCATTTTCATGTTTCAAAATGCCAACAGCAGCATTTACAACAGTTTATTATTACTGGGGCTGATGTTTCTGATATAGTGCTGAATTTTTTTTATGGGGGTTTATGATTTCTGTTATAATCTAGTCGGAACGAAGGAGAAGACTTGCAGTAGCTGTAATCATATTTCCTGGAAGAATCCTAATGAGCTAAGCGTGCTAATGGCTATTTCAATCAATATGGGCAACTTAATCAAGCAAGCTATCAATCTCTCTAGCTAGATATTGAATGGAGTTCAAACAAGAGAAAAGAAGAATAATTTAGGTGAACTTACTATCAGGGCCGCCAAGTTTGGTGACGGCGTCAACAAAACGATCATGAAGATCAGCAGTCCATCTAAGTCTTGGCTTTGGGTCTCTTGTCATCATCACCACCCCGTTCTCGTATGGATAACTCCCTCCTCCACCACCAAATGTTGTTTTCTCCATGTTTTATATATAATACAACACCCAAAGTTTCCAACAAAAGCTAGCTTTTGTTCTTCATGAAACAATCACTGACTGGAGAATACAAGTCCTCAGGCAGGTTTTTTGCTTTTGCTCTTCCTAAAATTCTCCCCTGCCAGAATATAAGAAGATCCAAAAGCGAAGAGGGAAGAGATGGCTATGAAGAAAGCATAAAGAGGGCCAAGAGGACTTGAATGTTCCTGCAGTAAAGCAATTCCTTGCAAGAGCAAGTGACCAAAATTCAACAAGTGTACATAGCAATATAGAAAAAAAACATAGAATTCTTGTTTTTATTCAGGCAGAGATATATATATATATATTAAACACTTTTAAGTAACAATTTTATTATTTGCACAGTTTTTTTTTTTAACAGGGCATATTATTTAAAAAAAAAAAAATAGAAGAGGAATGTATTTTTATGGGAAAAAAAATAGTATTTATAATACGTGTATGGACATGCAGAGGAAATCTCGGCGAGGAATCTGAAGCTACATGATTGAAGAAATTTACAATTGGAACTGGTTTATGTGTCGCCATGCTCATGTGTACATCAACATCCCATGATATCTGTCGGATGCATCTTGAGGAAGCATCAAGATGATCGACGGTGAAGTGGTCACTGGGACCATGAGAAGGAAAATATTAGATGCCACGTAGCAGCCAGCGTGGAATATTCGCCGGCGGAGAAGATGGAAGGAATATTCGTGGAGTCACGTGGGGGGGCCCCGTGGGAAGTGTAGGAGGGGACAAAATGGGAGCCATATAATGCTGATTGAAACGACGGTGTTTGACATTTGGGCGGTGGTCCATCTCAAGGATCAGCCAGTGCCGACGGTGAGAGCTGGGTGGCTTTAAGCTTCATGAGGGCGAATCAATGACTAATTCCACTCATGAAGACACTCAATCCACACCAGATTAGTTATGATTATAGTAATTAGTATATTTGGTGCAGCTATTTCATGCACGTATTGGCGTTCACCGTGCACCTGCCAAGTGTCATGGATCGGGTTCCATATCATACAATTCATTAAATTTAAAATTAACAATCTAGATTTATTTTATAAAAAATAACTATTGGTTTTTTTATATTTAAATAAGAGGGGGATGTTACTAATTCGAGTCTTGCAAATTTTAGGATTATTGAAGCATAGCTTGAAACTTGATCTAGCCAAGCAAGTCGACCCAAGACCCGACCGACCCGAGGTTGGAACCGGGTCGGGTTGAAGAAAAAACAGTAGAATGAAAAACCTGGTTTAACCTGGTAGGTTGACTCGGCAAGATCTGGTCAAGAAACCCATTGATTTTTTTTTTTTACTAAAACAACATCTTTCAATTATTTAAAAAAAAATTTTGACTTTGCCGATCCGGTTAAAACCTAGAACCCGAATCTTGGACCGAGTTGAGTCTTAAAATTATGTATTAGAGGTTTATATAATCGTTAACTTCATGATCTATAGAATTAGTCAATATACGTATAAATTACCATAGGATCTCAAACTTTATTTTGATTACTATAGATATATGGACTGTTCAATTGTTTCTCCCTAAAAACTATAAAGCAAGCCCTCTTAAATATTTATAAAATAAAACGATTTTAAAAATATTGAATTATTCTTCATGTACTCTACAACATGGGTTTACGAGTTTTTCTTTTCTTTTCTTTTTCTTTTTCATTTTTTCCTTTAATGCACATTGAGATCGTTTATATATATATATATATATATATATATATATATGAACTAGGAATGTATACCAAACTGAAATCATTAAATAAATAATGTACTCGTATTCATAACTTAGACTAGAAAACCATGATCTAAATATCACAAAAACAATGCTTTTATTTTATTTTTTTTAATATTGAATTTATTAGAGATTAAATTTCATATTTTATTTTTATTTGTTTTTCATAAGTGTATTTTGATCTTATGACCCGAGTTCCAAGTTTGACAGGTTAACTCAGATTTTTTAAAAAATAATTATTGATTTATTTTTTAATTTCATTGTTTAACTTTTGATTTATTGAGAATTAAACTTTATGATTTTTTTGATTTGCTTTGTGTGAGATTCTTCCAGTTTCATGACTCAGGTCGTGAGTTTATCATGCTAACCTGGATTGACTCGGATCATATTTTTATTCTATTTTTAATTGATTTTTTTCAATGTTATTCTTCAATAATGAATTGATTAGGAATTAAGTTTCATAATTCATTTTGATTTATTTTCTATGGGGATATCAAAATTTCATGATCAGGGTAGCGACTTTAACAAGTTAATCCATGTCGAACCAATAAATTTTCACCTCAATATTTTTAAAAAATAAAATGTCATCTTGAGATTTTTTTAGTCAAACTATGCTTTTATTAGTTATCTAAAATGTCTTTAAACTTGTCAAGTTAAGCAGGTAACAATGGATCAACGCCATATAGTTTATTTTTTTTTTCAACTAGAAAACATGTTAACACAATGTATGTTTTTTAAAATTTGAAAAAAAATAACACAGCCTAGTAATCTAATAAAATACTAAAAGGAATATCTTTTAAAGACGCTCACACAAGATGCATCTTATATACAAATCAATATAATATGGCTATTCAAATTTTATTTTTTTTTAATAATCATAGACATTACAAATAAAATTAAAACTCATTAGTGTTTTACTCTGATTATGCATAATGCTGTAAAACAATTGATGAGCTCTTCAATGACCAAAAAAATGCTCACATTTAGAGGTAAAGTTGTATTTTCAAATATTTATTATACAATGAAATTACTCACATGCCCTTGAAAAAAAAAACAATACAACTAATATTTGAGAAGTGTTTTTAGATTTTTATATTTTTTGTATAATGTAAATACTATATAGCCTTTGGGGTCAACTTTTTTTTGCCTAAGATTAAGGGGTATTTTTAGTTTTTTAACCTCGATTTTCTTGTAATTATCCTATGAGGTCAAGGGTTTTATAATCTTTCTATAATTCAAAGAATAAGTGGCTAGCAAGAGGGGGGAATCTGCGTCCTTTGAGGAACCCGTGTGACACCTCCTAATGGTCATTGTTAGCTTTCTAGGGCAACGTCCAAAGTAACACATCACCCTCTACATTGTGGGGCGGCACATGTATGCATCAGCGACATGTACGAGCTACGACGATAATTTTTCTCCTCCCCTATCTTTTCTCTCTCCTCCACCTCAAAATGTGTGTTGGCCTTATGAAATTGTAAAATGATCCTCAATCTTTTAATTATATCGAATTTGATTTATTTATTTTTTAATTTCATCTCTTGAAATTTAATTTTTATGGTTTTTTATCAAATTTTATTCTTATTTTTATGATTTCTATTTATTTTACTTTTAATTTTTTTCTAATTGGATTTTTTAAAATTGAAAATCATCATGGTTTGGTCCAACAGGAACCTCATATAACTCTGCACACAGCTCAATTTTCTAGTATAGAAAGCCTAGTCATTATTGTGAAATAGTCATTCCACGGGCCGAATTAAATTTTTTAAATGTAAAAAAATATTAAGAGCGTGAAGAACTTTTTTGACAATGTTATTAAACCTATCAAATAGATCAATCTTGAAATCTCCCAACATAGCTCTTTGCCTAACTCAAGTCTCCAATTAAACCGCATAAGAGCTAGCTCGAATTAAATCGATCAATTTTATGAGCTCAAATGCAATCTTGATAATTAGTAGAAACATGGTTTAGCTTTAAAAAAAACTTAAAGATAATAATTTTTTTCAAAAAAAATATTGAGACGGTGACAAATTAAGTTAATCTCAGTCCCCTCGTGACCCGGATCATGGGCTCTATTGAGTTTAATAATTTTTTTTTAATTATGTGATAAAGTTATATGCTCACAAAACTAAGCACCAACCTAAAAATAGATAGTTATTTGAGACAATAATAAAACTATAGAAAACAAACAAAAATAAACTATGCATTTTATTTTTCAGACAATTCAATAATGAATGATGTTTTTTTTTTAAAAAAAAAAATAAAAAAAAAAAAAAAACATATCCAATCAGTAGCTAAACTTCTCAAACCTATGTGATCAAGAATATATAACCTTGCCTTTGCGAAGGTCCTGGGTTCGATCCTCAAGAGTACCAGCCTGTCACCCCCTGCCACTGGGCTTGCAGGATGTTCAGTGGGCCCGGGGAATAGTCGTGGTGCGCGTAAGCTGGCCCGGACACCCCGGGTTAAAAAAAAAAAAAAAAAAAAAGAATATATAACCTTGCCACCACCGAACCATTACGAATTTGATTACACGCGTCACCTCATCAACTACGCCTCCATTGGATGTTTCAAACAATACAATGGTTATGAATTTTTTGCCACCGTTAAGACACAACATGTGTCGCTCAAAGAGCACAAGCAACTTTTACTTGCTGACGCATGCTACCAACCACTTTTTCTTATTTGTTAAAATATTGATTTACTTCTATTTCAAATAAATTATAATGAAAGAACCATTATAAAAATATCATTTAAGGACAATAATGTCAGCTAACCGTGAAAAAAAAAAGTGATGGGCCATTATAGCCACGGTCAATTGTATAATGATAAATACCTTTGAAAATATCATTGTACCTCTAAATATAGTCTCTTTTTTTTTTTTTTTTGGAATGGAGGGCAAAGAAATTATTGCAATTTAGTAATTTACACTGCAATAAATCTATACACACGGTAAATATACGATGTCTTTTAATATATATATATATATATATATATATATATATATATATATATATATATATATATATATATATATCTTAATGTCATTGATTTTGAGAATTTTAATGTTTTATTTTTAATGTCATGATTTTGGGACTCCTAGGGATTAGCTTTCTGGTTTGTCCTAGTATTGGTAAAAGTAGAAGTGTCAATGGAAGTACATAAAAATGGGAAATATGTCTCAATAAAAGCCCTTCCATCTTCCATCTTCCAAATCTTCGTTTCCATTGGAGCTAATTCTCAGTCCTTTATTTACATCGCGTTCATATAAATATTTTATATCCAATTTCTATTAAATAAAATATGTTGCCCATTAAAAGAATAATTATTAGAAGAAAAAATAGACTATAATTTTTAATGAAGGTATCCTTCAACCATCCACCGTATTTATACGGAACAGAATATATAGCTTATTAAAAAAAAATTCAAGGTTTTATTAAGGGTAATATATATATATATAACATTTTATTTTGGATCTAAGACACTCTCCATGCACATTCATTAATAAACAAATAAATAAATAAAATATTTTTATCAAACCCAATAAATAATAATTTCTATTTTAAAATATATAACGCAACTGATCAAACTTTAAATTTTTTTCTTTAAACATCACCAATTCTAGTTCTATAAACCTCAAAGCTTATATAATTAATAATTTCAGGAAAACACCCATATTAATCAAACAAATAATAATTTCACCATACAGTCAAATGCGAATCTAAAATACTAAAACAATACAATCTACAGCCATAAAGTGAGCCGATATCAATAAAAAGTAATCGTGTCCTTCAACTTTGAACAGAATATCTTATAAACATTCTTTATAATTTGGGGCTCGATAAATACTCACAAATTGACAAGAACACCTTTTTTTTCCCAGTTGCCATCAGGCGTTTTATTGAAACAATAAATCCGAACTACAAATTTCTCATTGATATTCAATGAGTTTCTTTATGCAAAAAATCAGATATCCAATTGCAATGAAAAAATGACACCAGCTTGCCTCTCCCGGTAGAAAAGATTGAGGAAAAAGGAATAGCCCAGCAAGCAAAACTCGACGTTAATGCCGCGTGTAATGAGACTTATGACAGGGTTGCGGTGTGAAAAAAATATTATTCAGCCTTCTGAAAGGTTGCGGTGCGAGTAAATATTATTCAGTCTTCTGAAACAGTGATTTAGCTAATTGAAGGTTAGTTGATTGAGAGAACTTGGGAGGTAATGTCATTAGCGGATCATCCCCGCTTAGTTTTTGAAACGCCATCCCCAACGTGAATCCCAAGGCACGACCTACAGGAACTGCAACTGCATTTCCAATTTGACGATACCTGCAAAAAAGTTCAGAAGCTGGTCATATAAACACCATGCTCGTTACTGCGGTCACCGCACGCCCGCACACATGCATATACATAAGAGATTGAGAACAGGACAGTGTATACACTTTATAGGAGGTAGGAAATAGCAATTTCATCACTCAAAGAACCAGTTATGGAAACAAAATTCACTAGCCAAAACTAACAGGGCTGTGCAAACATCGATTGGACCACTGTTCTAAAGCATATAAACAGGGTACAACTCTCAGCCTCGCTTTTATTCAAAACCTTTTGAGAAATCCAAAAGCAGTTGCTGCACAACATTGTCCCCAGGGAAAAACAGCACCTGCAACAGCCGTTGTTTTGACAACAGATTGGGTGATCAAGCGACAGGGTCAACTGGCAGGTAATTGGTCAACCCGCTTGTTTAACTAGAAATTATTTGAGTTAAGCTAGCATCTAAACTATATGTATTAGCCTATAATTATGCCAAAGTAATGATAGATTGTTGAGATATTAAATTTTTAAGTCCTTGATGAAATTTTAAGAAAATAATAATAATAATAACTTCAATGGAAACATATAATAGGTATAACTAAAAACCTAAGTTCACATGTATTAGGAACAACCAAAGGAATATAACTAATACACATGCTAAATTAAATTATCATTCTCCACAACTCTTATCCAAAGATTTTAGACTGGTGCCACTCGGACCAATCCAGTCAAACCAGATTGTTTTGACAAGCTTTCACTAGTTATGATTGGGTTTCTGAACAGTTTCAATTTCCAAATGACCTGCTATGAGCACTAGGTCAGTTTCGAGGTGGTTCACTGGTTAAAAAATGTCTTCCTTTTCTTTTCAAAAGTATGCACACAGACGCTGTCAGATGTTTTTGAGAAGGAAAAAAAATAGAAATTTTTTGAAGAAATATACTAACCTTTGTTTAACTGTCCCGCAGAATCTATAATAATCAGGAAAACCTTGCAGCCTTGCACATTCTCGTATGGTGAGAACTCGATCTTGCTCCGGATGCAGCACCGCCTACAAATGCATGAAGAGTTATTAAAGTAAAAAAATATATGATTATAAGCTTAAACAAGAGCAAGGAGGGACCTGGCTGTGAAGATCCGGAAAAGTAACAACAGTCGACACTGTTTCATCCCACCATAATCTCGCATATGGCCTAAACAGATACTCAGATCTTTAAAATGTTTGAAAAAAAAAATCAATAAGAGAGGAAACAGGAGAAAAACTGTAACCTTCTAGACTTTCCTCCTTCGAAATTTAAGGCAAAATCAGGTACCTACAAGCAAATAAAACACAGCTTAAATGAGTGCCAGTGCCCACTAAGCATGACATCAAAGTCCTAATTTACAACAGCCATAATGCAGTCCCTTTCACCCAGTCAACAAAATTTCAATACCTTCTGATCTGTTCCTGTCCATTACAACAAACTCGTTTTGTTTAACCACCTCCCAATAGCTTTATGAAATATTTCAGTACTTCAAATCCCATTTACCTTATCTGTTCTTTTCCCCCTTGTCCAAATCATTTTTTGTATGCTAAAGTATATTTCAGAAATAAACATGTGATTGATATGTTTTATTCTATTATTTCTTGCCCACCAACAATAAGCAGGTATTTACTAAGTGCAGTTTGGATATTTAGCTGAAAAGAGATCAAAATATAAAATATGACTGTTGATTTCCTCTCAAATGGTTATTAACAGTAACGATCAGGTGGTTAGTCTTTAAATGTGAGCGATAGTTCTGGTTGAGGGAAAATATTTGTTTAATTTGGCAGGGACAAGACATGATCTTGAACCCAACTTGAATCCATTAAAGTGTGTTTGGAGCTGGCTGCACAGAAAAGATCGATCAAGTATCAATGCTTTCTCTTCCATTGTTGAGGCTGGCTGCCAAATTGACTGCAAATTCCCTTCATTTTGTTTTTTAGAAGTATTCACATATATATCTTGGAGCACAATGTATCTACAGAACTATTTAACCATCTCTAGATAACTTTTCTTATAACAGAATAAGTAAGAGTTTAGGAGACAATAATTGTAAAACTAGAGATCATTTCATTGCATAATTCAAAATGCAGGAAAGCATGCCCACAAGCGACATATATTTAAAATCACATATATTCCTATCCGCAATTTATTTCACATTCATTAACTGAAAAAAAGAGTCGATCTGACAAAGGAAAATGCAATAAAGCACTAACCAGGGGCTTTCCGGATGGCAACAGCATTTGCTCTTTTGTTGGAGCCCGCCGGGCAACATTGTCAGCTCCTACAACCACACCAGGTAGGTCCCTGAAATTTGCTCCCTAAAAGAATTTCTACATGAGAAAGAAAATCAAGGAATGAATCTCAGCATACCAATCCACAGAATCCATATTTATCCAACCTTTTTTTTAGGAATTTGGCAAACTCGAGCAAAATCTTCTTCAGTCAATGAATAAGGACGATGGTCATATAGCAAATTGATCATTCTTGTTCCACTGAGCTCAGAACCAGTCATGTCTACAGAGCCAGAAGAGAGAAAGATTAAAAAACAATTATGTAGTCAGCAATTAGCTCCGTGAACTCTCCAAAAGTTTTATCTTATTTTTAAAATATACAAATGCATGTTTCACCAAATGTCCAAAAGCTGACAGCCTTAAATAGGAGAACAATTTTCATTCCTTCATCTGGTTGACACTCCAGTTTGGAAAGAACTCAAAATTGTGATAAAATTATATGAACAATATGGTAGTTACTTGCATGAATACAATCGGGGGAAACACAGTTTGAATATCTTATCATTATTAACCGACAGCAAAACCTGCCATGAATCTTTATCTTTTTGCTCTGATGATGGATAAAAAAAATTAAGCATATTCCAGATGACACACTTTGACTTGAACTTTTTGTGGCAACAACTCTAGTAGATTAAAAAAGAGCTTGAGTTAATTGAAAGTTGAATAGTGGGAAAGCAACCTAGAGTCCAAACTCAAAAGGGTTCAAATTAAGCAGAAACAAGTTTAATAAATGTATTGTAACTTTAGCAGCATATAGGAAAAGAAGGAGAATATGTAAACTTAGATGCATGCAAAGGAATTGATACTATAACTATTATGCAATGCAACAATTTAAACAAAAAGGAGAGAGTATCATACCTATCTATAGCAATAGTAGATCTAAATGCAAAGAGAAGATGTACAGATCTATGGTTGAGCCACCTAAGAGTCCATTTTTCAGGTGCTCATGCAGTGTGGAAATAGAAACAAACTCGCCATATAATTAAATTTTACAAAAATATCATTCATAAACCATTTTTGATTGAGCTCCAAACTCATCAACTTTATCACAAGAATTTGTCACTACTTTATTTCCAGTATTTGTCATTATCTCTCACAATTTAGGAGACTATAGGGTTGAGATTAAACAGTCACGTTAAGACAATGAAAGGCATAAGCTTGTTTGTAAAAAGCAACATAGGAGTCAAAGACAACTGCCAAACTCAAATATAGGTCTCAAAAAATTCAAATTTGGCCCCCATGAAACATTGTTAGGATAAGGTTCCCTACAATTTGAATAGATCTATACTGTTAAATTCTGAATCTTGACATGCATTTTGCTTTTCTTTCATTTAGCATATAGAACTTTTGGCATGAAAGGTAAAGAGAACCAAGATGGTCAAGTTTTTCTGTTTTGCCACATTATTTTATTGGTTTATTGCCAAAGTTTTATAACTTCTCTAATGTGAAAACATTCTAAAAGTTTAATTTATTTAATAACCCAAAAAATGGAGATGAAAAGTTTAATTTATTTCATAGCTACCTCATTTAATTTCTTTTTATTTTTTTCAGAATTATTATGTTGTTGGTAATGTTAAACATTTAGCGCACACACTCATAATGAACGAGAACTCACAGGGACAAGATGTGGAATAAAAGAACAAACAGTAAATCAAGAGGAAGTAAGAAAGAAGAGAATGGTCAAAAGAAACCATAAACATATTCAGTCGTTTGCTTTCTCATAGACCATTACTATCTCTGCAGCTTTGGAGCAAATTATCCCAAGGAATATAAGCAATGAGCTTGCAAATGCTTCTTTGAAATTGGCAGATGCTTGTTAGCTATAGAGTCAAAGCAAGACGGTTGAACTCCAGATGCACAACTAGATTACTATGTGATCCTAAGAACCCACTAAGTTGGAAGTTTTCACCATTTGACCAATTATGCTTCTTAATAGAAATTGTCGGACATAATCATCATGTTCAATAAGCATAACTGAGATGGAAACTAGAAGAGAATGAAGACAAAAAGGAGTTGGATTACCATGAGAACCAATTGAAGATAAAAGAGGACCATATGAGATGGTTTAGCCTATATCCAGCTTGAATGTAGAGAGGCACTGGTGTGGCCTTAAACAGTCAAAAATAAAAGATTTCCCATGGATGGAAGAAATTGTATAAATAGGAACTTCAGCTTATTAAACTACCACTTAGTTAATTGAGTTGAGATGGATCCCTATATTACCGATATATAACTATATAATTTACAGATCGCTCTACTCGAGATAAGATAAGCTCAAAATCTAATTATGAAGTAGCTTGTCATAGAAATCCTAAAATTTCAATTATTTCATCACCCAAATTTAGAAAGTTGCATTTTAACAGTCCAACCGCATCCACATTTACATTTACAAAAGATAACATTGCGATGCCTCTGGTATAGCAATTGAGATTATTAATATTACCAAATTTTGCAATTTAGGAGTAATCACATTACCATTTCTTGTTGACCTTATGAATTGTTGAAAGTCAGTTTCTGGAGGCTTGTTGTATGCCATTTTCTCACGGGTTTCATGGCTTGTGACCTTTAACATCAAGTAAGATGAGAGTAAAATAGAATTACTAAAGTTGTCCATCAATAAATGGAAATACAGCATACAGTGAACCTACATCTGGAAGATCTGAAATGGCATCACGAAGAACTGTGGCTTTTTCTAGATCATCACGAGGTTGATCTTCATCATAGGCAACAGTGTTCCGCTGCAATAACCAATCAAATCATCAACTCACTGTAGGCTGCAGATAAATGTGATTTCAGACCTTTGTGAAAGAAAACTGATACCTCAAACTCAGGTGGAGGCCAATATCTGACAATGACATCATGAGAAGGAAGTGGAAATTGAGGCAGTTTCTGCAGAGGAAAAGAAAGCAATAAAACAATTACATGGTCATTTAACATCACAAAGAGATCAAGATATTCAAACTGTCATATATGCCTGATGAATGTTACGTCTTTTAGCAATTGAAATTTCATGTTGTCTTGGCCACTGAAGATTACTTACAGCACATAAGAATGGTTGTTCATTTTTTTTATTTTAAATGGTCTTCTTATAGACTTATTCTAAATACAAGTTTTGGGGAAATGAATGGGTCAAGCTCCCTATAGAATATCATTATGATGATTGACACCATGAATTATGAAACTTGCCTCTTTGGGATGAGCTCCCCACAAGAAAACACGCAGCCGAAATTGTGGAAGACCATAACAACCAGCTGCAACGGTGCCAAGCCTTGCTTGGTATTTCATATGCACCAATCGGCTTAAAGCATATCTAGCAAATGAAGCCTTGTCAAATCTAAGGATGTCAACTACATTTTCCATCAGCACATATTTAGGTTTTAAGAACTGCACTATGTCCATGAAGACTACAATCTGAATATTTCTTTCATCAGCAAGTGGAGAATCAACATTTCTATAGCGATTATAGCCACTAATCCCTTGGCATGGAGGACCTCCACAAATCACATCAGCATCACCCTGGTACATATTGATTCATTAGGAAAATGCTGGTATAAGAGTTTAGACAGCATCCCAACCTGTAGCAACAGTGAAAGAGAACTCACAGGAAGTGGCAAGATCTTGGATTTGAACCCCTCTCTTACAAAATCCCGTATAGAATCTTCACAGTTACTGAAAATTTTCAAATCAATAGGTAATATTGGACAGAGTCAAGCAGAAATATTGCATTCTAAAAAGCATACCTTAAGCCTTCAATTGGTTCCCATGAATCTTCACTGGTACTATAACCCTTCCAGTGCACCTAACGAAATAGCTATGAGTAGAAAATCATCTTCACCAAACTACAATATCAAACAAAAAATGAATATGAATTATGACCCATGATGTTTAAGAGAAAACAAAGTTTCATTTATTTAAACGTGCAATTTCACGCCTTTTTTACCATTTATTTTAAACATGTTCTAATACTTGACCTCTAAAATTATTTAGGGAACATGCTTGTAGACTTGAGCAGAAAGTAGTCAAAACCCAAGTAAACTTCACAAATAAAAATTTGAGAGGAAGAAGGATTGGTACTTAAACACTAATTTTATTTATTAATGCTTTTATATCAATGCAAAGTCCAAAATTCTTCTACTACAATATGTTCTATTCTTTTGCAAACTTATCAGTTTATATTTTTAACGCTAAAAATGATATCAAGATCATCAGCTTGACTCTCAAAAGCACGAGACATGGACTTCCCTTAATAACAACCATTTGGAATCGTTTATTTATTTAATGTGAATTGATCCTGAAACGCAGTTATAAAAATTAACATCCCATTAATTATAAAGTTTGGGGTATGAAAGATGATGTCTTATGCAGTGAACTAACAGAAATTTTGAGAATGGCAATTGTCATGAAGTACCTTAAATTTCAGCCCACGACTTCCTCTCTTATCAGTCTTCCCATAACAAATGTCAACAAGCCTAGCGACTTCATATTCACCAGGAGCAGTATCATCATCATTTGAAGAATTTTTATTTTGTTTTGACATACTTGATGCCATTGACCGTGACTTATGTGTCCTTCCTACATCATTGACCGCATATCGTTTGCATAGCTTTTTCCATTCCTTCAATAGTTCAAGAAAATCCTCGGCAGCTTCATTCCTAACCTATATTTAAGACCATCATATATCTCATACAATTCCATTTTTTTACAGAACTAGCAGTAATCAAATGGTAGATCAGGCACACTCACATGTGTCTCCGGATGATTTAACTTCAAGCTTTGACATGCAGACTCATCACTGTCTAGCGCCCATCTCTAAAATAAAAGGGGAACAAAACTAAAGAACAATCATGTGTGTGCTTAAACATGAAATTTCTTGACTTCGAGGAAGCAACATTACAAAATTTCAAGAAAGTACCGTCACAAGATCGACACAAGAAACTTTGGCACCAAGGCATAATCCAGTTGACATTCCACCACAGCCAGAGAAAAGATCTAGTAGTGTCAACTTTGCTTTGTAACTTCCACAAGTGGACATGTTGTCCATTGAAATATCACTGGGAGTTGCAGAACGAGAATCACAGAAAGGCAGTGGTGATAACTCATGTCCCTTTAATGAACAATCTGGAGACAGAACATCAGATGTACAAGTGTCATGCCAGGTTCAAAGCTTTCATCGTTTCATAGTCAGTTTTGTATATTTTATGGAACAAAAGGAGGAATTCAAGGTTATGCAAACACATGGTAATTACCAGGCTGTTCAAGAAAACCAAAAGCAGCAGGATGCCAAAAATAAAGTGAAAGTACCACTCAATCCTGAAACTTGTGAGATTCCAAAAATGGTTTTTATTATGCTCTTTTACACACCACTTTGAGTTAAAACCAACCCAGCTTGATAATTGAAAAAAGCCCTCCACTATATTGTGCTTGAAAGAATTGGAGAGAGACTGATGACCACCACTTAAAGTCAATGTTCCAAAATGAAGAAGCATCACGGCATAAACAAAAGAAAGGACCACCTACTGAAACAGAACTATAAAGATTTGTTTGAAAAGAAATTGGAACAAATACAAGATGAATGTTTCCTACTTTTAGCCTGTGAAATATCAAAAAATAGATTAATAGAGTGCCCAAGAGGATTGGTTAATATATATATATATATATATATATATATTTTTTTTTTTTTTTTTTTTTTTTTTTTTTAAAAGAGCACTATAATATGAAAGTCCTGAGCCCTAGTTGCTGCACTGATTCAGATGCCTTTCTTAAAAGACAGCTGGGGCAACAAGAGCATTCCAAACTAGTTGGGGTTGGCTGTATGCATCCTTTTATGCCATTCAGCTGAGGCAGAGCGAATGAACATAAATATGTTGACATGAATGTATCCATGCTAGAACGTATAAAAGGATGCGTAAGAGAAATTCATTTAGTAGGAGAAAGAAAAGAGACGCCATTAATGGATGGACTATCTTAAAGATATTGTTAGATCAGATGCTATCTAATCCTGCTGTTTTTGAAAAGTGTGTTGTCTTCCCTACAAACACCACCAGCCAGCATTATATCTGATCATTAAAGAGTCAAAAACAAACAAAAATACACAATAATGGCTTATATTTATAGCATTCAGACACTGCAATGAAACTGTCATCAACCAGTTCAAATTTTGTCTTACATACAAGTGTTATCTTCCCTTTTAGAATCTGTTTTTTTGTTTCTCCGAGGTGGATAGATGGTGACAGTACTTCAAACAGTATATCATACTGATCAAGGATACTATTTTAGCTTCAACCTATGCACCTTTTTATCTAGGAAGAAAAGATTGGCAACAGATAAGCACCAGTAACCCACAATAACTAATTGCATACTGGAATAAACACTCTTATCACAATACACTATCTTCCAGCTGATGCAAGTATTGGAGGAAAGAATAAAAGATCCAAAGGAATTATTTTCCACCATGTAGTACTCGACACGCAAGACTCAGATTTGTGATACAGAATTGGTGGCATTAAGGGAGGTGATTTAATCAATTAATGCGTCAATATGTAATTTTATGTTTTTTGAATTAGAATGAAGCGAAGATATTGTTGAATTTGTCTCTTATTAGCTGTTCTTTCTCAGTATCCTAAGGTTCTTTCTTTCCCTCTCATTACCTACAAACCTAACAGTTGGGATCAAAATTTACCAAGCCTGAAACATGTGAAATTTGATGTTTGGGGCTTATCAAGCACATTGGCTCCTGACCAATAATATCTCATGCCTTCCATTGATTGATGAAACTGTTCCTTCCCTTCCTCCATTTCACATGCAATTGCAGCAAGACTCAAACAGCAACTCAGTAACAGGAGTAGACTTTAAATTCTTACCAGTCAGCAAAGTTCGAAATGTTGAATAATCCACACAGTATTCCATGTCAAAGTAGAAGTCAGATGCTGGTGTTGAATGAAATTTTAAATCTAGCTGAAACAAGTAGCAATTTTTTAAATTAGCATGCAAAATAAATTAATTAGGGCAAAAAAGGAAGAGATACCATCAAAGCCTACAAAAACTTCAAAAGGCAGCAGCTTCCCGAAGATTATTGAAATTGATAAAAATCTAGAAGTAAGACTGAACCTTACCCTAGGTGATATCTGTACAACAGTGACTTTAGAAATAATGCAATCTATTGGATTATCATTCATCACTGTGGAATAAAATAACCGCTTATTGTCATGAAAATCAGCTGCTTCTTTCATCACCTGAGGAGACGTAAGAGTGAAGAATTCAATGCAAAATAAATAAATTATTCAATCCAATAAAATTTATGTACTCACCGTTTCCTCAGCTCTGTAAAACCATTGGACCCTAAAATAATCTTCCCTGTCTGTTGTCTTGAAAAACTCTAAGATACTACCAATATGATTTTTTGCCCCTTCGCCCTACAAATTGCTCCAATAGATAGATTAATGGTTCTGAAAAAACTCAAAACCTTTTTTCCCTGATAGTTTAGTAAAAGAAGTGTAGGCAATGCAATACTCCATTCTTGTGCCTAAGCTCTACTACGAAATAGGCTAATCCAAATTGTGCTAGCAACCATCCTGAAAAATCAATTTCAGAGGGGCAAGTGCAAAATAAAGAAATGCTGCATGATTAGGTAACAAAAAAATAAAATATATAGAACTTATTATTTAAAAATTTAGAGTATTAACATTTAGTCTGAATATCATCCCACATCTGAGTGTTTTCTTGCAAGCAGAATTGTAAGAGAGACAAACAATATACACATACCAAGCAAATGCTTGGTCAATTAAATGAGGCTGACAAGCTGAAATAAGCATTGGAGCAAAATAACAGCTATTATGTAATGGAATTTTGAGTTCATATTATGTGACACCATATTGTTAACAAGAAGCTTGTACATAACATACATAGAATAACAGCTTCTACCAAGGGTATGCAACTTGTGACCTCAAAAATATAGCCTAATCATAGGGTAGCAAAAGTACGAGTAGCATCAAAATAATGATGATTTAATCTGATAAGAAGATGAAATGGTAATGTTGCACATAAGAAAAGAAATATCCATCTTCAGTAAATTCTCATAAAAAATAGGTGCATTTACCTTTACATAGACACAATCTCCAAGATTAATGACGCGACCTTCAATATCAGCCTGAGTGTAATGGCATTCAACATTCCAAACAACCTTATCTTCATCATCATCACTGAACAAACATGCATAAACAAAAATTGACAAGCAAAAAACCATAAGATGCTAAAACATCATTGAAATAGGATACATAAAACAACAAATACCACACAGATAGAATAGTTCATAACTGATTGCTTACTCTAAAGCGAGTCTTGGATGCTTGGTTCTCTTACTCTGCAAACTCAAAGATGCCCGCCATGAATATTGGAATAATCAAAATCTAAGGCAAATAGAATTAAAACAAGTAGCGTATGATTTACAGATAATTCCGTGCACTAAAAGTTATGGAGCATGTCAGGTCACCACTTACTAGGAAGGATAAGATATCACTTGTTTGATCTGAAATCTTAATTAGCCAATACTACTAACTTGTTACAGGTGCAAAGGCCACACAGCAAATCATTTTGTTAAGTTTGTTTTTTCAGTTTTAGCAGCAATGCAACTCCAGGAAACTAATTTTTATACTAATCTTTTTTCAATCTCTGGGATTAGAGGTTTGTATCTTAAGATCCTAGAGGAGGTTTTTCTGACACAAAACTGTTGGTTAACAGACTGGGCGACATTCTTAGGCATGCTGTTTATGTGATAATCTGGTCTGTTTGGTTGGAGGACAATTCTGGAATCTTCAACACAAGCAACCACTCTTATATATTATTTGGATGGTATAGTGTACTTCACTTCTTATATACATACTATTTTGCAGGTCTATTTCAGGGGTTTTCCATAGTCAAGATGCAAGTTATAAGAGGGGTACCTTATCATCTAAAGCAGCATGTTCTAGTTCTTAATTAAATTATGTCAGAAAAAGAAAAGAAAAACATCAAATTGACAATCATCTTTTGATATACATGTAAGATTGATGTTAGGCACAGGCCCTGCAGCATTTGAACCTATATAACCTGTTAAGACCCATGATTGCTGTGACAACCACATAAAAGAAAATCTGCAACCAGAAGTTACCTTGAAAATCAGTAATAGTTCGTGTTCTAGTGCAACAAACTCATTTACAGTTAATCAGGCATAATTGATATACATCTACCAGCAGGAGGAAGTACAGAATTCTGATGACCCGATGACCATCTAAAACGTTTGAATAAATAAAATAACAAAACACCAGATTATCTTAAGAATTGCAACAAGATCTTATATGGTTGCCAAATTTTCACGTGGCAACAATAAATTCACATACAAAAGTCAGATGAACCAAGCACAAATATAACTATTATCACCCAGTAAGACTGTTAGAGCCCCCCAAATTACCTAATACTGAAATAAAAGTGCAATAAAAAAGAGTGCCAAATATGTACTGAAAATCAAGTAAAAGATAAAAATAAATATATAATAAAACAAGAATTTATTAGTCACCTTCATTTCATATCGCCAATGCCACCTTTCTTGAGCTTCGTCATGGGGGACAGGATCTCCAATCAGGGAACAATTACCTCTGTGTTCCTTCTGCTTCTTCCCTGAAGAAGCCTTCTCCAAAGACCGTTCTTTACCAGAATTCTTCTTTGGAGATTGCTTCTTACCTGACTTGTTTTCCCCATTTTCAGCCACAACAATAGAGTTTGTCCGGGGAGACCGTCTCAAGAGCTTTTCATCTGACATTCCTGAAACAGAATTTTTTTTACGAATTTTAACCCTCTTAGAAGGGCATGCATCCTTCGAATCAAAAATCCCACTGGAACAAGATATCACTTCAAAATTCCCATCCCCATCCAATGCCGAGGACCATCTACAAGATTTTATGGGAGACTCGTTAATAACAGCATTTTCATTTGCAAAATCAAAACTTGGGGACATCCTCAACGGCTCCTCCTCAAACACACTTGAGCCATCATCACGTTTTACCATCCCAGTTTGACTCTCATTATCTCCATGCCATGGAAGCAATAGCGGTTTGGCTTCAAACTCTCCCGAATCCCCTACTTCAGAGTCAGAAATTGTCAACAAAACAGACTGACAACCACGCTTTTCACAGCATCCCAGTTTACCATTTGCTGAACTGCATGCTACAGGTGACCCCTTTGATAAGTCCTTACTCGAGCATTCTACTTTCAAACAATTTCTTTCATTCTCTTCGCTAAAACACAAGCATGCATGAGCTAATTACTAACTAGCAGCTATAAAATTAAAATTAAAAAAAAAAAAAAAAAAAAAACCAATAAAAAGTCGACAAATAAATTTACTGTGTGGTAAAATTATTACTTTACTATGAAGCGCGAGCATTTTTCACTCTGCAGAAAATCAAGAACCCATTGTTAACATTGAAGCAAACACAAGTCCGCAATCCATAACAAAAGGAAAAAAATAATAACAGACTAAAGAGCGTGCAGAAGAGAAACGACACCTGAACTAAGGCAAACTGTACGTCCAATCGGCCGTTTTGATTTCTCGGTGACCTTGACATCTCGTCAGACACTCTCTTTCTCTTCAAGAAAGTCCTCACTTTACTGACCGCAACCTCCGCGTACCCATTTGCCAGCCTCGGGGACCTCCTCAAGCGCGCTGTATCCGCCAAAACAACTGAAGCGTTTCGTTCACTAACAACAATCTCCATGTCCGCACTTGACAGCCTCGGCGACCTCCTCAAAGCTGAAGAATCCAACAAAACTGTTCGGTTGGCGGCAACATTTTGCTTGCGCGAATTCCTCACCCTTGAGGACCTCGACGGGATTTTGCGGTCAACAGTAACGTTTCGAGCAGAGCATTTCGTTTTAGAAACGTTTCGGCTGTGCTTTTTCCTCGAAACGCTTTGGGGAGAAGCAGGCGTGGGTTCAAGCCTCGGAGATCGTCTGAGGGAAATGTGAGTTGTTTTGGGTTTGTTAGATTTGGGGGTTTTTGAAGGTACATTGTTGTTTGGTGGAGCTAATCTTGGAGATCTTCTTGAGGTAGAAGTGGATTCGGACAAAGGTGTTAATTTTGGTCTTGAATCCGTTGGTGATGATGACGATTTCATTGCATGAGATAAGATTTGAGAGGGGAGTTCGGGATTATTTGAGATAGGTAGCAGAGTGTTCGAATCTTCGATTAACTAGAAATAGAGAGTTCTCAAAACAAGAGAGAGATCTCTGACAGGCACAGTCGTGGACGGAGCACTAAAGGGATGGACCAAGCGATTCCCGACAAGACTCCCGGATTTTGAAAAGCAAGTCTCCGCACTGAAGGGGATGGGAATTGATAATTTCACCGCAACCGGATAGAATGATAATTTCACTGCACCCGGGATTTTAAAACAATAAGCAAGAAAACTGTTTTCTTTTATTTTATAAAGAAAACACTTTTTTAAATTTAAAAATAAAAAAAATAATGATTAAATATTTATTTTATTATTATATATTTTATTTGAATTGAATTTTTTTAATTTTATTGTTTTTTTTTAATTTTTTAATATGTCAAATTTAATTTTTTTATTTATTTTATTTAAAATAATTTATGAAATTAAAAAAAATCAATTTTATTTTTTTTTACTTTTTTATATATTAGATTTGGTTCTCATTCTCTTAGTTACTGTTTATTTTATTTAAAATAATTTATGAAATTATAATTTTTTTAATTTCATCATTCTTTAATTTTGTTATTTATCAAATTTGATCCTTATTTTTCTAATAAACATGAAAAAATAGAGCATTAATAAGTTATTTTTAAGCTCGTTTTTCATAGTATAGTTAAACACTTAGAACTATTTTTAATATATTTTTTCATGACACTGTTAAATATCAAAAATTATCAACTTTACATGAACTAATTTTTCATGAAAACTAATTTTTAAAAACAAGCCAAGATATAAGTGTTTATTTGGTATTTTGATAGCTTTTATAATTACAATTTAAAAAAAGTTAATTTTAAAAAAATTATAAATTATAGCTTTTTGTGATCAATGTTTCAAGGAAAGGCTTCAAGTAGAATCCATGCATAAATATAATATGGTGTGTGTTAATTAACTAATATTTTCAAAACTTTGTTTGGAGTAAATTACAATTCCAATCACACCACCACTAAATGAACTGTTGAAGGAATGGGTTAAAAATTTTGATGAATAGTTTAGGTTTAAATAAAACTTTAAAAAATAAAATTGTGTATGGATATTGTTGTTTTCAATCCAGATGCAATCTAAAATTTAATAATATTTGTAAAATTATATAAAAGAAATTACGCTTATATCATAGCTATATATATATAATTATAAATACAAAAATATAGTGTATGTTAATTAACTAAATATTTTTAAAAATGTGATCGGAGTAAAATACAATTTCAATTAACTGTTGAAGGAATGGGTTATAAATTTTATGAATAGTTTAGTTTCAAATAAAACTTGAAAAAATGAAGTTGTGTATGGATATTGTTATTCTCAATCCATAACTAATCAAAAATTTAATAATATATTTAAAATTATAAAAAACAATTACACTTGTACCATAGCTATATCAGATATAATTATAAATACTATATAATTATAAATATAAAAATATGGTATGTGTTAATTGACTAAGTATTTTCAAAACTATAATTGGAATAAAATACAATTTCAATTACATTACCAAATGAACTGCTAAAGGAATGAGTTAGAAATTTTATGAATAGTTTAGGTTTAAATAAAACTTGAAAAAATAAAGTTATGTATGGATATTGTTATTCTCAATCTAGACCTAGTCTAAAATTTAATAATATCACACTTGTCTAGCTCATTGGTCAACAACAAAGCTTGTCTTTGCGAAGGTCCTGGGTTCGATCCTCAAGAGTACCAGCCTGTCACCCCCGCGGTGCCTTACCTGCCTACTGGCTTGCAGGATGTTCAGTGGGCCCGGGAAATAGTCGTGGTGCGCGTAAGCTGGCCCGGACACCCCGGGTTACCAAAAAAAAAAAAAAATTAATAATATCTTTAAAATATATAAAAAAAATTACACTTATACCATAGCTATATTATATATAATTATAAATACAAAACGACAGGGGTGGTAAAAGTAAAATTCACTATTCAAAACATTATGGATTTTACCATTTATTTCTACAATGCCTATATTGGTTATTCAACTTTATTTATTTGTAATTTCATTTTTTAGAGTTATATTAACATGTTTTTACGTGTTGAGATTTATTTCACTGTGTATGCTTTCACATATAAAAAATATATAGATCAAGAATTTCATGATAAATTAAAGAAAAACGTTATGAAATAGAATTATAGGTTAGAGCTAAAAACATTAATAGAAGAAGGACCAAATTTAACAAAAAAAAATATATAGTTCTTTTTATTATTATTTTAGAGTAAAAAACTTCAATTTGGTATTTAAAGTTCCAATTCATATATTTATTTGATCCATGATGTTTTATATTTTTATATTTTCATCTTAAACTTTTATTATTTTATGTTCTAATATCTGGATGTTGAGATGAGAGAGAAGATTGTTAAAAAGATTAAGGAAAAAGATTAAGAATGGTGACATTCTTAACTCACATAAAAGTTGTTATTAGTGTTAATATTTTTTTTTTTTTTTTGTGAGAGAAGTTTAATGAAAATGATGTTACCCTATAACGATGACTAAAAAGTTAGACCAAGGTTCATGAACTTTTTTTATTCATTTATTTTTTCTTTTGTAGTGGTTAAATGGGGATTTAGGGTTGAGAGTTGGATTATCATGTTTCTATGATGTTTTATGTGAAATTAAGTTGAAAATAGGTTTTTATAATTGAAAGCATGATGTATGTTATAAATTACACAAGACTGGATACTGTATACTCGATTTTAACTCACATAAAAGTTGTTATTAATGTCAATATATATTTTTTTGGTGAGAGAAGTTTAATGAAAATGATGTTGCTCTATAACGATGACTAAAAAGGTAGACCAAGGTTCATGAACTTTTTTTATTCATTTATTTTTCCTTTTGTAGTGGTTAAATGGGGATTTAGGGTTGAGAGTTGGATTATCGATGTTTCTATGATGATTTTATGTGAAATTAAGTTGAAAATATATTTTTATAATTGAAAGCATGATGTATGTTATGAATTACAATACAGGATATTGTATACTCGATCAATGAGTTGAGTAGATTTATTATTAATTCAAGTATGAATTGTTGAAAAATAATAAATAGAACACTCAAATATTTAAGGTACTCATTATACTACAAGCTACATTGTTATACTAGATACCTAGTGTTAATAAAAGGTTATAGTGATGCAAATTAAATATATGACACCAATGATTCAAAATTCTCTAGTTGATATAATCAAAATCCATATGAGCCATAATGAAATTAGATTTTATAACTCTTGATGAAGCTATAAAAGAAGTAGAATAGCTTTGAAATTTCTTAGAGGACACTCAAAGCGTAAGAAAGTAGCAAAAATACCTAGTGAAAGAACACTGAACTATGAGCGCGTGGTCAATGCTTTTTCTACAATAAAACCATAATCTCATTTAGTTGTTTTTGGTTAATGGGTTTGATTTGCCAAAATTATGTTTTGCTATATTTTTTCCGAAATGAACTTGGAGTATAATTCAAAACGATGAGAGTTTGTAGCTCATTGCAAGCGGAAAATGTGAGACATGCAAGAAAAAATCATGAAAAAAACTGGAACGGGTGCACACTACATCCCAAGAAATTGCAATTTCTTTCTCCTTTTCAAAGAATTTCATTTAAAGGTCAAAATCAGAAACATGACAACCATGGGCTTTGATCCCAGGAACGAAGGAGCCCAGACACAGTTGGAGGAAGCGGAGCATGGCTGCAGAAATGTTCATTAGACACAGCACCATGCGTGCATGATAAATGGTTCATCTTCCTTCAATTTCTCTCATTCCAGAATATTAATGGATCTGGTTCTCAACCAGCGTTCACAGAACCAAGGGACTTGAAAAAACGAAAAAACAGAGAAACTAGTAGTAACTGGTATCTCATTTACACAAGGGGGTTTTATCTCGTCCACGTTTTTTAAAAAATAATTCAAAGAAAACTAATGCATCCGTAAGCGGAATCTTCAAGTTATTTAGAACACTGTTTAAATTTATTAATCGACAAGTGATACTGTCTTCCATAAGGGTAACTAAATCACTCTCCAGAATACAAGAAAACAAGATGTTCTAGAATTTTTTTTTTTAATGTTTCACAACCTTTCAAAACTAAAAACTAGCCATGGCAAGCAGCAATTTCCTTCCATGCTACGTAAACTGACAAATCGTTGAAATAAAACAATGGACCAAATAACTAGCATATGCACTACCTGGACATTAGTTTGGATGAAACCAAAAAAATAAAACATCATCAGCTATTACTGGCTGATACTGTTCGACTAGCAATTCAAATTGGAAATAATATTGTAGCAGTATCCTTGTTCGTTAGCCAAATGCTCGAAACAAGTTCCAACTGTTGCTACAAAAACTGTGCTCCAGGCCATGGACATTTTCATCTTCTGTCCAAGTAACTGGCAGCATCTGAAGTTTTAAGTTAACCACAGAAATTAAGCTTCTTCATAACTTTGGCATAGGCTGCAGGTACAGTAGATGGTTGTCTCAGCCGACGTTTCGATTTCTTTGACTGCATTAAACATAAAATTTCTGTCAATCACAAATGAAATCAGCTAATGCCAAATCACACCCCCCTAATAAAAGAAAAACAAACTGTAAGATCTGAACAAGAGGATTTTCTGCTGGTAACTACAACTTTTGGAACTTGGGAGGAGAGCAGTGGGTGGTGGGGGCACCTAGAAATAAGTAAACAGTTGAAGATGTAATCATCTTATTTTTTATTGAGTGAAGTTCAAACCAAAATGAATGCTCATCAACCCCACTTCTCCATTGAGAAAAGAATCCTCAAAATGCCACCTTTCATTGAGTATCATTCCTTAAACTGGGTTAACACAAGAGTACTAGGCAAAAAAACTCCAACATAAATGCAACAGAAGGGTACTATCATTCCTTAAATTGGATACAGTAAACAGAAGTTAATAAGATATTTGTGCCCGCCATCAAAAAAACTCTTCAACATCAAAATGCAAGCGAAAAGGAAATAGAGCTGAGCACATCAGGACTAAAAGAGATCATATATGCAAACAGCCTAGGATTGGAAAATGACACAAAAAAGATGTTCAATTAAAAACAAGTGCTGAACTAGCATTCTTTATGATGGCAAGATAGAGAAACCAGAGCAAACATTGCAAACTTACAGATGAACATCACATATAAATGAAACTGGGCCACCTGAAAATGTATTTTGAGTACTAAAGGAGGCTCCTCCTTATCTCCAAACTTAGAAAGCTAAATAACATGTCCAGTGTAAACTTGATTCATAAGCGGATTGTAGTCAAGCATCACTACAACTTTGCAAAAAGCATGACTTATGAAATGCTAAGTAGAATTAGCATGCACTTTATATAATCAAGAAAACAGCTATATAGTTATCAACTTATGGAAAACATGTAGCTAAAGACTATCTAGTTTCAATATCATGAAAAGGAAAGGAAAATGACAGCATGAAATTACTGAAAGACATACCTTCGAGTGCGCATTGTGATTCTTGCCCTCCCTCCAGCGACGAATAGTCCCATCATTCATTGTCCTGAATCTTTCCTTATAGGACCTGATAAGGACAAACTTAAACCAGTTATTCACAGAAATTTAAATAGCATTTTCATAGAAAGAAAAGAAACCGAGTAAAACAGCTTAAACTCACGAGTACGCCTTCATTTTAATCTTTTTTACTTTGGAGGTGCGTGGAGTCATTGGCTTCCTCCTCTTTTTCCGCTCCCTTGATGAAACATGACGCACTTGCACCAACTGGAACACCACAAAGAAATCTACAATTGCATTAAAAAGAAATTCAAAGTGATTTGGATTTAACATCAAATGGAAAATTCCTGGACTCGTTTTGATTGTTAGGATGGAAAAGGAAGGGATCAGAACATCTACATACACTCCTATATAAAATAGAAAGCCGAACTCAAGATAATATATTACGCTTCCGTATAAAAAATTTCAACTTCTCTATCCATTTTATAAGCGGTTGCTGAGAAGGTAAATGAAAAACTGGCATTTCCAATGTATTAGCTAATAGGCTAGGATGCACAGCATGGCTAGTCAAGTGTTGGAACAAATTTGACATGGGTTCTTCTAATTCTTCTTCAGAACTCAACTCCTCGCCAATAACGACTATCTCATTTTAGACTATAATTCTACAAGCAATAGTTTTATGCCAATTATTTTGCAAATTCTCAAGATTAAAGAAAATGATTGGCATTTGCTGCAAAATTATTGAATCACGTATAGAATGAGGTACATTTAGTAAGACCTGAAACAACAGTTAATGCAAAGATTGAACTACAGGTAACTAAATCTGGATAAAAGGTACACATTTCTTCGCGGCACTTCCTCAGTATTCATGCATACAAAAAAGAATCAACAAGCGAATAACCATGCAAAAAACAAAACAGAAGAAGCCCAAAAGCCTTACCGAGTGGGGGAGTTGAGACAGACGCGAAGAGGACAGAGCTGCCACCGAAGGAAGCTGAATAGGTAAAGAAGAAGATGTGTTCAAAAGGGACCCATTAAGATTCCATTTACGGGAAGCAGCGGCGAAATGGAGATGTCGGTGATAAGATTGCGGAGGCGGGTGGAGGAGCCGGTGTGAGGAGGAAACAGAGGCTAAAGATCGGAGCTTGGTGCATAATCTCTGCATTTCGGGAAGGAAAATGACGGGCTTTGAATTGATTAGAAGGAAAAACCGTCAGAGGATTCCATCACTGCTCTTTGGTGGGGTTTTGGTTTGGGGATTGTAGTTAGAGGCTGGGTGTTTGGAGAATGGTTTAACTGGAAGCCTTGTTCCTGGAGACATGTTTGCCTGTATCGAGTTAGGACTGTCCTTGCCTTGGACAATGCGGTGGGGGTAGATGACCGTGTAGATTTTTAAAAAATATTTTTTTGTTTTAAAATATATTAAAATAATATATTTTTTTATTTTTTAAAATTTATTTTTAATATTAGTGCATTAAAAATAATTAAAAAACATATACAAAAATTTTATTTTAAATTTTTAAATTTTTTTAAAAGATTCAAAAATATAATTAGTTCCCAATGCCAAACAAGTCTTCATCAATCTTATAATGGGTTAAATATGCATGCGGTTTTCTTTATTATAGGAATTATGCCAATTGGGTTCTTTATTTTTTTGATATTTTGATTAATGGTGTTTCTTTATGATATATTTTGTTATTTTAAGGTTGTGTTTGTTTTTGTGATTGGATGATGTTTTTGAATAATTTTGAAAAAAAAATTTAAATTATATTTTATAAGTATTTTTAAATTATTTTGATGTGTTGATATTAAAAATAAATTTTTTAAAAATAAAAAAATATTATTTTAATGAATCATAAGCGAAAATTACTTTAAAAAATAATTTTTACTATAATCTTAAACACACAAAATGTGTTCATTTAAGATGAGAAAAAAAAAAAGTCTAAAGACATAAGATTTTTGAAATTTCAATAATTAACACAGATACGAATTATTTTAAAAAATTTTAAGATATAATTGAAGCATAGTATATCTTTAAAATCTTTTTTTTCTTTATATATATATATATTGATGTAATTGCTCATGAGTGTGATCCACTCTAATTATTATTGGTGATTTTTTTTTAATATAGTTAAATTTATCTTGTTGAGATTTTTTTAATGATATTATTAATATTGTAATCATAGTTTTGATATACAAGATATTTTTTTTTCTTCTTTTTTTTTTTTTCATTGTAATTTATGCATCTCGTTTGACAATTTTTTAAAAATATTGCTTTTTTCACATGTCAATTCAAATCGCCTAATTGACATGTAATATAAACTGTGTTATTCAACTAATTTTTTTTAAACTATATGATTTTATCAATATTTTTTTTAACCAGTCCTAATTTAAAACAATTCATAATTTAGATAAGGACTATTATCTTGTCAAAGAAAAACGAAGATAAGGTATGATTTAAACAATAAAATAAAAAATAAACATCGCCCATATTTTGCCACTGATTTAGGGATTTCTTGTCACGAGTGTATATTTGAGATTGTATTGGATTGTATTTTTTAAAATAAATTTCGAATTTGAAAGTATATTATAATAAATTATTTTTAGTTTTTTATATTAATATATTAAAACTATTTAAAAATACTAAAAAAAATATTAATATAATATTTTTTAAAAAATTAAAAATTGAAAAAAAAAAACAGAAAAACTCTCAATCACTATGACGTCTATGGAAAAGATGGAAATGGAAGAAAAGATCCATGGGAGGATAGTCCCGCGTCATGCCTCGTTGATGACCAGAAAGAAAGTAACCCTTAAATACTCGGCTACTGGGAAACCGTTTGGCAACTTGGTTGTGTACACGTTTCCTATGATTTCATGCAACAAGCTATTTAGTTAATAATAAACGTGTATTATTATTTGCTGGATCTGCTGCTGCGTTCGAAACACAAAAAAAGAAAAAGCAGTTAGGAGCTGCTTCCTACGCGGCCAAAATCTAATTCATGCTACTGTTCAGTGAAATAGTTTTTTTTTTTTTTTTTTTTTTTTAAAAAAAAATAGTAGAGGCATGCATCTACTCTTCGTTGAACAGTTTTTTTTTATTTATTAAAATCCAGTATAATTAATTGATTTCACTCGTATAATTTACGTGAATGTGAACAACAATTTTTTTTTAAAATTAGTTTAAAGTGAATTAAATTTATTCTTGCTGTAATCTTAATTTTATTGTTGATAATATTTTATCTAATTTTGTAGTTCTTATCAGATGAATTTTTATACGTAATGGAAAATTGTAGATATTTTTTTGTTAAAGTAATTTTTTTTATATAAAGGTGATTTATTTCATGATGTAATAGCAATAGTTAAATACATAATATTTAAATTAAAAATCCATCAATATTAATATATATATTTTTAAAATTATTTTATAACCTCAATTTCAAAAAAAAAAATTAACCAAACATATTAAAACTACTTTTTTTTAAACCTTAATTTTAATTATAGTTTTAATTAAATATTTATTTTTTCAAACCAACTTCAACTAAAAATATATTTTATAAATTAATTTATTTTAAATTAAAATTACTATAATATCAAACACACTCTAAAGTGATTTTCCCAAGAAAACAAAGACTAACGAAAAGGACGCAAATCATGAATCACAAAACGACACGTGCACAACCCCCCAATTCTTCACCCTGTAAAGCTCCTCCTCCTCCATCAATCCTCACATGCACGCGCGCTCTTCTACCAGTGCCCATCTAGCCTTTTTAAAAAAACACACACAGAAGCAATAAAAAGTTGGCCCAAGCATTGAAAAAACTTGTAGGATAGAGAGGAAAGAAAGCAGAAAGAGAAGAATAACAGCCTTTACCATTATTCTCAAGCATCCCAACAGTACATGTACAGGGATCCCAAGTTGCCTCGGCAATGGTGGCGTCTCCACTTCCCCTTCCAGCCCAAAAAAAAACACATCAGGATAAGGTTTCCGCTACATTCCACTTTCCTTTCCCAAAAACAACAAGAATAATAATAATAAAAAAATACTCTCTCAACTTTTCTAACTTATTATAATTAGAAACTAGAAAAGCTAAGTACAACAGTAAAGGCAAAGTCATATTCTTTCTTCCTGCTTCTTCTACTCCTCTCTTTCCTTCCTTCACCAACACTCTCCCTCTGTTTCTTCCCCTCCCTCTACCTTCTGTATCTGTTATTCTCTACCATGGCAACTCTTCAGGACATAGGAGTCTCAGCTTTCATAAACATTCTTGGTGCTTTTGCATTCTTGCTGGCTTTTGCTTTACTGAGAATCCAACCCATCAATGACAGAGTTTACTTTCCAAAGTGGTACATTAGTGGAGGAAGGAGCAGCCCAAGAAGGGCCGGTAACTTTGTGGGCAAATTGGTCAACCTCAATATCAAGACTTACCTGACTTTCTTGAACTGGATGCCTCAAGCCTTGAAGATGAGCGAAGCAGAGATTATCAACCATGCTGGTCTTGACTCTGCTGTTTTTTTGAGGATTTACACTCTCGGGTACTCTTTTTTTTTTTTTCTTTCATTAAAAACTCTCAATTTTCTTTAGCTTCTTTCACGAGCCTTGTCAGTCTGCCATGGCTTTGTTTTGGTCATTTTGTAGAATGCTCTAAATTTGTTTGACTATGAAAACTAGTAGGTAGAGGAAATTGAAAGTTTTATGGTAATCTTGGTATATGTTCATCTTGCTGTTCATTTACGGTGGATTGAGTGAAGAGATGCATGCCTTTCTTTATAAGTTTATTTAGCATATCATTGACACTGACTAATGCTCTTCAACTTCTTATTCTTTTCTTTTCCTTGTTTTTTTTTTTTTTTTTAATGAAATGGGTTTCGGAAGAACCACGGTCAAGTTCCATTTTGCTGTATTTTCTTCATAACATCAGCTAAGGCTTTGAGAGTCCAAGTTTCAATGATGGCGGATGTTTAACAACTGATATTTTCCGATTCATTTGGCAGCTTAAAGATTTTTGTTCCAATTACAATCCTTGCGCTCTTAATTCTCATTCCAGTGAATGTATCCAGTGGAACACTGTTCTTTTTAAGGAAAGAATTGGTTATGAGTGACATTGACAAGCTTTCAATATCGAATGTCCGTCCTCGTTCCATAAGGTAAGTTTATGTTTCTTTTAGGTAGAGCCAAATGCACATACTTTGCATATGTATTTCTAAAGTATTATTTTGTTAACCTTTTTATCATTTCTTTCGATTGTTTCCTTACAGTTTTCTGCTTGAATTACCTTTTTGTTAATTGATATGATTTGCCAAAAATATAGTGAAACTGACACTTATTAGTGTTGCTCATCTAATTGAAGGAGGAAAAGGGAAAATCCATGATTACGTGTGTTTCTTAGAGTCTTAATAGAGCATATTCCAATTGAATTTTAAAAAATTACATGGGCATGCTTTTTGGATATTGTTATGTCCAGTTGTGTGAAGGTATGAATTGAATGGCATAACATTTTGGTTTTGTCTTTTCATTTATATTTTCATTTGACGTTGCAAACCTCTAAGATCGGAAATATTAGTTGCAAAATTTTATAATGTTTTTACTTTTTAGCAAACTTGTTGCTATATAGTCTAATGATGGCTTCTAATTACCTCTTGCTTTATTGCGACTTTGAAAATGTACAGTTTAGCATATTCTGAAGAACATTTGCTATAAATTTCAGATTTTTTATCCACATAGCGTTGCAATATGCATTCACTATATGGACTTGCTTCATGCTCTACAAGGAATATGATCATGTTGCATCAATGAGATTGCGTTTCCTGGCTTCACAAAGAAGGAATGCTGAACAGTTCACTGTGAGTTTGACTCAAATTTTTCTTTATTGTTTGAGTGAGAACTTTCTGCATGATATCAATCAAAAGTAAACAATCACATCACCATTTCGTTCCAATCCTCAAATAAATTATACATGGTCCAACTTCATGCTTAGATTCTTCTTTTAGTGAGCTTACTGTTTGTTATTTTTTTTAATGGTTTATTTGACATATGAATAGACATGCTCAAGAAAGAAAAGGAGAAGATGCATCTCCTAAGTAAATAAAAGGACAAAAAAAGATGTGATAATCTTGTAAAATTTGAGAAAGTTTACAGAGCTTAATATATTTAGTAGGGTAATGATGGTTTTTTTTTTCTCATGAATTCATTATCTTTTGCAGGTAGTGGTCAGGAATGTTCCGCATGCTGCTGGTCAGTCAGTGTTAGACACAGTGGAACAATTCTTTAAAAAAAACCATCCGAGTACTTATCTTTGTCAGCAGGTAACATAGTTTTATTGAGATTAATCTTAACTAATTTATCCGTTCTTTTTTTTCATAATTATAATTTGGTTAAAATGAAAATGGTCTTTGTATGGATTTTATGTTTGGAAGATATATGCATGATTTCAAGTTCTCTTAACTAATTTTCCTACTTTTTTAAATAAGAGTAATTTGATTTATATGAAAATAGTCTTTGAATGGATTTTATGGAAGGATGGTATATGCATGATTTATGTGCTTAAACTTTTGTTGGCCCTATAATTTATCAAAGGGAATTTCTTTGCAGGCAGTCTACAATGCAAGCAAATTTGCAAAACTTGTGAGAAAAAGAGATAGACTGCAAAATTGGCTCGATTATAACCAGCTTAAGTTTGAAAGACATCCAGACAAAAGGCCCACTCGAAAGGTGAAGTTTGTGTATTTAGACCTGTAATCATAACTTTCTTCTATGCGCGCGCTTGAGCATGCATCATTGCATGTGTATGCATGTGTTTGTCAGGATCATTGGGAGAACTAACAAGTCTTTCATCACCAAATTATCTTGTTTATAATCCAAGTTTTCCAAGTGATAGTAAAATTTATTTCTCCATTCATATAGATGACACACATTAATTACATTTCCATCTATATTAACAAACCTTTTGTCTTTGTAGCTTGTAAAATGAATTATAGCTCTATATGTGTGCAAAATTTAACAATATGAGACATTCCATTTGCCTTGAAAATCAACTTGCGAGATCTGTAAACATTTACTCCATTGATCAAATCGACGATAGTTAGATACAAAAAGTCATGGAATGCTGCGAACAATGGAAGCCATACACCTTTCAAATTAAACTTGCCTAATCAAAAGTCTGCTGTTCATTTAAAAAAGCACTACGTTGATGATTTGACTTGTTTATTTTTCAGAAAGGATTTCTAGGAATCTGGGGTGAAAGAGTTGATTCTATTGAATATTACAAACAACAAATAAAGCTATTGGAGAAGAATGTAAGCCAAGAGTTTTATCCTTCAATTTCAATATTTCATTATGTTAAAATTAGTTGTCTTATACTGTTATAATTTTTAACTTGTTTTACATCTAGTGTTTTACCACTCAAAATTATTGATAAAAATTGTGTAATGCATGTATTTGATGCCCATATGTTTCAGATGGCATCGGAGCGCCAAAAAATTCTTACAGACTCAAAATCTATCTTGCCAGTTTCTTTTGTTTCTTTTAATTCACGCTGGGGGGCAGCTGTTTGTGCACAAACACAACAAAGCAAGAATCCAACATTATGGTTGACAAATTGGGCTCCAGATCCTCGCGATATCTATTGGCGTAATTTGGCTATACCATTTGTGTCACTGACTGTTCGAAAGCTTATAATATCTTTGTCAGTGTTTGCTTTGGTGTTTTTCTACATGATACCTATAGCTTTTGTGCAATCCCTTGCAAATTTAGAGGGTCTCGAGAAAGTTGCTCCTTTCCTTAGGCCGGTCATAGAACTGTAAGTGATGTAATTGTTTCTTCATTTTGCGAGTTGTCTTGTTTCATGTCAGATTGCATTGAAGCTTTACAGATGTAACTTTCTCTTATTTTTAACATTGTCGAATCTCTTTTAACATATTTAAAAAATTTATATTTATTCTTCGCTCGTTGTAATTATTATTTGCTACATGATGTTCGTATCATTATTTCATTATCTGTGCATATTTCTTTCAATTATCTATGCTTCATTAGTATTTGAACATACTGTCGACAATTTAACTTGATGATTTGGGTCTTTACATCTCTGATGATTTGGTCTTTACATCTCTACTGTGTTATAGAGGACTGGGGATCATTGATATGTTTTGTTATGTTTACTACTCATTTCTATATACATGAAATTAAATGACATTTTAATAATGCATCAATTTATATTCCTTTCAAGATTTGGAGTACAAATAAGGTAGTATCTTGACCTCCTCACTAAAAATCTAATTTTGCACAGGAAATTCATCAAGTCATTCCTACAGGGTTTCCTTCCTGGTCTTGCACTTAAAATCTTTTTGTACGTACTACCAGCGGTTTTGATGATAATGTCAAAAATCGAGGGATATATTGCACATTCAACTTTGGAGCGAAGAGCAGCAGCAAAGTATTATTACTTTATGTTAGTGAATGTATTCTTGGGGAGCATAATAGCTGGAACGGCATTCGAGCAGCTGGATGCTTTCCTTCACCAATCACCAACCCAGTAAATTCTATATCTCTATGATTTTAGCTTTTGCATTTTCTATAGTTGAATAATTTGTTATAGGTTGTGGATAATTTGGATGAGCTAGTAATATTGTGATTTAAGTTTGGTTGATACTTCTCCAAAAATCACCTATGTGATCAGCACATGCATAATCTTAATAAAAACCCAACTGAATTTAATTGATAAAATTTTATATTTGGAAATGCTGACTGTGATGGGGTAAGTGCATAAATAGAAATTGAGTTGTAGGTTTAACCTTCTACCTTAAACATTGACAAGTACCAGTTATGCTAAGCAAAAACATGGAACATAATATATCGACGTAATTGTATTACAACTAGTTCTGTTATGCAACATAAGAGATAACAGGCTTATGGTTTTATGTCTCTTAATGTAATATTATCATATTCTTAAATTGTATCATGCAAAGCAACAATATATTTCAAAGTTTTTACTCATTGTTTTGCAATCTTTATCTCTGACTGTTCCATTCATGGTTTTATAAGAAATTAATCTACTGCAGGATTCCTAGAACTATTGGGGTTTCCATACCAATGAAGGCTACCTTTTTCATTACATATATAATGGTTGATGGATGGGCTGGTATTGCTGGAGAGATTCTCAGATTGAAGCCATTGATCATATTTCATCTGAAGAACATGTTTTTGGTAAAGACTGAAAGAGACAGAGAAAAGGCCATGAATCCTGGTAGTGTAGATTTCCCAGAGACTCTCCCAAGCCTCCAACTATACTTTCTTTTGGGAATCGTATATGCTGTGGTTACTCCAATACTGCTTCCCTTTATTCTAGTATTCTTTGCTTTCGCATACTTGGTTTACCGTCATCAGGTCAGTATATTCAGGATGCTTGATTACTTATTTATTTATTTTACCTTTATACTATGTTTATTAGCATTATGTTACTTGCTAGCATCTGAAAGTAGATTAAACATTATCTTTGAATTGACCCGAACACATTTGCTTTGTGATTTTAGATTGGCCAAGGTCTGGAACCCATAACCATTTGATGCTTGTGATTGTAAATATGATGTTCTAGAAAGCCAGCGATTTTGGTATTATCTAAAATCCTATGGTTGGATTTGAGTCTTAGAAATAAATAACTAGGTTAATTAAGGTGTCTCAACTTGTTCCCATTGTGGTTTAAGTGGCGTGGAATGTTTCTCTATTTACTTGGTAATTCTTTCCCCTACAAGTTTAAATAGTCAGTATCTGTCGATTTATGGAGTCCACACAACAACTTTTTTAGATTTACTTCAAACTTTGACTTCTCTGTTGTTTGATATTATTGCTGTTATACTCCTAAGATACCCTTTCAATGTTTTCTAAACATTAGTTTTACTGTTGGTTTGTATTTCTACTTAATGTTGCAGATAATCAATGTCTACAATCAACAATACGAGAGTGCTGCTGCATTTTGGCCACATGTTCACAGCCGTATAATTGCAAGTTTATTGATATCTCAACTTTTACTTTTGGGCTTGCTTAGTACAAAAAAAGCAGCCAATTCCACTCCTTTGTTGGTTATCTTGCCCATATTGACATTATCTTTCCACAAGTTCTGTAAGAGTCGCTTCGAACCTGCATTTAGGAAGTACCCTCTCGAGGTAAGTTTTGTACTTTGCAAGAAAAGAGATTTTTGAAAGTTTCATTAAATTAAATGAAATCATTTTTTTTCTTTCAGATTTAAATTTATCATTTGAAAAGAGGAATGAAATATGTTTGTTTTCAAAAACTGATCCAACTGTTTCTTCTTGGCACTACTTCAGGAAGCCATGGAGAAAGACATATTAGATCGAACTACAGAATCTGATATAAACATGAAAGCATACTTGGCTGATGCATATTTGCACCCAATTTTCCACTCATTTGAGGAAGAAGAGTTGGTAGAGGTGAAGGTTGAAAGAAACAAATCGCATACTGCAAGTGATCCAACCACCGAAATCAACCCCCCCTCTCCACCACATCAAGTCAACCATCCTTTTTCCCCACCGCATTACATGTATCATCCTTCTTCTCCACCACAGCATGTCTATGAGCCTTCCTCTCCATCCCATTATGCCTATCATTACGAAAATGATATCTATCATCCTCCCTCTCCACCTCATTATCCCTATCATTATGAAAACGAGCCTTGATGTTATGGAGGTACTAATCTAAAAGTTCAATTGCTAACCCTTTTTTGTTTTTATTTTTCTCTAAATCACTAGTTCCCACGGTTTCATTTAGAATGTATAGCTTTGTTCCCGTTGTAATTATGGGTTTGTCAATGTAATCACTAGTAGCTTATGGTGTTTTCCTGAAATATGACTGGAAATTCCACAAAAATATAGCCTATATGTTAAACTCTTGAGAAATGGCAGTTATAATAATTGTGTAGGGAAGGCATATAAAGCTAAAGCTGTTTCTTATTTATTGATGTATTCATTTATTAGGGTTATCCTTCTGCAAAGCTGTCTGTTGTAGCATGCGTGATTGTTCTGTTGTGAAATGTTATGCGAGGCAATGGCCAAATGAGAAGGCACTCAAGGTCGAGTGAGACCTGGGGACCAACGTTTGGTTCCAGCATCCCAAACTATCATGCACATGCGTGCTTGCAAATAGTCAGTAGTTCTTCCGATACCTGGAATACGATATTCCCTCTTTTTCCGTGTTCAGCAAGTTTCACTTGTCTAAACACTTCAGTTACTTGATAATTCAGTGTTGCTAAAGCATATGTAGCTTAATTGATCGCACCTTTTTAAAGTGAAGATAATAAGTCCGGATGTCAGCCCCAAATTATGGTACAGATTCAGTGATTTAAGTTGTATTTGATTTCACGGTAGTGATTAATTTTTAAAGTATTTTTTTGTTTAGAAATGAATATATAGTTTTACCAAAAAAAAAAAAAAAAAAAAAACAGACGCTACCTTAATGGTTTCATGATGGTTATTGCTTGTAACTTCAAATTCGTATTTTGGTGGTTCGAAATTTTCCAGTTCTTGAACATTTGTTTTCGGCATTTAATAATCTGATTAATTCGATATCTCTTCAATCCCAACACTTTCCACACTTTTGTTTAATTTTCCACTGTATCTTTCATGCATACCACTCTCTCATCTATCTACACACAATCATTTTCACGTCATTATAGATAAACAAACCATCATTGATTGACCATCTAAAACTGTCTTTGTCATATGAATCTCCACGAAAGTGAAGGGTTTCATGATTGCAAACTAAATTCATGAAAATTAATACTTAAAGGATCTATTTCATTCCATGAAGCTAAAATACTTCAGATTGGCAAAGACTATTTTTCTTTTTTAATAAATTGTTGAACGTTAACATTTGGAAGATGATCAAGGTGACTATTATTATAAGCATGCTTGTAGTATTTATATAGAGCATGAGTATGAGCATGTTGAATATGGGTCGCATTAAACGTCTACCAAATTCAGCAGCATTTCTGTTTAACGGTTGGAAGATTGACATCAATTATAAAATATATTTGCTGGCATTGTGAATATATTTAATTTTAATATATTTACAATTTATGTTTAATTTAATTATCATTAAATGTTATATTTTGATGTAATTATAATTTAACTTTTTATGTAGGAAAAGATCACCATTTATTATCGTACATATAGGCGGATGCAAAACTATATGAGTGAGTCTAATCATATATGATTCAAGCTGGTTTTTTGTATGTCGGTTGTCTTGACTACATCAAGTTTGACCACTACTTGATCTATATACTAATTGAGTAATAAAGATGTGAGACGCATACATTGTATCTTAGATATGAAGAGATGACACCAACACTATATGTGTATTAATGGAAGGACAGTCACATCAACTGGTATTTATAATAGGATTATGTTATACAAGTAATTATTCAAATTATCACTCTCCTTGTTTTAAAATGAATTGATAAGATATTTTTGACATCACCGCATGACCGGTGATAGGAAGATCTTGAGGAACTATAAATTCAATTATAATTTAAATAAATTGATTATTTGTTATGATTGAGTTAATTATTATAATGATTTTAATTTGTTTGCAGAAATGCCGATTGATATATGCTCTATCTATTTATTTCACACTTGTGAACCGTGATTCTAGAATTATGATATCTTGAAACTTTAAACTTTTTCGTATTGTTTGGGAGTGTGTTGAAATTACTTTTCAAAATGCTTTTCACTCAGAAAAGCATGTCAATAATGTTATTTTATTTTTTTAAAATTATTTTTGAGATCAGCACATCAAAATGATTTAAAAATATTATATATTTTTAAAAAAAAATTTTTTTTTTTTTAAATATTTTGAAAAATGTTTTTGACCGCAATGCCAAAATTTCACGTTGTGAACCGTGATTCTAGAATTGTGATATCTTGAAACTCTGAACTTTTCGTATTTAATTATATTTTGGGTGACAAGTGACCGGTTATCCAAAACAGAGTACCGTTTTTGTGTTAACACTCTGATGACTTGTCTTGCCCCTTGTTTGATCTCTCTGACCTCTGTACTTATAAATGGCGCCAGAAAATTACTAACAGTCTAACACCCATTTCAACAATCACTCGACAGAACCCCAGATGGAGAAACTCACTGCCACCGCCTCAAAAACAACGCTCCCGGAGTGGTATTCACCAGAAACAGGAATTTATAGCAGCAAACACCCTCCTATACCCTTACCTGCAGACCCATTTCTTGATGTTGTTTCTTTCATTTTTTCACACCATAACCAAAATGGCCTTACAGCTCTTATTGATTCCTCTACTGGGTTTTCAATCTCTTACTCAAAGATTCTACCTTTGGTGAAATCCGTTGCCTCTGGTCTTAGTAACATGGGCATTAAACAAGGTGATGTTGTTTTGCTTTTGTTGCCGAATTCCATTCACTTTCCCATTGTTTTCCTCGGTGTGTTGTATCTTGGTGGCATTGTCAGTACCATGCATCCACTTAGCAGTGAACTAGAAGTCAAACAGAGAATTGTTGATTGTAATGCTTGTATTGCTTTTGTTGAACTAGAAAAAGTTGGTAAATTTCAGCCACTGGGGATTCCTGTGATTGGTGTACCAGAAAATGTAAATTTAGATGAGAAAAGTAATGACTTTGAAGCTTTCTATATGCTAGTTTATAGTAAGGGTGATTTGGGTGTAAAGCCAGTGATTAGGCAGCAAGATACAGCAGCAATAATGTATTCTTCAGGTACTACTGCTGCTAGTAAAGGGGTTGTTCTAACACATAGGAATTTTATATCCATGGTTGAGCTTTTTGTTAAATTTGAGGCTTCACAGTACGAGTATTCGAGTACGGATAATGTGTATTTAGCTGTTTTGCCAATGTTTCATATATATGGGCTGTCGCTTTTTGTTGTGGGATTACTGTCATTGGGGTCTAGCATTGTTGTAATGAGGAAATTTGATGTCAGTGAGATGGTGAAGGTGATTGATAGGTATGGAGTAACTCATTTTCCAGTTGTTCCGCCAATACTGACTGCGTTGACAAGGGCTGCACAAGGTGTTTGTGGAAATAGCTTGAAGTGTTTGAAGCTGGTTTCATGTGGAGCGGCTCCTTTGTTTGGCAAAACCATACAGGATTTTGTGGAGGTTCTTCCGCATGTTGATTTCATTCAGGTATATGGATCCAAATTCGAAAGACTCCTTAGACTAGAAGCTTGACTTAGTTATTCCATTGTAGTAGTCCCCAAGTAAGTTTTTCTGTTTTTCCTTTTTCTAGGCTGCAAATTGAGTAATTGTTCTGTCTGGAACAGAAGGCTTTGTTAGCTTGCATATGAGCTGCCCTCGGAAATTTTGGAGTTTTTTCCCGTAGTTAGAAATCAAGTTCTTTATAATTTGTTGGTTGAGTTCTTCAATAATTGAGGCATTAGTATTTATAATAAGGGTTGCATTTTGACTGGCTTTGTTTTTATAGTCATGTTAGCTTCTTTGATTTTCAGAATTTTCGAGCTATGAAATTGGTTTATTTACAGGGATATGGCCTGACTGAATCAACGGCTGTAGGAACCCGTGGCCTCAACACTGAAAAATTCCAAAAATATTCTTCCATCGGACTTTTGGCTCCAAATATCGAAGCTAAAGTGGTGGATTGGATTACTGGAGCTTTATTGCCTCCTGGGGGAAGTGGTGAGCTTTGGATTCGGGGACCTGGAGTTATGAAAGGTGATAAATTTTACACCCTTTTTAATCGCTTCAAGTACTTGCGATGCCAGAAATGCATATAATTATGTCCTGCGACTGGAAAACAAATTAAAACGCTACTCTTTATTCTCATTACCAGAACTCTGCTAGTTTGGTTTCTGTTGCTCATTTTGGTTCATTATTTTCACGTTAAACCCCAAGAAGTATCTGTCTTTATTGCTAGTGCTAGAAAATTTCAAGTTTAACTCCTCAATGGGCATTATATCGTTTTTCTACTTAGGATTTTTGATGATGTCATCTATCATAGTGGGCTGGGCAAAGTAAATATTTGTATTTGTATTCATTGTTTAAAGCCAAATGCCTTACCTTTTCTGTATTTGCACCCAAGTTGTTTGCCTTTTATTTTTGCTTAGAAAGGAAAACAGCTGTAAATTTTCATTTGTGGCCTTGGCAATCATCTTAATCAGTTCAGCAACCTCATATTTTGCCCCCCATCCCCCCCCCCCCCCAAAAAAAAAAAAAAAAAATGAAAAGAAAAGGAACCTCTTGCTGTGATCACCTAGCTGTTCCTCCCCATTTTGTTGCAAAACAAAGTGTGGCGTTTCTCTTTCTTTTTTTCCTGAGAATGTTCTAAGTTAATTTGGTTACATCCCTGCAAATTTTCAGAGTATTTAAACGATGGAGAGGCAACTGCATTGACCATTGACAAAGATGGTTGGCTACATACTGGGGATGTTGTTTATGCTGATCATGATGGGTACTTATATGTAGTTGACCGCTTGAAAGAGATTATCAAGTACAGGGGCTTTCAGGTGCAGATTACCATTCCATATCATACAACTTCCTAACCAAACTATTTATTTGAAATTGCAAATTAATGAAAGCGCCGGACTTTGTTTGGCATGATAGTCAATCACAGAGTTTTTGTCATGTGAAAAATCATAGTTTGAATTCAATTCAATTCAATTTGATATTATTTAGTTGGGAAAACCTGATCAACTTTAACAGCATGAGAGCAGCTGTATATATCAGTTATGCTAATTCCATATATAAATAGCGTTCGGAACTAAATAAATGTTGATAGACATAATTTGATATGATTGCAGTTTGTTGATTTGTATGTGACAATTATGTCTCTTCTGCAGATTGCTCCTGCTGATTTAGAGGCTGTATTGATTTCCCATTGTGAGATACTTGATGCTGCTGTAATACCGTAAGTATGATGAGTTGAAAGCTCACATCAATGTTTACTGCAGTAACAGTTGTAGAGATTAGTGTTATCCAAAAATTTCTAGGTGAATGGCTGACATGTTTAGCATTTGAACATCCATATAAATCAGTCATGGTCAGTCTTGAAACATGGTTACAGCTTCAGATTGTTGAAATCCGAAGAGAACTGTTACAGCATATGTTACTCCTAATTGTACTCATATTAGCCATTATCCCAGCCTCTACATGTCCCCTGATTGCTTCGCCTGAATTTCATCAACTATGAATATGAACACATCATCATGATTTTTCAGTGTCGTCGACAAAGAATGTGGAGAGATACCAGTAGCGTTTGTAGTCAAGAGGCAGGGAAGCATGCTAACACAGGAAGCTATTATCAACTATGTGGCCGAGCAGGTAGTTTATTCTGACCTAATGACTTCTTTGAACTCATGCACAGACATTTACCCAGATTCTCATTATCATGGCTCACAAATATGAACATACGATAGATATCGAAACATCAGCTGTGCATGCTGGAATTTTGGCTCTGTCCTTGATGGCCAACACTGAAGGTTAAATATATTTTCTTGTCAGGTCGCACCTTATAAGAAGGTTAGGAAGGTGATCTTTACACAATCAATCCCGAAGTCTGCAGCTGGAAAGATACTCCGGAGGGAGCTCAGGTGCTCCTTGACTTCTAAACTGTAATGTGTCCTCTTTACGCGAAGACCAGATTAGTTGCAGCACTCAAATTCAGTATAACATCGGGGTCTCAAATTTTGATCATAGTAATTAGAAAGAAAGAGTCCATTTGGCATGGCTTTTACAAATTTCATTGAGTTGTTCCTCAAACTCTCGACTAGGAATAATCATACCTGTGTTCGGTTTGAAATAGTCAATTACTTGAACCAGAAAGTTATTTTTAAATCCAAGTCAGAATATTTTTTTTATTTAAACTTTGAGCTTATTGATCCCAACTCAACTAAATTGTGGAAGAGAAAATGAAAAAAAAAAAAAAATCTAGAAGGGAAGAGGAAAAATCCAAGGGAAAAAAGGTAAGTACTCTGACGATCATTTTACATCAAACAATTCTTATCTCCATTTCTCAATACAACCACCTGCAATATGGTGGTGACAGTGGTGGTTGTTGTCATTTATCCGAGTACATAAATATGTGGAAGAGAAAATGGAAAACGTGCAATTTTAGATTATTTACATGTATTTTGAAAATTAAGAAAAGCTTCGGTCATATTGATTTTGCAAGTAAAAAAAAAGAGGGCCGGGGAGTTGATCAAGAGAAGGAAACTGCATGGAAGGTTCCTTCAAACTGTGCTTGTTTCTCCTCTCGTTTGGGCATGGGAGATTTGTAGCTTATTACAAATACAACTCTAATTTGGCAGTTTTTATTCATTTCGGAAACCCTTTCTAAATATTCAATTTCCCTTTGTTTTTTTAAATATATAAAAATCATGGCAGGTATCAATGGAGATGGTCCGTTTAAATATGATTGTAGTTGTTTTTAAAGTATTTTTTTTATTGAAATATATTAAAATATATTTTTTTATTTTTAAAAAAATATTTTTGATATCAACGCATTAAAATGATTTGAAAATATTAAAAATATATTAATTTAAAGTAAATAAAAAAATAAAAAAAATTTAAATTTTTTTAAAAGTATTTTTAAAACGCAAAGATCCGTAATAAATACTACAGTTAAAATATTATTTATTTAAAATTTAAATTTGAATTTTTTATTTAAAATTATTTTTTAATATCCTTAGATTATTTTAACATGCTTTGAATAAAAATAAATTTTAGAATATAACCTTTATTATATTTACAAACATGCTATAAGTTGATAAAAAAGTTATGTCATCAAGATGGTTAAAAAGAAGTTTCCTGTTCTTGTAAATAACTAAATAAAGAAATTTTGTTTTTATATTGGCACGTAAATGGTAGGTTTTTTTTTAATACATAAAACTTAGATTTTGTTTGTCTTTTGTTTTACAAGTATTTTTTTTTAAATTTTTTTTTTATTTTAAATTAATATTATTTTGGTATTTTTATATTATTTTCATATACTGATTTTTTTTTTAAAAAATTATTATTTTAATAGATATTGTTTATCGTTGAAACCTATCTCTATCCCTGAATTATAATTATGGATGCATCTTGATTGTCAGGGAATGAAAACGTAGTAGAGGTTGAAGTTTATGCTTAGAATCTATTAAAAAAAATACATGAAAAAAAAAAGTTTTTATTGATGCGATTTGTACGTAATCTCATTTTTTTACCGTATTTCTAAACACATTCTAAGCAATCCTCCCATAGACGCTACAAGCCTATGAAAAATTCCCGGGAAAAACCAGTAGTATTCGTTATAGGAAAAGAGAGAGCCAATCTCATCTTCTTAGAAACCACCCTTGTTTTATGTCCACAAAAAAAAAAAAAAAAAAAAAAACCATCCTTTGGACCCCTCCACGGAGAAAAGGAAAAGGAGAAAGAAAAATAAGAGCTCTCCTTCTAACTCTTCCCATGGCTACTCCTTTAGTCGCTCTTTCCGTTCAACTCTGTCATCACCACTCAAAACAATATTCTTTCAAATCACAATCACAATCACGTGTCAATAGGGATTTCCGTACAAAAACACTACTTGGTGTTTACAATGGATTCCAAAATGTATATAACCAATCTTATTTTCATAAGCCTTGGGCACCCATTAGAGTTCTTGAGCCTAATTCAAGGTTCTTGCAAATGGGTCCTCAAGAAACCTGCTCTAGTCGAGGAATTTCCAAGAAATCTATGAGCTCAGAAGGCAGTACCAGTACTAGCTCTTCATCTATTTCTCAACAGGTTAGTACAAAGGTTTTACTGTTTTTCCTTTTCGCACTCCTTTTTAATTTTTATGATGCTTTCCTGTTTTGTGTGATTTCTACTAATTGGTATTGAGTTGTTGCATTTAATTGAGCTGATGCAACTATTTGATTTACCTCCTTTTTATATTGATTGCATAAGGTGATTGGGATCTTGCATTTGCTTGTTTCACTTGGGATTATCCTTGCAATGGATAAGTTGTTGAAAAAGGCATTTGTGGCTGCTGCTATCAAGTTTCCAAGTGCTCTGTTTGGCATGTTCTGCATATTCTCAGTTTTAGTGATTCTTGATATAACTATTCCGGCTGCTGCAACAAGCTTAATGAACTTCTTTGAGCCAGCACTGTTATTCATTCAGAGATGGCTTCCGTTGTTCTACGTTCCATCATTGGTTGTTTTGCCTCTCTCTGTTAAAGATATCCCTGCTGCATCAGGTGTCAAGATTTGCTTCATCACAGGTAAAATGAAGCTTTTTGTTGATTCATTGCTTTTCACTCTCTAAATCTTTAATATAGTTGGCTTAATGAATAAAATGTCACTATGAATTTGTGAGAATCACACATAATTAATGTTATCCATTGAAATCACAGAAATCACTGCAAGCTCAAAAGCCAAGATAACATAGCATCTCCTTCATTCTCCTTATGTGCCATGTTTTGTGTTGACCATTTCATTATTCATATCTCTGATTCCAGTGGCCACCGTTTTTTTTCTCACTTTGGTCATTATTCATATACCATCCAGTCATCATTCCCATGTTTACTTCCATTTTGGTGGGACTATTTTTCAAGTTGTGTTTTGCAATTGTAATAAATAATAATAATAATGATACAAATGCTTTCTAATAACTGCAGCTGGAGGGTGGCTGGCGTCACTTTGTGTGGCGGGTTTCACAGCTATTGCTGTGAGAAAAATGGTGAAGACAGAAATGACTGACGCTGAGCCTATGGCGAAACCCTCTCCTTTTTCTCCATTGGAAATGTGGGCTTGGAGTGGGGTCTTCCTTGTATCATTTGTTGTCGCATTATTATATAGAACGGCATTGGGGACTGCAGCCAGAACATGCCTTCCTTTCCTACTAGCGTCCACCGTGCTAGGCTATATGGTTGGTTCTGGGTAAAATCTCAGTTTCCTCAGATTAGCAACCTCTGTGTTGACAATTGTTTTTCAGACCAAGTTGACGAGGAAAGGAATTGTTGCACACATTCATTATAATTGTAGCCCAGTTAAAAAATCATGGCTTTATTCTTCTGGTTTTCAGGTTACCATCTGGTGTTAAGAAGGTTTTCCATCCCATTATTTGTTGTGCACTATCTGCAGATTTGGCAGCGTTGGCCTTTGGGTACCTTTCCCAATCTGGACTTGATCCCGTTCTAGGTACCACTTTTCAAAGTGTTTGCTGTCTTCAATTAGTTCACTCATTTTATTTGTTGCATCACTTGTGCTAATACTGTTTTGTCAATGATAAAAGATGGTTATATATGATCTAATGATGAACACTTCTATAATTCAAAACTGAAGTTAACTGAGATATAGTTTTACAAATATTTTGGACAGCATTTTTTAAATTTCAGGGATGGAAATCTTAAAGTTCAAAAGCCGTTTTGACGTAGTTTCTGTTGGAATTCAAATCACATACCATGTGAACTCCTTTTTTCCTCCATCCTTCTCTATGGTCACAATTTTTTCATTAAGTTTTTCCATATCTATTTTTAAGCTTAGTTTCTGTACTTCCTCATTGTAGTTATGGTAATTTTCTTCCAATGCACACAGGATATTACCTTACAAAAGTTTCATCTAATCCTGGAGCTGGTGATGTGTTAATGGGATTCTTGGGACCTGTCATTCTTTCTTTTGCCTTCTCAATGTTCAAGCAGCGAAAGGTAACTTATTTTCTCACAATCCATGCCAACAGGTCGGGTTCATTTTGTATTAAGTGGATATGTTTCATCCGTGCTGTTACTCAGGAAGGACTAGCGGTTCCTTTTATTTAATTGCAACTATTTGGTGTTGCCAACCAAACTATCTGCTGTACATTATTTTTTTTCATTTGGTAATGGAAGACAATGCGAAATTCAGAGTAGAGAATAAGCAATGAAAAACCTCAAAATATTTAGACCTTGCAAGAATCTAGGAATCTAGAATATTGCATCTACCTTTATATGAATTTATCCTCAGTAGTATTCTATGTATGCTTTGTCACTACATGGTTTGTTGTCCTGGATTCAGAATAATAAAAATAGTTTATATACTCTGGTGCTTCTGCAGCTTGTTAAGAGACATGCAGCTGAGATTTTCACGTCGGTCATTGTTTCAACACTATTTTCATTGTATTCAACGGCTCTCGTGGGACGTCTAGTTGGGTTAGAACCAACGTTGACTGTATCCATTATTCCCAGATGTATAACCGTGGCATTAGCCCTCAGCATTGTGTCATTCTTTGAAGGTATAGTAATGTTCAGAACGCTACAGCTGGAAGCAGGGAATTCCATAAATGGACATCCACATAAAAATGCTAAAATTAAATTTTGACATATCAAACACCATTATTCTGAGACGAATTCATTTCCAATTTACTTGATGACTTTTGGTCAGTTAGAACACAATGTACTGCAGATGATTCTTGTGACTCATTACCATTCTTAATCGAATTAATTTTACATATTGGTTGTAGGTGCCAATTCATCTCTCACAGCTGCTGTAGTTGTTGTAACTGGTCTCATTGGAGCAAATTTTGTACAAGCAGTGCTTGATAAATTAAGTTTTCGTGATCCCATTGCTCGAGGAATAGCTACTGCTTCCAGGTTTGTGGTTTACCAAAGACAAATCAGTACGAACTCAAGCACTAAACAATCTTTGCAAGCATAGACCCTTCCCTTTCTTTAGTAAATATAATGATGTGTCATATCAGCTATAGGCAACTATCTTTCTCATGGCTCACCTGTATAGTTTTCTTTTAGGGGACTGCAACAAAAATGCATCTGGGACCAATAATTTGTGCTAACAAAATGCTTGCTGTTGGCCAGAACCTGGAAACTGAATCTCCTGGGGAACTTAAAACTGGTTAATAATTAAGCTATTTAATATCTAGAAAATTCTGAATGTGTCACTGAGATTCTTATTGCTGAATCTTATAAAAGTCAAAATCATTTTAGAATTGGACTGGTCAATGAAAGGAGATTTGTGTTTTTCTGTTTTGGTTGAATATTTTAGTCATTTTGGTTATAGCATATAAAAACAAAACCGTGGATTGAAAATAAGAAGAAAGATAGGATGCTCAAACTTTGCTCACTGAATTGGACTTGATGCACAATCTTGAGTTATGCTTTAAGAACCTTACCCAAGTTTGTTTGTGACTTCGGGTCTAGTCGCAGCTTGTGATGCTCAGATAAGCTCAGTTTACCTGTTCTGTTCAAGAGTCTACAACCTGACATGTTCAGTCCTGAGTATTATATTCATATCCTACTTTAGTTTTCCTCTGTGAAGATTTTGCAAAGTTTTGTAGGAACTGTGTCCCATTACTGCATTTATGCTTATCCTTCTTAATTGTTTCAGTGCTCATGGACTGGGAACTGCAGCATTGTCAGCCAAGGAACCTGAGGCACTTCCATTTTGTGCCATTGCTTATGCTCTCACTGGTATATTTGGTTCATTGTTTTGTTCAGTTCCTGCAGTTAGGCAAAGCTTACTTGCAATAATTGGCTGAAAGATTGGGCAGCTTTTGGTTATCGGTGGCCAGACACACTTTTGATTGATTATCCTTGTCCTCCCACAGCATTATTTTTAGCAAGTACACAGTGCTAATAGCCAACCTTGTATTATTGATTACAGTCAATTATGTATAGAAGTTGGCATCATCCTTCTGCAAAAACTCCTCACCTCCTTTAAATTATGAATAGTGAACTGATTGTCTTCTTGTTAGAAGGTGGTCAGCCAGCTGAAAAGCATAAGCTAAATGTCAAAGGTAAATTATATATTCTACACCTTGAGAGGGTGGAAAATCCAGTGGATACCAAAGAAGCCACTCTTGCTCAGAAAGAAAATCTCCATCATTTGACCTTGAATTGGAGAAAATATGGTGAATCTGAATCACAAGAACATGCTGAACAGGTACTTGAATCTCTTGAACCTCATCCAAATCCTAAGCAGTTGAAGATAGAAGGATATAAAAGTATTCATTTTCAACATTGGATCTGTGAGCCAATCATAGTTGATAATTTGGTTTCTATTGAGCTATCTGATAGGGATAATTGTGTAAGATCTCCCACCACTAGGGATGTTGCATTCCTTAAGGGATCTAACATTGTCTAGAATTAACAATGTGGAGTACCTAGAGAAAGAATCTCAATGTGGAGGGGCGATGAGAAGATTCCATCCCTGCAAACACTCAAAATTGAATATTTGCCGAGGCTAGAAAGGTTTTCAAGAGATAACGAAAGAGAATTGCTCCCAAACCTCAGTAAGTTGACGGTTTCTGATTGCTACAAATTGTCATCGCTGCCATTGTCACTTGTTTCACATAGAAAGCTAGATACATGGCATTGCAATGAGGATTTATTGGATTCAGTTTCATATCTTAGCACTCTCACTTCCCATGTGCTAGGATACTTAGGTGACCCTTTCCGCCTGGGGTGCTGCAAAACCTTACTGCTCTTCAAAAATCACAAATTCTACTTTTTTGGAAGCTTGAATTGCCGAGAACTTAATTTTTGGCCTCAATTTCTTGGAGAAATTACTTTTTTATTATTGCAATGACCTTAAGAAATTACCAGAGCAATGCCTGCGAGCTCTCAAAACTCTCTGTAAACTGGAAATGCCATATCTGACCAAGCTTGAAATGTTCAACGAGAACTTCTTTGTTGGCCCCAGTTCCTTGGAGTTGTCTATTGAACGTTGTGATTAGATTTAGTCCTTACCAGAGCTCAAGAATTGGGTAGCCCACATTCCAGACCTTGATTTGCACTGCTAGCTATCAATTATCATTATAGCTGTGAGCCATACTGTGACTGCAGCCTGCAGGGGTATATATGTCAAAGGAGCCATACTGTGACTGCAGCCTGCAGGGGTATATATGTCAAAGAACATTATTTTATTTATGTATTTATTTGGATAAAATGAGCCTTTGTTTTATGGTAGACATTAATTAATTAATTATTTTTTTTTTTATCTAGTACAAACAAATAACATGCGCCATATCGGCTGTTGTCATAGTTTCGGTGGCTAGAAAATTGTGCAGTCATCCCTAAGGGAATAAGAACCCTTTTTTACTATTTTTCCTGCCCAAAACATTTAGGAAATATCTTGGGATGCAAAAAACACTCATTTTAATATTAAATCACCATTTAATTATTTTTAAAAAATTAACTCAAATCAAAATAAAAATTTCAAACTTCATCCATTTTTTTGTAAGATAAATGAAAAGGAAAATTTAAATAAAATCTTTTTATTAATATTAAGAACGATAAGTTATCGAAAAATAAGTGTTTATTAATTTTTTTTAATTTAGTGATTCTTTCTTTTTTAAAAAATTCAAGAACTAAATAAAAAAAAATTAGACCTAATCATATAATCTGAAAACTAAAGGACCTAAACATTTATGTTTTAAAAAGATATTCCAATATTTCACAAATATAATGTTATGTTAGTCCTCTCATTTTTAACCCTTTTTAGATAATAAAATTGGATTATTTTTCATGAGAACCGCGCGCCAAAAAATAACGAGACGAATGGACAAATCAAATATTTCACAAATATAATCAAATTCCACCCCAGGTCTTGGGGCCAAAGCAACCCGAGAAGAAATCTTCCAAGAAGACGAATGGACAAATCAGACCTGAATCGAAACGTGAGAAAAAGAATCTCCATTTTGGTCTTGTACAGGTATGCCAAGAGTTTGTCACAAATGGGATGCTGGTGGATGGCAATATATCCTTGTGTTGCACGAATAGCATATCTGAGCACCCTCTTCCCATGAGTTCATTAGGCCTGGTGTTCGCATGGCTAAGAGGAAAATGAGCAATGGAGCATATGTGAAACGTATTCTGAAACTGTCAGCCGCAGGTTACGATCTTCCTCATCATCTTGACTTGAAGGACACTGGGCTAGACATGGCACTAACAAGTTTGTTCCAATCAAAAAGAGATCTGGAATGGTGGAAGCTAAATTGCCTGCATACCTAATTCCCAACCTTCCACGGGTAAGTTGTAGAGTGTTGTTATATAAAAAAGAGATCTTGATTTCCTCGACCTTTTCCTTTTGATCTGTTATAATAAGCTAAACGCAAGATGGCGATGGAAGTGAATGTCATTTCTCTGCCTAATGATGTCATTTTCGTTTTATTTCCAACAACTCGCAACTTCACATCATAATTGAAGCCCATCCTACACCCTCGGTTTCCCAAAAAGATTTTGGCTGTGTCTTTAACTCCCTTCAAAATCTGCTAAATTGAATCTGACACAAGGGAAAACCGGTTTGGATAAGGCCTCTTGCTTCTCCTTGCTTGTGGGATCGAATTTGTTTGTTTCTCTTTTGCAACCCTTACATAGGAACATTAATGCTGTCCTTTCAGAGCTTCAGAGTAGAATATGCTTCTCGCCATAACTTATTTCATTAAGCTTTCTTTCCAGCTTAAAATGCTTCTTAGTTACAGGAAAGGATTTGATGATTTGCTCTTTCACTTAATCTCACTGAAAAGGCAATCATGTTGAAGATGGCTCTGCATTCGATTGCTTCCTACAGAAACGCAACAACAATGTATAAATGTTGTCTCTGAAGAGGCAATCATGCCCTACAGAGATTCGATTGTGGAATCTCAACCAAGACGACTTTTTTTTACTGTCTTGGGAAATCAAACTATATCAGTATACACACTCAAAAAGAGAAGGCCAATGATACTTGCAAACTTTACGTAATGTCACTTGACTTCCTGTTCTCTTACGTTTCCTTTGCACATTGAAGGGCCATTCATGTTCCAAGAAGAAAACAGAGCACAAGCAAATCACCAATATTAGTGGCTAAATAGGTGATGCAAGAAGGAAAAAGCAGTGCAGGACTTGAGAGAGAAGAATGCCAAAAGGTTCTGATCTTCTATGAAGTTTCTGAAATGAATTTCATCTGTTTTTGATTCTCTATATTATACAGATCTCCATAGAAATATAACACCAAATAGATACAGAGTGTTCTCAACATCTCATTCTTATGAGGACCGACCTACCACTGAACGGAAGCACAAGAGGACGTTGAAAAAGAGAAACTCAAAGAGGGTAACTTTTGAGAATGAGTGCCTTGTTCAATATCTAAATTAGGCTTTTGTGGCTTCAACTGGGGTTTTGGCCCTGCTGGCAACAATTTGCTCGAAGAGGTCTCTTATTTTCAATCCGACGATTGTCTGGAAGAGACCTGTTCCGTTGTTGCTGCCGGGGAAATCAGCATGCTTCAACATCTGCTGGGTGACTTCTCCATAGAACTTGGTAGAGATGTTACTTAGATGGCTTTCGACATAGATGAGCTCATCTAATCTGTCAAATTGCCCATCCATTTCCAGTACGGACACCTGAGAACGAACAAAACAAAACAGAGTATAAGTAACAAAAATCTTAAACTGTAGAAACTGAGCTCATTGTTTTCTCAGACCAAAGAAAGAATCTATGCATCCTTTCCTGCATCATTATAACTAAAAAATCAATCCCGAAAGATTCTTACTTCTCCAGCATATTCTTAAACAGGTCAAATCTAAGCATATTTAGAATTTTAGACCAGATACCTCGTGGCCGTAGTAAGCATCAGGTCCATAGGAGAATTTTATGCCGGGGTAAGAGCAGGTGAGCTTCCTACCGCACGGGATCCAAGAAATAGAAGAGCCTTCATCAAACAAGTAGACGGGGCTGAAAAATTCCACCCCTTCTTTCATGATCAACTTAACTCTTAAAACCTTCCCCTCGTTGTCATCCGGAATGAGTTGGGTTGGCAGCACTTCAATGACAGCATCAGCATATTGCTTTTGTGGATCTGCAAAGTGAGAAAACAAAAAAAGAAGAAATAATCATGCATTCGGATAGACATTTCAGGCTGATAAACAAGTAGATGTATATTAACAATTGGTAATATAGTCTTTTATGAGTTTGAAGGAACTACCAATATAAGCATCAAAATCTGGCTTGCGTGCTTCAATACTAGCTTTAATGCTTTCAAGACTGTGTCCTCGCTCAGCCATATCCCTCTACAATCAGTAGGACAGCTTTAGCTCACAAGAAATGGATAAATGGTGGCCACTGATATAAAGAAGTTGGAAAGATGGATTTATAGAGGTAGTTACCTGAATTTTCCATGCAAATTTAACCTCGTTGCTAATGTCCAAGTAGATACTGAAGTCTAAGAGGTCCCTCACACGTTGGTCATACCTGCATGTTTGTATAGATGGTGACAATCAGTCCAAGCTCTTGCAAACAGATCTTACTCAATAGATTGTAATATATTGCATCACTCTTTCCCGTGCACATTCTGGTTTTGTCTAGTATAATAGCCCTATATTGTTTTGGACGGATGAGCCCTTCATCGACAAAAGACAGAGAGGTTAATAGTATTTGTTTTCTTTAAGGTTAGGTATCTTTTGGATCATTTTTCATAAGATTAAATCCTTCTTCAATTGAATCTTACGCAAGTCATTCACGTACAACTTGATTCATTCATCTAAAAATTTATTTCACCATTCTCCCCTTGAATTCAATCACTCTACAATAACAAATCTAGAAATGGTCCCTGGGGATTAATTAGTCTTAGTCTGCAAACAAGGAGTGGGGCTAGGGTGCAGGCCCCTGCTAGCTTGGGCAGTATAGAGTTCCAATTCCTCAGCGTTGTAATTAAGATAGAGGAACACTTAACATATACTATATCGAAATGAAGAAACATAAATGATAAAACATATACTATCTCAGGATCAACGATCCATTTATCCTCAGATCACTTTGTTGAAAAAACAAAAATATCCTCAAAACATGTGGTATTCTTATTTTCTCCAGGTACGCTTTTTTGCTTGAAAAATTGATCCGTATTTAACATGTGATACATTGTGTCTTTATGCCTTCATGTATAAATATTATACGATACATTAAGTTTTCTGGAAAAAAAATGATTAATTAATTACAGATGCAGAAAATAACAAATTCAGTTGATGGAATCCTCGGCTTCATTAAAAACTGGGTGGGAAAAGTGAAAGATGATTCCGAGATTTCACCAACACGTGTGTGGTAAAGAGGGAGTGAGGAAAGAAAGAAAGACAGAGACAGACAGGCAGACAAAAGAAAGACATATGCATTATCATAAAAAATACAAGTAAAGAAAGGAAATTCGAAGCTGTAGTCTTACTTACATTGGATGCAAACCTTCAATGACAAGAATCTTAGGAGGCTTAATAAGCTCAGGAGGATCCAAGAGACCTGTAACATGATTGTAAATTGGTTTCTCAACAGCAGTCCCATCTTTGATGGCCTTTACTTGCTCGTACATGAGATCAAAGTTGTTGGCTCTTGGATCAAGTGCAGTGACACCCTTCTCTTTCCTTCCAGTCCTGTCAAGTGAGTGATAATCGTCTAAACATATTACAGTTGTAGTGTCGCTTATGAGCGTGTTCGAGTCAGGATTGCCACCTCTTGGTGGCTCTGCTGCACCTCCAAAAACACTTGTTAACCTCCTCATGAAGGTACTCTTACCACACCCAGAGTCTGCTGCTAGGCCAATCACAACGGTTTGTGTGTCAGCTGAGCAGGTTATCACAGCACTGCTAGCCCTCTTGGTTGTTTTCCTGTTAGTGCTATAGAACACTACATGTTTTTGGTTAAACCCCAAGTGGGTTTTTGTTGGGGTGGAGATTGAGCAAGTTGAATTGAGGGACTGAGTGGTGTATACTGTGCAAACTGCCATTTCCGTAGCTTGAGAGCGGAAGAGATGGTGGTGAACTGAGTTCTGGCAATTGTGATTTTCTCAGCTAGTTTTGTAAGGGTGGCATGTAATGGATTTGTGGACGCTTTTCCTTTGATTATATCAAAGGAAAAGTTTGGAAAACGAATGAGTGGAGGAAAAGGTTGAAGAAAAGAAAAACAGATAGCAGTTTGTATAGGAGAGAAAAACTGTTTTGGCTGGTGATGGGATGCTGACGTGTCTTGTTTATGTTTTTCTGTGACTACCCCTTGTTTTTGACAAAGCTGGAGGTAACACTAAGGCAGGACTAGAGGGGGGACATGGACGGGAATAATTTAATGTCCGTGACTAAGATTGTCATTTGGAATTGTTTGTAGTCTATTGAGCATGTTGATGAGGTGATGGCATTTGCGATAAACAAAGGCATGGTGAAGCTTGGTGGCCATCTCTTGCAGTTTGGATATCTGCCATGCCACGTGGCATCACGGTGGTGGATGGTTGAAGATGAGGTTTTGGGGTGTGGACTGGAGGAGATATGGAGCCACTACATAGCACCGAATTTAGTCTCGGAATGTACTTTTATGCCTGCAGGAGGCCGAGGGAAATAACGATAAAAGACGAAATATAGCTCTATTGTTATTGCTAGCAATGCTTCGGAACATGGTTTTAAGATATAATCCGGTGACCAGCCCGGTCTATAGCTTCAGTTTTAAATTTTGACTGGGTTATTGAGTCTTAACTAGATCATCAGGTCGACGGGATTAAATATTTTTATTTTTATAAAAAGTTAAAATAACATTATTTTAGTAAAAAAAATAAAAATCAACGGATCTGTAACCAGAATTCTGCTAGATCAACTGATCACACCAGATTTTTCCTTTCTTTTATTTTTTCTTTAACCCGACTCGATTTCAATTCCAAATCGGCCAAATTCCGGATTAACCCGCCAAGCCAGGATTTCAAAACCGAACCACATTCTTCTAAACACTCACTTGAGAAAAGACGACAAGAAAGTAAGGAGAAACTTGAAACCTTAACAGTCTCGAGTTCACTATTTCGAACAAATTTCTTTGAGCCCCCGAGGAAAATAGGAACTTTAGCAGTCCCGATTGTACTTCTAAAGCTTCAGAGATTATTTTTCTGAATTAATTCATGAGAGATTACTGTGTAAATGCTTTTGTAGTTGACTATTACCGTGTTGCTTCTTCCATGAGAAACTGGAATCACATGTAGATTCTTGAACAGCCTTGGAGCGGCTGCTTCCTCGTATTTTATGTTAATTTTTTTTACAAATCTTGAAAAATAAAAAACATTATTTTAAAACACAACGCAACGGACTTTTTCATAAACAATTAACGATCCCAATCAATCAGAAGCAAAAACGAAGTTCTCATCCCAGTCGGCAGATCCGTATTGCGACAATTAATACTTTTGTTGGAGGCTGGTTCAGGACAAAGACCCAACAAAAATAAATGTCTACAATCACCCTGCAGGCGTGTGCTAAGCCCATTGGATGGATTATTTTAACTGCTGATTTGCCAAACCATCCCCAGCAGGAACGCACGGGCAACATCCGCGTCTCTTCTGACAACTTGCTCGCTGGGCTTCAACGCAACTCACAACACCATGGGCTGCTATTCCCACTTTGCCATTCCGGCAATCCAGCCTTCCCGCGGCTAGCATGCCATTATCAAAACAACCAACTAAAATGGAACCCTGTTTCAACTCATTCAGGAGGCACACGCCCTGTAATTTCACTAGTGCTATTGGCTTATTTATCAAAACAAGAGACATTTCTTCTTTCCATATAGATGCTGAACACAATATATCAGTAATTTTTGGAATATAATGCTCCCTGGGTTTGGAATATGTTACTCACATAAAAAAAAAAAAAGAAAAAAAAAAGAAGAAGAAATCAACATATATATAATAATAGAAAGAGGAATCTACCAAACCACCCAGAGAAGTGAGAAGCAGCAACACTTGAAAAACTGTATCCGAGTTCCAACCCTACATTATCTCTCACTTGTTCCCCCTGAAGTACATATAGATTTTCTGCAGAGGGAGAAAAGGAGAGCATGAATCCAAGGTCACAAAAAAAAAGAATACGATATAGAAAAGGGGTATGGTTGCTTTAAATCCAACTCTCAACACATGCGGGACAAATACTCAACTGGGGCTGGGGGGATAACAGTAAACAAATGCTGACTTTAGTAAAGATGAAGAATCTTACCTGAAGGACCCACAAGCTGAGAAGTGACTCTAAGCAAAACAAGCCAAACCCTACTAAGTAGAAAATCTGCACAGAAGAGCATTATTTCAAGACAGTGTTTTGACACTTGTGAATGGAAGAATGAAAACAATCTGATATCATATCAGAAACAAAATATATCATACACCATGACTGGATCATCTCCATGCATATCATGTCTTGATGATCTTGAAGGAAAGATCATAGGATGCAAAATATATTAAGAAGAAGAAAAACACAACAGTTAATTAGGTATAATCCATCATTTGGCTCCAATACCTATACCATTGGTAATTGATTACATCAATACAAGATCATAACTTTTTACACTGCTTCCTGGAATTACTTCCACACAAGAGTTGATGCTTTTAAGCATTTATCACTGCGCAGTAACACATCCTTAGTTCTTTGGCACTTTAGGAAGGAAAACACCTTCAATTACTTCTCTCATAATTCATTTTACCATAGATATATGCCCATTTAACATCACATACTTGAGGGGGAGTATAAATGCATCATCCATCCATCCATCTCTATTACTTAAGTCATTTAAGGTTAATAGGAAAAAAGCAAAAGGGCCTAGAACTTCTAGGAAATTACCCATGAGAGAAGTTGAACCAGATCAGCTAGCTCTCAAGTAAAAATTATAATACAAACTGACAACCAAGGATGGTGAAATAAGAGACCTAAGCCATTTTGCAATTTCTCCAATCCATAAGGAGGCCCCAAGGGACTTGGTGCACAAAAGGGCAATTTTTAACCATTAGCATCCCTTCTTCAACACCTAATTGGCATTCTTGTTAAAATTAGACAAAAAATTCTATTAAGATGCTTTAGCTTCAAGACACAAACACAACACTCTGTCAAGTATATGGAGAAGGATGGTAAATTTACTGAAATGATAAATTAAAAGTGTCATAAATATTTTGAGGGTCAGGAATCATAATAGTGGTAAGAGAAATTCTATCACACATTTTCGTGTTGTGGACTAAAGAGATTATGTAAGAGCAAAATTTGACATCCCAGAAGACAAAGTGCCTCCCAATACTCTGAAATGTTCATACTGAGTTGTTTGTAAGACAAATAAAATAAATGTGAGATGCCAAGACTATTGAACTTACCCCAACCAACACATGGTCAGAGAAGACATCAACTGCTGGAAGGATGCCCCTGCAATTGATAACAATGTTCAAAGCTTAGCATTCAGAACAAAAGTTGTGATATCAAAATCAATATTATAAGAAAGCTCGTCAATTTAAATTTTATACTCTAAACTATTTGTGATAGCATGGCATGAAATCAAATTTGAGAACTACAAGAACTTACGTCAAAGACTTCCCATGGAAGACAATTGGAGGAGCAATAGCAGCAAATATACAGAAACCAATATGAATCTGGGCACCAAATTCATAAATCAGTTGGTTTAAAAAAATACAATAATTACAATGATGAATTATATAGTCATGGTTGGTAGATGAAACTAACCAGGTAGAACACGAAAAACCAGCTAAACTTCAATGCGCTATCCGTCCTGCAAGTTTTAAAACAAAGGAACATTTTAACAACCATGAGAACACCAATCCCTTAATCTTTAGTTCAATTATACATGAAGCAACCATGTGTTTACTTACCACCAGTACACTGTTGTAATCAATGTAGAAAATTTTGATGTTTCGACTCAAGTTAAACTCAAAGAGTTCAATTTAAGAATTAAGTGGATAATTACTCAAGTTTTCAGCTTAATAGTAAGTTCGCAATCTTCTGTTTTCTCCTCAAATACAGAAACAGATTTAAAAAGTTGTTTTGGCAGCCATGAGCACCTTATCCAAATTCTGGATTTCCAAATAACAATTTATTTCCTTACAAGGCAGCCAGTAATCTTTTAATTAACCTCATCTATCTACTAGCTACATTCAGGGTTTGATTTAGGAACTAAGTAGACAAATACTAAGGTTTCTAGCTTACAGTAAACTTGTAATCTTCCCTTTTCTCCTTGGATACAAATGCAGAAATTAAAGGCTGGTTTGGCAGCCATGAGTGCCTAGTTTCTCATATCCATTTTTGCACATTTTCTTGCAAATCAAACTTCTGAGCATGCCCGACCTCAATTTCTCTCTTTGCAAGGCAGCAAATAATTTTTTTAATTGTATTTTCTCCTGCATCATGCACATCAAACAAGTTTCAGTGACAATTGTCACCTTTCCCACTTTGCAAACAGCCAAACCAAGACCGCTATATGCATTGCATGCATCCTAAATTATAAAGGAACATCTGGAATACAAACACTGATCTACATGCATTGATTGCATCATCTTAAGTGGTAAAGAAACTGAAGAACAAATAAGGACTCTCTGAGCGCACGGCATAAAATACCATTTCAAAACACATTCAAAATGATTACAAAAAAAATCATATAGGGCTATACTGAAGTAAGAACTGGTTTGACCGGTGGAAGTCAAACCTTGGCACCCCATGCAAGTCTGAATAGCATTCAAGAAGAGGCTTTAGGCTAGTTTTTGCTCCAAACTGTCATGTGGAAACTCACCCCCCATTATCTGCTTCAAAAGGTTATGGACAAAAATGGCTATAAACTGAAGTTGAGGAACCAAAATTGACAATATCACCTGCACTGAAAGATGAAGGACTAACATGATCAGACCTAAAGTTCAAGGACTAGGCTGTAATATCCCCCACAACTGGCAAGTTTAGCTGGATGCTATGGGGGACTTATTGGGTTTGTCAGACCCATAACCACCTTGGTTAACTGAAATGATTTTATTGGAGAAGTCACTCAATGCGGAATTATTGTTTTAAGATAATAAAAAAGATCATCTAAGACCATGTAAAATAAATTGCTTCATTTCACGAGCAAACAGACCTTTTCTTTTTTCGTTCAATTCAACAACTGCAGTCTCTCCATACACAATTAACAACCAGCCTTATTTCTCCAACAAGTACTCATCTCACATTTCTTGTGTTACATTCTCTCTTTTGGATTAGTTTTTCTGCTGCGTTTATCTCAAGAACAAGCAAATTGTATTTTGGAAGAAACATTGAGCACGAAGCCTGCTGCCCAGCTCTTGCCAGTATCTAAGACTGAAAACACTCAACTCTATCTCACACACATAAATAGTAATTCATCTCTCTTTTAAATAAAAACCCTATGATAGAAACTTCTTTTCCAAAGCTTCCCTTCAAAACCCTTTGGATTCCACTCTAGATCCAAATCCTAGATTTAGCTGATTCATTGCTTTGATCAAGGGCTTTAGGCTGTTTCTTGAACATTTAACAATCAAAGGTTGAGCCTCCTTGAATATGTTTGCATCTGTGATTAATTAACAAGGCAGGATAGATCTTTTTGGCTGGTAAAATAAAAAATCGTTTTTTAGTAGTGAAAGAAAACTCTAGAAAAGAAAAATCAATGTTTTAGCCGTTAAAACAGAACCCCAGAAGATAAAATTATTTATTTTAGGTGTGAATAGAAACCTGCAAAAGTTGGGTTGTTATTTTTTGTTGAGGGGTTTTTGGGGTGGCAAGGAACATAAAACCAAAAAGGAACAAGAAGGAAAGTGAGAGCAACGAGGCTTTCAAGGCTGTCAGCTTGCACACACACAGATGTGAGACAATACAATTAGCTATAGATTGAAAGCCTCTGTGTGTGTAAGTTACAATGACTGGGACTGGGTAGCCACCCAATCCCAAATGGAGCCCAAGGCTCAGATTGGAGTTGTCAGTGGCTGGGCAACAATCACCAGGCAGAGTTTCAAAATCTAACAGAGCGAGTATTGTGAATGATGACTCATACATGAAAACTTTAATCAATTCCATAAGGTTCTGTAAAAGCCTAAACTCTTGCAATTTGATTAGGACTTTGGGATTTTTTCCCCCAAGTTTAGAGTAATAGTCATTGACCTTATTTTTCAATCACAAAACCAGCGAACATTTCTTTTGATATAAAGTCAACATCACACTCAATGCAACTGTGAGTAGGAGACCAAAGATGTAGTAGTCAATAGGCTACCATGGTTAACTAATAATGTAACCTGTTGTTTCCTATAGATATGATTTTTTTCCTTATCAAGTGAAGAACCGATATTTTCCATTAAATAGTAACCTTATTCACGATAAACTTATAACCAACACCATTAAAACTCAAGTCCCCTAAGGGTTATATGCACTAGCTCACACTTCATGATTCTACAATTATTCCTTCAGTACAGAAATTTCTCGATTAAGCAATCCAGTTCATTGATTCAAGCGCATTAGTTTGTTCAGTCTGTCAATGCAGACAATGGTTTTCATTGCATATTTGGAAAGCTTCAAATCAAATAAATACGAAGGCATTAACAAATACTTGCCTCATTGCTCGATAGAGAGGTCTGTACCACAGGACATATGAAAGTGGACATCCCATCAGCGCATAGATTATGGCAAGGAAAAAGATTTTGACACCTGCATATCATGAGTTGTGTGAGATAACTCAAATTGCATTACAGCTCTTAGACATATTGTTGCTAACGTGATTAGGAGAAGAGCTTACCTCCGCCTCTAATCCAACACACTGTCACAGCAATTACATTGAAGACAAGACAAAGGACAATACCTGAAATCAGGGCACCAAAAGAAGATTAAGATTTGCTGCTTAATAGTAAGTGAGAAACTAAAAAAGAAAAACAAGAATTTAGAGGTAAGTTTGCATAGAAAAAGAAATGGTATGAGTAATTTTCACTAGAGTTGCATCCATTTCCTTGATATAAAATGACAAATCATAATAAATAGATTTGAAGATAAGAAGAGCAGAAGATACAGAAACAGGAAAAGCAGCCCATATTTGCATAGAAAAAGAAATGACATGAGTAATTTTCATTATTAAATATAACTTAAGACAAAGACTGAATTATATGTTCACATGAAAAACTGGTTAAATCCAGGATCACAGATAGAATAGGTTCATGAACCATTACCGAAATATTTATTCCAAAGGAGGGAGATCAACCAAGAATCTGAATTTAAACATTAAACCTTCACCAAAACATTTCACAGTGTCCTCCCACACCTTTCTTGCTGACATTTATAACAATTTATCAACAATTTATGGTTTCCTAGAGAAAAAAAATCTAATACAGGATTGTGCTAACAACATTCTGCATGAAAACACAGTAAAGAAAATTTTGACAAGGGTGCTGCAGAAGCATTGTACCAAAATGGAGTAAGTCTATAATGGAGCAAAGACAAGTAGGAAAACAAGATATGGAAGCACAAAGATAAATGGGAGATCTAGAAAGACACTATGAATCCTCTAAAGATCCAGGTGATGAAGTGACTTGCATGATTTTAGTGTTAGGTTAGAGCACAATGAAACAGAAAGGGACTACAGGAGACTAATTCAAGGGGAGAAATCAATTGGTCTAAACTAAGACCCAAAATCCAATCACAAAAACTTCTTAAGCAAAACTGCTTCATTTGATTTTCATAATCTTATTTAGTTTCTTGTCTTCAGATTTAGCAGCTACTCATAAAACATCTTGTGATTCTATATACAAAATGTTCTAACGAGTGAAGCAACTATATTTAAGCATGATTTTAGGTGCATAACTCCACATTATAATATCTAAAAAAATCCCAGCACTAAAACTTCAAAAGGTGCTCCTCCCAATCTCATCCATGAAATTGAAATCCCCAGTTCATCTTTCTATCTACAAAGATTAAAGGTATTCAGTAAACAAAAGCACTGTTTGAAGGGCAAAGCAACAGGGTAGGGATGTGTTCTCATACATAACGGTAGAGACTAGGTTTCCTCATCCACAAACCCATGAGGCAAAGCAGGTCTTTAAAACTGAAATGGAAGGTTAAAGAACTACAAGGTAGGGAAAGTAAAGCAGGAAATCAAGGACTCCGCACAAAGGACAAAAAGCGAGACAGAGAAAGGCAATTGGTGTTAATCAAATGCTATATGAGAATTGCACCAATGCTTCTACAGAATACAGTCCCTAATATTATGAATTTGCTTGCCATTCCATTACATTAGAATAGAAAATATGTGGTGTAACTGGGCTGAAGAACCAAATGCTGACCTACCCTAGCTGTCAACTGAAAACAATACCTCTGTTGGTTTGAATAGCCCAAAAGTAACTTGGAATCAAAGAAGAAAGCGTATGATCAAATTTGCAACATAGGAAATTTCAAAAAAAAAAAGATAGAACAAAATGATCTCCTACCTAACCAACTGGCAAAAGCCAAATACTGTATCCTTTGGGCATGGATAGGTATTTCATTTGCTATATCATGATGGATGATAGGAAAAAATGGTGGCCAATTTTTATCATTTGGGGTAATGCCAGCTGAAATACCATGTAAAATGGAAAAGAAAAATTGAGTTAGCAATAAGCGTTCTACAAATCCATAAATATACAATTCTAGAAGCAAAAAATTTTGTAGGTTGTAGTCCTTGCTTCTAGCAACAGCATCTTCCCTCCTTTTGATTTCCTGATGATGAAAAGTCAAGAGTAAAACCTCTGACCGAACTTAAAATCAATGTATACCAATTTCTTACTATATGAGACATGAATAAAAGCAGGTTTAGGAAAATAAGAAACTCAAAATCAGTTAGGAATCCACGCTCAATTACACAAAATAGGAAGCCATGTTTCAGAGTAACATAAACCAAGTACTGCACTTGCATATAGAAGTATTTAACCATGGGATGAAAAGGATAACCTTTTCCCTCCTTTTAAGATCTGCTTCCCAAGACACGAGGTCTTTCTCCTTTTTCTTTGAATCCTGCACAGTCAATACAGAAATCATACAGTTCAAAAATCAGCCAACTCAAGTGTACTTGTAAGCAGGGAAACCACAAATTTCATTACATTCATTGTATCAAGTGGAATGTCAACTGTTGCATCATTGCGCCCAAATCCCATAGCTTCATGTCCCAAAGGAGGAATGCGTGCCTTTGATGCCGGAGCACTCGTGCCCTTCTGTAAAAACCCCAAGCAAGTAACACCATGAACCACAATAAACAAAATTGGCAGGCAAAAAAAAATATAAATTAAAAGAAATATAATAGCATCAACATACACTAGTTTTTTTTCAGAACCAGTTCCATGATCCAAAATTTAACCAGGGTTGAACTTCAGCTAATTTCAAAATCTGAAAGCTTGCGATTGCATATTTGACTAGTTTAACAGAACCCAGTTAACAATTGATGGTCAAACCAGGGTTGACCAGTCTTTGACTAAGTCTGACTTCACCCATGTTGCAGCAATTGGACCCCATAACTGGACTACTTCCTAACCTATTATTCTCATCAAATAAGTTTTACCCTACTCGCAACTTAGTCAACAATTAGTCCACACTGATAAAAATTTAACATTCACTTACCCGACCAGCAATCACATTAAGGCTTTCTTTTTTCAAAATTAAGCAAAAAAAAATTACATGTTGGATTACTCAGTTCAGTGTACAGCATAATTTTAAGTTGAAAAATAAATAAATAAATCGAACAAAATGCGTACTTGCTTCCTTCCATCATTTAAACAAAGAAAAGTTTCCATATCAGATCCAGACAAATAAACAAGAAATGCCCAAACCACCCTCGCATAAATCGAAATATAGCAAAACTAAACCGCTTAAAAAATCAGGAGGAAGTAGATCTGGAAAGGGGCGAAAACGAGAAAACAAAAACATGAAAGGAAGGAAAATTACCGAGAAGGGATTCACTTCTTCTTCTTCATCGAATGGGTTAGGGTCGCTGTTGTATCGGCTCATATTTCTTGACCTCTTTCTGATCCCTAATTTGCCAAACAGGACGTTTGAATTTTGGAGAGAGAGTGGCTTTGCGTTTGTGTTTTTCAGAGCAAAACACACCCTCGCTGCTCAGAAGTATTGCGGTGTTTAGATGCTTCTAAAAAAGTGAAAAACACACTTTCGTTATTCTACTTTTATTTTATTTTCGTTTTTTTAAGTAGCGTTGATGATAATAATTATTTTTTAAAATATTTTTTATTAAAAATATAATATAAATGATATTTATTTATTTTTTAAAATTATTCATAATATTAATATATTAAAATGATTCTTAAAAAAATATTTTCAAGAATTTCTTTTTTCAAAAGTCATAAAAAATAGTTTTAACACAATAACAAAGAAAGTAAACATTTTTAAAATCATTTGGTTTTTAAAAAAAATGCTCTTTTTTAAAAAATTTTACATAATTTTTATTTAATAAATACTAATGCCATATATAATTGAAATAACCCGGCTAAATTAAAAATGGTCATAATTATTATAATTTGTTAACAGCTTGGTTTACAAAATAAATAAATAAATTATTTATGACTATCAAAATTTATATAAAATTATTTTAAATTCAAACTTATTTATTTAATAAACAATTAAAATTGTTCATAAAAATATATTAAGAAATCTTAAAATATTATAAATTAATAAATAATACACAAGCAAAGCACTTGATATGAGTAAACATTAATTAATAATTGACAGGCTAGAGCAAGATTGCTTAACTTAGAAACGTGGATACTCAATTGAAATTTTGATTTAAAAAGACTAAATTGTAAATGATGACTTTCACCTTATGTTTGTAAATAATTGTGTTCATCATACGCCACGTTTTACCCGCACCCACGGGTACAAACCTACCGGAATTTCACAAATTAATATCATCACTATAATTTTCAAAAACTTTTACTATTTTTTTCTTTGTTTTTTTTTTAATTAATGTGGTATTCGGGTCAGCTTGTGCGCACTTCGACTAATCCCATAACCCCTAAAATTAACGATTATGTAAGCCTCCAGTGACCCTGAGATTTCTTGAACTCAAACTGGTGACTTATAAAAAGTAAATTCAAGACCTGATTAGTTGAGTTATACTCTTTAAGATTTTGTTACTAAATTGTGGTAGGAAGATTAGTATTCTTAATGCAATTTTACATGAGAATATTAAGGGTGTGTTTGAGAATATTGTAGTGGTTGCAGTTTAAAGTGTCTTTTTACTTAAAAATACATTAAAATAATATATATTTTTTATTTTTAAAAAAATTATTTTTGACATCAGCAAATTAAAAACAATTCGAAAACATAAAAAAATAATTTAAAAAAAAAAAATTAAATTTTAAAGGAACGCAGTTTGAAACGTGTTCCCAAACACACTCTAACAAAGCACTAAATAGGATTTGATATCGTGGTAATAGTTGTTTTTAAAAGTTTTTTTATTGTAAATGCAATAAAATAATATTTTTTTGGTAATCAAATTGAAGATTCAGTACTTTCAATTTATCAATGAAGGATATAATTCAGTACTTTCAATTTATCAATGAAGGATATAATTAAAAGTTAGGGGATCAAAGTTAAAAGAATGATGAAACTAGGTGGCTTTCTTTCAAAAATTTCCTGAAAATTAACTTTCGTCCTCCTACTTTTTAATTGTTAGATTTTTTCAAAAGTCTGGATCATCGTAGATCCTTTTAACCAAGGTCGTTTCCCCTAATCCTTCTATGCCCACCACTAAAACCACTTCACTTCCAGATTTGGTCCCAAGAAGCCGCTCAATCGCTCTGCTTTTTGCTTTTTGATCAGCTTCTTCGAGTAGAAGGGTGTCTCTGTCTCCGATGTGACTCTGGATTTGATGCCTTGAATTTTTGAAGCAACTCGACGCCGAACTCTAGCATCCTTGACAGAGCGACAAATTTTCCCGAAGCAGGAAAAAACTCCATGCCCATTATCATTGGCAAGGCATAGCCTGATCAATTCATCAAGTGCGTCCTCTGTGTCATAAGCTATATCTCTTACATTTTATTTTTTATAACCCGGGATGTCCGGGCCAAATTACACGCACCACGATTAATTTTTGAACTCACTGAACATCCTGTAAGCCCAATAGACAAATAAGATACCGCGGGGATGACAGGTATACATGCTAAGGCTCGAACCCAGAATGTATAGGCAAGAAAACCCTTGTCAGGACCGATGAGCTACAAGCCTCGGTGCTATATATCTTACATTCTTGACCAGCAATTTGAGTGCAGAATCACTTTCCTCCATTGCATCTGCAAGTCTCAGGAAGGTTTTCATATTGAACGCAAGTTCATCACTAACATGCTCAGCTTCATTCTTCACTGTTTCCAATTGTTCCCCCCTCTCTCGGAGGAAGTCTCCAAGCTTCGCGTGCAAGAAGGTCACAAACCCTTCAGACATGGCTCTTTCATTGTTCCAGGAAATGGTTCAGTAACTTCAGGGAGCGTAACATTGGTGTTTGAAGTGGTGGCTGTTCTGTGATTCTTGAGAGTCCGCTCTCTCCTTGTATAATGCCACCGCATGGATACAAGTATGAGCTCTTCCTTTATGAATATAATATTTTTCCGGTCAACGAGTTCTTTGCTTGAGAGTGTACGCCAATCCAAATCAACATCAGCAAAGATATTCTGTAGTTGTTGTCTACGTCGTTCTATTATTTGCAAGCTCTGTGAAATTCTATCGATCCTGTCGTCAATCTGCCAAGTAGCACATTAGTTCTTATCTGAAAAGGCAAATCCTCTTACTTTTCAGGTATGAAAGGCTCACTGCTCAGGCACGCATTGTAAACTAATTATTTAATGGTTCCAAGAAATTCATGAAACTAATTTTCCTTTCTTTCCCTGCAATTCCTGTTAAGAAAATGAAAATTTACCATCTTGTTGGAAGAAAATATCATGTGTTAGTCAGACTGTACCGAGGCACAAGGGAGGGAGATAAAGCATACAATGTAATTATAATTATTTTTTAAAATAAATTTTTTTAAAAAAATTATTTTTGACATCAACATATCAAAATAATTTAAATACACCTAAAAAATATTAATTTAAAAAAAAAAAAAAAAAAATTGAGTACACATAACAATCACAACATATACTCTCCTATAGTCTCATTCTTTATTGTATATTATTTTTTATATATGATTTACTAACTTTAAGCATCAAATGATTTTTTATTCTCATAAATAACTTATTTTACAGGAGTTCATGAACTAGGAGCACAATCCAGCTTCTAAAAAAACCTTCAGAACCTGTGTTTATACAGGTGGAAAAGCATCATTCAAGCTACCTAACAAAATAGCCTTCTCCAAGTGAGCCTCATTTATGCTGACGCTGCTTGCTTTCAGCTAGTAACTTGCTCCACAATCCTACCGACAAAAATCCACATCATGCACAATTACTAGGAATCTTTAATGCAATATCTATAATTTCTTATTTATCTTCTCGTTTAAAAGAAAGGGAAATTAAGGATTTGTTTGATAGTGTGTTTATTATTATTTTTTAAAGTGTTATTTATTTATAAATATATTAAAATATTTTTTTTAAAAAAAAATTAATTTTAAAATTAGCACATCAAAATGATTTAAAAAATATCAAAAAAAATATTAATTTAAAGTAAAAAAATAAAAAAAATTATTTTTTTAAAAATATACTTCGAAATACAAAATCACTTTCAGGGTTTTTCTTAATTCAAACCACAAAGAAAGCTTTGTTTAATTAGTTAAATATTGCCTTTACTTCAAAACTGGTGGATAAATATTATTTTTTGTATATATATCAAATTATAAAATTGTCTTTAAAATCATATAATAATTAAAAAAAACCTAAATAAAAGTAAAAAATAAGCCATTAATAGCAAGTTATAGAAATTTTAATTATAAAGATAATCAAGTGATTTTACTATTATAAAAAAATAAAATATAGAAAAAATTTCTAGACCTAACTTAAATAATTTTTTGAAAAAAATAATTAATTTTTTTTTTGAAAAAATCAAGTTATCCCTAATCAGTTGTAAAATGATTAGTGGTCTATGTGAAAAGATCTAATAGATAGATAACTTAGTTTTTTAGTTGGGCAAAACATCAATTTTAGTATTCTAAACGAATCAAGATATTTTTACTGTACATTTCCCATGGGGTTTAAGTTTTTGTTAATTGACTCTCAAATTTCTGTACTTTAGGGTTCTTTTTCTTTCTAATTCTTTTTATTATAGATAAGAAAATATTTATTTATTTCCGTTTAGTTTGATAATAACAATTGAACCACGCAAATTTGAATGCCCTTGTAAGCCCATGTTAAAATTTTCTGGGTAGAGAAACGAAAACACATTCCAATGAACAGTGAAAAGAGTGCAGAGCTAAAGCACTTTTCAAAGAGGTTTTAGTTTTCTTTTTAATTATTACTATTAATCTATTATTATCAATAAAGAACCATTGCTGGTTCATCCTGGTAGTTTGCCCAGCCGTTGTTGAAGAAAATCCACTTGAATCTTGATCAACACCAGGTAGGAATTGAATCTGCGATATGCAATTATTCACACTTTCGACGCTCGATCCCCTTTCCGAGGGAGCATGATCAGTTAAGCGTCAAGACAACTGATTACACGGCGCACCAAAGAAGATACTGGAGAGCAAGAGAGATGGAACATGAACATAAGCTTGTTCATGATTTATATATATACATTGATCGATAGAGACCAGACAGTATTTGATGAGTAAATAGTAATCACACATTATTTCCAAGTATAATTGCGTTTGATAATTCTAGGAGTAAGCTGGGGAGAGTGTTTGTCTTCTAATTTGGCACCCAGTGAAGAGAAGATATCCCAATTACCATTATTCCAGAAGGTGGAGTAGACATCAGGAACATGTGCAACCTTCAAGTAATCTCCATCTTCTCCATTAGGATGCAGAGTCATGGCTAGTTCTTTTGGCATGTCGAAGAATTCCAGTACTTTCAGCGTGCTCAAGTGCTCAATGCCTGATGGCACCCTCCGCAGTGATTTGCAGCTCTGGACTATCAGCTTTTCTAGACAGGGCATTGCTCCCTCCTCTACAGTTATCATCCTGAGCCTTTCTAGTTTATTTAACCCCAAGAACTTGAGTCGCTGAAATCCCTTGGCTTGAAAACACAAGAGCTCTCCATTGTAAACCTGTACTAATTCAAGATGTACAAGGTTGGGTAAATGTTGAAGAGATAGAAGTGGGTCGTCATTCAACTGACTCCATTTTAAAACCAACCTGACCAAGCTGTCCAGTGAAGATATCCAGTCTGGAAGCTTCTCCATACGTCCTCCCAAGTACAATCGTTGAAGATATTGAGGAGGCGATGCTACGTAGTCCAGATCAATGATCTCGTTTTCTGTGATAGAAGTAGCAGACAAGGCACGGAGATTCGTCAGCCTTTCAACAGAAGAGCAGAGAGCCTTCCCATGTTTTTTCTTCAACTTTAGAATTCCTAACTTTCTCAACTGTTTCAGTCTTCCCAGTTCGAACATAAGATTCCTTCCCTGATTTGCCTCTACGAAGCAAAGCTTTTGTAAGGATTGCAGACGTCCAATTTGACCCGGGGCCTTGAAACCGTATTTGGTGGAGATCCGGTCATCAGAATCCATTTCAAAACGATACACCAAGAGGTAACAAAGTTTCTGGAGCTTCCGAATCTCAGCAGGCAGTTCAGAGACTAGAGCACGTTTCATATCCAACGTCTCAAGATTCTTAAGCTGGCTAATAGTACTCGGAATAAAATTCACTTTGGTATTCCTCAAACTTAAGTATTTTAAGAGGAAGAGACTGACAATTTCCTTGGGAAATTCCTTTAGAGGTGCGCCTTCCAGATCCAACACATGAAGCAGCCTGAGACGACCAGAAAACAATTTGCGTGCAGGAGACTCATAATTACAATCTGCCACCCAGAATGTAAGCAACGAACGAAGTCGAGAGGCAACCTGTCTTCGTTGTTTTTTTGGCATGGCGTTATGGATCGACACACGGCGAACCTTTTCTGGCCATGTAATGCCTTCTTCCCTGGCGATTACTGCAAAGTCCTGGTCTTTTGCCATTGCAATCATAATCTCGCGCAGGAGGTCATGGATGCGGCATGTTTTGACCCGTCCATCAGTGGTCGTCTTCACCACTTGAACCAAGCTTCTCTTCATGAGCTCATTCAGGTAGTCTTGTGCTACTTCCTCTACTGTCATTCCTTGTTTGCCTCTGACAAATCCTTCAGCTATCCACAATCGAATAAGCGTCATACGCTTGATTCGGTTACCCACAGGGAAGATGCTGAAATACAACAAACAAGATTTAAGATAGTAAGGCAAATCGTTGTAACTGAGAGACAGTATTTTTCTTGCACTCATCAGCATGTCATTTTCTTCCAATCCAGCACCAAGGCTACGATGCACCATTTCCCACTCGTCTATTCTGCTCTTGTCCTTTGTTGCCAGAACACCACTAATTGCCACAATTGCAAGCGGCAAGCCCTCACATCTATCCAGAATTGTTTCTGAAACACTCTTCAAATGCGGAGGGCAAGTATTATTCTGAAATATCTTCTTATAGAACAAAGTCCGTGATTCTTCGCGAGACAACGGATTTAAAGCGTAGACTTTGTCAGGGGAATCCATGCATGAGGTAGAGGCAACTTCAGTGTTGCGTGTGGTGACCAATATTCGGCTGCCACAGATGGTGTTTGGCAACGCATGCTGGAAAGCATGCCAAGCACTTGGGTGCCACACATCATCCAAGACTATCAGGTATTTCTTCTGTTGAAGGAATTCATGGATGACACTTCTTAGCTTATTGTAGTCCATGCTGTCCACACCTTTTGGATCTGGTTTTCTATGGACACGGAAGAGTTGTTGAATCATGTCTTTTAAGAGGTCTTCTCTCTTAAAAGATTGAGACACAGTTACCCAAGCACGGAACTTGAAGTGTTTCTTCACGTTTGAATCGTCATAGACCCTTTTCACCAAAGTTGATTTTCCCAAGCCTCCCATACCGACCACAGAAATCACTTCACGTCCTGTTTTGCTTCCAAGAAGCCACTCAATCAATTGCTGTTTGGGTTTTTCAATGCCCACCAGATCAGCTTCTTCTATTAAAAGGGCATCCCTTTGACATTCTAGCCTAGGGATGCTGTTGGAGCTTGATCCTTGAATCATTATATTATTCTTGTTGCAGTATCTCCGATGTGACTCTGAGACACTGATGACTCGAGATTTGATGCTTTGGATTTTCGAAGCAATTCGTCGCCGAGCTCTTCTATCCTTGATAGAGCGAGAAATTTTCCTGAAACAGGAAAAAATACCGTGCCCACGATCACTAACATGGGATAGGCTGAAATTATCAAGAGCATCCTCCGTGTCATAAGCTGCATCTCTCACTTTCTTGACCAAACATTTTAACACAGGATCACTGTCTTCCATCGTATCTCCAAGTCTTAGGAAGGCTGTCATGAACTCTAGTTCATCACTGATATACTCAACTTCACACTCGACTCCTGCCAGGTTTTTTCCCCTTTCTACGAGGAAGTCTGCAAGCTTCGTGAGTAAAAAGGTTACCACGCCTTCAGACATGGGTGGTTTTACTTTTTAGTTTTCCAGCAAGTGATTCTGAAACTTTAGGGAGTTTAATATGGGTGTTCAGAGTTGGAGTTGGTTTGTGTTTCTGAGGGTCCACTCTCTATTTACTTAGTGTTTATACATACATACATACATATATATATTAAATCTGGACGAGCACTTCCTTTATGAATATAATTTGTTAGTAACCAATGAGATCTTTTCTAGAAAGTGTAGGACACTCCAAATAACCATCAGCAAGGTTCTTCTGTACTTGTTGTCTAAAGTTCACTATTTGCAAGCTCTAGGTAACTTCTCTTCAGTCATACCGGTATTTCAATAGCTCCAAAAGGTTCGTGAAATTAGTTTTCTTTTTACCCATATAGTTTCAGCGAAGAAATGAACAATTTGCTATTTTCTTCTCAGAAATTTAAGACCCTGCTGTTATCAGATGCTCCTGGGTTCTTAAGTCCGTTTTGCTGAATCCTGAATGTGATGAACTGAGGTGGCCTTGTCTTCTGGATGGTTGCCACTTTGGCAGCTTTAAAATTAATGTAAAACTTGACCAAGACAAACAATCTGACGCCGGACATGAAGATTTTATAATCGGCTTTAGCGTATATCTATAAAATAATAGCAAACCCAAACTGGGCTAATTTATGCTGACGCTGCTGAAAGAGCTTGCTTTCAGGCAGTGACAATGTTATCTCAAATTACCAGAGGCTTTACAAGTGTCCTCTTCTTATACGTACTGCACAGAATCACGTGTAAAAGGAATCTTCAAGTAAGAATTAAAATACCTTTTCTTTTCTTTGTTTAGGCAAGCACTCAAGTCAGATTCAAATCCTTTCGAGAGTAAAAAAAATAAAAATACAGAACAAGGACAAGATCAAGATTTTGTTAATTCTGGGTCTCTGTCTCTCTCCGTGGCAAGCTTTGGATCCATCTTCGGCATTTGAGTCATCAGGTTATACTAACTTTTTCTTAGAAAAGAAAAGGGCAAATAAAAGAATAAAAACACACAGTAAACCCTGTGAATTTGACTTCTCAAACATCATTTTGGATAACCATGCGCCGCAGCTAGTCAGCATTAACCTTTTCTCTGAAGGAGAAGGCAAACTACTAGTTAAATAACGCCAGGAAATTACACAGCAGCACTAATTAACCTTTTAAGGAGAAGGCAGACTACTAGTTAAAGAACGCTAGGAAATTAGACAGCGTTTGCAGCACTGACCATTTAAGGAGAAGGCAAACCACTAAAGAATTATAGTGAAGTTTCTGCAGAGTCTTCGAAGCTATTTCAAGAAAACTTCTTGTTAAGCAACTGAGTAATTTACAATCATCCCCGAAAAATCTTGAGACGTGATCATATGGGGGAAATCTATGAGATTACACAATAACATTTTTATCGAGTTGGAGAGATATGCAGCTGATGATTCACCTTGGCTCATGCACAAGCTTCCTTACGTGATAAGTACTTACATATATGACAATTAAGTCCTAATCCAAAAAAAAAAAATTAAACTGTTGGATTAAATATCGATTCTTGTATATAAGTCACTTGGATTTTTTCTATATATTTTTTTCAGATTCTGTATTTTAATTCTTTTTTTTTTGTTTATTTCTTTTATCCTTTTAGGTTTCTAGTTATTTTTAAAGAGGTTGGGTTTTTTTGACCTATTAAAAGGTCATGTAAACCTTTTAAGGAGACAGCCTCAATAAACTTTATTTTTTAAAAAATAAAATTATGAATTTAGAGTTTATGTCTTCAATCCTCTTTGCTTATTAAATCTTTTATGCCTTTTTTTATATTATGATTTTTATGTTATTGTTGTCATACTTAGCAGAACTTTCACTAATGCAATCTTACATGTAGATTTTATATGTATAAATCCTAATGACAAGCTTTAAGTGTTGGATACAAATTGAAACAAGAAACATTAGTCCCTTAAGAGAAGGGAAGGGGGCAATTAGTTGCAACTCTTGTTGATTTGTACCATGCTGGCTGTTGTTTCTCATCTTAAAGTCAGGGATCCTCGTTAGCCCATGAGCTTCTTTATTAGGGCATCTCAAAGGATGTGCTAAATGAAAAAAAAAAAAGATAATTTTTATATGATATCATATCAAAAAATCATTTCATTCAATAACTTCAGCTTGTTCAATAAGGTTTTAAGTTATGATTTATAATATTTTCTAACAAAAAAAAGCTATATTGAATAGGCAAAATAACAATTTTATATTGAAGAACTATTTTTATATATCGGTCAAAAATGCTAAAATTTTGTTTAATATACTTTTATATAAAAGAAGGGTTTTGACTGGAGTTGTACGACTTCGTTACAATCAATAATATTAAATATATTTAAATAGAATTGACTCTTATAAATGAGTATTTTTACCATCAAATTGCCTATATAGAAAAAAACTATAATTATACTATTAAAAAATTATATTATTGACTCTTAAATAGGCTGCGAGATGCTCTTAGTATGCTATAAAAAGCTTGGCAAAGACTATTTCAAAAGCTGAAGTCAGAAAGCTTTTTATATGATATACAGTAGCCTTGTAGAAAAATCAACCCTAACTCCACGCTCCTCCATCGACACAGATTATTTGAATATTAACGAGAAATATTCACAGTTTACAAAGCACACCGTACACCAAATTAAGAGAAAACAACAGAGAACGAAGGGAAGGAAGACAAAATAAGAGATAAGTTTATTCATGAATAATTTACAATCACATAGATAAATTAAAAATACTTTATAACAGATAAAAACATGTTATTTCCAAATATGGTCGCGCCTGCTACCGCTAGGGCTAGACTGGGCAGGACTTCCATCCTCTTTGGTTAATAAAGTGAAGTTATCCAATATACCGTTGTTCCAGTAGGTAGAGTAAACATCTGGAACATGTGCAACCTTCAAATAATCTCCATTCTCTTCACAGGGTTGCAATGTCATGATGAGTTCTTTTGGCATATTGAAAAATTCCAATACCTTTAGTGTGGTCAGGTGTTCAATACCTGACGGCACCCTTTTCATTTCCTTGCAGCTTTGGACGATCAGCTTTTCAAGACAAGGCATTGCTCCTTGTTGAACAGTTATCACTCTGAGACTCTCTAATTTATTTATGCCCAGGAACTTGAGCCGTTGAAATCCCTTAGCTTGGAAACACAGCATCTCCCCATCGTAAACCTGTACAAGCTCGAGGTGTACTAGATTGGGCAGATGCTGAAGAGATAGCAGTGGATCATCACTTAACCGACTCCATTTTAAAACCAACACGACCAAGCTATCCAAAGAATGCAACCACTCTGGTAAACTATGTAACCGTCCTGTCAGGTACAATCGCTGAAGAAATCGAGGAGGATTTGATAAGTACTCCACATCAATGAATTCACTGTCTGTGATTGAAGTAATAGATAAGGCACGAAGGTCCGTCAGCTTTGTAACAGAAGAGCATAGATCCTTCCCATGTTCCTTCCTGAACTTTACAATGCCTAACCGTCTCAACTGGTTCAACCTTCCCAGTTCCAGCAGAAGATCACCGCCTTGATTTGCATCTACAAAGCAGAGTTTTTGTAAGGATTGTAGACGTCCGATTTGAGGTGGTGGTTGGAAACCATATTTGGTGTGAATCCTGTCATCAGAATCAATTTCATAACGATACACCAAAAGGTGGCGAAGCTTTCTGAGCTTCAGAATCCCAACAGGCAATCCAGAGATTTGAGTTTGTTTTAGATCCAACGTTTCCAGATTCAGAAGCTTGCTAATGGAGCTTGGAATGGAATTGACATTGGTGTTCCTCAAACTTAGATACTTCAAGAGGAAGAGGCTGGAAACTTTGCTGGGGAATTCCTTCAGAGGTGCTCCTTCCAGATCTAGCACATTAAGCAACCTCAGGTGACCAAACGACAAACTAGGCGCAGGAGAATCAGGAAAAGAATCTGCCCCCCAAAATATGAGCACTGAACGAAGTCGAGAGGCAACATGTCTTCGTTGTATACTTGGCACGGCTTTATGTATTGACACACGACGGACTTTTTCAGACCACATCATGCCTTCTTCCTTGACTATTGCTACAAAGTCCTGGTCTTTCGCCTTCGTAATCATAATCTCGCGCAGAAGGTCATGGATGCGGCATGTTTTGACGCGTCCATCACTGGTTGCCTCTACCACACGAACCAAGCTTCTTTTTATGAGCTCATTCAGGTAGTCGTCTGCAACTTCCTCTAATGTCATTCCTTCCTTTCCTTCCACAAATCCTTCAGCTATCCATAGCCGAATAAGTTTCATCCGCTCTATTGGATTTCCTGCGGGGAAGATGCTGAAATACAGCAAGCAAGATTTGAGGTAGTAAGGCAAATCACTGTAACTCAGTGACAGTATTTTTCTCGTACTCATCAGGGTGTCGTTGCTTTCAAATCCAGCACCAAGGCTACGATGGACCATTTCCCATTCGTCTATTTTGTTCTTGTCTTTTGCTGCCAAGACACCACTGATTGAGACAATTGCAAGTGGCAATCCCTCACATCTACCAAGAATTGTTTCTGAAACACTCTTCAAATGTGGAGGGCAAGTATTTTTCTGAAATATCTTTTTGCAGAACAAAATCCAAGATTCTTCGTGAGATAATGGGTCTAAAGGAAATACTCTGTCAGGGAAATCCATGCATGCGGTAGAGGCAACTTCAGTATTACGAGTTGTGACCATAATTCGGCTGCCACAGTTGCTGTTTGGCAAGGCATGTTGGAAAGCACCCCAGGCACTTGTGTGCCATACATCATCCAAGACAATCAGGTACTTCTTCTGTTGCAGAAATTTATTGATCACTGTCCTTAGCTTGTCATAGTCCATGCTATCCACACCTTTAGGACCTGGTTTTTTGTGAACACGAAAGAGTTGTTGAATAATGTCTTTTAGGAGTTCCTCTTTCTTGAAAGATTGAGAAACGGTGATCCAAGCTCGGAACTTGAATTGTTTCTTCACATCTGGATCATCGTAGACTTTTTTCACCAAGGTTGACTTCCCCAACCCTCCCATCCCAACCACAGAAACCACCTCACGTCCTGATTTTCTTTCCAAAAGCCACTCGATCAACTGCCTTTTAGGTTTTTCAATGCCCACCAAATCAGCTTCTTCGAGCAGAAGGCCATCCCCTTGAGATTCCAGCCTTGAAATGCTGCTGAAGGTTGAGCCTTGCCCCATTATATTATTTCTGATCAGGTATCTCCGGTGTGCTTCTGAGATGCCTATTACTCTGGATTTGATGGCTCGGATTCTTGAAGCTATTTGATGGCGAGCTCTTAAATTCACAGAGTAGTCGAAACCTCTTAGGAGAGGAGCAAAGAATCTCTGTCCACGATCACGTGTAAGACGCAGCTTGAAATCATCAAGAGCATCTTCCGTCTCATAAGCAATATCTCTCACTTTCTTGACCAACACTTCAAGCCTCGGGTCCCTCTCTTCCATGGCATCAGCAACTCTTAAAAAGGCTTTCATGAACTCCAGTTCGTCACTGATATACTCAGCTTCTGTCCGAATCCCTGTCAAAAGCTGGCCCTCTTCTTCGAGAATTTGAGCAAGCTTCGAGAGGAGCAAGTTCACTGAACCTTCAGCCATTTTATCCCTTGCTTAAATAGCTAGAAGTACGGGATCTGCTTGGTTACAAGATAGAGGTGGTTCTGTTTGTCAGAAAATTAACTGTATCCGAAGTGCTATTCTAATATATGCATCAGATTTGTGACAGGAATGGGTATTTCTTAAAAGAAGGCTGGAGATGGGATTGTTGTTGTATGTGTCAGGACACTAAGAATTTAGAAGCATCTGGTTTTGTTCAGGGTTCAGGTTAAATGTCAGGCTTGGTTGTGTTTTTTTGTCCCTTCAAGGAATGGACCTTGAAGAGAAGGTTGTTTTGAACTGTGATTCTGAGACTCCAACTTTGGCCTTATATAGTTTGGTCATAGGGAATATTCAAGATCCGTGGTGATCTGTTATCCACGCACCATCCAGTCACTTATTTGCTTGGGAGCATAGTTTACGCAGAATTTTCGTAAGCAGGAATATAGATCTGTAGTTTTTTATTGTCTCTTCCAAAAAATGTAAATTCCATGAAATTCTCCAATTTGGCTTAAAGTTATGCCAGCCTCAAAAGTATAAGGCCATTTCTACCAATTAGAGTCCAGAGAGCTTAAATTACTTGCGCAGGAGAGTTAAATGATTGATGATCTCTCACTCGCTGAAAGTTCCAAGCAGCTACTTTTCTCTTTCGTGGAAAACTTCACGGGCTGGTGTCAAAATTAAAATTCCAAGGGTCATTTTCATGAATGATGAGGCACCTACGAAGCCTAATTTGTTTTCTTTTCCTTTTTTATTAGAAAGGGATGAAAAAACCATGTATTTTACTTGAAAAACTCATGACCTGATACTTGAATCGAGAAACTTCAGACTCAAAGCCCGACTCAAACCAGTTTTCTAGCCGAGCCGAGCCAAATAAGATGTTGAGGTAGTAAAACCTGATTAACCCAGCCATGTTTTCAGTGACTTACATGACCTGCAAAACTAGCAGGGTCAATCCGAGATAACTCGTAACCTTTTCCAAGGACTTAATTTTCCTGAAATACAACCTGAATGGTTCCGTTCGCGAGGTTGAAAAGTTCAGTATTTCTTCAAGGAAATTGCAGATATGACAACACATCCACTCAAACAAGCTACAACGTCCTTTTTCTCCATATCAGCAAGTAAGATTTTTAAATATAAATTGAAGCTCTCGAAAGCTACAAATAACAATATTCTTTTTTTAAGAAAAAAAACCTGTAAGCTGATGGTTACCTTGTCATTGATATGGCACTCTGTTCACTCATCAATAACCAGGTGTTACATTCTGACCATGGAAACATCCTTGTCATCACTCATCACCACCAAGACAATGTCGAGTACTAACAAGTATTAACAACAAATGATGAACTCTGCTATTACCAGGTTCCACTTATTGCGAAACTACAGGACAAACATCCTTGTCATCGCCATTTGAATATTGCCAAACTTACCAAGCAGTTTAGGTTTAGGTTATGAGATAACAAATCCGTTCATGCTTTCTCTGGAAATAAAGATCCACTAATCTCAATTGTTGGAATTGCCCAGTAGTATGTTACCATTTGATGATAATAGTTTTTTGTTTTTTTTGTTTTTTTTTTTTTTTTGGTAACCCGGGGTGTCCGGGCCAGCTTACGCGCACCACGACTATTCCCCGGGTCCACTGAACATCCTGCAAGCCCAGTAGGCAGGTAAGGCACTGCGGGGGTGACAGGCTGGTACTCTTGAGGATCGAACCCATGACCTTCACAAAGACAAGCTTTGCTGTTGACCAATGGGCTAGACCCTCAAGTGTTTTGATGATAATAGTTTGATCTTACCGGCGGATGACATCTTTCAGATTCACGGTTAATTTGACAAGTTATTAATAACCAATGTCTCCTTAATTACGATGAAATAATTATCTTTGCAACTCTAATTTTCCAGGGGATATTAGCCATAAAAATTAATTTTGAACTTCATGGCATGTAGTAGTGATACATGTTAATCATCAAGTACATAATCCCGTTATTGTTGATTTTTACAGAAACTTGTATGTGTATGAATATATTAATTTTTTTTTTTTTGGAGACGTGGTCAGGTTTCAATCATTAGACTTTAATGTCCGTTTATTTTTTTATTTCAAAAATGTTTTAAAAAATTTTATTTTTTATGTTATCTTTTAATTGCTTCAAATTAATATTTGTTTAGTGTTTTTAAATCATTTTAATGTAATGATATCAAAAATAATTTTAAAAAATATTATTTTAATGTATTTCTGAACAAAAAAACATTTAAAAAAACAATCACAACCTCACTCTCAAACATCTTTTATAACTCTTTTTTGGTTGACACGAGTATTTAAACTTGAGACTTGGAGAAAGCAGAAGCTGATATCCACTAGACCAGCCCCTTTCAGGTTATAGATATATTAATTGCTATAAACAATCTCTCTTTAAAATTTTGGGCACGTAGATGGCGGTCTTTAATAATTTTATTGTAGGTAAATTTTCCATTTTGTCTACATTAGTTTTCAATTTACCTAAAGAGAAGCAGCAATAATCGGTCATGTGCAGGTATAATCATTTTCGATTCCATTTTTATAAATAAAAATAATCAAAATTAAAAATTTTTTAAAAAAAAAACAAGCAAAACTAATTTCAACCAACCGGTTTCTGTTCGGTACAATTTTTTATATGAAAAAATAAAAAGACCTATATTGTTTTTTTTTTTTTTTTTAGCTTTTTGAACTGAAAAGGAGTGCTTAGGGCAGCTTCAACGGAGCAGGCAAATGGAAAGCCAAACCTCATTTGCCTACTCCTTCTTCACTATTTATATTCCAACCGGCATGCTAAATGGAAAGCCAAAATGTCTATTTATGCTTTCAATAGCCATTTCTACATTTAACTGTAGAAATGGTCGAAATGGCCAACGGCTATTCCGTTGGCCAGCAGCTCTGCTTTTTTTTTTTTTTTTTTTTAAATATAGAAATTTTTTTCTATAAATACATGAAGGAAAAACTTGTAGTTTTAAATTTTTGTATTGTGCCTCATCCTTCTCTCAAATTTAAAAATTAAATGGTGGCGGTTATTTTTTCAAAGCATGAATTTGAATTTACTTTTAAAAAATTAAAATTTTAATAGTAATATATAAAACTGAAAATTAAAAATATTCATATAAATAAATTTTAAGTTTAATTTTAAATTATATCTTTTAACTTTCATATTATTTCATTAAATTTTATATTATTTTTATAAATTACTAATATTAATTATATAATTAATAACATCATAATTATATTATATATAAAATATCTAAATTAGTTACATAATTATATAAAAATGAATTTAACATGAAATATATTAAAATATAAATGGCTTTTTTAATTAGCTTTTTACCATTGGAATGCACATAATCAAAAAAGCTATATTTCTACTTTTCAAAAAGTTATTTTATCAATTTAGCTTTTTAATTTGACTTTTTGCATTGGAGATGCTCTTAGAAAGATTGCTCTATTATCCTTTCTCTATGCAACCCAGGGCTTTCACCCACCCGAACAAAGTCAAACCTTTATTGTCTTTCCTCGGCTCACTTCACTTGTTTGACACGCCTTAACCTCTACCTACTGTTTGAATTCTAATCATGACCAGCCATGACAAGGCTAAATGGATTAGAATGGGGCGGCTTGCTCTGACCAAGACTCTACTCTTTGCTCCGTTCATGGAGCGTATGAATTTCCTAGAATGTAGATAGACCAAAAGAATTGGTTGTGGCTAAGGCTTTTGGGTGTTGCTGGAAGCCTAGGATATTAGATCTAGAGTGGAAATTAAAGAATGAAGATTGAAAGACGGCGTCTGATTGTCTATGTGATTGTGTCTCAAAAGGCGGAGGGTGCGGCCGTGCGGCTCCTAGAATTACTACTTTGCAAAAGCTTTTTTTTTTCTATTTATAGTACCTTTTTTTTATCTTTACAGCTTGGAAAACTCAACCGTTGACTTGGAAAACTCATGACCTAGAGCCTGAACCAAGAAACCTGGAACTCAAAGCCCGACTCAAACCAGATTTCTAGTCGAGCCGAGCCAAACAACATGTTGATGTAGTAAAACCTGATTAACCAAGCCATTTTTTCAGTCACTTACATGACCTGCAAAACTAGTTGGGTGAATCCGAGATAACTCATAACCTTTTCCAAGGACTTACTTTCCCTGAAATACCACCTGAATAGTTCCGTTCGCGAGGTTGAAAAGTTCAGTATTTCTTCAAGGAAATTGCAGATATGACAACACATCCACTCAAACAAGCTACAACCTCCTTTTTGTCCTCATCAGCAAGTAAGATTCTTTTAAGAAAAAAAACAAACCTGCAAGCTGATGGCTACCTCGTCATTGATGTGGCACTCTGTTCACTAATCAATAACCAGGTGTTACATTCTGACCATGGAAACATCCTTGTCACCACTCATCAGCACCAAGACAATGTCGAGCATTAACAAGTATTAACAACGAATGATGAACTCTGCTATTACCAAGATCCACTTATTGCGAAATTACAGGACAGACGGATTTGTCATCGCCATTTGAATATTGCCAAACTTACCAAGCAGTTTAGGTTGAGGTTATGAGATAACAAATCCGTTCATGCTTTCTCTGGAAATAAAGATCGACTAATCTCAATTGTTGGAATTGCCCAGCAGTAACCACTGGCATCAAAATTCAATGGTGGTCGTGACAGACGTTGAGGACATGAACAAAATGAAGATCTCACTTTGGGTCACGCACAGGATGATGGGCCAGGAGAAATCTTCTCCTAGAAGAAATGATCAAAGTATTCAAAGAGCTCGATATTGAATATCGCATGCTGTCCTTGGATGTGAATATCAGAAACATGCCGCCTTTAATCTCGAACAGGCTGCCCTCAAACTGGACCACTTGTGCCAATTAATCAATAATTGAAGAAAAATAACATTGGATTGATGCTAACTTAAGGTTTTGATAAAGAATGCCCCTCCTCAAGGCATGTGAACTACATAAACAGCTGACTCCATGTAAACTGAATGTAATCGGTGTAGTTTAGGAAATACCTGTAGTATGTTACCATTTGATGATAATAGTTTGATCTTACCAGCGGATGACATCTTTCAGATTTACGGTTAATTTCACAAGTTATTAATAACCAATGTCTCCTTAATTACGATTAAATAATTATCTATGCAACTCTAATTTTTCAGGGGATATTAGTCATAAAAAGTAATTTTGAACTTTCATGGCATGTAGTAGTAATACGTATTAATCGTACATAACCCGTGTTATTGTTGATTTTTTACAGCAACTTGTATGTGTATAGATATATTATCACTCTGACCCATAAGATTAAGGGTACGTTTAGAAACGCTGTTAAAATCACATTCTTTCTAAAAAAAAAAATTGCTAAAAATTATTAATTTTTATTTATTTAGATTATTTTGATGTGCTGATTTTAAAAATAAAAAAAATATTATTTTGATGCATTTCTATATAAAAAATACTTTAAACTACAATCTCTACCACAATTCCAAACAGGCCCTTAAGTCACTGCAACCCATGGCCTCAAGAGTTTTTTTTGTTAATCTTAAAGAGTGTAGCTCAATTGGTTAGGCTCTAATTTTGTTTTTTAAAGGTCATTAGTTCAACTCTCACAAATCTCAAGGTTACTGGAGATTTACATGGTTATTAATTTTAAAATCTGTAAGATTAGTTGAGATGCGTACAAACTGTCCCGGACACCTATATTAATTAAAAAAAAAGGTTTTTTTTGTGGACACTACTATTCAAACTTGAGACTTATCTTATAATCGTCGCCCAACAAGCATAAAGCATGAAACTCAAGAGCCCTCCCCTAAAGAATCGCTTTTTTGCAGATGGCAGCTCTCTCTTTCGCTTTCCTACAAGCCCCGGTCATGACCAGGCATCCTGTTACCTATTTATCAATTTGGCTAGACCTATGTTTAGTTGCTTCTTTGTTAAGAGAAAAAAAAAGAGAGATTTTTGCTGCTACCTATAGGATTATTGTCCTCAAGCTTTCGTGTCTACTTTGCTTATATTATTCAACGTTACTTAGACAATGACATTTTAAATTGAATTCAATTTCCTTTAACTCAGGTTATAAATTATATTGATTTTAATAATTTTATTTAATTATGTTATAAAAAAAAAAAAACTTGCAAAATCAAGCACCAACTCAATTTAAAAATGTTTTTGTTAAGACTGTAATAGCCAATATATAAAGCTATAGGAAGAATAAAATATATCAAAAAAATCAAATTTTGTTTTTTATATGATATATGGTAGCCTTGTAGAAAAATCAACCCTAACTCCACACTCCTCCATCGACACAGATTATTTGAATATTAACGAGAAATATTCACAGTTTACACAGCACACCGTACACCAAATTAAGAGAAAACAACAGCGAACGAAGGGAAGGAAGACAAAATAAGAGATAAGTTTATTCATGAATAATTTACAATCACATAGATAAATTAAAAATACTTTATAACAGATAAAAACATGTTTTTACCAAATATAGTCGCGCCTGCTACCGCTAGGGCTAGGCAGGGCAGGACTTCCATCCTCTTTGGTTAATAAAGCGAAGTTATCCAATATACCGTTGTTCCAGTAGGTAGAGTAAACATCTGGAACATGTGCAACCTTCAAATAATCTCCATTCTCTTCACAGGGTTGCAACGTCATGATGAGTTCTTTTGGCATATTGAAAAATTCCAATACCTTTATCGTGGTCAGGTGTTCAATACCTGATGGCACCCTTTTCAATTCCTTGCAGCTTTGGACGATCAGCTTTTCAAGACAAGGCATTGCTCCTTGTTGAACAGTTATCACTCGGAGACTCTCTAATTTATTTATGCCCAGGAACTTGAGCCGTTGAAATCCCTTAGCTTGGAAACACAGCATCTCCCCATCGTAAACCTGTACAAGCTGGAGGTGTACTAGATTGGGTAGATGCTGAAGAGATAGCAGTGGATCATCACTTAACCGACTCCATTTTAAAACCAACTTGACCAAGCTATCCAAAGAATGCAACCACTTTGGTAAACTCTGTAACGGTCCTGTCAGGTACAATCGCTGAAGAAATCGAGGAGGATTTGATAAGTACTCCAAATCAATGAATTCACTGTCTGTGACTGAAGTAATAGATAAGGCACGAAGGTCCGTCAGCTTTGTAACAGAAGAGCATAGATCCTTCCCATGTTCCTTCCTGAACTTTACAATCCCTAACCGTCTCAACTGGTTCAACCTTCCCAGTTCCAGCAGAAGATCACGGCCTTGATTTGCCTCTACAAAGCAGAGTTTTTGTAAGGATTGTAGACTTCCGATTTGAGGTGGTGGTTGGAAACCATATTTGGTGTGAATCCTGTCATCAGAATCAATATCATAACGATACACCAAAAGGTGGCGAAGTTTTCTGAGCTTCAGAATCTCAACAGGCAATTCAGAGACTTGAGTTTGTTTTAGATCCAACGTTTCCAGATTCAGAAGCTTGCTGATAGAGCGTGGAATGGAATTGACATTGGTGTTCCTCAAACTTAGATACTTTAAGAGGAAGAGGCTGGAAACTTTGCTGGGGAATTCCTTCAGAGGTGCTCCTTCCAGATCTAACACATTAAGCAACCTCAGGTGACCAAACGACAAAATAGGCGCAGGAGAATCAGGACAAGAATCTGCCCCCCAAAATATGAGCACTGAACGAAGTCGAGAGGCAACATGTCTTCGTTGTATACTTGGCACGGCTTTATGTATTGACACGCGACGGACTTTTTCAGACCACATCATGCCTTCTTCCTTGACTATTGCTACAAAGTCCTGGTCTTTCGCCTTTGTAATCATAATCTCTCGCAGAAGGTCATGGATGCGGCATGTTTTGACGCGTCCAACACTGGTTGCCTCTACCACACGAACCAAGCTTCTTTTTATGAGCTCATTCAGGTAGTCGTCTGCAACTTCCTCTAATGTCATTCCTTCCTTTCCTTCCGCAAATCCTTCAGCTATCCATAGCCGAATAAGTTTCATCCGCTCTATTGGATTTCCTGCGGGGAAGATGCTGAAATACAGCAAGCAAGATTTGAGGTAGTAAGGCAACTCACTGTAACTCAGTGACAGTATTTTTCTCGTACTCATCAGTGTGTCGTTGTTTTCAAATCCAGCACCAAGGCTACGATGGACCATTTCCCATTCGTCTATTTTATTCTTGTCTTTTGCTGCCAAGACACCACTGATTGAGACAATTGCAAGTGGCAATCCCTCACATCTACCAAGAATTGTTTCTGAAACATTCTTCAAATGTGGAGGGCAAGTATTGCTCTGAAATATCTTTTTGCAGAACAAAATCCAAGATTCTTCTTGAGATAACGGGTCCAAAGGAAATACTCTGTCAGGGAAATCCATGCATGCGGTAGAGGCAACTTCAGTATTACGAGTTGTGACCATAATTCGGCTGCCACAGTTGTTGTTTGGCAAGGCATGTTGGAAAGCACCCCAGGCACTCGTGTGCCATACATCATCCAAGACAATCAGGTACTTCTTCTGTTGCAGAAATTTATTGATCACTGTCCTTAGCTTGTCATAGTCCATGCTATCCACACCTTTAGGACCTGGTTTTCTGTGAACACGAAAGAGTTGTTGAATGATGTCTTTTAGGAGTTCCTCTTTCTTGAAAGATTGAGAAACGGTGATCCAAGCTCGGAACTTGAATTGTTTCTTCACATCTGGATCATCGTAGACTTTTTTCACCAAGGTTGACTTCCCCAGCCCTCCCATGCCAACCACGGAAACCACCTCCCGTCCTGATTTTCTTTCCAAAAGCCACTCGATCAACTGCCTTTTGGGTTTTTCAATGCCCACCAGATCAGCTTCTTCGAGCAGAAGGCCATCCCCTTGAGATTCCAGCCTTGAAATGCTGCTGAAGGTTGAGCCTTGCCCCATTATATTATTTCTGATCAGGTATCTCCGGTGTGCTTCTGAGATGCCTATTACTCTGGATTTGATGGCTCGGATTCTTGAAGCTATTTGATGGCGAGCTCTTAAATTCACAGAGTAGTCGAAACTTCTTAGGAGAGGAGCAAAGAATCTGTGTCCACGATCATGTGTAAGACGCAGCTTGAAATCATCAAGAGCATCTTCCGTCTCATAAGCAATATCTCTGACTTTCTTGACCAACACTTCAAGCCTCGGGTCCCTCTCTTCCATGGCATCAGCAACTCTTAAAAAGGCTTTCATGAACTCCAGTTCATCACAGATATACTCAGCTTCTGTCCGAACCCCTGTCAAAAGCTGGCCCTCTTCTTCGAGAATTTGAGCAAGCTTCGAGAGGAGCAAGTTCACTGAACCTTCAGCCATTTTATCCCTCGCTTAAATAGCTAGAAGTTCGAGAGCTGCTTGGTTCCAAGATAGAGTTGGTTCTGTTTGTCAGAAAATTAACTGTATCCGAAGTGCTATTCTAATATATGCATTACATTGGTGACAGGAATGGGTATTTCTTAAAAGAAGGCTGGATATGGGAATTTTTGTTGTATGTGTCAGGACACTAAGAATTTAGAAGCAGCTGGTTTTGTTCAGGGTTCAGGTTAAATGTCAGGCTTGGTTGTGTTTTTTTTGTCCCTTCAAGGAATGGACCTTGAAGAGAAAGGTTGTTTTGAACTGTGATTCTGAGACTCCAACTTTTGGCCTTATATAGTTTGGTCATAGGGAATATTCAAGATCCGTGGTGATCTGTTATCCACGCACCATCCAGCCACTTATTTGCTTGGGAGCATAGTTTACGCAGAATTTTCGTAAGCAGCAATATAGATCTGTAGTTTTTTATTGTCTCTTCCAAAAATTGTAAATTCCATGAAATTCTCCAATTTGGCTTAAAGTTATGCCAGCCTCAAAAGTATAAGGCCATTTCTACCAATTAGAGTCCAGAGAGCTTAAATTACTTGCGCTGGAGAGTTAAATGATTGATGATCTCTCACTCGCTGAAAGTTCCAAGCAGCTACTTTTCTCTTTCGTGGAAAACTTCATGGGCTGCTGTCAAAATTAAAATTCCAAGGATCGTTTTCATGAATGATGAGGCATCCTACGCCCATCTCAATCCTAATTTGTTTTCTTTTCCTTTTTAAACTTAGAAAGGGATGGTGAACAAACTACGTATTTTTAAAGAACCATCTCAACCCAACCTTTTAGGCTTGGATCCCAAATATGATTTATATTATTCTTTAACATGACCTGACTTGAGACCTGAACCAAGAAAACCTGGAACTCAAAGCTCGACTCCAAACCAGATTTCTAGTCGAGCCGAAGCCAAACAAGATGTTGATGTAGTAAAACCTGATTAACCCAAGCCATGTTTTCAGTGACTTTTACATGACCTGCAAAACTAGTTGGCTAATCCGAGATAACTCATAACCTTTTCCAAGGACTTACTTTCCCTGAAATACCACCTGAATAGTTCCGTTCGCGAGGTTGAAAGTTCAGTATTTCTTCTAGGAAATTGCAGATATGACAACACACATCCACTCAAACAAGCTACAACCTCCTTTTTGTCCTCATCAGCAAGTAAGATTCTTTTAAGAAAAAAAAAAACAAACCTTGGCTCATAAAAAAAATAATTTTGTACTTTCATGGCATGTAGTAGTAATACGTATACATAACACCCCCCCCCTTGTTATCGTTGATTTTTACATAAACTTGTATGTGTATAAATATATTAATTTTTATTTTATTTTATTGGAGACGCTAGCTGAGGTTTGACACATCAAACTTCACTGCAGCCCATGGCTCCAAGATTTTATTGTATTAATTTTAAGGAGTTTAACTTAATTGGTCAGGTTTTAAATTTATTCTTTTAAAAATTGCTAGTTTGAGTTTCATAAACCTCAGTGTCACCTGAACTTTGTATGGTTGTTAACTTTAAGATCCATGAGATTAATCGAGTTGTGTGCAATCTATCTCGAATATCTTTTTTAATAAAAAAAAAAAAAGATTTTTTATGAACACGAGGATTCAAACTTGAGACTTATCTTATAATCGTCGCCGAACAAGCATAAAGCATGAAACTCAAGAGCCCTCCCCTGAAGAATCGCATTTTTGCAGATGGCAGCTCTCTCTTTTGCTTTCCTACAAGCCCCAGTCATGACCAGGCATCCTGTTACCTATTTATCAATTTGGCTAGACCCATGTTTAGTTGCTTCTTTGTTAAGAAAAAAAGAGAGATTCTTGCTGCTACCTATGGGACTATTGTCCTCGAGCTTTCGTGTCTACTTTGCTTATATTGTTCAAGGTTAGTTAGACAACGACATTTTAAATTGAATTCAATTTCCTTTAACTCAGGTTATAAATTATATTGAATTTAATAATTTTATTTAATTATATAATAAAAAAATAAATACTTGTAAAATTAAACACCAATTCAATTTAAAAATGTTTGTGTTAAGACTGTAATAACCAATATATAAAACTATAGAAAGAATAAAAAAAATAAAAAATTCAAAATTTGTCATATGTCATTTTTATTTTATGTTTACATAAAAAATAAAAAAAAAATGAAAAATAAATAAACATTTATATATTTATTTGTCAATGAAAAGTGGACACATGAGATGAGATATTTAAAATAATTTATCATAAATATAATATCTTATAAATAAAAATCAACCAATAAAATAATATCATAAAATTTAAGTCTCTACAAATCTCTATAAATAAAAGGCTTCGCCCCATCTATAAGAGACAAAAATGAATTTTTCTTGGAAATACAAAGTTTTTTTTAAAATAAAAGCTTTTTTTTGGCAAGGAAGCTCCTTTTGAAAACTTTTAAGCATAGTTTTTAGATCCGACCCGGTTCAAGACCAGGATTCTAAATTTTGATCTTGTCACTGGATTATCAAGATCAATTTAAAAAAAAAAAAACCAAAATGATGTTATTTTTGTAAAAAAACAAAAAATAAAAGTCAACGGGTTGCAACCAGGTCTTGTCGGGTTACACTGAGTTTTTTCTTCAACCTGACCCGATTCCAGCTCCAGGTTGGCTGGGTCCCAGGTCGACCCACGGGGCCGGCCCGAGTTTTAAAACTATGCTTTTAAGCCTCCTTAATCTATATTTAAAATCTACAAAAAGAAAAAAAAAAAACAAAAAACAAAACAAAACAAAGCTGTAACGACCCAAAAAAAATTATGCACTGAAATCTCAATCATATAATCACATCTGATTATCATATTATTCATTTCATGTTAAATAAAATTTCAGCTAAGTCTCCCTTGAAAATAAACTCCCTCAAAATCTCAAACCTGTAAGATCACATTATCAGCTTCCACAGCAATCAAATCCCTATCCTCTTGGATAACCACAACCAATTTTTCAATACCATCGGTCGTCTTAGGCCTACCCATCATTTCCATGTTCCTTCAAGCATAATATATAATTTTGATGAGTCATATTCATACAACAATAACGCTAAACAACTAAAAACATACGACAACATAATTAATATTTCCTAGTTACCGGATACTAAATTACTAATACATCACTAAGGGATATATTTAACTTTTTTATGAGCATGCATACATATATAACTAGTCTAAAGTAGAACTAGAAACAACTATAGGCTACAACTCCGGACAAGTATGTGAGGTGCCTGAAAACAACATACGGTTTGAGGGACTCCATTAAAATAACGTTTCTTTACGCATCTATTCGTACATTAAAATAATAAATATTTATACAACACGTAATTTTCACCATATATAATCAATTATTGGCTTGATTTCACACGAAAATCAAGCTGCCATAAATTAAATTCAAATAAAAAATCAATTATGGGCTTGATTTTAAATAGACATGATACATATCATACATTGTAATAAAATCAAATATTTATATACGCATGCTTGCTTAATTCTTAAGTGCTCAAATTTGTGTCTACAAAAACAAACCAAAATAAATTATGAAACTTATTTTTAATGAACTTGATATTAAAGAAAAATTTAAAAAAAAAAAAGGTAAATAAATTAGTGAGCTAGGTCACATGGTTCAAGTTGTTAAACCTACAAATCAGATCATAGACTTTATTAGGATCAATAACTTGATTTTTCCCCAAAAATATTCTTTATTTAACTACTTGATAACAAAAATAGATAATCACAAAATCAAGCATCAATCCAATACTGGGATGTTTGTCTAAGACCGCGATGACCTTATAGAAACTAAACAAAAAATCATGAAGCACAATTCTCAATCAACCTAATTTTGAATGGTAAAGTTAAAAAAAATACATAATAATTTTTTTAACTAGCTAAACCCATAAATCGGATTAACCCGAGTTAACTTGTCAAACTCATAAACAAGTTAATGGACTCCATAAAATTTAATAATAATTTTTTTTTCAAAACAATTTTTTTAGCTATATGATGAAAAAAAATATATGATCACAAAAAAATTTCAATCCAAAAAAAACACACAAACAATCCAAAAACTTAATTAAAAAAAAAATAAAATTCAATAACCAAACAAAGAATTAAAGGATCAAATCCTAAAAAAAAAAAAAAACCATCACAAATTATTATTGTAATTCACATTATAAAATTGAATAATATTTTTTTCCACTCCTTTTTATTCTAAATCTTAATTATATACGTGTTCTATAAAATATTTTCATAATAATATTATCATGACATTTCTTTTTATCAATAGGAAACTAAGTATTTTTCTTGGTTGATTTTGAGGATGCACCTTCCACGTCAACCTAGTGTATTTAAAGGAATTGTTTTACAAAAATTCCTCTAGTTACAACCTCTTTTAAGGTTCAAGAGTCTTTTTGCCTCCAATCATATCTATTGTACCATGTTATGTGGTGCTATACTATGAAATTATATACATCAAACTATTTGATAATTAATTACCATGCTAGTAAAATTGTTATTAAAATTATAATTTAAATCAAAAAATTTCTTTAAAAAATAAAAAAATTAAGAAACTAAATAAATTGCTTAAGAAATATTTTTTTAAAAAGCACACAAGTATCATAACAAAATGTAAATAGAAAATAATATCAAACATTATATAAATTATTTTAGTAAATAGAACTACTAAATAATTTAATTAAAATCTAGAAAAGGTCAAATATAATGTACTTGAAATAAAATAATCAAGGTTGGTTAATTTTTAAACATGTAAGCTTATTAACTAAATATTGGGTAATTATCAAGGCGTGGGAGTAATAATAATTATTTGCTGTTTTGGTTTTTTTCCCATGAAGTTGGGCTCATAAGTTTCAGCCCATGGACCCCAAAGAAGGCCTAAACTGAGTTAATACTTCATAAGTAAACCCGACAAAATCAAGACCCAAACTCTCAACATCTAAAACCCTAGAATAAACCACCTCCTTCCCCTCGAAAACTCTCTTGGCTTTGGTTCGCTCTGCTTTCACTTTGCAGCCTCTAACCTACAACAACAGCCATGGGTAAAAAGATTCGAGAAGCCAATCTTAACGGCGAACCGACTGCCCAACAAGAAGCCGCAAATGGTCACAAATCAGATAAAAAGAAAAGGAAGGATAAAAACAAGAATCAAGAACCTGAATTCCAAGAGACACAAAAGGAACCAACTCTAAAGAGAAGACTTGAGGAAACCCAAGACCAGGAAACCATCAAGAAAGAAAAGAAGAAGAAGAAGCATGAAGAAGAGAAAGAAGGTGAAATCCATGAAGGGAAAGACAAAGAAAGTGAAAGTTTTCCAGAAAGTACCAAGAAAGTTAAAAACAAGAAGAAAGAAGGCAGGAGGCAGGAGGAAAATGGGAAAGAAAGTGTAATTCATGAAGTGAAGGAGGAAGTACAGCCGCAAGACAGAGTAGTGGTGTCTGGAAAGGATACACAAGAGACAAAGTATGCGTCTTTAAAGTCTTTTGCTGAGGCGAAACTGCCTGATAATGTTTTGGAATGTTGCAAGAATTTCAAGAATCCATCTCCTATCCAGGCTCATGCTTGGCCCTTTTTGTTTGATGGGCGTGATTTTATTGGGATTGCAAAAACTGGATCAGGTAGATTCTGTGGTTTTATTTTGTGTCTGCTGAAATGTGATTTTGTTGTCCATCCGTTAATTATTTATTTTATGTGTTGAGTGTGGTGAATTTAATTTTATATGTTTATGTTTTTTGAATAATTTGAAACTAGAAATAAAATTTGATACAAATATGTTATTTAGGTAAGACTTTGGCATTTGGGATACCTGCAATAATGCATATTCTGAGCAAGCGAAAGGGGAAATCGACAAGGGGGGCAAATCCACTTTGCCTTGTGCTTGCTCCTACAAGAGAATTAGCTGATCAAGTATGTATTTTATTTCCATAAGCTGTAATTTTAAATTTATATCCCATAAAAAGCTGGCATATGCATGCTGCAGTTTCTTCCTATGAGCATGAATTGTAAGAGGTACACAATCTTCTACTATGCAAGTGAAGATCATTTGAGAATCTGCAGTTGAATGATTGCAGCAACATGGGTGTTGTGCTATTTTCTGTGCTACAATTTTTCTGGGCTCATTTTTCGCAGAAGCTACAGAAGAGGTTTTAAAACTTCGACAAATGCTTTTATTTTTCCATCTAAAGAAAACCGACTGTCTGCTTACGAAATGAGATCCTTTGTGGGTGCCAGCAGGCAATCACACCTCATTTGGTTGAAAGAGGCCGATGGCGTGTGGAAAAAAAATATAAAGCCAGTGCTTTACCTTGAAAAGAAGATCAACTCGTTTGTCATTGACAACATGGAAACAAATATGTTGGTTTGGGTAGAAGCATTTTTATTGATTTTCTCATTATAGTCCAATTTGTTTCCCTCTTTTTTTGTTTTCCCTGTTTTTTTGCCAACTTCACTATACACTATACAAATGATCTTTTAAAGTTAAATCTTTTGTTTTAATTTGATTGTTGAAACTCATTGGTAGAAAATGGGATGATTCTTTATCTTCTGTGACAGATTTCAGTTGTTATACGTGATGCCGGGGAACCTTGTGGTGTGAGATCAGTTTGTATATATGGAGGAACTTCCAAAGGACCTCAAATCAAGTCTCTGAAGGCTGGCGTTGTACGTTATTCTATAATCTCTCTCAAACTACACACAAGGGCATGCATTTTATCTTTCTTTCCCATACACACACAGAGACCGCATAAGTACGAACTTGTCAGCATGCTTTGTCTTAATCCACATGTATATTATTTTGATGCGGGACAAGAAGATTTGAAGAAAGAAAATGAGAGAAAGGGAAGCAAGAAGGGAAAAAAGAAGCTTGAGAAGAAAAAGAAACGGAGCTGAAGAAGAGAAGAGAAGAGAAGGGAAAGAGGGAGGAGGAGGAGAAATCCAAAGATTTTTCTTAATTCATCATAAACTGTCTACAATTGAAAAAGAGCACATATAAATAGTAAAATCCCACACAACCAACAATTGGGTTTATAGCCCACTAAAATAAAATGTTCAACAATAACAAAAATCAAGCCCAATAATTAAACCAAATGAAATTCAATCACATAGACATAAGCCCAATCTCCCAACCAAAAAGTGATGTAATTGAGCTATCCTGTGTCATCGACAACCATACATGTGTGCGAACTTTGTCTCTTGTCTAGTGACCACACCATATTTCCAAAACTTATTTATTTGCAGAGTGACATTTCCTGTTATCATTATTTGTTTACAGTATTCTTTTCTCTTATATGCTCAGGATATTGTCATTGGAACCCCTGGCCGTTTGAAGGATTTGATAGAAATGAATGTATTGCACCTTGCAGAGGTATCTTTTGTGGTAAGTTAATCAATAACTGCTCCCCTAATTTCTATTTATTGGATCCTTTTTATTCGTATTCCATAGCCTTATGTTGGTTGCTTAGCATGTTATCTTATTGTATGGAGCTTGAAACTGAGCGACTCCTCTAACCAAATTATATATGAGAATACAACATAAATTCAGGATTGCCCCAAGTGGCTCAGATAAAGTTTACAAGGTGTTGTCGTGGATGCTCAACATATAGGATATCTATCATTTCCAGCATTGCAGTTTAAAACTTTTGTTGATACATCATGCATGCTGGAGGTTTCTGTCTAGTTGCTGGAGAGTTTGTGGTATTGCGTAAAGAGCCCTTTGCCTTATGATAGTTAAATTGTTTACTCTGAGGTTTCCAGTTCTCCAATATTCCAAGAGGTTAATTTTAATGTTTTGTTCCTGAACTGCATCATTGTTATTTAAAGCAAACTCATATCTTGGTTTATGATAAAAGTTTTATTTAATGCTGTGGTAAGACCATGACTCTGAGTTGTTGAGTTGTTTTATAAGCCAATCGATTGAAAAGGATGTTGGTGTTCATTTTTCTCCCTTGTCAAGAAGGATGATGGTTATGTACTCTAGTGTCTTTGTTGCAGTTGCAAGCATCATTATATTCTCTTTTGTGTATTTCATATTGCTTTAGTAAATGAATATATATTTTTAGCATTCTAACTTGAAAGAATTAAAATTGATTTCTGTAGTAAATGAATATATTCTGTAGTAGATGAATATATTTGACATGAATATATTCATATTGCTTTAGTAAAATTGATTTCTGTAGTAAATGATTATATTTGTAGCATTCTAACTTGAAAGAATTAAAATTGATTTCTGTAGGTTCTTGATGAAGCAGATAGAATGCTGGACATGGGATTTAGACAGGAAGTTCGTTCAATATTGAGCAACACGAGTTCTGGTATGTGGTATTATTATAAGATACAGTTATATATGGAACTGCACAATCACTTCAAGACAACAATCCAGCTTTGAAATTCCTAGAAACTCTAGGCTCAGTACCAAACTACCCCTGGTTACAGTTTTTCCTCCATAACCAGTGATCAGTTGCTGACATGTATAAGACACCGATATATTTCCTTAGGAGAAATATCCTTATTCCCTAGTTGACCAAGAGGTGACTTGGACATTTAGATTTTAACCAACTTCTCTCCATTTTATATTTCTACTCTTTTTTGGTAAGTTTTTAATGCTGAAATGTGCATTAAAAGCCCTTGAGCAGGGAAACCTGTACTTAAAAGGTACAAAGTAAAACCTCAAAATCAAAAAGCTTAAACTCTAGACTCCCCACCCTGAGTTCTTTTAAAGGTATGGAAAGAATCTAACACTTGCTCACTCCTTCAAGAAATAAATAAATGAATAAAGAACTTTCCACGACAAAGTCTTAGCCTGAAGAGGTTTATTTTGAGTAAGCTTGTTGCCTTACGTCAAGGTGTTTGTTTGTTTGACTCTTGTGTTTGTTTGTTTGACTCCTGTGGAACTTGTAATAGATCTTAAGGCAAAATTCGTTTAAGAGTATAGAAAAAGAAGTAATAAATTCCACTTGTTAGAACCTTATTGCATGAAAAATAAGAGAAAGTTGTTTAGTCGATGTTATTTATCTTCTTACTTCAAGTGTTATACTAAAGTTACTTGAAATCATTTTAATTATTACAAGCTCAAATAAACTACATTTGTAATGCACATGTATTTGACTGTTGGTACAAATCTCAAAACCTGTGCAGCTCGCCAAATGATAATGTTTAGCGCTACATGGCCTTTAGATGTTCATAATTTGGCAGAAGAATATATGGACCCAAATCCTGTTAAGGTGTGGCTCGTTGCATATCATTCCATTACATATTTGCTGTTTTCTATATGCTCTAAAATATGAGCTCCATCTCAGGTGGTTGTAGGTTCTGAAGATACAGCTGCCAACCATGATGTCATGCAGATTGTTGAGGTCTGGTTTCTTAATGCCCAGCAAGAGGCCCTTTTCCACTATTCAATGTTTCAATTAATAAAGAGAGATGTTTGTCCTTATATTTACACCATCACTTCCATAAATGCAGGTATTGGATGACCATTTGCGTGATCAGCGTTTACTTGCTTTGCTAGAAAAATATCACAAATCTCAACAGTACGTTTGCTATTTTTTTAATGGATTTTGTAAAATTTGTTCTACAGACATATCTTGGGTTAATGCCTGAGCTATTTTTTTTTTTTTTTCAACAGTACGTTTGCTATTTCATTACCATCTTCTTTTGTTTTAATGAATGACCAAAAAGGGATTTCATTGGTTTTCAGAAGCTGATGCTTAATGAGTGTTTACTTTCAGAAAACAGTTTTTCCAAGTTCATTTTAATTTTCATCTCTATTCTAAATTGCTTCACCGTCGAAAACTAAGTAAATGTTTGTTCTCACTAATAATTTTCTAAGATAGAAAGCTAGGACCATGTTTGGATTATTTTTAAGACGAATGATGAAGAGATCAAATAACATGTTGACTAAACAGGCCCTTGTTTTTCTCTAAAGTGGAGAATTTGTAAAAGAACTAAGTTGCTTTTTAAAGAACCTTGTTTTTAATTTTTAATTAGCAAAAATGTTTTCCATTTTCCGTTTTGTTTTTAGAAAATTGGAAAATTCTCCGATATTATACATGAACTAATGCCTTCTTTCCTCTATTTGCATCTGTGACTCTTTTATTTTACAAGTCAATGCTATCCTTCCATGGTTATCTGAAATGGCCTCTATATCTCCATGCTAGATTATGGAAAACCTTGAATTTCCATATTTTCCTTGATATGCCTTGAATTTTCATTCATAGTGCTTATTCATGGGTTGGGCCTCTAATCAGGAATAGAGTGTTGGTTTTTGCCTTGTACCAAAAGGAAGCGGAACGTCTCGATGGAATGCTAAGAAAAAGGTACACAAACATTATTTTGGTTATTGTTCTCTACTTGCTAAGTCAACATTTTCTAGCCAGCTGCTTGAAAGTACAATTGGAAATCAATGCTAATTTCAATGAGCTTGTTTTCACTTTCTTTATTTCTTTTTTGAACTTTGGGCCAAATTGAACTTAGCTGCTGAACTTTAATTTTTTTTTTTCGAGTATCTCAAACTATTTTTTTGATTAAATATAGGTCTTTCCGTTAATTTTGATCATAGATGATACTTCAAAAAAATGACGTGTAAAAAAATCATGTGATTTGAGAATAAAAAGTTAATGGAGGGTCCTACCTTTTACCCCTAAAAAATAGTTCATGGTAATCAAATAAAAAAATTAAAGTTCAGCGCTTAAGTTCAATTTTACCCAATTTTTAGGATAGTTTTAGGTAATTTAGCCTTTTTTTTCCTTGTTTTCTAGTGGTTGGAATGTTGTTTCTATTCATGGCAACAAAGCACAAGAACAACGAACAAAGGCATTGTCATTATTCAAGAAGGGCAGCTGCCCTTTGATGGTACGTTGAACAATTAATTTGTCTTCAATATGCTTTTCCTTTTTCAATAATGTAATGTTAATGAGTGGGACTTCCAAAAGTAACAAATCCTCAAGCCATGGTTTTCTATATCTATAGGTTGCTACTGATGTGGCTGCTCGAGGATTGGATGTTCCAGATGTAGAAGTAGTAATCAACTATACCTTCCCTCTCACCGCAGAGGATTATGTCCACAGAATTGGCAGGACTGGACGGGCTGGCAAGAAGGGTGTTGCTCACACATTTTTCACGCATCATAATAGGGTAATATTTAAAACCTTTCTCTTCTATCAAACTATCAAGTCATTGATTATTTTATCATCTGATGATTATTTCAGGGGCTCGCTGGAGAGTTGGTCAATATTCTTAGAGAAGCTGGGCAAATCGTGCCACCTGCCCTTTTGAAATTTGGCACTCATGTTAAGAAAAAGGTGCGCATTTCTATCCTGCATTATCCACTAATGTTCTTACATGATTGTTCAGTATTTGAACTGCAACTTAATAAGCCTGAAGTATGGGCTGGTCTCATTATTCTGGGTACTTAGCCATGGCATTATGAACCTCCGTGGTTGCATTCATCATTCACAGTGCCTTTTCTCGTTGCAGGAGTCCAAGCTATATGGGGCTCATTTCAAAGAAATCTCTGCAGATGCTCCAAAGGCCAAGAAAATAATTTTCAACTCGGATGACGAAGATTAAAGCATGTGGTCTCAAGATTTTGTAAGATCAGCAATGAAACAAATATACAGTGTCGGTTATCTATTATTTAAAATGGTATAAGCTGTTCTTTCTTTCTGTCTTTTTCTTCTTTTTGCTCATTACATAGGTGAGATATCAGCAACATTTGATTCTTTGGCAAATTTTCAGTAAAATTAATGTCAGTCGTTATTTGATTTAATCCACTCCGATTGTCTTTATGTATCTGTCATTTATTCATGTATTTTTCAACCTTAAGAATCCTGAATCAATTTCTTTGGTTGCACTGAACGTGATAAATGTTCAACAATAACATAAATCAAGCTCAATAATAAAATCAAATGAAATCCAATCTCATAGGATTAAGCTTAATCTCTTAAGTGATGAATTGAGTTATCATTTGTTATATACAATTATACACGCGTGAATTGTTTTGGTTGGACCATAAAAAAATTAATTTAAAATAAACAAATTCAAAACTTTTTAAAAATGTGGTTGGACCATAAAAACAGAAGTTGTCTAAATATAGCTTCAAAGGCGTTATTGTAATGTTCATATTTTGAAGTGTAGTTGCGGTTGTTTTTTAAAATTTTTTTTATTTAAATATGTATTAAAATGATCTAAAAATACTAAACACCTTTTAAAATACAAAAACAAACAGGGTATAACTTCAAAGGCTAAACTGCAATGTTGCTATTGTGATCCAAGTGCAATATAAAGCAGCTTGTTCCATGGAACTAAAAATTGTTGAATTTTATTATCCTAGTAAAAACAAGTGAATTTAAAATAAAATTAATATGTTTCTCTAATGCCACTAATAATGGTAATAAAATATTAATTTAAAAAAGATCATTAAAGATACATGGGAATGAGATATACAAGTTTCTTAGATTTATAAACATGAACACTAAATGACTAAAGGTGTTGGGAATGAACAAACATTATTCAACACTTGAGTGGATATGGATTGATAACAACTTAGTAAATTATGATCATTTTCCTTATCATATATAAGACTTATGGGATTATAGAGCTCAATATACTGCTCAAATCTTATATTGTATTGGATATCAAGCATAAAGGATAAGAATCAAGAAGTTTAAAAGGACAAATATCTTAAAACTCTTCTTCTTATATATCCTCTTCATTTAGGTTGTTGAAGTTTTTGGGATTGAGTTCATACACTTAATCATTATAGTTTTTCTCTTCAGTTTTATCCTTGTGTTCTTTGATGAATTGGGGCTTAGTGATATAGTTGGTTGTAGTATAACTAAACCTTAATATTTAATACACTGGACTCTTAAACTCATCTTAAACACTTCACTGATGATTCACTTGCCTTCTTCTTCTTTTTTTTTTTTTTTTTTTTTTTTAAGTTAGGCACTACTAGGACTGAGTTTATAAAGTGGAGCACCTAATACAAAACTATTATTCCTAAATTAAGACCTAACATGGGTATAAGGGTCATGATATTTTGTCCACTAAATCTTAATGCCCTTTAAAGATGACATGCAGGTAGAAAATAACCATTGACTAAGAAATACAATATCGTATTAACAAGTCATGTGTAAATATAGGTCAGTACGGTACCATTTATTAGAGATCATAATTTTACTTTGAAGTACGTGCTAATCATTGAATTCCTAAGAATGTGTGTGGTATTAGGTCTAGCTCAAATAATACCTCTCAAGGTTGTTTGAAGCCCAAACCCACCAATATCAGGGTGACCGGTAGCTGATCTTGTGATTAGGTTGAGCCTAACCGCATGACCATACAACTTGGTTAACCAATCTAGCCTCATGTGACTAGCTAGACAACAGGGTTAGAAAAGGGAGCCAACAGTCTTGGGATTAAAATAAATAGCTTTCTCCTCCGCATTAGATACTTGGAAATGAGTTTCAGAAAGGTTGGCTATACAATGGGCATGTATACAATACAAAGCAAGCAACAGGGAAGTGAGACAAACAGACTTGATATTGAACAAATTATGTACAGATCTTAAATTGTTTATCGGAGCCTTTCTTTTATGAATATTTCAGAGACGCGGGCTTCTGACAACACCTGGGTAGTTTTTGATGTTCTACTATGAAGCTATACAATAATCTACAGACAACTAGATACAAATCCTTGCAGTTTTCAACTACAGGTTGTAAAAACCAACCTGTAACAGAAATGTTATTTCCGGCGAGTATGGTAAATAATCTATGAACAACTAGATACAATACAAATCCTTGCAGCTTTCAACTACATATAGTAAAATCAACTTGTAGCAGAAGAATCATTTCCAGCGAGTATTAAGCTCCTGCCTCCGTTTTACGGGACTCGGCCGGGAAGAGTCATTCAGACTCTCCAAAGAATGGACTTCCCGTCCCCCTTCTCTCCAGTAGGTTGAGTACACTTTTGGGATGTGCGCGACCCTCCGACAGTCTCGCCCTTGTTCATTTGAAATAAGTGTCTTGATTAGTTCTCGAGGCACATCAAAAAATCCTAGCACTTTCAGCTTTGTCAGAAGCTCAATGCCTAATGATGCCTTTTGCAGCAATTTTTAACGCTGTATTCACTCAGCTTTTTCACCACTCGTGAAAATTTGAAAGTATAAATTAAAAAATTTTATGGAATCATATAATCAAATAAATTAATCATTACTTATATAACTACATAAAAAAATTGTTAATAATAAATAAAAGAGAAATTGAAAAAGTTGAGAGATAGATATAGGTTAAGATATTTAATCTCGTAAAATAAGTTATTTACTTGTTTTTGTCAACTAAATTTGTTTATTAAAATCAATAAAAGATAATAGAACTAGAAACATATGTGAAACTGATAAAATAAAATAAAATAAAAATTATCTTTTTATATAAAATAAATCTCTTCTGTGTAAAATAAAAAATAATTCTTCAAAAATTAAATGAAAATAAAATATTTTGAATAAATTAAAGATAACCAATTTTTTTTAAAAAACGAATAATATAAAATAATAAAATCATAAAAGAAAATGAAAAAAAAAAAGATCTTGAACTACATAAACTTTTCATACTTGTTACCCATGTTATTAGATAGAAGCATGATAAATAAAAAAACTACGAAGCCCATTTTTCAACAAATCAAATGCTAAAAGATAAAACTTGAAAAAAATCAATTACACAAAAAATTGTGATTACAAGAATGAGGGTGGAAGTCAAAATAAAAAATAAATTAGAGGGTATTTAAAAAAATTTAAATTGGAGGGTTAAATTGAAAAAGAAAAAAATTTAACAAAAGAAAAAATAAAATAAAAAAAAATAAGAGCTAAATTTAAAAAAATAAAACAACAAAAACTTTGATTGAAGGATAAAATTGAAAACCAACAAAATTTTAACTAAAGAACCAAAAAAAAATAAAAACAAAAGAATAAGAACCAAATTGAAAAAAATAATAAATGAAAAATTATAATTTAAAGGCTAAATTGAAAACATAAAAAAAAAAAAAAATTAATGACCAAGGAAGAAAATAAGCAATAAAAAACATGGGAACTACAATTGAAAAATCTAAAGAAAAGAGGATAGAGAGAAAAGAAGGAAGAAAAAAATAATTATCGTCAACAAACCACCCATAATTCCCAGCCACGCGTTAACTCGTAAGGAAGAGAACACACTAGAACTTTTAAGAACACAATGAAAGGATAAGTTTGGCCTCCATGTCACATAGCATGTGTCACCCAAAAAGTAATGATGCAATCATTCATCGGCGTATTAATCATGTAATAACATCTTTTTGAATAAAACCAATTTTGCAAATGAAAAATACTAGAATGTCCTCCATAAACATGAAAAGTTTTTTTAAAAATAGTGAAAGTACACAAATGCCCCTAGAGTTATGCCTTGAGTTTTGTCTTTTTCAAGGGTGAAAACATATTTTTACTTCTAAGTGAAAAATTAAAAAAAACTCTTGGTTAACTTCTTTTTTTTTTTTTGACTTGAGGAGTAAATACTTATTTTGACATTTTTAAAGTTTTTGAAAAGACTTAACATCTCTAGATTTTGTTAATTTTAAAAGTATAAATATTTTTTTATTGTGAAAAAAGATTGAAAAAAAACCAACATATCATCAAACAATCTTTAATAATTTGCAATGAACCTCTGAAAAAAAGTAAACCACCCTCATATCAAAGCCTCTTATTTCTTAAACCCAAAAGCATAGTAATTTTATTGTAATAATCAACAATATTCTGTATCTATAGCTAAATCCACAACATACTTCATCTATAGCTACAAAATAATTTGGTTTGCGAAGAAAATCCAAGCACGTAATCTCCCTCCAGCCATCCAAATCATAATTGCTTGGAACTACATTGATCGATGAACACAAAATATTCACTGCAAACTTCCTTAGTACACGACTACAAATATTTCAGTAAATTAAATCACTGAAGAAACAAGAAATTAATAATAAATAAATCCAGACAAAAATCAGAGTACCAATAGCAAAATTATAGTATTTTGCATTAATTAAAAAAAATCGACATACAGCATATGCTCATTGTGGGCGATCCGGTCCTCCAAGACGTATAAAAAATTTCTAGGTGAAGCAATCTTTGAGGGAAGGTCAATTTCCAAAAGGAATTTTGATGGAAATGGCTGACCTAGCAAAAAATCTATCTACTCGAACCTTACGGAAATGGTAGCTATTTTGGGCCAATTAATGCCATACAGATACAAAATCTAAGTTCATTTGAACTATGATATCCAGTTTTTTCTTATGACATTTTATCCCCTAGATAAGCAAAAACCCTTTTCTTAAATACCTGACCTAACTCAACAATTTCAGATTCTTTCACATGTCCTTTGACATCAGATTGCCTGTGTCTCTGGTCTTCTTGGGACAACCTGTTTGCAATATCGATGGTCAAAATAGCCATATCTCTTCTAGCTGTTAATACATGCAATGCTATGGCCGAGTAGCCAGGATTGGACACAAGTCTATTAAGTAGTATCAGTGCCTCCCGAATCAGCAATGTCCTACATATACAGAGAGAGGTATTGACGACAAGAGAAGCAATCAAGGAAAATGGACCATGAAAATGTAAGCATGGACAAACTATTTAAGTGATCCACTGACCTTGCTTTGATGCTTCTTTCTGGCTCAGCAGAAGCTTCTACATCCATTTCAGACACCAACACTTGCAAAACCAACATAAGAAAGTTTGTTTCTCCAGGTAATTTGTGAGTCACCATAATTTCAAAGCCAGGTTTTCCGGATGAGGCTAAAAAGGCCAGCATGATGATAGCCCGCTTGCGAAGTTCAATATCCTGAAAGCCATTTACTACAAAATGAAACAGATTGCATTTTGCACCAAGTACCATGTTTGTATGCTTTTCCAGAATAAAAGAATAAATGAAAGATAAACCAGATTGCATAATGATCAGAGTCATTTTACGTAGAGATGGATTTCCAATATTAAAATGACAATGAAATGCAATTTCATGTCCCTTAATTAAAAAGGTGGACTTCCATTAAAAAATAAGGGGAAAAAAAGACTGTTGCTGCACAGCCTCTAGACATGCCATATTAATATAAAGAAAGTCATCAGATAAGATGTTACCTAGGATATATTAACACAAGTTTTCTCTTGATAACATTGTATCATAAACAAAGAACATAAGTTCAAAACCAGAAACAAAAAACAGGCAAATGCAATGGGAGAAATAAACTGCACATTAAAAATATATGAAAAAATTGTGCCATATCAAATTGAGTCGTTACACTGAGGGCTAAATTATCACACCTACCTGTAGGCTATATCCAGAGCAAGCAATACATTCTGCCAAGCCCTCAAGGGTGCTACTGAATCCTTTGGGTGTTAAAGTAATTTTCTTGTCATTTGTGGAATCAGAAATCTCTGCCTCTTTACAACCAGAGCAAAATATGCTCAACAGCTTGGAACCTTCAATTCAACGAAGAACCATAAGCTAGGAAGGGTTTTGCTGGGTACAACATGGAAGTAGCATGTCAAGTAGTTCAAATCTTTAACTCCTAAAAGAGGGAGGTGCAATAGAGTACTAAGCAAAATAAGGTAGTATTCTTAATTTATTCAGCTCAAATAAATAAACTGCATATGGTTTAGTGGGTAGACATGGATATGAATATGTGTTAACCATAATCCACTGCTGCTTCTAATTGTTCAAACTTTTCAAGTAAATGAAAGGTCTCCAAGTAAGTGTCAAAAAAATGGGGGGCAAGGTTGCAATATCCTCAAAGGTATATTTCTAAGGACATCAAAGGGGGACCGATTCTATAGAAATTAGGACCTTTATTTTCTAAATACTAGGACTTTCTGAGTAGTTTTTGTAAAATGGTGCTATTTTTGTTGGGCATTGCTGATATAACCACCCATGTTTTATTTGATTATATTTGGTGTACGGGAATGATGGATTATTGAAATCTTGACTATTCTTTTTCACCAATTGTATTATAGGTCTCCTTGAGAATTCAAGGAACCCCTTGTCAGTCGCTATGGTTTATCTTCTCTTTTGATAACACACACACACACACACACACGTATTTATATATCCAGAACGCTGTAAGACAAAAAGATCTTGGATTCAATTAGTTCTTCAAGTAAACCATCAGAGCTAGCAAATCTTTATGAATGGCCAGATGGTGTGATTTTCTTTCTTATCATATGTTTGTTACTCATTTCAATTCAAAGGAGCATTTGAGATAAACTAATCCAATTTAGTGCATACGAGTTTATTCCGAGCATTTGGATAAAAAAGAAATCCTTTTCTACTAATCAGGTGTTTTACAGCTTTTAGGGTATAGATTTGCTTCTTTCTTTTAACCAAACTAGAAAATGCACACAGTCAACAGCAAATCACATGAATTGATATTTGCAAGCATCAAAACTTGATCCTTCAGTTTTGTACTAGAGACTACACCGCTGCTTATTCATTTGGATCAACAATCAACAGAACAGGTTTGTTTCCAAAATATTTAATACTGGCTCTAAATAGAAAGCAAGCTAGTTAACAAACTAATGGAGCCTAAGATAGACATCATAACCAAATGGGGGAGAGCAGATCAACTCGGATGGTATCTAACAGATTGTAAAAGAAGTTTGACAGCCAAGTTTGAAGTTAAAGCAAGATTCTAACCAGAAAGAAAGACAAGGAAAGCTAGTCAAATTAAACAGGAACAAGAGACAAAATTGGCTCCGACTTACAATTTAGCAACAAGAATAGAAGATGGAGAGCTTCCTTTTGGACACGGGAGCCAGCTTCCCTTTTTAACAATTGTGCTATGCTTTCAAAAATTGGTAATTGGCCAAACCTTTTTAAGCAACATTGGATTCAGAATTTAAAAAGTATTGCTTTTTAACAGAATATGCAACCAAAGGGGTAGGATAACTCACTTTTCCCTCTGTGTATACGCATTAGTACTCATCAGAATCACATTCATGATAGAGACAGCCTCCAGTCTTACACATTCTTCTGTATTGCTCACAGCAACCCGAAGCATCAGTTCAAACAAAGAAACCCAGTTTACAGAAGAAATAAGCAATGATGTGTCAGCATTCCAGCATCGCTTCTTGCACAGGTGTTTTAAATCAAAAGATCTGATCCCATGTGAACTACAGCCCACATGAGATGTCTCATGGCTGACCACACTAAACAGATCTTGGCCTCCAAGGCTGCCCCCAGAGCACAGTCCCTCAATCTTGATATTGTCCCTGAGTATAGTGCACTGGAAAGATCAAATCAAAGTTCATAAGAACACAAACACAATTAGAAAATTTTAAGACCATCACTTTGCAAGCACCAGATATGCAGAAAACAGAGTACCAAGTCCTCCCTTTTTCAAAAGATGATTACGTAATAACTTGAATATGCTGGTGAATATTTGATGCTTATGAATGGTACACAAAACAAAGAAAAAGAATTTTCTGGCTTGATTTCCTGTTCTCTTCCCAGCGAGCAAAACTATCCAGATTCTAGACCATTTCCTATTATTTCCTCTTTGTTTTCTGCTCAATAGATCGTCAGTCATAATTCAAGATGTTCTTTAGCTCCTCTGTTCTAACATGTAAGAAAAACAATCCTTTTTATTTGGTGTATCAAACAAATTGACCAGAGTTGGGTTCCTCTGCTATGTATTTAGGAAGTTCTAGTGGTCAAACTGCTTTTTAGAGGCATTTAAAGTTTTCCATATTTATTAAAAGCAACTTGAAAAATACAATATGAGCAATGCCCATATACTTCTAGAATCTAAATGGCATTTTGACAATCTAAAATTTTGAATAAGGAACAAAAAACAAATTAGGAAGTTATCATTGCATAGAATACAGATTTTGATCGGAACAAGAGAACTAAATCAAAACATCATGACAATCAAAGGAAAGGGTTTTAATCCACATCACAAAGCATGACATTGTTCAGCATATAAAATCTCAGCAATTCATTTTAAAGGCATAAACAAACTTCAAGAAAGAAAAATGAATATATGAGCCATACCAAACTTACCCTCCCAATTTTGTTCCCAAACTCAATAGGTACTTTAAAAAGACGAGCAGTATATGTAAAGAACTAGAAAGAATGGAAACCTGTATCAAGGAAAAACAGCAAAGAAAGATAGGTGATTCCTTTGAACTAGATGAGAAGAAAACAATTGAATTTGACTATGAATAACCCAAAATGAATTTTGATCACGAAGCATGGAAAAACAGAGTCTGAGCTCACATTTGGAACATCACAAAGATCAAGTAAGGATCTAAACAAAGCTTCCAATTGTAGCACTCCATTATTGATCTGCAAAATAGAAGAATCAAACAGAAAACAAACTTATCGGATGCTCAAAATAATGGGGAAAACATCCAAGGATAATTTAAGAATGCCTTAAGCATGAAATGGTTTGGCACATAACACAAAAGAAAGTTAGCCCCCATGTGTTCTGCAGGGTTATAAAACTATCTCAATATCCTTGAAGTTCATGTCATTACCATGCATGGCTTCCCAATCAATTATCATGCGCAGTCAATATTGCTGTCACAAGTAAACATAAAGGTCTTTTCTGACTAAGATTGCCAATCATTTTTCTTCTTTTATTAAGGTAAACCCACCTAACTTTCTAAGGTTCATGTTTCTATGACCCACATCCTTAATATCATTGATATGGTCATTGCTCAGTTATGGTCCCAAGCTATCATAGAGAGGGGCCTTGGAAGGAAGTGATTAGAGAAAGTCAGATGATCCCATATATTTGTATCCAAACAAGCAACTTCAGAGCATGGCAGTGAAAGGTAAGGATGAAAAGGAAACCAACACCTAAAATTTAAACTATTCAAGATTATCAAAATGATATTAAGGGAAAGGGAGACAAATCCACAAGAATAAGGGATCCTACAAGACACTAACTAGAGCTTCATGGGATCTCACACGAGCTTCATAAATATGAAGTTCTGAACCTCCAAATGCTTGAACTAGAGAAACTAGACAGGGATATCTCAAGCTAGGCTGGTTATCCATACATGTCATTCGAAACATTTCAAATTATTAATATATAGTCATCTTTACTCTTTCTTCTCTTTATATGGTGTTATTTAGATTTTATTTGTTAGATGACATTTTTTTTTGAAGCATTTCCAGTCATTTTAATTCCTATTTTATTAGATACAATCCAAAAGAAAAGGCTAAAACAATGTTTCACACAGTTGCACTTCTAGTTGGTCTCACTTAAACAGGACATGATGCATGCCTCCTTACACCTGAAATCCCTAAATTGTAAACTAGATGTGTTCAATACAGATGAGAAACTTTTGCAGCTTCAGATGTCGGAAAAGAACGCAAATGATACTGCAAAGCTGCATGAGAAGAGCTTTCACCTGGCATATAGTCCATTTGTACTCTAGAGGACATATTCATGCTCATGCACCCAAAAAGAACCTGAAAATCTGTCAGGCAAGCCATGAACAACTTGGAGATCAGATTTCTTCCTAATTGTTGTTCACTTGTGGAACCCCAGATGCCCAGCAATGTTTTGGAAAGTTCAAGGTGAGAAGATAAATCATTGTTCAAGTCTATTTTGGTAAAATCAATGCTTCTCTCTGTCTGAACTCCTATGGCCTTGGACGTAGAAGCTGTTAACAAACAAAAGAACAAAGCATGGAGACTTCATGTCAAAATAAATAAATAAAAAGACAAAAGAAAATACTATGACAATACACATTTATCCAACTCATGCATCTTACCTATATGACAAAAGAAAATGCTATGACAATAGACGTTTATCCAACTCATGCATCTTACCTATATCAGTCTGGTCCTCCAAAGGTTTTGCATTTTTAGAGTGCTGGGAAATTCCATGAACATCCTTGCTGTGAACCCCATGCTCCCTGCCACTATAGCCCGTGCCATTCAAAAGAATTGTAAAATGTAAATCATAGCAATAAAAAAGTGGGCACTGCCCAATTGTGATTTTATAACTGACAAGCTAAATAGTCAACAAAAAAAATGCAAGCAATGTTAAGAAAAAAAAAGAAGGAAAAAGGAATAACCAAAGCCATAGCTAGAGAAAGTTTTCAAATAAACTAACTGATGCTGTTGACAACAAAAGAAGCGATATTGATTGCTTTTTATAGACAAGGGTATTTCTGCAATTTTCAGATTTGCTGGAAATTATGGAAACTCCGTCTAAATCTAGGTTTTATTTTATATATATCATTCTATTAGTTCTAAAAGAATTAGCTTTGTTAGGCTTTTCCTATTCTAAATAGGGATAATTATGTTGGAGGTTTAGGAATCCATGTCCTTAGTGGATTTGGACAATTAAAACTCTATAAAATAATTTTTCAATATTTTTCAATGTAACACCATTAACCACACTTTGCTGTGATTGTGTAACTCAATCTCTTCTTAGGTATGAATCTTAAGAACCCTAGGTTTGACTCTTAGAATCTATCTACATCCTTCCTCATATTCCATCACAAATCGACATTAACACCATTCTAACAGCCCTAAAACAGCCTCGAAAAGTCAGATTCTGAACAGCCCCTATGCTGCCCTGCATCAACTGACTAAGAATAAAAAAGCCACCAAGAATATTTTTTATCTAGATAACCACTCTGAGGCTGTAAAACTGGAAACTGGATTTTGCAATGCAAAATAAGATTGATCAAGACCTCAGCTGGTGTTTGAGTAGAGATAATATGCCACACATGCAATATCACATAAACAGCTGCTTGGATATATAAATAGTTCAAAGAAAATTTAAAAGATACCGAGAGGAAAAAAAAAGCCTCACAAATTCGTCTTTTTTCGGCTGTGAACATCCATATCTTTTTCTTCAATATTTGCATATGCAGATTTAATTTTGTCATCTTTTTTTCTTCTCTCCTTCTTAAGTTCAAAGCATTCTTTTTCCTGAAATGATTTAGCAATTCATCAAAACAGAACCATTAAGATGGACATAACTTTCAAATAAATAAACCAATTAAAAAACGTAACAAAGTGCCAATATCAATGAGATGTAGTTTGAAAAACTACATAATGAAGAAAATGAATAAATGGGTAATGCACAAATAAATACTTATAGCATAGAGAAAGAGTAGGAATTTCTTTTTACCAAATTTGTAAGGTGCTTTGATACGCGGCCCAATTCTCTCTGCAATTTGTAAAATCAGTTAAAACTGAACCAGAAATTTCAATCCTTTTCCCCTTGAGAAAAACATGGCATCACATTCATCTTTCACCGAAAGTGGAATTGAAAAAAAAAAAACACTAAGATATCAAAATGTAAAGTAACGTTTAACAAAGTCAAATATCGGTATTTGATAAAGGAAGCAAATATGAATCCAAAGAAAGGAACGAACAAATAAGAAATTTCGAAAAAAGAAAAACGAAACCTTTAAGCGCTCAATTTCCAGGTCTCTTGCATTATCGTTGGAGACGGAAGTAGAAGGAGCGGGATGCGAGAATTCGTTAGAAAAACCATCAAACGTCATGCTGTTATTGTAGTTGATACCGAACTCGATTGGTCTTTGAGAGAGTTCTCGCGGAGGAGAGTAACTGGTGGAATTATTTTGATAATCTTGGTGTTGTTGTTGCGGTGGTTGTAGTGGTGGTGGGAGGTAGGAGAGTTTGGTGGTGGTGGTGGAAGGGGGGGATATGGAGGAGGGGAGTTGAGAAGAAAGAGCGTGTTCTTCAACTTGGATCAATTGTTCTAAGAAATCAGCGCCCCATTCTTCAAACCCTTCCTCCTCCTCGTCTTCTTCGTCTTCTTTCATTTTTCTCTTGCCAGTTTTTGAATTAAGACAGAGCTGTTGGGAGTTGGGATTGTGCGCCGTTCCTCTATATGCAAAAAGTGTGCAGTGGCAGAGTAAAAAAAAAAAAAAAACTATTTACCTTTTGAGTACTTGCACATTAGTTCCTCTGAATTTTTTAAAACAAATTAAACAATCCTTTTAATTTTAAAATAATTAATTAATCTCTTGATTGGTGGTGACCGTACATAAAAGCTTTATTCTAATAATATCTTTTTTCTCATCCGTCTTTCCATATTATTTATTTCTTTTTTACTTTTTTATTTTATTTCTTAAAACAAATAAACAAAATAAATTTAAGAAAACATAAAATGTATAAAAAGAATTAAGTTACAACTATATTAAAAAAAAAAACATCAGGATTAATTAATTATTTTTAAAATTAAAACACTTGTTTAATTTTTTTTTTCAAAATTATAGATACTGGCTTTACAATTTACTCTTAATTTTTCTTGAAAATGACTACCTTCCAAAAAAAAAAATTTCAAATTTCATTTGGTAAGTAGAACTTAAGGCTTTAGATTGTGTTTGAAAACATGATTGGAATCATTACAGGTATATAGTTTGATAACTAAAAGGATAGCTTATTATGATGAAATTTTGGTAAAGATATTATTTTCTCCGGTAGATATCATTGTCCATCTTGAGCATTCCAATTATCATCAAGACAAGTAGAGGACAATATAATCTGGCACCATACCAAAATATATGTTTACTCGTGTAAATTTACCTATCACGTTGCCATAGACATCAACAAACCTAATATAAAAGATCACACAAATGGAGATTTACGTAAATTATAGAATTTAAATATCCCTCAAAGCATTAAACATTTTCTTTGGTGAGTGTGTCAACATTGTATTTCAACTCACAATAAATTAATTGAAAAGGAAATGGAAGTTCTTGGTATCTATGTGTTTGTGAAGGGATAAGAAAATTTAAAGAATATGTTTTTTTTCAATGCCTATTCGCAGTTACATAATGACAAGAGATGTATATGGTCTTTAATATGATATGTATGGTCAACTTTCCTTAGTGGTTCTTTAGTTTGTTTGCTATATTGGATGAAAAAAAAAGATGAAATAGATTGTTACAGTTATTTGGTTCTTATGGAATCAGTGTGATGAGAAGTTATGACATAACAAAATAGTGATGATCGATATCAGGTGCAGTAAAGAGCGGAGTAGTTGATTTTTAAAATAAGTGGAAAACAGCCAATGCACATCAAAATAGATTCTTTGTCAATCATTCTCTTATATCATAATGGGAGAAACCAACACTATAAAAGTTAACTGGAGAATATGTAATTACCAATGAACCATAACAACGTTACACCTGTTCTATGTATACATAACGAGTCAATTTTGGACGCAGAAACATTCTCGAAATTTGATAGACGTGGTCATTTATTACAGCTTATGGAAATAGTCATTGTTTATACACTCTACTTGACAATGGAGTTTCCAGGTCCAACCAGTTGTTGGTGTCATCATTTCCACCCTTGTCAAGGTCATTATTGAAGCATATTGTGCATGTTGGTTTGCATGACAGCTGCTGGATCAGGGAATTTACATTTGGATGCAATCCAGAATGCGCCTCCTATCTTGCGTCAAACTGTCAGCCTGTGCCTTAACGTGTTTCTTTGTCGTCCTCAACATGACATTTGTGGATCAATCCACTCGTTTCCTTGTATGTCGATGACAACCTAAGGATACATCCTGAGGGGCCAGGATTAATGAATACAGTTTCGGACCAATGCTTTTGTTAGGATGGCTGTATCCTTGTATCTACTGCACTCTCTATAGTGTCTGTAGAATGCTTTTGTGGGATGGATCCTAATCCAGCTGTGACCTATGATTTATCAAAAACAGAGTAAATTCTCATAGCATGAAATACCATGTGATTTATCACCAGTTGGTGATTTTTTTGTGCACTACGCGTGATTCGAATTTTCGTGCTATTCAGGATATGATTTTTTATTAAATACTTCCCAACAAGGCGTTTGTTATGCGAATCTTCCTTATTTGAAGTTTTCGTGGTCAACACAATCTGTTGGCTGTTGCCTGTTAACAACATTCGAGAGGAAAAAAGTGATGGATTGATCAAGAACTCGCTTTGGTTAGTTATATGGTTCTTAGAAGAAATGGAGATGATTTCGGTGACAAATTGAAACAGTGCATTAAACCGAGGTAGTAATCAAATGAACTGGTTTGAGAAATGTTCCTCTGAGAAAAATGAGATGAAAATCCCATTAAAAAACAAGGTTATGATGGTGCTACAGGATCAAAATCGAGTTCATCTTTTAGAATGCTGTCATTCAGCTATACTGATCTGCTATCCGGAAGAGCTCGGTGAAGAACAGACAACAGGGAGGTGTTGAAGGCCTGAAGCTCTTTTTTTTCATTTAATAGAACTTGCACATGGGACTCAGCCAATCCCAGTAGCTGGTATGAGCGAATTCAGAAAACTAATCACAATAGCTGATACATTACAAGTACCCCCTAAAGGCCTACAAAATAGTCCAGGATGATACCACAGATACAGAAGCACACATAAATAAACAACAAAAGAGGATGAAGGAGAGAAGAGGAAGAAGAAGAGATGTCAAGACGAACTAGAAGAAGAGTAAAAAGAACAGGGAAGGCTATGCAGGCAGCTTGGAAACTTCAAACGGATGCTCCACTGTTGGGTCGACAAGGTGCTTCCTAGGGCCACGAGCGCTTCCGTGATTTATTCTCCGCCACGACCGATATGAATTTGGAACGCTGTTTTTCCCGGCAGCATCACCGGCAACAGGATGAATTGAGGTGAAAACAAGGAGGATCAAAAGAACAAGGGATGCGAGTATGGCCTTGAACAGCATCATTGTGTTACTTGGCTCATGCTTTTCTGCCTTGGCAAGGAGGGTGGGGTTAATAAAGAAACTCAAAAGGGATCGTTAACTTTGCGTTGCTTGGAAGTCACATGGAAAATATTTGACCTTGCATAATATAGATATTGATATTTGTCCGCGTTGCTGCTATCATTCTGCTCGAAGACTCTTCATCAGAATAAGAAATCAAATGATTTTAGTATTCAGAGAGGTCCTCCAAGAAATCATACTTAGGCCTCCCAGGTGCATGGGTGAGATGCAGAGCACCCACAACTCAACCCTTCTTCCATTTTTTGGTAAATGCTATTGATTCAATATATATATATATATAAAGCAATGATGCCTTTGCATTCTCATCGAAAGCGTTGTAGAAAATTAACGTTAACAAAATAAAAACAGGTGTGCTGAATCACTGTTTCCAAATCCATGTAACATTGTTTATTATAACAGTGTTTTGTGTTTTTTTATTTGATTTTTTAAATTTTGATTTTTAATAACAAGTTGTTTTAAAAATTAAGATTTTTATTTTTTTATTTTTTTTTTTAATAAATTATGTACTGATTTCATAGATTTTAATTTAATTTTTTTTTCTATTTCAATCTTCAATATTGGATATATTTAAAGTTAAATTTTATTATTTGTTTTAATTTATTTTTTATAAATTTAACTTGATTTCATGATTTAGATGGCAAATTTAACAGATTAACCTGAATTGATTTTAATTGTTATTTTTACCATCTTTTCTAGTTGCTTTTTTTATTTTTTTATTTTATCTTTTAATATTAGATTAGTTGAGAATAAAATTTTATAATTTTAAAAATAAAAAAATCACCCTACCTGATAGTTTATTATTATTTTTTGTTTTGTAGAATATATTAATTATTTTATTGTAAAAAAAATAATAAAAAACCAGTATATCAGTCGAGGCCAAAGTTTTATCTTTATGAGTTCAAAATTATAATTTTACTTTATTTTAAAAATAAAAAAATCACCCCTGCCCGATAGTTTTTTTTTTTGTAGAATATATTAATTATTTTATTATGAAAAAATAATAAAAAAACCATTATACCAGCCGATGCCAAAATTTTATCTTTATGAGTTTAAAATTATAATTTTATTATTCCAATTCATATTATCAACGGCAGGAGAGCAACGGTAAAATATCTATCCTTTTGGTTTCTTTAATAATAATAATAATAATTAATAATAAGTAGTCCAAATCAATCTTATCTTGGCAGGCGACTTCGGCCTACCTGTATGAGACAGTAGGAGGAGGAGGATAGCCCTACCAATGTTTACTGATTTTGTTTTGTTGGATTGGGCTGAATTATGAAAGCCCACAAATCCAATCCTCTACTGTGTAACCCGGCCCAGACATTATACCACTCCACTCCACTATTTTCTGTTTTTCCCCTTTTCCTTTTGTTTTCTTTGAGCTCAAGCCAAACAAACTAAACCCACAACTGACAAAGAAATTAGGGAGACGCATCACAAACAAATATTATTAACCCTCCAAAGCTCAAAACACAGAAAAAAGATCTCTCAATCAATCGGCGCCATGGCTGCTCTACAGTACTTGGAGACACAGCGCAACGCGCATCCAGAACTGGACGAGTGGTACAACTCACTTGCAGATCTGTACCAGAAGAAGCTTTGGCACCAACTCACTCTCAAGCTTGAACAGTTTGTCGCTCTCGCCGTCTTTCAGGTCTATTTCTCTACGCCTTCTTTCTTTCTGCTCCACCCTTGTTTAATTCTCTTTTCTGCATGTGTCACTGTTTGCTTGTGGATGTTAGTTTTTTTTTTTTTTCTCTTAGTGGATCTATTAGGATATTTCTTTGGAAATTGTGTCTTAGGTTTCGAAAATTTTGGGGATTTAGGGTTTTGTGGTATAATTAGGGTTTTTAGAGCTGCAGTAAGTCGTTGAATTTGGTAATGAGGAGATTTGTGGTCTTGACTTTGTAATTAGGGTTTCTACGTGTCTGTGCGCGCGCTTGAGTTTTGATATTATTAGGTGTTTTGGCTTTTTGATAAACTGGGGAAATGAAGCGAGATTTGAATCTGAGTGTTTCTCATTTTTGGTTTTCTTGTTCAATTCTTGCATAATTTAACTAGTTGAAGCTAGTTGCGTTGGTGGACTGTTGTTTATGGCTTTTGCATTTTCTTTTTGGTTTTCGTTTTTACATGTTGCGGACCAAAATTTGGTAACTGTTTATTGTGGTTTAGGATGTGTATGGTAATCAAGAACTGTGGCTTGGTATTACATGCAGACAATCTGATTTATTTCACAAAGTTGTTATGCACATTGCAACATGTTTAGCAGGAAGATCTGCTACCAAATAGGATTGTCTTTGTAGGTTTGGAATCAATATGTCAAAAGCATACAATGATTCTGGTTTTTAATCTGTTGTATTTGCTAATTTTTGTTGACTTCTAGTAGAGTTTGAAGTGCTTATGGCTGCTCTTCAATGATTACTTTTGGTACAATTAGCAACCTGTCAAATACCTTGAAAGCTTATGTACTTAGTTACACAGGCACTCGCACACTTGCACTTATTTTACTCTCTGATTCTCATCCCTTTACCCCTTCCCAATATACAAGAGTTCTGCTGTTTTCTGTATTTATTCACTTCCTCACTGGTATTAAAGTAACTTTCCTTGGGTTTGTTAGCCTATATGAATCAGATACTTATATTTATGTTTTGATCGTTAAATTCCAGGCTGGTGATGCTCTAATACAGTTTTATCATAATTTTATCACCGACTTTGAGACAAAGATCAACCTTCTCAAGCTTGCACACTTTGCTGTTATAGTTTCTCGGCGTTATGCAGAGAAAGAAGCTGCCATTAGCTATCTTGAGGGGGTGATTGAAAAGCTTCGAGCAACTAGAGAACAGCGCATAGAGGAACCAGTCCTTTACATTAAGATGCAAATAGCCATATTCAAGCTTGAGCAGGGGGATCAGAAAGAGTGCAAAAAGCTTTTAGAAGATGGAAAGAGTACCCTTGACAGTATGACTGATATAGATCCGTCCGTGTATGCCAGTTATTATTGGGTTTCGTCTCAGAACTATAAACATCGTCAGGAATTTGCGGAGTTCTATAAAAGTGCTCTTCTTTATCTGGCATATACAGCAGTGGAGTCCCTCTCAGACTCATTTAAGCTGGTATGATTATAGATGTCCAAATATCTGATACAAAAGACTGATGGTGGTGTGGCCTAGTTTTAATTGATTTGCTTAAAGTTATTATTTGTCTGTTTGGAATGAGAATTTATTTTAGCAATGATGTTTTTGCTGGAATTGGAATTGATGAGCGTTAGGTCAAATGTAGGTTGTATGGTTTGTGTCTTACAGTTACTGGCACTGGTAACAGATTTTATGAAGGAAAGAATTAAAACAAACAGAATAAATTCCTTGGTTAAATGGTTTATATGCTTCTACTTTGCATATGTCTTGTGCTTTGCGTTATCAATTATGATATGGTGTTCACATTCACAATTTGATTCAATTTCTTATCCTTTCTTTTTAGGATCTGGCATTTGATCTTTCTCTTTCTGCGCTTTTGGGGGATAACATCTACAACTTTGGAGAGTTGCTGGCTCATCCTATAGTAGGAATATCTTCGTCTCTGTTCCTTTTCTCTTTATAAAACTGTAGAGCTTTCTAACTACATTGTGGGTTTGGGATGATGAACATTTAATTTACTTCACAGATAAAGAGCCTACTGGGCACTCAGGTTGAGTGGCTTTACTACATTCTCCAGGCATTTAACTCCGGTGACTTAGTTCGCTATCAAGAACTGTGCCGTGTGCACAACACTGCCCTGAGGGCCCAGCCAGCATTAGTTCAGAATGAGCAGAAGCTGTTAGAAAAGATTAACATTCTCTGCCTAATGGAAATTATCTTTAGGTATGTGTATTAGTAATATCTTTTTACTTGTGGTTTGATGGCCAAAATATAGCAGATCATGTGCCACTTGTATAAGATTATTGCTGGCTGAGCTTAAATTTGCTTCCTTGCAGCCGTCCTTCTGAAAATAGAACTATTCCATTAAATGTTATTGCTGAGCGCACAAAGCTTTCCATTGAGGATGTGGAGCATCTTCTCATAAAGAGTCTCTCTGTAAGTCCAACTCTCTCCCAATATTGATGTTGGAACTTGGATGAGGTGCATAAATTTTGTTCATTTAATAAGATCCATCAGCATTCTTTTCAGTGGCAAACTATGTAGTTTCCATAAAGAAACCTTTTCAGATGAATTGCTCATCCCATTTTCATATATGTCCATTGGGTACATGCCTGACTTCTAACATTGCTACAAACATGCAAGGCAAACTTAAAACGTTTTAACCTTTTTGGAGGCTTGAACAAAAGCAAGCACTCACCTAATTGAAGTGAAGCACATGGTTTCAAAACATCATCCTCTCCCCCTAGTTCAAAAGAACTACCAAAGGGGAAAAAACTGAATCAACAAGCACCAAAGAAAGCAAAGGATTTGAATTGATTGGTAGTTTTTGGTCCGAGGAATTCTTGATGCATAGAAATGTAGAACATGGACTATTTTGTTTCACATTCTGTCAGGAAATAAGTTGCATATAAACAAAGAAGGGAAAAGAAGAAGAATTGGGAAGATGGAAATAGTGAAGAAGAGGGCAATTAGTGCGTGTTTTATAGGTGCTTTGTGTTCCATGAAGAGAATGCCCTTCTGCTCTTACTGAATGCACCTCACTTGTTGGCAAAAAGAGCTCTTCTGTATTATTTGTGTATGACTAGCTGCAATTTGGCTAAAATGAGTACAACTTGTTTTGTTTTCAAGCTTTTCACTTTGAACCCAAAAGACTTGAGTGGTGTTATGTGTGCCCAAAAGAAGCCAAAAGATCTAGTGTGCGTGGAACTGCTTTGCTAAATTGTTGTCCCGAATTTGTATTGATTTTCAATTGCTATTGATGCTTTGTGCTGCATTGCAAAATAAACAAATTTCCAACCAATGGCAAAAACATTTGAAGGCATAAAATTGTTTCAGCATTCCCTCATGAATTATGACATTGACAAAATCTAGAACTGCATTAAATCAAATTTGAAAATTTCATTTGCTTCTGTGTGCACCGATTATTGTTTCAAGTTTTTACAGTGCAAACCTAATGCTATGATTTTGGCAACAGGTCCACCTTATTGAGGGTATAATTGATCAAGTCGAAGGAACAGTGCACGTTTCCTGGGTACAGCCAAGAGTTCTGGGGATTCCACAGATCAAATCCTTGCGAGATCGACTGGACAATTGGTTGGATAAAGTACACACTGCTTTGTTATCAGTGGAGGCTGAAACACCTGATCTAGTTGCATCATAATTTCCCTCAATTTCTTCTTCTTGATTTCCTTTCAGCCTACTGTAACACTTTCTTAATACAAAAGGCGGATATTGAAGGGTAGCAAAAATGGAGAGACAAGCTGTGAGTCACATGGGCAGTTGAGTCAAATTTGTATGCGTCCTTTCACATTGCAGAATCCTTTTTCCTGAATCATCAATTTTTCTTGAAGGAGCTGCATGTGTACTTTTTTCACTAGGGATTTGTTGGCTATATAATGTGGTCTGCCCGGAGGTAAGGTGAATTTGAATGCAAAGAAAAGCTTTTCTGCATTTAGCATGGTTATTACTTGTTAGACCATGTATTAGTATTTCTCGCTTAAGGCGTTCAAGATGTGATCCGCTTATTTGTGGGAGCAACTGCATTTAATTTCTGGTAGACATTCAGTTGTTCGTTCTTTAAATGCATAAGCACTGCTGCTAAGTTGTTTCATGTTGTGTGCTGTTTCTGTGCAATAAATCTAACCCCAATCAATCCCATATTTAGAGGGATTTTGTGGACGTCATCTGGTTCTTTGGATGCCTATAAATAGATTTCTCTAGTCTCAACCGAAACCGTGATCCCTGAAAAGTCTTGGATTGATGGGGGTAATCTAGGTTTCCAGAAGGTATTCCTTCAGTTTTCTTTGCGGAAGCAAATGCGATGCCTGTTTTGTACAGGGCTTACCGAATCTTTTTGAGTTTTATTTGGGTCTGGGACTGAATAGTGGAGAGAGATGCATCTCATACACGGAAAGACTTTCGAGGTTTCCATGAGCTCTCAACCAATATTTATCTCAAAAAGAATAACATAAGGTTGCTGACATCGCAAGGTATTCGTTTATAAGGAACAAAGCCAAAGTTTCGTGAAGCCAAAGCTCAGCAAGCAGTTGCTGACTGAGCTACAGATTGCCGTGGAAGATGGAGCGGTGGAGGTTGGGGACCCAATGGCCTCGCAGTGCGTGCAAAGGCGCTGGATTGCAGTAAAAGCCCGAGATCTCCATTTTGAGGAAAGATGGGCCGACAGCAGTAGGCTAGGCCATATACTAGTGTTTATACTCTAAGCCTATACAATACAAGCGTTGCCAAACCTGCTATCTATTCTTTTATCTCTGATCATTCTCTAGTTTAATATATAGTAGAACAGCCTATCACATAAATGCAGTATGGCTCTTTTCTAGGAAACATAACATCTTATGCTCTTAACTCGCAATCGTCGACCATCAATCTCAACACAGCCGACCTCAATTCTACATCACATAATTCTCGCCATTATATTTCTTAATACTTGCTCACGAAAATTACTTATTTTGGGAGGCTATCCGTACCGTAGCGAGGAAAACCATACCATGATGGACATGAGGAACTTGACTTACTGATTCCAACTTTTTTTTTTTTTTAATTAATGTAAATGTAAGGTAAGTTTGTATATACATCGATTAATTTCATAGATTTTAAAGTTAACGACTATACAAGTTTCTAGTAACTATGAGGATACTGAAACTTGTAATAATTAAAGAGTAAACCCAATAACTGATTCCAACTCTTACTTATTTAAGTGATTGCATTTGAGTTTAAAGACCTTGTTACAATCCTCGTTGCAAGGCCGAAACCAGTGCCATTGATCTTATAATATCCTTCAATGGTCATGATGGATTATGGTAAGGGATTTGACAATAAACCGACTTCACATAGTACTTCTACTTGATGTTTATGCATGAACACCATCATGTTATACCCGCATCGAACCTTATACTAGTTCAAATCATCTTGAGGTTGATAATGGTAAGGGACTCTATTTCTCTCATCTTAGTGATTCCTTCATTTCAACATCCACCAACACCTTGCGAGTCAATTTTCTCTCGAAAAAATAGCCCTTTTTAAATTTCACGGTAATTCATGTTTTCTTGAGGAGCAAGTGTCCAAGACTATCCTTCAGTGTTAAAAGGAGGCTTTTCTTGGCTAGACGAGCCTTCCTCTAATTTGATCCCTCGTGCATTGTCTATTGTCCGTTCCACTTCTGACATTTGGTATAGATATCTTGGCTATCATCACACTGACGTCTTCCATCACTTGTTTTCTAATAAACGCAATTCTGGTTATTTTTTCTAGCTCATCTCTTTAGTATACTGCTTGTCCTTTGTATAGATCTAGTAGCTTGTCATTAGGTCGTTTAAAACATATGAACTCTGCTTTGCTGGGGTTATTGTTTAGTGATGTTCGGGTCCCTCTTCCATGTTCTCATTTGAATGGTACCTCTTTCACTTCATTGTTTTTACTGGCCAGTTTTTCAAATTTACAAGGTATTTTTCCATGCATACAAAATCATATGCTTTAGTGTTTTTATTCAATTTTATACCGTGGTTGAAAAGCAATTCAACACTAGCATTAAACAGCTTTAGATAAATTGTGGTTATGAATCCATCTCTGTGATATCATCATTGTTCATTGCTTGAGTTTTCTACTTTCTTTGCTTGTAATGTCATCATAAAATGAACTATCGCTCTTCTCCATATGTTTTTCTTGGCTATAGCCTTTTTCATTTTGGTTATCATTGTATGGATTTGCATTTTTTAATATTAGACGTCATTGCACCTCCTTTGGACTCCTCTCCTCTTCCTCATTAGACACTTAGGGGTCTATTATCCTAGCCAAACTTTTCAAAGCCTTCCTTCTTTTCCATCCCTACCAACAACTCAATCTTCTTCCTTTCTTCAATCTCCCTCCCCTGATTTTCCTTACCCTCGTCCTTATCACAATCTCATATCGTGTTTCATTCTCTTTTTTTCTTTTTTATCACTGTTTCCTTCACCTAGTCTTAACTTTATGGTCAATATTTGTCCCTACTCTTCTTCTTTTTTTACCGTTTTCTCCTCTATACCATCGTATCTGCATCATCCTATGACATTATATTGTTGTTCGTATACTTCTCAACTAGTTCTTGTCACCATTACTAATCCTGAGTTCATTCTTATGATAGTTTTTCTGAGAATGTTTGCAAGTTAAAACCTTCATTGTATGGTTTGAAACAAGCTCCTCATGCATGGTCTAAGAAATCATGTTCTACTAGGAAGCCTTTTTTTTGTGCAAATAAGTTGTTATGACTTGCCTTATTTATTCACCAAACATTAGATGTTATGGATGACGTTATTCTTATTAGCATTAACTTTGTTCGTAACTTCAACAACCCTTGAGTTCATCCTTCCATATGAATGACTTAGGTCCTCTCCACCATTTTTTGGGTTTCGAGGTTCAAGCGACTTCCAAGGAAATTGTCTTGAATCAACGTAAGTATACTACCAATCTTATTTCCTTAGCAGGTTTTGTTGATGCCACTCCTGTTGATACACCAATGGAGATCAATCTTAAGTTGAGAAACGAAGAAGGGGATTTTTTTGTCAAATTCTACTCTCTACCGCAAGTTAGTTGGGAGCTTGGTTTACTTTACTGTTACTCGCCCAGACATTGCTTTTGTTGTTCTACTAATGAGCCAATTCCTAGCTTTTCCTCGCCATCTTCACATGACTGTAGTTCATCGCATCATACCACTTATGAGTTGCTCTTTCCATTTGATTCTCCATTGACTTTGACAACTTACTGCGATACTGATTGGTTGGCTGTCTAGATAGTCGTTGTTCTATCACTGGCTCGTGCATATTTCTTGGTAATGTTCTTGATTCTTGGGAGGACAATATACAAGCTGGCCTCCAAGTTTTCTACCAACGTTGAATGTTGTGCTATGTCCACTACACATATGCTAAGATCATTTGGCTTTGAGGTCTGCTTGTTGAGATCAAGGTTTTGCTCAAACCAATCCTCCTCTTACAAAAGTTTTGACTCGACATCAATCCTTAACTGGCAGCAAATCGCTGCTGATTGATCTCTCACCATCAATTTGGATGTTATTAAATCTATTTTGTTATCAAGTCTATTTTAGACAATAAAGCTAGTATTGACTTTAATCTATTGTAAATACTTTATAAGTTAGGCATGTGGGGCTGGCGCACCATTTATGACACCAATTTAAAGACAGTTCAACAATTCACCAAATGATTTCCTCCCCCTTCCTATTTATAAAAATTGGTAATACGTGCGGGACTGTGAAAGCAAAGTTTTCCCACCAGCACGCTCCATAAAGGAGAAAGTAGATTGATTCCACCTGATTCCCTCACCAATGTCATCCATAAAAATTGAACTCACAAAGAAAGATCACAAACAACTGACTTATTTAGAAGGTTTAGGAAACTGGTGATGAAATTAATTTCCTTTTTACATGTTCTCTTATCTATCAAGGAAATGTAAAGAATTCAAAAGCATATCACTCTTGCCTAACAAATGGTGAGGAGCTCATGTCAGTGCTGTAGAATGAATCCTCAGCTCCACCATAGTAATTATCCTCTTTCTCCTCATCCCACTTCAGAACCTCCCTTGTGTACTTAAACGCCTCATCAATTGTCACTCGGTCCCTTGCCCTAGCTTGCCATACAAAAAGTTTACGGCCTGTGATGGAAGCATATAGATCTTTAAACTTCATTGCAACATAGTAGTAGGCCTGGTGAGCAAGTGATTGGTTGTTGTGGTGATGTTGCACCGGACTGAAGTCATTAAACCACTCACAAGCACTCAAGTGCACCCGATTAACCTTCTCTTCAAAGACATCGTACTTGTTAAGTATCAGCACAAAAGGTGTCTCCTTAAAGCAAGGGTGCCTAATCATTGTCTCAAATAGCTCCTTGCTTTCTATCATCTTGTTCCGAAGTAGAGATCCAGTGCCACTACTCTCTGGCACAAGCCACCTTTGATCGTAGTCACTAAGGGCTACACAGAATACCACTGCTTGAACGTCCTCAAACATTTCCACCCATTTACATCCCTCATTCATTCCCTTTGCATTTACTCTAATCAGTTGATATCTGAAAAAAGAAAATTGCAGGCATGAATACTCGAATTCTGCCAACATAATGAAAGAAAAAAGAGTATCGATTTTCAAGTTCGAATGCCATGAACTTGAAGTGTGTTTGTGTGTGCAAAGATTCAAGGTCCCAATATATATGGTGTGTTTCTGAATTTGATGTCTTGTGGGGAGAGAGGGAGAGATTCTGACCTTAGATGTGTGCGCTTCCACACAAGGTCAGTTATCATGAAAATGTGTTGTTTTCCATGAAGGCATGCTGTCTTTCCATTAAAAAAAAGGGTCTGAGCTAGGGTGCTCACAATGTGAATGCCTCTAGTAAAGTTGAAGAAATCTGTTTTATTTTATTTTATTTTTCTGTTTTGTGCTACAGTTGGCATATTTTGGGGGATTACACAGAACAGTATAGAAAACTTACCTGGTCAGGGGTGGGGGTGGAGCATCCAGATTAGTTGTGTATGTTTCAGACATTGGACTGCGATCATCAAGGGAAAATTCGATGAAAGCAAGACCATTCCCTTGGGTGACCCCTTCTGCATAGAGAATATCACGTTCAGAAGGTTCGTATTCATTGCTTGAGATCTCAACAGCCTGAAAGAAAGAAGGCCAAATGATATAGCCATTCAATGACCGTAATGGTAATTAAAGTTTATCTAGGATCAAAATATGTAATAGACATCCATTAAATTCGAGACACCAACAATGTTAGAATTAACAACTTGGTGATTAAGAAGAATTCAGAAATAAACAAATGGCATATTGCAACTGCTAAATCTTGTACAACCAACTGATGTAAAATGCAGAATTCTACCCGACTCAAGAAGTACTCGGCAACATCTGGAAGGAAGTGAAGCTCATCTTTTCTTCTATATGTTTCCTGTGTAGCAGGATCTCTCCACACCTCCTCAACTAATGGAGCGTACTCACGTGTTGCTGCAGGGAAGAAAGCATCCAAATCTCCAGTGGCTATAATATCCAGTAGCCAGTCAGAGAAATGCTTCAACCTTGGGTTGATCGAATAGATACAGTGATTCGTTTCACTATGGTCAACATCTCCACCTGGAAAGAGCAAACAAATGATAGCCTCCATCAGATAAATCAAAGGTTTGGAGTTTAGCTTTGATTGAAAGAAAAAAAAAATGCACTTAATTATTTTCCTTCCACCACCTAAGAAAAAGATAATAATTAAAAAATAAATCATAACCCCATTAGAACCATTTCATGATACATTTCTAAAAATAATGTCGAGATTACTGGAAATTGCCCTAACTTGCCGAAGAAGTTAACTAACATGCACCGAAAATCAAAACCTCCAAATGCTTACTAGTCAAGAAATGAAATGAAGAGGAGAAATGAAATGCTACCCCGTCACAAGATTTGGGATATCAAATTTTAATCCATCTATATTACTTAGTTGTGCTCTTTAAGAAAAAGGCAGATTATTTGACTCTCACCTTTCTGAGCAAATTATCCATGAAGAATATAATTTGATTGAGTTATTGGTTTAATGGAACTTTCATCTGAATTTTTATTGTATACTTGCTTTATGTTGCATGACATTGCATCGTAGCCCCAACAGTCACATAACATTGCATTGTAGTACCTAATGTTTCTTTTGATGAAATTTGGTAAATTTTAATTTTTCCTTAAAAGAGGGCTATCCAATTGTTTGTGCTCAAATAAAAATAAAACAAAATAAAATTACATGCACATCCTTAGACAACCCTACAACACTTAAAATTCATGAAAACAAGAATTCTAGTTAAAACCATACTAGCTAGGAAAACCATATTGGGTCTAGATTCAAATTTCAAACAGAGAAATCAGTAAATAATCACACAAATTACATTCTCCACATATGAACACTGGCAATAAATCACGTGGGAACTGTTGATGTAAAACCTACATGACCATCCAACTCAATCACAAAGTGCTTTGCATATTCAGCATACTAAACCTATGTGACATTAAATGGTGCAGGATCTTCGATTACAGCACCTAAAGGTCCTAAACTATGGTTTGCAAATTATAACAGATTTGATAGGTAAAGGTATGGAAAATAGGCTATAGATGGGGATTGGGGTGTGTTTAGCTTGAGGCTGTGCATAGAAAAGTAAACAGGATCAAATAGATTAAAAGAAAGAAAACAAACCTAGCTTCACACTAGGGCTCCCAGAAATCATTCCTAGGAAGGCATCACTCCTAAAATAAGATGCATCACACATCTTTGTATGCTGAAAGTTTCAATTTCATTCACTAAAAATCCATCCTCCAAAAGTGAAACATACGGTCACATTTTTTGAACCATGACATGTTGAACTTGTTGGTAAATCATGTTTGCACACAATTGTTTCTTCAGTAAGAGAGGCAAAATAAACAACACAAAAAGAGTTCGTATACAAAATTAAAAGAGAACATATAAATATAAACTCTGGCATTGGTTAATATTCCTCATTCTTAATGCTATATATCAGATGGTTTCTCCATCCTGCGAAAGCACCCTTAACAATGTAAAGCATTTGGGATAAAGATGGTGGTTGCTGGCAGAAAAGTTTTAGAGGAAGTTTACATGAGCAGAGAAGACTCGGGCTATGAAGAGAGTGTGCATTTCAAACAGGAAGCAGGGGTGCATATATACTAAAATTATATGCCCTTAATCGAGAATGAAAGTCCAATCAGATATGGTCCAATAAAGAATCAAGCATTCGTTCATTCAAGCATCAATCAAGCAGTTAATGAAGTGAAACATGTCTCTTTCTTCTTTTCATCAATGAAACACCTTTCTCCCATACCTTAACTCTCACATCTCAATTTTTTCCTCACTCTTTTATGTTTTTTCTTTTTTCTTGAGTTAAGTTTACCACCGTTTTTTTCCAAGGTATCGTAATATTTTTTTGAAGAAAAAATTCCGATTAATATCATTGTCTTTTCTTTTACCATCTAATTAGAATAAAACCAACTCATTAATCTCAGTTTGTGTTATACATCAAATAGTTAATTTCTCTTATTTCTTTAGAACATGTTAGCATCACCTAGACATCGTTTTTCATGAATAAAATACAGACCATTTGCATCACTTAATATCGTTTTTTCAGAAAAAAATACAAACCGCAGCATAGCACAAGCCCATGCCTAGTTGCCACTAAATATTATGGCATGCAATAATAGTGTTGTTTCCTTCTTTAGCATGCTTTATTCTATATTGAGCATTTTGTAGAGCTAATCAGAACCAATCTCCCTCTCTCGTGTTAAAAATATCTCATTTGAATGTTCTCTACATTAATGTTATAAGCAAATTATAATGGAAGTTTCTTTTCTAATAAGATGAATACATTACTCCTATTTTATGTTGTGAATTCAACAATTTTTAAGCATAAATAATATTATAATTTTAATTTTTAAGGGACTTTATAAAAAAGAAGGTTGAATGAAACTTGTTAATTTTTCTATATATGTAAAAAATTAATTTAGTTAGCATCTAAATCTTGGGTTTTACAATTTCAGTTTATGAACTCCCCAAAAATTTAAGATTAAAAAGTGATTGTTATAGGCTTTTATTGAATAAATATTTGATGACATACAAGTACAGAATATACCCAAGAATTTTAATGCATGAAAAGAAAAACTAGAAATTAAGATATTACCTGCTTCTAAGTTTTGGTCTTTGTCACCAAGCGACTTCATCCAAGAGGCTTCCTCCTCCTCAAAGCGCTCCCGCCCATCAAGCAAAATGCTAAGATATCTGTACATATTGCTCTGGATCATCAACTTGATATCTTGCAAATCTTCTGCAGTAAACTTGCCCCCGTACAAAAATTTGGCCTGTTTAAGTGATGCATAATGCACATCAAGAAAGATATCAGCAATCATAAAAAGCATTTTAAGTTCTAGCACGGGACTTTAGTAAAAATGACTAGAAGTTTTGCATCTTATCAAACTCAGGTTGAGTTGTAATTCTATTGAAAAATGTAAGAGAGAGTCTGATCTTTATCCTACATGCATCGAGCCTATGATATCTCAAGTTCTTCACTCTATCTTAGCGAAATATGATTGGTAAAAAGTTTTGTTTGCATCACTTGAAGTTGACTAGTAATGCATAGTTTAAATAGAATTCAGTAAATGGCTCAAAACTTGAGCAAGGTAATACAACACCCAGTGCAATCAATGAACTTGTCTCCAATTAAGTTTGACTTTGAGTAAGAAACAAATTATCAAAATGAAGTTGCTAATTGGACATGACAACTCTTACAAACAAAAATGATAACTAATCATTTGGATAACCATCCCATATGACAAGAACAAAAACCTCAAAATAACCACATTCAAGATGGAAATTTGAACACAAATACAGGAAAATTTGTGTTTCAGAAACCTTAACCAACTCATAAAAGGTCATATTTACCGAGTGTCAACCCCCTAACAATGAGTTCTTAATTAGATGGGCAGATAGAGCCCATGCTAAGAATTTCAGATCCACTTCAAATGTGTGGTGAAAATTTTACAGTTGACTACTCTCTAGACCATAGTCAATCAAAGCACCAACAGAAAGGCCATACCTGCTTGAAGATAGTGCTAGTTCCAGAGCCTTGGATCCCAAGTAAAAGAAGTTTCTGTACTTTTTTCTGCTCTAGATAATTTGGAATGGTGGTGTAATTGCTGGCCTCATCTCTCTGTCTATGAGGTTGACCATGGGGCACAGGCAAAGAGAAAAGCGTACTAACAATCCTAGTTGATGCCTGTCTAGCAAAGAGCAAATCCAAATGATCAATACAGGACCTATGATTTTATACTAACCACAAACTTCTAATAAGGAGTTTCCAGCACGTACCTTCTCCCAAATATTTCCCCTGATATTATTCTGACCTTCCTCTTCATAACGACCGTCATCATAGACCCAAAAATGAGTGTCTCGAGGACACTGCACCTTCGCCAGCTAAAACATTAGGAAACCAGGTTAGCTATTGCGTTGTACATGAACCAAAGTGACTAAAAGCACAGACAATACACTATAATACATCTACTCAGTAAGGAAGACCAATTCAAAAACTCATTCTAGCTATGGTAGCAATCAATTATGCCCACAAGAACACTAATAGGAAATAAAGTATTGCTGTGCGACATCGATAATACACTACTAAACATTCACAAGCTGGGCTCAAGTATAAGGTAAAGCTGTTCTCCAGCTATGACTGAAATTGGGCAGCATAACCAAGCAGTGACCATGCTGAATTCAACTAGCATGAAGCATTATTTAGCTCGTCTGCATCCACAGCTACTATCTCTCCATGACATACTTTCAAGCCTTCACCAATCTACATGCATCACTAACCTCTGTTTAGAGATTCTCTATCTTTACACTCATTAGCATCCCTAATGGTGACAATATATTCAAGGCCTACAGTCTATGTTTAAACATGCATGAACTACATGTTGCAGCTTCATGACTGCTTATACTTGTACGAGCATTGCATTCTTCATTTATGGGAACAGAGCTTTAGACAACTTTGGAAGGGGATATACAATAATTGTGGGAATTCATAAGACATCGTCATTTTTACATATCTAGTTTTTCCTGTAACACAAAATGGTAACACAATTTATTAACAGTATCAACTTAAGATTTCAACCTACCACCGTGCTCATCTTTTGTCAATGCTGAGTGCAAATGAAAATGTCAGCAATAAAAAAATAAAAAACAAGGCATTGTCCAATTTCCTCCAGGAAAAATTGGAGATTTAAAGCAAAAATGAAATCAGAAAGTTCCCTCCCAAGCATTTGTAGTCAGCAATTAAAATAGGAAAACGTGCTTGAAATAATTTTTCTGTAAATGGAAGAGCCTAACAAATCCTATTACTTTATTAACTACATAAGAAAACTTGACAAATCCAATATTTAGTTAACTAAGCGAGAGAACTCGGGATAAGAACAGCAAGCCTAAATGAGGTTGAATACCGACAATCCCAAATGATTATCAAAATGTAGATACACATGGGGAATGTGCACTGAAGTTCATAAAAGCAAAGGATAAAAATCAAATCCCAAACTACCTAGCAGCTATTTTCATTTATCTAGCAAGAATCTAAATGTTGCCGTTTGCATCACACACCAGTACAAGATAACTGGATGAAGAACTTACTTTTAGAACCCTCAGTTCAAGTTTGGTTATTTCCCGACCATTAATGTAAACCTCCGTGCGACCATTGCTTGCATCAGGGCTGAGTTTCCCTGTGAAATTTAAGTTTGAACTAATGATTCTATCTGGTTTCCCCCCCTCCTGCAAAATAGCAAGTAAAAACCTTTAATTCATGCTAGCCTGAAGGAATTTAAATTTTTTTTCCCACAAGGTCAGGTAGAAAGAGACCTGATTGATATTTTCTCAATTTGCATTTTAAAATTCAACTCACCTTTCCCCAAAGACCAGATTCCTTGTCATACCAATATCTACCAGGTTTCAATTTCCACGGAGGTAATGGGCATCCAAGTAATTCAGACATCTCTTCTGGTTTCAGAGGATATCCATTCACAATCAACTGCTCTGGCCGAAGCTGATTAGCCGAACATTCTTTCTCTGCTTTCATAATTTGCTTGACTTCCAAAGGACTGAGTAATCGTGATAAAACCCTTGAATGCTTGCCTAACTTTGACCTCTTTGATTCATCAATTGGTTGACCAATGCATGTCACACACTTGCGCCCTTCAGGCATAGATCCCATGGCTCGAAGCACACAATTGCTGCAATACTTAGCATCACAAACCAAGCATGATTCCTTGGTTTCCCACCTCCCCTTTCTACACCTGTAACAAACTCTACTTTTTTTCTTCTTCTTTTCCTTTGAAACTCCAACGTACCCTGGATAATCTAGCTTCTCTACATCTTTCCTCTCAGATCGATCAACAGTGTTAAATGTAACAACTGGCACTCTCTTTGCTTCATTAGCCATTTGTTTTGGAGGATGACTAAGAGAATTTTGGACTGACCCTGGAGAAGCTGAAGCTGAAGCAGAAGAAAATTCAGGGTTTTGCAAGACAGAGACTACTGACTCTGAGCTTGCTGATATTCTAGGACTTTGATTAGGTGAACCAGTGACACCAGCTATTCGAGACACGGGTAAAGGTATTGGTTCAATTACTGTAGGACCTGGATTTGAAACCAATCTTTGTGATTCTGAAAGCGGTTCTGCAGTCAGGATCGCATGAGAAATTACATCAAGAGGTTCAACTTTCGGGACATCATAAGAGACTGGTGGGCCATCATACACCATCGCTATAGAATAATCAAGCTCAGTCTCATCTTCAGGGAGAGGAACTCCTGGAGGAAGCATCTTTCTCACCAATTCCCGCCAGCTCTCTCCCTCTCTGCTCTCCATTTCTTCAACTATAACACCAGTTAACTATAGTCTTTACCCTCAATATCAACTAATAACTTCACAAGAATCACTCGTATCCAAATTAAGAAAATGCAACCTCATGGAACTGCTACCAACAAGCAAACCATTAATGTTGCAGCAAACAAAAGATCCACACAAAAAAACCACTAAAAAAAGTTGAATGGCAGATTGTAGGCGATAATCTTGATGGGGACTTGGAATCAAAACCAGAAATAATCAAGCAGCCGCAATCAATAGTCGTATACCCCCACCTGGGTCAGCCTTTGAAGCCTTCATATTTGAACGAATAAATCACAAACTGATCAATAATTTGATCCAAATTCAACCAGTTTGTACAAAATACCATCTGAGCTTAAATCATGTCAAAGTCAAAAAAGAAAAATTCAAACTGAAATGTATCCAAACTCGGTACTTTTTAGAGTCAATGCATGAGCTTTCAACAAAAACAGCCAAATCCAAAATTAAATCAAATCAAGTTACAGTCAAAATCAAATAGCAAAACTTGAATTTCCCATCTGTCTTCAAGCTTTAAATTAACAGAAAATAAACCATTTTTACTAAGTCCAAGTTAGGAAATCAAAGTTCATACAGTAAGAACTAATCACTAAGTCTCCGAGAACTTTAAGAACCAATGACTAATCCGATACAAAAGAAAAGAAAAACCAACCAAGAAAGGAATCCAGAAAAGGGAATCTGATAAATGCCCTTGAGCATAAACTTTCAAGTTTTCTAAAGTGATAGAGCGCATAGAGAGAGGAATAGAGACTTTAGAGAGAGAGAGAGAGAGAGAGAGAGAGTAAGGTACCTGAACAAAGGGACGGAATGAGAGAGAGCTTGAGAAAAATCTATGAAGAAGAAGAAGGTACTGAGCTTTTCGAACCAATGTTTCTGCTTCTGCTTCTACTGCTAACTAGTATGCTTTGAAGAAACCAAAAGTAGAGAGTAGGAAAAGCATTAAGCTTTTTAGCGCTCCATTTTTATGCGGAGGGAGTGATATACACTTATACAGGTGATGATAGGGTGAAAACTACAGATAGATAGAGAAGAAGAAAAGCGTGGGTCCCGTAGAAGGGAAAGTGGGGCCATACTTCATTTTGGTTTTGTGTCTTGTATTTTCTTAAGGATAATACCACGGGGTTTTTAAAAATATAATATATAAAACTTTTTGAGATTAGGTAAATATTTTTTAAAATAATATATATTAAAATAATATTTTTTTTTATTTTTAATACAAACATATCAAAACAATTCAAAATATTAAATAAAAACAATATTTTATCTTCACTACCTAACCCCACTTAACTATTCATTTATAAATGCAGGTATTATATGCGTCTGTCAGCTGTGCAGGTCTCACACGCGTGATCTTAAGATTTAAAGGCCTTTTTTCAGCCTCTTTGACTTTAAAGTTGTTTGAAAATGTGATAGCAATTGCTTTTTAAATAGTTTTTTATATTCGAAAAGCATGTTAATAATATTTTTTTATTTTTTAAAAATTATTTTTGATATCGGCACATCAAAACGATTCAAAAAATATAAACCGCACTCAATTTTAACAAAAATAAAAAAAAAATTGAAGTTTTTCGAAAAACAGATTTGACCGCAATGCCAAACGGACACTTTTTAAAAAACAAACAATAAACTCAACGAGTCATATTTAACATAATTCATCTTTCACATAACTAATTCACACAATAATTTCTATATAAACAAATCTACCTAATATATAACCAAAAAAATAATTAAAAAAAATTCAATTAGATTGCACTCCCAGACAGTTTTTAGATAAAAATAGATTTTAATTTCTTTTCTGTCACAGTAATCAGACGCAAAATTGGACCCTAATGAGGAGGGGCAGTGGGGAGCTCGTGGGCGTGTGGATAGACATACCATTTTGTCAGCGTGGAGGGGACGGAAAGTAAACGCCCACACGACCAAGATATTATTGTTTTGTTTTCCGTCTGTGTTTGACTGTTAATTCCTCGCGCGCGTTAAGGGAACGTTATGTGGCCAGATTTGGGATCATTATGAACTCTGCTATAATAATTATTGCTTATCTAGTTGCCATGCCGGTCTTTCACGTAACAAATAAACAACTCTTCCAAGATGTCAATGCGAAAAAATTTATAATAATCGATGAGTAACTAGTGTTATATATTAGTTTTTTTTGTTTATTTTAGAGAAAAATATATAAATAAAAAGAAAAGAATATCAAATTTATGAATCACAAGAATATTTTAATCTAAATTCCTCTTTTCTGATTATATTTCTTTAGTTTTTTTTAAAGTAAATCCCAGAAAATAATTAATAGGTTGTATCTATTTACTTTTAAAATAACATAAAATTACTTAATAAATTCCATTCTAAATAATTATCTATTTAGCTGTGTTTGGTAATGTGGTTGAAAAGCAATTTTTTAAAAAAATATAATTTTTTTATTTTTTATTTTGCTTTAAATTAATATATTTTTTATATTTTCATATCATTTTATTATGGTAATATAAAAAATAATTTTAAAAAAATAAAAAATATTATTTTAATAAAAAACACTTTAAAAAATAATCGTTATCATATTTCAAACACCTTATTAAATCCTATGGCCCCATTTCAAACATATTTATCAGGTAGCACTGAAAAGGAGAGAAAATAAGTAAATTTCACTAGCACAATAAATAAAAAGAATTATTTTAACTTTAAGATTTATAACTTAATTCTTAGGTATTGGATTTGCTCCTCATAAATCACTAATTTGAGTGCCATAAATCTTAGGCTTACTAAAAATTTACTTGGTCGTTAATCTTGAGGTCTTGGGGGATCAGTCGATGCTCGTATAAACTAATCCGGACACCCACGGTTATAAAAAAAATCAAAATCTAAAAAAATAAAAGTTTTATTATTTTGTATTTGTATTAAAATCAAGTGTTGGTGATTTATTTATAAAATCCAAGATCATGAAAGTAGAGAGAAACGAAAATGTCATTATAGATTGATTTTTTTTTGGCACCATTTGCGACTTTGTTGATGTCACCTAGAAACATCAGAATGTTAGATTATATAATTAAGAATTTTCATTGGTAATTAATTTTTTTTAGATTAATACAGGTATTTAGATTAATTTATATGTATTTCAATTAATTTTATGGGCTCTAAAATTAATAAACATCTAAATTTTTAATAATTTTAAAATTTATAAAACTAAAATTAATTATTTTTTAAAAAAATATTTAAAATCTAAAGTTAGAGTCCACGGTAATTAAGTTTTACAGCGAGTAAAAATGGGGGAAATAAAATAAAAGTCCGATCTCATATATGTTGTGCTGTCCAATCCGCATCTGGAGGGAATACGGAGGAGACAGTAATCAATGCAAGTGCGGACCCACCCGTGAAGTGATGCACTTATTACATTATTGGGTCTTCGGGTCCCAGCATCCGGAGGCATATTTGAATCTAAAAGCTACAGCTGAAAAAACATAAAACAAATCACCCGAGGGCTTTTCACTGCACTTTTCAATGTCGAGTCTTCCTTTTCTACACTACTCAGGACTTGTCAACTTAACATGGCTAAAATTTTTTTTTTGTCTCTTATGAGGATGATTTAAAAAAAAAAATAGATAAAATTTAGTGCTAATTAAATTTTAAAATTTATTTTTAGTATATGAGAATCTTATATGATAGCAATTAAAATAAATTATTAAACTCAATTAAAAAGTTAATTGAATATGAAAAGATTAAATTGATAAAAAAGTAAGGTGGCTAAAAGATTAAATGATTAAAAAAAAACTGTGGGTGTCCCTTGCATCCCACTATGGATTATGTCTCCTTTTTTTATTGCATTATCATTATTTTTATAAAAAAAATTATATCACATTTCATATTTTCTGGCATGTTAATATTACAAACATTATTTTATTGTTCATCGAATATCAATTTTGCAAAACCAAGCTATAATTATTGCTGGAATTTTCAATAAAAAAATAAAAATTAAATTTGATATTAAAAAATATAGCCCACTTTCCTAATTTGGATGGAGCCAGACATGTAAACCAAGAAAATAAAAAAGAAAAAAGTGATGAAAGAAAGAAAAATGATTCATGGAGGCCACATAAAAGTGCCTTCACTAACACATGTTACCAATGAAGGAAGTTTTTGTCAAGATTTTTATAACTATACCAAGAAAAGACACCTTTTCTCATATATTTAATTGTTTTAAATTAATAAAAATCAATTTTATTTTATAAAATTAAGTATTAATTCAATATATTTTTTTATACCTTGAGAATCTTATACCAAACCAACCGAAAGAAATCATTAAAATCAAACTTAAACTAACTAAATATAAAAAGATAAAAAAAAAAAGTGTCTAAAAACAAAGAAGAAACACGATAGAGTACTATTATTATCCACAATTGATGATGTCTTACTCCACGATAACTTCATTATCTCTTTATATATATATATATATATATATATATATATATATATATATATATATATATATATAATTAATTAATTAATTAATTAATTGTTCTGGTGTACAAGGGCTGGCAATTCGAGCTTTTATTCTAATCAAAAGGTCAAAAGCCACCACAATGTAACCTTTATCCTTCAAAACAAACAAATTGCTGGAGAAGCTCCGTTTTGAAGCCGTGGGTAATCGCTTGCCCGACGGCACGCAACAAATCCATTGAAATCGCAAGTCAACTGGCACAAAAGATCTGGGTTGGTTTGGTATGAGATTCGGCTCGGCTCGGCTTGCGTTTGTCCCTTCTACTGTGAGATAATTTGTTTTTTTTTATTTTTTTTTATGTTTTTTGGATGTTTTCTTGCTTGGAGTATTAATCGATGTGGGAACCAGCACATCATGATCGACCTCATGATACGAGGAATTGGTGCAGTTGGGGTTGGTCCATCATGTTATGTGATTCACGTGAACCACTATCTGATGTATCATATACTAAAAGATTTGGGGTCCCTAGAGCTCAATCTTTTTTAAAAAAACGTTTTTGATTTTTTTTTCCACTCAATTGAATCATTATATGATCAAATTAGATAAAATTAGTTTTTAAATCATGATAAACATACCAAATTAAAAGGAAAAAGAGAATGACATGTAAAATACGAAGATAAAATATGCATAATCTCAAATTATTGCTAATTTTTATTTGGTTTAAAAATTTATTTTGTTTAATTTTCGGTATTTGGCTTCAAAAGAAAAGATAATAAGCCACTTCAAAATGACAACAAGAGAGAAAATCAAAATCATTGATTTGACTTTTTTTTAACTACTAAACTTGTTGTTTTTTATGTTAACAGGATATATTCGATAATAAAAATTATAAAATAATAGTTTTTTCTCTAAGAATTTCTAAAAAGAATAATCGAGTTTTATTTTGGATTTTTATTTAATTTTAGTTTTTTAAGTTGGTAGATGGTTTATGAAAACTTTTTATGGTATTTTTAAATGAAAAGGAGTTGGAAAATGAATTATCAACCCAAAAATCCCCTCCCCCTTATTTTTTTTAACCATCATAGTTGCAGTTAGATGATGGGTTATAACCCTATAGACGACATGTCTTTTGTTACAGCATTCAACACGTTGTTAGTTACTTAAGAAAAAAATTAAATAAAGGATGAACAATATATTATCTATTTATTTATAAAAGAAAAAATTAATTAGGCATAGGGGCACGGGCCTTGGCTTTTTTTTCTCTTTGATTTTTCTTTTTTTATACATTGAATCTTTTTTGGGTTTTTATTTTTTTAAAAGTTTTTTTATACGGTTTTCATGTTTCTTAATTGTTTTGTATTATTTCATGTCTATTTAAAAAAATAAAGTTTTATTTTAGTGATTCTACATATATTTTCGTCGAAACAAAATGACATATATGAGAAAATATTAAATATACTATGATGAAGAAGTTTAAAAGAATTTTGTTTTGATTTTATTTCATTAGATATTTGAGTTGTTATACATATTTATTTTTGATTTTCCATTAAAAAAAATCAACTTTAACAAAATATACAACCTAATATATATGTATGTGCAGCCAAGTTGATAATTAAAGATATATTGAAATTGTTAAAATATAATCATTTTCCAAAAATAATGTTAAAATATAATAATCAATATATTCATCACATAAAATGCATGAGCAAAAGACTAATTAAAGCATCTTTTAATTAATTTGATAGCACGATGCTAATTAAATAATTTCAATAAAAATTAAATTACAAATAACTCTTACATCCATATTACTCAACAAACAATTAATTTAATTTTGTTTCTACAAGCATGCTGGGCCTAGCTTTTCTTTTTTCCTCCCCCTTAATTTAAGTCTTTAATAATGATTTTAAATTGGTGTTTGTTTTTTATTTTTTTATTACATAACTAAATTAAAAAATTATTAAATTTAATGAAGTTAATAACTTAAATTATAAGTTTGACAGTTTAATATGACTTGACTTAAAAATGTATTAAAATAATATTTTTTTTATATTTTTAAAATTTATTTTCATATTAATATATCAAAATAATTTGAAAATGTAAAAAATATTTTAAAATAAAAATAAAAAATATAAAATTTATATATATATTTTTAAAATATTTTTAAAATACAAAAATAAATAATTTTTTATATCTCACCGTGAATATAGAAACAATGTCCTATAGGCTATAGGGCACATGCATCCCGTACACTGAGAAAGTTGTTCAACGAACCAACCTAACATCAAACCCTGATACTGCTCCTTCTTGTCCAGAGATGGCAAACAGTCCTATCATTAAACAAAGCTACAGTCTTACCTTAGGCCTAAGAACATGGCAAATGATCTTCGAGACTTGGCTCAGAATCATTTCTTTAAGCAGTAAAATTAAATCCACGACCTAAGAACAGCAAGTGCGGCATATATTGAGCACATAGTTGCCTTATATTTATCAAGCCTGGCTGGAAGATTAAATAGTTAATTAATCATGTTCTCAATGCTTAATAACAATGGTACTGTATAACTATTTGAATGTAAAAAAAGAGAATATCCACGTGTGAAAGTTGACCTGCTGTGATCCTATTGATTTGATGAGTCTAAAGAATACCGATAGAAATATAATTTGATTAAAAAAATTCAAGATTAAATTTACGATCTAGTTTATAAAATCATGATAATCCTAGAAATCAAATTAAAGTAAATTATGATTCAAATTCTCAATTAAACTAATGTTGAATGACAAAATTAAAAAAAATAACTCGCGTAAACTCAGACTAACCAGCTAAATTTATGACTCGAGTCATGAGATCTAATCAATCCAATTTTAAAAGGATGAAAGTTGAAAAAAAATAAAAACTAATTGAAAAAAAAAAAAAAAAAAAAAACAAAGTCAAATCAAGTTAATCCCCAAACTCGTGACTTAGGTCATGAGACTGATATAACCTTATAGAAAACAAGTTGACATAAATTATGAAGCTAATTCTCAATAAATTAAATGTTGAAAGATGAAATAAAAAAAATAATAATTAAAAAAAGGACAAAAAAATGACCTGGGTTATCTAAGTCAGCCCACCAAATCCATATCTCGAATCATGATATCGAAATAACCTCATATAAAGCAAATTAAAATAAATTACGAAACTTAATTTCCATTCAATCAAATGTTGAAAGATTAAATTAGAAAAAATTCAATTAAAAAAAGAACAAAAATACCTAAGTTAACCTATAAAATCCGTGATATGGGTCAAATATTGGTTTAACCTCATAAAAAGTACATCTTTGGTACAATTTATGAAACTCCATTCCCTATAAGCTCAAAGTCAAATGATAAAATAAGAAAAAAACTAAATTTTAAAAATAAAAAAAAAAAAAAACATCATTTTTCCAATGAACAATGATATGTGAGGAGGGGGACAATGAATTCCCCTTCTCAATTAGTGTTTGTTATTAAATGTGGACCTGAACTACATCGCGGGGTTGTATTATTTTTTTCCATAAAAAATAATGTTTTGGTGCCATGAGCACGTTTTAAAGAAACAAGAAAAATCTATGACTCAAGTTATAGACTCGATTAGATTAAATAAGTTGAATTTTATTTTAATTAGATGATAAAAAAAAGACAATGATAATAAACATACCAAAATTAAAAAAAAAAAAAAAACAATCACGATAACTTGGGAAAAAACCTTTTTCTGATAGGAAAAAAAATATATAATTCAATTTCCAACCAATTAAAAATAAAATGATGAAATTGGATAAAAAAGAAATAAAAAAAACTAATCTGAGTCAACCTGAGTTAACATGACAAACATATAAACCTGGTAATAAGAGGTGAGTCAACTTGTCAAATTTATAATCCAGATAATAAAATCAAAATAACCCGCTAGAAAATAAATATAGATTTTACTTTGTTATTTTTTATTCAACCCATGATAAAACACAAAACAAGTAACCAGTTGTGATTTAAAATGAAAGGAAAAGAAGAAAGAATAGAATATTGTTAAATTAAAAATAAAATAAAATTCCACCCTTCAATTTTTCTGGGGTTAAATGTTAACCTCTGAAAATTTCCCCTTCCTCCGAAGTAGTACTAAACATAAGTAAAGGGGTTAAAAATTATTATCCTCTAACCAAACATGTCCTTAATTTGAACTAGAATGCCCTCAGCTTTAAGAAAACATAAAAAAAATGTCTAAGAGGAAATGGTTAGTTGAGATTAGGCACCACCAATAATTATTGGAAGGTCATAAATCATAGATCCACATCAGGAATTCTTCAGTTTATATGAATTTATAAATGGTTAATCACAGGATTATCCATTTGGAAATGGCTAAGCATTGCTGTTTATATGATAAAGCGTATAAAATATTAGTCAAAGCAAACCCAGGAAAATTTAGGGTCTGTCAGGCTTAGGTTTTTGATATCTGAAACCTCAAAAAAGAGTATCTAAGATTCATCGTTTTCTGAAGTTCAATAACCAAATAAAATCTTTCTATATCAGTAAGCTAACAAATAAAAGTGGAAGAAACACACGCAGCTTTATTTGATATCACTGAAGGCAGGCATGGCAGGTACAGACTTTGATACTGTTCCTCTTCTTTATGAGCAAACTTTGATACTGTTCACCAGGATTTTCTTTCATTTTCAACCCTTTTCAAACCGAACCAGTCCACAGAATCTAATACAAATCTTTCTGAATTAAATTTTCTATTATTAAAATGATAGACCTAACTCACTCAATATGAACTGCAGACACAGCTGCTGTGATTTCCTTGGTTATTGGATCACCAGTTTCTAAAGAAACACCATGTGGGTCTTCTCTGACTAACAAGGCCAGAACATTGAGAGAACTCCAAGCTTTGGCGACGTTGCTGCCAGAGTCCCCTAAGGTTACAGCAAAGACGGCATCGAATCCACCTGCTCCAGGAACTCCTGCCAGCAAAACTCCTTCCATGTCCATAGTAGCATCCAAAAGGCGAGTCTGTGATTCAGGCTCTATCTGCAAAGTTCAAAAAGATTATTAAACATCAAAAAGCTAAAAACCTAATTAAATTAAAATTTGTTTCATTGGAGAAGCAGGATGAGAACCCAGCACAACATCTTCAATTTGCATTTCACAACAGATTTATGAAGTTGCTGTTTATTAATGTTTGCTTATGCTGCAAGGAAAAAAAAAAACACGAATGAAAATCTCCCAGCCAGAAGTTGCATGCAAACTTTGTGCATAGATTTAACTTGTGACAAAGGCAGTTGTCTATGCACTTGATATTAAAATCTTACTCTCTCTTGTACCGCATGGGATCTTACGAGTACAAAGTTTCTTTCATCTTATTCTATTTAACGTTCATAAATAGCTTTCTCCAACAAATATTCTGCAGCTGCAAAATGTTCTCACTTTTCAGGGCCTGAAAATGTGCCCCGCTCCTCCTTTTCAATTAAAGAATTGCAGACGCGTGCACTACCTAAAAAAAACCGTACCAAAAACGGAAGGACATTGGCACAAGGCATCCAGTGCAGGGACTGGGTAATAAAACACAACTGCAGTTGGTACATAGCTAACCCAAGAGATCCTATCTAGGTAAGAACTAGTAAGCTGGAAAGTATATTTGAGTATGATATTCATAAGACAGCAGAATGATTATGCTATTCCTATCTTTCCCATCTGTGAGAACCGAGAAGGGTTGAGAACCCTTACATCAAACATTCAGCTTGCAGAAGCCATATAAAGTCAAACCATTACATGGCATAGCAGGGAGGTCAATATACCTTTCAGGAGAGTAGCCAAAGGAGAAGAATACATTGGCAGTGCGGTTGTGACATAGTACATTGGTGAAGTCACTATAGCTAGTCAGTACTAAAAGTAGCAAACGTGCTACTCAGAAACATTGATGTTTATATAATAACAAAAATTATTGTCCCAGTCCTCTTTTTGTCATATCCAAAAACATTTCACTCAGATATGAAAAGTTGTATCTCGGGAACAAATAAAGAGAAAGAAACCTACCGGGACACCTGCAGCCTCGCCCATCTGGCGCATCAGATTTCTGATCTCAACCATGGCACTTCTTGCTCCTAATAATGCTTTAACAACTGCTTCTTGGCTAGGTTCGGTGGATTGTTCTATCCACTGTTCAAGCAATTCATGACATTATATCAAAATCAACACTAGGCCAAAAAGTCACAAGGTAAGGAAGGAGCACCAAACATAAAAGATTGAAAAAAACAGGATAAAAAAATACTTTGACAGCATAGACAAAGTAATTGGCAGCTTGCACATCGTTATCCACAAACAATATGAAACTAGTGTAGCTAGACATGATTCAAAACAAGCATCTAATTGGTTTGTTCATTCATGTCTACATTTGTCAAACAAAGTTTTCTGTTAATAGAACAGTCATGTTTCAGGTACAGCACTTTTCTGTGGAGAATAGTTAAACTCATGTCTGAGGCTGAATGAACCCCACAATAGTGCATTGTTAATTTTATCCTGACAAATAGTCATTCCAAATTCGATCTGGTTTCCAATCCTGTTCTGGTAATTCATGATTGAGGTGCTGGCAATGAGACAGTGACTTATTTAAGGCTTTATTCAATTTGGAATGAATATTTGTCAGGATAAAATTAACAAAGGCATGTCTCAGTACATATGAAAACCACAGATTTCCAGTACCTGTCTTTCACAGACTTCCTACTACATGACTGGAGGATAACAGCAGTAGGTGACCTTTCATGAGGAAAGGAAACTCTACATGAATGGTTAAAATGAAATAAAAAAAAATCAAGAAATTTAACTCACAACTGTTTCACAAACAACACAATCTACAACTCACAATTCCAGACAAAATCAATGTTCATAAATGCATATAACCTGTTTGACAATCAATAGAAAGTTGTCAGGGTTTTATTAGTGCCCTCTTTTTAGACATAACAGAAACAAGTCCAATAAATACCTTCTCTGACCTTTGCTTGCTGCAAATGTCTAGCACACATTTGTAAGCATTCCAATTCTCTTCTGCAAGCTTGCTTAAAATATTGAATTGGATTTCAAGTTTTGAATTTGCCTCTGACAACTTTCTCCATGTTTCTTGGGCCTTTGCAGGGTCAGATTTCTGCCACCTTTTCACAGCACCAACCATTGATGGCGTGGATGATCCTCCAGTCCCTGGTTCTCCTAATAACTTTGGAAAGCATCATAATTATTGTCAGCAAACAGTTATTAAGGTCTTTGCAAAAAGTGGAAATCTCAAACAAACCAAAAAATTGTTGTTTGAAAAAGAAAAGGAAATTGCAGCTAAAATTGTCCCTTTTCTACCCTGAATTTGTTAAAAGAAAAGAAAAATAAAAAGTTTTCTTTTGATTGCCTCCCTCAGTTTGTTAGGAAAGCTACATGTTTTCCAACAAAAGCATAACCATAAATTCATACATGTAAGGAAACATCAATAGTATATGTCAAGATGCTCACAAGGTTCATTGATGGGGGCAAAGAAAACTTGGTCCTCTCATGGTCCCACTTTCCTTTTAGGATGGCAGCCATGACTTCCTGTAATGGTGTTCCATTCAATGCATCCTGCAACGTTTTCCATGGAGTTTTTAAGGAAAATGAACTCTAGTGAAAGTTGCATAAAACATACTCTCAACTTTGCATATAATTGTTCTGAAAGTTGCAAGGATACAGTTTTCAGGAACAGATAACATCTTTATCCACATAAATAGACACGCATGATTGTTAATTTTATTTATTCCAAAATTGGCAATGATCTACACAATAGTGAGGCAGTTGACACGGTTCAATTAATGCAACCTGAATAAGTCTTCTTCTTACACATCACCCTTTGAGAACCGTAAACTTTGTCATTTATTCAAAAACCTCTAACCTTGCCTCAAGAAATGCACAGAAAATTATTTGTGCTAAAATCTAGTAAACGATGAAGGATTTTATTTATTTATTAAAGGTTTTATTATTGTTTTCACAAATAGAGATCACAGACACCAAATTGAATAAAATTTAGGAAGACAATGGATAGTAAAATTATGCAGAAATCAACTATGCTTAATTACTAAAAAAGTTTTTTACAAAGTCAAGTCTGAATGGCATCAAAAATACTAGAGTACTTACCAGTTTTTGATATAAATACATATCATAAAAACTCTTCACAGCTTAATGGTGAAGATGGATATGCATAGATAAAGAAAGGGGGGCGGGGGGAGCTAGAATAGAGGCCTTTGCTCAACTTTAGGTGATAACATTACACGTCAATTCCTCAAGAAGCCATACAACCCTCAAACATCAGTGAATGCATATCAAAGAAAGCAAACAACAAATCAACCAGTATTTACCTTACCAATGGCCATTTAACTTGCAAATGTAATTTTAATCTCTTTACTTCTGAATCAAATTCAATGGGGGGATGATCATGCAGTCATGGTGTAACCTCTCAATTGACATCATGAACCCAATCATTAGATGCACAGAGAGGGAGAGGAGGGGAGAGAGGGAAGGAGGGAGGGACCTGAGCAGAAGAAAGAACATCTGGTGAAAAGCGGACATAACGGTGACTTCCATAAACTGCAGAACTGACATCAAAACCACTTCCAATTTTCCCTTGTGCAATACAGTGAGCAGTTTGAGCAATAATATGCACCACATCAAGATCAGCAGATCCCTCATTTTTAGACAGGGGTGAAAGATCAACCACTCCAAGGTAATGAAGCAGAGCAGCAATCACAGCAGTGGTCATTGCTGCAGATGAACCCAATCCAGTTTTTGCAACTTCAGGCTTGCAATTCTGTCCATTTTCTTCTTCTGCATTGAAGGTAATTGATGTGAAAGGAGGAAGAGCTGCCAATGATTCTGGTGTCAAAGGGAGTCCACGTGCTTCAATCTTTGAAAAAGGGTGACCACGTTAACAAAATATTATAATAGAAAACATTCTACTCTTATACGAGCATCTCATTCACAAGAATCAAATAGTTAAATGTTCTCATGTACCTTTTTTTTTTTTTTCAATTTATTTATGAGATAGAATTGTTGGCTGCTGTAAAGGAATGTGTGCTGTTATATTTTATGATGCAAAATCAAATTAAATGTGTTAAATAGCAATCTAACTGACAGTTACGCATATCATGGTCGAAGAACAACTGTTGGGGAGAGAAGATGAAACAAAAGGCACCGAAAGTTATGAGGGAGATGAGCAAGTTAGAAATATGCTCTGCCAGAATTTTATCTATGTAAATAACACAATAGCTGGCAAAAGCAAAGGAAGGTAAAATACCTGATTTCTGTATGAATAGAAGTCATTGCAACCTAAAATTGTGATATCAAGGCCTGCCTCAATAACCAGTAGAAACATTAGATTCTTGAAGTCCTAATAGGTGAATATTGCATAAAGGATAAAGAAAACATAAGCATCAACATTACCTTGCAAGAGTAGCTTGTGTAAGGCATCCTTCTTATCTTTGTCAAATAAAGCATGTGCAGCTGCTATGGCATATGGTACCGCTTGCTCCACAAATGGGTTCCTTGATTCACTGAAACACAAAATTCATTTAACCATACATTTTCCTTAACAATTGCACTTTTTCTGGCCTAGGGATATCTTTCTAGATAACCTTCAACATGTTTAGTGCTGGGCGTGCAAAATCAGATATATGTAGGTACAGTTGAAATGAATCGATCAGGAATACAAGGACTATCAGGGATCCCGAATGAGAGTAAAACACAAGCACTTAATACAATCCACAAAAGAACTTGCCTTGAAGAGACACACTGAAGCATTAAATTCTTCAGTGACAATTTATACATGCTTTCTCTGGAGAGTTGGGGAGATGTTAATCTAACATCAGTCCAAGCCTGGCATGCATCAAACAAAAATATTTAAAAAACATTCCAACGCTTTGGTCACATTACGTTTTTTAAAAAAAGCAGAGATAAACAAATTAAATACTATGCATTGATTATCAAAGTTTGAGACTTTAATAGTATAATCTCAGAAACAACCAAAATAACGCTAAAAGATGACAAAAATTAAAAGAATCCCTCACCCAGGCCCAGCTATCAGGCTTCATTTCTTCATAAAGAGGTTTAACAATGGCATAGAAACGAGCATTTGTGCTTAAAACAACTCCTGCATTAGGTCTCTCCAATATGAGGTAACCCCCAGTCATCAAAACCTTACCGGGAGCAGAAGCAACTCTGTTAAATTAACATCAACAACACCAGTCTCATCAAACACTAACAAAAAAACCCCGGATCAGGAATTAAATAAGAAACAGCAAGCGTTAAAAAAATTATACAGAGTCGGTTGACCCAGAAACAAAAAGAATGAAATTCAGATTTCTTCACTTTGTGTTTTCTTCTATCATAGCAGTAGTGTAGATTAGAGCTCTTTCAGTGGTAACAGGAGGAGATTCAAAGCATGGGTTTTTTGGTTATGCAAAAGAAATGGATAATAATATTTGAAGTGAGGAGAATTGAACTTACACAGCCATAGCTAAGCTAGCTTCTTTGAGATTTGCAATCTGAGACAGGTACAGTCAAAAGTTAAATCTTTCGAATTTCGTAAGGCAAATGCAAGGAAGGAGGGAAAGAGATGTGGAGATTCAAAGGACGACAACCCGTACGCACCCAACCACTTTGGCTCGTTCGTTGGTTTTAACGACAATATTTTTTTTCGCCCCTATTTACCTTTTTTTTAAAAATAAAATAGCACTGCTTAAAAAAAATAATGCAATACACTTATAGAATTCTTTTTTTTAATGAAATAACACAGTGAAAATAACAACATTTTAAAAAGTTGTTGTTAGAAATAGAAATATTTTAAAGAAATAGTTAAATGGTTGTCATAAATTCAAAGAAGAGGAGAAGAGAAAAAAAAAATCTTCAAAGCAAATCAAATCACCAACAATAGTATTTAAAATGATTAATTTGATTTTGATTTTAATGTTTTTATATTTTTAAATTATATTTAACATGTTAATATTAAAAATAAATTTTAAAAAATAAAAAAATATATTTTAATATTTTTTTCTAATAAAAGTTTTTTTAAAAAGTAACCACTACCATAATATCAAATATTTATATAGCATATTTGGCATTGCATCCAAAATATTATTTGTCAAAAAATTAATTTATTTTATAAAAAATATTTTTTATATATTTTTAAATTGTTTTAATATATAAATTTTAAAAAATATAAATATAAATTAATTTAATTTATTTCTAAATAAAAAAAATATTAAAAAATATTCATTATCACGTTATTAAACATAATATTCATAAGTTCAAAGGCATGATCGAGGCCTTGGTCAGATACTACTCTTGCAATGAACTAAAACCTCAAGCATCTGCTCTTGCCTGTTTTTTTTTTTTTTTTTTTTTTTTCACACATGGGATTGTCGTGGGAAACAGAAGGGCATACAGATTTTGCTTATATCATGTTGAAAATGAGCATTTATTTTGTTTTTTCTCCCTTGTTTTCTGAAGAAATTTTAATGGGCCGCCTCTCACATTGAATTCAGCCATGGTTGCCGGTGTACTTCTGCACTCTCGTGTTTTTGTGCTGTAGTTTCTTGACTTCTTCAACCCTTTGGTTTGGAGTTCTTAGGTTGTGTTTTAAATTAAAAATGTTGACTTTTATTGTTGAATGAAGTTGTTCTCTGTGGAACGTGGATTGTTGACCTTCCAATTTAACCTATCCTCTTTTTTATTTATTAAAATACTCTATACCATGAGTGTATTTGGTATTGCGGTAGCTGTTGTGGTTGTGGTTTGAAAAAAGCTGTTTTATAAAAAGTACTTTTAATTGAGGTTGATTTGAAAAAATAAGTGTTTGGTTAAAACTGTGGTTGAAATTGAGGTTAAAGAAAAAAGTAGTTTAATGTGTTTGGTTAAGAATGCTTTTGAAATTGAGGTTATAAAATAATTTAAAATAATATATATTAATATTGATGGTTTTAAATTTAAATATTGTAGAATTAATTACTCCTATTACATCATGAAATAAAAAATACTTTATATAAAATATTTTTTATTATTCCATTAAACTATTTATAATTCCATTACATATAAAATTCATCCGATAAGAACTATAATTTTCATAATTTTTTGAGCGTAGATAAAATATTATCATGTATAAAATTAATATTACAGCGCGAGTGAATTTAATTCACTCTATCTTAGTTTTTCAAGAAAAAAAATATTGTTCACGTCACATTACGAGTGAATTTAATTCACTCTAAACTAGTGTTTTTCTTAATAAAAAAAAAATTGTTAAAAAAATTAACACCCTTAATAAAAAATTAAAAAAAAGCACATGAATAGTGCAATTCACTCCAAGTGAACAGTGCCTAATTCACATAGATACTGTTCACCTGGAGTGAACAGTTCCCAGGTGAATTATATTCACCTGGGTTGCAGACGTGAGAAGCAGCTGAGAGCTGCTTCTCATGAAACACAGTTTCAAGTAATAATATAGATGGGTCTCACGTGAAAAGCAGTTAAAGTTTTTTGTTACCAAACGTTATGTTTACGCGGTTAGCTTTAAAAGCAGAAAAGCAGAAGCTACCACTTAAACAAACACCCACATAGTTTATTTTTGGAATAATCTTAAATTATTCCCCAACCTATAATTTGTTTCTCAATTTGCATCTCCACCCATGCTTTTTACCATTTGGGTCCTGATCTTTTCATAAGTCCTCAATTCAATTTTAAATTTGTTAAAGAAGAAGAAGAAAAATTTGATTGTGTTCATTTAAGTGAAAGAAGAGGAAAAAAAACAAGATCACCTCACAATGGACGCCATGGATACTCCCCCTTTTTTTCAGCAATATGTAGCTAAAAGGCTTGGTAGAATAAATAATAAGAAAAGGTGGCATGTGGGGGTAATAGAGAATTAAAAAAAAAAAAAAAGAGTTTAATTAGTATAAGCATGGTTATTCTTGAGAAGATTATGTTTTTCCAAGGGAGTTCTTCACACTAATGTCTCAAAACGAAGATTGAGCTCGTGTTTTCTATATAAAACCAAATGCTTAAAGAATGGAAGAAGAATTAGCTAATTATTTGTTTTTTTAAAAAAGAAAACGGGGGAAGAGAAAAAAATGGTTAGTTAGCATTTTACTTTTTTTTTTTTTTTTTTGGCTAAGACTATCAAAATAACAATTACATTAAACTTCAAAAATTTCAATTGAATATTCCCTTTATAAAAAGCTTTCACTGATAATTTTTATACCAATAAAAATTAACAATGAAAATACATCATCGAAAAGTCATTCATCAGGAATTTGCATTATGTCAGCTTTTCTTTTGGCAATATCCTATTATGATAGAATGAACAATGGTATATTCATGCTAAAAAAATAAATTTTATTGTCCATCTTTTTGTCGACAACCTTAATTTCCAACAAATTATTTCATTGTCGATTCCATTAAAAAAAAAAAACATTTTTATTTCAAATGGACTATTATGTCACCTATTCCATAAAAAATGTATCCACTAATGATTCCATCAACATTTCCTAAAACATTGTTGACATAATAAAACCCTATTTTTTTTTTAAGTAGATATATCGTTATAACATATTCATCGTGAAACTTTTTATTATTACACTTTGAACACCTATATTTAATTTTACCTTTACTAATATTTTTCGAATTAAAAAGTATGAAATTAATAAAATCCTAAACTCTTTTAAGATAATCATGCTTATACAACCATTACTTTTAAAACTTATATAGAATATTGATGATAATATTTATTATAATGTAACTATCGATCCAAATTTAACTTATTAAAAATAAATTTACAATCCAATAAGTAATTATCATTTTTATACAAATCTAATTTTGAACTAATTATCATCTTTACACAAATTCAATTTTGGGTCAAAATGTGATCTAAACAATAAAATTAACAACAAATAATCGGTACCGAACTAATTATTCTTATTTGTTTAATTCAAACTTATGCAATCTATATTAATATATTTTAATTATTATCAATTCCATAAAAAAATTAATTTCCCTAATTTTTTTTTAAATTTTTCAACTTGATAATAAAATTGACAAAATGTAATTGGTACCCTATTAAATAATCCATTATATCTTCAATTATAACACATCTAAGTTACAACATCGAACTCAATTTCATCAAATAACAAATAAAATCAATTTCTCTTATATCTCAAACAAACCCAACATACAAATCATACATCAACACAACAATTTTTTTAGAAAAAAATTATAAAATACTTAAATATACAAATAAACTACAAATACTACAAAAAAATTTCAATAAATTAACAAAAAAATAGAAATAAATATATTTACTTACTTAGTGTAGCGAAATTTCACAAGAAATTGAACATGGGAGAAGAGGCTGTTGTTTTTCTAGTAGAAAGAAGAAGAGGAAAGTAGGGGTAAGAGGGAACTCACGAGTTTTTATTCATTTAATTTTTGTGATGGAATGTTTGTCGGCAATTTTTTCAGAAAATAATGATGTGTCAAATTTTCAATGGATTTTTTTTTATTTCTCTATTTTGTCAAAATTTTTATTAAAACATATTCCATCGTAATTTACATTGGCAGTTATCGACGAAATTTTTTATCAAAACATACCATACCACTGAGAGGAGTATGGTAAAAGACAGGCTTGAAACTTGTCAGGCAAAAAAGAAGAGCTTAATACATCTGGACGTGCAATAAGTTCTGTTGCTACTGTTCGTGGGTTAGATTTTAATGATTTTTGGAATTTCTCAAAGTTGGTGGCATTTCTGGGTATTCCTGTTAGTACTGTCTCTCAATGAAATCTAAGAGCGCTGTGGTCCTTTTGCTTCTAGTGGTGTCTGTCCTGTTATCTGCATGTCTCGCGTCTTTTAATGTTTTGTCTATCTTTAGGATCATCGAGTCAAGGAATTCTCATCCACTCTCTCTTTATTGTACACAGTTCCTGTTGTATTTATGCTGATATCAAGTTTTCTGTGCTAAACACCAGAGCTTCATGGAATAGATCGCACACTTTTGATGCGAGCATTGAAGCTTCTAGAACATAAAGGGAAGCTTGCAATCTTTAAGGGAACTTCAGCCGATGATGATGGTGTGAAATTCTGTGTGTAATGCTTGAACTGTCGCTTTGAAGAGTCACTTGTTCCTTTCAATGTATTACACAAATATTACCAGACCACACAGGCTGCCACCATATTTTTATGGGTTTGATCAATGGCGTTTTCCTCTGTTTTCTGGGAGGTGATACCCCTCAATGTATAATGTCAGGTGTGATTCTAGTTTGATTTGCAATGGAGTTTTTCTGTTTTTCTTTTTTTTGACCTCGTATTACTGATTGAGCCTGGGCAATGTCTTTAGCGTTGAAGGAATTTTGAACTTGCAAGAAAAACCTTAACACCATAAAACTTTATCCGGGATAAATATAAATTAGATACAAGGGAGAAAATGGGGACATACAAGTAATTTTCTTGTTGCGTTTATGATTTACATGTTCGGGTTTTATTGGAAATGGACTCAAGCTTAATGGGATATGGATCCAGTTTTATCAATGGCTGGTGTACTCTGTCAGGGACTATTTTTTCCATCAGGGAAATAATTCAACATTTTTTTACTGGTTCTCTTTTTGATGGATTTGTCAAAAAGATACCGATAGCTTGGAATATGACTAGAGTAGAGAAGGGAAATGCCAAAGCTTATTCCCAGAATATCACCACTCTAGCATTTTGAGCTCTTTGCCTAACTAAAAGGCTTGTTTACAGCCTAAGTTTTTGTTTGGTTGTGTTAGGACGTGCTGTACGCGAAAATGCATTACACAAGTTCTAACCATGTCAGATTTCAGCTCTTGCGTAGCTAGACTCGAGATCATTTATCAGAACTTAGGCTAATCCCCACAATTGCATTAATAAAAACAGATGCTTGACAAAAATCAGATGAAACTATCCGCAGAAATCATCAATTTCTATATCCTGTAATTAAAGTACACAGTTCAAACATTTCGCTCAAATAAAAAAAAAATACATATAATAAGAACCCTTAACATGCAAACAACAAACTATTCAAACAAGTATGATTCCCGGGGAATTCAAAGCACAATGCAAAATGGGTCTAATACTGTTTGTAATTCATTTAAACCTCACAATACCTATTATATAAATCATAGTATACAAACATAAAAGTGAGATAACAAGACCTGAAGAAATCGTATGGTCGCTGTGAGAGCCAGAGTTCAACTCTACCAAAGGTCAGTTTCCAACTGCATTCTAAGGATTTGAACCTCATTTATGTATACATATCAGGGTAAAAAAAAATGTGAAGACCAATGACAAGCAATTGTACAGTAGTCGTAATGACATGAGCTGCCTCGAGTGAAGGTGTGTACAGAAAGCTTTCAGCTGTGGTAGGTGGAATATTTCAGGCATATGATGGAGCCAAACATTCGTCGACCATATCCACCAGGTTTGGGTTTTCCAATGCTGCAGCTACTCGCTCTTTATCATTTAGTTGTTTATTAACTGCACAAAAAATAGATCAGGATAGAAAACAAATGCTTTTTTATAATTCATATGCACTTTTATCAAGATAGAGTTTGCATGCCACCTACAAGGCAAAAGAAGGAAGCACGCATCACAGAAGTTCTAAAAAAAATGATGCTACTCAGTAATCCAGGAAGTGCTCTGTGAAGATTCCCACAACTCATGTTTCAAGAGCTTGTTAGGTCACCGAAATAAGGAGGTGAAAAAAAAAAAGGAAAAAGAAAATTGGTTGTCTTTATTTCTAGAGGCCAGATATTTGATTAAGGATTCAAAACCAAAGCCTGTAGTATATACAGCATCCTCAGGCTTCAAAGCATTAACTTTAGGGTACGTAAGATGAGGATCCGACCATAAAGCTTTTATTGTTTGGATAGGGAAAGAAATTCTAACAAAAAGAAGCACAACATGGAGAATAAGATAATAAATGGCGGCGAATCTATTGCAGGCATTTGAACTTCCACCCAGGCACAAATTAAAAGCATCCAACAGCTGATTCCCTCCACCCCAAGATAGAGTGATTACCTGCAGATTCAGTTGCATGAGTTCCAGGTGCAACCCTGATATCCACCTAAACAACATTGGGAAATATTGGTGAGAAGGAGAGGAGAAAAGGCAGAGGGGGGTGCACTACAATTACAAGTATAAGAGTGTCAAAATTTTTAAGAATTCTCGGGCCAAAAGTAGCTGTTAAGACCGGCACTACAACACTACAACTAAAAGTATCAGATATAATTCAAAGTTATCAACAAAACATTGACTTGGGATGCTCCAACCACATATCGTTTCCAGAGTCCAAATCATATAGGAATTAAATAAGCACCAGCATGTACCCTTACTCCATCAATTACAAATTAGCGTTTATGTTGAGTTAAATGTTTTCTGATCTATGCAGATAATCTGTGATGTTCAATCCATTTTAGGACATAGTGGTCACTAAGAAATCATTGCTCTATCAAATCATTTTAGGACATGTTTTCAAGCGGTAAGAAATCTTTCTTCAAGGGAGTAATGAGTTTGTGGAACAAAACTTCCTTTATATAACTATAAAGCATAATGTTGACAGTGCAACCTGGAAAACTTGGTCATCTACTTTATCTTAGTCTATTGTGCTCCCCAATTCCTGGTGCTGGTGAATCACACAACTACAGTGCTCGCATATTGTTTTGCTTCAAGCCATTCAAGTAGGCATTCGCAAATTACTCTAGATATATTGTGGGCGAGCTCAAAATTTCATAGATAAATAACAGGGACAAAATTCCATAATATAAAGAATGACAGGAAATCAATTTCAGCAATTATGTGCCTAACATTCCCAACAATACAAAGCCACCAAGCTTTTCTAGATGTGCTTAGTTGTGTATTCCACCAACTTCAACAATATATCTATCCTCAACCTAATTTCATACAAAAAGAGGCGTATCTCAGTATGCATGATCAGATTAAGGTTCGTGAATGGCTATTCATGTTATCGGGGGAAGTGGTATGACCTTGCAACATCCATTAAAGGAACTTAAACAATACTGCCAATCACAAATTATAGTCCGCCTCTGCTACAGAAATAGATAACAAAGCTGAAAACACAGTTAACAAATACCTTGTAACGTTGTGGCAGGCTTCTCATAAGTTTCACTCTCAAGCAAAGACCAATGACTGTCGCCATGCTACAATGTTCAACTGTTGGAGTGAATGTCACCCTGAATAAGAGAAATCTCATAAAATTTTATTTGAATTTCAGTTATATATTAAAAGGAAGGCCAATGAAGTAGGAATAAATAGAATTGAGACGACAGGCATTGTTACCTGACATAACTGTGATTGTCATCTACTTCAATCGCATCCTCCGTTATCACTTTAAGCTCTTCCAAAGAGTAAGGATGCTCCGGATCCTTTATGTCTCTAATATGATTTAAGAATGTTAAGAAAATAAACACTCTTAACAAATCTTGCTTCAAACTACCGAAAACATCAATCCTTTCTACATTTCTTAGCATTGGTTGCGTGCCCACTCCTCACCACCGACAGTAACATATTTTTCATGTAGCGTAATTGGGCTTAATTCTTACACTATCTAGCTCCATTCCCAGACAGAAAAAATCATCAAATATTTTGCCTTTAGAAGCAATGATATCTTGATCGCTTTTGAACCAAACATAAGAAGAACGCACAGCAAAAAGGGGAAAAAAAACTAAACTTTAGAATTGAATTAAGAAAAAATAATGAAAAGGATATCAAAAACTTCAAGTTGATCAATAGGCTCAACAGCATGCTCATCATCACCAACACTTGGAGCACTTCGTACCCGTCTCTCCTTCTTCTCATAAATTACTGGATTGGCGTTGATTAGCCCAGAGACCATTTCTTTTCTTCTTCTTTTTTTCCTTCTTAAACCAAAAAAACAAAAACAAGAAACAGAATAATACAATACTTTACGTAAATAGTAACCAACACCCAAACAAATTCAGAGAGAGAAAGAGATAATCGACAGAGGATGCTGATGAGTTTTTTAGACCTCCTCTGCAGGCTGGAGCGGTGAAACCTTTACGGCTTTCTTCACTCTTTCACGGCGCTGTTTGTTCTAGTTATGGGTTGGGCCAAACCCTTGTTTGGGCTCATGAAGGATTCAAGCACGTTCTGCTTTGGCGGAGTAAATAAATAAATAAAAAGTATAATTATATCGACGGTTTTTTAATTTGAAAAATTAAACCCTGCATTTTGGGTCAATCAATTTTTTCATAAAATAACTAAATCATCCTTGTATATGATAATATATTAAATTTCCCAAAACTTATAATTGATATTAATTTAAAGTCTTAACATAAATATAAATACTAAGAACATCAATTCTTAAATTAAAACAAAAAAAAATATTCACTTGTTGAAGCTTTTTAAAGTAATAAATCTTTGTTATTGTCAAACATGAATCTTTTGTCTCTAAGAACTTTATTATTAATAACTATAACAGCTAGAATGTTTGCAATATGCCACCTTGATTTAGATACACTTCTAAATAATATCTTTGAATTAAAGATTATATAACTTAAATATCTCGCAATAAGATGAATCTAAGCTCTAGATTTGAAAGGAAAATCAAAACATAAAAAAATAATAAAACACTAAAATATGAGGTGAGGAAGAGTGCATGAAAATTTTAAAAACATTGTTTGAAACTTTTCCTTCACCACCCTTTTTATAGTTAATTTTGAAAATTAAAAAGTTGAAGAATTAATTATGGTAAGAATTGTAATTAATTTTTATATTGCCAACATTTAATTAACCATCATAAATCAAGAATTAAATATGAATATTTTCTTGAGCTAAAATAAATATCCAAATTTACAAGAAAATGACTATAAACATTCATGGAATGGAATGGACTGGACAAACAACAGGATGATCCAAGTCCAAGTTTCAGTTCGCAAAAAAACAAGTCGTCCACCTCCTTAATAAAATCAAAAAATATTTTTTTTTCTTTGGGGTTTTTTAGACACTCTAAGAAAAATCTATTAGATTCAGTTATTCTTTAATTTTAACATGATTCTTAAATATTATGATAAATTTTTATTTGAATCTTTATAATTTGATTTTCAATTATTATATATATATGATATGAGAATAATAATATTAATAATAAATTGTTCATGAGAATTCAATTTGAATCATTTTTTTTATTTTTAAAATTTAAAATAGATTTTGAACATGATTTTACTATATTTATGGTTTTTTTAGCTTATAATAACATGTAAAATATGAATATTCTATTTTTATATTTTTTTATTAACTTGTTGTCACAAATATAAAATATATATTTTTAACGGAAATAATAATTACAGTTAAAAACTTTATGTTTGTTAAGATAAACAATAGTTTTTAGCTTGATTTAAGTTCAACAAATAAAAAAAATAAACAAAACTAGTTTTGTTTAAGTGTTGCATATATATATATATATGCTAGGACAATACTTTAATCTCTTAATCAAATTTGAATATATGCCTTTTGTTTGTAAGATTTCCGTGATACAATATATTGCATACTTATAGATTAAGAGGTGTTTGAGAGTGCTTTTTAAAAGTGTTTCTGAAAAAATTTTAATTTTTTTTTCTTTGAATTAATATATTTTTTATGTTTTTAAATCATTTTGATGTGCTGATCTTAAAAAATAATTTTTTAAAAATAAAAAAATATTATTGGCATACTTTTCTGAGTGAAAAATACTTTAAAAAACAACAACCACCACACTCTTAAACACACTGTACACTTGAAAAACTAATTTCTTGTAATTTTAATTAGAGGAGAATGCCACCATTTCTAGCATTTGCAAAGTCAGCCCTCTTGAGCAGCAGGATGTGACAGAAATTTTGTAGCAAGGAATGAGGCTTCTAGGAAGTTTCTCCACCCAACATGGAGGAAACCTGTGCTCTTTTTCGTGGATACGGACACTATTATGCTGTCTAATCAACGCTCACACTTCTGTTCATAGATTCTTCTAGTGAAATGAACAGATTCACAAGTACCTGACTCAAACAAACAATTTAGTACAGCCACTTTTATTTACTTCTGTGTTAGATCACCCATGATTATTTATTTTATTAGGACATGAAATTCAAATCGTAGCTTCAGTACTGTTGTTGCCACTCAAAAAGTAGTTAAACTCGAAGTTTCATATTCAAATCCGAGGATAGATGGTCTCAGGGTTTATGGAACTTGGATGTTCTGCTATAACGTCACTATATATCTAGCTCTTTGCTTGGCCAATCACCACCTACCTCCTAGAAAACCATTTCCACTTTTAAGTGAGATTTATCCAAACCCCATATCCGCTTTGGAGAGATTTCTGCTTTTTCTGAGCATTTCTTCAATGTATCGTAAGCTATGAGGATCCCTAAGCTGACGTTCTCCTTCCTTCTCTTTGCCTTGACAGCAATATCATTTCAAGGGGCCATTGATGCTCAAGGTCCCAAAGACGCGGTGGTTGATTCAGATGATAACGAGGTTCTCCTGGGCTTAGATTACTACATCGCAATCACCAGTCCATTTGACGGGATGTCTCTAGCCATGGAAGCCAGCTGCCCACCTCCCGTTGTGCACAGGAACAATCTCTCTTTGCTTCCGATAAAATTCTCATCGGTGGTTGATTCCAACGACAATGTGGTCCGAGAAGACACTAGTCTGAACTTGGAGTTCAACGTCGAGCTCAACAACAGTGATTGTAACGTGCCGGCCGTTTGGAAAGTTGAGTTCAATGCATCCATGAAACAATGGCTGGTTATGATCGGCGGCGATCGGAGTCATAACCGGTTTCAGATTGCCAAGGCATGCCCATATAGAAAATATTTCTATCAGCTTCGTTACTGCCCAGTTCTCGGGTCCATCCAATTCCCATGCGTTACAGTTCGCTCTCTTTTCAAGAACCGATTAAACTACATGGCTCTCAATGGCGATCCCATAGCAGTTGTGCTGGGGCAGCTTGTATCTTCAACATGATGCTACTCCAGAATCTTACGATCTTCAAACTTTTTTCCATGGAACAGGGGGTTGCATTGCATAGCTTAGGGATACACTTTTGTTGGGGGCCAGGGGACCTGGCTGGAAGTACTCTTGAATAAATAGATTCCAAGCTTTTGCATTTGCTGTGGTCGATCAAAAATCTTCTGTGAGCTTTTTTGTTTTCTCTGGTTTGAATTAAAACTTGTCCTGATTGCCATAATTCTCAACTTAAAACAAGTGGTTCTTTGCAGTAATCTGGTAAATTTGGCTCTTCAAAACGGCTATTGTTTTCCATTGAAGTGCCTCAGTGCATAATTTTGAGACTATAATGTAACCACTCTACACAATGAGAGTGACATTGGTTACTGAACGAAATTAAAAGAAATACAGTAGCAAATTTTAGTTATAGATTTAATTTAAATAGTAAAATTATAATTTTTTCCTAATTAACACAATACAATTGGCCTCGGTAACAGATTATAGTGGTTTTTTGTTGTTATTGTTGTATTTTACATTGTAAAAAGACTGAGGCACCATTTGAGGCAAAAACATAATGTAAAATAGAGATACTTTTTTATTTTAAAAGTGCAATAAAATAATTAAAATATCATTCACTGATTGCCTTAAATTTGGGTCAAGGAGCTTTTTAGTCCTTTTCTTATGGTTTTTATGTCATCATTGATTTTTTTTAATTTTAATTTTATTTTTTAATAATAGGTTTATTGGAGAGTAGATTTTATAGTTTTTTATATTTATTTTTTATCAGATGACTTGAATCGTAAATTTGATAAGTTGATTTGAGTTTTTTTTTTTAATTGATTTTTTTATTTTATTTTTTAATATAGAATTAATTAAAAATTAGAGTTACATAAGATAAATCCCTCACCATTTAAACTAAAATACCAAAAGAATATTAAAAATATCTAAATATTTTTATATATATAAAAAAAATCTAGTATATCACGAGTGAGTCATCAAGTATTATAACTAATATTTAACAGATGGAAGCGTGCAACTCTATGGCATACGGGCGACGCGGGTCGTACACTTGGCTTCAATAAGTTGCCTGAATGACAGCTCGCTTAGAGGCCATGCGACCAAGCCTGCTCTCATGTTGTCTCCGTATCTGGAGCCCTATGTGCCCTTGTTGTACTGTGCTGTGTAATACGTTGTCCTTGTGAAGTTAAACAAAGCAATTAAAATGTCCAGTTACAGACTACGGTGCTGGATCATAAAGTACAATACAAGAAGTTTGCTGGATCGATACGGTGTTGGATCATATAATATGATACAAGAAGTTCGCTGGATCAAAACGAAGCACCCGAGACTTGCTGGGTTGTGTAGACAATAATGCTGCTTCTGCAAATCCATTTCATGTATTGGGATTAGGAGGCTGTCTTGTATTTAGAGGTAGCCAGTTTGTTGCTTTTGTATCATCAGTGCCAGAAAAACAAGACATTCACAGATATTAACCATTCACCAAGAATTCACAAGGCAGAAGAACGCATCACCAAGAATGACAAGAATTGTTCTTGACAAACAAGAACATACTTTGTTCCTCAAAAATGTTATCAACCTGCAAGGAAGTTTCAGCTTAAACCACTTGCCTAAAGATAACATTCTGAATCAGCAGTGCAACCAGATGGCTTGTGCACCAATCAACTTCCTGCCAACGACCGACCTCATGGCCTGCGCGACAACAACAGTATATTTATTATGAGTACACAGTTCCTTGTTGCCAAGGGATTCAAGTAACTGGTAACCTCACAACTATTTGTGCAGACAGTGACCGTCCACGCTGAGTTTTGTAGCTTTCTATGGCTTCTTTTTCGGTGCCTTAGCTGCTCTCAGTTTTTTTATTCATCTCCCGGCAACAATTGGCATCTGAGTTTAGGAGCAGTGAAGTTGTGACTGCTCAAAAGTCAATTACTTGTCTGCATATTCTACAGCAGTTTTTGCAGGAGGTCCATCTTGACCTGCTGTTAAATATTATGACAGTTTGCAAACTAGCTGAAATAGCAAAACCAGTGACTCTAACAACAGAGTTGCTTAGTTTAAGTTGCCATTCTCTCATCTAGTAAATCACCTGCGACCTGCAAATTCTCATAAGCAGCTACAGTATCTGCAGAATGGTCAATCAACAGAGCAATCGAGTGCTCCAGCAGTAACCCGGAATTGATATTAGGCTAGCAAGTTCAACAAGCTAATGTCTGAAAGCTGTAAGTAACTTTGTTACTTAGAAAGCTTGAGGACATCAGTTTCTCAAACCTCCACATAAAATCCAAAAGTTTGCAACAGAACAAAGTGAATTAAGCCTTGCATATGATTGCTGGTAGGATGAACTCGGCTAAATGCAACTGCCAGCTTCTTTTTGTTGGATGAAGGATCCTCTTAATAAGAGAAAGCAAAGGCTAAAGAACCAATCGAAAAACAAGGATCAATTGTTAGAAAGGAATACAAAAGAGATTTTGAACTCATCAAATCTGAAATCTTCATCAATAGAAGCTGCACATAAAGCAGAATGTAAATGCGGAGCTTGCAATCTGAGGAGAAAGAACGACATAGCAAATGATTTGACAAGAGCATGTTAAATAGTGAAAAAGTCAAGGTGTGAGTGATGTGCTTAAGTTTATGTCCAGACAAAGGCAATATTACAACCCCATTCCCATCCACAGAATGCAACCTGCAAATAGAAAAATCGATGGTACTTTTTCAAATTTCCTTTGAGGATTATGGAAGCCCTTTTCCATAGATCATAGAAGCCTAAAAATGTTATATACACACATGCGTAGATGTAAACAAAAATGCGTGTGCTCTCATAGAATGACATCTCATTGGTTTTTTTTTTTTTTATGACCCAGCCAAGAAACAGAACATGACCACGCATTAAGAAAAATCCTTGAACCTAGAAAATTCAGCAAACCTAAGAGTATAGATACCAGGGGACAGCTCACACTTGTGGCTGCATTTATGGACAGATGGACCACCAATCTACACACAAACTACATAGTCGACTGCAACCAATCCATACATGAGGGCTATCATACTTACCTATATAGATCATCAAAAATATCTGAAGTGTGTCTTTCAGTTTTCAACAAGTTCCTCTAAATCTTGAGATTAAACCCATTGGTTGGTTAGTCCTTTAAACCATGAGGTGCTTGTGCCTTAGTTACTTGTGTGCTGCACTCCCACACTCACTTGTGTTTGAAGATATAAACAAGTTAATTTTTTTAACAAAATTACTAAAGTAAATGATCAGACCAGAATAGGCAGTCATGATTACAGAAAACACAAAAAGTGATCAGTCGCATAATTACCTCGCAGGGAATTTAATTTACAAATCAGAAAAGAAGAGCTATCATAAAGCATGTCAGTTTTCCCTACTCATTGTCAGCTTCCACACCAACATTAAGCAAATTTGAAGGAATTGAAGCAGGATCAAGTTCCCAACAGTCCTTTAAATTGTCAGCAACCTCGTCACCAGAAAACTTCCTTGAAGGAATCTGATGTGAAAACAACCAAATATCATCTTTTCCAAGCAATCTAATAGCATGGCACCCGATCTCTCGTCTCTTAAATATAGTCTTGTACCCATCAACCTTCTCAAGGTAGGCCATGCTCAATCCATGCATCTCACTGTAAGTGGTTAACAGCACAACAATGTCATTGCATCGCTCATCACTAGCTGACAGATTTCTTCCTTCAGCACCTAAAGTTGCTTCATTATAAAGTGCCCACACAGAACCCTTCTTAGGATAAATCCTATAAACTTCCCTTGCTTCCCTTTCACATTCCACAGCATGTGAAAAGATATTAACAGAGTCAATTATCATCGTCCTGGCAACCTTAAATCTACCACAAGATACATGAAGTCCCATTTTCTCCCAAATTAACACCTCGTCTCCATACCTTTGAAGATCCAACCAACTCAAGTTCACCTTAAAGGGATTCACTGAACCAACTTCATCAATCAAACCATAATGTCTCGGCATTCCATCATCGTCATAAAGAGCCCAAACTTGCCCTTTCTTAAACCTCCTCTCCACTCTATCACTATCAAAATCAAAGAAATTTGAATACTCCACTGCCATGCTGTCCAAATCCCCCCTTGAATTCTTGTGCCTCTCCATTTGCAAACTCGCACTCTTCCTTGATGCTCCTTGCCTCATGATTTCCATTTTTCTACTTGTCTTTACACCTTCCCTTGTCTTGATTTCCGTATCCCCACTCTTCTTTGATGCTCCACCTTTTTCAGTCGCCAAATCCGTGCTCTTGTTCAAGACTAGACATGTTTCCTTCCCCTTCCCCTTACCCATCACCTTCTGCTTCTCTTTCTTCTTCTCCTTTTCTCGAACATCCTTTTGCTTCTCCTTCAATTCCACCTTCTTTCGACTAGCCTTTTTCTTTGCTTCCAACTTCATTTCTGCTAATGTCATCGTTTCATCAGAAAACTTCACCCTCTTCTTTGATCTCTCCAAAACCTCACCAACAGTACTCGTTCTCCTCCTCAAACCCCCGGTCCTCAATTTCCCACCGCCCCATTCTCCAGAAATTACTTCATTCCCCTTCAAATTCACGCCTCCTGCACTTTCAGCATCCAATTCTCTCCTCGACCCCACACTGACCCCTTCCCCGGAACTCAAACCCCCAATTCCCTTACCACCAATATCTTTCCTCCTTAGCCTCTCACTCCAAACTCCAACCTCAGCATCCTTTTTATCCCCTCCTTTTACCTCAACAGCCTCAAAACTCTTCTTACAACTAGGACACACCAAATTATGCCCCAAATACTGTCTCTCAAACTGATGCAAGAGCCTACACCGCGAACAGGCAGTCCAAAAGGTCTCCACAGCAGAATTATCACTAACCCTCTCGTCCTGAAGCCGTATCCTCAACCTCAAATCATACTCTTTCCTCCTAATCTTATCAGACAAGACTCTAAACCCCTCAGCAACAAGCTTAAATGCCTCTTCGCATCCTAAAAATGGATTCTTATCAGGGTGTAAGACTAAAGCTAGTTTCTTGTATTGTTTCTTAATAGTGTTCATATGAGAGAAGGGTTCTACCTGGAGAATCCTGTACCAGTCAGTGATGTCTGAATTTTGGGTCTTGGAGGCGACACGGAGAGTCTTCAAGGCTGTCAGCATTGAAGAGAGACCTTCGAGTTTTGGAGAGAGACGGTGGGCTTTCTTGGCGTGCTTGAGGGCTGATTTGAGGTTGGAGTTGGTAAATTTAGTCTCTGCTATTGTTTTGAGACGCCTTGCTTCTTCTTCTTGATCTGCCTTTGCTCCCATTGATTTTTGACACCCAGAAAAAAGTAGGTTGAGAGAAAGAGGAGAGAAAATGGGTAGGGACTAGGGAGGGTTTTAGCTTCTGTATTTTTTTTCCTTTACTTTCCTTTTCTTTAATCAAGCACTCAATTTACTGTCGAGAAGGCCACGACAGAAACAAAAGAAAACGTCGAACAAACACCAGTCTCGCCATAAGTAAATACAGTAGCTGTTTTTTTTGTGGGTTTTAAGTTATTAACGGTTAAATGGGCTGGGCTTTGATTATTCGTATAAAGGAAGCAGATGGTAATAGTCTATGCCATTCCAAAGCCTAACCCATAAAAGGTAGATAAAGCTTGGTGGCCTCGGCCCATACACAGACAAGACCGAAAACCTTAGAAGTGGCTAGCTATGGATGTAGAAACTACTATTTTACAGTGTCGTGTCTTGGATTGGATTAAAAAAATATATATAGAGAATTATTTAATGTTATTATTAAATCTGTGCTGTAGTATGTTAATCTTGAAACTTCATAATTTAATTTCTTATATAGTTTGAGTTAAAAATTAAACTATATAAAAATTATTTTGACGGACCCAATTAAACTATATGCTAAGTAAAGTATGGTTCTCAGCTTTTAGATAAATTTTTCCTTATCTTTTTACCTGTTTAGCTTGGTATTTTCATATGTTTGACAGATAAGAAGGATTAATAAATAGAAAAATATTTTTGGTTAATTCTATTCATGTATTTTCATTATATAACATAGAGGTGATTATTTTTTGTTTGATTCGGTTTTTATATATAAAAAAAATAATCAAACCGAAGTTATTTTTTTTAAAAAAAACCAAAACCGATTCAAACTGACCGATTTCATTTCAGTTTGGTTTTTAGAAAAAAAAAAAAAAACCGGTTTAACCTGGTTTGGTTCAGGTTTTTTCAGTTTAGCTCGGTTCTAGCTTAGTTTAGCTTGGTTTTTCCGTTTTAGTTCGGTTTTTTCTGGTTTTGCTCGGTTTTTTCCGGTTTGGATCGATTTGGTTCGATTTAGTTTTTTTTCAGTTTTAGACTTATAAAATAAAAAACAAGCTGGTCGGTTTTTTAAAATTTAAATCGATTTAATCAATTTTTTTTCATGGTTTGATTTTTTCAATTATTTTTTTTTAATTTTTCCAATTTAATTATTTTTTTAATTCATCGTAGTATGGAAAATTGGACCAATATATGACATCTCAAACTAAAGTTCTTACATTTGATATTAATTTTTATTGCAATTATAAAGAGAAGAATCAAACAAAAGCGTTAAAACATTTCAAGGTTACAAAGTGTAATATTTTAAAAAATAACCAAATTATAGAATACTTGAAAGTAATTTGCCCTTTGAAAAATGAAAATTTTGAATAGTTTTCTGAAATAAATTATAAAAAATTCAGATTAAGGTAAAGTCCCCGCAACAAAGCAACATTAACGAGTTTGCAACAAGAGCTTCAAGCATGCATGCATACATGCACCAATGTTGTTGACAAATTTGCTCGATCAAAGTAACACATCCGTTGCTTACTGGGCTCGGTAGACAAATGCTTGTCTTGTAAATCAAATCCATAAGGCAAAAAGTACATATTGACCGAAGGACAACATCATCAATGAAAAGTCCTTCACAAATGAGAATATTTTTGTTCTTCACATTTAACAACTTGCACTGATGTTTTTAGCTTAAACCATTAAGCTTCTAACACGTCAATTCGGGGTAGGCTTAATTTAACAGATCTTAAGGAATCTAATATCAGGTTGAAATGGGCTTACATTTTCCCGAACAATGTCACCGGTTGAAGCATAAGAACCAGATGGCCCTTCACTTGTAGGCCGGTTACTTCCAGCCAACGACCAGCCCATGCCCCATGCAATAACAATACACGTTATTTTTCTTATATAATGTTCGTTCTTGCCAATGGAGTCCAGAAACCGGCAATATCACAGATATTTGAGCATACCGCGACCTTCCACGCTAAGCTTCGTAGCTTGCAATTGCTTCTTTTTCGGTCCCTTTAGCTGCTGCAACTTTTTATTCATCTGCCAGTAACAATTGACATTTAAGTTTAGAAACAGTAAATTTGGAGATCTCGGTATCTTTGAAACACAAGCATGGGTGCATACTGCAAACTCAAAAGAACATCGAACCATCGATTGACCTTTCCGAGGAGTCTCCTTTTTAAGGAAGTAAACATTATAGAGAACCATGATGCAAAGGAGAGTCAAAAGCAAACCTCAACCAGCCATTCATCAATAAGTACAAAAAATAAACCATATGAATTGGAAGCGAGCATTTTAGTTGATCTAGATTGTGGTCAATGTTTTTAGGAGCATATATATTTAGAACCATGAGCTTTGGCTAACTATTGAAAGGGGAAAGAATCGAGAGTAATAAGAATCTATCAAATTTGTCTCTGACAATACTGCAGGAGAGACCATTTGAAATTGAAAACCCTCACCAATATAAGAGGGCAATGACATTCTAAAGGATGGCTCCAAAGCACCCTGTTAGATAAGGATCCAAGTAACACGCAAAAACTTAGCTCAAATTGAGACAATCTTGTCCCATGAATAGTTCCAACTCAATGGTGGACCATAAGACATTGAGGTCATGCCATGTGAGTAATCATGCTACCACTCATTTTAACCTTTTACTCAACACAGCACTTTCTGTTACCTCTAAATGATTCAATTATTTGCTCACTTTCACGTATTGGAATGGAAAAACCAACCTTGAGACGACGCTGATCTTGAACTACTTGTTTAGCACGGGCCCTAACTTCTTCAGGATCAATCTTAGATTGGGGACGCACCACAAAATCCAATGGTGTTGCTTCTGGTCTGGATGCATGCTGTCTGTCTGATGACTGACTAGACTTCCGTTCCCTGAATTTTTTATTGATGTAAATTGAAGATTAGAATTGAGAAAAATAGTGCTCAGAAAAAAATCATAGAAGCAAACAGGCACAAGATGTTGTTCAAGTAATCATCAGCAAACATGCAAGGAGTGATCTTCTGTCACATCTTACCGTGAAATATCCAAATCAAGATCTCCATCCCTAGATGCCATTCCAGCAGAATTATTTGATGGCCTGAGATTCAAACAAATTTACCGCAAGAAAATTTTTTAGGCATAGACACATGAAACTCATGCACATATACAGACATCCAACAGTAATAAAAGTTGGCAGTGTGTGAAAAGAGAAATACCTTCTCACCGTTGGCCTTCTGAAGGTCCGATCATCTTCAACATTTCTCATGTCCTCAAACCTTGTACTCTTATTAAATATCGGCCGACTCTATATTTATTAATTGCAGAAATGCAAGAAAATGTCATTACTTCAGATACAAATCTTCTTTGTGCACATATTTTTCAATTAATGAAAAAGATATTTTTTACTGAAAAATAATACCAATAAGGAAAAATATTCAAGTTTGGTTTAATTTTAGTATATACTCGAGATCAACACATGACAAGTCAATTAAATATAAAAGAAAAGAGGCATTTCAAACAAAAAGGAAAAGAGATCACCAATGAATGAACCCTAAAAGGAGTGAAACTATCCATGAGTGCCAGTCTAATATGATTTTCTAGTAAATGCATGCCCTAGGTTTTGCACTAAAAAAATATTAAGGAGACGTGGCAGTTATTAAACAAATAAAAATCATGAGATGAAAAGAGATTGCATTACCCATTTATCAACCAAGTCCTTAGCAAGTTTTCTGTTGGATGTGGTTTCCTCATCAGATTTTGATAAAAACATAATAACCTGCCAGAGTATTAAATCAGTCTTGAGTTTGGTTCAGTTCCAATAGAAACAGCAAGTTCGTTACCATCACATAAGGAGATCCCTAACCTTTCCAAGACCACTTTTTTTCAATTGTTCTCTTCTATCATACTGCTCCAGATCAATTGGAAACTGCATGAGAAAAAAAATGTTTCAGGCTCCACACGAAGTTTGTTCAGAAACAACAAGAAGTACTAAATGGGGGAGGATGATGGAAAACCCCAGCATACATCAGTCAAAATCTTCAAAATTGCAGCACGGATATTTATATTGGGTAAACTTCCATCTGGAAGGGGTTCTAGCCAATTTTTTAACAATGTTAGTACTCCATGATCTATGAACTCTTGTTGGAGCTGCTTCCTGCACCAGGAGACAACAATAAATTAACTGTAAATTCCAAGGGAACAAAAACAAGATTGTGTAAAGCCAGCTTACTTTGAGAGAACCTCGGTAAGAAGAGGTAACTTCTTGAGTTTATTAACAGCAGGCTTCCCCTGTCTATTAAGGTCTGCATCTTCTTCAGCAGTGACCTCAAGCTCAGCCATGACATTCTCAACTAATAGTGCAATTTCTGCAGGACTTTTCTCATTCTTCTTCCTTTTCTTACCCATCTTGAACATATCCTTGATTTCATCATCCTCTTCACCTTCCTCTGCCTGGAAAGAAATGGAATAATAAACCCAATAACATAAAAGCTAGGAAGCTCCATATACAGCATGTCAACCAGCAAACATAGATATTATTATAGAGATGAAAGTCGATTAATAGTGCAACATCAATTATGGAACTATGCAACAAGACAAGCAAAGTCTCCAAACACCAATTCAAAGCAATAGTGCGTAAAAAAAATACTGAACAAGCCAGGAGCCTCATCAATAAAACAGTCTATGGTGGCCTACAATTACAAGTGAGAGTCAGGAAAAGAGCTGGACTTTTAACCTGAGGAGCATCGGTAGGAGAGCGCGGTTCATTGTCAATTCCATACCCATAAGCAGGATCCACACCACTGTCATCTATGAAGTTGTCATCATCTACAGTCCTAGCACCTTCTTGATCATCCTATTCCAAAGGAAATTGAAATATATTCAATAACAAACCAAAAAACATAGTAGTTACTAAGGAAAGACCCAACACTTAAAACAAGTTAATAAAACAGGATTTATTCTATATCATAGACTCAACAATAGTCATGCAGCACGAATCAGACTTTTAATGTTAATTAACTACATAATTGAACCTTGAGAGACTAGCATATAACAAAAATTAGTAAGAACTATAGCAAAACTTGCTAGATTACTAATATATTGTCGTGAAAAAAGACGATGTAGAATCAAGTAAACAACTACATCAACATCAAACTGTGATAGAAATTGTACCCTAGAGGTCGATAAAGGAAGGTGCCGACCATTTAAACAGATTTAGCCACCTAGTACTAGTAATCAGATATCAACCAATTACTTGCCCATATAAACTCAAAAGACAAACCCAATGCTAATCCCATCCCAACAAACATTTGTGCTATAAATCAGAATAGCAATGTCCTATAGAATGCTGATTCAAGCAATTAACATACCGACAACAAAAAAAAATAATTAGCAACCACGAAATCAGCAACATGAAGGCTATATAACCCGGAAAACTTTAGCTCCGCAAACTGTCACCAAAATCACTCGATCTCTTCTTCGAGTCAATTAATCAGAAATCTCAATCAATCACATAGACAAACATAAACAATCCAACACAATCAATTCAAAACTAAACACATCAAAGCATCAAAGAAAAAAAAGCCTTAGAAAAAAGAAACTCAATTCAGATAAAAAAAAAAAAAAAAGAACCTCGGAATCGCCACCAGCAATAGTATCCCACATCTCTTTAACTTCTCCGTCATCCTTTCCAGACACCAACTTCGTCGGCACTCCTTTTTTCAGCCCCAATTTCGATTCACTTCCTCCTTTCCCTCCAAACTTCTTTTCCCCTTTACTGAACTTCTTCCTCTCCTTGTCCTTCGCAAATTTCTTGGTATGGTTCCCATCTCCAACCGATCCTTCCCTCTCAAACCCCCCGTAATCCTCCTCGTCGTCATCAACAAACGCCGGCGGCACATAACTACTGCTACCACTCTCTCTCCCTGAATCGCCGCCTTTTTTAACCAATCTTTTTCTAGGTTTTCCTACTTTATCCGTATCGTATACCGGAGTTTGTGACCTCTCTCTCTCCCAATTGTCAATATCATCCTCTAATTCGTCTAAGATATCATTCTGGTGTGGTTCCGGTGATTGTCCTCCGCCATCTGATTGCATTTCGTCGTAGTCCATTAACGGTTCTCCGTCCTCATCACGATACCTGACAAGAAAGCATCGGTCAATAGAATACCAAAAATCGTAATTTTCTCGATTGGGAATCGGTCAGCGAAACGCAAAAGAAAGCAATTGAAAAAAAAACTAAATTTTTAGATAGATTGATCGAAAAGATAATGAATTTAAAGAATTGAGGGAGGGGGAGAGAGAGAGAGAGTACGGATCGTCTTCGTGACCCATGTTTATGCTTGGTTGTGGAAAGGTATGAAATTGATGACAGAATTTATAGTGAGGGCCGAGAGGATGGATTTTAATTGAGCAAAGCTGCAGCCTTTAGAACCAGCACGAAGAGGTTATTTTAGTAAAGTACGGAAATTGGGAAAAAGGAAAGGATAAACTATAAATTTAGCCCCTGTAGTTTTATCAATATCACACTATGATATTTGTATATTAAACATTTTCAGTATTTAACACATAAAATACTCCTATGTCAATATATATATATATATATATATATATATATATATATATATATATATATAATTTAGAGGGTGTTTGAGAATGTGATTGTGATTAATTTTTTAAAGTATTTTTTGTTTGAAAATGCATCAAAATAATATAATTTTTAATTTTTTAAAATTTATTTTCAACATCTACTCATCAAAACAATCCAAAAACATAAAAATATAATTTTAAACATAAAAAATTGAATTTTAGCAAGCTGCACTTCCAAACGGGAGCTTATAAATGGGCATGGATCTGTTAATATTAACTAAAAAAAAACCACATGGGCATTTCACTGTAATCCAATCCACATGCGAAATTATCACTTTACCCTTCAACCTTTTATTTATAAGGCTTTGCTTGAAAGCTAAAATAATATTTGCACATGGTAAATTTATCGTTCTTTTTTTGTTTGGAGGAAACAATATCTATTTAATTTTTATAACAGTACAATTATCATATTGCCTTTAAAAAGTTAATAATAAGAATATTTGATCTAGAGGTCTTATAGTAATTTTAATTTTTAAATGAATGGTTGAATTACTCCATTACCAGTATCATTAAAATTTGTTAGCCTTGACTTTAGAGGCTTGATTGTAATTTCATAATGATTTATTTATTTATTTATTGTTGTTTAGTCCTAGGGGTATTTTTGTTTTTTTTACAAATTAATGAATAATGTGATTACTCCATTACCCTTGCCATTCAATTTTTTTAACCTTGGTTTCAGAGGCTTGATTGTAATTTCATAATGGTTTTTTTGTTATTATTGTTTAGCACTAGGGACATTTTTTTCTTTTGTATAAATAAAAAAAAGAGAGAAAAAGTTGTTGTTATGTGCCTCGCACGTGCCAACCGTTTTACCGCCTTCAGGCAGCGCGTGCAATTGGCTCCGGTGGTTTGAATCGTGATTCTGCCGCATTATTGGATTTATCTCGATGTCCTTTTCCTCCCTTGGTGACGCATGTTGGCCATTCTTAAAAATATATCAACCCTTTAATTTCTTTTATCTTTTAATTCAGTCATTCTTTTCTTAATTGCAATTGTTTTATTTACATTGATTATTTCTAGTTGAATTTTATTTTTGATTTCATCCCTAATGATTTGATTTTGTTAATATTTTATCAAATTCAGTTCTCATTTTTTTAATTGCTATTGTTTTTTGTTTTGAATCATTTTCTTGGTTGAGTTTTTTTTTTTTTTCAATCCCATCAATAATCATTAATTTCATTTAATTTTTATGTTAAATTTGATCCTAACTCTTTTAATTACTATTTTTTTAATCATTTTCTTATTTAGTTTTTTTTTTTCAATTCCACCCTTAAACATTTAATTTCATTTAATTTTCTGTCAAATTTAGTCTTAACTCTTTTAATTGCTATTTGTTTTGATTTGCATTGTTATTTTTTATTGATTGTTTTCACAATTTCATCATTCAATATTTATTTGATTAAAAATCTTGCTTCTTGGGTTTTTTTTCAAGTTTTCCTTTAATGGGGCCACCCCGATCTCATAATCCAGGTCATAGATCTAAAAAATTAACCCAAGAAAATTGTGGTTTTTTTAAGGCATTTTTTTTCAAATATTTTTTTCTAGTATTTGTTTTTGGTTTTATATTTACGGGGTCATCCCAATTTTATGTCCTAGATCATGTGTTTGGTTTGTTGATCTAGGTTGGTTGCCAAGTTCGCTCGAGCCTTTTTTTAATATGTTTTTATAGATTTTCATCATATCAGCAAGTGTTTATTCCTTAGATTTTGTTGATATGTTCGACCTTGCATAATTTTTTTTTATGGTGTGGATTTATTCAATTAGGTTTATTTGTATTTATTATTTACGTCATGAGTTTTTTAGGGTGGATTTATCTTTTATTAATTTAAATAAATAAGTTTAGTAAACACAATCAGTTGAATGTTTCATTTTTGCAATTTGTTTCTTGGTTATTGTTAGCGACTTTTTTTTTACATAAATGATTATTGATTTTATTTAGTTCGATGATTGTATAGGCTTTTCAATTTACACTTTGAATTTTTCTTGTAAAAAAACACTTTGAAGCAGCCTACATACCTGAAATTTTTTTGAAAAAAAATTATAACTCATAACAAAACATGGGTTAAATGGCTAGTATAATTTATAATGTGGAGTGATTTTCTCACCGATTACAAGTGGATAGCATAATACCCAACAGGAAAAAAAATATTTTTAGTAAAAAAACATATTCCTTAAGCAACGAAATCATTGTAACAATGGTGAGATCTTTGTTTTGCCTTGCATTACCAAACAAGAAAACATTGGCACGACTTGAGCCCAAGAGAAGCAACCCAACCCATTGAAATAATGGTGTTGAGAGGTTTAGGATATCAAGAATGGTGTTGGATTTCAAGGAAATAAATATTGTTAGTGCTTGATATTTACAAAAAGCATGGGTTAATGACAAATTGGATGTGGACTTTGGAAAAGGAAAAAACAAAGAGAGATGATGTAGGGTTAGAGTGGTGTGTTGACTACTGTGGTCAATTAGTGTTGTTGGTCTGCTAGAGTGGACTGAGTGGCGCTGTGGTCAAGTAGTGTTATGTGTTGTGGTGCGACTAAGAAAGAGAGATGGGATATTGGGTTTCTTCATTCTAAAAAAATTAATTTCTTTAAATTCATTATATATAATTAATAGCAAGAATATATTTTTTACCAACTTCATAGAAACAAATATATACATATATTACACATAAATCTCGAGTTCAATATGAGTAGAGTTTTGAATCGAGTAGAGCAATATGCTATAAAAATATGGTATTCATAACCATATTAAGTTAATAATTTAGTGGTCTTGGTTAATGAGCTTTAAATATTCATTGACAAAATTCATGTATCTTTATGAATTGATACATTATAATTGTCACACAAGTCATGTATCTTTAAGAACTGATATTTGATTTTCCTAAATATATTAGATACATTTACAAATATCATGTCCCATAAATATTAATATATCATGAAGTTAATGTATCATATGGTTTAAGATAAATTAATAGCCTATATCTATCTTAAAGAGAGATAAATGATTATGTACACATTTATGATTCATTTAGATAATTATCCCTATCCAATCATATATTTTTTTTATAACAATTTCATCATTCATGTCAAATATTAAAGTGAGTAAAAAAGAGAAGATCAAGTTGTTTATATATAATTGAACATTGATCTTGGAAAGTCAACAGATACGAAGAAAGAAATCAAAGTAGAAGGAATAGGTATTTATGATAAGCATATTGGTTAAAATGGTGCAAAGTATGAAAATTACTTATATTTATAAAGTTATGATTTATGTGTTCATAAAATAATAAAGATCCTCGTATTATCTAACACATGATAATATTATGTATATTTTACATACATGTCATAATAAACTATTATGATTTTTTTATGGTTAAATTGATAATCACTAAACCAACCTATTCATATGACATTGAAGTACAATTGATTAGATATTTTTTTTAGAGGTTATGATTGTAAAAGTATAAATTGTCCAAAAGGTATTTATATTTTTATACTTGTAGTCAAAATTGAAATGTTGATACAAAGGTATTAACATCTCTATTTTAACAAGTTTGTGATGTTACAAGCCCATGAGCATAATAAGTAAGTTGTTTAACACTTAAAAGTGTTTAACATCTCGTTCATGACATTAAAGTATGACATAGCGAATTAATATCTTAAAGAATGGATATGATGATGCAATGGATTGCTTAATAAAATATATGTTAGTGTCACTTTAAGGTTTTACTAAGCAACTACTTTAACTTTCTTTTTGGACCATATGTCAAATATTTTAGAGTTAAAAGGTTCTAATTTTTCATATTGGAATGAACATATACTCATTACTTTAGGGTGTTTAAATTTAGACTTATATCTTTGCATGGATGAACCAATAAAGTCGACTGACATAAGTTCACCTTAAGAAAAAAAGCCTTACGAGAATTGTGAACTTTCCAATAGATTAATGATTATGAACATCAAAATTGTTAAGAATCTTTGTAAGTCAATTCCTATACATGATAAGGCATATGCATACTTGGCATCAATCAAGAAATAATTCCAAGGTTTTGATAAAGAATTGGTATGTATTCTAAAGACAACTTTGATTATTAAAAGATATGATAGAGTTACTAAGGTGATGATTGCAAACCCATTAACTAAAGCACTAATATCTAGATTGTATCATGAGCTTGTAAAGTCTATAGGTTTGATTAATGATTTCTAGTTATGTTTAACTAATATGACTAATTGTTTCTTTTTTTTTTATCTCTTAGTGCATAATATTTGACGATGAAGAAGATGTAATGCTTTGAAATATTAGTGTTATTATTTATAATATGAACATGATGCATAGTTTATAGTCTTCCTTATTAAAAACTTATCTTAATAAGTATTAGTATTGTGATATATATGAGAAATTATGTCACATAATTTATGCAAAACCATCATGATCCATTTTAATGGTTTGCTTAGTTAAATGTTATTTTTTTTTCTTATCGACATGTATAAATTAATCCATGAATGAACTTAATATTATCATTCAATCGAGTGGGATAATGTTGCAAAATATGTCATTCATGACCACATTAAGTTAATAAATTTATTGGTCTTGGTTCATGAGTTTAAAATGTTCAATAACAAAAGTCATGTACTTCATTAACTAAAGTCATATATCATTAAGTTAATATATCTCAGTGCTCAAGATGAATAAGGATGATAAATTTATCTTATATAAAGATACACACACACACACACACACACACATACATGACTATTTGATAAATTGAGTAACTTAGACAACCATATAAAGGGCTCTTAGCCCCTTTCTTTATTCATGTATATTTTTATAACAATTTCATCACATGTCAAATATTAGAGTGAGTAAAGGGGGAAAAGATTGAGTTATTTCTGCATAATTAAAATTTGATCTTAGAAAGTCCAAATATACAAAGAAAAAGATCGAGATATAAGGGATGTGTACTTGTTTTAAGCATCTAAATTATAGGTTGAAGTGGCACAAGGTAAAAAAAAATTACTTATACATCTAGTTATGATTTATGTGTTTATAAAATAACAAACATCCTTATATTACCTAACACAATAAGTTTTATATTTTATTTTTAAAATATTTAAATAAAGATATTACCACGAATGATATCATGCAAGGGTAAAGCATCTATTTAAGTTTGAATTCTTTCTCTTTCCTCTCTATTCTTTTAACTTCAACACAATAAAACCTAACAAAGTGAAAAGTTAAAGTGCATTCGATATCATTTTTTTATATAAAAAAAATGTTTGATTGACTTTTTTGAGTTTATTTTTTTATATATAAAATACATTCAGTTTCAATTAAAAACTGAAATTAGTAGAGCCAATGTTTAAGTTTAAAGACAGAATCTTATCATTTACTTGATCTTGTATAAAATATAAAGTCAAAACTACGATGAAAGTTTATATACATAAAATATCAGGAAGAAAAAAAAATTTAGGTTCCACACAGTTTTGATATTTGATGAGTATTTGGATTGATGTGATGTTAATAGATTCAAATTCAATCAAGTTTGATGTAAATCTTGTTTAAGTGTCTTTATTCACCAAAATACTCAAACTCGATCAATTAAGTGGCTATCTAATATTCGATCTTCGAACATCTAATACTTATTTATCACTCATTTACTATTCTATAGTTTACTTATTAATAATCCATATCTGTTTAACATTTTCCTATTAAAGATGAACAAAATTTAAACATAAAATTGTAGATACTAGGAAATAAGCCTTGATGAAGTTGTGAAAACTTCAGACAAGAACTAAGCTTTTTATGATTGTGTTCTGGGCCAGTGTCAGAATAAGGTACCTTTCAATGTTTAAGTTAATAAATATAATAAAAAAAGAGTATGTGTGTGAAAGATAGACTATACGAAGCAATAAAGTAGCATGAACCTGTATGAACTTATGTTTAGAGTTATAAGTCTAAACAAATATTTATCTCTTCCCACCTTTTTCTTTTGCCTAATGATGTCCTGAGGAATTTATAGACTTGGCCAAGACGACTTACCTGGTGAAGAGTAGAGAAAACTAGCATGTCATTGTTGGATGATTTGGTGTTTACTATTAGTTGTAGAGCTAACAATTCATTAAATGAGAAAATAGTGTTTGACAATGTTATCCAATACTTTTTGGATAGGAAAAAAAAACCATTGGCTAGTTATAGTGGTGTGTTGTGCGAGGTGGGTGGTACATGCCTTGGAATCAAAAAATAATATTGAGGTATGTGTCTTGTAGAGATAACCTACCTTGGTGATGGGAGAAAATGATAAAATAAAATGGAGGATAAACGAGATAAAAAGGGCTAGCTGTTTAGGCCGGCCAAAATGGCCAGAAGGTGCGTATGTTTCTTGTGTTTCACATATCCTAAGTAAACATATTTGTTCTTTTTTTTTTGTGCGCGTGAGCACATATAGGGGAGAGAGCTGGTGCATATTTTAGGAGAAAAATGCATGGTCCATGTATATAGAAATCCCTAGCTGTTAAGAGTTATGGTGGCTAGAGAATTCCTAGCCATTTACAACTAAGATTGTTAGCTATTTGGGTCTGGCCTAAACATATGAGATTCTTTTTCTTTTTCTTTTTTATTTTTTTTTGTACACCATCAAGCCTTCACCCTCATAATTGCTAGTTTCATAAAACAAACCTCTTATAAAAACAACGCCAACATTTGCTTGAAGCAGTATTCCAAGACCAGGTGGCACATTCCATATCTCTATAGTTGTTCCTTGTTATAATCTTAATTTAGCTACTGTATGAGCACAATAACTCTCCTCCCTTGTAGTATGATCAACATACATTTCTCTTCGAGCATGGACATGTGTTTTTTGTTTTGTTTTTCTAAACACATATTAAGTGGTGTTTTTTTTTTTTTTTTTTTTTTTTTTTTTTTATTGTGGTTATAATTAATGAGTGAATTTTTGAACCAGTATCATCATTGAAATGTTATTTAGTTATCATGAATGAAAGTTTTGGAATAAAAATAGAAAAATTAGAATAAAAATTAAGAAATTGGAACGACATTTTAATTTTAATACTATGTTTAGAATAACAATAAGAAATTGAAATGAATTTTGAAATATTTAATGCCTTATTTTTAAGATAAAAAGGAATAATAAGTAAAAAAAGACTTCATCAATTATGGTTTCAACAAAAATAATATAAGTGATGATAATGGAAAAGAAAGATGTAATGAACCCTAAAAACTTTAATTGAGGGTTGCAGAGAGGACAAATAAGAAGCCAAGGAATTAAAAAAAAAATGTGATGACATCATACAATGAAGAGTTATTTAACAATTGATCTAACAATGAGAAATAAAAAGAAATGCACATAAATTATGAATAAAAGTTGTATTTAAGCTCTATCTTCATAAGTTCATTTTAATATTTTTTTTAATGATATACTAATCTATAGTAAGAACCTAAAAGATAATTTAAGGTATTTAAGGATTGTATTGAAATTATTAGCCCAACATAAATTATTTTTCAAAAGGTCCAAATGTAAGTTTACAAGTGAAGAAGTGGAGCATTTGGCCATATAGTTTCAAGAGAAGAGGTTAAGGTAGATCCTAATAAGGTAGATGGCATGGTTAAATGTTCAAGGCCAAAAAATATTAAGGCCTTAAGGTTTTTTTTGTTGTTGTTTAATATGATACTATAAGAGGTTTATTTATAGGTATTGAGACATTATTGTGTTGCTTACTAATTTACTTCAAAAAAAAGCCCATGAATGAAATGATGTATTATAAATTGCCTTTAATAAACTTAAAGTAATGACCAATCCTCTTGTCCTATCCTTACTAGATGTCATAAAAAAAATTTATGATATAATATATTGTTGCAAGAAATTAGGTTAGGGTTATTTTGATGTAGAAAGGTAAGCTCGTAACTTATTTTAGCAAAGGTAAGGATTTATTATTTTCCACTTATGAGAAGTAGTTTCTAGCAATCGTTTTACCAGTCCAAAAATAAAAGTCTTACCTTATTGGTCAATTTTTAAAAATAAAAAGTAAACAACAAAGCTCAAAATTCCTTTTATAATAGAAAATGAGATATTTAGCACAACAAAAATGGATTTCTAAACTTTTAGGATATGACTTTATTATAGAATACAAGTTTTGCAAAGAAAATTTGGTGGCAGATACTCTTTTTAGAAAACCTAAAGATTTTGATGAAGGGGAGCTATGGGCATCATTTCTCTTATGATGAGACAAGTAGAAGACTTGAAGGAAAGCTATGCTAATGATTAGGAAGTATAAGATATTATAAAACTGTTGGAGGGAGACTCACTGAGTTCACTAAGATATCAGTTCAAATGGGGTGTTTTACTCTATAAAGATATGATTTTTATCAGTAAAAAATGTTCCCTTAAGCCCTAGATTTTTAACTAACTTTATGACAATTCTATAGGGGGTATTTAGGGTTTGAAAAAACTTTACAAAAGGGCTATAGGGGTATTTAAGGTTTGAGAAAACTCTACAAAGAGCCATGAGAGATTTCTTTTGAGTTGGTATAATGTCTAAAGTAAAAGATTACACCAAGAGGTCTGACATTTACCAGAGATTTAAAGGGAAGAACATAAGACAATTAGGCCTTCTATAACCATTGCCAATTCTTGATTGGCCTTAGTTATCTATTTATCTGGATTTTATTGAAAGCCTTCTTATATCTAATAGATTTTCACTGATTTTTATGGTTGTTGATTGAATGTCCAAATATTCACACCTTTTAGCAACGTCTTATCCTTATACAACAATGAAGGTGGCTTAAATTTTTGCAAACAACATCTTAAAGCTGCATAAGCTACCTAATAACATTTTTATAGATAGAAATTCAACCTTCACTAGTAATTTCTTGCAAGAGTTGCTCTCAATCTAAGGAGTCAAACTTAAAATGTCTTCAGCACATCACCCATAAACTAATAAGCAAACTAAAATAATCAATAAAACCCTAGATATTAATTCATTCTGTTTTATAGATGATTATTCACAAAATTGATCTAAGTGGATTGCATTAACTAAGATGAAGTATAACACTAACCATCACTTTTTTACTGGGACCACACCATTTAAAGCATTATATGGATACAAGTCCCTATTTCATCATCTATGTTCCAAGTCTAACAAACAACCAAACAATGGATAAACTCATTACATATAAAACCCTTAAAGTTTTTACTATAAAAGCAGATAAAAAGCATTTAAAACTATTAACAATGAACCATTGATTTACGTTCTGTGAGCTCATAAAATATAATGAAAAGTTGATATTTTGTGTATAAAAACTCAAATGAGGCTAAACATTTATTTTCATTATAATTTGATTTTTCCATAAATATATGCATGGAGTTTTTTTTTTTTTGAAACACACCAGTAAAAATATTATAAATCCTAAAACTCTCACAAGAATAATCTTTTTTAATCAATCATACATAAAGTTAATTTAAAAAATTGATCAAAAAAAATTGTACACACATATAATATAAAAGATTAAGTAAAACTTTGATGGGTGTAGCTCAACTGATCAGACTCTAGGTTTGTTCTTCAGATATTACCAGTTTGAATGTTACAAATCTCAGGTCTATTGGAAGCTTACATGGTCGTCAATTTTAGGGTCTTTAGAAATTAATCAAAATGCACGTAAATCAACTCGAATACCCTAGATTAAAAAAAAAGGATCAAATAAATTAAATTCATCTCTAGTTTCAATAAATCAAATTCTATTTTGACAAGAGAAGGAAAAAAAAAAAAAAACACCAATGAACTGGTTCAGTCATGTTTTGGAAAAATATATCTCAGGTTAATCTATATTTAGTTGGTAAACGAATAACATTTGAACTATTTCCCCCCCTGCAAGATTTGAATTCAAGATTTCTTTTAAAATTAAAGACCTAATAATATCACTTGAGTAACGTGTGATTGAGCTTATTTAAATTCATCCACGCAATTCTCAAGTTTAAATTAATTGGAAAACAAATTCCTATTATTTTCCAACCTGAGCCAATGATAAAAAAAATAAAATTTGTGACGAATTTTACAGTGAAAAAACTAGTTTTCGTACCATTAAAAAAGAATTTAAATTAAGAGAGTTAGAAAAGTAAAGTGTTTAAAAAGTAAATAATGATATTTTATTAATTATAATCCATGTTCATTTAATAAAAAATATAAATAAAAATAATTTTATGATAAGTTATCATTTTATTTTTACTACTTATATTTAGTTTTTCTTTAAAATATCATAAATGTTTTTCGAGAAATACCCATAGATTTTATTTGTTTTTGAGCAGTACAAAGTTTTTATAAAAATATGAATTTTTTTAATTAATTTTTTTTTTGTGTTTTTAAATTTTTTTAATGTTTGAAATAAAATTTTAAAATTTTTTAAAAAATATTTTTTTAATTTTTTTTTTGGAAACAAACAATCAAATTCATCCAATGAACGCAAAAACCCATCAATAACCGTCTATCCCAATCATACATCGGCTGGACCAACCAACCACCACCACATGATCTCCATTTTATTAGTCACTGATTATTATTACTACTAAAAACTAAAAAGAGATTTTTTTCTACATAGAGTTAAAAATAATAATAAAAATAATTCCATGTGTTTTTTTCTACTGAAACCAGCGACTATAGGACGACGGCCCACAGCGTCCGGTTCCTGAACCCCCAGCACCTCCACCCGAAAAATACCCAGAATTGAACCCTAATTTTCTAATCCTTCTCTCTCTGAAAGTCCCACGAATTTATTCATTTGTATTGAAAATTCGAACAAATAATTCCCTTTCCCAATCTTTGCCCTAATCATTCTCAAATTAACATCTCTGTCCTTAACTGAAACCAGCTCATGTGTATTTTATTTTTGGGTTATTAGTTTCTGTGGATCAAGTTTCGATTCTTAGCTCGATTTCGAGGATTTCAACAAGCGGTAATTAAATCGCCTGATTGTATTTGCATGGTTTCTGTTAATTTTAGCCGTTAATTTGCATGATTAAGCTGAATTACAAGGCTGCCTTTTCTTTTTCTTTTCTTTTAGGGTTTTGACTGATCAGTTTCTATTTACAGATTGCCATTACCTGAATTTCTTTTCATTTTTTGGGATTTGGTTAATTCATACGGTTTATGTCTCATTTTTAACTATTTCAATAAATGATTAATTCATAATCTAGGGTTTCTCAAAATGAATTATAGTCTCCGCAAATAGTTTTGGATATGATGATAACTATCACGGAGAAGTTAGAATCTATTGAAAGTTTGAAGCTTTGCTGTATTGGATATGCGCTTCTGCAGCTTCTGCTTTGGCCTTGTTTTTTGGGAATTTTTATTAGCCTTGAAATTAGAACTTATATGGAGGCACAAATATGATATATATGATTCTTTTTCTTCCTTCAGTAATTTGACTGTAAATTGTAGTTGGAGTCAATTCATGGGTTTGTAATGATGAGAATGATGGCTGTTATATTGTAGGATGGTGTGAGGAATTGTTGGAAGGTTATATATAATAATGGTTAGCAGTGATATGGATAAAACAGGAAAGGAGAAGGAGGCCAAGACACCATCTACTGCTTCTACACAGGTCTACTTGCGTGTTTTTTGAATACTTTGTTTTTTGTCATAGAATAAACTATTCTCATATGTTTTTCACTCTGTTGCTGAAAAAATGTGATATTTTTATGCTCCTCAGGAACAGCCTTCAACTGCCGGTGCTGCCACTGTAAATCCAGACTGGTCTGGGTTTCAGGTTCTATTAAGGAAGACCTTTTCTTGGTTTCTTTTTCAAAGATAATTCTGGTTTCATACTTTATCAGGCTTATTATACAGATTGGTTGTTTCTTTGACAGGCCTATTCTCATATACCTCCTCCAGGGTTCTTGGCATCGAGTCCCCAAGCTCACCCATATATGTGGGGGGTTCAGGTACCAATGATTTTGTATTTACCTTATCCTGTATTCATTAGTTGTTATTAAAACCTAATGTAAAACTATAGAGGCACTAAATTTGGGTGTTGCAAGAAAAAAGTGCAATTAACTTCTAATTATCTTAGCCTCGAAATGGACTCAATTGTGTCAGGCATCTGACCATTTGAAAGATAAATGAGTTTACAGGTCACATGAATGCCTGTTTTGTCCTTGTCTGTTTTGACAACCTTGAGACTGCTCGTCTGACTGGTCTTGTGAAGTAGCATAGTCAATGTGGTTTGTTTTCCTTTTTTAATAATTGAAATATAACATATTGGTCAGACAATTTGCTTCAGAGATCTGCATGATTCTTTTGTCATACTAACTGTGCTTCTAGCAGAAAAAAACTACTTTTCTTATGGGTTTCTTTGGCAATCATGAAAGCATCTGGGAATCATGGCTGCTTCACTTCCAGGACCTTTAGCTGGCCTTCTTGCAGCTCCATTTTGATTTGAACGCCAGCTTGAAATTTGATTTCTAGCCTGGCTAAAACAATCCAAAATTAGTTGCGTTAATGATTAGATGCAGCTCATAGGCAGCATGCTTTATAGTTCATTGAAGTGCCATTATTTAGCCGGTGCTTTCTATACCTGTAGCCAAAAGATGTTATAGATTGTCTTTGGGTCACATAAAGATATTAATCGTCAAATTACATGAAGCTTTAGATAGTTTACATGTTAATTTCATTTGCATCTTTTCAAGTATAGTTATATCCCTCAGGAAATTTAAACATCCTCCTTCATCTTCTGTAATTTCACCTTTTGATTGAAAATTGTCACAGTTCCCATGTCAATTTTAAATTGCAGCACATTATGCCTCCCTATGGTACCCCACCACATCCATATGTTGCAATGTATCCTCACGGTGTATATGCTCATCCGTCCATTCCCCCGGTAATTTGTTTTCATCATGCTTAAGATTTTTGCTCTCAAATTGACACCATCAAATCCAGCAAAAGTTAATCTTATTCGAAATCCATGTAGGGTTCTTATCCTTTTAGTCCTTTTGCAATGCCTTCTCCAAATGGTATCGCCGAGGTTTCTGTGAGTTTCCTTTACTAAGTTTCTTCTGGAATAATTGCAAACGACAAGGCATCTCTTTTTCTGCTTGTCAACATAAATTTAACTTGTTTGTTTGAATGTCTGATTTAGGGAACGACTCCTGGCAGCATGGAAGCCGAAGGAAGACCATCTGATGCCAAGGAAAAATTACCTATTAAAAGGTCCAAAGGAAGCTTGGGCAGTTTAAACATGATTACTGGGAAGAATAATGAGCATGGGAGAACAACAGGAGCATCTGCTAATGGAGCTTATTCGAAAAGGTAATGATGGACGTATGTAACATGCATGGCTGTGACGTATGTTGATAGATGAATTTACCTAGTGTTTTTTGGGCTCCAAATGTCATTGAGCTCTGCTTTGTGGTCCGAGCTCACCATTTATTGATGATTTGTTTTGTTAGATGGAAGGAAAATAGCAGGGCAGGATAATGTGTCTCAGATTTTTTGTGACCGCCATGACCTTATTCATAACTAATTGTAGAAAGGGTGTCGCTTTGGTCTCCACACTGCATTTACTTATTATTGTTGCCATGACATTTTCCTAACAATCTGACATTGGAATTAATCTTGATATGTAGTGCTGAGAGTGGAAGTGAAGGCACAAGTGAAGGAAGTGATGCGGATTCTCAGAGTGTAAGTGCATTAAGATCATTTGTTTATCTTAGTTTTATTAAATGCCTCACATGATCGATTGGCATGCTTGGCGCCATTCTTTTTTGCATCAGCCACTTAAATGTAGAATTTGTGGTTAATCAAACTTATGCGCCATCTTAATTCTTTAGCATTACCTGGATGATTGGACAAGAAAGTTCTTTGGGCTGTCTGTGTGGCATATTAAATGCTTTGATGTAATACAGAGTTTTGCTCCTCAAGTAACTGTGGAGCAATATTGCCACTAATAACAGTGGTTTTATTTTGAGCATGGAATTTGTGATCATAATAGGGTCAATTATAGAATGTTGATTGCCATTTCCTGCTACCTTTTCCTCACTCATGTAGGAATACATATATCTGGTTCATGATCACATGTCTCTAGGAATATTTATTACTGGTGTTAAATGTTATGGGGACAGTTAATCTGTATAGAAGCCATTATTAGACATTTTGTTTTCGCATGCTGCACTTATGACCTTTGAATTGACACGTTGAAAATCACTTACATGAGTAATCTTGTTCTGGTTGCTTTGCATCCTTGTTATTCCACAAACAAATGAACTTTTCTCAATTAGTGTTTTGTGCAATGAAACTTGATTGCAATATAGGTATATGAAATGCTAACTACAAGATGCCCAAAGGAAAGAAAGAAAGAATAAAAAAAACAGAATGCTATGTCCTTAGACTTGTGAATGTTTAGTCACTCACTAGGACTGTTGTATGACAGGGGTAGTTGAAGACATTGTTTTTTAGCAGCAAGTATGAATTTGTCTCAATATATCAAGAAAAGCTTCATAAAGTTTTCTTAAAATATAGGCTTGTTCCAAATCCATTTATCCTAAATAAAATTTTCTATTCCTGTCATCATTACATGCTGCTTATCCCAAATAAAGTTAATAAGGTTTTTATACTTGTCATTCATCATCAAATGGACTTGGTTGCTTATGGATTCGGGGCACCTTTTCTTTATCTGTATGCATCTTGTAATAGCATATTCACATGCTTCATTTTCCTTTACTTTTGTAGGACTCACAAATGAAGTCAGGTGGCAGACAAGATTCTCTGGAAGGTTTGATTATGATCATATTATCCTTAGTGAAGTCATCATACTGAGTGTTGCATGTTTATTGATAAAGAACTTTATTGCAACAGAAACATCTCAGAATGGTGGTTCTGCACATGCTGCTCAGAATGGAGGACAGGGTGCATCTACAATCATGAATCAAACAATGGGTGTCTTGCCAATATCTGCTGCCAGTGCCCCAGGAGTTATACCTGGACCCACAACCAACTTAAATATTGGAATGGACTATTGGGGAGCCCCTGCTGCTTCTAGTGTTCCTGCAATTCGTGGGAAGGTTCCTTCTACTCCAGTTGCTGGAGGGCTTGTTACTGCTGGATCACGGGATGGTGTTCAATCGCAGCATTGGTTACAGGTTAATTTTAGTCTTTAAATTGTTGGTTTCAATTGATGGAAATACTTTGTTTCCATATTTTGCACCTACCTACATGAGTTTTGTTTTGATGCACCTGCCAATGCCAATGCATTCACGTGGCCTTATACTTATTTACTGTAGAGTCAACTAACTCCTTGCTGTTTGAGACTCTAATTATATTGGAAAATCTGTAATGTAGATACTCTCAGAATAGGAGAAGCAAAATTCACTGGCATAGATGGCTCTCCAGATTCTCAACGCTTAAAACCTGAGATTAATTGAACAGGCCACGCAGTGAAATAAAATCATCTAAAAATGCTGCTCCCACTGCTTTTCTGAGGCCATACCTTAGTGAAATCATGCTTTTGCCATGCTCATTCATTCAGCGTTCTAAATTAACTCTTATACCATGACAGATCATAGTATTTCAAGGGAGTTTCCATGGAAAAATTGGATTTTTTGGATTTTTCTTATCTAATGTCAAGGTCTATTGCTATATTTGATAGTGATATTCTAGATGTTCTTCTAGGAAGAAATTCAGTTTTTATCGTCTGTGTTTTTAAATGTTGTTTATGCTCTCCAATTGAGTTGTCTCAAATGGAATGAATTTAGATTCTGTTAGACATGACTTATGGAAACTGACTTTGGATTTTGAGTCATAATTCACGAGTTGTTTCTTGTTAAATAACTTATGGCAAAAATAAGTTAAAACGACTATAAGTTAGAAGTATGTTTGGTAAAAATGACTCAAGGCAACTTTTTTGAAGAAAAGATGTAGTATGAGTTTGAATCTATAAGTTTTAATTTTTTTTTATTAACTCAAGATTTTGATCCAAGTCAAAAGTTATTTTTTAACCAAATATATTTATGACTTTTCTATGAGTCAAAAGTTAAAAAGTAACTTGAATCAATCTGCAAAAGTCATACCAAATGGAACCTTGGTCTTTCATTTCAAGTTCACAGCTTTTGAGGTGAGGTTTGAATTATCAGTTGCCATACATGGTTATTGGATTAAGTGTAAAACTAATTCTTTCTAATCTTTGTTAGAGATCTGAATCAGACCTAAGTGGAACGACATGGATTATTTTGTTAGGAGCCAGAAGTTGCTGTCATACTTTTGTATGTTCAACTGTTACACATCTATAATGCGTGCTCTCCTCTTGTTTTTATGGGTGTAGGATGAAAGAGAGCTTAAGAGACAGAGAAGGAAGCAGTCAAACAGAGAATCTGCTCGCCGGTCCAGGTTGCGTAAACAGGTATCGAAGTGTTCCTTAATATCAATTCATTGGGGATGTCAAGCTACGTGCTCCTATATCAATTCATTGGGTTGCATGCATGCTTTTGAGTCAGGCTGAATGTGATGACCTGGCCCAACGTGCTGAAGTTTTAAAAGAAGAAAATGCCAATCTTAGATCAGAAGTAAATCGGATCAAGAGCGAGTATGAGCAACTTCTTGCAGAGAATGCCTCTCTCAAGGTGATGTTTTTATAGCCTTCTTAGGTGTGTGGTTGCAGTTGCTTTTTAAAATGTTTTTCGTTCTGAAATATATTAAAATAATGTTTTTTATTTTTTAAAAATTATTTTTGATATCAGCGTATCAAAATGATTCAAAACATAAAATAAAAAAAAAAAAAAATCATTTTTAGCAAAAAAAAAAAATTTGAATTTTTTGGGAACGCGGTTTGCACCGTGTTCCCAAACGGCTTTTAATCTTTGATTTGATTTGTTGAATTCTGGTGTCTTCTATCTCAACCAGTCATCATCTAAATATCCTGTATGTGACATATAATGAAGTTTAACGCATTGCAAGGTGGGGTCCCTGAAAGAGGCTTTACAACCATAGCTATGATTCATGAATTATTGGATCTGAGCACTTTAATTTCACATGTCAGAAAATAAACATACAAGTTGTTTGAGTGAGTGGACAGAATTAAGTGGCAAATTAACTGGACTTCTTGGGAAAACTTCTCCATGAAAAATTTCCAAAACCTTTCATTTCGACTTGAGTGCATGTAGGCTGTTGGTTGATGATGATGAGCACCTTTTACAAATGACACTTGGGGGGATCCCGATGAAGGTCCTGGAAGGGATTAAAATCTTTAATGCTAATTGCAGATAATTTTTGAACGGCTTTGAGACAGCTCAAATTCATTAGTCACCTCAGAAACAAGAAACTGTGCTTGTATAAAGTGGTTTTCTAATACAAATTCGGTTGCTATTACAGGAGAGGCTCGGGGAAGTTCATGGACAAGAAGATTCCAGGGCTGGAAGGAATGACCAGCATACGAGCAATGATACACAACAGACTGGACAAACATAGCTTCTTCAGGGCGGTCTCTAGTATCTAGGTACTCTGTTTTCATGCAGCTTTCAAGGAGCATAACCTAACCAATTAGCAACAGGAGTTTTCTTCATATTTTACATAGCATCTAGTTTGAATTTATCGAAGCTGACCTTTGTAGTTTTAGGATATGTTCATCGCATATCATCCTAAAATTCTTATTGGGTCCATCTGTAACCCTTGAAGACCTAGGATGGTATGCAGAGTGAAATTTGAGTTGTACCCTGTTTTAAGAGGGCAGTATCCACACGTTTCTTATGTTTATCTGTATTAAAAAACTTGGTTGAGGATGGTGATAATTGTTAAACTTAACTGTGTTATATTCTATATAAATCCCTAAATACAGTGTGCCTGGTTCTTATGTTTTGCTGCTCGGGTGCTTCTGACCCTGCATTTCTAATTTGACATCATAAATTGAATCTATCTTATTTTGCAAGTGATATAAAATGTTCATGCTGTGGTAAAGAGAGACTCTAAATTTATCATGCTATCTCATCCGAGTATTGGTTTCAAAGCTATACATAATTGGTGGAATAATAAAAAATATTCTTCTGAAGTTTATAGTTTATTTCATGCTACAATTGCTGATATTAGTGAAATCATTTCTCGTCCAAGATTAAGATATGATTTGTCTGTCGAAATTTTGGCCATATAGTTCATGTCGAAAGGCACACGGTCCACGGTATTAGTGCTTAGAACTTGAAATAGGAAATCTTTATCAGGAGATATCATTTTCCTTTGTTTTTTGAAAAAGAAAAAAGTGAAATTGTTTAATAACATGGCATCAATGAAAAACACTGGCAGCCATACGTCTGAATTATTTGAATTCCCTAATATGCGTGCTCGGAGGAGGAGATGAATCGAATGTATTATACTGCTTTCATCTTTTGACTCTCAATTAATCATGTTACCTTTTATTCTCTCTCACTCTAGATTTTTACTTCCTCATCCAAGAGATCAATTATGATCACTCTCTTTCATTAGAAAATCTTCATAAATGTATCAATTGAACCATGAATACTGCTGCAAAAAGATTTAGCTTTCGGCCTCCAATCTTGAAATAAGAATAAAATAAAACATTGTTCCTGTTGGGGTGGCCCATTGTTGTGTTATGTTCAAGATAAAAAAGAAAGAAAGAAGCAAAACAGGGAAAAAGCCGAGAGTATCCATACCAGATGTGAAACAGAGAAGAGACTTCGAGGTGGTTTGTTTTTCTTATTAAAACTGTGCTGATTATGTTTTAAAAATATATTTGATGTAAAAAATTATTAAATTAATATTTTATTTTATTTTATTTTTAATGATAATTTTAGTGTGTTAGTATAAAAAAAAATTAAAAATTTTATTTTAATATATTATTAAATAAAATTTATTTTTTAAAAATTATACCACGTGGTATTTCAATTGTATTTTTAAGAATTTTTAATTATTTTAAAATTAATTTATTTTGTTTTTGAATGAATTTAAATTATTAATATAAAAAAATATTATTTTAATATAACTTTTTTAAAAAATTCTTTAAAAAATAAACTCACCCACCCGTGATCATGCACAATTCAACAACCACAATTTCTCTCCAGTATCACCATCGGAACGGTTCTCAATATCTCCTTCCATCTACCTTTTGGATTTAGTAAAAGTAAAGAAGAAGAGGAAATAAAAATATGCAGCAGATAAGAGGAGGAGCAGCAAGCGAAGTGTTGTCGGTTTCTATCCCTTCAACTTCAACAACTGGAGGAGCTCTCAAGTCTCCTCAATTACTTGCGCAGAACTTCCATTCTCTGTCCTTTCTCTCTCCTCCTTCCCATCTTACCAAAGTAAAAAATCATAATTCTCTCCCTCTGTTGTCTGTACTTTCATATTCTTGGTTATGCTTTTCATGTTGTAATAATGGGAAACAAGTGTTTATCTCTCTCTCTGTGTATGTTGGTTCTTGACCATTCATGTACTTGATGTTCTTCTCATGATAATTGTTTTTTCTTTGTGTTTTCTTTTTCGTTCCTCTTCCTCATAATTTCAATGGAAAGCCAGTCTTTGAATTTGGAATGCTTGATAATTGATATTTGTTCTTACACAATCTCTTTCTCTTCTAGAGATGCCCCTCTTTTGGCATTCCGAGGCTAGGAGCCGGCATGTATAAGTGCCGACCAAGAAGCTTAACTGTGAGAGCGTCAGGGGATTCGGCTGGTAATCCGGTTCCAGTTTCTCCTCTTGAATTCGAGTCCCCAGTTGGGCAGCTTCTGGCACAAATATTGCAAACCCATCCACATTTACTCCCTGCAGCCATTGATCAGCAACTTGAGAACCTTCAAACGGATAGAGATGCCCAGAAAGAAGAAGCTGCGTCATCTCAAGATTTCCTTTACAAGTTAGTGTTTTCCACTTTCTCTGATATAAGCACTATCAATTAAACTTAAAGATTGATTTCATTTTAGATTTTGGCATGACCACGCATGATTACTGTCTCGAGACATAAAAAAATATAGACAGTTGGGATAGCGAGGAAATGTCACTTGAAAGGATATAAATTAATTCTGAAACTGCTGTGAGATAGATTTATTTGAAGTATCTGTTTTCGTCCTCTCTAACCAAACATGTTTCAGAGCTGTATAGAAATAGAATCGTGGTGATGAACTGCAAATTCTGAGGTGCACTTGCTGTGGATTTGGGCATTTATTAAGATGCCGACTACATCTGTGGGGATAGACTTACATGGGATGCCATTTACTGAATTTGGCCAAGGTTTAGGTTAGCCTATATGATTCCCTGCATCATGCTATTGCTTGCAGGAAATGGCCTCGTGATGAGCCTAAATTGTGTGTCTTGGAACAATTCCTGGGAACCTTAGGGCATTTCCTCAGTGTGGCAATCAAACATCCATATGGAAACCTTGACAAGTTAATAAATATTTGTATGGTATCCTTTGCAACTCTAATATAAGCTTACAAAATAAATGTAACCATGTGTAGTTTGCCAACAGTACAGCAGTAGAAAATCCTTAAAATAGCTACAAAGACGGTTGTAACATATAGTTTGCCCAATACAAATTAATGCAGCTTTTCTATCAGAGTAGGAAGGAAATTGATTATTACAAATATCATATCATATAGTTATAAGGAAGTCATAAATATGATGCCCAATTGAAAGCCCTTGAGGATTTGAAACACGGTAATCGTATGGATGTGAATGATTTGAAGTGTGTTCTAAGTCAAGGGCATTCTAGGTGGCTAAGTGTTATATACTAAAATTGACCAAAGAGGTGTGAAGTCTGCATCGGGAAGAATATGCCAAACTTGATTGCAAACCAGACTTTATCATTTAAACATGGATGGTGAATGAAAGATATAAAGAGTCTACATGGTACAAGATTCTTAAAATAAGAAATGAGTGGGTAATTATCTTGAATAAGGTGAGTGAGTAATTACCAGAAATTATTATGAATAAAGTGAACAGGTAGTTACTCAGAGTTATCTTGAACTTTATTTAAAGAAGGCAAGACAACCAAGAAGAAGAACAACAAAACAACACTGGCATTGCAGTTCAATCAAGTTCACAGGATCTTCAAAACTTGTTTATCAAGTAGGCATGTAATTGTAGGATGATAACCAATAGGCGATAACTTGTAAATGGTAATTTTGTAGGTGATAGAACAATAAACGATAATTAAGTAGGCTTGCAATTTTGCTTTGTAATTAGTAGGCTTGTAGTTTTAATTCTATAAACCAAAATATCAAAAAAATATTTAATTATCCAGGAGTTACAATTCATAGATGTAATCAGAGTATGAATCATTCTATAAATATAAGTATTCCTTTTCTAAGGTATTGAGTTACTTTACATTCAAATTGTTTTAATTTTTTGGCTACCTTTTCAATTAAAATACTGTTTGTATGAAGTGGATTTAATCATATTGATACCTGTGTAACTCTATAATAAAATTTTGGAATTACATGAGTAGATCCAAGAAGTTCAAACCAATTAACTTAAAACTCTAATATTAAGCTGTAAAGTCCTCTTAATTGAAGCAGGCATAAAAAAACCTACATCAAACAATCGGCGACCATAGTGGGAATGTCATATTTATTTCTTTAAAACTATGTCACTGAAAAGGTTAAAATTACCAAAAAATTTAGAAGAAATAGAAGAATTGGTGAATGTTCTTGTTGAAGAAGGAAATAGAGAATCAATCCTTCTAGTAGTAATAGTAGAAAATGAACAAGAGAAACATAAGTTTATGAATATAGAAGAAAGATATACACTCTTTAAACGAAGGGTGCAAAAAACCAATAACATACTTGAAAGAGAGATATAGACTTTTTTTTGAAGAAATTAAGGATGGAATTTGTGATACCCCAACAAGGACTTTGTTAACCAAAGAGCTTAGAAGGAAGAGGAAAGTCTTTTCCAGTGAATATACAAATAAAAAAATAAAACTTTAAAGAGGTAGTAGTCCAAACTGCTATTCAAAGGTTATTAATTTATTGGACAGTCCGGAATTTGGAAAAGAAAGATCCAGAGTTTGAAGAAGAAACACTTGATTCAAGTGAAGGATCTGAGATAATAAAAGTTGAGTGTGATCTAAAATTAGAATCATCCCAAGATGTAAGAGAACAAAAATTAAAGGGTTTTAAATGAAGAGAAAAAAAAAAATTCAAATCATCCCAAGAAAACTAACTGATATAAATATAGATAAAGACATTAAAGTCTCTTTAGTTGCCCTTTATCTCCTAATTTGAGAAACAAACCAGTCATTAATGAGTTGTTTAAGGGGGGAATAAATGTTATACACTAAAATTGACCAAAGAGTTATGAAATCTAGACTAGGAAGAACATGCCAAACTTGATTGCAAACTGTACTTTATCACTTGAACATGGATGGTGAATGGAAGTTATAAAGAGTCTACATTGTACAAAATCTTTAAAACAAAAAATAATGTGTAGTAGGGGTGAGCAAAAAAATTAAAAATCCGATTAAAACAAAAAAATAATAAAAAAAAATTAATCAAAAAAACCGAACCAAGAAAAAAAACCGAATAAACTGATTAAAAAGCCTAAGAAAAAAATCAGTTCGATTCGATTTCTAAAATCTTAAACCAATTGAATTGGACCGAACTAGTTCAACCAACACTGTTCTCTCTCACTACTCCTCGAATTCTCTCATTGTTCTTTGATTCTCTGAATCAAAACTCAAGCCTTAAAAAAATTATCACCAGAACTTTCAACATCGGCATTACATCATTTGACCCTAAATTTTCAATCTTTCCCTTGTTCATACTCTATTTTTCTCTGACACGTGAACACTTCTCCATTATTATTTTTAAACAATAGATGAAGAGATAGAAATTTTGTTTTGTATAAAAGGGATGTGCGCTTTTTTTGTTTGTTCTTGCATAAACAGGATGTGCGCTTTTTATATCTGTCTTGGTTTCATGGATTTTTAGGGTTGTTATGGTTATTTTATGAGTTAGTGAAAATCTTGTTGATCCTCTCATCATTTAAAAAGAAAAAATTAGGATCGTTATTTTGCACTTGTACATGGCTGAAATTCTTGCCATTTAAACCAATCAATTCATCATCCATTTTCTTCACTTTGTTGTTATCAGCTTGCCCTTCACATGAAACAGAACTGGATAATATAGGTTTTTTTTTTTTTTTTTCCCTCAATTAACCGAAATGAACCAAACCAAAAATGATCGGTCTGAACTGGTTTTGGTTTGGTTTCGGTTTTAAATTAAAAATATAAAAATTCAATTTGGTTGGTTTTTTTAAGAAAAAACCAAACCAAACTAAAAATGTTCACCCCTAGTGTGTAGTCACCTTGAATAAAGTGAGTGAGTAGTTACCAGAAGTTATCTTAAATAAGATGAGTGGGTAGTTGCTGAAAGTTATCTTGAACTTTTCTATTTAAAGAAGGAGGCAAGACAATTAAGAAGAACAACAATTAACAACAACTCAACAAAAAAAAAAAACAACTGCATTGTAGTTCAATCAAGTTCACAGGATCTTCAAAACATGTTTATCAAATAGGTATGTAATTGTAGGTTCATAACCAATAAGCGATAACTTGTAGGTGATAAGCCTCTAGGCGATAACTCTGTAAGCGATAGAATAGTAGACGATAACTATGTACGCGATAGAACAATAGATGATAATCAAATAGGCTTGCAATTTTCTATGTAATCCATAAGCTTGTAATTTTAATTCATGAAAAATACTAAAAAGATACTTCATTATCAAGGAGTTCCAATTCATAGATGTAATTAGAGTATGAATCATCTTATGAATACAAGTATTCATTTTCTAAGTTATTAAGTTTATTTTACATTCAAGCTGTTTTAATTATTTGGTTACTTCTTCAATTGAACTACTGTTTGTATGGAATGGATTTAATCATATTGATACTCATGTAACTCTATAATAAAAATTTGGAATTACATGAGTAGATTTAGGACTACATCCAATGTTCAAACCAGTTAACTTAAAAATTTAATCTTAAGTTTCAAAGTTCTCTTAATTGAGAAAAACACAAAATAACCTAAAATCAAACACTAAGTACATATTAGTCTATCATGGAAGAGAGTAAGAGTTTTGGCTGCACAAATCCAGACTTAAAAAGAGAACATTAGAAAGCTAGATAAAACTAAAGGGCCTGAAGAGAATTTCTATTTACAAACTACCAAAGTTCTCCCAAGAATCTGCATAATGACATTATCTTCAGAAATGATTCCCATTAAATATATGCCCTTGCATCACATTGTAAATGTGTAGCAAATTGGAATAGAAACCCTTATCTGGATTCTACAGCACACCCACATCTCAATAGGGCGAAGAATGCACGTTAACACAATGGTCACCGGTGGCATAAACGACATTCACGGATGCCTCTTCTTTAACATTGCACTTCAAATTAAAGCACTTCATGCATTTCTTAATGGATCTCGTCACCGAACCATCATGTTACCTGATAACATGTGTTTAGAAAGCCCTTATACAGACTTGTTGAGAAATAGCAAAATCTGAAATGTTACCCCCATCAGGGTTGATAGGTATCTTCAGTTTATTTCTTAACTTGTGTGGTTCTCCTCTGCCTGTTATGAACTTGAACCTTTTCTATTATTCATAAAGATTTCTCGTCCCTCGTGAAATTTGGCTGACACCCATCTTATTTAACTGTCCAATTCAACATATGTTATCGTTTTTGTCTCTCCTGAGTTAGTAACATGAAGATTGGAAAATAGGTAGTATGGCATCGATATCTAGCTCACTGATTTGTGTTTTGCGTTTGACATTTATGTTCATTTCATCCAAAGCTTAAACAGACAGGTTTTAATTGTTGTTTGCTTGCTTTTCCAATTTTCACCCATATTTTCAAGCTTGTATTTTCATATGTACCATTTGCTTGCTAATCATTCACTGGCATGCGATACAACAACTAATGTCACCATTCCTTGGATTCTTAGGAGAATAGCTGAGGTCAAGGAGAAAGAAAGGAGGAAGGCACTGGAGGAGATCATTTACTCCATGATTGTACATAAATTCTTAGACAATGACATTTCCATGATCCCAAAGATATCGCCGACATCAAGATCCCACTGGACGAGTGGGGATTTTTTGGCCAAACCAGGAACAAAAATTGGAATCTGTTCATTCCCCTGAAGCCTTTGAGATGATACAGAGCCACTTGTCTATTGTACTGGGAGAACGATTAGTTGGCCCCCTTGAGACCACTGTTCAAATCAGCAAAATCAAACTTGGGAAATTATATGCTGCTTCTTTGATGTATGGATATTTCCTCAGAAGAGTTGATCAGCGATATCAGCTTTGAGAGAACCATGAATACCCTTCCCAAGGGATTTGATGAAGACAGGGCAAGATTTGAAGATCCAAGTCCGGCGAACAGACTCTGGGATCCAGATTCTTTGATAAGGATTCTGCCTGATAGCGGTGATCCTGTCGGGGACTTCACGGATACCGGTGAAGAAAAATCATATAGACTAAGATCATATGTGATGTATTTAGATGCGGAGACACTGCAAAGATACGCAACTATAAGATCCAAGGAAGCTATTTCTTTGATCGAAAAGCAAACTCAAGCACTCTTTGGGAGGCCAGATATAAGGATTGCTGATGATGGTTCCATTGAGACAGCTAGTGATGAAGTGGTTTCAATAACATTCTCAGGACTTACAATGCTAGTCTTGGAGGCGGTAGGTTTTGGATCATTCCTATGGGATGCAGAAAGCTATGTTGAATCAAAATACCATTTTTTCAACAGCTAAAACACATTTGTATATTGATTCTGCAGATTTGTAAATTACAACGCAAGGTCTTTTTCTTTGTTTTAGTGGTTAAAATGGAACACAATAGCTGGGAGATAGATGGTAAAAGCATGATGTAGGAAAGCAAGCTCCAAGCAACGACTTCTCATGCCTGTGTAGTATCAGAAATGACTCGAGTGTTATCTTTCCCCGTCATGCATTTTGCTTATGTTTTTCTGGTCGTTTAGCTGTATCTGCGGTCAGCATACATAAAATCTCATCTCCAGAGCAGATGATACTGTGGAAAACAAAAAAAAATCATCGAAATGTTTATATTTTATTCCAAAAAATCACTGTCCAAGTACATGACTGATGCCCTAGGTTTACTTTTAATTCTATAATCTCCAATTAATAGCCCTAGCTTTCTACAAATTTTGACCTGGCAAGGCCATTATTTTATCTGGCTGCTTCCATTACCTTGTGACGTTAGAATCTATCCATCCATCCATCTTCTTCTTTTCAAGTTTATCTCGTGAAAGTTCTCATCCACCTGTGGTCGTAAATGCCACCATCAAACGTATTTCTCTGTCCTTTTGATATTGACACAAATCAGTTTTATGAGAGTTGCATTAAAAGTGAAGAAAGGGTGTTCAAGCAATCATCTCATTTATTTTAATCAACACCGCAACGGTGAGCTCTTCTGACACTGCTATCGTGCCAACAAGGCTTGCATTTCTCTTCGTTGTAAGAATCACTAGTTCTTTTAGTATTGCAAAGAGCACATCACTTTGTATATCAAATTGAGAACAGAAGCAGTCAACGCAAAGGGGATGTAGCTCAGATGGTAGAGCGCTCGCTTAGCATGCGAGAGGTACGGGGATCGATACCCCGCATCTCCACTTTTTCTCCCCTCTAAAAAGAGAAATACGCTAAGGTTATTTTTTCTTTCTCGATAGATAGGTGAAGAGGATTTTGAAAAACTAGTCCTGAATATCCGCAGACCACACATGAAGAAGTTATACCACTCGGTTTTTCTTCGTTACAAGTCAATAATATAGAACATGATAACCATACACCTACACGCATGTTGAGCATTTTGGAAATAATGGTATATTTAAATATATTTTAACTAAAAAAAATTAAGATAATTTTTTTAAAAATATTAAAACAATAATATTTTATATTTATTTTGATAAACTCGAGTTAACTTATCAAATTCGTTATTCAAGTTATAAGATCCTACTAAACCTAAGAAAGAATAAAAAATAAATATTAAACTTAATTATCAATCACCAATTTGCTGAAGGTGAAATTAAAAAAAAATAACTAAGTTAACTTGGGTTTAACCTGGTAAACCTAAGGTTTATGAGATTGAGATAACCTCATGGAAGGTGAATTAATATAAATTATGAAGCTTAATTCTCAATTAAACCATTTTTTAAGGATAAATTTTTTAAAAATAACACAAAAATCACCTAAGTTAACCAACAAAACCTGTAATCTGAGTTATGAGATTTAGATAACCTCGTACAAAAAAAACCTAATCAACTCAATATTGAAGGATAAAATTAAAAAAAAAATCAATTAAAAAAAAATCCAAGTCAACTAGCCTAACCCCGTAACTTAAATCATAATACTGTGATAAGCAAAAAACAAATAAAAAAATTAATTTTTTAATTAATCTAATTTTAAAGAATTTTTAAATTGAAAAAAAAAAAACAAAAAAACAACCTAAGATAAACCAGATTAATTCGACAAACTCAAGTCAAGAAATCAAAATAACACTTTTAAAAGAAAATAAAAAAAATCATGTTATTGCTAATATTTATTTTTTTACGAGAGCATGTTCCACGACAAAAGGGCAGGCCAGTATCTTCTGTTTCTAAAAAGAAAGAAAAGAGCAATAAATTTCTGATAATTTGAATGGTAAATGCATACAGCCAAAACTTGGGCTTGAAATTTGTAAGAAATGTTGATAATTGTGATATTAAAATTGTAGTCTAGCTGATTATGTTGACAGTCATAAAACGCAACATTTTTCAAGTTAATTAGCCATGTCGATTAAGTACTGTGTCGTCGACTAGTCGTATTTTTTTTTTACAAAAGTATTTTTTTAAAATAATCATAGAATACAAGTCAGCTTTTCTCTCTCTATCCTTTGAGCGGTTACTCACAGCATCCTTCATTTCCCGCAAAGCCCTTCAACTTGCGTATCAAAACGGTGAAACCACCCTTTTGACCATTACTGCCTCTAGATTTACTGATGGACGACGAAAGTGCCCTGCACACATCTGATTTGGACATCTTACTAATGATATACATTCTTGACTTTTTATATTCGTTTATCCATTGGCTAATCTCACAATCAAATATTAAATATTGTTTGTTATGTCATCAAGTGGTTGGACCACATCAAAGCTGTTGAAAACAAACCCCCCCTATCATGTTTTGACACGCAAGCATTCGGCAGCGCTATATATATATATATATATATATATATTAAAGCCTAGTTGGTTGTAAATTATTGAGATGGATGGAACATCTAGCGAGTATGATGCATACGTGTCTTCATGCATAGTAATCCAAATTAATATCTAATTGAGATGTCTTTATTAAGTAATAAAGCATAATTTAATATAGTAGAAATATTATTTTTTTTCCTAAAATATTCCCTTTCAATGTATACGAGCTGCCAAAATGCATGTGTAACCACTCGCCAATGTTCCAGTTGGTAACAACAGCAACAATTATAGTGTTTTTCTTTATCTTCTCCCTGCCTAATCTGATACAAATGAAGATCACAATTTTATGAATTTCATATATATATATATATATATATATAAGTTTTGTATATATGTATGAACAAAACAAAAGGGTGTGACTAAATTATATTATCATACCTACTCTTATAAAATGCTATTCAATAAAATAGTGTTTTGTGTTTTTTAATTTTTTAGGACATGAGTTTTCACTATAGTGCAAAGACACAAATTAATAAATATCGCTACAATAAAATTATCGTTTTGCCCTTTATCATTTGATTTTTAAAACTTTGTCTGAGGATAAAATAGCCTAATTTTATAACAAATATAAATCTTAATTGGTTTCTTGAGATTCTAAGTAAAAGAGTAGTTATATATTAAGGAAGATATAATCAATATATTCATCATATCTAAGATAAGTTGTATTGTTATTTGTTTTCAAATGAAATATGTTCGTTATGCTTCGGGTTTACCCAAACCTACTATTTTTATTTTAAAATTAAACTAAATAGTAGTTTTAGATTTGGGTCTAGAAATGACATCATCTCCACATTAAAAAAGAACATGTATTGGACCTGATATACATATGTAGTTGCCAATTTAAATATCTGATAATCAATATTCAAATATAGGAGTCAAGAATGAGTCTTTCATAGTGGGTTGAGCTATCAAAATAAATAACATTTTACACACCATTACAAACATAATCATGCATGCATAAAATTTCCAAACTGAGCTTGCAACGTTCAAGAAAGATATTCCAAACACAAGCAAATCACATAAACAACATAAACATGTATTCACCAATTCAAATATTCAATAATCAACAATCAAGGATAGGAATCAAGAATGGATCCTCTATCATGGGTTGATTTCTTAAAATAAATCATAATAATTGATACACACATGTATTTGTCAATTCAAATATTCAATTGTCATCATCCAAGAATGAGAGTCGGGAGCGAATCCTTTAATTTGGGTTGAGTCGGGTTTTCGAAATAAATAACATCTTATACAATAACTTAATGGCAATACTTCAAATTTCTAAACCAAGACCAAACTATTATGCCTTGTATATTCAACGCCACAACAATAAATCCCTGACGATCTTATACTCTCGAGATTACCATGCAATGATGCGGACCGCCTCAAATATCCATCACAATTTCTAAGAGTAACAAGTAAAAAAATTCAATGCATGATATAATTAAAATTACTTGAAAAAAATTACTAGGGGTTCAAAAACAAATTTAGAGATCCGAAAATGGAAAAAAATTGTTGGAATCTAACTAGGTTACTAGTGATGTGTGGATCTATGCACTGCCACATGAAAGTTGTTTTAAGATGCAAGATGCATATGGCTCACACGTCGATACTACTTTTTTTTTTTTAGGGATTCTTAAACTAAAAAGATTAAAATTTATTAATCTTAATATTTTATTTCCTAAATCAAATAGAAAAAAAAATAAAAACATAATAAAAAAATATTTTTACATATTAAATAAAAAATAATAATAACTAATTTTCCCCTAAAAAATTATCATATAACTTAGAATCCACAACTACAATCATTAAAGAGGGTTTGACAATGAATTTCAACCTGATTTTTTTTTAAAATTAAAAAAAAAATTGCTTCAATTTTTTTATTTTTTATTTTTAGGTCATTTTGATAATAATAACTAATTTTCCCCTAAAAAATCATCATTTAACTTAGAATCCACAACCATAATCATTATTAGTTAAGAAGGTGTTTGAGAATGAGTTTCAACATGATTTTCATCAAAATATGATTTTTTTTTGTTTTAAATAATAAATTTTTTTTTATTTTGGTGTGTTGATATCAAAAATAAATTTTAAAAAATAAAAAAATATATATTTTAATATTAAAAAAAATCTTTAAAAATAACTGTTCGCGCACTTTGAAATATCTAAAACCAACAAAGACATTGGCCTGAAAAAACAGCTACAAATTGCAGATACCGCCACCACCTCATATCTCACTGTACAGTGGATATAACGTAAAATTGAGACTTTAAAAGGGCATTGTTGTACATAAACTCAATTCGAAAACGACCGCAGGCTAATTTAACCCTTATTAAGACCAGTCTCTCCCCCTCCCATATTCCTTCTCCTTCTCGTCCCAATTCATGTTCTTCGTACATATAAAAACTTGCAGAGAAAGCAAAGAAGGATTAGGGAGTGAGACAAGCAAGAAATACTAAGAGAAAATTAGGTTAAAAGATAAAAATGGATTGCTTATGTTGTTGGTCTGTCTCGAAACCTTTGTATCTCCTCCTCTTCTCTTACTTCTTTTCTTGCACTGCCAAAGCAGCTTTCAATCTCTCCACCATCTCCTTTGATGAAGGTTACAGCCCTCTCTTTGGCGATGGCAATCTTGTTCGCTCGCCTGACGGTAGAAGCGCCCGCCTCCTCCTTGATCGCTTCACAGGTATTCATATCTACATGTATTTAATTTTTGAAAATCTGCATGTATGCTTTTACTGGTATTTTGCATATAATTATATATACCGTTGATCGATCGTTGATTTTTGGGAATTTCAGGTGCGGGTTTTATTTCATCCAGGATGTATAAATATGGATTCTTTAGTGCGAATATCAAGTTACCAGGCTATTACACGGCCGGTCTCTGTGTTGCCTTTTATGTGAGTGACAAGCAATAATCATATATTCCTTTCGAGAAACAAGAAAATTGTTCTCCGTTTTTATTTATTATTATTATTATTATTATTATTTATTATTATTATTATTATTATTATTATTATTATTTTATTTTATGTATTGCCTTGTCTTTTCAAAGGTAAGCTTTTTGGCTTGACAAGGAATTTGAGTTTATTCTGGCTTTGTATGGAGGAAAAGTTCAACTCTAATTTGAATTTGCTCACCATGCTTCTTTTCGGCAATTAATTGATCTCTTAAGGCTCCATTTATGATCACTTATCTTTCCTCGTTAGTTTTTTGGAAGATTTAATTCTTGCTTTGTTATTTTAAACTTTCCACGAGGAATTTAGTTGTTTTGGACCCACATATTGATTAATAATCCCTAGTTTCATCTTCGTTATAAAAATTTCCCATACAAACATTTGAATTCGGTTATGCATATATGGTTTTCTTTTTTCTAGTTCCTCTATGCTTTCACAATTACCTATTGTAAATTTAGATATTGCACCATGTTTTTTTTTTTTAAAATTTAGATTTTTTAAAAAATTATTATGTTTTTATGTTTTTGAATTGTTTTAATATATTGATATTAAAAATAAAATAAAATAAAATAAATAAAATATTATTTTAATATATTTTAAATGATAAATAGTTTGAAAAGCAATTGCTCCTGAATCAAGTAATACTTTTTATTATAAATTTAACGTCAAGCTAATAAATACAGAATTATAATTATCATGGTCAATATATTATCGATGATGTTATTTTGAACGCGTACGCAGACATCGAACGGGGACGTGTTCAAGAAGACCCATGATGAATTGGACATTGAATTCCTGGGAAACACCAAGGGGGAGCCATGGAGGTTCCAAACAAACTTGTATGGTAATGGAAGCACAAGCCATGGCAGAGAAGAAAGATATCGATTGTGGTTTGACCCCTCCAAAGAGTTCCATAGGTATAGCATTCTATGGACGGCAAAGACCATCATGTGAGTTGTCTTCTAGCTCCCTCGATCTTGCTTTATATCCACTTGCTTTTTGCTTCTTCACATTTTGATTACTTATGGGATATCTTGGACTTTAGACATGGCCTAATTTAAGTTTTTTCTTGTTTGAACTCTGAGAATTGCGTGAGACATGTTAATACTAACTAGTGGACAAACGTGAAGTTAACGAGATGCATTTCTAGATTGCTTGTGAGGCCAGATTGGTTTTGGAGGGACATGCCAATTTGGCCTCAAAAGTTGGCTAATTTATTGTTTTTCATCAACAGTATTGTATCTTCTTAAAACTTCCAATTATCTTCTCTATATTTTGGTAATTTAATTTCGAAAATAAGCTTTTTCATCCTTTCAGTTTCGGCTACATTATTTTTCCTTGGGAATCTTGGTCTCCCAGCTTATTATTCCAAACGGAGATTGTGTCGATTTTTTTGACAGTAAAAGTTGTCAAAATTAATCAGCATTTAAGACTCCGAATTCCCTCGATCTCTTGGATCGAGTAAAAACGAGTAGTGGTTTTGCTTTAGCAACACGTACCTTCTGAAACTGAAAATTCTAGTTTTACTCGGACTGAATTTGCAATTTCTGAAAACGAAGCATAGAATTGTATGTGTAACATGGATTATTTGAAATATATCATTCATTTATCTATCTTTCCCCTCATCCTCAAGTTTATCATCTTCCAACTCTCTAAATTCCATCTTAAATTTAAAAGATATTCCTCCTCGTTTACTCTGCCATTTCCATCCAAGCTATACTTTGTTCTTTAACCTACAAGCCTCCACATCGAAAACGATCGGCATCAAAAAGATTTTCTTTATTTATTTTGGAAACTCAATTACCATGCATCCAACAAAATAAAAATAGCATTGCCGCTAGCGACTTGATCGTGAAAAAGAAAAACCCAGATTCCACATGCCTCTATTAATAACAAGATCAGTCGATAAGCCAAAATTAAAGTTGTCTTGAGATTGAAAAGCAAGCTAACAAAATCGACTGGAAAAGCTGACCATCTTTCCATTCTCCACTAGTAAATCATGTTATATATATATATATTAGAGCAGTTTCCTTCAAATCATCATAGTAATAGGTTATGGGTATTTTATTGTGAGTATAGAGGAAGAAATCTTAAAGATCAAATGTGTTTTCTTTTGGATATAAACAATACAAAATATGAAATTAACTAAGTTAAAATATATTTTTAGTTATTTAGTTAAAAACTTAGTAATGCAGCTTAATGGAATTATAGAGAATGATAATATTGTATTCTGTATATTATTCTTCAATGTAAAGAAGCACGGCATATATGTACACAGTTTACATAGAATCAGATCCACTATTCTAGGCGATACTCTAGGAGCTTTTACAGGATTAACGTTGGTAAATCTTTATCCCATTGATTACAGTATATCTCCTAATCACTTGGGATTCTTTCCTTCAATACTCCCTCTCAAGTTGGAGTGTATGTTGATAACTCCTAACTTGCCCAGTAATGTGGAGAACTGGTTTGAACTTAGAGGCTTAGTGAATATGTCTGTTGGTTGCTCTTTGGTTCGTATGTGCTCCGGTTTAACCAATCCTTTCTGCACCTTTTCTCGCACCACATGACAGTCTATTTCTATATGCTTGGTTCGTTCATGAAATACAGGATTTGAGGCTATGTGTATTGCAGCCTTATTGTCACAGAACAATTTAGCTGGCATCTCATGCTTAACATTCAAGTCCCTCAAAATGTATTGCAGCCATGTTATTTCACAGCATGTAGTAGCCATGGAACGATACTCAGCTTCTGCACTCGAACGTGATACTGTACTTTGTTTCTTTGTTTTCCATGAAATGGGAGCATGTCCAAGGAAAATACAGTAGCCAGTTGTTGACCTTCTAGTGTCCTTGCAACGTGCCCAGTCTGCATCACAGTATGCCCTTAACTCCAATGACCCTTTGGAAGGTAAGAGAATCCCCTGACCAGGTGCTTGCTTGATGTACCTCAATACCTTGTGCGCTGCTTCTAAGTGAGGCTGCCTGGGTTTGTCCATGAACTGGCTAAGTGTATGGACTGCATATGCAAGGTCTGGCCGTGTGATGGTTAGATAAATGAGACGTCCAACTAGTCTTCGATATTGGGAGGCGTCTTCCAGTAGGTCTCCATCTCCTTGTGTAAGTGTCACATTTTGCTCAGCTGGAAACCGTGAAGGTTTGGCACCGAGGAACCCTGTATCTTCAAGGATTTCCAATGCATATTTCCTTTGACACAAGGAAATCCCGTGCTTGGATCTTGCTACTTCTATTCCAAGGAAGTATTTTAATTGTCCCATATCCTTCAGTTTGAAGTGACTTGAGAGAAAGCACTTGGTCTTTGTAATGTCTTCTAAATTGTTCCCTGCTAAAATAACATCATCGACATAAATCAACAAAGCTGTGAAGATACCTTGATGGTTTCGGACGAACAAGGAATAGTCGGACCATGATTGCTTGAAGCCGACTGATTTGAGGGCTGAGGAGAGTTTCAAAAACCATTGCCTTGAGGCTTGCTTCAGGCCATACAAGGATTTGTGTAACTTACAAACCCGATTCTCCCCTTTTCGTCCGAATCCAGGAGGAAGCTGCATGTAAACGTCTTCATAGAGATCTCCATTGAGAAACGCATTATTTACATCCAATTGATGAAGGTGCCAATTCTGCATGGCTGCAAGACTGAGCAAGACGCGAACTGTTGTGAGCTTAGCAACCGGCGCAAATGTTTCCCTATAATCAATCCCTTCAACTTGATTGTAACCCTTGGCCACTAACCTGGCCTTGTAGCGCTCAACTGTGCCATCGGGATTATACTTGATTTTATAGACCCACTTACAACCAATTGGCCGTTTGTGAGCTGGAGGAGGAACCAAACTCCACGTATTGTTATCATGGAGGGCTTGAACCTCTTGCTGCATAGCTGTTCTCCATTTCGGGTCCTTAACAGCCTGGGAAAATGAGGTAGGCTCTCTTTGTATTGTCATATTAGCAGTGAAGGTTCTGTGAGGAGAAGAAAGATTAACATAAGATATGACATGGGAGAGGCTATGAGCCGTACCTGGAGGGATGACCTTGGTCGAGGAAGCTGACGGGTCGGGACGTGAAGGGAGAGCAGCATCAATATGAAAGCCCTGTAATGCAGTTGGAAGTTTTGTGGCACGAGAGATCCTGCGTGGTCGTGGTGAAGGCAATTGAGGAGGATGTAAAGGTGATGAAATGGAAGTAAAAGATGTGTCAGGTGCGGGAGTAGTTTCAGAAGTAATAGGGGAATTGAGATCTGTGAGAGAAGGGGTCGTTTGATTAAGTGGAGTGGAAATTGGATCTGAGGGTGGAGTAGTATCAGGTGAGTAATGGTCAGCGGAAGATTGGGAATTATGAGGATAAAGTGCAGGAATGGAATTGGGCAAAATTGCAGGAGTGAAAATTGGTAAGTGGGGCAAAGAATGGGAAGCAGAATATGTTTTAAAAGGAAATACATGCTCAAAGAAAATCACATCCCTTGAAACGAGGATTTTCTTTGTTGTTAAGTTATAAACCTTATACCCCTTTTGGCCATATGGGTAGCCAAGAAAAATACATTCTGTGGATCTGGGATCAAATTTGCTAGGACGGGTTGGATGTGTAGAAACAAAACACTGACAGCCAAAAACCTTTAAATGAGAATAACTTGGTTCCTTATGAAAAAGATGGTCAAATGGTGTTTTCCCTTGAAGAATAGGGGTTGGTGTCCTATTAATCAAGTAAGCTGCGGTGAGGATGGCATCACCCCAAAAATGTTTTGGTAGAGTGGCTTGAAAAAGGAGAGCTCTAGCTACATTTAGCAAATGTCGATGTTTGCGCTCAGCCACACCATTTTGTTGTGGGGTGTTGACGCAACTAGTTTGGTGGATAATGCCTTTAGATGAATAAAATTGGGAAATCTTAAATTCTGGGCCATTATCACTCCTTACGACTTTAACATTTTTCCCAAACTGATTTTCAACCAAGTGAATAAAATGAATGAGTAAAGTGCGTGCTTCAGATTTGTGTCTCATCAAATATACCCATGTGTTTCGTGAATGGTCATCAACAATGGTTAGAAAATATTGTGCACCAGAAAAAGATGGGACATGATAACCACCCCAAATATCAATGTGAATTAAATCAAAGCAAGATGCACTACGTGTAGTGCTTAATGAAAAAGGTTGTCTGGTGAGTTTGGCTAAGGGACAGATAGAGCAAGTACTTGAAATACAAGTTTTATTGGCAAGGAATGAAAAGAATGAAGATGCTTTATTTGAAGGGTGACCAAGTCGTTGATGCCACAAATTATCTATGTTGGTGTGTACTGCATTGCATGTTCCTTTCGTTGAGTAATTGAGACAGTAGAGGCCCTCCTTCTCAGTTCCCGTCCCAATCATCTTCCCCGATCGTAGGTCCTGTATGACACAAATTTGTCTGAGAAAGATAGTGATATAGAATGAATCAAAAGCTAGTTTGCTCACAGAAATCAAGTTAAGATAGAAGAGTGGGACGCAAAGGACATTATGAAGAACAAAGTGTGGAGAGAAAGATACTGTGCCGATATGAGTAACATGTGTGGAGGTTCCATCAGGAAGCTTAACCCAACGGTTATAGACTGATTTTAGGGAGGTAAGCAAATTTGGGTTACAGACAATGTGATCACTTGCACCACTGTCTAGTATCCATGTGGTTTCTTTACTATTGTGTGCAAACTGAAATGCTTTACCTGAGAGTTCCTCATAATTTGGAATGTTACCGACTAGATTGGCTGAGGCAGACTTGCCCTGTGTTAAAAGCTGACTGAGAAGTTGATGACACTCTTCTCGTGAGAAAGGGAAATCAGGCAAAACTTCCTTACTATTATTTTGAGGGGCTACATGATTTGCTTTTGATCTTGTTTGTCCACCTTCAGTAGCGTTCTTTTTTCTTCGACAATAATCATAAGTATGTCCCTTTCCATTGCAATATGTGCATTTGAGATGAGCTCTGCAGTTCTTTGTGTTGTGATTATTCATGTTGCATTTTTCACAAAATTTAGCTTCTCCTTCTGTAGAGTGAAAATCACGGGTCACCTTCTTTACTGCAAAAGCAGATGCTTCTGGTGGTGTCGTCGACTTTCCAGTGAAAGCCTCTGCCTGCTTTTCATGGCGTAAGACCATGGCATAGGCTTTGTTCAGGGTTGGAAGCGGATCCATGCCTATTATATTGCTTCGAGTCTGTGCATAGCTGTCATTAAGCCCCATCAGGAACTTCATTGTCTTTTGTGTCTCCAAGAAAACTTTAACCGTGGTGGCTGCCTCACAATTGCAAGGAGGGAATGCACAGAGGGCATCCTTCTCATCCCACAGGCTTTTGAGCTTCGTGAAAAAGGATGTGACTGAGTTTGTATTTTGTTCACAGTCATGAATAGCATTTTCTATATAGAACAATGAAACAGTGTTAGTTTGAGAAAATCTCTCTTTCAGTTCTAGCCATATACCTCTTGCATCTTTGCAATGAATGACACTGCCTGAGATATCTTTCGACATTGCTCCAAGCAGCCAGGTTTTTACAAGGATGTCACAGCGGTCCAATACCATGTCAAAGAACCATCTCAACCCAAAAGCTTAAGCTTTTAGGTGAGGTTCTAGGATATGATTTATATTATTCTCTAACACACCCCCTCAAGTGAAAGCCCTTTGGGCTTGAAACTTGCATAGGCTCACATTACCTTGTGCTTAATTTTTATCAAATAAATAGGGATGGTGAGATTCGAACTCGTGACCACTAGGTCATCAAGGCTCTGATACCATATAGAGAATGATAATATTGTATTCTGTATATTATTCTTCAATGTAAAGAAGCACGGCATATATGTACACAGTTTACATAGAATCAGATCCACTATTCTAGGCGATACTCTAGGAGCTTTTACAGGATTAACGTTGGTAAATCTTTATCCCATTGATTACAGTATATCTCCTAATCACTTGGGATTCTTTCCTTCAATAGGAATAATGTTGACGTAGCAAGTTTGATTTGTAAAAAAATTTCTAATGTATTTTTTTTTACATTCTAAAATTTACACTGACCGCTTTAAGTGAATTGCTGGTTTTAATTTGTACCAAGCAAATGCTATTTTTTTGCTCCTCTTGATCGAAATTAACATGTGACATGTGGTTGTGAATTTTTAGATTCTACATTGACGATGTTCCCATCCGAGAGGTGATTCGCAATGAAGAAATGGGCAGCGAGTTCCCATCGAAGCCAATGTCCTTGTATGCTACGATATGGGATGCGTCGAATTGGGCAACTTCGGGTGGGAAATACAAGGTCAATTATAAGTATGCACCATTTGTCTCCGAATTTAAGGACTTGGCCCTCGAGGGCTGCCCTTCTGACCCCATCGAGGAATTCCCTTCATTTGATTGCCATGAGAGTGATCTTGCTAGGCTCGAGAATGCCGGTTATGCCACGATCACGCGGCGGCAACGTTCGGCAATGCGTCGATTTCGCCAACGTTACATGTATTATTCTTATTGCTATGATGCGTTAAGGTATCCTGTGCCACTACCAGAATGTGTTATAATTCCATCGGAGAAGGAGAGATTCAGGGACACTGGTAGATTGAAATTCGGTGGCAGCCATCAAGGTGGCAAACGCCGTTCAAGGCGCCGAGGCCGAGGCCGAGTTCAAGCTTCTACTTTAGAATATGATCCGTATATGTGATACCAATTCGTTCATTTGTAAACTATTTTGTATGGGGCTTGCATTTTTTGTATTTTAAAAAATATTTGTTCTTATATATAGAGAGAAGGATTGAATAATCTAATTTGGTGATTATATTATTGCAGCTGCATGGCTTGGATTATCTGTTGGTTCATCTTGATTAGCATATGAACTTCTCCATTGAGTACGCTTGATCATTGCCAGAATAATTATTAAGACATTATATATAGTGTAATTGATACTCCTGTATAACAATACCGTCCAACAGTTAGCTAGCCATGATGATCAAAGTCTTGCACCGTACTATTTTCGTGTGTGTATATATATAAAATTCATAGCTATGCTATAAAGGAGATTGTAATTAAATATCAAATGTTTCTCATTTTAATAATCTAATTATCAAGTGCTAACTGAGAAGGGAAAATCATTGTTCCCCTTCTCACAAAAAAACTGTTCATAGAAACAAAAAAAAAATCTTTTTTTTTAATTTTATTATTTAAAATTGAATTTAGAATTGAACTTTATAATTTATCTTGTTTTGCTTTTCTTAAGGTTATTCTAGTTTCATGATATGAATTGCAAGTTTTGCGAGTTAATTCAATTAACTTGAGTTTTTTTGGTTTTTTTTATAATTGATTTTTTTTTCAATCTCATCTTTTAAAATTTGGGTTGATTGAGAATTAAACTTAACAATTTATTCTAGTTTGTTTTCTGTGAGGTTTTTCTCATTTCATGAATCGAGTCAAGGGTTTAACGAGTTAACCTGAGTAGACTCGCATCTTTTTTTTTTTTTGTCTTTTTTATCAAGTTTTTTTTCTTCTAATTCTATTTTTCAATATTGAATTAATTGAGAATTATGTTTCATGATATGTTTTGATTTTTTTTCTATTAGGTTTTCCCGATCTCATGATCCAGGTTTGGTAGGTTAACCTGAATTAACCCGTCTTTTTTTTTTTATCTATTTTTAATTGATTTTTTTTTAATTTTATTTTTTAACATTAGATTGATCGAGAATTGAGTTTCAATATATTTTTTATTTTATTTTTATGAAGTTATCAAAATATTATAACCCGGATAATTGATTAAATGTTAACCTAGATGGACCTATGTCAATCCAATATATTGTCATCTAAATATTAAAATAAAATTATCTTTTTTTTTTTTTTAGTGAAACTATGGTTTTTTAATGAAACCGTGTGTGTGAGCTAAAATTAATCAAAATCGACCGCCATGTTGAGTACAATGCCAGCGTACAAACAAGGTCAAGATCTCATAATGAATATTATTAAACTTGAAAGGGAAGTAAAACCACCTAATGTTAAGTTTCTCTAATTATATGCTGAGTGCAATACCAGCATTCTTTAATTATGATTAAGATCATCATTGGTGAATATTACTGACGAGAAGCTTAAGCCTTAATTCCAATAATAAACCTATCAAATTAAAAAAAAAAAAAATTCCAACATTAAAAACAGTACATTCTTGATGATATTAATTAACAAAAACCTAAAATAGACATTTTTACTATGGATTATATTGTAGCGTATGAGTAAAATCAAATATTGTGGATTGTAATAGTATTTTTTTTTCTTTTAAGCTATTTTTTTTATCCAAATATAATTTTTTTAATTTTTTTTCAATATTGTATTTTTTGGAAATTAAAATTGATGATGATTTATTTTATTTTATTTTTTATTGGGTATCATGGCTTAAAAAAAAAGCTTTGAAAAAAAAAATTAGTTGCTTCCAAAAATTATAAATATGGACACCAAAATTGATAGTGGCAAATATACATGATTTTTTTTTTAAAAAAAAATGTTTAATGCCTTTTAAGAAATTTTTGCCATTTAAAAATTTTCTACTTTACTTTAAAACTTTTATATTTTAGTCTAAAATTTTATTTCTTTTATATTTTAATCTTTGAGTTGTAAGAGAGGAAAGAGAGTCGTTGAAGAACAGTGAAGGAGAGAAAAACATTAGTAGGTGAATTTTCATTAACAAATAACCAAATTTAATGTTAATATGTTTCTCAACGAGATAAATTTTATTATGGTGTTTTTGAACTTTTGTTTTGTTAGAAAAAATAGATAAGGTTTTAGAGAGATTTTTTCTTTGGTTTAATTTTTCTTTTAAAAACTAATTTTGAGGTGTTTTGAGTAGATAAATTAGTTTAGTGGGATTTTAAAAATGTTTATTAGAGACTTTTAAATAAAAATATATTGAAAAATAAATTCTTAAATCTAAAAAATCTCAATCTGATCTTATAACCACCATTCGAAGGGATCGTTTGCTTTATTAATTTTTAAAATGCAAAGGGCAAACAACTTAAGCAAAACAAATTCAAGGCCAGGTTGGCAGAGCCCATCTGTATGGCTAGATGTCTGCTCCTTTTTATGTTTTTTTTTTTTTTTTTCCAACTTTTTTTGGGTTTTTAAGGAAATGCGCTGTAGAGAAAAAAAAAAGTCTTTGCATTATATTTAAATTACTTTTTAATTTTATTCTTAAATAATATTAAAGGTTTTTATAGGAATGTTACCATTTGTTTTCGATTACTGTGTCTAATATACAAAAATAAAAATAAGAAATGAAAGATTGCTCATGAATATTTAATAAAATAAGATTTATTTCCTTTAACTTTAAGTGAACTTTTTATATTATTTTATTGCAATATTTTTTAATCACATACATGATATTGAGACATTATCTTAGTATTTTTTAAATAAATTATTTTCAAGATCATTATAGGTTTTTATATAAGAAAATAATGCTTTCAATAAAAAAAAATATATGTTTTTTTTTCAAATAATCAAGGAATGTATTAATAAAAAAATTAAGTTTAGGTTGAAGAAATATATTTCTTTTTAATTATTCATTGTCTTTTTTATAAATGTCCTTTAATTAAATAAATTATAAAATATAAAAAACAGGGTTATTAAACACAGTCATGGCTAAGGCCCAAGTTACGAGTCAAATGAGTCAACCTAGTTTGACCCGAGTCAATTTAAAACGTTATTGTTCTAACTTTTTAATAAAAAATTAAATCAATGTTTTTATTTATTTATTTTTTGCAAAAAAAAGCAAACTAAATTTTATTCAAATCGCGAGTGCATTCATTGGGCTGGTTAGGCCATGTTACGATTAATTCTCACCCAATTTATTTAAAAACTCAACATGATATAGGACTAGATGAATAAATCACCTTGTTACTTAGATGAGTTTAATAATATTGTTAAAACATTCTCCACTCTAGTGCTTGGGCTACCATGCTTGGGCTACCAACAAGACACCAAACACACACTAGTGAAGCACTAAAACACAAAAAAATATAATCTTGAGGGGTGTAGCTCAACTGATTAAATCTTGTGTTTGCTTCCTAAAGATTATCAATTTGAGTACCGTAAATTTCAAAGCCACTAAAGACTTATATGGTTATTAACTTCAAAGTCTCGGGAGATTAGTTAAAGTACACGTAAACTAGTCCAGACAAACATAATTAATAATAATAATAAAAAAAAAAAAACGTAGACGCCTATACTCGAGACTAGAGTCGCTAAGATACGATTTTGTTATAAGAGGGCATCGGGAAAAAAAAATGAAAGCAACAAGCATGATGATAGATGCTAACAATCTGACCTGAAACAAGTTCCATAGACTATCTAAACAATTCCAAATCCTTTCCCTCATACAATGAAGCACTTACATTGCAGTGGAAAAGCGGAAATAACGATCACTGTCCCTTTTCATTTCATTAAGATTCTTCTAAGCGCACGCTGCTAGTTTTAGGAAACACAAATCTTCCTACAACATGCTTCCTTGCAATGATCTTTGATCTCAAAGACTCCCAGTCAGACAGCGGAAGAAGAAACAAAACCAAAGATGCAGAGAGAAAAATGTGCCCGTATCAATTCCGCAATGAAAGTAGAAAGAAACGTAAAGATTGCAAGTTTTAAATCATTAAAGGGAAAGGTATTAATCACAACAGTTTCTGAAGTTACATCTGAAAATCTGTAAAGAATGAATGTATTGCTGTATAAACAATCCACACCATGTATGAACATCAAAACTATGCTAGCGATCAACAAAAAGTACATGATGAAATCTGTATGCACATTAGAGATTGCAGAGAAAAGAAACTCATGGGAGTTGGAATAGTCCCCCGATTTGATTGTTTCCTGATGGAGGGTCAATAGCAACCCAAAGTAATGAAATACAAATCGAAAGGAGAGCCGACCAAACGTATATGATGGTGGGTGTCCTCCCTCGTCTTCCCATAAGCCCTTTTACAAAGGGGTAGAAATGAGCCAGGACCCAGAAGCTGAAGAACACACCTCCTAGTAATTTGCTCCACTGAGGTGCTTCGCTATATATAGTTCGGGAAACACCGACTGCAATTGCAATGAAGTTAGTCATAATGATTGTGCAAGGTAGTATCATAAGAGATGTCCATTTGAATAGATAGAGATCAGAAAACTCATCGTCAGCATCATCTCCAGCTGATTTAGATGTCAGTGTGAAAGAAATCTCAATCCCTGCAATCACCTTCAGTAGCCCCTGGAGCACGGCAGCAAGATGCGCACTTGTGCCTCCAATTAACCAGAACTGCTCATTCCTCCACCACTCCTCCAGTTCAATTCCAGACCAGTTGATCTCAAGCACAGCAAGAATGCAAAGGGTCACGCTGATGATAAAGAGGTATACTAGGAATGTGACAGTTAGAGACGCAACGATGAACTGATTGGTGAAGAGTGAAAATGCGGGAATGAAGCAGTAAACAACGAGGAATATAGAAGTGAAAGGGTAAATTCCAACATTGAGGTAGGCAATCCTCTGCAGAAGCTTCAACCTAGGGCCACCCAGGAGGGCGTTGTTGCGAGAAAAGAATATCTCGACAGAGCCAGTCGCCCACCGGAGAACCTGATGAAGTCGATCAGTAAGGTTAATAGGGGCAGTCCCACGGAATGCATCCCTCTCAGTCACACAATAAACCGATCTCCATCCTCGTCCATGCATCCTATACCCAGTGACAACATCCTCAGTTACAGATCCATAAATCCACCCAACGGATTGGCCCCATTCAGTTTTATCTTCATACCAGCAAGAGATGACATTCACTGCCTCAGCAATTGTGGCTAGATGTAGGGGCCTAGGGCCAGTTAGAGCACCAGGAGGTCGTCCGTATTTGACATATGAATTGTCTGCGAGGGGAAGACCTTGAAATGCTGCCACCCTTACTGAATCAAGAAAAAAACTTGAATTACCAAACTTTCTAGGAATAAGAGGAGCGTTGATTTCCTGATTCTCTGCATCTTCCATTCCATGAGATTGGCTGATTTCTGGGGCAGAAGCAACGGCAGCCTTCTTGTGACGGCCGGAGAAGCAGCTGCCATGATCTTCATACCTTGGAGGATCGAAGTCATAGAAGGCAGTCCGACGAAAGAGGCATCCTGTTCCAACATATACTGGACCTTGTATCCCATCAAGGGCTCGCATGTTGACATCAAAGAAAACAGTGTTGTGATTGGCATAGCGGTCAGATGGATCAATTCCTTCGAACCTCTGAGGAAACTGAACATAACAAATGCCTTCCCCACCCCGGTCCATCATGAAGCATATGCCTTCTCTCAATGCCTGGGAGTTGTATATGTAGTGGTCACAGTCAAGGTTAAGAATGAAAGGTCCATTAGACATAACAGCGGAGGCTCGAACCAGTGCATTCATCGCCCCAGCCTTCTTGTTGTGATCATAACCAGGTCGCTTTTCACGAGAAACATAAACCAACACAGGAAGGCGAATGTCCACTTCAGATAGGTTCATGGATTTGCTATCCCCTGCTATTCCTTTTAGTGGTTCATCACTAGGAGGCTGCAACATTACCTGTAGTTAAATGTTCAGCCTGTTATTCAGCACATACAATCTCGCTCCATATAAACATTTAAATAAATTTCAATGAAGTTACTAACTAGCATGTTGGGCAAGTAATGCGTTTGCAATGGAACTCTAGCAACACTAAGCCTATAACTTTTGCCTGTGAAATCAAGGGAAGTAACATTCCATATAGCAAGCAAGATGCAATGAGAAATTAATGGATGCTTTGTGTCTGTTATGTTCGACAACCAAAAAAAAAAAAGAGTTGCTGTAATAAATTCATTAGAAGTTCTAATGTAAGTTTTAGAACAAGTAATCTTACCTGTAAGATGCTGGCATGATCACCCCTAGTATGCTCAGGTGCTGGAGCTGTCCAGGTGCCAGGCCAATGGGTTCCATCAGCCATCCAGGTAGCCTTTGGGATCTTCAATCTATCCATTGGTTCGTCATCTACTTTCTCTTTCCATCTTTTCATTGCCTTAAGCTCTTCTTGAGTATTATAGGCATCAGACCGGCGGCGAATTGAATCAGAAAGGCCGTTAATTCGAACCTTGAATTCATCATACTCACGTTTTGCCCGCCTTCTATCTCTAACAAAATCTGGGCGGATTTTATTCTTGTAAGGATCTCTTCTCATATTGAAATAAGATTCTGGGTTTCTAGGCTCAATTCCATGTTTCCTACAGAATGGAACCCACAAGCTGGCAAAACTAGCAGCCTCTGCCATGGCTTCAAAAGTTAGCAAAGCACCTCCATCATCAGAAACATAACACGAGAGCTTCTCAACTGGGTAGTCAGCTGCAAGAATAGACAGAATGGTGTTTGCAGTAACAAGGGGTGGTTCTTTCTCTGGATCTGCAGTAGAAACAAAGATATCTATGCCAGGAAGGTCAGATTTTCCTGTTGGATTACTTGGACTAGGAGTTTCGAACTTCTCCTTCAGAGCATCAAGGTCAGTAACACGGTTAATTGGACAAAGCTTCGGGAGCTGGTCAAGTAGCCAAGAAAAAGCAAACCAGATTTCACAAACTGTAGACATGCCCCACAACCATCTTGCATCTTCGTTAGGATTTGAGACCCTCCAATGCAGGAATAATGCAAGAACAATCATTCGGACAGGGATTAGAAGCCTGCAAGAATAGTTCAGCATAATGCATGAATTATAAAATCATATAGCTCACATGTGAAAAGCGAAAGCTCTCAGAAATAAGTAAACATAAACTCAGAATATTCATTTCGTGAAATGATAACCAAAGAAAAACAAGCAAAAAACTTCAAAATTTGCTGAAACTGTGGAAGTTGTAGTATATAGAGCGAATCAAAGATGGAACTGAAGCCAATGTAATGCAAGGTGATCCCAAAACCTACACAGTTATATAGCGAATTAAACTCCAAAGGTTATATAGTCCACAATTCCACATGCCCACCAACGCAGATTGAACTAAATCATTCCTAACCAAAGAAACAAAGAAATAAAGAACCTTTCAATTCATAGAATTAGTCAAATGTTGAGAAGGTTCATTATCCAAGACTGACTATGAGGACATCTCTTGCTGTTCTGCAACTCTTTGTTTAGCTTCCCTGTTATTTACCACCCAATACATTGCAATGATGTAAAATCAGTTTCAGAAAACAAATTGTTTTATCCCTAGAAATTACGCATGACTTGAAAAAGCAACCGGCAAATTTACGTTACAAGAACGGATGAAAAACCTACCCCTGAAGCTCTGTATCATTTATTCACCACTCCAAATATGCAAGGGCAGAGAGAAAAGAAAAATCACAGCGCAGAGTAACTAAAAGAGAATATGAGAAGATAATTGGTGCTCTTACCGATATGGAGCAATAACTTTAGTAGATATTTTCAATTCACGGGTAAGGGGTTTCCATTGTTTCTCAACAAAAGATTTCGGGACACCACTAGTACCCTCATCGTTGCCTTTCGCACCATCAGTTGGGCACAAAGCATTTCCATACCCATAATTCGACATAGACTCGAATAAATATTGGGAATAATCAAGCTCACCACTCTGGCTCTTGGCCAAGGCTTTACTGGATTTACCGAAAGATAACCTCCTGCTATGCAACTCGGGCACATCATGGCTCCTATAAGGTTCTTTGCAACCAGGGCATATCCCATCACCAGTAGCCACGACATCCTTATAACAATCCCTACAAATCTTGTATTCACATTCACAAGGTACTAAATCAACGCCACGTTTATCAGCAATGACCTGAGCATCACAACCTGGCACCGCACAAAACGACCCGTTTGCACCTGCCACTCGAGGATGGCTTGTTTGGGACTCGATCATTTTTTCTTTCAAATGCGCACGAGTAGCGCAATTATGCCCTCCTGTAAACATAGAATTCGACGTGAAACTCCTCTCCATCTTCTTTTCATTCTCTGCAGGGATTTCCATTGGCTGGTTATCAGGTGTGGGCGGTATCTGGACTGTATACGTAGCAAATTCTACACTGCCAATTTCACTATCAAGATCCTCCCTTGAGATACTATAGTGGTGGATTGTGGGTGCTCTTCTTAGATGGTATGGATCAGCAGCAGCCATGTTGCTGGCTGTGCAAATCCTTAGCAGACAATACCGAACTAAACAGACCCTGAAATTAATTTGAAGAGTATTTTAACAAGTGGGCATATAATAGCTACCAAAAAAGTATTCACATACACAGATTACAAAAACAGCCCAAAATCATTCCCCCCCCCCCTCCCCTTTTTTTCTATCCAATCTCTCTCTTCATCCTCTCCTTACAAGACAGGAAACATGGGCTATATGGAAAGTGAAGGAAAGAAATCTGAAAGCAGAACTCAGTTATGTGACCACTGATAACGTTGACCAAAAAAAAAAAAGGGAAAGGGAAAAAAAATTGTGTCTATGGAGAACACAGAGTCTGGTGAAAGTAGTTGAGAAACAGAGTAAACAGAAAAGGTAAATTAATAAGAAAGTTTCTTTCAAAGCGTCCCTACTTGAACAACCCAAAAAAAGAAAACAGAGGGACCAGGTCCAATTCAAAGCCTCAAGCCACTAGCATCATTTTTTTATTGAAACCTATCATATCAACACCCATACCAATAATGTCTCTCCAAAAACAAAAACAAAAACAATGCAGGGTCTCTCCAAAAATGATCTGCGCCCCTGTTGGTGGCTTTTGGAGAGGATTAATAAAATTTCCTATTGTGAAAAGCGAGAGAATTTACAGTTTCAACGCTTGTAATGACGACGACGACGACGATGTTTTTGTTTCCCTTCGATTGGGGTATTGAAGGAAAGGATGTGAAAGCGAGACCTCTGAGGATTTTGTAATAAAGTCAGTGAAGAGAACAAGGAAACCTTAGATTTTTTTCAGGGCATTTTCCTTTCGTCAGGATTTCAAGACGCACATTCACACACCTTATTGAATGATGGGGCAAGTGATGAACATTGTTCTATCATTGATATCCTTACTACCATAACATAGTGAATTATAAATCATTGTATTTATATTATTAAGATTTTCGGTGTGATTTTTATGTTCGTGTAATCTTGTGTGAAAAAAAAAGGCTAGCGTGAATTATATATTTTCATTTTTTAAATATGTTAACAAGTTTAGTTTAATTATGTGAATTAATTTTGATCTGGTCCGCAATGGAGTGCATGTAATTAAGTTTACTAATCACTTTCTAGATGCTATTTAAAAAAAAATTAAAGTTCACAAATCCTCTGTACGTCACCACTCTCACGAGTCACGAGACTCGTTCCAACTTCGTTTCTCTATACGACCCAGTTCTTTAAAAAGACTCCCAAACTTTCGTTTCTCGCAGTTCCGTCGCTGGATTTTCAGGTATTTTTTTAATCACATGTTTTCCGTTGATAGAGATAGGGTTTTGCAGTTTGCATGATATGATACTAGTAAAAACATTGAGGGCTGTGTCTTCTTAACATGATATATTGTTATATAGCAGGGCACGCCAGAGTGAATTTTATGTTTTCTCATGTTGTGTTATCGAGTCAGTCTTGGTTTTTAGCAAATTTGCAAGACGTTATGGATGAGAATGATCGCTGAGTTTAACTCAGGTTCTGTTCAAAACAAATTTTTATGGCTCCTCCACTGTCTGGTCGATGCGTGTCTGCATTTGTAGGAAAATGAGTTGACTATTACATTGCTGTGTTATACTTGCCTGTGGCAGGGCGGAGAGGTTCGCTGTTCAAGTGCTCGTTAATTAGAAGATAGGAAAGAGACATGTAATGATGGGTTAATGGAAAGAGAGTAAAGTGCAGAAAAGATAACTGGATTTATATTTTTGCGCAGTGGAGAAACTAAACCAGAGTATCGTGTTTGTGTGAACGCTCAGTTTTTTATTATTTGCTGTTAATTCTTGTTTCCTTGCTTTATAGTCAGTGACTGCTTACCTCTTGCTGAGAGTGCTTTGAAACACTCCATTAAAGACAACTATCGAGGTTCTAAGTTTTAACAGGAGTTGAACACTTGAGGGTCTAGCTCATTGGTCAACAACAAAGCTTGTCTTTGCGAAGGTCCTTGGTTCGATCCTCAAGAGTACAGCCTGTCACCCCCGCGGTGCTTAACAGTGGGCCCGGGGAATAGTCGTGGTGAAGCTGGCCCGGATACAACAAAAAAAAAAAAAAAAGTTTTAACAGGAGTTGAGTACTGAACAAGTAAGCTGCCCTTCTTGCATATATTAAAACTTTATTTTTAAATTTTTTTAATTTATTAATATCAAAAATATTTTTTAAAAAATATTATTTTAATATAAATAATACTCTAGAAAACAATTAGCTTAAGAGCAAGTCGGGCCCAACATTAATAAAAGCAAAAGAACAAAAACTGTCGCCGTTGCCGGGGATCGAACCCGGGTCACCCGCGTGACAGGCGGGAATACTTACCACTATACTACAACGACTTGATGTTCGACTTGCAACAGTTAGTTATTATAACGAACGATTCATTTCATCCAGAAACATCATGGAATGTTTTTCCGAGGTCAGATAATTAAAATAATTGAAAAAAAGTACCAGTCAAATTAATTAAAATACATTCAATATAGTGTAGTATTATGTACGGCATGTGAAAATATTGAATTGATGCAGTGCTGATATCAAGATAACAAAGCTTAGAAATGGCTTTTTAGGATATTATTTGGATGTTAAGATTGCTTTAATTTTTGGAATTTTTTTTTAATGTTAACATCGTAGGATATTATATAGATGTTAAGATTTTAGCACATTACCTTTATTTATATAAAAAAAATTAATTCTGTGATTTATATCATAAATGTAAATCCCTTCAACAGAACAAAAACACTTGTATCGAACCAGATCTCCTCCCCATGGTCTCTGCGGCTAATTATTTATGAGTAGTTTTCATCGTTTAGAATGTCAAAAGAAAGAAATCTAACCTATTGAGTTGGTTAGCTAATTTGTTCCACATGATATTAAATTATCAGTACACCAACGTTAAAGGCCAAATAACTTGTATTTTACATGCAAAATATTTTATTTTCATTTTTTGGTTAGGTTAATGAAAACTATTTGAAATTATTTTTTTGGTGTTTGGTACGTACGTAGGAAAGGTGTTTTGAAAAAGAAACAACGAGGGAATTAATTGGTGATGTCTGAAGCTCTTGGATCTTTTGTTCGGACAGCTAATGTCAGGAATTCAAAAAACTTTTGAAAGCAATCTGTCATTTGAGGGGATTGTTCCTCGACTTCCAAAAGCTTTGCATGTTCAGCTACTGCTACCTACGTGGCCAGTGCTTATACGGGGTTTATATTTTTAAAAAAATATATATCTATATATAATTGCAAATCATAACTCTTTGTATGCATTTAATTACATAAATTAAAAAATATTTGTAAAAATAAATGAAAAAAGATAATTAAAGATTAATTGAGAAATAAATATGTATCAAAATGTATAATCTCATAACATAAATAATTAGCTCGATTATATTTAATAACTTTATTTCTTGTAATCAAAATTAAATTGGATAATAACAAAAATGAGTTGGATTAATCTTTTTTTAAAATGCTCAAAAGTGTCTTCGTGTGTTTTCTAAGAGAAAACTTTAATTGTGAATTTAAAATTTGACACAGATTGAATGATATATATTAACAAAAATATTAAAATAATAATATATTAGATTGATTTGACAATATCCAAGTTATCTTTTATTATCGTATAATTAAATAAAAATAATATTTGAAATAAAAAATTTATTGAATATAATGACATGCATGACTTTGCATTATAAATTTATTTGATTGACACAAGTTTACTTACATTAAATTAATTCAGGATTGAGCTTTTCTAATTTTATTTTTTTTAAGATTATTCTAGCAAATTCCACGAGTCAATTCATGCTAACCTATATAAATCAAATTATTTTGCATTTTAATATTAGATAAAAAAAATCGTTGGATTCAAGCTTAAAATTTATTTGTGAAGACAAGTCAATAATACCTGGATTATTTTTTTTGCACTTTAATCTTTTTTGCTTTGAACCACATTATAGTGTGGGCCAATTGGACTAGTATTTTACTAAATAGTATGATAAGTTAGCTTATAATTGTATGCAAGATAATGGTTAAAATTGTTTTTTAAAATAATTTTAATATTTTGATGTATTGATATTAAAAAAAAATTAAAAAAATAAAATTATTTTAATATATTTATAAACAAAAAATACTTTAAAAATTATACTCAATCAAAATACCAAACACACAGTGATATAAAATCTTCATTTCCAAGAACATACCAACAACACCATCCAATAATATCTTTTCTAATAGACTTATGACACTACTTCCCCATGTTTTGACACTAATATCGCACAAGATTAGAAGTAGTGTTAGTGAATTCAGCAATCTTAGATATACAACCATGCTGATTAACATTATGATCAGCCATCCTGCTTTCCATTTATCCCGCTGTGTTTTCCCAAATAGCATCTCCAGGGCGCACAGCTTATTCTGCAGCAGCAACTGGGTATTGGACATTTCCGGCATCCGGGTCGCCAGCAACATGCAACACAACTGGAACATTTGGGTCTCCGGCATTGTGTGCACTTGGGACGCCACCAGCATTTTACGCACCTGGATCTTAAACATTCTGAGCATTTAGGTCGCCACAGTTTGAACCCACAGCACTTGTTGGAAGCATTCTCAGACCTAGGTTTTGTACGGAGATTCTGCCTCATCTTTTGGAGATGGATCTCTGCGGTTATATTCTCCATTTCGTATATAAACCTGCTGAGATGGCGGATGTAATCAGGATACAGTTCCAAGTTACAGTGCCCTCCTCCTTCAATCCATAAAGGCTCGTACGGTTCTTTTGCCATTTTCCACAGCCCATCACCATGTAACCAGTTCACAACATCATCCTCTGTGCCCTGTAAAACATCCAATGCAACCCATCTCAAACCCTGCTTCAGACAGTTCAGATGCAAAGAGCACATCATAAAAGTTACGTGGTCAGAATTGGCCAACCTAGTTTGAGCCAGATGATATTGTCGACATGCTTAATAGTGAACCTCAGAGGATAACACGCCTTTGCACTTGGGAATTTAGAATAGCAATGACTTTCTGATATGTAACATCCTTAATAGCCTCCTAACCACGAAATCAATGCAACTAGTTTCTAGAACTCGGTAAGATTTTCTCTCTCAGAAACGAAAAGAAACCATGTTTACCATTGAAGATGGGAAGGAGATAGGTTGAAAGAAAAAGAGAGACGACGAGGCTCTACTGTCAATACTATAAATTTGAATCAGCTTTTAACCAGGCATGGAAGACCTGGATCAAGAAATTGTTAACAAATTTACCATCAGGTTACAATAGTTCGAACATATACTTGATTAAATGGAGAAATTATGTAGCTGTTTTCTATTTATCAACCCTAATCTTGTATCAAAATATAGGCGTTAGTGATGAACATCCACTAGCACAAAAAACTTATCAAAAAACCAAAAGGAGGCCATATGTTAGAACAAAAACAAAATACACACTTAATTTGTTATCTATTCACCTGCAACCTTCCAATTACTTGCTAACATACGGGGCGAATCCACTCTTTGTAGAATCGACCATAGGTACCTTTTTTCACGACTAAGCCAGAAAAAGAGAAGGAAAGCGGTTCTCACCTAGACACATCTCTTGCATTTTTTACACTATAACAATCAATTCATGTGCACATCAAGCACCATTTATTCAAGAATAATTCAAAATATATATATATATATATATATATATATATATATATATATATATAATTATGTTGTGATATTGTTAATAGCAACGGAATGTTTCTGATCATAAATTTCCAACGTAATATTTTATTGGTAATTACTAACAAAATAGAAATGAATAAATAAAAATAAAAAAATATCATGTTGGCAATACTATTAATTTGTACAGTTAAACTTAATAATATTAAATGTGTTTTTTAATGTAATTTTTTTTAATGTCAAATTATTTGATAGAATTAAAAAAAAAATACTAAATCACCAACAAATTTAAAAATTATGGTGGTTTGTCCATCGGTACAATAAAATCATTTTCCTTGAAGAATTACAGAGAATTATTAACTATTTTGATATAAAACCACATACAGATTCAATAGATTTGTTATACACGTTATACCGGTCGGTGATTTGCCAATAATATTTCCTGACGAATAGACTAATAAAAATTGATCATCATCAATTTTTTTTTTTTATCATCTATGCTAATATTATGTCAGCCTATCTTTTAAACCACTGGCTGAATTATCAACAAATCTAAAATCTCCAATAAGATACTAGCAGACAATATTTTTCCCTTCAGTAAATCATTAGGTAATATTTATACCGATAAAAACACAGCTTTTACAATGACAGAATATTTCACCGGTGTAAATCAATTTTCTATGTTGTCAATCCTTAAAATTGAACAAAGTTGATTGTTTTCACTAGATTTTAACTTAACCTTTGATGATTGATCAAGTTGACTTAGTATGTGTTTGCTGGTGTGGTGGTTTATAGCAAAAGTTAAAAAGTGAAGATGGTACCAATCACTTTTACTTCAATAGCTTATAAGCCAACATATTACCAAACACAATTAATTATGGCATTTAGCATAATTAATCAATCCAAAATAATGATAATATTGAGTGCTCAAAGACACTCATTAAATATAATTTACTATGTTTCGTCCATTACTATTTATGGTCATTGTAAAAGAAAAGGACTCCATTTAATGTTCTTGGATTGCAAACTTCGGCATTGTATTGATCGAAATCACAAATTCCAGAAATCTCAATCAACTTGGACAGGCTGACCTCATGCATATTAAAGCATTTCAGATCTCAATGTATTCCCAAGCTCTCGTACAATCAGTTGACAGGGCACTCTTTAAAAAAGGATTTGCTTGGCGAACCAAGGTCTCAGCAGAATGATAGCATGATAAAGAGTTTCTAAAGAAGACTACAGGAAGAAAAGATGCTTACATGGATCACTAGAACAGGGCTCTTCACCTTCCGAATTTTGTTTACATTCTGCATTTACGAGACAAGTGCATGTCTTAAAAATGGCAGCAGGGATAGAAGAACCAAAGACATGGTGCTCATTAGTCAATAAACCATTGGGATTTCAAAAGGTAGCAACGACCAAGTTAACCTGCTTACCTTGTAGATGTCAAAGCAAAATGTAAACTTCACATGGCAGAGCACACGGAGGCCGGAAAGAATGGAACTGTGCAAAACTACACCTCTCAGCCTTGGCAGCTTCGCCGCCAAGTGCAATGTTGGCCCGCTACCAACTGACTGCCCATACAAAATTAAGTCTTCCTGACTGACTCCATACTGAGTCTGAAGAAACTCGTAAACCGCCTCTATATCAGCATACGTGTTGGATTCACTTGGCTGGACAAATCAACACAGTATATAATTACTTTGTAGAGGTCAATAATATCCGTGTGCTGTAAACTTCTTAAATTATAGGTAAAGTTGTCAGCTTGGGAAACCAGACAATAAGTAGTGCAACCAGTAAGTATCACATAATCTCAACTGCCAGTTTATTTTCCTTAAAGAATAAACATCATAATCTACTATCTCAACCATATGATATATATCTAGACAGACGAGCTCATTTGTGCTCTGGGTGGAGTTAACAGTGCTCCAGTTTCACTCTCCTCTCTCTCTCTCTCTCTCACTATAAACTTGAAGAGTATCATTATCACTTGGAGGAGTGGTAATAGACGGACCACTAACCCCCGTTCTTTATTGTTATTGTTGTTGTTGCTGATGCTATAAACAAAGACGATGTAATTACTTTCAGTCTTTCAAGTAGATCTGTGCTCTGTTGGTTTTCCCTCGTATGTTCACTAAAAATTTCTTTGGTATTAGATGACCCGGATTTTGCTACTGTTCATAATGCATGGTCCAGAATCTCCTTTATGATCTGGCATTTCAAATTATACTGCTATTTTGATTACTTTACATTTGAACTCCTTGATCTCAATATCTTCAATTAGCTGGATTTCTTGAAACATGCCAATATGCCGTGAGGAAAATGCTGCCTTTGTTACAAGCTTAAGTTAAATGACAGCTTACCTTGCCAGATGAAGCACCATAACCAGAATAGTCATAGCTGCATCATAGCATTCAGATGGCAGAGATCATAATTCAAACCAATTAAGGAAAAAGCAGGGGAGAGGAAAGAATAGCTAGAAAAACTGAAAGCTAATTAAAGAACAATAGCATGAGACGGTCATCTTTTCAAAAGAAAGAAAGTTTCCATGGCACACAAAAATTAGACGACATGCATTTGAATGTAACTGAACCCACAAGCACTCTTAGGTTCAAGGCCATATCAAAGATTGGATCCATAGCGATACACAGAAGTAGTTAAAATGAAAAGCAGAAATTTGAGAATACCATTGAATAGATCATGCTGAATCTTTTTCAGGATCTGAATTATAGAAAGACTGTGCCAGAAATGACAAGTAAAAACAGAGCAAAGAAACAGTAAAGTTAAAACCTCACAGGGACCAAAATGCACACAAAACTCTGAAGAGAAGAAATTTGGCTTTGTTACCAATTATATCCAAATACAAGTCAGTAAGTATCAATTACTTTATCTTTAAGTAAAACAGAAGTCAATAATAAAAAGTGAAAAAAGACTGATGCCAGCTTGAAAACACCTTTAAATTACCATCCATCTTTACTGTCAAGAGTAAAATATGACTAAATAAATAAAAATGGATGAGTGAGTAAATTAAAACAATTATTTGCTTAATAGCTTCAAACTATGCCACTAGCACCAGGGTAATTAAAACTTAACCACCACTACTCACAGATCTAACCCAACAAAATCCAGAACCATATCAGTATAACTGTTATCGGTAAAGAGAGGGGGGGGGGAGAAAATTTTATGACAAAGCATTCATCCCCACAGAGAAAAACAGCTACAGGCCCGTAGGGAAGCAGAGAGAACATTAAATACAAGACGCATTTCACAACAAGTTTTAAATTTTTACAATAAGAAGATGAAAAACTCACAATAAATTGTCTCTGACAGTTTATAGGGGAGAGAATTTGCACTTTCCCCAAATAATTTTTTTTTGCAATAGTTTATGATACTAACCCCATGATGTTAACTCTGAGATTGACCTTGAGCTGCACAAAGAGATCATAAAGCTGGCCAAGGTCAGCAGCATTACCATGAGAGTAAAGCACAGTGAGTCTTGCATAAGGGTTTTTGAGATAAAAAGCAACAATCTTGTTGCCTCTCTTTGTATCAATCAAGAGTATATCTAACGAACTATCATCAGCAAGAGGAAGTGGCATAGAAGGAGAAGATGAGACCACAGAGAACTTGCCATTGTCTCTCTTCTTAATCTGATATGTAGGTGGAGATGGAGGAAAGAAAGCAAACTTTGCTGCTAATTGAGAGAGCATGCACCCCATTCACCCCTCCAACAGTGTTTTTAAATCAAAAACATAAGTTATCCAAGAATGAACAACCTTGATGAGTTCACGTGTAGGGGAAAAGAAGATGAAATGATAGAGAGGTCTGTGGGTTGAGTGTAAAATGGAGAAACGAGTTGCTTTCTAGAAGTAACTTATTCTTGTTAAGAAAAGAGAGAGAAATAAAGGGTGATGGTGCTAATAGAAGAAAAGTTTCTAGGGTTGTGGCTACTGTTTTTGTCCAGCTAAGTTCGTGTTAGCATCCTCATAGTTTTAAGGTTAATTAATCTTGCATATTTCACGGAAGGAGAGAGGGAGAGGGAGAAATGCTGAGGTAAGTCCACGTAGTGAAAACAGAGGACTGTGTGGGTTGGCGAGAGAGAAAGAGGAGTTGCAGGTGGTGGTGTGTTTATGTACGGTGACTAGTAGACTGGGGGTGGCAGAGGGAGTCTTTTACTATGGTAGAGAGAGAGAGAGAGAGAGAGATTGGGGGTTTGGAGCGGAGCAGTGCCTGAACTTCCAAACTCAGGTGAAAACAAGTGCATGACTTCATGGCTGTCAGTTGTACAGATGGAGTCAATGTAGAGAGAGATACGCAACTCCGCTACATGACATTTTTTTTCTGTCCATTTTATCTGTTTGATTGCACACTCTCTTCACCCTAATAATTCTCTGTACTCTCTCTTCCTTTTTTAGTTTTTTTACATATTGCTGCTCTCTTTCTTTTTACAGCTACTACTGTGTGTTCGGTTTTTTCTTCTTATTGATGAAGACATTTAATAATGAAATTGCAGTAAATATTATTTTTTAAAATATTTATATTATATATATATATATATTAAATTTTATTTTAATATTATCACATTAAAATAATTCAAAAACACTAAAAAAATTAATTTAAAACAAAAAATAATAATCAAACTTCCATGAAAAACAAATTACCCCGCAACCACAAATGGTTCTTAATATTTGCCTTGGTTTCCAAAGAAGCCATCAATATCTTTTGAGGAAGACGTAATCATATGATTAATTGACTTGATATACAATCTTTATAAATTCATGGAGGAATATTTAGGAAATGTCGAGACAAAGTGATAAATCTGAGGAATTAATGATGCTTTAGAGGAGAAGATGTGTTTTTTCTTAGCAAACAAGATTCAAAACCTTAATTAATTTTGTGCATAAGAGATAAAATTCTGATAAATGAAAATCTTGATTGTGATGTCCATTTGGATACTACTTTATGGAAGGCCAAGATTATCTTTCCATCCTACAATTATTACAGGTCTGTATAATTATATAGTGGTACATTGCCATGGCCTCTCTCTTTTTTTTATTATTATTATTTATGTGAGATGTCTGTATTAGGTTTTTTTTTTATATCTTATCTAATTTTTATGAATTTTAAAATTAATAATTAGGTAAGTTTCAGTTGCTATCACGAGATTTCAAGGCAAAAACAATCAGTACATTGGGTGCTTTGATAATTGGCACAGAAGAAAATGTATAATTCCAGCTGCAGGCTGTGGCACATAACTTTTTCAGGCAATCAGCTAGCAGTGTAGTATCCATTTCCCAGAACAAAACCCATCAAAAAGTGGGCCCAAAGTCCCATCGTCCACCAAGAAGGACCTGTTGCGTCAACAGCTCCACCTGAAAGCAGCAGTTGTGTCCTTGTTGATAAGCCAATGGGGGTGGCGCGTGGGACACATTGATTAGTAGGTGTTAATTGTTGATGGGCCCATCTCACTCAGTTTTGATTTTGTTATTTGGCTTTCCTATTTGTCTTTCATTCTAAAATGATCCCACAAGGCTTCTCACATGCTGATGACTCACCAAATTACTCCTCTTTGATTTTGTATTTTAGACGGCTCTCGTGTCCCCACGGCATCCCTTCTGCCCGTCTAGGATGCCACGTGTAGGATCAGGGATGCAAAGTTCTTTTTTTTATGAGGACATAAATGATCCAATCCACGAAAAAGAAGGGAGTGGCCTGGCCTCCCTTCAGATATCTAGAAAGTTCTGTTAATATGCATCAATTCTATTTCGTGTATTTTTTTTTTTTTTGACAATGTGATTTGAAGTGATTTCCAAAAAAAATTCTCATATATCACATTGATGAATTTTAGATTATATTTTTTGGATTATTTTAATACAATTTTATCAAATTTATTTGGTAATCATGAATTGATACGCTTGAAGATTGAAATTTTATTTTTATTTTTAGTATATGTTTAACTTAGGGATATAATTGGTTTTTTTTTTTTAAGTATGATCTTTTTAAAACACAAATTACATTTTATAAAAATAAAAAAATATATATTTTATATATAGGTTCTATAAAAAAAAAAACCAACCATATTTATACCCAAACACCCTTTTAATATTAAGGTACACGCAATTGATTTTTAAGCTGTTTTTATTTTATTTTACTAGTCATATGCATTGATATGAAGTTTATATTTTATTTTATGGTTGTTTGATGAAAATTTAGTTTGTTTTTTAAGCTTAGATTTTATTCCTTAAAAATTAATTAAAAATAAAAATTCAGGTCTAATCAGGTACTAATGGTTCGGTGAAGAAAGTTTTTCACCCACCCTGATCCCATTGGATTGAAGACAAAGTCCAAAGATGGATTTAGATATTCTAGATAGCTCTAGCCCAATCTAAATCTTGTTTTTAGATTAATTCTCTCTAGTTTTTAAATATAATTAATTAATTCTTGTATTTCTAAATATATTCCTAACTTGATTTTCTTTTCAACTATTTCATGTTACTTTTCAATTTATTTTTAACTGTTTTTTAAAATATAAAAAGAAAAAAAAGTAGACAATGGAAAATTGATAAGAAAAAGATATTTTCTAAGACAAAAACTAATAAGATTAAGCATAATTAATATTGACTAAGTGAGTGATTGATTAATTGTTTTAAAATTAGAGAAACTACTTAATTCATTTTGAAAAACCAAATGGACTAACTTATAATTTATTCTAAGGAATTAAACGCAAATTAACCTTAAAGATAAGGTGAATATTAATTGTTTTAATATTAAATTTGATAAATGATTTTAGTTTCATTTAACTTATTCTCAGCTCTTTCCCATTACCGGTCGAGAGAAAGGAGCCCACTCCTCACTAAATTGTGATATCACGATAGCGTGAAGGGTTCTCTCTCTAAAGCTAACTTTTCTTGTAAAAAAATATATTTTTAACACGATAGTTAAAATTGGAATCTAAATTTAAATTGTAAAATTATAAGTAAATTTCTTTATATAAATAATAAGTAATTTCATCAAGAATAATTTTATTTTTTAATGATTTTTGTTTAAGTTAAGATGTAAAGTGTACTTTCTCAAATTACAATGAATATAAAAATACAATCAATTTTTTTTATATAATTAACCAAAAAATAAGTCATAATTAACCTATATAAATCAATTAATAATTCACATATGTACACACCTACATTGAACTCCTAGAACTGCTGAAGTTCTAGATGGATTTGCTTTAAGAAATTGTAATTGACTTTAATAAAATGTATGCACAGAAACAAATTGTTTCAAAGATAGATTAATTAAGTTTTTATGAGTATATTTTTATTAAAAAATATCATATTAAAAAAGATTTATAAGTATAATTTTTTTAGAAAATAAGTATATCATAATAAAGGTTTGCTGGGCTTGACAATATGTCAAATCTCAGGCTGGGTCTGGTGATAGACCCAAACATTATTGGACTTGGCAGTGCGTCACATCCAAGGCACACCCAAGAAAATTTGCATATTATCTTGGGCATGACCAAGAAAATAATCATTTTTTCTTAGCATGTCCAAATAAATAAAGTAATGTAGGTCTAGTAAATATGTCAGATCCAAAACATTTAGACTTGATATTTAATCAAATTCAAGATAACATGAGTTTAATGAGCATGCTAGACTCAAGACACTTGAATTTAGCAGTCAATCAAGTCCAAGATAATACACATTTGACAAACATATCAGATATAAGGTACTCAAACTTGACAGTCTAGTAAGTCCATGAGAATTATTCTCTTTTGAATACACTCAAGAAAATAAAATAATATGAGTCTTATAAATATACCAGATTCAAAATACTTAGAATCTAATATTTAGTAAAGTTAGAGTTTATTACAATTACGTAACTTGTAAAGAGTTGTTATGTCTGAATTTTTTTTCAGAGAACTTGGTTTTCGATAACAATAATAGATGGTATCTTACAGCAATGTAAGTTTTGTTAGAACACATCTATGTGAGGTATCATTGAATAAGAGAAGATTTTAAATGCAAGTTGTTAGAACTTGATAAAATTCACACCGATGATAATGATTTTGCTACGTTGAAGAAAGCCCTAGAAAGGGGAAAGCTTGAGACTTGTTGCTCAGTTGGTGAAATAATGAATCCTTCCACCGAGTCGAGAAGGGGGAGATTTGTTAGGTTGGATTTCTCTCCTAATTGGAGGATTGCCTCTTTTAGCTAATTATGTCTTAAGCTACGCCTACGTGTTTCCCGGACAGTTCCGGGCAGAAACTTGCCTAAAGCCCTTGACGCCGACATGTTCCTCTTCCTTCCATTCCTGGTTTATTTTCTAACTATGAATTTTCCCCAGATGAATTCTATAACGGCTCAAGATCGAAGTTATGCCAGAACTGATTCATTTTCTGGCACAAATATTGTTAATGTAAGTAAACTATTTGGACATGGAAATGAATATAGAGGTAGTCTAGAGATCACAAAAAAAATACTATTTTTAAGATGTTTATTTATCTTATAGATATAATACTTTCATAATATAACTAAACTTTATAAACCTCTTAAAAAATAAAAAATAAAAGACAAAGAAAGAAATACATTGTTTTTTTTATATATTTTTTTTCTGCATAACAACAATTTTATATAAACTTGAAATATTATAATAAAATTATATAATTGTCAATGAAATAGTTATATTTTTAATTAAAATGAATAGCTACTATTCAATTTTATATTAACAGTTATAAATGTTAAAATTAATTACAAAAATTAAAAGAAATAAATTTTTTAAAAATTAATACCACTAACATATTAAATGTCAAATGTCATATTTTGATGTTATAAATATCCATTTAAAATTATTAGAAAACCCTATCAAAAGAGTTTATTTATCAAAACTTTTCACTTAATTTATTGTACAATAAAAAATTACACTTATAAATATTATAAATATTTAGGAAGGAGGGTTTTTTTTTTTTAAATGTAAGTTAATTTTTTTTTCTTTATTCATTTACAAACTAGAACAATATTTATAAAGTAATGCACCTTTTAATTTTAGTTGTGCAATGTTGGCTGATCAACAAGATCATGATGACTTCCCAATATTGCATCATCATAATTAGATTATGATGCACTTGATATTTTCCTGGGGCAATCTGAGATCATGTCGCTGATTCCAGTATTGAATTAGTTGCCTGTAACATCTGGGATCTTGAGTATGGATCTGCCTACATTAATGGATTATAAAATGGGGCACATTGCCGACATTGCCAAAACTCAGGATTTTCACGACGGAATCCAATTACCTGCGTTTGTGGGCACGGGGAAGATTTTGGGGGAGTTCATCCACATTTAACGCCTCTGTCATTCAGGAGAAGAACGGCTATGGACATGTTTTTTAAGCTCCTGCTATGATGATCTATAGGATTAGAGTATAAGATGTTTCTAGTGCTCATTTCTATGCACATATAGATTTTCTTTTCGGTGCTTATGGTTTATAAGTTACGTAGGAACTTGAATACAATCACACGGCTGCAATTGAGAACACCGAGACAGAAAAGAACTGCCGGTACAAGGTAGAAGAGAGGAAGGAGAGAATTTTAAGAACAAAAAACAACCGAAATTTAACGACAACATTAAGGTTAAATTTTATTTCCGTACACTCGATGTACTTGAATTTTTAACCCATTTTATATGTTAAACCCTATATTAGAAATTGTGCACTTAATCTTTAATAATGCTTGCTATGTGTTGCGATATGCTTGCCGAAAAGCCATAGCTGATGGGAGACCTCGTGTTCGCTGGAGATTTGTTAAGCTCAAGTTTTTGAAGAAGAAACTGAAGTGAGAAGAATGACGTACGTCGTTCTTCAAAATCACCGAGAAAAAGGAACATATTGCGATGGTGATGCTCTGCAGGTACTTCAAGCTCCTTAACACGAGAATATTTGAAGAATGCTAGGATTCAAGCTCTTTTAACCTAGAACATTCAGCTGGATTCTTGTACCGTGAAAAATGACACCTACTCTTGAGAGTTTTAGGTGCTAGACGAGGCACATGGAAATAGAAAACATAAAATGACTTTTTATATTGCTTCATATAACACTTGGTGACACTCAAAACTAGTGCTTCAAAATTGTTTAAATTTGAATACTGGACATTATTGAAAACAAAGATTTGATAAGCCTTCGAGTACCCAGTTATCAAGATATTAAAATAAAATCCCAAGCCACTATAAGAATAAAAATTAATGTGAAATCCGATCTACTTGCAGAAATAGATTTTTAATATTGCTGAAGAATTATTTCATTTACACGATTGTATTTCTGGCAAATTTCATGACCCGTCCATCCGGATAACTATATCACATGCATCTACTAGACGTGGCAATGCAGGTCTCCGGTTTAACCATCTTTTCTATACGCGTGAAAGCAATCAATGAATCCAGCGACTTACTGAAATGACCGTGCAAGTTTCCAAACAGCAACGATTGACCTCTTTACTTGAAAACACGAAAAGTTTCTGTTTTATTGGAAATCAAAGCCAACATCTAACCACGCCTAACAATCATTCAAGGGAAGGAAAGGGAGAGTTTTTTAGGACATGCCTTTCTAGGAAAAGGATCTATAAACCATGTTTGATCAATGCTAAATAGAATAGAATTGCGACAATACGGACTTCTCATCAAAGCAAACAACTAAGAACCAAAAATCTTAATTGCAATCCAGCAATTCACTTATAAGCCATGTCCAACGAAAATTTGCTTGAATTGATAAAATTACTCTATAAATATGTTTCATAGCTACAGCCCAACAAAACAGGGAGCCAGCAGGGCTCAACCTTAACCTAGGAAATTCATAATCACCAAATGGAGCACCAAATTGCAGAGAACAAAATCAGCAAACGCACGCTCTGGTGCTAAATCCTGTAATTGGTTGAAAGAAACATCAACTATTTGTAATACAAAAATAGGGAATGCTATCAACACTCAGTTCAATAGTTAAACATTCAATTAAACTGCCCACATAATGACTCCTTGTTTCACTCAAGCTGATAACTGCCTTTAGAAAGTTTAGGCCAAATGCCAAATCAACTTTCAGTTTCTCTTTACCAAATAATGACCAGTTATCGGTTGGAGTGAGACAAATGGTTCTGACTGGACAGCTTAAGCGCACAAGTGTTTAAAAGCAAGTTTCAATGAGTTCAGTAGCACAACTCTACAAAACTTTAAGAAAAAGATTAAAAATGTTAATTCAATTTATTCCTCCACTCCCTCTTGGGGGTTGGGGGTGGTTTTATTTTTTCCTCCATTTTCTCAATAACTACCATAAGATGAAAAATTAACAGAATAGTCTTACCTTGAATTCCTTGTTTTCCTTGTTCACTTGGATACGGAGACAAACTGTGACAAGTGAAACAAATTAATCTCTCTATTGTGAATTTAGCAGCCGTTATCTCGCTAAACAATAACTACTTACCAGCAAGGACTGCAGTCCCTACACAAGAAAGTACACCAGAAAGAAAAGAGTTGAATGGAAATGACCCAACAATGGCCATGTAAACTACCTGTTGATCACCAAAACAAGTTAAGCAAGCTGGACAGCATAACTAACCAAACTTACATTGAACAAATCATGCAAGAGGATTATAAGGGAGGGGGGGATAAGTTTGAGATGGCTTGAAATATGTGCTTGGCACAACAGATAAATTCTATATAAAATTACATCCTGAAATGGTCATTGTGTGTTACCCTTTGAATTCAAACAAGAATGCATCTTTGATGGTCAAAAACATGAGTAATTCTAGAAAGAGAAACTGGATTAGAGTACTTATGCTATTCTAACTCAACAAGAAGAAGAAAAACATTCACAAAAGGGAGAAAAGGCATTAAAAATACAGAAACAGCAAGTTCTGAAATTGCAGCACCTCCTCCAGGTAAATAATACAGCAACGGAAGAAGAAACTGGGAAATGAAGCTTTTGGAAGGCAGAGACCAGAGGAAAGGTGTGAGATTAGCATAGATGATCTTTACGCACTATTGTCCTTGTAAGTTCTTACTATTATAATATTTCCATGTATCAGTATGCACTGTAAATCTAATCGCACATGTATATTCCAAGACACCCACCACTGAAAGGAACTTTAATGCTTTTTGTTGGGTGTATATAAAGCTTAAGGTGCATATAGAGCAAAGCCATAGTATATAAAATCTGGTTGATGTGCCAGCTTATTTGAAAGATTAGAAATCTATCCATGATTTTTTGAACATAAACTGCCTTTGGTTGTTACCCCTTTTTTTTTTTGCTCAATAATTACAGGTATGAACTTTTGTGCCAAAGGACATGTTGCTAAATCCAGCTTTTGTTTGAATCTAAAATGAGCCCTTTAAAAGAGATGAATGACTGTTGCATCCGGGATTCATCAAATATGTCACAGGGCTCATAAGTTCTCCTTCTTGTTTTAGTCATTATTGTTTGGACCTTGAGACACATTGGTTTTCAGGCAATTCCTGAGCTTCTTGGTGTGGTGGTTAGTACTCCAACAAAATGAAAATAATGTCCTAAAGCTCTGAAAATACACCAGTGAGTAAACAAATGCTTAACACTTTCTTCCCTCCCCCTTTTCCCATGATGCATCCATTTATTCCCTCCAACTATGCAAAGATACGGTAGAACTCAAGGATGTGTGCCAAATGAAAAAAGTGACACCATGTGTAGCAGAAATTTATATCAGCACACAAGACAGCTCCAATGACCAATACAAGGAATAAAATAGAGAGAGCATTATCAACATGACACAACAGTGACCTAAATCATTAAATTTTTTTGGCCCTCCAAGTTCTTCTTCCTCATTTTTTTTTCCAGAACCGGACCCTTAACTTTATAGAAGTAAGAAAATCAAGATGCACGAGTTCACACAATCAGGTAATACAACCAGAAAAAGAAACGCACTTGACTAACTGATACCTCAGTTAATGGAACATTTCATATACCGACATTTTACCTCACAATCATAGTTGTTTTATTATTACTTGATTCTAATAAACCTCTAAATTTGCCTGAATCTGACATTATTCTTTATCATGTTCATCTTCCACTGATCCAATCGAACCCATCACAGATCCAATTCCTAACATTACTACCTCATCGAAACAATAAGCCGATCCTTCAAATCTCAAAAATCACCGCATCAGAATCTAAGTAAAATAACAGATCAATAATAACAATAAAAAAAAAGTTATAGGAAAGCTGTACCTGAATTATAGCAGTGAAAACTGCAAAAACCACATACAGATCGATAATCTGGACACCAAAAATAACTCAATTTTAGAGCTTCATCATCAAAAATTGCAGGAAATAAAAGATAAAGAGAGCGAGAGATAGACCTTGAGGCTAGTAGGAGTGGCAGTATAAGCAGAACGAAGGGATTGGAAGAGAGCTTGAGCGTCTCTGCTGGTCGTTCTCGCCATTATCAACACTACCTAGCGCAAAGCTTCCAACTCTTTCTTTGTTTTTATCGGAGGTGGAGTCTACGCAGGGAATTGCCCTAAGAAGTCAATTTTAGGGATTGCTAATTGGAAGGACCAAACCGACGCCGTTATAGGTGGACAGTGAATGCATGATAAGGGTAGTCATGTAATTTGGCAAATGTTAAACGTGTGTGTCCACGTCACATGTGAATTGTTATTCTGCTGGTTCAAGCCAGTTTCACGAGAACTCCATTAAAATTAAAAAAGCTAAAACCGATCAACCGTGGATATAAACTCAAATCAGTAAGGCGCGGTTCGGGGTAGTTTTGTCTTTTCAAAGAAATTCATTGGGCATTTCCGAAGTAATTAGGGGCAAATGGTCTCCACAGCTTTTTTTCACGCTAAAATGATTTTGTTACCTTGAAAGCAAAATAATAATGTATATCTTTTACTTCGGGGTATTTATTTTTGTCTTTTATCAGTTTTATTTGCACAATAAATTATCAAAATTACCTCTAAAAGCTAAAAAACAGTTGACAAGAAGGGGCATTTGTGTATTTTCATTCTGGTTTTCTGTAATAATCGATTTGATACAGGGGTTGATACTTTATTTTTTACTAAATATATAATATTATTTACATAATTAATAGAGAGGTGCATGAGAGCTTTGGAAAAATCGTATAGAATCTTCAAAGTAAAACCCTACCTTCCTAGATGGTGTGTGTGGTTTCATTACCTCCGGTTTCAACGTCAACGATTTTTTTTATTATTATTATAATAAGTAATAAAGTTCTCCTGAGTTTTGCTTGAAAAAAGTTCCCTGAGTTTGCTTTTTTTTTTTTTTAATTTTAATTTTTGAGTTTTATCATCCAATAGTTTTTTTTATCATTTTCTACGAGATTTTTCAATCGCTTTGAGATTATCACAACTCTTTGTTAAAAAACTTTTTTTTAAAAAAAAATAAAAATAAAATTATTTTATCTTATCCTTCAATATTAATTGATCTGATATTGTCTCAGTTTTTTTTTTTTTTATCTTCACTAAATTATTTTCGATTCTGATTTTTAAAAGGAATTTTATTTTTTTTAATTTAATTTATTTTGTTATTCAATATTAAATTGGCCGGGCATTGAGCTTGTTTATTGAGCTCAATTCTGGGGTTGAACAAATTACAATTTGAGAGATCAACCTAGTTTTAGAAGGGTTCATATGGGTTTCTTTGTTTGTTTTAAGTTCTTTTTTTCGGTTACATCCTTAAATATTTTTTTTGGATTGTTTTCCCACTTCCTATGAGATTTTCCATTTGTTTTTGAAAAAAATACTAGTTACCTTGGGCATTTTTTTCAGTCTTCGTTGAATTTAACTTTTTTAAAAAGACTTTTATTTTTGAATAAATTAAATCAATTAATTAAATACAAACATAAGATCCTCACTTTATAATATTATTTTTTTGTTTGCTTTTCAAGTTCCTTCTATGAATACAGGTAATCTCATTGAATTACATGAATCTTAGATTTTTCTTAATTCTTTAAAAACATTGATATCACATGAATATTTGTTTTTTATGTTATATATATATATATAAAAGGCCTTGCACACAGTGTAGGATGAGCCATCTAACTAGTTAAAGATAAAAAGTAAAAAGCAGAGTATTTCATTAAGGACTGGGACAATAAAAGAACTATTTTGTCATTTTCAAACAAAATCAATCAATCAGGCATTTGGATTTTCCATGTGATTCATTATTTGTTATTATATTGATTTGAGCGAATTGGTCTTTTCATTATTTTTCAGCATAATAAAATTATTTAATTACCCTTAAAAAAAAAAACTTAAGTTAACTTTTAAGGGCTTCTTCGTCTTTTTTATTTTTCATGTATAATGAAATGACTGAATTACTCTTAAAATAAAAAATTATTAAGCCAACATCTAGAGGCTTTTTTTATGTTTTCAACTTGGTTTTTGATTATAATCAAGTTCACATAGGGTTAATTTGATATTTTAATAAATATAAAATATTATTTAGAAAGGAAAAAGTGGTTTGTGTGTGCCATTAGGTGGGAGACACCCATGTTGTTCGGGCAAAATATGTGAGGTGTTGTCCAACGACAAAATAATGGCTTTCTATGTAGTATTCAAATTATCTCAGCAACCCTTTTATACCTGGGTGGTGCATATGACAAAAATACATTTAATGTGGCAGTGGTAACCCTTTTTATACTTCTTCTCTCTCCTATTTGATTTCAACGTCTTACCCTCTAATTTTTCAAAACAACTATTCAATTTATTTTTTCTTCAAATTTAGACTATATTCTTTTGATTAATATTTATTTGATTTGAAATAATTTATAAAATTAAAATTTTATTTTAATTTTATCCTCTTTTAATTATTCTCACTTATTATATTTGATTTTATTCTTTTAATTGCTATGTACCTCTACATTCACAAATTCTCTGTGTAAATTAGAAGAACTAACTTCTCCATCACTAACACAACAAGCACCATAAACCCATAACGAGGACTAATCTCTCCATTAATGGTATTCATTTTTCTTCACTTATTATGAGATTATTCTTCGTCATTGCTTCAATTACTGTGATTCTATGCACTACAAGGTATCTACAAACCACCTTTTATGCTCTATAAGGTAAATTAATATAACGAATATCTGTAAATATCTTTGATCATTAATAACCAATTCAAATTCATTCAAGAGCTTCATGCTAGTTAAGTCACACACACCATGCTATCTTCATTCTAGTTCTCTTTCTAGTATAATATTTCTCCTCCAATATTTAATGAATTAAGCATTATAAGGCTCCATATTCCAACATGAAACTTGTTTTGCAAAAACAAATGAGTCCAGAGACAAAGCCTATATCAATCTTACACACTTCGCTCAATATATAGCTATGAAAATCCAATTCAATCCTAAAATTTACACGACCTTATTAGGGTATAGTAAAAAATGATGATAGTTAATCATCTAGTATGTGTTCTAATAATAAAAATTTAAAATTAAGAGGTTTGCTCCCAATATGATTTCAAGTTCGAGCCTTATGATTGCTAATATAATATTTATTGAAGACTTACATGGTCGTTAACTTTAAGGCCCATAAAATTAGTCGATGTGCACGCAGATTGGCTTGAACATTACATTAATCAAAAAAACAAAAATGACGATAGTTTTAGCCTTTTCCACCATTCCCAAACTTGGCTCTTCCTCTTCATCCTTTTTTTTCTCTCGCGCTCCGCTAAATTCGCTCTCTCTTAACCACTTGTAATCCCACGCTTGATATTTTTCATTTTCTTTTTCTTTTTTGTATTGGTTCAATTTTGGAATGAAATTAGCCTGCTTTTTCTTTTTATTTTGATTTTTAATTTGATTCCATCAGTGTGCGTATGTTTGGCGTAAAATGGAACTATGCAGAAAAGGGGGTGGGTGGTAAAAGATGACTTAAAACCCACTACAATTGATGTTGTAGTTGTTCTTTATTTGTTTTTAGCTCACAATTTTGGTCTCTTCAACTTGAAAGAAAGAAACCTTCTTACCTAACTGACTGCTGTGCTTTTCCTACTAGGTTGTGGTCTTTGAAGGCAGTAGTGGCTGTGTCAAACCACATAGAGGTTACAAGCTTCGTCAACCTGGTTTCATCTATGGAAGAAGGAGGGTTGATGGTTTTGAGATTCCTCTGGATTTGATTGGGGAACCGGGAAAGAGAATTCTCAATGCTGTCGAGACCTTGACGAAGTCCTTCAGTTCCTTTTCAGCACCGAATCTCCTGTTGGCACCACCTTTTAATGTTGATGATCTTGCACTTGCGGTAGTAAATGCAGTGATATATGATGACTTCATCTGTGTATTTATAATTGAACAAATCAAGGAAGCTGCAGCAAAAGTGAAGGTGTGAATTAGCTTATCCATCAATAGAACACCTTTTCCGTTTGCTTTTGGATAAAAGGCAATATTTGGTTACAAAATGAAATTTGACTTCAAAAGGGAGAAAGATAATATCATTTTCTTAGAAACTACAGTAATCGCTTCTAGAAACATTGCCTCCAGTTTCCTGGGAAATGCATGCTTAGCTGAAATTTCAAACTTTGGACATACATCTAGTCGATGGCAATGCATGTGTCCTCGAAGTGATATAAAATTATTATTGTAATGTCATTTAATCATGCTGAAACCTCACCTACTTAAGCTTTTTTTTAGTAATATTCTTGGTTTCTATTAAAAATAAATCCATCTGCCGTAAAATTACTAACAAATTCCCTATAATTGGCATGGATAGCTTAATTGTAATTAAATGCTCAATTTTCTTCCACAAGCTTAACGGGCTGCGAATATGCAAGCTCAAGTGAATATACAGACACTTTCGACAGATTTCCAGTAGATGACAAAGGAGGATATGGGGAGATTCCTGTTTCGTTATAATTTCCTTCCTCACTTGACTGAAAATCAACTCCCGAGGATCTCTCTGAAAAGGAGAGATGTAGTCACACCAGATAAAAGCACAGTTCTTGATTATGTCATACCATAATCTTTTGGTCCATAGATTAATATTAGGGAATTTGGGTTTTATTTTAACATTTTGTTGGAATATATATGCTGGTTTCATAGCAGGTTAGTTGCTCCAGACCGATCCAAGGCTCGATTCATATCAAACTAGACAGTGAGGTCCGGTTCTTATAACAGTGATTTTGGAAATCTTTCTATCAAGCAATCATAATAGTGAATCTCCTTGTGAGGGGACACCCTCAAATGGTAGTTTAGCCATACAATTTTAACTGGAAGTGACGAGCTCTGCTGCAAAGTGATATGAAAACCACACCTTATGCAATAACAGTAGCAATAATTAACACGACAATTGCTTCTTTTGAGCTCGATTATGCCGCTAACTATTAATCAGTGATGCATCAGAATCTACACTAAAGAATCACAAATTTGTGCTCCATATTGAAACAAAATGTTGCTGCAAAACCACTCCCCCTCTGCTCTGCGTAGATAAAGAATGCCTAGCCATGCCGTCCGTCTCTTTGCAATAGATCGCTCCGTAAGATATCTACGTCATGCAGAGTTTTCATCGAGTTTAGAGACATAACATTGTATAATCATTGGTCACAGCTCACAATCAATCAAAGTGCTAAAGTGCCGCCCTTATTCTTATCAGATAATCAGAGCTCTGCGAAAATAAAACAGGCGCACAATTCGGTGAATATGGTTAGGTACTCAAAATAATGTTTTTTTTTTTTAAAAAAACCAATTTCAAGATGTTAAAATTATATTTTTTAAAAAAATTATTTTGACATCAATAAATCAAAATAATTTAAAAAACATAAAAAAAATTAATTTTTTTAAAAAATTAAATTCTTGTGAAACATCTTTTGGCAGCGTTTCCAAACAACACCTGTTTAGGAAACATAAAAACAAACTCAAGGCACAGTGAAGTATTCTCCTTTACAAAATGATGCACAACTTTCATGTAACTGATCCACCTATGGTATATGGTATGCAATTGCTTCTCTCAGTTTCTTTCTTTCTACATCTTCACATAGCAAGACAAGAATTGAAGACCTGCGTAATTAACTCGATTAATACTAGAAAAGTAACCAGCGCAACTCTATTTTACAACCTTAAACCACTTGAAAACTGGGAAGCAAGCATGGTTTTCTAGACTAATGAATTATATATTACATAATTTGTCATCATGCTCGGTGGTCCAATTACTTGATACAAAAATCATAATTGACATTCCATTTCAATCCTAGCCACTTAATACTGTCATATTATCTACAGAGCTCTGATTAAATTCCAAAAACTGTTTTTTTCCTGATCTCTATTTTTAGTTTTTTTTAAAGATTTCCTGACCTAGTTAGAGGTGTTATGAACCTCTAGTGAGACACTTCATTAGTTTTATTTTGAGATAAAAATTTGAAGTTACAGGGAATCTTTAAAACAATTAAAAATCCAAAAGCATTAAAAAAAACTAAAATAAAAATCCAAATTAAACAATAAATTAAAAAAACCTAGAAAAAATAACAAAATTAGCTTAAACAATAATTTTTTGATCTAATTTCAAGAGATCCAACATTCTAATAAGTAACATAATAGCTCCTTATAATATTTTTTTTGTATTTAAATTATTTTGATGTATTGATATAAAAAATAATTTTAAAAAATAAAAAAAAAATATTTTAACATGTTTTAGAATGAAAATCACTTTCATAAATGAAAATTACTATCACATTCTCAAATACAGCAAGGCTTCCCAAGATGTAAAATTCTTGTGTTTCCATCTGACCTCCGTAAATTTTAGCGATGCTATACCTGGTCAATTCAACTGAAGATTTGGAAGGATGACAAGTTTTGCGTTTCCCTTTCATATTGAAAATATGTAACTATCGAAGTGGTGTAGAGCCTTTTCAAATAGAAAGGATGCACTCTCTTTCTTCTGTGGTTATTTTCTTACTCAGGCTGTGCATAGCACAACATACGGATTTTTACTCCACTTCTTGGAACGTAGAAAGTGGAACTACTTGAAATTAAGAGTGGAGTAAATTTACTTAAGAACAAAGCGCTTAAAACAAAACAAGGGATTCTCGGACATGTTGACGAACATCTTGGGACCACAGCAGACAAGCTGCACATTCAAGCTGTTCTTCCTCGCCAGATGATTTTTGGAAGTGACTTGGAACTGATGCATGCAAACCTGTTCGTACCATGACGTTGTGTTTACCACAAGGAACTTCTGAAATCCAGATGTATTCTCGCTGTCTATATTCCTTAGGGGACTTGCCGGCAGTGGGAACCGTTTGGATGTGCCACAGACAGAAATAGGGTCCACAGCCAAAAACAAATGCTGGAAAACACTGCAGCATGTCATCCGGTATTGCTATTAGGTTTGTTTGAGAACTAGATAGGTGGCCGGGTTAAAAAATTTTAATATAAAAAATATTATTCACGCAACGTCAATATTTTCAAATAAGTATGAGAAATATAAGATTTAGATAATTAATTGGGTTAATAAACTCAATTAATTCAATAATATAATTTTTAAAAAAATAATAAAAAATAAAACAATAAAAACAAAATAATTAACTATAAAAGATAAGTCAATAATATTATATTTGAGAAGAACAATAAATAACTCATAAACTCACTCTCTTGTCTCTTCACCATAGACACCGCCCTGCAACTAAAAAAACACTTACCAAAACAATTTTTAATACCATTATACAAGGCTACACAATACACACTAAAAAAATATGCACGGGACATCAAAACCAAGAACTATCAAATACAATATTATAAAGTAATTATTTTATGTTTATATTTAATCAAATAATTTAATTTAATTCAAAAAAAAATTGAAAAAAACTAAATTTAACAAAGAAGAATAAAAAACAAAACCCAAGATAACTCAAAGTCATTTTTAAAATCAATAAATAATCCTATAGAATGTAAATAAAAATAATAATAAAGCACAATTTCTAATTAAATAAATATTAAAAGGATGAAACTTAAAGAGATTTTGCAACAAGTTCATTGTCCCTCTTCTTTTCATGGGACTCTCAATTAGACAAGACTGGACGATTTCAAATAAGCAAGCAACAGCCTTAAAGCTGTTCAAGATTTAGACAGTTTCTACCAACACTTGCTTCTCTTGAGGAGTAGCTTCTAACCGCCAATTAATAGACAAACGCTCAATGAAGCCTCAGGAACTCCACACAGGTCAAACAATCCAAAAGTTTATTAACCAAGCCGGGGCATCATCATCAGTACAGGACACATAAGTAGCAGAGTCAACTCACAGACAATTCCATCACTAACAAATAAGGCAACTAGGAAATAACCTAGCAGAGTCAAGATAACTAAGACCTACAACTCTTGACAGGATATTCACTTCATGTCGACACATTCTACCAACAAGCATCAAACAAACTTCACCTCAGTTTCCCACAAACAGAAGCATTAATGCGTTTTGGTCTCCCAAAGCCCAGCTGAGCCTTCTGCAGTTGGTTTAGACACAGGTACCTCACCCTTAGATGGCAACTGCATGGACCCAGAAAAGCTGTGTCAGGACAGTAAATTTTGACAAACAGCAGATTTTGGAAGAAAGATAGATCCAGCAAATAGGTATAACCAAACTATATTTTCTGTATGAATTGCCAATATAATATTGTATGGCGAGGATAGCTTCTCATCCACATTCTTCTTTAGTTTTTTAATCTACCTTCTGAGCTTCCACATTTTTTTCTGCCATGAAATGGTACTGCAGACACTGGTCAGTATTACACACTCGGTATGCAACCTAAGGCAGTTTAAGTTACTGATTGAAGATGAAAGCAATTCTGTTTCACAACCCAAAACACAGCAACATAGAGAAACTAAAGACTGAAGATGAAGTATATAAACAGTGCTATACTCGTCATAGCAGTCTGTTTCAAAAAGACATGTAGGAGAAGAATAGCTTATAAAAAGACTTAGGTTCATGAACTCTGGTATGTTCCAATAACATACCAAAACCACATTCAGACCATAAAACTAAAATTCTTACAGACGCAGCAAAATCAAGACATTCCTATAGCTTAAAAAGGAAAAGTGGCATTGGGACAAAACAAATAAACGGAGTGGAATCAGTGTTGTATGTTCATCGGTTACAAAAGTACAATGAACCTATTGATGAATAAGAGGCCATTTGTTTACGCTGTGGAGATCGTGTTTAAAGCAAAACGCAGCAGCCAAGCGTTTGGTAAAGAAAAAACCATGAATTACTGTTCATGGGCCCCATTATTTTGTGTGTATTCAACGCAGGATTGGAAGAAGCAGCCTTCACGTGCTTTTCTTGCACTGTTCATGTTAATTGCACTGTTCAATGAACAATGCAATTAACATGAACAATGTACATTGATACGCTGTTCAAGTGAACAGTGCAAGAGAATTGTTATTAGGAGCACCTATTTTTTCAAACCAATCTCAACTAAAAGTACTTTTTATAAAAACTTTTTTTCAAACCACAACCAACAACAGATACCGCAATACCAAACACACTCTAAACTGCATCAATATAAATTCTATATTTTAGTGGTAAATAGTTATTAGGAGCACTCTTCAAATATATGCCCCTGGACAAACTATTAACGAATTTTCAGCCAGGCAAGTTAAGGTGCACCCAAAATCATAACACTACAGGACTACCACTGGATGTCCCAATTTAAGGCACAACACAAATCATAATATACCTTGCATTGAAGACTTGTAATTGTTGACTTCAGTAAAGCATCCCCAACAATCAACCTCAACTGCTTGACAAAATCCTCCCTGTTTACCTTCTTTGCCTAATAAAATAAACAAAAGGGTGATCAAATATATCATGAGAAACATTTGAATTAGAATGAAAGATAATAAAAGATCTTGTGATTTTAAATACCCTGAACAGTTCATAATTGTTAGTTATGAGTTCCATGTCTTTGCTAGGAACTTTATTTGAAATTGCTGCAAACAACATAGGAAAAGGCATCCATGGAGATTTCGGAGCTCTGGTACTGCTTGAACTCAGACTTGGTGATTTTCCAAGAGATCTCCCAGAACCCGAAACTGGTTGAATTTTGCTTCCCTTGAAGATAACAAATGCTAACAGTTTAGTAGCTCAGGCACAGTTACGAACATCGGAAGCTAAAAGCTCCAAACGAAACCAGTCAACAATACCAACTAGGCAATCTTGTCAAATGAGACATAATGACTTCTAGGCAACCATAACCATATGCTCTAGGCAAATGCCAGTGAAAGGAACTGTTCAATTGTCTTTTAATGTTTACACAATCCATCTATTATTCTAGCTTGTACAGTTCAAAAGCAAGCTTGGCAACAGATGCTGTTTGTTTCAAAACTTCTCATTGTGCGGGCAGCTCTATCTTAGACAGAATAAGACTCATGAATAATAAATCCAACAATTCAACTTTCATTTCATATTTTGTGCTTTCTTAAAGCACGAGTTGTCTTCAGTCTAAAAGGGACCATACTACACAGGCAAATGAAGAAGCATGCATCTCCCCAAACAGTACAAGCAAAACCAGCATTAATTTTTTCACCCGCTATATATTGCATAACAAACAACACACATAGCACAAGTAAAACCAACATTAGATTTTTCACCTGCTATATATTGCATAACAAACAACACAAATAGCACAAGCAAAACCAAACTTAAATTTTACATCCTGCTATATATTGCATAACAAATAATGGATAACAATCCTGACAAATATACAGAGAGAAAAATAGTTGCCATACCATATCAGCAGTTGGGGACTCATTAAGATCAACTGCAGAGGACTCAACTGGTAAGTTCAAATCAACTGCAGAGGACTTGACTGGTAAATGTCCCTGACATCCATGAGAAGTGGTCACCCCTGAAATGGTATGCTTACTCTCACTACCAACCAGAAACCCTGCAAAAAGAAAACAAAATACTACAGCAAAGTACAAAAGAAGTTCCAAAAAGAAAATTAGAGGTACTCATACAGCATCTGCAGAAGACACCGCTGACAAAGTCATTGAATCAATGGTTGAGGTGCTGATTGATCTCTTGAATGTAATAGAACACAACCAAAAGGAGATTTCCCCATCATGGATGAAACTTTTATCTTAAAACTACCATCCTTATAAATTTCAGCATCCAAGGAGGTTGGACTTTTTGAAATGATACCTGTGCCCAACCATCAGAATTCATTGGCCATGCTCCATCCAACAAATCACTAATGATCGAGGAGCACAAATCCAACACAAGCAAAGATTTCATTCCAATCCTAAAAGACAAATAGATACATACATACATATATATATATATACACACACACACATATATATATATGTATGTATTAATATGTATTTATATATTTATATGTCATACATGCATTTGTGTGCATGTTTAAATAACTCATGCCAAAACTAACACCTCTAGAAGAAGTAACATATCACCTTCAGTGGTGGAAGAAATCTTGAAAACTAACAACGAACTCGGGATAAATGTGGGTGTTCATATTCATATTCCAGACTATATACTCTCTTGGACTTTCAAGATCATCCACTCCACTATCAAAAAATTTCACTACTAGGATGGAACTGCCGACTCCCAGACTGAAGAAGCTCCATGTTTCCCATTATTACACGACAAAATACCAGGTGTCGTTCTCCATTTTCGTCAACATCACAATACTTGACACTGTAAACAAACCAAAAGTTGAATCCTCCACAACAGCACAGTATTTAAAGGAAAAAAGAAAAAGAAGAAAAACAAAGTTAAAACCAGTTATATAAGAAAACTATCACAGAAAACGCATCATATGCATTTCTGAAGGCAGGCGACCTGTGGCACAGGCAGCAAAACATGGAAAGCTTTTTTCAGTAATTCTTAATACAAAAGGTTGAAAGAAAATTTTCAAGGTTAACAAATCACATTGATCCAGCTTAAATTGTTCAAAGACTTGAACTCTTCATTTGAGGATTTTTTAACAGGACACAAACACAAACCAGGAAATCTCACACCAATATAATAGATGGTAGATATGTGAAAAAAAGAGCTGAAATAGAAGCCACCATGACAGTGATATGAATAGCAAACAGATTCTTCTGTGAAATAAATGAAGTTTTTTTAAAATAAATAAATAAATCATGCAGATCTTCATGGGAAGCCTCAAAAGTGTAGCTTTATCAGTCAATTGCTCATGTTACCAAATTCAACAGTGAGAATTGATAGCAGCTCCTGAGAACAGCCCTGTAAGTAATTTTGATAAATCTAACAAGACAACCAAATTGAAAATAATAGGATTACACACAACTTCATAGTATTATTAGACAAGCATGGCATAGAAAGATCAGCAAAACTCCAAATTAACTTTTCAAAACCAGACTGACAAGAAAAGGGGATTCTTCTTTAAAGACAAAGGATGACAATTTTCTAGCCAGTCTAGCGCTACTGTCTTAGAGTAAAATGAACATTTTACCTTGAGAAAAACATGATATACTGGGGTTATTGCTAGACTATGACTGACAATTTCACTTTAGACAAAACAGGAAAAACATCCAACCTGGTGTGACAACAGTTTGCTGCAGAGAGATGAAACACCAATGCCGTGTTTGGAATTTGTTGTGTGCATGGACCACAATGTCCAAGTCCATACGACATGATTGTGGAGAGTGCTCCTTTGGAAGAAGGCAAGCCAGGCATATCGAACATTTGCATCTCCACGATATTCTCTGTTAGTGCAATCTCTGCTTCTGGAAAAGCTCAAATCGAGCTTGCATCAAAAGTACTAGAGCAGCGATAAATATCTACAATGTCTGCACCGCCAAAAGGTTTCATAACTGTAACAAACAACTTCTTTACAGTATCAGAATCCAACATTTGCTTAAAAGACTCAGTAACTAAATTTGCTTCAATCTGTTGATTTTCCTCCATATCTTCATCAATTTTTTCACCAGGTTTCCTGTTGCAACTATCCACTTCTACATGATAGTGGTCACTCATAGGCTTTTGACCAATTTGGATATGCTTGACAAGAGCATTTGACTCTCCACT